>NW_027286181.1:3450328-5850328 GCF_022747635.1 Hetaerina americana | reverse complement strand
TTCCCAAATGATTCATTGTCCCCAGGAAATAAAAAATTCAAATGATGAAATGCGTCTTGAAATTGTTAAACTGGGAAATGTTTTCATTGGAAAAACAAATGAGTCGATGATCGGTTATAATTATTCACGTTAAATATAAGGTAAACATTTTCCTCCATGTTTTTTTATTTGAATTTTGGCATTATTTAAAAAAATCACTATTATTTAATTTATCTGTAAAAAGGAATGTTCATACTGGGACCAAAAAAAATGTAAGAGAATTAATAATAAATTTATTTTTCACAGAGTCAACTTTATTCGTGTTCATTAAACTCGTAATTTACAATTCAGAGAAAATTTATCTTATCATTTTTCTTAGACTAGCGAGAAAAATTCATTACGTATAAAAAAGAATTCTTTAGAATAAAAAGAACATAGATTAATTCATTCAAGAAGAACATCAAAGAAGCTTGGGAAATAAGCACCTTTAAAAACAACAAAAAGTAAAAGATATTTGAATTAATTTCGAGTCATTCGTTTGGAGAGCTCAAGTCAATTCAGGATACGTCAAAAACGTTTTCTCGACTCATAAAAATGATAAGCCAAGTTTTTTTTTCTGCATGAGGAAAAAAGAACGCTGAATTTATATGAATGGTGGTACTATTTTCTTGATGAGGTATCATAAATTAATGCCTATCGTAAAGGCAATAAAGTTATCCGAAAAACTAATGGATAAGGCAATGACAACCTGAAAATACAGGCCCAGATTACATTTTCTAATGCATCGCAAGTATATTTTACTTTTCAATTTCATTCAAATAAGTACAAGCAATAGGTACTCTTTGAACAATGGTTGTTGATTCTAACTGAAGGAAAGTCGCTGATGCATGCTAGTGCTATAATGTTTCATTACTATTTGAAAGGGATGAGAATAAAATGTATGCAAAGTCTCTCACAAGCCTACTAATTTTACATGAAAATAGAAAGAACTTTACATAACAACTAAAGGGAAAATATCGTCTATTTGATATTTTTTTATAATTTACACGTAAGTCCACAGGCAATTGAAATTGACGACCCCGACAATTGTTAGTAATAACTAGGAGAGATACACGCTATGAAAGTTGAAAAATATTCTACAGATGTACCTCTTCAGATGAACCTAACGCTTATTTCTCAAATTCATATATTTGCAGTCTTAAGTGAACTAATTTTCAACTAGCCAAACTCCAGACAATTTTTTGGCTATCCGCTCTTTAAATTTCGTGCTGCAGATTGCAGCCTAAAATGCTTGGCTTATTTTCTGAAGAATTCCAGGGGAAATAAATATTTAATAAGTTTTGGTACATAATTGTTTTTCATGAAATCCCTTATGTATTTATATTTATGTCGGAGTATCTATTTCGTCATAACTCTCAAGTATGAGGAAATATGTCCCAAAGAAATTTTCGACGCTGTTATATCTGATGACGACGCGATTTAGCGAACTATGTCATCTTTAGGTTTATAAAATTTATTAAGGTGTTTTTTCAAGTGTGTTCACCTCGTTTGTGCTCATAATAGAGAAAGGATAAGTAGTCGATAAATACGAGTAAGGGGTCATCAGGAGTCGATACCACGGCATTCGTCAATCTTTAAGATTTCAATTGATTACAGATGACGTTGGACCATTCTATTAGTACCACTCTCGCATTTGGACAGCTCAGATACTACCTCACATGGAAGAAAAGTCGTAATTTTAATGTTACCAGTGGTTTTGGAATGATTAAATTGCTGTAATCTGTCTTAGGGGAAATTTATAAATAATTAGTTTAAATTTTCAAAATTTCAATTTAAGCTTATCATCACACAATAATTTACGAAAGTAATGAACGCCATTATTAAATATAATTTTTTGGCAAAATAAATTTCTAGTTTGAAATTGAATGAGAGGAATTTTTTCTTTGATTTTTTTTTAATGTGATGGGATTTAACTTTGACAGCACCTGAGTAGACGAGGGATAATAGATCGTAAGAAAAATTAAAGAAATAATCTGCTTTCTTTACGATATAGAAGGAAGAAGACTTAAACAAATTTCATCCAATGAGAGGAATGCTTATAGCAGTGACTCAAAAATGGAGAAATAACATCATTTTTTACGATAAATTTGAAATAAGTTGGGTATCACATTATGGGGCATGGAAAGGCTGGCAATGAGCCTGCGATTTAATCAGTGATGGTTTGGGAGTGAGGAAGTCGTAGGGTGTTGAAACTCCTGGAGAGAGTGTGCCACTGCCCCTCAGTGCTGAGCGTCAGAAGTGACTAAGTGGAATACAAAGCGTCACAGGCCAGTAAATTGTTCCCGAGACAAAGGACAATGCACAACCGGGCATTCTCCCTCTTATTTCTACACTCCACTCGGATATCCTCGGGAATCCTCGGAATCATTCCCTCCAAGGACGTGCCCAACGCCCTTCCTCCACTTGCGATGAAGAAGTGCGGGCATGGACGATTGCGGTGAATCATTTTTTCAGGTGCATGGCAAATTTGCATTGACTCACTACCGTGGGCTAATTGGCAGCAAGCTTTCAGGGAGGGAAGCGCCGAGCGGAATGAGATGATGGACAAGATTGGACAGTGATGAGAGCTGTGAATCTCGCAGTCTTGCAGTAACAATTCAGCTTTATTAATCAGTAGGGGAAGTATGAGTCTATGCCTTAGAGATGCGCTCATTCATAATAATAGTGTTTACGACCAATGTGGAAATAACCGTGCTTTCTTTAGCGGAATTGCGCCTGCCATAAAGCAACATATTCTACAGTATTCTGTCCGAGGAGTGGTATGAAGAGAATTTCGAAACGATAGTTCAAAGCGTGCACAGGAGTATGTACAGGTATAATTAATGCATTCTCAGATGTGGTCATTATCTCAATTAAGCATGCCACCTATGGATTTTTAGAGTCGCAGCACGAAAAGGAAAACACAGCTTGGCGGTCTTTCGGTGCATCGGTCATAGTTGAAGACAGTGACCTCTTGGCATCTTGTCAGTGACCGAATATTATTCATACAAGGTTACCATGACGCCCTGGGAATCAGGGGAATTATGACTAAACGAAAAAAAGGGGAGGCGAGAGATGCTTCATGGGAAGACGTGCTAGAGGGAAATAATTCGGTAAATTTATACTGAAACCTTAGGATAAATCTCCAATTCATAGAGTAATTACTATTTGTACAGGCAAAGAATTTGATCCACATCCGCCCACTTATCTATTGGCAGGGGAACTATCCAATCCAGGAGGCACAATTATATTTTACTTCTTCTTTTGCAGTATAAACGAAAAAGATATGAGTGGGTCATTCTTCCAAGATCTCCACTTCGAAAAAAATGGATAAAAGAAAACACGGATGAATTAGGCGTTGAATTATTACTAATTTTTACTAATGCTAATTATTTTTTATAAAATGCCAATACCAATGTCACGAGTATTTATAATTAAATGTATTAATAGCAGAATTTTATAACCGAGTTAATTTTCAAATGTAACTGAATTCCTTTCCCCGAGAATACTCACTTAAAATTCCTTGTGAGTCGCAAATCTCCTTACCGTACTCTGTTACCTGCCTGGCCTATATCCGCTCAGTTATGAAAGTCATTATCTTCCCAGGAATAAAATTTTTTTTGGCTATTTCTCTTCGATTGCATTTTCTTTTCCATTTGAAAGTTCCCAACCGAACACATTTCAATAAATATGAACATTCATACATGCAATGTCTATACCGCGAATTCATGACATATTCGTGATAAACCTGGTAGTTGATTCGAAAAATTGACTAATTTAGTCTTTCGATCATTATGGTTTGGTTTAGTACCTGATTTTCAGCATAAACCTCTCTGAGGCAACCACAACAAACACTCTCTCCTGCCACCGACCTCCAAGTTTATTGCCGTCTTGTGTTTGTGGCACCTCAGGCTTTCAGATTAATTCCTTCGTCCTTGCAGCAGCAGTGGCTCTCGATCTTTGCGACCTTCGACCATCTTCAAGCTTCCTCGTCTCAGTGCATGGTCTCTTAACCTTCAGACGACCACAAAGAGCGTTGAGAGCGACTTTTGAACTCTGTAAACATCCTGGGATTTATAGATAGGTGTAATACAAGTGAAGTCATTCGACACTGCACTCAATATTTTAGTGTGCACCGATTAAAATTACTCCATCCACTACCCCTACATATGTAGTCCTGTGTCTTAAAAGACGCCCATCTATATAAGTTTTCACTAAGTTCACTATACTCTCACTAATCTTATCCTTTCTACCCTTAAGGATGTCCCCACTAAACCCCCTTAGATTTCATAAAATATAACTTTTTCTATAACCATTACTAGCATATTTACAGCATCTTCATTTATTTTCGTAGTGTTTAATAAGTGCCAACAGAAGCGTTTGAATGTAACTCGTTTTTTTACAGTTTTTACATAGCAACCATTCATTTCGGGGTGATGAGTGCAATTGAAGAAAATCTCTTTACAGTTCGTCAAATTTCTGGAAGTTTTTCATACCATCCCACTATTAATGCCACTTCTTTCAATTGTTTCACATTCCATCACATTCAAAATGATTTAATCGATTTTTTTCATTCATAACTACGTTATAATGAACCTAGTCATCCCAAAGCTCTTTCTAAATCTTTGAAGAAGCATAGGACACAGTGATATTACTATTATAGATAATCTACCGGTTAAGATAGGTTTTTGATGGAGACAACAACCAAATAAATATTTGGTTTCTCCTAAAAAAATACAACCCAGCATCCTACTGTGTATCAAGTCCCTCTTAATCTCTGTGTACGTCCTTCCTCCCTTCATTCCGTCCAACATTCCCATCGTATTTCTGCTCCTTCCTCGTTGTGAATAGAAATGTGAGTGTGGAGAAGGATGACATGAATAAGATGGATGGACAAGAAAAGCAGCATAGAAGTATATAGTTAAATTTTAGAGTTAAGTAATCTAATAAAAGAGATGGACAAAAAGAAAATTAAATTTGTTGGACATGTTCTAATGCATAAGAACTTCCTGGAAAATTTAAAGGAGGGGAAGATAATAGGAAAAAAGGAAGTGGAAATCCAAGAAAGAAATTTATAGATGATATAAAAAGTACAATGAGAGTAAAAGCATACAAGGTGATGAAAAAACGATGATCGAGAGAGAAAAATGGCTGTTACAATAAGACTCCGTCGGCCATTAGAAGAAGATGATGATGATGACTTCATATATTTTACTCGGTCGTCGGATGATTAAAAGCTGTAATTTTTTTACCCAAATACAGAATATTTGGAGTGTATAAAAGCGATTAGTAATTCACAAATACATGAGCTCTGAAAAATGTTACTTACGCTTTCACTGTTCCTCTCTTTTGAATAAATATTTTTGAGCAAAATGTTTTAAATCTAGAGCATTTTTTAGCTATTTTTATCCAGTTTACTTCAAAAATTCATTAAAAAACTCCCATTCTGTTGATAATCCTCAAAAAGAAATTCCTGGAGATTTCACGAGGCCATTCCGATTGAATGGGTGGGAAAGTAGACACTTAGAATTTACCGCGAAGAAACTAGTGTTTACTTGAAGAAACCAAGAGAAAGGCTCAGGAAAGACAGGAATGGAGGTAAATTATGAGTGAAGTTGCCACACAGCAGAACAACCTAAGAAGAAGAAGTTGTTTGAGTATGATAGTTTCACAAGGTAACATTGGATACAGTTAACCGTATTAAGCTTTCGTGTATTCAACATTGGGACAAATGTCACTTTTCTTCGATTAACCTTTTATGTTGGAAAGTTTTCCTCAGCACATATATAATTTTCTTTCGATGAAAAATAATCCCATGAATCTGGCAAATGGTTCAAAATATAGACAAACCATTCTCCTTTGGACTTATGGGTGGTATTTTATCCTTATCAACCCATTTACGAAACTTGAAATAAAAGTCTCCAACGGCCGACCTCCAAGTTCACTACCGCCTTATGATTGGTGGGGCTAAAATGAGATATCTCAAATATTTCACTTCTCGTCCTTCTAGCAACGGTGATACTCGGAGGCTGCGACCTTCGACCACCTTCTCGATCCCATGTCCCAGAGCATGGTTCGTTAACCTTGACGTCAGAACTGAAGCCGTGTGACGAGTGTCTCTTGATGAAAGGAAAAATATCAGGAATTGGTAAAACAAAAAGGAATCACTAGAATTTTTATTCCAATCAAAACTAGTTTATCGACTTTCCACGTCTCCGTTTATGTTATAGGGAATATTATCGTATGTATGAAAAGAAGAAGTCATAATTTCAATTTTTGATGCATCTAGAAATTGTGAACAAGATCCCTAAAACGTCGGTCTGTCATATGTATGCAGTAGTTGTGTGTAGCATGTGTGTACAACTGTAGAATATGTGTGTAAATATGTAGCTGGATAAATTTGCGAATAATTGGTTTAACTTCATATTGATTCTGAGCAGCACGTATTGTGATACCGGAAACAAACATTTGAGATGAGGAACGGCTTTCGTAAAATAAAAATACTGAATGATGCCCTTAACTTTGGGCTAATGTACCGTGTTTTTCTATATTATGCGTTCAAACTTGCATTGACTACAGGCATTATATGCAAATGTTCAAGAAACAATGTTTAATACCACATTGAAGTTATATATGCTTATCGAAAAATAATCCAGTTTCACCCTGAAAATGAGATAAAAATGATTAACTTATTCTCCAACGTAAGGCGCCCGTCATATGTGACGCCCAATCATATTTGCATAAGTTTACTATTGAAACCCCCCATTAGAACTCTAAGAAATAATGTCAATTTATCCAGAGGTTAAAGTTGCTGTAAGTCCCAGAAAAAAACCCAGCAGCATAATATCTTATCATGAGTAGCTACGTAAGTGTCCCCTTATCTACCAATCATTGTTACACGTCTTGTATCTCATAAAAATTGTGATGCAACATTGTGATAGATATCATAAGAAAAAAATATTTTTAGAACGAACTACCGACGTAAAAAAATTCATCAATATTGTGATTCATATTTTATTCTTTCGACTTACGATCTTTCAAAATACTCGTATACAATGGAATATATATGTATTGTAAAATAAATAATATAATAAAATATATAATATTTTGTATATGGAAGACCAAAAGCGCATGCTCATTTAATTGAAATTTTTAACTTTCTTTGTGTTTTATGAATTAGAAAAAAGGTTTTTTTCCGATTTTTATAAAAATTTAACTTGGTTTTCACTGTACCTGATAAGGTACGATGAAAGACAAGGCACTTAAAAGTTTAGGCAATTAAATTGTTAGCATTTTATGTAAAAGAATGAATAAATATTTTAGTTTGGTTTTGTAGGAGTTGTCTTCTTTGCTGGTACAATGTATCCTTTGACTACATACACCTATATCTAGTAGGCAAAAAGTGAATAAGAGCAATGGCAAATGACTCTAACCAAGACTCGTTTAAAGTATTTCAGCTCATTTAAATGTTACGTCTGTGTAAGCCTTATTCGAAAGTTATACTGGTCACATAATAATGCCAGTAAATGCCTCGTTGAATCAAAATCGATAATTTCTTTTTGGAATCAGATGCGTACAAAATTGTGGAAAATGAATTGTGTCTTTTTGTGTGTTTTCGATACACCAATTTTGGAACGTCAATTTGATGAAATCAAGGAAAGTGTTATCTCTTTTGAGGCAAAATCAAACCCCCTGGTTAAAAAATGTCCTTTTTATTATTATCCTCCCAACTATGCATTTGTGAGTTTCCAAACGTCAGTAATAAGCTAGATTAAACAAATTGAAAGCCTTAAGACCGTGCTGCAATTTTGAAACAACGTGCCAGTACCAATTTTCGTTTTCCACAATGATATCCATGGTTTGAGGAGTGGCTCACTACTGGCAGCACTATACCTGAACGCAACAATACGGCGAACCAATAGCGTAAACATGGCCGCTCCACTTTCAACATGCACCAAAGAGAAACAGCAATCTTTCAATCGTTTCTTCAGTTGCAAGGGGAAAAATTTGTAAATTCATCGACGAATGAAAGTTCAGAATTTTGATTCAACCATTTCACTTCAGCAATGACGCCTGGACTAATAATGATATTTCCGTATCAGGCTTCCCTCAACCAGTTCAGGAATACGCCGTTTTGTGACGGCAATCGCTTTTAGAGCAGTTTAAGTTATGATTTCCCTAAAGGTACCCGTGGTCTTTGGAAGCGCTGAAATAGTCCTATTACTTCCCTTCGTTAGACTTTTCAGAAGATAAGATTGCACAAGTGTTGGGAAAGAGCCATTTAATATGAGGCATCCCATTCTTGCACAACATATACATTCTTCTTAATGTTTACGGTGTACCGCACTTGGAGCGACTTTCGCTTGGCATCGATAGGAAATCGTAATTCCTTAGGAAATTCTGCAGAGGCAAATAGACCCTTGGTTTGATAACATCATTTAAAAACCAAGGTCGTCCTCTACGTATGAATTTCTGCTCTGATCATATGTAATTTTTTCTTAATACTTTCATTTTAACTACCAGAGAATAAAAATGTAAACATCCTATACGCATAAAATATGGGAAACTGAACATGCAACAAGATTAAAAGTGTCCTTTGAGTAGGTTTCTGAAATTGTATGAAGATAAATTCTTTCATGCCATTGTAATTCACTTAAAACCTGCCATGAGTAGCCATAGAACCACCCAATAACATTTCTATTCCTTCTTGTGTGTCTATTAAAATACTATATAGTTGATATACAACGGTGCTTATTCAATACGGTGGACAAGGACGCAATTAAAACTTCAATCTATTAGCGGTAGGGAAAGACGAGGAATCCGTGTCATTGAAATTTTTCTTGATACCCGTTCTAAAAGGAAGCCATAATGAAATGTATGTATGCATATTTGCTGGTGTCACTTCCCTCCTTCAGGCAAGGTTTTCGCATTTTACGCACCTGTGAGGAAGATTCAACTAAGGACGCCTTGGTTGTTTTCCTTGTAGGAGAGGGAAGAGGCGGGGATGGCACGTAAGGGTGTTTACCTTACTGATGTTACGCAAGAGGTTGGCTCTTCGACGATACCATTCACTTGGCTCTCCTCAAGAGGGAAAGTCTAAACACATGCACTCATGGTCAGGATTAAATTCCCTTTACTTGAGCTAAAGGTGCCACAATTCTCTCCTTACTCCCCGGGCATTGAAAGAAAGTATTATTACAACCTGGTTTCGGTGTTTTTACAACATTAAAATGTGACTTTCAACCATTATCTAAATTTCGAATGAGTCTTGCACGAACGAAAACACATGTACTCTAAGCATTTTCAATCTCTAAGTGAGTGAATATTTCATAATCCCTCGCCGGCCCCGGTAGTTCGTGATAATCTTCAATGTAATTGATGTACAGGGGGTTAGGGGGAGAAAGGGACTATGAAGTATCAATAAAGTTGTTCAATAAATGTAATAAATAAATATATTTATACGTTAAAAATTTACTGTTAGCTATGCCTATGGTTTACTGAAAATGTTTTCATATAGCATACTCCCTCATTAATTACTAAAATGAAAGCACACTTCTATAAAAGGCTAATGCATAATTTTTAGGAACTTAATTTAAATTTCGCTTATCGTGCTAATAATCATCCTTCCATCTTTCGGCAATGTTTGTGTCAAATATCAAAGAGAGAACTTATGTAAATACAAGTGACAAGTTGTCATCAATGGTATACTCTGAGTTACAAATATATCAATAATGTATATTAATTTAGATGAATTAATGACCTTCAACTGGAGTTCAAAATGATTGATGGGAAAAATCAATGAGTTCGATTTTCCTTATGATTCATTGGCTCTTTGTGCTCCTGATTTTTTTTAGTATTCTTGCATTAATGAAATCAATGCGTTCGCTGGATGGGCGGCAATAAATCATATCTCATTTCCTTTTCACATTGTTTCACTTATATCAAGCTTTTGTATTTTTCATAAATGATCGCGTCAACAACAGCAGCTAACAAGTCGAACAGGTTTAATACCCCTAATCTACCCTAACCTCAATCAAGCTCTTCTTTTCTTTGTAAATGCTCTCAGCTGTAACTCAAGCCATCTGCTTGATGAACTATTACAGTTAACTCTGTCCCATATATTCCTCTTCATTCATAATTTCAAACATTTAAACACTTTTTTTAGCTGGTCCATTTGCAATTTCAGAAACAAATATGCCGTCAATAAACACTTAAATAAAATGAGCTAACTTAAAGTTACGATAGTTTTGATGGTCTGTAACTTTGATGACTTATTGCTTTAAGAAGTAAGGCTTCAGGGACTTCCATCCAGAGACATCCTTTCAATTTATGCTAGAGATTTAATCTCTAATTTAATCTTCTGTCCGTAAGTGATTACCAACGTAACTCCACTAATAATTTTGATACGCTACTCATTTTGTCGAAACGAAGTTTTCCAAATATTTTCGTTTTACAAAACGTTTGCTTAAATGAGCCAAAGCAATAAAAATTAAAGTTTACTTCTTATTATTTAACTTTAATTCGTCGGGATTCCATTCAAATCATTTGAATTGCGAGAGTTGACAACCGTGGAAGGATTTTCACACACACAAACGGATATGGTGAGGTTCCGCAATTGAACAGCAAGTCGCTTCCCAGAGTAATAGTAGAGCCCTTCCTTATTGTATTTCAACGTTTACTTATAAATGAGTTGAGGATCCCTGAGCCTCATTAAATGCTCATAGAAATCAGGAAGAGTGACTAATGCATTATGACACGCGACGAATGGCATAAAATACGCTCGGGTTTAATGTATGCAGCGTGAGGGTGCCTTTCGCCTCGAGCGAAACGCACTCAACCCCTTAAGACATTCCGCGCGCCGACCTGCTTCTGTTTCACTGCACCCCACAATTACAAGTCATTCGCATATCCATACGTATTGAAGAATCAAGGTTTCTGTTAATAAACAACCAGCTGGGAAAAGAGACTCGCTCACTTGTAATCGAGTATCTCGCCTCGTCACCCTTGTCGGGAATAAAAATGAAGTGCGCTCGCTTATTCCTCCCTTCCTTGATTCATCTTTTGAAGTACCATTGAACATTTACACGTGTCAAACAAGTATATTCAATTCCAGGTGGATTGAGTTGAAGAAATAGAAAAATTTGCCGCTGTAGAGAGGAATAACAGGACGCTTTCAACGATATCTATTGCTAATTATAGTAATGTTATTTTATTCGTAAAAAAACCGCGAAATGTGGAGATCAGAGTTCAAAAATATTATGCGTATATCATCGCATTATCATTAAGATAATTAGTTTAGGCATCTAAGAGTGTACTATTTAATGTGCGTAGCGGAGCTGATTTAACTTTAATTGTTTGCTGTCAAGATAAACGTTTATGGCTTTCATACCTCGGGGGCATGGCTAGTTAGTAAACAATACTCGTAAATTGATTGGTCCACTCCATGTAAGCCATATCGTGGGGATGTTAGTAAACGTTTGCATACAGCCCTGATAAAAAAATTATATTTGCTCATTTCAAAAGGAATAAGAAGTACATTTTTTACTCTCTTAAGTATGATTTTGACACTCTTAAATTGTTGTACTGTAACAATTTTAGAATGCGAAGATCATGCTTAAGCGGATGGCTACATTAATAGTTACTGCCTCGGCAAATCTCGCTGTTTATTAGGAATTTGAATGAGGAGAAATGAACACTCTGCTAGCAACGTGAACCTCCTGTCCCAAGCATAACTTCTGACGCATTGTGAACTGGATGAATACATTTGCCAATAAAGTGTACTAAAGGCATTGGTAAGCCAAGCATTATAACTTAAGTGGACATGGAATGGGTTCCTTAGTATTCATTTGATGTTTTATCCCAACAGGAAAAACTGGTTGTCTGAAAAACAATTGGACACCAATCTCAATTACCAATAAATACCAATTGTTATTAAGAACAATTAACTTGTAGTCCGAGAGATATTGAATTTCAGACTATGAAACATAGATTAATTGGCATAAATTGAAACTATTCCATCAAAACTGATCAAGTAATTTAATTTCAGAATCTTTATGGTTGAAAATAAATTTTGACCGAGGACTTTGTTATCTCCGCACCTTTCTGCAGGTTTATGTATTGAGATGACCTAAATTAGGGATTCATAAACTGGATTAACAACAATGCTGCAGCAGGTATCAAGGTATATAGGTTACCAATGTATATACTACCTTGATCAAAAATTTCCCGGAATTTATTCAGAAAATTAAAAATACAAGTTTATTCATCTAAATCTATATTGTCCCCTTCAAAGTAATCCCCATCGACTGCAACACACTTATGCCAGCGCTTGATCCAATCCTCGAAACATTTTTTATATTCGGATTTCGGTATGTCCATCAGTGCTTCCTGCGATTTTTCCATTACTTCCTCTCGGCTGCTAAAACGCGTTCCCCGTAATGGTTTTTTAACTCGATTGAACAGAAAGAAGTCACAGGGAGCCAAATCAGGTGAATTCGGTGGCTGTTGGATGGTATTTGTTGCATTTTTCGTCAAAAAATTACGAATAATGATAGCGCTGTGCGACGGTGCGTTATCATGGTGCAAAATCCACGAGTTTTCTGCCCACATTTCTGGTCTCTTTCGGCGAATTGCTTCACGCAAACGTCTCATAACGCCCAAATAATACTCTTCGTTTACTGTCTGGCCTTCTGGCAAAAATTCATGATGCACTACACCGTTGTAATCCATGAAAACCGTCAGCATTGCCTTCTTTTTTGACTGAAAACGACGTGGTTTTTTTGGTCTCGGCTCATTTGGTGAACGCCATTCACTTGCCTGATGTCTGGATTGCGTGTCGTACTCATAAACCCACGTCTCGTCTCCAGTAATGATCCTTTTGATGAATGTGGGATCGGATTCAGCCTCGCAAATCATGTCTTTTGCGACGTCAACACGGTCTCTTTTTTGCATGAAATTGAGGTCTTTCGGCACCAACTTTGCTGCTACACGACGGAAACCCAAATCATTAACCACAATGTCTTGGGCGGATCCATAGGCAATGTTCAAGTCCTCCGCTATTTCTCTGATGGTTAATTTGCGGTTATTGACCAACATTTCTTTTACTTTATCAATTTTTTCACCGACTTTCGATGTCGATGGTCTGCCACTGCGTTCATCATCTTCGATTGACTCACGACCACTTCTGAACCGCTCGTGCCACTGGTAAACGACCGTTTTTTTTAGAGAATCGTTGCCGAAACACTTTTCCAACATTTCCAACGTCCGTGCGCCACTAAATCCGTTTTTTACGCAAAATTTAATACAAGTTCGTTGTTGCAAATTTAAATCCATTTCTGCAATTGTAAAAAATCGCCAACACACACAGAGATAGATGTACTCTTGGCTACGTAACTTTTGCAAATGTCAAGTTATGACACTAAGATTTAAAGGGAATATCAACAACAGATGTACCAATTTAACAAAAAAACAGAACTCAAATCGGAACGATGGGAGCGCCACACGGTGGTTATTCCGGGAACTTTTTGATCAAGGTAGTATAAGTACCTCGTGACTTCCACTGATTGACTGTATGTATTTTTTTGAACGATAAAAGGCTTCAAATACCAATGCGCGAGCTTTATCTTTTTATTTTATTACTCTAGAACAGCAATCCGTTTTAATAGGATAATATTCCAATAAGGACTACCTTTTCACTTCTACTGATTACATGAATCCAGTTATTTTAGCGATAAGAAACTTAAATTACCAATACACTAGCACATCCTGGTTATTTTGAAATTATAGAACAGGTATCCGTTTGAATAGGTTAATACTCCAAACAGGACTGGCGTACCACCACTAACGATTAAACGAATCTGTTCCTTTTAACGATAAAAAGCTTAAGTATACGACAAGTGTGTTTTCTGAAGCCTTTAAAATAGAGACGTTCAATTATCGGTTTCAGAGTAAATACATTTATTTCATAAGTCAGTAATTAGAAAAATTTCTTGTCAAAAAAATTGTTGAAAGGTTTTCAAAGTAAAATCATGGTGACCCGCTCCGTAATTTTTTTATTTTATGATGGGTAATACCGTGATGAATACTATTAAACACATGCTAAAATTATTCTTTGCAAAGGGATTATAAGGAAACTACGATTGATCGCAGGAGAAATCTTTTAATATTACGTCACACCGCAATGAGTAACGACGCTATCAGAAAAAAATATGCGAATTCGGTGATAATGTTGTTATCTCTGACCGAATGTGCCCTTAACTATCAGGATAACTACGGCTGTTATCATTACCAAAACAAGTCAATTTCGAATTTTACTGCAAGGAAAACTCGAATTTCCACTGAACTGGTTTCGATGTTGACAAACTTTCTTTCAATCTAAATGAAGCCCGGAAAATTTGAGGAAATGTACTACTGTTAGGGGAGTTTGGATGATCAATGGAGTAATCCAAGCTACTTCGGGTACAATAGATAGAATTGATTGTTCATAAGTGAAAAATAGAGCGAGCGCGCATTGACCGAGTCGTAATTATTTTTCTCAGAAATGGTTTCCATTAAGCCATTTATTTTCAGAATGTAATTAGTATTCGTCATCACTCTGAATTCGTAGCAACCGCCTACTGACCGAGATTCAAGAGTAGGTTTAGGTATTATAACCTTAGTTGTTAGGAAAGAAATCAGTTTCCACTTAGCAACTGCCAAGGGGACAGTAAAATACGTTGTTGGGTCTTTTCGTATAATACCGTGGGATTTGCATTTTGTTATTGAGAGTTGTTTTGAGTGCCGTTAGAATGATCGCCCAGTAATTCGCTCTGTTCGATATTCAATTGAGAAATAAAAGCTGAGGAAAAGTAGGTAACGATAAAAACCGGAGGAATGACGCATATTCCGACATGATTCTTTACAAAACACCAGATACATAAGACCTTCGGTTTATTGTCTTATGCGATGGATATTTTTTTGTCTCCAGCAAGACGTTTACATAATACATGTACCGATACGTTATGTGGAATATCACTGTAACTTTCGCTTCCATGAAAAACAACGTAATGGAAAGTCGATGCATACACTAATCAACAGCTCAATCCGATAAACTTAGGATCGTTCTTGTAATATTTCGGTACTTGTAGCTTGCAATTTTATTGAGTTTTTTTCATTTTAGACAAAAAAAGAACTTTTTTTAACATTCGGTGTTTCAGTCGAAACCTTATGACATCCACTTATTCCACACACATTTTCACTATCGAGGAGACGGGTTTCAATATCAAAGTGTCATATTCAGGGTGTGGGGAAATAAGGTAGCACATTTGTGGAAAAATTTAAGCCAAAATGTTCTATGAATACCGACTGATGCACTTAGGGAAGAAAGGAAAATAGTGTTAGACCAGAGAAGTCACAAATATTATACTCGTATCTTCCTACGTTGCTCTGTCATGTGTAATATTGATATATATATATATATATATATATATATATATATATATATATATATATATATATATATATCAATATTACACATAAGGATTTAAGAGAAAACTTACATTTTAAATACATTTTAATGGCTTATTTTGAATACCGCCCTACTTTAATTCATCCTCTCAAGATGCCACCAAATGCGTGCAAAGTAACTGAACGATACTGCAGCCAATTAAAATTTCAATATCCTTCAGTCTTAAAGAAATAACCTAGAAAGCCAACGAAATAAAACTTCTATCAAAACGTGAGAAGGGAATGCTACAAATATAAAAAACCATATTATGCTATGGAACGGGAAATGTCATGTGTTAATTATGTCTCTCGACTATTTGGTGAAAAACAGAAATAACTATTGAATTCCCAAACTGATTTAAAAGTTTTTAACTAAGAAGGTAGAAAGTACTCGGTAAAATAAAAATAGTCATAACTATCAATTTCGCACATAATACAATGAAATTTCCTATATCTCTATGGACCTCTGCCAAGGGATTACGCGTCGAGTTGTGGCATTTTGTTTATTTTTTAGATAATCTTCAGATCACAAAACACTCTTAATGACTTAATATAACGATATTTTATTCGTATATGCAATGCATAACAACGAAGGTAAATTCATACGTAAAAATATTATAAATTGTCGGGGGGAATTTCCCCAATGCGAATCTGGGTAAAATAATTCTCTTCCATTCAGAAGATGGAGAGGATAAGTGAAATTTGAAAATACTGGGATTTTTTTAGAAAAAAGAAAACTTCGAAAAATATATTTTGATAAAAACATCTTCAGCGAGTGCAGTAATAATTTTTGGCTTGAATAAACATGGAATTTTTAATATTTAAGAAAAACTTTTACTCTTTAAAAACTCTAAGCTAAGACGATATAACACTCCTAATTAAATATCTCGTAGGAGCCTATGAGTTGGTGGTGATAAGTAGCTGAGCAACGACAAGACTCGCGCATTTCATTCCTGCCTGATAATTTAAAATATATCAATGTTTAACGTTTGTCCGACCACGCTTGGGGGGAAAGGTGTTTTGGGTCTAGGGTAGTCTGGTATGTAAACACCCCCTGAACACACTCTAGTGGTGGCTCTCAGGGTACTTAATAAAACTTAAAAGAAATGTTCCATCGTGACCATAAACGGATAAATTTAAAGGAATCAGGAGACTTTGTCGTGAAAATATTTCATTTCACTAGAGTTAAGCCCTTAGAAATAGTTTGCATGTTATCAATAAATTTATAAACTGGGACATTTCCACGTGCCCAATTCCGGTTCAATAAACTCATAATTGGGCTTTCAAAACAGTATGTGTAAAATAATCCTATTTGGTGTAAACTATAATGAAAATTAAATTTTATATATTTAAGTTAACAGAGTACTTTAAAGATTTAAATTGGAAAAAAAAGATAAAAAAGACAGCAATATTTCATAATGTAAAGAGAACTTGAAAGATAAAAAATGTGAAAAAATTAGCTCTGATAAACAAAAGTTATAAACGGAGTTCGTTTTAAAACATTTGAACTGACAAATTATTATTGCAGTACGTTCATATTTTGCACATTTTCGAACTTTTAATTATTTGGAAAAAATCAACATTCGCCCATAAACTCGCGTATTCAGTCAGTAGCTTTAGGATCAAATCACGGATAACGATATACAGGTAGCTATGCTTATTCTCATGGAAAACTATATTCATTTTTTACATTTTAGATATGAATTTTTTTTCCATTTCCGGAAATGTAAGCCGGAAAGCCCACCATTAACATTGCTCATTCCGTTCCACACTTATCCCATTGACGGGAAGGTCGAAAGGTGATGAGGGTGAGGTCGTAATCACGTTCAGCGGGAGGGGCGATAGGAGGGAGGTCAACGGGCAGGGGATGGTCACTTGGGCGCCGATCGAGGGAGGAGGTGACGGTGTATGAGTGGGAGGAGGCGGGGGGGAGGGGGAGGAAGGGAACGGAAAGGTGGAGAATTTAAGGGGTTGGGGCGGCGCCCCGCCCAAGGAGATCTGCATTAAAAAGGCCTTCTCCGGGACGACCCTGCTTCAATCCGCCGTCTGCGACCGAGGAAGGGAGTCACATCGACTTGAGTTACCGTTGCAATTCCAGTAGTCTCGCGGGAAACTCAAGAGGAAACAGACGAGGATCGAAATGGAATTTGCTGTAATTTTAGTCTTCTCCGTGCTCTTATTCTCGACGGAAGGAGCCGTCGAGAAATCCTTGGGTAAGTCTTATTTGGCCGCCCACGATCGAATTCCCGGCAGTCAACGGCTGAATTTCTGTGAGTTAGTGCTGTAGTTGACGTATTTCAAATTCACACACCGACTTTTAAAAAGGATTTGGAGTGGTTATTTGATGTCTTAGCGATATTCTCTTACGGGATTGCTAGGCTGCCGTGGCCGAGGTTCTTTGAATTAGGGGTTGGCAGGACCGGCTTTCTCTTACCCTTTGACGCCCTTTGCACCCTTATTCATCCTTCCCCCGTCTTATGATCCCACTAGTTTAAAAGAAATTAAAACATGCCAAAGTTACATTTCGCACACCAAAAGGAAAGAGGAAGGAATTCAGGGCCTGACCCATGTCCATATTTTCAAAGTAATTTCATTTATTGCAATTTTTCATTGAAAGATATTAAGTTACGTTGAAATATTTTAGCATGTACTATTAAAATAAGCTGAGCGGAAAGGAAAACATTTTTTAAATTTCACTATATATATATATATATATATATATATATATGTGTGTGTGTGTGTGTGTGTGTGTGTGTGTGTGTGTGTGTGTATATGTATATGTATATAAAATTTTGAATTTTTTATCAATTTATTAAAGATATTAATTTAATTTATTAATATATATAACTTTAATCATATATATATATATATATATATATATATATATATAATATATATATATATATATAACATACATATATCTAGAGTAGCAATAAGGAAAATTTCGAATGGGGTGCCGATTTCTTCGATACCGAGTTTTTTATTTAGAACCAAAAAAATCATTTTTATGGAGAAAGCTACTTTCATAAAGGGTCTAGTTAATTATAAAATGGCTGTCGTATGCATCTAAACTACTTTTTCGAAATAATTACCTGCGTAACATTTTGAAGTGGTTCAGGGTCATTTGCATGAAGTAGGTCTATCAACATCTGTAATTCGGATAAATGGACTAGGCTAATCATCGAATAGACTGTAGGCAGCACCGGTGGTAGAATTGCCCCATAAACAGTTTTCCAGCATGAGGCAATATAACCTTGTTATTATTAACTATTGCTATTTTCCTTGAAACTCTCTTTTTCCCTTGCCTTTAATGTAATGTACACCTTCAGTACGGTTTTGTGAGCTACGCGTGACACTTCTATGTGGCACTTTGATATATAACTCACGAGAGCATAATACAGGCTATTCTTAGTAACGTATATTCAGGTTGAGGGGACTTAATTATACTTCATTCTCAGTAAAGATTAACTCCTTCATTTGAAATAATATTTCAAACATTTTCTACCCAGAATTTCGAAAATAACTAGATGGAAGTATTAAATAAATATATCCATTTCACCACTCTTCTAATATCCTTCAATATAAATGATGGGGTCAATTCGCAAAAAGAGTTAAACAAGTTTCTCAGCAATACATTTAATTTTAATTAAATTTCGTTAGTCTTGCTCATGCTTCGATCCGATTTTGATGCAATTGACTCAACAAATGCCATCCTTTGGCATAAAATGGTAAATTAGAGTTCGAATCCTAATAGTGACAAATGACACTTTTCAAGATGCTCTTTCACAAAGCAGTGCATTAACCACTCCGCATTCAGCCTCTGTGGCCATATTTCATGCTATCATAGGTAATTCCCGTGAAATTATTTTTTTACGTAGTAGATCACTACTGAGGGAATGGTTCAAAGAAAAATTCAATAGAGAAGGGTTGATGCGATGCTGATTCCAGATATCTTCGTAAACTCTAATACTTCTATTCGCACATTATTCTCCCCATTCTATTTTTTCTGCCATTCTCGTGTATCATATTATTTTCGGCCAATTTGATTCAATGAACCGAGAATAAGTCTTCGCTTTTAACAATCGAGGATAAAAATAATACTAAAATGGGTAAAGTTTTGGTCGCATTAAATTATTTTAAGATATCATTGAAAAGACTATCATCTTTAAATAAAATATGCTGCCATTGTTTGACGCCTCAAAGTGAATCAATAAATTTTCATCACGAGGAAGATAAATACATCATTTAATAAATCGGTCTCGTTGTGATTCCAATTTTCAGTTTGGTTTCATCAAAGATTTTTACTTCTGTAGAGGGGCAGAGGAATTAGCAGGTGAATATTTAAAAAATAAAAAAATAAGGGCAGATAAAATGTTGGAGTGCAGTTATATGTCGAAGGTCATGACAAGAAAGAGAACGCTGGGAAATCGGGTGGAGGAAGAAAGAGTATGCTTCTAAGCTTTTCAGGTGGCATGAAAGCAGGAAGAAGTTAGGATTATAAGCAAAAAGAAATACAATGTAGAGCGAAGAATTAGTTATTTCTCGGAATCCTTGGAATAGTAGTCGTTTGGAACCGTTGAAACCTGCATTAAATCGATAGATAGCCTTGACTGGAATCATTAAAAATAGCCTGAGCGCTAAATGAAGATTAAAATCAAATGGATTTTTCTCCTACAAAGCAAAGAACTATTGGAATTGTTTGGGGAAGAGTTAAATTTTTTATGAAAGTAGCTATTCAGCGGAAGGTCGCACTATTTTAATTTCTGAATTCCGTGCTTAAAGTAAATTCATTCTTTAAACTTTGTAAATAAACGTCTGAAAATCAAAATATATTATTTCACTGCGGAAACTTATGCAGTTCATATCACTTTCCCATAAGCAGTCCACTGTGAAATCACCATAACAAAATACGGAAACAATTTCATTGACACTTTCAGGTCATGATTATGTCTGACTCTAAAAAAATCATTGATTATAGATTTATTACGCCAACACTATGCAGCCCGCATTCTATACTTGTTTAGAATTCGATAAGTGACGGACTGACTAAAAATTTGCAATATAATTTTATCAAATCCCCAAAATTCAGTGTTTGCTCACCCAATAATTCAGAAGCCTGAATAAATAAAATATTCTTAGAACTCTTCTGAAACGGGAGAGGTTCATAATTTTAAAATTTCCAGATAACACTTTTCTAAGATAATTTATTATCAAGATTTAAACGGCCATATTTAGTAGCACGTGCACTGAAAATCTAAAGGAGCGTAAAAAGTTAGCATAAATACCGGATTAATTTATTTATCTTCTGCCAATGCATCGTAACAACATAAACATAAAAACATATATATTTTCACACAAACACACACACACACACACACATATGTATGTGTGTGTATATATATATATATATATATATATATATATGTATATATATAACGTATATATATATATACATATACATATATATATATATATATATATATATATATATATGTATGTATGTATAACGTGTGTGTGTATATATATCTATATATATATATATGTATATATAACGTATATATATATACATATACATATATATATGTATGTATGTATAACGTGTGTGTGTATATATATCTATATATATATGTATATATAACGTATATATATATATATATATATATATATATATATATATATATATATATATATATATATATATATATATATATATATATATAGACACACACATATATATGAGGTCTGTTCAAAAAGTATGGCGACTTTTTAGTTTTTTCAAAAATTATTTATTTATTCAAGGATATCTATGAGGTTCCCCTCAAAGTTATCCCCATTAGATATTATACACCGACCAACGTTTTTTCCAAACCTCGGAGCACTTCAAAAATTCATTTTTTGTGATCTTGTTCAGCTCCTCCTTTGGTGCAGTCTTTATCTCGTCAATCGTAGCGTACCGTCGTCCTTTCACGGGCCTCTTCAGTTTCGGGAACAAGAAAAAGTCACTGAGGGCCAGATCTGGGGAATACGGTGGCTGCGGCATCAATAGTGCGTCGTTTTTGGCCAAAAAGTAACGATGGCACAAGTAACGATTCGTGAGCAGGGGCGTATTCATGGTGCAAAAGCTAATTTTTGTTTTACTACAAATCCGGGCGTTTGTGGCAGATTGCTTCGCGCAAATTGCGCATAACTTGCAGGTCATATTCCTTATTTACCGTTCTACCCAGTGCCAGGAACTCATGATGCACCATACCCCTATAATTGAAGAAAACAGTAAGCAAAACTTACGCATTCGACCAAACTTGGCGCGCTTTTTTTGATCTTGGCTCGTGCTGCAGCTTCTATTGGGTTGATTGAGCTTAGGTTTACATGTCGTAATTATGTACTTTTTCGTCTGTTGTTGACGTGCTCGGGCGCCCAGCATGCTCTTCGTCGTTCACAGCTTCTCGGTCCTTTGAGAACATTTTGGCCTACCGATAAACGCTGCTTTGGTCAATGTTAGCTTCTTCATATGCCACAGTCAACATTTGGAATACGCCCGCGCACTTAATTTCGTTTTTCACACAAAATTTTAGACGGATTCTTTGATCCATATTTTGGAACAGGCTAAAATCGAGGACAGCCCAAAGTACGTCCAAGTAAAACAGCTGTCAACATTTAACTGAACATTCAAAATGGCCGAACTCTTCGGCATAAGAGAGTGACAAAAGCACCACCAAAAAAAAATCGAAAACCAAATATAAGTAACCCGCGAAAATTCAAAATTCGTGATACATTTTGAACAGGCCTCGTATGTTGAAGGAGAATGTTACTTCCACATGTCCCCAGTAGTGCTTCTGAGGGTCACTTTGTTTGTAGCCTACAAGCATGTGTGCATTAGTTTTCAGCCTACCCTAGGATATATATATATATATATATATATATATATATATATATATATATATTTATTTATTTATTTATTTATTTATTTATTTATTTATTTATTTATTTATGCATATGTGGGTCGCGGTAGTCCAGTGGGTAGAGCGTTGAACTGCTGACCGGAGGGTCCCGGGTTCGATTCCTGGGCAAGACCTTCTGGGCACCTGCAGCTCCACCCAAGTCAAAGTGATTTTTCGGGTACCAGGTCTTCCTGGGAAACCATGACAGGCACAGGGAAAGGAACTACCCTGATGTGTGAATTTCACTCGCCGTATAGGGCTTAGTACTGGGTGAACTCTACCATCACCTACTAGACCGATCTTCTGTTAATTATTGTGTTTATATATATATATATATATATATATATATATATATATATATATATATATATATATATACATATATACACCATAAACAATAATCAACCCGAAGATCGGTCTAGTAGGTGATGATATATATATATATATATATATGTATATATATATATATATCTAAATATATATAATATAAATTTGGATGGCGCATTTATGCCTATATCTACTGGATGATTAAATTGATTATAAATTCTCACGCATTCAGAGCTGAAGTGAGTCGCTTATGCGATTCACCTCAGCTGCGAATTAAATTAAACCCGAAAAAATATCACTGCATATCAATACCATTAGTAATAACACAAATAAGGCGGATAACAACTTATATGAATAGAGTCATCGCAGGTTTTTATTTCACTTAAAAAGTATATTTAGCATGTTTTATGAATCAGAATTAAAATGGCAAGCAAATCACATATTTTTACAAAGGAAACCACCATTAGCTTGAATGAAAGTATGTTTTTCTTTTTACAGTCAAGAAACTCAACATATGCAGTTCAAGTTACCAGAATTACAACGAGTGTTTCAGAGGGGCCATTGAATCAGCATTCCGCGTTTTGAAGGACGGTGAGTTGCACCATGAACCATAGTGAGAATAACTGTTGTCTTCAGAACAAAGAGGCATTTGAAGCATCTTATTTTTTTGTATTTTTTTCATCATTTTTATTTGATACCTGGTATATTTAAGATCGCAACTCTTGGCCCAGAGCCAGGAATATCTCTGTTTTACATAATTCTCATTCATCTACATGTACATATGTATGCACAATTCCCCGCAAGCCGCCGCAAGGGTGTGTTGGGTCACCAACCACGCGTACACAGTCCCAATCATGTCACCTCTACAAAAATATTAGTTTGATCATGCACTTGAAAAGTGTTAATCACACGATTGGAAGTACTTTCATGCAATAATATTCAATAAAAGATAGGTATTTTTAAATCGTCCAATGGACTTGTTAAAAATTTGGGTGTATTAAATAAAAAAACCATGCAGGATATCGACAAATGTATACAAATCCAATGCTAATTATCTCCTAATTCGTCTGCAATTTGAGATTTCCATATTATTATAAGCAACTTTAGAAGACTGTGGAGGACGACTCCAGGCGTGAGACAAGCGATTTAGCGTAATATAAAGGAAGTGTAACTCCTAGAAGGCACATTAAATACTTGCAAGACATTTTTATTGCAAAATACACCAAAAAAAATATTTATTAAATTTTATCACATTTCACTAAGAGAATCCTTAGTTATAACCTCTATCCCTACATTATTTTTGCTTAAATAATAATTATGGAATTCTCTAATAATAATTCTCTAATCGATAATGGCAGTACATAGGTACTAGACGTTGTGTTCATTTGTGTGGATTTGAATTCACATTTACTGTATATTTTATTAATTGATTCCGAAGTAGAGAGAAACGAAGGTGTTAACTGTTGGCTGTGGGTTTGCAAGGTGCCAATCCTATAGCTAATATTGATTTTTAACAACTATTTACCGATATTTCGATCCACTAGGCGACCATCAACGGTAGTGAGAATCCCACACCGGGGAATACAACAGTAGCAAAGTGCTGGCCGTGGTCAAGTGGGTGTGCCTAATTAGGGATACACCTTTATGTGTAATGGGGTGGGAAATTAAGTGAATGCCTTTTGCGATGGTCGATGATTCAAAACGACCGTTTTTTTAGTGTGTCAAGTTTCCCTTGTACCTTGTATTGGCATTGCGTTTTGTCTCTCCAAAAGACGATGTTGACTAGGGCTGCTCCTCACCTCGTCGACTCTCTTAATGAGGGCGTTTTGTCTTTATGATTAGCTAGTAAGTTTTTTTGGGTATTTGGGTTCCCGAAATTGATATTATCTTGTTCTCCTTCACGGGTAAATTTTTTGTAGAGCGTCATAAATGACGCCCTGGCATTTCTTGATACGATGATGGTAAGAAACACCGGGACAGTTGAATTTGATATTTAAGGGAATAAACGAAAACAGGAAACCACACCAAAGCTGAATCGCACCACTCTTATCAAAAAAAGCATGGCAGCTTCCAATTGTCAAATAAAGCGTAGGGTCACTGACACTCTCACAAAACAGAGCGACAAAGAATGGAAACACACAAAAACACAGCCATAGTAAATGGATACGAACCTGATATGACAGATAATTTTTTTAGAAATAGATAGATATTTTAGAACTCTGCAAGCCACCGCTAGGATGTATAGCAGGGGTTAAAAACGCACCAGACTAATTTTTACCCGAATATGACCATACCGTGGTCGGACAATGTTATTGTGAGCCCTTATCGTTTGTGGAAAAAATGGCATCTTAAATCTACCTGCTGTACAATTAATCTTTCTGCGAACACGATAAGTGTCGTTGAAATTAGCCAATCTTGGAGAATATTTAATAATCATTACAGCTTTAACTACGATTTACATTTCATTGAACTTCTTCCATTTATACATGTATTTTTTCAAACAAAAGTTCCTTTCCAGCACAAATAGGTGATATAAAGCAATATCAAAATTTTAGATCGACCTCAAAGAAGATGTCGGTAGGGGTTGAAGCCTTGTTTACGTTTTAACCTCGACCGGAAAAGCATTGCGGTGGTCGATATGAAACATAACACTGCATTAAGAGAGGCGACGTGTGTCATGTCAGCAAACACCCATGTCTGAATGTTCCAGGCGGTGTTCCGTTGGATGATGAGGCATGTTAACATTCGCATGCCGCTAATTAGCATAAACAATATGAAACTATCAATTGCAGTGTAATAAAACAAATAATTGATATTTATTACTTTTGGTAGCTATTAAATGGCTTGTTACTTCATAGCAAGACACAAAAAATACTATTAATTCATTATTTCCTGATATATAAAAATCAAAGTCTTAATTCATCTTCTTAGAAAAGTTGACATTGGTTGATATTAGGTTTTAATTCAAAATAATGTGTTTAATTAGTATCAGTTAAATTGTTTCACACACATAAAATTCCTCTTCGTCTAACATTAATTGGGTTGGCGAACATATCTTGCAAGGAAGAAATATCCAAGATAAATATTTTGGGAAACCTCAAAATATATCTCATAATTTTTTTATTACGATCTACTTAATTGTTTGAGATGGTAAAAAATAGTCATGTATTAGGACAAGAATAGACTTGGTATTTTTCTCAGCTTAAACCTTCTCACAAAGCATTCTCTTTGCATTAAATATTCTCATATGACCTATATGTTTGGAAGGGCACCTGAACAACCAAAGCATCCGACGCCATGCAATGTAAATAAATTGTGTGAGGCGGTCTGCGTCAATACTGATGTACAAGCATATTTTTTCACCGCTGACTTTTTCTTCCAGGTGACAGATCCCTGGGTATTGTGCCTATTGACCCCATGTTCGTGCCGGAAATGGGGATATCAACGGTAGACGGACCGGTTGGATTGAACTTGAAGTTCATCAACTGTACACACAACGGAATTAGCACGGTGAAAGTGCTATCCGCCGAGTAAGTGAATATGAGTAAAGAGTGTCCTCTGGCTAATACTTGCACATTACGATAGAAAAATCCTCCCCTCCTTTGTGTCCCAATTTAATGACAAATTGTCGGCTAGGCACTTTTTAATCACTAAAAGCATACATGGGGAATTGATTTTCTACTTCTGTCCAGACGAACTCACGCTGTAATAATCCCCCAGAAAAGAAACTTCCACTAATCAGCGCATGGCTATAGGGGATACATCATAAATATTTTCGAAATTTAAAGAGAATATAGGAATATATTTTGACTTATTTTAGCGATAAAAAATGTAATTACAGGAGAAATTTCAATGGAAGGTTTCAATGATAAAGATTATTATTATAGATTATCAGAGCATAGAAACATAATTTCAGAATATATAAAATTTACCTCATCACCAGTAGTAGCCATTCCTTTCGATTCATATTATTGGCATCACTTTTGCCTTACCTCACCAAACTGGTTTTCCCAGTCAGTTAGGTAAAACTAAACCTAAAGGTCACAGCTCATATTTAAGTTATGAGAAACGATAATTTGTAGAAGTCCTATGTTGTATTCTTTAATCAGGTAAGTTAACGGAAATAAGACATTCAAGATTTGGAACACTTATTATATAATTCCCTAATTTTTATTGCCTCTTAATGAGATATTGACGTCACTTGGCAGAAATTAAGAACATTGAGTATAAATGGTTTCATATCTACATCCGCCAATATCTCTTTACCACAAAGCTAGGTTCCAACCAAGCATAAGTCATCATTTTGAACTTTTTGTTGAAACGGGATTGTAAAATAAATACATATAAGTTGAAAAAAATACGAAGTCATTTGAAGACAACGTAACAATCAAAAAACTGTTTTGAAATCATTGCTGAAAAATTATTCAATTGACAGAGAAAATTTAAGAATAGATTTAATTTTCCCCGATAGAAAAAAATCAAACTTTGATCTTTATATGTTAAAGCTTAATATTTGTCTTTTTCTTTTAAGCTCCACAATTGAATAAAAAAATGGGGTGTGAAAGGCGATTTGCGAACACATTTCCCGCATATATAATAATGAAGAGGGAGCTATGTGACAGAAGTAATGCTTCTCTTGATTGCTGAAGAGAAGGGAGGAAGTTATGGACGAAAATTTATATGACAAATTGATTTTAGACGCAAAGAGCCGTACGGCTGCATGGAACAAGAGCTGGGCAGGGCATAGCTTATAAGATAATATCATTTAGGCCTGTTGAAGGTCAACTATTTTAGTTAAATAATAAGATTTAGACTTCAATGGCTTAGGATTCATACGGTTCCCACGCTCCCAGGTCGTCAGTTATGAAGCTGCCTGGCTTTCGTTTTTCTTCCGCGTTTCGTTGCCACTGGGTGATGACAGTTTCTCTCCCGCCATCCTGCTGGAATCTTTAGGTCAGATAACTTCCGGCCTGAAAACCCGAGCTGGATGGCGAGAGAAAACTCCATCAATCAGGAAGAACGCCTCTCGAAGGAAAACCAGATAGAGAAGCAAATATTTTTTCACTTTTTCAATCCAACAATTAATTTTTGAAGAACCATACAAGGCTAGCGATAAACAATACTTGAGTTCCTGCCCAACATAATATCTTGTCAGCAGTTTTCAGTGTTGTTCTGGTAAATTAGGACTGCATACTTATGCAATATCATTCATGCCTAATCACGCTTGAATAAATTAAATAATTTTTGACACCATTAGATATACCTCATTGAAACGATGTAAAAGAGTAAAAATCATTCGTTATGACCAGAACCGTCAATGATTTTTATACTTTGAAATTGTTGCATTGCAATGCGTACTACCCGATGACTCCGTTAAATTTTATTCTCGGGACATTTCTCGCCTTTTCTTTTAAATAGTGGATATACCACTAATTTGAAATTATTAAAAAGATAAAAGCCAACGATTTGTATTAAAAAATTTGTATTCCTATACCGTTAATGCAAAAATGTATTTAAAATATAAGGTAATATTATTAAGCTTGTCACGTTATTGAATATTTGTTTTTTTGGCTAATCCAACTTACGTAAAAGAATCGTGCATATTTTACACGCATGAAATTTCGTAGAAATCCGGAAATGATGAAGATCCTTACAAGAAAAATGAAACGCTTCACAATGACTTTCTCTTTTCTCCAGAGTCTCCCCCGACAAACAACGCTATAATATCAACATGACTCTGGACACTTTCAATATGAATGGACCGTATGAGGCAAGTGGAAGGATCCTCGTCCTACCGATCTCCGGAAAGGGAATTTGCAACATAACTTTATGTAAGTGCGTTGAAAAAGATTAATTTTAATGTTATGTTGACATAGTTAAAAATTTGAGTTCATTCATGTTCATTAATTTAACCTCTACATGTTATCATTAATATTTATTTATCAGTCATAATATTTTTCGGGAAATAATAATAGAATAAATTAATGACTAGTTTACTGATTTATTATTTTAATGATATTTAATAGAAATGTTTATACGACAAATGAAAGTGAAATTCATTAAATGGTACAAGATATATTTTTTTAAATGCTGTTGAAAAGATTTTTTGTCTCTAAATGATATTTCTATTGCGCAAAAGCTAGCAAGTAAAATGTAACCTTCCTTTCGCTTCTGTTTTATTACGTGGGACAATTAAGCTCTTTCTGCCTTAAATGCTGAAAGCGAACTTCTTTTAATGAATTCATGGCAAACTATTATCATATCAAGTCGTATTGGAAGAAATAATTGCTCGTAAATTATAAACTTCTTGAAAACACTCCAAACTTCAATTAAGTTGCTCATCCCCCTGATATACATGAAAGGAAAATGGAATTCGAGTATAAAAATTAGTCTTTTCAATCGATGCCAGTATCATTAATTTGACATACTCTTGAAGTCGAACTTTGTAGATTTCCATTCTGATAAAAATTGTAAAAGAAATCGTGATTTGATGATTCCACTGGAAAAATGAAATTATAACGACCGACTTCGCTCCTGAATAGCACCTAGGAGAAATACTACACCAGGTGTGCACTTAATATTCCTTTCTATAAATATCATAATCATGTTTATTTAGGTAATTGTATTGACAGGAGTAGAAGAAGTATCAAGAGTAAAATATCGGCCGCCTGAGACCACAAGGAAGAATTATCACCGAATTGAACTATCGCATACACCGCAGCCAAGCTTTTGTGATATAGTGTTTAGCATTCGCGCCGGAGCCCTCAGACGCCCTTAGTATAGGCGCAGGCCACATAGTCACTCCGAAGGTCACGGTTTCATATTCCGCCGTTGTGTCCGTAACTGATAGATTGAGATGCAATGTATAGTCTTTACATTTAATATTAAAATGCTATATTTTATATCAATCACTGGAATCATTACAATAAAACGAACATAGCACGTAATATGGGTGTGTGTGTGCATGTGTATGTGCATATATATATATACATACACACACACACACACACATATATATATATATATATATATATATATATATATATATATATATATATATATATATATATATATATATATACATTTATATATATATATATATATGTATATATATATATGTGTATGTATATATATATATATATATATATATATATATATATATATACATTTATATATATATGTATATATATATATATGTGTATGCATATATATATATATATATATTGATCTTAAGATTTATATATATATATAAATCTTAAGATAGGTAAGTGCGAAACGTAATGCAGAGAATTTTAATGTTATTGATGGTATTGCTAAATTAAATAATTGGATGCAAACTCCAGAGTGAGCTGAAGTGAGCTGAAAAGTTTTGCTCTAAATGTCATGAAGGATGTTATAATGTTACTTTTTTCATAGAAGAAGCAAATCTAGTAAATATTGGTAAGAATATCGATTGATACTATTAAGTTTGGTAATTATTAAATAAAAATATCAATGGATGCGGTCATTACTTCTTGTCCGGAAATGCTTTAACGTTATAAGGTTCAATGCATTATCGTGTGGTATATTTGCTTTTGGTTATTTTTCATAATTATGAGTACACTATAAAATTCAACAGGCGTACGTTGCTCGAGGTAGCAACCCATCGCGGCTACCTTCATCTTTTACGTATCTGCATAGTCTAAATTTAATGCATGTTTCATGTTTATATATATGCATTAACATATATATATATATACATATGTATATATATAAACACAGATGTAGATTTTTAGAATATAGAGACACAAGGAAAGGACACTCACAATTTGTTATTTGACGTTTCGACAGCTCGGCTGTCGTCTTCAGAATGGCGTTCTCGGGGGAGAGCGGAGAGGACATGTGCGGGGGAGAGGTAGGGAAAGGAAAGGTAAGGGACCAATAGGAAATGAACAAGGGGGGGGATATGTAGGCAGCCGTATGATGCATTCAGTGGGCTTGGTTCAGCCCGGTCGGTTTAAATGATTGGGCCACCCAGATATGCTCCATCTCGCGGGTTCTCACCTCTATCATACTAGCAGATTTGGGGAGGATTTCAATCACCGAAACGGAGAAGTAGCCGTCAAAAGATTGATTGTGGGAAGCAGTGTGAGTGGGGATGGGATAATTAAGAAAGGTGGGAGATTTGGTGGAATGTCGGTGGTTATTCATTCGGAGGGAAAGTGCGGTCGTGCATTCGCCCACGTAGAAGGCAGGGCAGAAGTTACAGGAGAGGCGATACATAATATTTTTTGAGGTACAGGTGGCGAGCGGTTGGGAGTTGGTACTGAGTGAGGGGGAGGGTCTTAAAAGATGACAGCATTTGCAGCGTGGGTGGTTGCATGGTGCGGATAGGGGCGGGGGAGAGACGGGGGTGCTGGCAGTTGGTTTTGTGGACTTGAAGATGTCTCGCAAGTTCGACGGGCGTTTAAACGAAACAGAAGGACAATGTGGGATTAAAAGTGATGTGGACTGAGTGTTGTTAATAATTGCGAAGAGGTCAAATATTAAATGTTTAATTTTGTGTGTTGCGGGGAAGAAAGTGGTGATAAGATTAGGGAACACACACACATTAGGGAAACTTATTAGGAAAAGGATTGTTTGAGCATTCGGCATCCTCTGAAGATTTCTTCAGGCCAGACTTTGGCCTGAAAAAAAAAAAATATATATATATATATATATATATATATATATATATATATATATAGTGAGTATTTATACATGTATATGCAAATATACATATATACATACACACACAAATACACATAGATTGTGTGTGTAGGTGTTTATGTACATTATAACATGTCCGTGAGGGATTCCTCCTTTGCTACAATCCAATAATTTGAAAAGATAATGAAGCTATCAGTCTTAAACAGATAAACATAGACTTGTATCGTCCAAACAATATATCATAACATCACATATTATTTCTTCTGCCCTACACACACCGCTTATTTATTGTAATTTAGCGGTGTGGTTGAATGCTCGTTGGGAGAAGGACTGGGAAAACACTATTAAGAAAGCTGACGCTAGCAGAAGAACACTTTAAACGAAAACTGCTGATGGGGAAGTTCGCAGCTTCTGATGGGGGTCGCATGGTGCTCTTAACACTTAGTGTGCAGTGTATTGCTGTTTTTAAGTGCATGTTGATCACCTTGAGTATGAGGTGGCACGGATACATATATATATTAAGAAATGAATCTAGATTCCTCAGCATGGGAAATCGATGCATAGCTTAATGTTAGAGCAGTTAGGCTGGGAATCACTCGCGGAGCAAAGGTTAAATTGCAGATTAAACTTCTTGCATTAATTGGAAGGATGACTCTTTAGTAATGATTTTGAAAATGTATAATTACCCCCATTGTACTACGGTATGAGAGATCTTATCCATAAATTTAGAGAGATTAAGTGTACAGCGGATAGATTTAAGATGTCATTTTTTTCACGAACAATACCTCACTTACGATCTCTTGGGCCAAACACACACGATAAATATGTGGAAAAACTGAAAAAAATTAGGATTCATTAGAAGAGTACTTGATAAATGTGATGAAAAGGTCTAAGAGAAATGTTATATTTCCCTGGTTAGGTCTCATTTAGAATATGCTGCAAGTACGAATATGGGATCACCCCGAAGTTGGATTGATTGCCGAATTGGATCGCGTGCTCTATAGAGGAGCTGGATTCGTGAAACGTTGTTATGATAAACTTAGTTTCGTTTCCAAAATATTAGAGCAGCTAGGCTGGGAATCTCTCACGGAGCGAAGGTTACATTACAGATTGAAGCTCCTGCATAAATTTGAAGGACGTCTCTTAAGCAGTGATGTTGAAAATGTATTAATGCCCCCCATCGTACTACAGTAGGAGAGCTCATGTCAATAAATTTAGAGAGATTCATTGAAGAACGGATAGATTATCATGTCATTTTTTCCCGAACGATAAGGGAACAGAATAACATTGTCTCACCACGGTAGGGTCATGTTCGGGTCAAAATTAGTCTGGTATGTATTCACCCCCTGCCACACACTCTAGCGGCGACCTACGGGGAAATAAAGTATCTAAAATTTTCTAGCCTATCTCAACGTTGAATATCGCTACCCTAGCAGCAGTTGTGACTATCCATATTTAAGGACTCTTTTGAAAATATATCGTATTACGTATAACGCATAAACGCCAACTCTCACCCGGGTAACATAAGGAAAAACTTTAATTCAGCTGCCTACCTCATCCCAAAAATTTTCATTTCGAAAGGCGACCTATTTAGGAGTCATTAAAAGAGATAAAGGAACCTGTTTCACAGTAGAGAACGATTGGGGGGCCTTTCACGTCAGTCCGTGAAAGGGTAACTATCTGTGATCCAGAACACGCGTGACCCACCAGCTGACCAATGAACCTCCTCCTTTGAAGCACTTCTTTCCCATCTCTCATTACCTATTATTCCCTAAATTAATGATTATAAGGAAACCCTTTTTATAACCATTTCAAGTAATGTTTCTATCTAACTTGGGTCTAGTTCTTTTTATTTTACACGATTGTCTTCTTCTCTCTCTGTTTAGAACACTGCCATTTTTTAAACCGCAGTATGCAGCATGTTACGAAACATTTTTGACTCATGATGTTTTTAGTGGACAAATTCTGGACGTGTTATTATTAAGAATGAATTGAGCAATTTTATTAAATTAAGTTTATGGATCTTCCCAAATAATCATTCTCTTGTGCCGTTTCTTTCCATTTTTGGATGGGTATTATATGAAATCTAAAACATTCGTCATGAAGGAAAACTGATGGTACTGATTTATGAGGTACATGTATATGCATAGCGATTTAATTGAAGATTCGAAATAAACGGGAAGAACAAATATATAGCTCATCATCGCCTTGCATGCCGTATTAAAGAACCTATAATTGAGAAGAGTAATAAATAGTTGTTCCCGGTATGATACCGTTGATAAAAAATCTTTTGGGACAAGCGTCAAATAAATGAGTTGCGATACCATCTAATTGAATTCCATCAAAAATCTATGGAAATGCACAAAGTGGAACAAGTACTAATAAATTTAATAGGGGTGTAATTGAAAGTAAAATAAATGAAGAAAGACTAGACAAAATATTTTTGGTAACAGCATTAATTTAATGAAAATTGACGCACCTTACTAAGTTACGTTCAAGATTTGATGCAGATTATTCCTGGCGTCCATGCCTGGCGTTGAAGAATATAACATTTTACAGCGACTAAAAGACTATTAGGATCTATTTCATCCAGTTTGGAACTATATTTATATAATTATATATATATATATATATATATATATATATATATATATATATATATATATATATAATATTAAGGTGGCACAATATAACACAAATAGAATAGAATAGCAACATTTAAAAGGACACTCACACGGATAATTGTTTGAGCTTTCGGCCCTTTCAGAGGCCTTCTTCAAGAGAGACTGAGTCTCTCTTGAAGAAGGCCTCTCTCTCTTCAAGAGAGACTGAGTCTGAGTCTCTCTGAGAGGGCCGAAAGCTCAAACAATTATCCGTGTGAGTGTCCTTTTAAATTTTGCTATTCTATTCTATTTGTGTAATATTGTGTCAGCCCATTATTGTGCCGCTCGTGTGAGTTTTTCCGTACAATCGTTATACGAGTGTATATATATATATATATATATATATATATATATATATATATATATATATATATATATATATATATATATATATATATAGTACAATACACAGTAACAAACAATATGGAAACACAAAAAAAAGAACACTCACACGTATTTTCTTGATATTTCGACGGAAACAATCCGTCTTGATCGTGAGTAATGATCTACTTATATCTTCAGAGGAAGACGGATCGTTTCCGTCGAAATATCAAGAAAATACGTGTGAGTGTTCTATTTTTTTGCATTTCTATATTGTTTGTTACTGTGTATTGCACTATTCGGCACTTCCGTGTTACGTCTACGAAATTATATATATATATATATATATATATATATATATATATATATATATATATATATATATATATATATATATATATATATATATATATATAATATATATAATTTAATATATATATCTATATATATGGTTTCTTGCTATTGCACTTTATTGAATGAAAAACAAATTGGTGACTGTACACTCAAGGCAAAAAACAAACGTTGGTGTATCAGTACATCGATTTGTAGGTATGAGCGTAGTCGATCCTAACTCGTATAAAAATATTTATAATGAGATTTCTTTCTTTCATAATTATATTGATTTGGGTGGTTTCAGGGTGTGTCTCACTAGGTGACGTTAAAAAATATAGTGGCGTTCATTTTTTATTAATTCAAAATCTACTTAAAACGTTAGAATACCAAATAAAATTAAAATATCACTAGCTCAAGAACTGCACGATAATTAAGTAATCATATAAGACCTTCGAACATAACTGTTTTCCAAGTCTGAAAATATAATTTTAAATTGCATTTAGCAGAATACCGGCATCTATTGTTTTGTATGTATATATTATTAAGAACTTTTTAATTTGATTTTTTTTCATTTTATTTAAAGATGACTCGAAAATCGACTGGATGTTCCATGGAAATCCCGTGAAAAGGGGAGGAAAAACTTATCTCGAAATTGATGAGTACAAGGTCCGCATGATACCTAATGGAGCAAGCATATACTTGGGAAATTTGTTCAACGGAGAAAAAGTTCTCGGTGAGTGGCACCATAATACATGTAATTTTTAGCTAACAATTATCTGGCGTCTGGAGATATTTTTTATCGGTGATTTCTTCTTTCTTTCTGCCGGAACTAAGCACTAGAAAAGAAGGAATAATTTAAAAAAACCAGTTAACTCTCATAGGCAATTACAATTAGGCCACTGACCACATTGCTAATTAAGTTGCTTCATTTTCAGTTCAGACTTAGGTTTAAAATATCTTCCTTATAATTCTCATTGCAGTTCTCAAATTAGCAATAGTTTCGATTGGACACTCTGTTACTGCCAACGGTCACTTATCTTCTCAATTCGTGGTATTATGCCATTGGTTGATCAGCTAATAACGAACCCCGAAATATTTCCACAGTATTAAGTGATTTCACAATTCATCCCTGCTTCCTGGATAATGTCAGTGATGTCAATGAACACTGAGTGAAATGAGGAAATAAACTATGGAAATGTCATCTATCACGAAAATCACGCACCTAAGGTTAATCTCAAGAGGGCGGTTGCGAAGCGAGGCTCTTTCATTCTATTTTTTGTACAAAAAAAGTCGGGAGAATGGGAGATAGTACCGGCACTGTTTTCACTGTTTTTTTTCAGGGGAAACCACAAACCGGTTCCTGAACGAGAACAGCCGTGACGTAATACTCGAGTTGGCGCCGGATCTTAACGAGGCGCTCTCCCGTCTTCACCAAGGCCTGGCTCAGAGAATCATGAACCTGCTACCGCTAGAGGACCTATTTCCTTGATTCGGACAAACAGACGCACTCTTCTTCCTCCCCGAGAGTGCGCTCAGAGCGGGAAATGAGTCGCCGTGGCCACTACGAGATGATGGGCGGTAGCCAAGAGCAACCACGGCCATGAGAACTCTCCGACCTTCCGCCCTCTTAGGCATTCTATCCTCCTGATCGGACTCACGTTTCTTCAAAGGAAGTTTGAGATTTGAACGAAGACGGAAGTATTTGGCGACCCCTCCTACTCCTCTGATGCCCCGCAAGGTTCATATTCCAGAAGTTAGGCCATTGGAAAGAAAAGACTGAAATGCCCAGTGCTTTCGCGTTTCGAGTTCAAAAATTCTCTTAACCTTTGAATTTCTCTGACGAGTGACGTGATTTCTCAGCGCCGTCGGTTCACAAGAAGAGTATTAGTCGCCGGAACACAGGTGAATTGAAAATGAGTGAAGGTGATTTCCAGTAAGAACAATTTCCGGAAGGTGTTCAATGAAGTTTCACATGTGTAATTTTTATTTAATATTATAATAAAATTACTGTTTTGAACTTTATGCTTTATATCTTAATAATTGTGTGCTCCTTTTTTCTAGCAAACAACATGAATAATTAGAAAATCTATGTAAATTATACATAAATTCAATGGTCCCTTGCTAAACTTATTGAACATGATCATGATCATCGCAAAATGTAATCTTTGTTAGAATAGTAAATTCATCCTAGTACTAAGCATAAATTCGTTACAATATCGTCAGGTGTCGCACAATGACTGACATGTATAAATATGCTTAAAAAAACATAAACCATAAACACAATAATCAACCCGAAGGACGGTTGGTAGGTGATGGTAGAGTTCACCCAGTACTAAGCCCGACGGCGTGTGAACTTCACTCATCAGGGTAGGGGGGCCGGTTCCTTTCCCTGTGCCAGTTATGGTTTCCCAGGAAGATCTGGTACCCAAAAAATCACAAAGCTTGCGTGGGGCTGCAGGTGTCTTGCCCGGGACTCGAACCTGGGAAATACGGTCAGTAGTCCAAAGCTCTACCCCCTGGACTACCGCGACCCACATAATTATAATTAGTGCATTAATTTGTGACTAAAAAATTATATAGTTCTTTTATTTCATTATAAGTAGTCCAAAAAAACGCAACTGTATTTAAGGCGTGTTTATTTTATTTATGAGTGCGTGTATATATGTGCGTGTGTGGGAGTGTGTATGTATATGTATATATAAATAAATAAATAAATAAATAAATATATATATATATATATATATATATATATATATATATATATAATCTCTGTATAGTCCATCATGTTACCAAACGCATTCAATTGCGTGTGTTCCTGCAGGGAAACATTTGATTGTGATGGGGGATTGGAATGCGACGGTAGGCGAAGGCAGAGATAGTGACGAGGTCGGGGACTACGGTTTAGGCACGAGGAATGACCGCGGGGAGAAAGCAGTTGAGTTCTGCAGGAGACAGGGGCTAGCCATCACCAACACTTGGTTTAGACACCACAAAAGACGCAGGTATACATGGAAAATGCCAGGTGACTCAGAAAGGCATCAGATAGATTATATCCTAATCAGACACAGGTTTAGGAACAGTGTGATAAATTCGCACAGCTTCCCAGGAGTGGAAGCGGACTCTGACCACAATTTAGTGGTTATAAAATGTAAAGTACGTTTCAAAAAGACAAGGTAGGGGCGGCGAGCTAGAAAATGGAATATAGAAGCATTACATGGTTTGAAAAGGAAGGAATACAAACAGGCGGTAGAGGAAATCATGGAGGATGGTAAAGAACTAATTACTATCGAAGAAAAATGGGAAAGTTTCAAAAAAAGGTTGTCTAAAGCCGCAAAAGACACTATTGGAATCGTTAACGCTAAAAGGACTAGGAAACCATGGATCACGGATGAGATGATCACAAAGATGGATGAGCGGTGAAAATGGAAGAATGTAAATACAGATTTAGGCAAAATGAAGTACAAAGAATTGAACAATAAATTGAGGCGGGCAACAAATGAAGCAAAAGAAGCATGGTGGAAGACGCAGTGCGAGGATATGGAAAGTCTGCAGAGGAAGGGTGAAATCGGTGCGCTGTACAGCAAAGTTAAATCGTTATCGGGAAGTAAGAAAGGAAGAGCTATGCTAACAGTTAGAGATAAGGCGGGTAAGGTAATAGTTGACGCAGGAGAGATCCAAGAGAGATGGAAGGAGTATATAGAAGAACTGTATAGTAAAGAACTCAGACCAACAAAGTTAGACATTGAAAAAAAAGGGCGCAGAGGAAGACAGCTTAGGTCCAGGCATACTAGACAATGAGATAGAAACGGCATTAAGGGAGATGAAACTAAATAAGGCCGTGGGGGTGGATAACATTCCCGCGGAACTTTTTCAATGCTTAGCAAAATGTGGGAGGAAGAGGCTATATGGGCTGATCCGTAGTATTTATGAGGAAGGAATCTGGCCGGAAGACTTTGTGAGATCAGTTTTAGTTCATATTCCGAAAAAGGTAAAGGCTACATGATGTGAGGGCTACAGGACAATAAGTTTGATATCCCACGCAGCTAAAGTTGTTCTCAGGATCATAAACAAAAGGATAGAGAGTAGGGCAAATGGTTACTTAGGGGATGAGCAGTTTGGGTTTAGGAAGGGGAGAGTTTCGTAGATTTCGAAAAAGCGTTTGATAGAGTGAATTGGGAAAAACTAATGAGTATATTGCAGAAAATAGGAATAGGTTGGAGGGTAAGGAGGCTAATCCGCAACCTGTACATGTCTCAGACTGCTCAGGTGCGAGTAGGGAACGGGGAGTCCGGTTTGGCAGTGTTAGGAAGAGGTGTAAGGCAGGGTTGCCCATTATCACCGTTGCTATTCAACCTGTATGCAGAGGAAATGATCAAAGAGGCATAGGAAGAATTGGAGGTAAGAATGAAAGTGGGCGGGGAATTCGTAAAATCAGTTAGGTTTGCTGATGACCAAGCTTTAGTCTGTCAGTCAGCCAAGAGGTTGCAAGCACTGCTTAGTGAATTGGAAATTCAGTGCGACAGGTATGGGATGAGAATCAATATTAATAAAACAAAGGTTATGCGATTTTCTAGACAGAAAAAGGCTAAGCTTAACATTAGAATAGGAGGGCAAAAACTAGAGCAGGTAGAACATTTTACGTATCTCGATAGTTTTTTAGAGCAACACGGTCGAAGTAGTAGGGACGTAAGGAAAAGAATGGCGCTAGGAAAAGAGGCTCTCACAAGCAGGAGGGAGTTAATGACAGGGACTTTGAGTAAGGATGTTAAGAAAAGACTCGTAAAAACTTTGATATGGAGCGTAGCTATTTACGGCGCGGAAACGTGGTCGTTGAAGCAGGAGGATAGACGTAGACTGGAGGCTTTTGAAATGTGGGTGTGGAGAAGAATGGAGAAGGTGAAATGGACAGAGAAGAAAACAAACGAGGAAGTACTTGGTATGGTGGGCGAAGAGAGGCGTTTGTTGGGAGAAATCCTATGGAGGCAGGAAAAGTGGATGAAGGGGGTGTTGACCGGCAGCGGGATGTTGAAGACTGTAATTGAGGGGAGAATTAGGCAAACGAGGAAAGGGAAGGAGCAGGATAGGGATGTTGGACGGGATGAAGGGAGGAAGAAAGAACTCAGAGATGAAGAGGGACCTGATACAGAGTAGGATGATGGATTTTTTGTTTTTTTAGGAGTAATAAAATGTTTGTTTGGTAGTTGTGTCCATCCAAAAACCTACCTTAACCAGTAGATTACCTTAAAAAATATATACATATATACATATAGATGGTTTCGTCGAAGTAACAGGGAAGTGTTGGACAACAAACTTTGATAGCAACAAAAAATATAAGAACACATAAAAAGATCACTCACTCGTTATGCTTGATCCTTTCGACGAAATTCAACTCTAACTTCATCGGAAGAAATAGAAGTAATGATAACGGAAGAAATAGAACTAATTACTTCTATTTCTTCCGATTAAGGCGTAGTTGAATTCCGTTGAAATGATCAAGCATAACGTGTGAGTGTTCTTGTTATGTATATGTTTATATATACACACACACATATGTATATATATAATATGTGTGTGTGTATATACATATATTAATACATATATACATGCATATACATACCTATATGTGTATATACATATATATATATATATATATATATATATATATATATATATATATACATACACATAAAATATTTCGCAAAGTCTAAAGCTGGAGCCGGACCAGAAAAGTAGACGACTTGAAGTCTAGCTTGTAGGATGTGTGACAAACAGCACATATTTCTTGGCATCATGATTTAGTAGATCAAGCCATAAAATCGGCATTCACTCTTCAGATGGTTTTCCGTTATGAAAGAAATGGATATGCTTTGTTCAAAATTGGATAAAGATTTTCTTTTTATTTGTTCATGATATAATTTCACCATCACCTTAGCAAAATGTTTTGCAAAATCAACCTACCGTTTTAATTACCATTTCAATGAGAGCACAAATCAAAATACCTCTCTCAGTAACTTAAAAGTCCCCAACTTCTTCTCAACAAGGAAAAAAGTGTAAATTTTAACCTTAATTTCACAGTATTCTTGTTTTCTGCTATCCATTGTCACTGTCAAGTGAATGCCCTTCTGCAAATTAAAAGGAACGAAAGCGAATTTTGTCGTCAGCAATATTTTTTCCTTCCATAAGGACGCCCTCACGCTCTTTCGGAAACTTCTAATTTACGATTCAAATTTAACCCCGAACTAAACACACTTGCTCTTCATATTCCTCACTTTCAAATATTCATAAGTTGCATTAAAAAATGTATTAAAACTTTTCGCCGTTGAGCGGTTGTAGAAGATTTGGGAAAGGGTGAATATTAAAATGCAAGCAATTTTTTCTAAGGGAAATTTCCTGAACTATGAAAACGACAGACACGATTCGTATAACACCTTTTCCAATTTTATAATCACTTTTTTCTCGATAATTAATTTCTACTCCAAGGTGGCAATATCGAGGCCCATTTAAACGTTAAAAATGCCGCTATGACGCTGAAATCGATTAGGAAATCGAAGAAAAAGTGTTGGAAGAACAATATGCGTCGCATGAATCGCCATTTTGGATAAATCTATTGTTTTCGGCTACACTTGAGGACCTAAACATATCGCAGAATCGGTATGCTATCATGGCAGTGATCAGAATTCTAGTGTAGAAGCTGAATTTTAAATTGACCATGCTCGTATGTGCATATTCCTTTGAAGTCTTTCATAGTCCTTTGAAGCTTCATTCTTTTCTCAAAGCAATGCTATTTTATGTTTTCATATCATTGGTAATTTTACAAATCAGCTGATAATATGTTGATGAATAATTTTCAAAACATTTAACTCATGTTTTTAATATTGTTATTACGAACTCATTTTTATAAAATACTATATGTTGCAGTGAGAATAAAAGGAATGCAATGCGGTAGTGAGAGCTGAGTTTTGCAATAGTTTCTCTGCTAACTTTAAGCGAGAAACGCCGAGTACACGTGTTTAGAGTGATGACACACTAGAAGGACGCTCAGTTGGTTTCGAAATGTAATGACAAGAAATCCATCAGCTGATGTTTCTTCCCTGAGCAGAAACACGCGAAGCATCTTCTTTATCACTCATAGCGCTGTTAAACAAAGGGTCACAGAGCCTTACGTCACTTCAGTTACTATCGTTCTTGCTGCCTTGTAAGTTTAAGTAATAGCTGTAAAAACTTGAACATAGAATCATTGTAAAGCATAGTAACGCAAAAAAGTCGAAACATGAATAAATACTTCCTAATGCTACGTGCAAATAATTCTTCTTGTGCTTGACCGTAAGTACAACCTTCCAAACGGAGGATTTAGGTCACCAAAGCTTACGCTCAATCTAAAGCTGAGGTGAACCCCGTAGTGAAGCCTATGAGGCCATCTTTTCTATAACTTTATAGAAGAAACTTATTTTCTAGAGCTCTCAGTTATTTTGATGTAAGGCTTCCGCAGTGTTTCATGATGAACTGCTGGAAGGATTTTGGTGTTCCAACGCGTTAGCTGTGTTCAATTAACAGAAAAAAGACAGCCAATATGTTGGAAGACCTAAAGCCTTCCACCAACATTTAGTTATTTACATGAAAGTAGCATGACTATCCAAATTATTCGTAAATGTTCAGAGCTAAGAAAATTCATTGGCTATGATGACACTAAGTTCAACGATATTATAAAGTAGAAAAATACTCAATTATTACCTCGCGACCATTTCTCCTAATTTTGGGATTTATTTGAATTTTACATCTCTGAGTTTTTTTAGTTTTATAGCTGTGTATGACAGACGGAAATAAAATGGCTTGAATTTGACGACACAATTTGTATGAAATAAAAGTTGGTTATTGGACATTCAGTTCAATGCTGAATTTGATTTCTGAAAAATGATTTGCAGAATACGGGAAAAGTACGGGCTTATTGCCGTGAAAGTGTTATTTTTTTCCAATAATTATTGGCAAAATATTATCACGAGGTTTAATGAGCAGTCCTTAAAAGAAATGAAAATTCCCCAGCTTAAGGTCAACATTAAACATTGATTATCGTTCCACTGTCCAACTTCACCACCGTTCCTTAGAATGGCTTTTTGAGAGCCTTAACTCTCTGGGCGATTTTTTTCGTTAATTGAAAGAATTTTAATGAAAATATGTGGAAAACACTTAATCTAAGAAAATATTGACATTTTCTTTTCCCCTAATATTCTGTGAAGTAAGGTTGAGATCCACAGAATAAATGAATGACTCAAAGCTTTCATGGAACTCCGTTTGCCTCATTATTCAAATTCTCATGCGTTCTCTAACGCTTTACAAGATATCTAGCAGTTGGATCTCCTATGTAGAACCGAAATGAAATTTTAAATGAGTTTTCATACAACCCAGATGAATAGTTGAGGAAATTAAATGCGAATAGTTTTTTCAAGTGCAAATATATTTGCATACAATGATGGACTCTATGAGTTTCGGGAAATATTCTTGTTTTGAGAAATAAGAATTATCAGGGTAAGGGACAGGTGAAATGTTGAAAACAAAAAATATCTTTTTTCAAGACTATAAAGAAGAAATCCAATACCAAAATAACTCTCTCCTTCGTTTGAGAAGCTAGAGGCTAGATAATCAAAACCTTCACGTAAATAGGTCACCCTTGATAAATTAAACCACCTAATTTCTCACAAAACAAGAGTAATACTAAGTAAACGTCATCTCAGACGATTACGGCTAATTAGCAAAAAACACGAATTCAACTAATACGATAAAACTATTTCGGGATGACCCTATAGAAAAAGGGACTCTTTTTTAAATTATGTCCAAATCTTAAATCATTCCTTTAAGAAAATATACTGAGATACAGGTGCATGGTGAAATACCATAGTGAAACAACACTCTACGCCATCAAATCGCATCCTTTACCCATTGCAAAAGAGACATCAAGACCAATTGGTCTTTTTTGATTTTGTATACTTCGAGAAGGCAATTGAAAATTCGAGTGTACCATCGTAAAAATGGCATCTTTTATTTGTTGATTAAAGGGATATGACTAGGGTCTCTTACCATATCTGTGCATCAATAGGTCAGCATAGCTCAGGCAATTGGTTGGAGAATTGAAACGGCTGAGACAGAAAAGAAAATAATACAGTGTTCCGTGATATCAGTTAAATGTGCGTGTTATTTAACAGCCCGGTAAAATAACAAGAGACACAGGACTAAAAGTAAATAAAATACAATACAAGGGTTTTAATTTAGACCAAAAGATAATAAATTATTAGTTCGTTTGTTGGCTTCAACGTAAATAATAGACTAAAAGGCATTTATTTAAACGCCTTGAGCGAAGGTTGATAAAATGAATAAAGCGAAGCCTTGGAGTGAACAAATATTAACGGAAATAGAATTCATAGATGGATAATACCTACATATGAACATTGGATGCCAGGAATGCGTTTTATACTATATATTAAGAAATTTCCCCACTTAAAGAAGCTTCCTGGATGTACTATCTACTCAAATTAATTCGTATATTTCCATTTACATTACGAAATTAATATCATTGCATAAAAACATGGCTAGAATAAATCTTTTAAAACCAAAATGGATTGTAGATGTTTAAATTTAACGTGGATTATGTCATGAATTTTGACTTTTTTTTAGAAATACATGCTGCATACAAACCACCGTTTCCGGCCAGGAAAATCATTGATGCTTCGGAGAGCAGTCTTAGAAACAAAATCTGTTTAAAAATCGGTCTGGGAATTACGTATGTGCATGAGCTCCACAGAGTCACCGTAGCGAAGACCTCAATAGCAAAGTCACGACGATACACGAGTGACCGATTCGGAGACTTCAACGCCCGAAACCAAAAGCGAAGGATCGAAGCTGAGTCTAACATACATAGACAGACCTCACATCGAGAAGCTCAAGAGACTGCGAGCCTCGGTCAATGCCTCAAGTGCTCAATTATTTTTCTCCCCCCTCCTCCACTCTTCTCCTCATGCTCTCCCATTCATGGTCACGTGAGCGCACCAGTTTCCCGTCGCAAACTGACCTGCATTCATTCTTTTGAGAAGCAGCTGATAGAGCTTCATTTAACACCTCTTCCTTCCGCTCCCATCTAAATCACTTAACCTGTCCATATTTGTCTAAACCATTATTAAATTCTCTTCCGGAGCAACATCTGTTGATGGAACTCCGGTTTCCATTATTTAGTTTGAGTAAGTACTCGAAGATAGATCGTTTGAACAAGGAAAATAAAATAAAAGGCATGAAACTTTTTAGCACTAGCGTTCCAGTAAATATAGAATGGAGTCTGATTAAAACGTTGTCTTAAGAGTCTTAACGCGTACATGACCAGTGCATTAGTAGGTCAAGGAATCAAGAGATGAAACAGAATTTACTCTTTTCTCACAAATAAAGAAAAATAATGGGATAAACTCTTTATAAATGTTTTGCAACCTATTCTGATATTTAAAGTTGATTTTTGGGGCTACGAACTGCGAAAACTCAAACGGAAAGAGAATAAATATCCCTATACTTCGTCCTAAATTGTAATTCTGAGATTAGGCTCTCGTTGGGTATGAGTATATTAGCTCATTTTATTGAAATGGCTTTTGGCTTTGGACCCAGCAATGCCACTGGGTCGAAAATAGGGGAAATTTATGTATTTAAATCTATATTGGTAGTATAGGTAGACGTATTAGATATGATATCAGTGACTTTGTTGCTTTCTTAGTCACTTGTTTGACGGATGGCTTTTATTGACTAATATTAAAAAGTAGGTAACAGCAGCATTTCATGCTTCATAGATTCTAACCAAGGACGCTATTTCATTTAATATTTCAGTCTATACAAATAGGCTTTAAAGCTCCATGTGTCGGTGTGAGCTTAATTTTCCAGTATCATTTATTTTAGGAACATTTTTTATATTTTTTCCGAGAAAAATATCTACCAACAAAGTTATTCATTTTTTCACGCATGATAAGAAAATTCATTCATCCAATGGCATTGAAATAACAATAATTAACATTTTAATCTCATGAAATGGGCTTATAAAGTTGACTTAGTCCGTGTTTTAAGATTAATCGTGCTACGGATTCTTCTGCATGGTGTCACAACGGAGGAGGCCCACCCTTTAAAAAAAACTTGGTCAAGACTCGTAAGACTTGCCCTATCCAGTCTCTCCTCTGCCTACATCCAAGTCCACAGAAACCTCGCGTCCGATTATGGAATGTGCTGAATTTCCTGTAAAGAAAACAGAGTCGACTGCCATCTCCACTCACCTACCCAACCTCCTCATTTTCCCATCCCTCGGTTCCTCCCTTACTTGAAGAACACTTTCTCCCCTTCCCGCAACTTCCCTCCCCTTATCCCGCCACAAAAACTCTTGCCAGTACGCTCCCGTCCACCCAACCTCACTTTCTACCCTTCCTGCTCCCAACCCACCCCACCCCGCCTCCCTCCGGCCCCCGTAACCGCTCCCCACGTCTTTCGGACCCGCGCCACTTTGCCTCCCTCCCCCGCCTTCGCCCCGCTCCTCCAAGACGAACCGCTTCTAATCCTTTCTCGCTTTGCACATATCTCCACTTCCCCATTGAGAGCGCTTCTGGAAGGATTGCCTTCCACAAAACTCATAAGGCTTCTTCTCTGTCTCTTGAAAGCACTAACCGCGATTTCCATCGTTCTCCGGGAATTCGGTCACCCTCCTACCGAATCCGCGGGCCAGAGGATACCGCACTCGGTCACCATGCTGCTGTTGGTGCTACTTGCAGTGCTCGCCTCCTCTTCGGGAGCATCTAGCTTAAAAATAGGTGAGTTGTGAGGCTGTCTCGTAAATGTTTTCACTCTCATCACGCTGATTTTTGGTTCATGTTCGTTTTTCAGTTCAACCAAAAAAAATAAACCGCTATTTTTACACTTATACATTCAATAGATTTGGATATCCACGGTTTTAGTATTGTTATTACTCAGTATCACAATTATGCGAATTATGAGGACTTAATACAAGGAATCAGAAACAAAATCTTTTTCCTTCTAAAGGTTAATCATTCTAAGGATTAGAGTAAAATCATAAACATTATGTTTCCGGAAATTAATGGAATTTTATCTCTATTCGTAGTGTAAATAAATTAAATTCTAATGCATCTAGAAATTCAGAACTGACAAAAGGCGCAGAAACCGGAAATAAATAAACTCCAATTCTAAATAGCCATTGCAATCATTTTTTTTACAAAATGCTTCATTAAAATCGAAATATAATTCAAACTTTAAAATCAACTTACATTAATTCAGTGCTGTCCAATTATTCTACCGCTTTGTAAAATTACATAAATGCATTCACTTAAAAATTACAAATTTCGGAATCGATCCGAACCATCTCAACTTTTTCAACTCTGGTAATAATAAAATTTTAAGGAATTTATATTTCAACGAAATATATTTTACGTGGCACATACGTACATATAAGTATATCTCAAATTTCTTTTACCATTATCATGACTTGAAATATGGTTCATAGTTGCTCGGTAGAAGCTTAGAGGTTTTCACAAAGACAAGTGGTAAGTAAATTTTGCAGTTTTAAAAATACTATAATTTATGGATCTTTACTTGACTTTTTTCCAATTGGTTTTGTATTAATACTTCGATCTGGGTTGTAAAAAAAACACTGGTTTTGGATATTTCTACACCGCTGATTTTATTGTTAGCATTTCCTGCATCATACGAAAATTTAATATTGTATAATATTTTTGAAGAGCTAATTGTGCGACGAGACTACATTACTTTATTCAACAGATCGATGGCCGTTACAAAACTATCCTGTGGCTCCTTAGAAATTAGTAAGAGTAATTAGTAGAAGTAATTCTGTCTCTGGTAACCGCGTTACGCAATGGGACCCATCACCACAGCTCACTTTTAGTGACTACGAGTATAGCCTTTCTTCCGTCATTTGAGTTGAGGGTAATCTAAAATCTGTGCAAAAACAAAAGTATATTAAAATTTCTGTTGACCACATCCCTGAGGGGGATCGTGAATTCGAAATAGTTCGCTAGTTATCCAACCGTTTGGCTAAGAAAGAGAGTTTTGTTATCGTGCAGATAAATCGTTATGGGAATGCGTCTTCACGAATGGAAGCTGCAGACTCACTCTCCATTCGACGGAGCAGCCCATCTTGCGGCTGTGAAGAAAGTGAACGAACGCTAAGGCCAAAAGCCACGGATCAGACAGTGAAAGTCAAAATTGGAAGGATTGCTGTGACTTGTTTCTGAGCAAGCAGCGAAGGGAATTCTCTTGATGGCTATTATGTCACTGAAGCATATCTCGTAACATTGTGATTTCGGAGGTTCCCGGCGGTCATTAAGGGAATGGGAGAAGCGTGTCTTTCGTTATGCAAGGAGGGCTGAAAGGGTAAAAAAGGAGAGGTGAAAAAGGGAAATAAACCTTATGTGCCATGTGTTGTGGTATATGTTGCTTCGAAAATTCACGAGGATAATCATATGTTGTGGGGTATAATTAGCAACAAAAGCTTGAATTTTAAGAAACGCAGGAACTCAATAATACGGTCGTCGTTGAGTTTCGTAACTAAATAAACAGCTGGCACTTTCACTATCACGGAGTTTCTTATGTCAGGCAATTCGTGCGTCCCGTCTCATAAATGAATTCCCCCTTGATATATCAATTTATTGAAGTCTTTCAATCTTCAAACTATACTAATTTCTATCTTCTAAATTCCATCTATTATTGATGAACCGCTGCAAGTTATCTGCCCAAATCTGCTGAGTTTTTCGGAAATTATTTCGATGGTTCCGGACACTACAATTAAAAAAGCAAAATATTTGCCACCAAACTGGAAAAACCAAACTTAAAATGTGCATCGAATATTTTAAATTACGTCTCTTTGTTAATATTTTAGTTTAAACGAAGCGAAGCGAAGCTTCATAGGATAAACTTTCTCCAAATGATGAACTCAATGGGTATGAGCGATTATTTATTCGTAAAAACATTGTTTGATCATCTATAATTATTTTAATTTGATTTCGTATTCTTTACGCGTAGAACCAAATAAGAATTAGGACAACGTTTTTGCTTATTCACATCAACAACCCTCGCTTTTTTTCTGCTCTCTGTCTGCATTTCAAGTCGTCTTCATGCTTTCGGTGGCCCCAGTATGGAGGCTCCGGAAACCTATTCACTCATATTTTTCATTGAAGCCCCTTGATAATTTTTTATATTAATTATTTCGTATCCTCCATGTTGATACTCCCAACACAAAATAGAGCTTGTGTTAAAATACTGAATATGCATCTGTTAAATATTAATTAAAAAAACGGATTATGAAATTGAAAAGATTACCAGGGAAATTATGTTTCCGTTCAAGTTCAAAGAAGTCCCTTTGATAGTACAAATGGTTTAATATTAATTATAATTCATATAAGTGCTCAGTTCTGACAAAGAATATTCATAATTTCCCGTTCATAGAAACAGATATTTGTTTACAGCATTGCGGTTTTAAAATACAAAGGTGAAAGTATAAGATACGTGCATTGGACAAAATAAAACTAACATCTACGACCCTTAACTCCTTTAAAAACTTCTTCGATTTGTGCGTTGGCGTTATTTTATGTTGAAAAACTAAATTAATCCTCTATATGTTGAGATAAATTAAAAGACCGAATCATCCCTGCAAAGAGTCAATACACTCCTAATTGTCGAGGGAAAAATTGCATCTGAATGATAACTACCAAAAACCCGAATCCGTTTCCCAAAAGAGAAATAAGTCATCACTAAACTCATCACACTCTTTGGGTCTTGTTTCATCAGAAATGAGGGCGAGCGTGACAGCCGTTCCCTCGTGGCTGCCACGCTCGCCACCATTCCGTTATTTTGATCAATGGGGCCACTATCCCATGCCAGTGCTAATTTCTGTGCGAGTTTGTCTTAATTAACTCACATCCATATGCACCGAGATTTTTTGTCTATTGCCCTTGACGTTTATCAAAGTTTGTTCCTGGAGAATACAGTAAATTTTGTCTTTAAAATGAGGAGCATAAAAATAATCATATCCTTATTTTGGGCAAAGTCAAACTTGTCTTTATCCCTACTCAACATCCTTGTTCAGGTCTCCCTGTGAGGTAAATTTTACTACACTAATTTCCATTTGCCTTGAATCTCTACTAAAAATGAAATTAAACTCCAAATTCATTTGATTTCATCCCTTTCGTTTGAAAAAAATTTTTAATTTTATCCTGAAAGTCTTCTCTCATAAAGATACGAGGGCGAATCGAAGAGTAGGGTCTCCTATTTTTTTCATGTAAAATCAAATTTATTCTCAACTTTGTGTACATAATAGTAAAGGCTAAGCATTTATCTATTTTTCTATATAGTTGCCTTGACGATCAATCACTTTTTGCACCCTTGTAACCAGCTTTTCAATACCGGCGTCGTATCTTTCTCCCGCCGCGTCACGAAGCCAACTGACGACTGCTTCTTGCACTTCCTTGACTGACTTGAATTGAAATTGGACTTGATTGACTTGTCTGACTTGAATTTCGGTCCTCCAAGGTGTTTTTTGAGAGCGGAAAACAAGTGGTAGTCGCTGGGGGTAACTTCAGGGTTGTAAGGATGGTGTTTGATGATTACCTAGCCGAATTCATTGAGTAGGGTGGTCGTTTGATGTGACACATGTGGACGTGCATTGTCATGATGCAAACACACTCCTTTGGTGAGACACCTTGTTGTAACTGAGGACTACCAACACAATATTCTGCACGGAGAAGTAGCCACTCTCTTCATTAAGGCCTTTTTTTATCTCATGAAGGGTAATTCTCCAGTTATTGCGCACCATCTCGTCAATTGGAGCCGCCGTTGATTCAGGCAAACTCGGCCGCCCCGACCGCTGCTCATTGTTGACGTTTTCCCGGCCATCAAAAAACTCCCTGCACCACTTCCGCACGTTTTCGATTTCCATACACGTCTCACTGTACACTTCTACTAAATGGCGATGAATTCATATCGGAGAAGCATCGTCAGTTGGCTTCGCGACACTGCGGGAGAAAGGTACGACGCCGGTATTAAAAAGCTGCTTACAAGGATGCAAAAAGTGATTGATCGCCAAGGCAGATACGTATAAAAATAGCTAAATGCTCAACCTTTCCAACAATTCACGCAAAATTGAGAATAAATTTGATTTTTCATGAAAAAAATAGGAGACCTTACTTTTCGATCCACCCTCGTAGTTAATGCAAGGATCGTGTGCTTCCATGATAGTATGCTATTTCAATTTCCATATAGAAATTTGGTTATCATTAAGATAATCTGAATATTTACATTTCCTGATGCCCTTTTCAACATATTTACATGGTTTCTTTGGTACCATAATCACCGCTAGTATGGTTGTAAAGCGCTTAAATGGCTTCATATCCCAATCTAACGCTACGCGATAGTTAGTATGAAGAAGTGGATTCCAGGCGATGGAAACTTTTTTATTGAAAATTATATTATATTCTTCTTGATTACGAAATATTTCGAGAACCATTTGCTCCTACACGACTGCCTTTTCATTTCCCCATATCCAATATTCATCCTCTCTTTGGCAGTCACTGCCTAGCATTAATTTCTATAATATCTCGATGCACACTATGAGTGGAAACGAAATTGACCACAAATAGTATTCGTAAAAAACTGTATCGCGTTATTCAAGCGTCTACGGAGACTACGTAAATATTGAGGTTCAGTGTTGGCTACGTCAGCGCTTTCATACTGACTCCATTCTGACGATTCGTAAAAATTATAGTAGGAAGAGTTTTTCTAAATACAGTGGCATATATCTCCTCTACAAGCCGTCAATTTAACGATTGCTTAAAATTTCTAAATGAAAACCGTCGTATCCATTATACTAGAAGCAAGAGATAGTTTGGCCACATAACGATACCATAAGTACACTGCCCATGTTTTAGAGGCGGTTCTTCCTCCCATTCCCTCAATGTTACGCTAAACTCCGTCCCTTCCCTGTTGTGCTATTCCCATTAGCCTTATCTAAGTCGTATGGTTGACTAATTATGGTATGTTTTTTACACGTTTGAAAAATATAATCGACGGTCTTTGAGAAACATTTCAACGTTTTCCATGCATAATTGATATACCCTAGTAATAAGACCATAATTTTACATTTTAATGTTCCTTATGGAAAAGCTAAAACTGCCTGCGCGTAACCTGGTTCTTAATGGGCTCATAAGAGTTATATTCAATGGCTGCTTTTCTATTCAATTGTAAAAATTCATTTTAAATAAATTAATTGGTAGATTAAGTAGATTCAAATTTTGTCTTAGGCTTTTTGAGAGCATGAATTAAAGATTTCATCATCCATTTATTTGACAGTTTTACTATAGGATATTTTGCAAAAGAACTTTTTGGATTTAAGTGGCATTTAAAGTAGTTTTGCTAATGCGAAACTAATGATTATTTCTGAGTATAAAAGAAATTAAAATATTTTTCTAAATAACTTAAAATTTAAATTTTTCTCTTTATCATATAATAAATCACAACAAATATTTTTTTGTGTTATGCTACGTTTTATAATTACTAATTGAACATAATTATTCACATCCGAATGATGGATCTTCATTTCTAATCCGGATTGGACATCTTACTAATTTCATGTACTGTATTGGACTCAAACTCATGTCAAAAAAAAGGACATTCTCACCTGAATTAATAAATATTTAGTGAACATTTGAAATAGAAATGAGATCATTCTATAAATAATAAAATAAATGCACTTTATTGATTTATTTTTATTCACAGCTGACTTGGGCACAGTGTGCGAATCCACTGATCCTAACTTGGAGTCCTGCATGGTGAAAACGGCCCAGGAAATGCTGAAAAAGCTGGAAGATGGTTAGTGATGCTAATTAATACAGAAAAATATTGTATCGAGAGTCTTCCGTTTCAGCATGCAAAGTAGCCATATTTTTTTTAATATCCAACCTTTACAGACTGGATCAAAAACGTTTCTTAATGTGCAAACGGTTTTATATTTTTTTGTCTTCCTAAAAAAACTTTTTGGCCAGTCATTTGACTCTATTAAAATTAAAACTCATGCAAACTCATGAAATTAAGCTTTCCATACCGATACTAACCCATTCACCTTTGATATCGTGCGAGTTAATGCCTATGATATCTGTCAGTCCTTTAAACTTTTAATTTCCGACACAGCTGTACACCCTTTGCTGAGGGTCTGCCTCATGGTTTTCCTTTCAAATATCGTTTCTGCTCTGCCATTTTTGTCACATTCAAAAATCAGTATGATTGAAACTTAATGGAATTTTCCCGGCGACTCTCGCAGGCATCCCCGCGTGGAATATCCCGAAATTGGACCCTTTAAAAGTTCCTGTGATGGCCGTGCAAAGAGGCGGAGGGGTTGCGGCATTTAACATAACGCTTAAGGACTCATATCACCATGGTCTGAGCAAGATTCATTTCATAGCCGCCAGGTAAGTTTTCTCTGCGAGTATTATATATTTATTGCTATTTTAATGCCCACGCGCACAGTAAAATTATGTAAAACGGTATCAATAATAGCTTGTTTGTTTTCAGTTTACAAATTTAGATATTCTATTCATTTTTTTCGGTCATGAATAAACTAAAACTTTCATGAACAAGTTTAACTCAACGAATTAAACAGCAACAAATCAAAAGTATTATCAATCTTTATCAATCAATCTTTAAGTATTATCAAAACAAATATTTAGGTTCTTAACAAAAAGAATAGTTACGAAAATTCATCCTTGAATAATTTGTATGGAATAATTTTCACCAAAAAAATATTTAGAAAAAGATACTTATTGGTGGAAAATTAAATTTTTTCTGAGATCCTTTTTTTGAGCTATTTTTTGATTCAGGCTCGTCGTGATCGTTGGACAGGACGGGGCTCCAAGTAATCCATGGCTCCCCGAGGCCCCTGTTTTATGCTATAGCCTCGGATACGAAGGCACGCGCCAATGAATCTGGATTTCTATAGAGCATGGACCTCGCAATGCTTGGACACGACGGGCATTATTTAATAATATAATTGTGTATTACCCTCAAAACAAGGAATCAGTCTAAATTTGTTTTTACAGGGCGGATGTTTTTTCTGGTTAAAATCACACTTCTAAGGAAATATTCTCATCAGGAAACTATCAATTTTGAACGAACAAAAATTGTCAAGCCACCGTTAATCAGAAGGAACTATGGTTTGAAAGCATTCCGGATTCCACGAGGCATATTAAATAAGAAATGGACTTCAAAAGTTGAATACGCAACTCGAAATAGTTAAATGGAGGAAGGGACTATTTGGTCTCAATTTCACCCAAATAGAGACCTCTATTTATCTACCTTAGCCTCTCACTTCTTTGTTTTTAAGAAAAAGCTCTTCTTATAGAAAATGTTGAGAATAAAAATCCGCTCCGTACTTTAACGAACATTGAAAATCAATCACGCCACCATAATCTTCCCTCCACTTTCGTTTAACCCTCCAGTGCCAACCCGAAGAAATACGAGATAACGTTCAAAGTGTGGTTGCCTGTATACAGCATCACGGGGAAGTATGACATGAGTGGGAGGCTGCTGCTTCTGCCAATCACAGGCAGTGGAAACAGCAATATTACCCTCAGTAAGTGTAGAAAGTATAAACCAACTTCTCTCTTCTTCAAACTGTTATCTTTCTTCCAAGACAGCTGAGTGTAAACAGTTAAAGAAATCCTGTAATTAACACAATTTGAGAAGTCCGAAAACCTGAGAGGGAGGATTCTCATGAAGAAATAAGTATCTAGTAAGTTACACGAAGGAATAAGTATCTAGTATGTTTTCACGGACTCCTGCAAGTTAAAGGCAAATTGCAAGGCGATGCACCGATGTAAATGGTTGATTGTAATATTTATATTTTGATAGTTTTCACAAAAAGTTTAATTCATATGGAACATTATACTTCTGATTTTTTCATCGGCGACAGGGGGGCAGTTTGATAAAAACTATCAACAAAATGGTTCGATAAATTAAATTAAACAAACCGAAGAATTACGGTAAATTTTGATTAACTTATTTCATAACTTCGGCTGATAAGAGCACATATTGTTTGATTGAAAACCATAATTCTACATGACCTTTGAATTGCCCCAGAATATTGTCAGAGTGGGTAATAAGATTGTATGTGGGTACACACACACTGATTATCCAGGTATTTGGTGAGCTGGAAAACCATTGCATAATTAATAAGTTAATTTTTCGAAAGTCTATAAATATAAATACCTGCCAGAATCATATATAAGAATATTTAAATTCCTTTTATCTATCTGTAGGGTGATTTATGAGTAATTAAGACTTTTGCGTCAATGCAAATATAAACGTAAACATTAGCACACTAATGGAAAGGCCCAGATTATTTCTGAATTAGTTCAAGTGCTCAATGAATATTACAAACTACTGTGATTCTTGCAATTACCTCGCTTCCCTTAATGGAATTTTGAATACAAACATATATTTTCCATATTATTCTCCTGCCAGTGATTTTCAAATTTATTTTCCAAAATAACTAATTTTATTTTTTAACAAACTACTTTTGACACATTTGTGCAATCTCTTTCCTAATCCTGCATTTTTCAAATTATTTTTCAGGTAACTTGACAGCAGAGTGGACACTTACTGGGAAACCATTGGTGCAAGACGGTCTCACGTACATGGATCAGCAGCAGTTCAGAGTCAGAGTATATCCAGAGAAGGTTCGAGTCAAGTTTGAAAACCTTTTTGAAGGAAATAGACTCTTAGGTAAGAGAACAGGGTGTTAACGAATGTAGTAACTGTTTTTTAAAACAATCAGAATTTTTTGCAAATCTAAGTTTTTGAAAAATGAGGGATATAATAATACTCTATTAATAACCTGAAGAATTTCGAGGCAACGTAAGTGCTTAAAAGTTACTACAAGCTAAAATGAGCCTCAAAATAACGTATTAGCGGGGCTCTACAATTACGCTTTCTTTTGCTGGCATACATAGTTTGCATAAAAAGTATCTGGCAATACTTTGGAAAAATATCTTTATTTTATATTTTGCTAAAAATCCTCAAAACCCATCACAGTATATCCCTTAAGTGTTGACACACATTTGTCAGAGGTTTTTCCACGACTCGAAAGCTACCTAGTAGGTGGATACCGGAAGGTCCTTAAAGAGCATGCGAGGAAGCTTCTTTGTCGGCACTTAGGGTCTTATGGCGGTGTCCTTTGAGGGAGAATTTCACTTTTGGAAATAGGAAATAGCTTGCTGGTGTCCATTCGGGTCTGTAAGGGGATTGGCGTGTTGCCGTTGGGGATTGGGATGCCGTTGCGGGAGGTCTTCGGAAGCAGACACTCGACTCGGCTCTTGGTAGTCCATTATGATCTTCGGGTCGAGTTTCGGGCAGATCTTTCGCATCGCCAAATTCTCAGTGATAATGGTTTTCACTGTCATCTTATCAGTGCCAATATGGTCTGCGATCAAGCGCACACTAAACCGACGGCCTACGTCTGGTTATGTTTTGTCAAGGAAAACAAGGAAATTGTCGCTGTACAAATGCACGGGTGTGCAAATATTTACCGTATCCGGTAGATCACCGAAAATTATATTTTTTGAAATTCATAACACCTCAGTGAAATAAACCATTATTCATCTCGAGCGAGATCGTAGGGCTGAGGACTTGAGTTCATAGGTAACGAAAAGTTCTCAGTGATTTAAACTTGCCAAAGGATCTGGGCGGATGTAGAAGTTTCAGGGTTCCAATCAGATTTGAGACCTGCCCAACTGTAAGGTGGATGAATACTTTTTCTGCGTTGTCATTTGTGTACAAACGAGCGTGTGACTCCGTTAAAATTATGATTGGCAAGGTTAATTGAATATATTGACTTTATTTCGTCAAGGAGTCGCAGCTAAGGACGTCAACATTGAAATGCTCTATCGAATAATCATTATAATTAAGTAGAGAACCATTAACTATTTAGAAAATTTTGAGATGTGGTTTGAGAAGACCCAATTAAACCCTGGCGGGGTGTCTCAAAAGTCATAATTTCTAATACTTCTAATATAAATTTCAAAATACGTCATTTACATGAAAAATGTATAATAATGGGGTCCAATATGATTGTGAGTTCAAGATTCAAAATGCGCCTCTCGCACCTACTTTCTGGGCAATAAAAATCACCATGGCAATCCACTCTTTCGTGATTTAAAATTTCACAAGATGTATGAATTAATACATGGAGAGATTAGCTATCGCCTAACAAAGTGGCAATTCACTTTAAAAATGTGCTTGGTCAACTGATAATGGTCGTGCATTTTCCAGTGACCAAGCCATCAATCCATCCATCAATTACGTCATTAATCCACCGACCAATCAAAAAATCTCTCCGGTGTACTAAAATCATATCTTTGACACCTCCTCTTTCCTCTTCCCCGCATCCATTTCAGGTGCCACCATGAACAATTTGCTGAACACCCATTGGAAGGAACTCTACAAGGACTTGGGACCAGGATTGGAAGAGGCCATATCACAACTCCATCTCTCCCTCACGAAGAAAATGTTCACGAAAATACCAATGTCGGATTTATTTCCCGACCTTGAACCTCTTGTGTGACCCTACGAGACGTGCTTTTGTTCAAGACTCCGGAGTGTAAAAATCAATATCCGCTCGCGAGTGGAAGTCACCGGGCGTGGCCGGAGGTAGGGCCGCTTTCGCGCGAACAAAGACTGTGCATCCTCTGGCCTCCTTTGCTTCTTGTGGGACATTTCCGCTGAATCGGACGGACTAGCCTGATGCACGCGGTGCCAAATACGGGTTTACACGTGAGTGGGGGGGAGGAGGGGGTAGTCGTGTCTCACGCGCTGCATCCGTTGCTCCAAGGCAAAGGAGGGAAGGAGAACGAACTCAAGTTCAAACGAAAAGCTTTTCCTTTCTTCTCCTGCACAATTACTCACACTGGAAGTACTACTACCACTTTGTGAGGAATTATTTAATTATTGAAATGATATTTGATTTGTTGTTATGGCCAAATGTATAAAGCAGTCACCGCTGCTAGAATGTATGATGAAAACTGAATAAAACCTTTTTTACATTTATTTTCGCTTTCTTGCTAAAAATGAAACGATTAATTTGTTTGATGTGATTGAATTTTAACAGAGCCAATGTGGTAATTTTTGTGCAAGCATAGAATAAAAATAGGTCGCCAGACAGAGATACGAAATCAATATTAGAAAGAGGTGAAATTTCCGAATAAAATCTAAGGAAGGAAAAATTTGACCCAAAGCTTAAAAAATATAATCAAGACTTCTAAAATGATCTGTAGAGTGTTACATGAATAATTAAAAAGTGAGCACGCAAATACGATATGGACTGCATCCTTGACGTGGTGGAAGGGCTTGTGCGTTCCGATGACCCCTAGAGCTGTGCTGGCGGGAGTAATAATAATTGCTCCTGGTAGGGTCACCCATGCCAGATAGGTCGAAGGTTAGGAGCCAGACGAAAGGTAGTCCACGCAGCGTCTGTTCCTCATTGAGGCGGCTACAAAGACGTCTGACCCCAGTGGGGCGGCCAATTAGTATTGGTGTCACGTTAAAAACACTATTGAGGAAGGCAACGGGAAACCACCTCAATTATCATTCCCAAGAACAAAATAATTGAAATATACATACATATATATATATATATATATATTTATTTATATATATATATATATATATATATATATATTAAATCTTATATATATACACACACACGTTCTTACCATTTTGTTCCCCGTTTCACCTAAGCACATGATTTTAAATGATCAGGCGGTTCTTCGTTTATTAATATCCCTTCACATGGAGATAAAGGAAAATATCATGGAAAAAGTATCATGGAAGAAGACATGGAAAAAACTTGTTTTATTCAATATTTTTAATTAGTGATACGTAATATTGACCTGCGTTTATTGGAATGTCATTTATTTTTTAAATTAAAAACCTAAAACCGCCGGAAACAGCCAGGTTTTTGCGTTTTAAATCCGATTATAAGTCTGTTATAATAACAACGAATTTGCCATCCACTATTTTTCCAAATAAAAGTATGACGATAGTTTCTTCTTCTATTGATAGATCTGGTAAAAGTGATCATAATAAATTTTTAAGTTATCTATGGAGCAAGAGACCGTTGAATTTTGAGGAGCCGTATGCTCCTTCCATACTAATATCAGGACCATCCATTTATTAAATTGTAGCTTTCTCCAACCGTATATATGATATAAAAAGTATCAACCCTTTCACCGAAAATACCCCTTCATCGACATTTACTTGCATCATATTCACTTCCATGAAGTCTCAGTCCGCCCTTAAAAATGTACTTTTTACCGTGCTTCTCCTAGCCATTTCAACTTTCAACTTTTCATGAACCCAGACGTAATACTTTCTCAAAATATTACAAATATAACTTTCTTAACTTTCTACTCATTGAAATTCCAAAACTTGCTCTCTTAAATATCTCTGTCATTAAAAATAATTACAACTTCCAGTTATTCTTTTCCCTCGTGACCGTATGACTTCACAAAACGCTTTGCTTTCTAATTATTAATTCTATCAGCTATTTCTTCATGTGAATACCTATATTTCCCTGATACTAATAGTTCTCAGGTCAATTTAACCTTAGCTAAATGACTTAATAACATGAGGAGATATTTAGCTCTGTCATGAATATATTCGTATTAAAATGCCCTCCACCATTTTCCTGATAATAACTTAACAATATATTGTACCGACTATCTCAATAACCTCCTTAATTTCGTTCGTCACCTTCCAAAAAATGACTTAATTTTCTAAAGTGGCTCTGAAGAATTAGAAGATATCTTCCTATTGAAAGCAAGCTTTGCAATGTCTAATTTTGTTTGTTCGACAGCTCACATAATTTACTCAACACTACCGTTAGCTCTTGCACATATCTACATCAAAAATGAACCAGAAAATTGGGAGAGTGGTAGTCCAGTGGATTGTCTTATTTATTTCAAGGATCAGAACTTCCGCGGAAACCACGGACAGCGCATTTGAAGGAATGTCTCTCTATCGGATGATCATTCGGATTGGTTATTGAGGCAGAGAGGGGAACTGAATATCGAGTCAAGTGAGTGAAATTGGGCGATGGAAGGAACCGGGAATCGGGCGACCGCCACGCCGCCCGCCTCCCTGGCGACTCCGACCCGAACTCATCACCACATGACTTCCTTCCCTCTCTCCACTGACAAGGTGCTACCTCGATTGCAAGATAGAGGCACCCTTCCCCCACGTAGTCGTCCTTCACCCTGCGACCGGTCGAACTCATTTTCGCTCGTCGCCGGACGGGTAAAGGCGGGTAAATGTTGCACATTTAAAGGGGGGCTGAGATGAAAGCTATGTGAGGGAACATTTTTGGTAACGATGAAATTTGCAAAACTCTGCTTTCACGTCCGAAACTAGTTTTGAATACCTGCCGTACTCTGAGTATACAAACTATCCACTGTAGTGTGCATTGTAGTCTCTACATTAGTGATTATTTTCACATTCAGAAAAATTTCAAGATTTCTGAGAAGAAAAAAAGTCTAAAAAGTTATCTTAACCTATGTATGAAAATGACCCATGTCTTAGAAACGTTAAGATTTGTTGCCCTTCAATGGGTGCCTAAGACCTCTAATATTGAAGCAACTTTTCAATAATTAATATTGTTTGATGAAACTCTTAGAGCGAGATCATTTCAAGGTTTCTAGAAATTCACCATTAAAAATCCCATCGGACGACCTTTGCTGGAGGACGGGCGTGGGGCAAGAGTACGTATGATAAAATGGCTGAATGTTCTAAGATTTATTCCGACATTGAGGATATAATTATTTTAATATATACACCATCTCAGTACTCACTTCTGCTAGTATGAACAACATATGCATGCATTATAATATTTGTGTATATATTAATACAGGGTCGCACCCAAAAGTGGTAGGACTGATTTTTTTACAAGAATTTTATTGACGATATACTTACATCAACTTAATAATCTTCAAAGTATGCTCCTTGAGCTGCTACACATTTAGTATAAAGTTGCTCCCATTCCCCGTACGCCCGCTGGAAATTTTCTTTGGGGATGCCGTTGATGACCCTCGTCGAAGCCTCTTGAACGGCCATTAACGAGTCAAAACGTCGTCCCTTGAGCTGTCTTTGACGACACAACATTGACGACATCTTTCTCGTACTATGGCCACACAGCATAGATTCCCTCAATTCCTACATCTCCCAACTCAATGATTCCTCATCTCTGTCTGTCACCTCGACCATTTCATCCTCTCAGATTACCTTCCTCGATGTTAATATTTCCCTCAGTAACAACAAATTCCTTACCTCTGTTCACACCAAACCTACTAATAAGCAGCAATACCTTCATTACAGCAGTTGTCACCCCTCCCATACCAAGCGCTCCCTCCCTTACTCTCTCTCTATCCGCGGTCACCGCATTTGCAACCATCCCGAATCCCTTAACAAATACCTTAACAACCTTCACCACTCCCTCCTCCAACGAGGATACCCTGATTCTCTCCTCCATAAAAAAATACTTAAACATTCCTACACCCCCAAGCCTGCCTCAACCACAGACTCCCAGCCTCTCTCAATCTGTACTACTTACTTCCCAGGCATTCAGTCTCTCAAATTCATCCTCAAAGACCTATTCCCCATCCTCAAAAATCACAACACTTCCTCCAACCTTCTTCCCAAATGCCCCTCTGTCACCTTCAAACGGCCCGCCAACCTAGCAGATATCCTCAAATCCACCAGGCCACTCTCAAAATCCCCTCACACCCCCAGAGCCATACCCACTCCATGTCATCGAGCAAGATGCAAAACCTGCTCTATTTTCACCACTCCACCCCACTCCATTCCACCATTTAACTCTCTCCCGCCCTTCCCCCTATTCCTCTTGCACTTCCAAGAATGTTGTTTATCTTCTTACCTGTAAACTCTGCCCGTCCTTTTACATAGGCCAATGTTCCACACCACTTAACATTAGGATTAATAACCACCGCGCCTCGTGCAATCCCTCCTCCCCGTCCGCGGGTCTCCCCATCCCTAAACATGCTTCCCATCATAATACCCCTTTCAACCAGTGTTACAATGTTTCCGTCCTAGCGTCCCTTCCCACATCCGATTGTTACTTTGTGGAAGTAAAGCAGATCGGGGGGTGGACACTGTGTTTTTCGGAATGAGTTTTGGTGTACGTGGCCTTTGTTTTGACTTGCGAGGTCTTGATCAATACTTTGTAGGTTGAAACATGGGTCTCGTATGTTGCAATAGTTGCGGTGAGCATGTTGTTCTATTTTCCGATTTTGTGTCAATTCCACCCCTTCCCTCTCCCTATCCTCTCCCCAACCATTCCTTTCACCCCTCCTTCGCCTCCCGTTCTCCCCTTCCCCTGGCCCCCTTCCCTTTCTCTCGCACCCCTCACCTCAACAATGCCAGCAGTCATTACTTCTATATCTTCAGATGAAGACGGATTGTTTCCGTCGAAATATCAAGAAAATACGTGTGAGTGTTCTTCTTTTTTTTGTGTTTCTATATTGTGTGTTACTGTGTATTGTACTATATATATATATATATATATATATATATATATATATATATATATATATATATATATATATATATATATATATGCATAAATATGTATTTTCCGAAAGCCAAAACTTAGCTGCTCCCACCCCCTAATCTTATCCCAAAAAAAAACAGCAAAATTTCTCTTGAATCAAACAACTACTAGACGACCCTCAAACGCCTTGAAGTTGGAACAATCCTTGAAATAACATGGACATTTTGAAAATATTATGTTTTTTAATGAAGAGAACATTTTCTTTAAGGGAAAGACATTTTTATTTAAAATAATACTTTGTATAGAATCAAAATACACATATTATAACGAACGAATATTGAATATTATTTTTAAATAACAGTAGATTTAGTAGCAGTTGGGTAATTTTTACGGTCTTTGGCAACGGTCCGCAAAATAAATTGTTTTTTATTTCCATTTTTGCGAGAATGCTACTGTATAGTATTCCTGAAACCGCTTGACACCCCTTTCTGCAATATCATTCACAACAACTATCTTCTACAGTGTTTTAATTGCACTTTAGTAACCAGCATCATTTCTCTATGTTGAAGGGTCTTTGTTGAGGAGATCGGTGCCGAAAGAGAATCTCGTCACGAAAGTTTTTGCCACGAGAGTTACAAAAGACGAAAAATGGATTTTTGTAAAGGAGGTAATATCATTATGGTGTTAAATGTACCTCTGCAGATAATTTTTTTCTTCTACCTCTACTTAACTTTTATCTGCTTCTAGCATAACTTGGGTCATATTTTTTTAGCCGTGATTGCAGCATTGTCATCAAATACAGATAAAGCCTCAGTTTCGGGAGCTAAAAACCAGAGATAGTTTAAAAATGTTATATACATATATATATATATATATATATATATATATATATATATATATATATATATATATATATATATATAACGATTGTACGGAAAAACTCACACGAGCGACACAATATAACACAAATAGAATACCACTAACCATTAGCAATACCTACACCACACAAGCTGACATCCTCAACACACGAAACGCTCGATTTCTAACTCTCTCTATACCCGCGGACACCGAATTTGCAACACCACAGCCACTCTCAACAAATACCTTGACAATCCACACCTTGCACTCCTCAAACGCGGTTACCCAGAAAGGTTACTACAAAATAAAATCCACCGTTCCACCTGACGACATACACCATACAACAACAAGCCCACATCTGACGCAGGACTCAACCTTTGCACCACCTATTTCCCCGGATAACACAGACCGAAAACCCTCCTTAAAGAACTGTTTCCAATTTTACATGGCAACGACGCGACCTCATCCTTACTACCCTAATGCCCATCTATCGCATACAGACGACCCGCCAACCTCAAAAACCTTCTGAGATCCACCAACCCTTTGGCGCCCCCCCGTGACATATTTCCCAAGGGGTTCCCATTTCCCAGGGGTTGCCATAGTATTAAATGAAGAGGTAGGAAGAAGCGTAGTCAACATAGAGCATGTAACGGATAGAGTACTACTAGTGGAGATAAAAGCAGAACCGACGAACTTGGTTATTATTCAGGTATACATGCCACCGAGAAATCATAAGGAAGAAGAGGTCGATAGGATATACGATACGTTAGAGGACATAATCGCGTGTGTTCCTGGAGGGAAGCATTTGATAGTAATGGGGGATTGGAATGCGACGGTAGGCGAAAGAAGAGATGGTGACGAGGTCGGGGACTACGGTTTAGGCACGAGGAATGACCGCGGGGAGAAAGCAGTTGCGTTCTGCAGGAGACAGGGGTTAGTCATCACCAACACTTGGTTTAGACACCACAAAAGACGCAGGTATACATGGAAAATGCCAGGTGACTCAGAAATTTATGAGCTAGATTATATCCTGGTTAGACACGGGTTTAGGAACAGTGTGATAAATTCCCACAGCTTCCCGGGAGCGGATGCGGACTCTGACCACAATTTAGTTGTTATGAAATGTATCGTACGTTTCAAAAAGATAAGGCAGGGGCGGTTAGTTAGAAAATGGAATGTAGAAGCATTAAATGGGTTAAAAAGGAAGGAATACAAACAGGCGGTAGAGAAAATCATGGAGGATGGTAAAGGGCTTAGAAAAATGGGAAATGATCAAGAAAGGGTTGTCTAAAGCCGCAAAAGACACTATTGGAACCGTTAACGATAAAAGGACTAGGAAACCATGGATCACGGATGAGATGATTACAAATATGGATGAGCGGCGAAAATGGAAGAATATAAATACAGAATTAGGCAAAATGAAGTACAAAGAATTGAACAATAAATTGAGGCGGGCAAATAATAAAGCAAAGGAAGCATGGTGGAAGGCGCAGTGCGAGGATATGGAAAGTCTGTAGAGGAAGGGTGAAATCAGTGCACTGTACAGCAAAGTTAAATCGTAATCGGGAACTAAGAAAGAAAGAGCTATGCTAACAGTTAGAGATAAGGCGGGTATGGTAATAGTTGACGAAGGAAAGATCCAAGAGAGATGGAAGGAGTACATAGAAGAACTGTATAGTAAAGAACTCAGACCAACAAAGTAAGACATTGAAAAAGAAAATGACGTAGAGGAAGACAGCTTAGGTCCAGGCATACTAGACAATGAGATAGAAAGGGCATTAAGGGAGATGAAACTAAATAAGGCCGTCGGGGTGGATAACACTCACGCGGAACTTTTAAAATGCTTAGGAAAAAGTGGGAGGAAGAGGCTATATGGGGTGATCCGTAGTATTTATGAGGAAGGAATCTGGCCGGAAGACTTTGTGAGATCAGTTTTAGTTCATATTCCGAAAAAGGTAAAGCCCACGTCATGTGAGGACTATAGGACAATTAGTTTGATATTCCACGCAGCCTAAGATTTTCTGAGGATCATAAACCAAAGGATAGAGAGTAGGGCAAATGATTACTTTCGGGACGATCAGTTTGGGTTTAGGAAGGGGAGAGGTACGCGTGATGCCATTGCAGTAATGAGATTATTAATCGAGAGGAATATAGAACACAACCAGGAGGTATTTGCCTGTTTCGTAGATTTCGAAAAAGCGTTTGATAGAGTGAATTGGGAAAAACTAATGAGTATATTGCAGAAAATAGGAATAGATTGGAAGGAAAGGAGGCTAATCCGCAACCTGTACATGTCTCAGACTGCTCAGGTGCGGGTGGGAAACGGGGAGTCAGGATGGGCAGTGTTAGGAAGGGGTGTAAGGCAGGGTTGCCCATTATCACCGTTGCTGTTCAACCTGTACGCAGAGGAAATGATCAAAGAGGCATGGGAAGAACTCGAGGTAGGAATGAAAGTGGGCGGGGTAGTAGTAGTAGTTTTGAGGGGAGGCGACCGACAGCTAAGGTCATTTGCGCCATAGGAGATGGACAGGAAAGGATGAAGGGTGGAGAGAAACCCGGCGTCGGCATTAGCCTACTCTTTACGAAAGGCGCCAAGGGGTCCGCAGTTTAACGTCCCATCCGACGGACGGCGTACTCACTCAAAGTGCCCTCCACAAAGCACCTCAAGTAGGGATCGAGATACCTCTGAAAAATATTCAACACCGCCGGGATTTGAACCCGCGCCCTCACGGTGGGAAGCCAGTACGTTAGCCCCCGCACCATCTCGATAAGTGGGCGGGGAATTCATAAAATCAGTTAGGTATGCTGATGACCAAGCTTTAGTTTGTCAGTCAGCCAAGGGGCTGCAAGCATTGCTTAGTGAATTGGAAATTCAGTGCGACAGGTATGGGATGATAATCAATATTTATAAAACAAAGGTTATGCGATTTTCTAGAAAGAAAAAGGCCAAGCTTAACATTAAAATAGGTGGGCAAAAAATAGAGCAGGTAGAACAGTTTACCTATCTCGGTAGTGTTTTGGACCAACACGGTCAAAGTATTAGGGACGTAAGGAGAAGAATTGCGCTAGGCAAAGAGGCTTTCACAAGGAGGAGGGAGTTGATGACAGGGACTTTGAGTAAGGATGTTAAGAAAAGACTCGTAAAAACTTTGATATGGAGCGTAGCTATGTACGGTGCGGAAACGTGGTCATTGAAGCAGGAGGATAGACGTAGATTGGAGGCTTTTGAAATGTGGGTGTGGAGAAGAATGGAGAAGGTGAAATGGACAGAGAAGAAAACAAACGAGGAATTACTTGGTATGGTGGGCGAAGAGAGGGGTTTGTTGGGAGCAACCCTATGGAGGCAGGAAAAGTGGATGAAGGGGGTGTTGACCGGCAGTGGGATGTTGAAGACTGTGATAGAGGGTAGAATGTTGGGCAAAAGAGGAAAGGGAAGGAACAGGATAGGGATGTTGGACGGGATGAAGGGAGGAAGAAAGTACTCAGAGATGAAGAGGGACCTGATATGGGGTGGGATGATGGATTTTGTTGTTAGGAGTAATAAAATGTTTTTTTGGTAGTTGTGTCCATCCAAAAACCTACCTTAACCGGTAGATTACCTTAAAAAAAATGTATATATATTTATACACACACACACACATATCTCTGCCATTAACCCCAGCGGTAGCGGTAGACAGATGGAAGATATCCGGCGTCGTCACTCGGAACCGAACCCAAACCCTCCAGTCAGTTACTCAGAGGTCTTCATGGGACAACTGGCCCGAATACGAGAAATTGTATCGAAAGTAATTGTTACGTATGAGTCTTAGCAACACTGATTTTTATCCAGCCATTTTCTACCCAGAACATCATAGTCACCAATCATAGTCACCAATATTAAAAATTTGAAGGGAAAGAGGTGATGATGTAAATAATTTATTAGCATTTAAAAATAAAATCGGACATTAGGACAGAATCTCAATAATCTTTAGAATCAAAAAGGAAAAAGATACTACATCCGAGTTTTACAGCAATGGTATAATTGCATATTAATATTTTGGGAATTCATTGAACTGTTCAGATAATCCTAATCTCAACTCATTTCTATGCATCTTCTTTTAATTTGCATTAATCTTGCCTGCAATTAAACATTAAAGATTCTTATTTATTGGAACCTTAAGGTTTTTCATAATAAAAGAAAAGTGATATGAAGAACAGGTAGCAAAAATATAAATGACCAAGTTAAGTGAAATACCCCTCCGAATTGACTACAATCCTGACGTGGTGGAAAGGTTTTTGCGTTTCCACTACCCCTAGACCTCTAAGCTCTAATTGAGATACCTCAGTACACGTCCCTGTGGTTGGCATGATTCACGTCATTTGAACTATTTTACAAAACTGTTTTGTAACGAAATTTTAAGAAAAACTTAAATTTTCATGTTACATGCCTGATATCTCGTAATTTATATCCTGTCACACACTAGTGGTGTCCTGTGGGTACCAGGCAGATAGATTCTGCCTCGTATAATTAAAATTGAACTGAGCAATTGAAGAAAATTGAAAATGAACTGACCCTCTTTAAAAGTTTTCTCCTATTACCCGAAAAAAATATGCGCGCCTACGGCTATGCCCTGCTTCGCGGGACTAATTTACCTGTACAGCTGTAACTGAGTTTAGTTCGCATTATAGGCGTTATCTAGGCGTGTAAGGTGGTAGTTTCTGTACATCAAAATATAAATAATTCTCAATTAAACTATTGCTCTTTTAAATTTACAACGTAATTCTGAAATACTGCTATGGCAAAAAACCTTGATGTATGTAATTTGTTCGTCATTGCAAAATGGTTTCATGTCCAGCATAATTTCACTGCTATAGTAGTACAGTTTTCCATACAACGTCCATAGTTTTGCCATTCTTTTAAATTTAACTTTCAAATAAATAATTGAATACCAACGAATTTCGCGGTAGATTTTATTGAAAAAATATGCACTTCTAAAGAAATAATCCGAGCAACTGAATTTCGCGGCAGTTGTTTACAATGCACAAGTATTTTCCTATCAAAGTGTCTTCCTAGCTGTCGCTATGAATTATAATATACTTTTGTAAGTGATATATTAGCTAGATAAAGGTTTGCAACAGTGGTCCTGCCTCATCGAAGTGAATGAATTGAAATCTTGATTACAAGCGATGCATTTGCTGCCATCTGTGAACATGAAGTGAATTTTTTCCAAAAATTTAACTTTTAGTTCGATCTTAAATATTTACAGAAAATTATATCCAAGTCAGACCTAGCTTCTTTTACTTCCGACATTGTTACCCTATTAATGCCAAAAATCTAAACTTCATACTCTGTACCGTCTTGGTGTGATATATCCCCAAACAAATGAATTTTTCGATGTATATACCTAGTATATTATTATCAGGTATTCTCCCGGTTAAGGTAGGTTTTGAATGGACACAATCACCAAATAAATATTTTGTGACTACTAATAAAACACAATCCAGCAACCTACTCTACATCAAGTCTCTCATGATATCTGTCTACTTCCTCCCTCACTTCAACCCGTCCAACATCACTATTCTGTTCCTGCCCTTTCCCTTTTTGCCCAACATTCTCCCCTGTATTACAGTCTTCAATATCCCACTGCCGACCAATACGTCCTCGATCCATTTTTCCTGCCTCCATAGGATTCCCCCCAACAAACCCCTCTCTTCGCTCACGATACCAAGTACTTCCTCATTTGTTTTCCTTTCGGTCCATTTCACCCTCGACATCATTCAAACCCACATTTCAAAAGCCTCCATTCTGCTTCTATCATCCTGCTTCAGTGACCACGTTTCCGCGCCGTAGGTAACTACGGTCCATATCAAAGTTTTCACTAGCCTTTTCTTAACATCCTTACTCAACGTCCCTGTCATTAACTCCCTCCTCCTTGTGATAGCCTCTTTGCCTGGCGCAATTCTTCTCCTCACGTCCCTACTACTTTGACCGTGTTGGTCCAAAACACTGCCGAGATACGTAAAGTGCCCTAGTTTTTCCCATCCTATTTTAATGTTTAGCTCAGCCTTTTTCTTTCTGGAAAATCGCATGACCTTTGTTTAATTAATATTGATTCTCATCCCATATCTATCGCACTGAATTTCCAACTCCTTCAGTAATGCTTTGCTGATTGACAAACTAAAGCTTGGTCATCAGTGAACCTAACTGATTTTACGAATAACCCACCGACACCTCCAGTTATTCCTATACCTCTTTAATCATTTCCTCCACACATACGTTGAGCAGCACCGGTGATAATGGAAACCTCTTTTATCACTGCCAACTCCGTTGGCTCTCCGTTCCCTCCTCGCACCTGAGCAGTCTGAGACATGTACAGGTTGCGGATTAGCCTCCTGTCCCTCCAGTCTATTCCTATTTTCTGCAATTTACTCAAGAGTTTTTCCCAATTCACTCTATCAAACGCTTTTTCGAAATCTACTAAACAAGCAAATACGTCCTGATTGTATTCTATATTCCTTTCGAAAAGTGACTTCATTACTGTAATGAAGTTTGTGCCACTCCCCTTAATATATTTTATTAGAATTAAAACTAGGATTAGGATGTATTCACGTCCAAACATAAAAGTGCACGTGGTTTGACAATTGATAGAGCGCTAGAATACTGACATCGGGATCGATACCCTGTGACTCCTTTAAGTATTCTCAGCTTCACCTCAGCTTAGTGATTTTTCCGGTATACTAATTCCAGTTAAAACATAGGGATGGGAAGTGCCAACTCTACCCTAATGTGTGAAATTTACACGCCGTCAGGATTGGCACTGGGGAAACTGTATCCTCAACTATGAATCCGGAGATTGATTCCTCAACCGGACGGGGATCGCCATGAAGAAATTCCAAATGAAAGCGACGTAAGATCAAGCGAAATCCAATTTTTCATGATACATATTGGACTTACTTTCCTACTTTAGTGAAAATGGCTATTTACGAAGAATGATGACCCACTCCTTGAATGAGAAACCTTCTTATTACAGCAATTCCAATGCTTGGAGTTTAATTCATGATCTCCGTATCATTATTGACTACAGTTGCATACGGGTAGTGGATGCTGTAGTATGCATACTACATACAGTGGAGTACATGTATATAATGAGCACGTAAATCCCCCGGAAAAACATGAGTGGCCAATACAAACCTTTTTCCTTCTCATCTGTGGGAGACTGACTGAAGAGTGCGCCATGGTAGTCTCCGAAGAGGAAGATACGACGCTTTTGGTAAGCTCCTGAAGTGATTGATTAGAATCACCCAAATAAAAAATACAAATAAGCCTCCACAGATCGAGAGTAATTGTACGTCGACAAAGCATTTTGAAGATGGTTTTAATCATGACAATAATGTGAGAGCCATCTACAGGCCGAAAATATAATTTTCCAACCTGGCATTTAGGTGATTGAATTGAAAGGTGATTAGGTGAAAGAATTACGTGTTTCTCTCATATTTTAGCAGTTTTTTTTAGATAATTCCCCCCACTAAATATCAATAATTTTTGGAGAATTTGAAATTGCAAAAGCTCATTTACTCAAGAAATTTACTTCATAAAGACGTTTTTCCATTATTATATCAAATCTCATCAGAAGTATAGAGAGTTATTACTTTATATTACTAAAAATATAAATATTGGAAATTGAGTCACAAATTTCAGGCGTTCGGACAAACAAGGTGACCCGTCATCGGAGACGGGAAGTGGACGCGGGATTTTCAGTTTTAGTCAGCAAGAGAAAGTTTGAAAATTTTATGGAGTTTATGCGAATATAACACTGTCCTGATGATCGCATTTAACATATTTTTGTATTTCTTGCGATGCAATGCGAAGCTTTCATAAATATTTCTGAATTCTATTATATCATTCTAAGCAATTGAATGCGATTTATTAATATGAGAGCTCAATAGATATGTAGCAAAATTTACTATAATCATATGCTAAAATAAATGTAATCACTGATTTCTTGAGGCAAAGACAAAGAAAAATGAATATTAAAATTCTTGAATAAACCAAAATATATTTCTTAACATGCCTTCAGGTGAACATTCAGATAAATCCAGATGTCATAGGAGGGTTTGACTTGGAATATATCAATAAATGTGGAAAACATAGAATAAGTACCATCTTATGAAAAGACATAATTAATTATACATTCAGTATTTCAAAAGGCATGCTATTTTTTGCAAAGTTGGTAACATTTTCATGTGAAAAATATTATAGGGTAATAAAGATTTCAACAAGGTACACATGAAAACATTGAATTAAATTGGATTCACTTCTTAGGTTTCAATGAAAAATTAATCTTAAAGAAAATATGTATTAAATTAAGTATTTGACTAAGTGATTTCTAAACTCATATCATAAGTGCTTCACTGATAGTAGTGTTGAATGTTTACATCATCGGATAACTAAAGGACAGTGCAGGTACCATCGTAGCCCAGTTTCAGGGCCGTAAGTGGAAAACCATTGGCCGTCAGTGCTTTTAAGGCCTTATCTATGTCCGCACCAGTTGCTGTACTCAATACAAGTACGATTACACTCTCTGTGAAAATAAAAAAAGGCTTTATTAAAGCTTCATACTGCTTCATGAGTGCTACAAATTTCAATCAATGCGAACTTTAAAATTTTCATTTATGAATATGTGACTGAAACTCGCACATATTTGAATTTAAAGGCGGTTTTAATCATATCATCTGAGACCGGCGAAGTAGTTTCAAAATGTATACACATTTCCATTTGAATTATTTGCTTTATTAGCCATTAATTCTTTCATCAAGTTTATGTTTTGAAATTCAAATTTAAACCCTCGTTTGCACTAAAGTATTCCAAACAAAAATAAATGAAAATGCTTCATTAAAGCATTGCATTGGCAAAAATATAAATCATATGAATTACGTCATGTTTTCCAAATCGCATAATTAATCATTAAAGGTAAGCCTACTCTTAAATCTAAAATACTTTTTGAAGAGACCTCGTCATGCCACCGAGCAACCAAAAGGGGGAAGAGGTCGATGGGATATACGATCAGTCAGGTCACATAATCGCGTGTGTTACTGGAGGGAAACATTTGATAGTGATAGGGAATGAAATTCGACGGTAGGCGAAGGAAAAGATGGTGATGAGGTGGGGGGTAGTTATGAGGGTTTAGGCACGAGGAATGACAGCGGGGAGAAAGCAATTGAGTTCTGCAGGAGATAGGGATTTATACTATGAACTGTCAGTTAGAGTGGTAAACATTTGAAGGGAATTTATGTATTACTTTCACGTAAATCTTCTCATTAATGATTTTATTACCCTGGTCCAATAAACACATTTTTTTCTCATATTTACTCACCCAATTTCATAAATGCAATATCTTTGCAAGCGTATAAAACCAGGACCTTCGCATCTGTAGCCACCGATATCACGTAGTAATCAACTTTTTTAGTTTTACCTGAAAATAAAAATGGCATCAATATAAGAAATATATTTCATCAAAAATTCTTGAAAACGAATAGTTATTTCATATATGCTTTTAAAAATCACGATGAAGGCAGAACAACGCAACGCGGCAACTTTGAGTATCTAAAACTCTTCCAAAGTGACTGACGGTGTATACTCGTATCTACGGCCCAAATGCCGTGTTAAAGTAGACCCGGGTAATAACCATTTGGTACCAAACTACGAGGAACTTTTAAGTTTTAATAGCAACGAGTGCGGTTTTACTTGCACCTTTTTGGTTCTAAAATGTTTTCTCGAACTAACTATATCCTTTGCTGATTATATTTTACGTTGGAACAATTCATACTATCAAGGTATCTACTGTATAGATGTGAAGAAATAATAGCAATCTAGGAGAGCTTCCTTTAAATGAAGGATTACTTTCTCATTCCCAATTTTTCTGTCACATTGCGGTGAAATAAAGCCCCTGTAAGTAAAAAACGGTCACCTAAAGATTGATATATTGGAAGCCAATGTTTTTTATCATTAAAACAAGTGTGAAAATTACTATTATGGCAATGCAACAATTTCAAAGCGAAAAATCATTCACCTTGCCCTGGCTTTAAATCATACAGAGGGATCGGGATTCGAATCCCGGTTAGGGCAAATGATTTTACACTTTTGAAATCGTAGCCTCCTAATGAATATTTGAGTATGACTCCGTTAAAGTCACTGTCGCGGCATCTCCCAATGATTCTGAGAATTAACAGATGGAGTTTTGTTACCCTAATAAAAAGAATACAGATTTTCACGACGTGGTGCTTTTCAATTAGTTTCATTAATCTGGGATTTTGTATGTTTGTCACGAGGCCAACTCAAAGCCGTTGCTTAACCCTGGGCGCTTCCGTATGGTTATTAGCTCGTGAATACCGAGGTGGAGAAGAATGAACTCCCTGATTTGACGTGTGAATTGTAAAAAGAAACAACGAAGATTGTTAAAAAAGTTTTGATTCCGTATAATACGCCACCTTCACTAGATTTTGAAAATTATTTCATCCAGGTGACAACCTTGTCGAGCGATGCACATTTTGAGTCTATCAAAATAGTTTTCAAAAACTCTTCTCGGCATATCTTGCGATATTACCGCGATAATATCTGTGATTGCCTCCTTAAGAACTTCCAAGGTCCTTGGTCGAACTTTTTAAACCTCAGCTTTGAAGTATCCTCAGAGGAAAAAATCATATAGGCTAAAATCCGGGGAACGTGGGGGCAATGGAACATCCCCTCGTAAGGAGATCAGGCGGCTGGAAAATTACTCTTGCAGGATTTGGCGTGAACGACGGGTGGTATGGCCGTGGCACCATCCTATTGAAACCAAAAGGCTTTTGTGTCATATTCCTCACCATACTGCTCCACTTTGAGGAGTAAAAAGTTCTCCAGCATCTCACGAGAGCGCACAGAGTTCACAGTAAGAGCTGAACCTCGAGATTCAAAACGTTAAGGCCCAATAATGCCCATGGAGGACAAAGGGCTCCAAACTGTCACTTTGGGGCTATGAGGAGACCTTGGGTGAAGTTTACGGGGTTGTTAGTCGCCCAGTAACGAAAATTGTGCTTATTTACTGAGCCGGAGACGTGAAACTGCCCTTCATCGCTTGATCACAGCGACCCCTGCGTCGCCACCACACTATTATTGTCCTTAAAGAACGTCTACGACAAAGCCTCGATGCTCACCAGACACCTGCAACGTAATTACTAAAAATTACTTTGTTTCCTCCAGCTAACGCCACTACTCATACTGCGCTAATTTATCTGCGCGCTCTTCAGTATTTTTTTAAAACTTGGGAGTCCATTCTGCTTCGCACTGTGTAAGGAAGGTAGACCACCTTACGACAACGGAACCGTGGAAGTGATTCAACCGCCGTCTTTTGCTGCAAATAGCCTACTATTGAGTCGTGGATTTTACTATCATCCCTTATTTACCTCTAACCCCATTTGATTGATTTTCCTTCCCACAACTCCATAAGTCCCAATTTGTTGCATACCTCCCGCAATTCCATAGTAATTAACAAATAATCAAAATACTTGCGCCATCCCTCGAATCGTAAGCATCACTGATTTATGAAAATGTTTGGTCAAATGATCTCTACTAAAACTCTTTTAACAGGCTCTGTGATTATTTATTTGCTCCCCTTGCCTCAAAAATATAGCGAGCGAACTCAAACTTACCTCCTTGGTTCGTGGTGAAAGTGAGGTATCCGGCCTCAGTCAACGTCGCCATAATAGTTTGCCCGCCAACTTCAACGGCTCCCGTGGTTGTCACCGATTTTCCAGTTCTAAAAAAGGTTGATAATTATTAGTAAATAACGTTAATTCCGTAAGTAAGGTATCGAGAAACAATCTGGCAGTCATAATGCGTAGTAGTAGTTTTTATGGGAGGCAACCTACAGCTAAGATCATATGCGGACAGGAAATGATGAAGGGTGTAGAGAAACCCGGCGTCGGAATTAGCCTACTCTTAACGAAAGGCGCCAAGGGGTCCGCAGCTTAACGTCCCATCCGACGGACGGCGTACTTACTCAAAGTACCCTCCACAAAGCACCTCAGTAAGGATCGAGATGCAAGTGAAAAATATTCAACACCGCCGGGAGAGCAGAAGAGATTCATACTGTGAAATAAACTGCTGTCCATGGAAAAAAAATGCAGTTACAATTCCCTTTTCGAAATTGAGAATTGCGTGGCGTTACAGCCAAGAGATATATCTAAGGTACGAACTCGTACCTCAAGAAATCAAGAGCAAAAAGGTGAGAGCGAAATGATGGAAAATCAATGGCATGCAATTGCATATGCAGAGTTTTCTTTTAACACCAACACCATGAATATTTTACATGAAAGTTACGAGGGTCAGTCAATAAATCAGAAGCAAACGTCAGATTACCTTACACCATGTTTACATTACGCGCATATACAGGTATTTTGCCTGTAGATAGCAGCATACTTGAATGTATGCTTCTTGTAAAGGCTGCGTGACATTTCGCGGTCAGTCAGTCCGTCAATCAGTGAAAGCCAGTGCAAGACGGCTGGTGTGTTGCATGAGTGTACAGAGGAAAGAGTTTAATCCTTCTCTTCCTTGAGAAAAGTGGCTTGACCCCCGAAAATTCGGAAACGTGTGAGTTCCTTTTCTATTTTGTGTTCCTATGTTTTTGTTTTGTTTGCTTGTGCTAACTTGTTATATATATATATATATATATATATATATATATATATATATATATATATATATATATATACATAATGGAAAGGAACTGGCCCCCCTACTCTGATGTGTGAATTTCACACGCCGTGGGGCTTAGTACTGAGTGAACTCTAGCATCACCTACAAAACCGACCTTACTCCAGTAATCCCCGCTATCCTTCCATCTCACGTCGCATAGACCTAAAATATATATATTTCCCCTTTCCATCTCTCGCTTAACATTCTCCAATTTCCCTGTCCTCATCATTGTCCTAGCAAACAATTAACTTTAGTTACAAAGTTGCATCTGAGTTGCTTGAGCAAAGTCTTTCATTTGTGCTAGAATATTTTAGCCGCACTAATCAAACGGGAAAAAATTAAAAAAGAGCTATACTGAATTAATGGAAGGGGAAAACGGATTAGTTTTAGGCGTTTTGTGGTGGGAGTCGAACATAATAAAGAACGGATAGTAGCACTTTTCCACCAGGTAAGATTTATTGCACGACCGGGTTACGACGTATCACATCAGGTGCCAAAATTAAATCAACTGCCGCCTTTTACGCATTTTGACACACTGGGAGGAGAGGGTAGATGCAGCAGGAAAAGGAGGGAGGGGAGAGAGGGAAAATATTGCATTTGATTGCGAAATACAAAGTTTGAAACATGTTGAAAAACATTACACAAAGTCTCTGAGGTCGATTCGGGTGATTTGTGGCCATAGCCAATCACCTATCGGCTGCGGGAACGGCGTCAGGATGCTAGGGAAGGTGGGAGGATGTAAACATGACGGTACTTGACTTCACTTTGGTACCTGAAGATAATGTAATGCAGCGAAATCCGGTCGTACAATAAATCTCATCTAGTGGGAAAGTGCTGCTATTCGTTATTTATGATGGATGAGGGGTGAAATACGAGATGTACTACAAGAATTATGGAGCACTCATTTGAGTAAACCGAGGGAGTGTTTGAAAAGGTATCAAATGAATGAATAAGGGAGGTGAAGATTTAAGGAAAGGCAACACCTGAGGAATACCATTGGTAGTTATATCTTCTAATCACTTTTCATGAAACAATTGAAAAATTCCCATTCTTTCGCAGAATTTATCTTTTCAGGTACTTTGATGAATGGGGCAATGATTTTTTCTCTGAATGCCACCTAAAATTATAAAGTTATTATATCTTTGAATAAATCCTGAAATTAGGTTTTCAGAATCGATTTAATCATTAATATGCATGTACTGAGGTGCATTGTATAGAATTAAAGATTCCGGTTACTTTAAATGGTGTATTAGACGACTTAGACAATCAGGTTCGCCGCGAAATGTGACGAAGTGTGAAAAAAGACCATCAATAGCCTTACAAGTCTGCAGGTAGCCCTTGATAGTTTAAGAGAATCCACAGATGAAAATAAATTGAAGGTTTACGAAAATATTCGTGCTTGATAAGAAGAAAGGGAAAATATTGCATAGTGAGGGAAAATAATAAATTAATTAAATAAATGGACTCTCTTGGGAGAGTGTTCCAAAGGAATAGGTTAAATGAAGTAAATTTAAGAGGAGTTCGAAAACTGCCAGAATTGTTATTGGTAGTAGGTGAAGCATGTCGTTAGCATACCATTGAATGCAGAAAAAATGGCAGTTTATGATATTGTACTCTCCCTTAGAATAATATTTGGTCGTGGAACATGGTTATGCTAGAATAAGTACGAAGTTCGGTTAGCTGTTGCTGATACGGGCTATTTGTGGAGTGTTTACTGTAATAAAAGGTGAGGTAGGGATGCTTGGGTTATAAGATAATGTGGAGTGAACGTAGTGGTAATAGAAGAATAGGAAAGGAGTGTGCTCTGCCGCTTTCGTCTACTACTAAGGGGATAGACGAGAGTCGAATCACCGAAGGGGAGACATGGGAGAAAAGAGAACGGTTTGAGAGGGGAAGACCGAGAAAGTCATGGATGATGCATTGGGTTGAATACAGGCTCATTACAATATCTATTGAGAGTCTCAGGAAGATGAAAACATTTATGAAGCAATTTGCGAATATGAGTGGTTAAAGAATCATGCAAGGACAAGGGAATCAGAAAATAGAAGAAAAAATAGAATAATTATGAAAATGCAAAAAAACGCAACGGTCATTTTCATTCATGTTTAAACGAAAGGAATATGTGTCACTAGTTGGCGATATTTTTAAAATCTACCATTAATTAATAATTGAAATAAGAATGAAAATGAGGAAATTAGCAAAAAGGAGTAAGCTCCTTGAAGCCACCGAAAGGTATTTTTTTGTTAAAGCAGTCAGTGACGTGAAGGTACGCATGCTCTCAACCCCAACCCAGACTTTGGCCGTCAGAGATTAAAACTCATAAATGGGAATACTCATAAGTTATTGATTAAAACTGGAATAGAATAAATTACTCTCCCACACATTAGGATATGGTGGTTTTGAATAAAATGACGAAACTTGCGTCACCTGAAAAAATACCACTTACAATTATATTCTCAACAGAAATTTAGCTACAATAGCTAAACATTCAATGAATTTTGAGATAATAATAAATATTTTTCATAGTAAAATAATAAGTCCTACTTACATTTTATCTCTTCCGGTGATTGCAAGCTTGAACTTGAAATTCAACGCGATTTCTGTGAATGTGTATGTTGTGCACCTCCAGGTATGATACTGGACCGCCGTAGTGCGAGCATATTCTCTGTATAATTTTTCTTTCAACTGTAGAGAAAAAAAATTCTTGAGACTTTTGTCATAAAAATAAAGAGTAAACTGGGCTAAAAAAAATGAGAATGAGCGTCTAACATATTTCCATAGACCTTTGTGAAAAATCCATGTTGGATCTACTTGGTATACAAGTACACTCAACTGGACGTGTTGCCGAAGCTCAAATATACATGAGTAAGTTTAGTTCCAGCTGATTTAAAACTGCTGCATATTTTACGATTTATAAATTATTATGAATTAAACCTTCAAAAAGATAGAAATACTTTTTCTTAAACACTAATAATGAGGTTTTATGAAGACAAAATAGGAGTAACTGCTGTTCATAGATAGAATTTGCAATTTTTAGGCCGAGTAAATAATATTCATAGAGTGAATATCATCTTTATTTTACGATGAACTTAAAACCATCAACAAATAAACCATTTAAGTATCAACTGAAGAATTTAATATCAGTTACTATAATAGATATTCACATTTTTCAATTTTGTTGAAATTATGATTAATTCACGGCGGGAGATTTTTAATAGTAACGAATAGAAATTAAATAAAATTTGTTGACATTTTTTTTAATCATCACAGAGGGAACGCCATTGACCTTTCAATGCAATTTTAAAAGATAGAAATCATTCTACCAGTGCTACTAATGAGCGACTTTTAAAAGACCTAAATCCACAAAGCCGACTTCCTTGGGAAATTTTAATTAAATGCACCTATAAAGTAGCTACTGAAACCCAATTCCTATCTGCTCTTACCGCAGCAAACGTCAAGGTTTTGGCAGACATAAGAGGAGGGCAGGTACCAATTTTAAATCTTTGTCCATAGCTAGAGTTGAACACATCGAAAAGAATCAGGAACAACAGGGAACTGATTATTTTCATCCTGGAGTTTCCTGTTGGAAAATGAAAGTACATATAAGATGAAAGAAATTAGTTACTAAATTATAATAGACTGTTGTCATCAATTATATCGCTTTAATAAATAATAATTTGCGCGAATTGTATGAGGTTGAGGAGTTTTAGAAACTCGAAAACAAAATTACAACTACTCTCTACGGAATAGTACTTGGATTATATCTATGCTATTGAAATATATAAATTTCATTCACTTTGAGAAGTTTAGTTCATAAGACACAGAAATTCGTACCTTCCGAGAGATATAATACCTTGATCTAACGATTGGAAACGGAGAAAAATATTTTTTCCAAAATGGCAACAGTTATACACATCACTCATAAACTCACTGATTACTTTAAATTAATCCTCTGCTCCGTTCGTTATAAGAAATGCGAGCGTATAGTATTTCTTTTAACAAATAAATAGGTTGATTCATGTTTCAAATGCCAGTGAATTTGAATGGATAATGTTTTAAGTGATCATATGAGCCAAGATGACAGCGGAACAAACGGTCATCTCTTCCGCTTTCAAGTAAACAGATCCCTGACCACTGATTCATAATAGTGGATCGATTATTGTTTTACTTTCAAAATATGATCGCAAACTATCGATTGTCGTCTCAGCAAGATACATAAAAGGCAACGAACAAAGCTAACTATTCAGTCACCAACTGACGACATTCTCAACATGCAGAAAGAAACGTTGAGAGGCGCTTACAATGCGCAGTTTACTATCCCGAAAAGATTAAATTGAGAAAAAAGCACTGAAAACAAACTTCAATCATCGATTTCCTATTCACCACTATTAACGAGACACTTGAAATACTAAGGTTTCAACTCTCACACGCCCAAATGAAAAAAGAAACACCGCAATGAGCCCGTATGATGTTGGATGATGGCGGTCCAATGGTGGTTTCATAGGTTAAGTTCTACGTGGTGTGACACGCATGCGTAATCAAGCGAAATCGTAATGAATCACGTGTTTGGGTCCAAGTTCCTTTCGCTGTGCCGCCTGCTGTTCTAGAGAAAGACCTGGTACTCGAAAAACCTCACGGGTGTGGCTGAGGATGCATCATCCGCAATCTACCCACTTGACTAAAATTCATCTGTATCACATGAAAAAAATACCTCAAATTTACACACATTATCCATACCTGTACATTTGGAAGGACACTATTAAAATATATTCCTCCCGTCTCTCAGGTCAGAACTCGGTGATTTCTTTATCTCGGATACATCACATGCAATTAGTCTCTTGAACACAATGAGCTCTAGATTAATTAAGAAAATGCTATGATAAAATGACTAATTATTGATGGCATTCTCAACAGAACATGAAAATGAAATTGTTTACTAACTTATAAATGGATGGATGAGAGCGGTTCTTCCGACTGTTTTCAGAAGACTCCTCTGCGAAGAACTGAAACACACCTGAGAGCGAATTATGGTATATATAAATCACAGAGGTGCTTAGTGTGCGTGTATAGCGGAGAATGTGGTAGGGGGGCTTTTCGTGGGAGCGAGCACTTCCTTCTCCAAAATGATAATCCATCAACAGGTCTGAGTGTTTTTTTTGTTTTTCTTCCTCTAAAGGCACAAATCGCGTGCCGGGAAATGTTCTTCTTTTATTTTCATCTGCCAAAGAAACCTCACCAACGAATTCTATTCGTTGAGAACGCCAAAATATACCAAGTGCTCATTCTATCTCAGATTACCTTGCCGTTATGCAATTCCATGAAACGTACGAGGGTCATCCGGAAAGTAGTACCCGTTCGTGAAATAAAGACACAAAAGTAAATATTAACAAACATAAAAAATTTTATTTGAAATAGGATACTTTAAACTACTTCTCAACATAATCTCCAAGCAAATTAAGGCATTTGTCATAACGTGTGACAAGTTTCTGTATTCCTGCTGCATAGTCCTTCGCCGCCAGCTCATTGAGATACGCGAGGGACCCATCTTGCACAAATTTTTGCATAATGCAGATGGTGTTTAACAATTTCATGAACAATTGTTCGAGAAACATTGGGAAAATGCTCACAGATGTCATCAATTGTGACGCGCCGATCGTTCCTCACGAATTCGTCAACTGAGCTCACCAGTTGGTCTGTAATGACAGACGGTCTCCCCGAACGCTCATCGTCGTGTGTGTTCCCCCTCCCCATGTTGAAGTTGCGACACCACCGCCGAACAGACGACTCGTCCATTACATTGTCTCCATACACCTCCCTTAATTGGCGATGAATATCACATGGGCGAACGTTTCTTGCATTGAGGAATTTAATCACTGCCCTCACTTCACAACTGGCGGCGTTCTCAATTTTTTTAAACATTGTAAACAATCACAGAAACAACACAGGCAATGCTAGCGTCACGCAACTTGGCTCAGAGAAGGCAGACAAGCCACTGAAGCTATCTGACCTCGTCCAGCGGCTACTCGCGTCGTCAGCACTTCATGCGGCACGAACGGGTACTACTTTCCGGATGACCCTCGTATTACTCCTGGGAAACCAACCTGCCCGTCCCTACGTAGAAAAGTCAAATCAAAAACCAATTGTCTCCACTATAATACAATACGTTAGAAACATTGGGTAAAATCCTCTTAATTGGTTCCAAAAGTGCGATATTCACGTACTGTATATATATTGTGGTGAGTCGGTTATATCACATTCATTAATTTCCCCTCCCCCCTCCACCCCCCCGAGGGGGAAAAATGTTTCCCGTGTTCACATTGTTCCTAAGTTTGATTTTTGAGTGGCGTGGCCGCTCATTAAGTGATTCGTGTCTGAGATGTCCGTTTCTTAGAGCCACCAGATGCTTTTTAAAATGAGCAAAAAAATACTTTGGAATTCTTCCGACAACTCTCACTGTCATCCCACATAGAACCCATAATGTGATTCGTGCATGGGCGTGCATATATTATCGGTGGCAGTCAATCACGAGCAGACAGAGTAGATTCGTACTGGATTGCTCCTCTGATGTAAAAATCACGTCAAACTAAGGTAACTAACTCCTGTACTTTTTAGTACACATATTATTTGCATCCGTAAATAGTTACATCCGTAAATAGTTACAATATGCGGACAGTTTTTTTATTAGCACATAACTCAGTTAAATCATTCTAGTACATTTCATGGCCCTAATGTCGGAATGTGATGAACTTATCTATTTGACGATGAATATGCTGTGGATTTCAGGGTAGAAGAAAAACTTCAGAATGTAATACTTTACATTTTACCTTGTATTGATAATGATTTTCCTTCGATGGTCTAGAGACCAACGAGAAGAGTGCGTAAAGTTCATTTCACATGAATAAATGCTATACTCTGAACGATAATCTTACCCCTCCTGGGACAGGGTTAGTGCAATAGCCAGTGTGAATGTTCCCCCCTTCGAGAACCTACGTTCGAATCCCTGCAGTGGCAAATATTTTCAGAGCGTCTTGATCTTCTTTACTTGGATACAATGTAGAGAGAACTTCAAGTGAGGTACACCGTCCGTCGACCGGAGCGTTTAGCTGCTGACCCCTTGGCGTCCTTCGCTGGAAGTCGGCTATTGCCCTCTCTAGGATTTCTCTCAAACCTTACCTGAAATATCTACCGATACCATATTACCCACCCGTCTTCAATGGTGCGAAACCTAAGATGTCCGTCGTCTTACCTAATAATCACACAGCGACAATCGGCTTACGCCATGTGAAGCGTGGGTAATACTGGATATTCCCTCGATTTTCGACAGCTCATAGAATTCAGATCATCATCACTGCAGCAAAAGGCTGCCAATGTCTCTTCTCCGACTCTCTTTAAACCTCCCCTCTCATCTCCAGTCTCAGCGTGAACTTCTGTAAATTGACAAATCAGCACAGGATATTGTAACATATTTCAGAGATAAAACGAGCATAAATTTTATTGACGTGATAGTAGAGGAGCGTCTGGTTCTGACACAGCGAATGAAACCGATTACACCATCGATAAATGTTGAATGTGATAAAGTTTGGATTTGATTTGATTACCGTGTTTCTGCTTGTAAATTAACCATCATTTTCCTTCTTCTTCACCTAGATTTCCCATTTAACGGGCTTGCAAACATATTAATTATTCAGTACGTGCGTTTCCCATTAAACTTAATATTTTGCTTTTGGTTTTCCTGCAACCTTAAGAATAATTTTTTTAACACAATATTTTAAAATTATAATTATATTAATACTATTAGCAAGCAGCGAAATTATCCCTATAAAAGAAATAAGTGGTGCTGCTAAAGAGAAGAATGATTACTTACTGGATCTAGAGACATGTTTCCCAATGTCAGCCTCTCGGCATTCAATGTTCACTGGCTGAAGTCACTGTGGTAAACATGTAGACATTAATCCTTACTATAAGGATGAAATTAGTGCATTTATTTGGGAATCTGAAAAGATCCAAACCTTAGTATTTTTAGCTGTAAATTTGTCAGGGACGCCAAAAAAAAATTGGATCGTCTCATGCCCTCGCTCCGCTAACGTGGGATGTGATTTTTCCCTCAGGCAAAGGGGTCATCGAACTTAAAAATGCTCCTTCCTCCAATTAACATTCTCAACCTTGGGCGAACGCTTTCCGTGTCGTTATGACGCACAATCCACGTTCAGGAACAACGGAAGGGAAACTCGTCCATATTCATATCCCAATTAGTTGTCTTTTGACTCACAAATGCGAAGATCGTCCCCCTCCCTTAAGAAATCATTTAAGCATTCGTTGTCCGTAAATTAAGGCATACGATGTAAAATTGAAAGAAGCAGGACTTTATTAATATCGCTATTTTTTCTGCGTACAAGGTATAAAGGTTATTTTGGGATGTTTTTGGGTCTTTCAATCCGATTTTTATTTTTTCATAACTGTCTAACTCAAAATTAATTTTATGATAGTAAATCATTTCTTTTATTCAAAAGCCAAATTAACAATTAGTAAGCGGAATTATTAGGCGCTTCAAATGCTTAGATGATACTGTATCCTCAACTCTATACTAGATAAATGATAGTACTATATCAATGCCCGAGGCAGGATTCGAACCTGCGACTTTCAGTCCAGGCAGTGTGTTATATGCCTTTTTATGAGGTCAAAATAAAGTTCCACTTTTTCAGACTCAATAATAGTTTATCCGTCATTTTCTCTTGCCAATGAATAGGGTTTTTAGTGGCAAATAAAAAATGTTATTAATGTCACAGTTAGCATATTTATTGTGAAATTAAAACGTTACAGCATTTAAAAATCATCCTCGGAGAAATCACCATCATAGGGCTCAACATTCTGCGAATAATTTAGAGCGAAAAGTTCCCAAACTTGTTCAGAAAAAATCTTCATCAGTAATTTTAGGGCGAATGAAATGTAGGAAATCAAAGGATCGGATTTAAGAGGCCGTACCTGGAATAATTTTCGTTTCTTGCCATTAGCAAAGGTTTTCATCTCCATTTACGAAAATTCCCCGCAATTTAACAAAAATGTGTGTGGCAGGGAGTGTTAGCACCTGGTAGAAAGGCGTTAAGGGAGAGGAAGGGCGTTTAAAATGATTGGGAAACTGGAAAAAAATCTCCGAAAATCCCTGAAAAGTCGTGCACACACCAGTACATGCTATCGGAAAAATTAGTTTCGAACAGGTCTTTCGCGGTAAGATCTGATTAGAGAAGAATCACGCAGCACGAGTGAAGCTGAGGGTACCCAGAGAGGCGTGTCGGAGATTGAACCTGAATCCTCCGTTCAATCTACTCCTGGACTAACACGTTCCATATATACCGTGTATATATATATATATATATATATATATATATATATATATATATATATATATATATACACGGTATATAAATGTGTAACTGACGGAAACGCATATGAGTTTAAACTAATTGTACCCAAAATTAATGTGCTTGGAATTTTACCTGGTGTTCCTTTGTCTCCGCTATATGAACTTCACAGCGGAGTAGCCATAGGATTTAAGGTGGATATATTTGGCATTATATAAAGTCTAAGCATAAAGAATTTTAAAGTTTCAAACAGTTCAGGTTGTTGGTAAAGAATGAATCAGAACTCAAACAATTTTTATGATTAAAATGAGAATTTTAAAGAAATAAACCCTTTGGATTTGATCGTTAGGAAGACTACTCATTTCATGAATTCCCACTCTCGAAGTTTTCCCGACGAATTTGAGGCCCTTTCTCCTGCTTTCTCTCCCCACTATTTAGAATTAGATCCGATAAGCTTAGTGAACCAGGCCTCTTAGATTTGCGATCCACTCGTATGCTTCATTTGCATTAATCAGACTATAGTTTCGGTTTTCTTAAGCCCTGAACGTGCGATGGCATACTACGAACATTCCCGAATATTTAAATAAATCATCAATTTTTTCAAAAATTGAACAGTTTCCGACCTATTTTTCCAACCGAGTGGCCACCCTGGGCAATAGACCTGATTATGCAAACAGGAAGTTTCAAAATCGTGGAAACTAGAAGTGGACATGGAATATAAATTACTCCTAAGAAATAACGCCCGCATTCTCGTAACTGTGAATTACAGCGGAGTGCAAAAGGATATATAATGAAAAGAGGGATACATATGCACCAGTTGGAAAAATAAAACTCACTTTATATCAAAGCACTTCACCGAGATACGTGGAGGTATCATCAAATTTTCATTATTAACTGAAAAATAATAATCAAGACAGAAACTTAATTTTTATTCATTATCTTAAGACTTCTCTTCATGGTCACCACCCAGAGCGATACAGTTCTCCCTACGTTTCTTGATCTCCCGAAGGCCGTCATTGTAGAACCCAGCAGAGTTCGTCGAAAACCATTATTCCACTCTTTAATAAAGTCATTTGGATTGTCAAATATCCGACCCCGCAATGGTGCAATGTATTCTGGGAATAAGACAATGCCGCTTGGGGCGAATTCAGGAGAATAGGGTGGATTTGTCTACAACTCAAAGCCACTTCTCTCTGACTGCCGGTCGTGCCGTGCTTGCTTCTGAAAAGTAGTCAGTTGTCGTGGAACCCAGAGTGAGGATACGTGCAACTCTTCGTGGGCAATTTTTAACACATTACCGTGACTAATTTTAGTCTCATTCATGATCATGTTGATAGTTGCTCTTCGGTCTAATGGGATAGAGTCCTCCACTTTCTTCACTGTGGCAGCATCGTCCGTGAGTGATGGTCTTCCACTTCTCGTTTCGTCTCGTACGAGGGGCATATGGACAGTTTGAAAATTCCTTTTACAGCTCACAACTGTGCCATGTGATGGGCTATCATTTCCTGAAACAGCCATCATTTCATCGTGGATCTCGTAAGCCCAACGATCGATCGTTTATGTTTAACCATGGTCCTTATTAGTCTCCTGCTCCAACACACACACACATAAAAACCAAGTCAGATGGCATTTTTTTGTATTCCACTTAATTCATCTTTATGAATGAGGGAAAGTTTCGCTCCCTCTAATATTAGAGTGCTGGCAGGGGACACGCAGGTAGGAAAACGGGCCCTAGGGATATGAAAATATACCAGAGCGGGACTAACATTTTTGTAAAAGAAACATTCCTTGCTTGTGCGAGGAGGCCGAAGACCAACGCAATCGTCAATTATTTATAATCGCTTCAACAAATCCCATCTTAATGACATGGTTCTCACAAAAATGTACTTAAAGGTTTCTAATACGATATCACAAAAAAAGCGAACACAGGAGAGGAGGGCATTATATAATGGAATACAATGGTAGTCTTAGTCGTGTAATAACAAAAAACGCGGTTTCATCCATGTCCTGCAAGTAGAATTAATTTCATGAAGAATGACTACAAATCCAGGACCGCACACCTTTCCGCTGGCTAATTTTTCACGTTATTTACTCCAAAAATAAACAGTAATTACAATGGTTTTATCAAAGGTGTAAATATAAATTTTGGACACATTGATTGATCAAAAACATTTATTATTTTAGTTGGTACCTGTGCACAGAAAACGAGTAAAATTGATTTCTTGAAAGGTTTTATGAAGATAGTCGAAGAAATTAACTATAAATATAACCGCTGAATGTTTGATATTATTATGATTCAATAATGGTTGTCCCCCTCCCATGGGCTACAACCTTAAAGTGGAGGAAGGAAATCCACGTTCAGATGACCCCTAGACCTGGGCAGACGGAAGCTTGAATAATTGCTCCTGGTAAGGGTCACCCTCAATAGTTTGCTATTGAAAATTAGTGAGTTTCTTAGCTTATATATATATATATATATATATATATATATATAAGCTATGTGATTTTCGGGTACCAGATCTTCCTGGGAATCCAAAACCGGCACATGGAAAGGAACCGGCCCCCCTACCTTGATGTGTGAATTTCACACGCCGTCGGGCTTAGTACTGGGTGAACTCTACCATCACCTCCGGGTTGATTACGGTGTTTATGGTTTTATATATAGAAATAAATATATATATATATATATATATATATATATATATATATATATATATATATATATATACATATATATACATATGTATATATCTCTCCCCGGACTACAACCTTGACGTGGTGGAAGGGATTGTGCGTTCCGATGACCCCTAGAGCTGTGCTTGGCGGGAGCAATTATAATTGCTCCTGGTAAGGTCACCCATGCCAGATAGGTCGAAGGTTAGGAGCCAGACGAAAGGTAGTCCACGCAGCGTCTGTTCCTCAGTGATGCAGCTGCAATGGCGTCTGACCCCAGTGGGGCGGCCTGTAAGTGATGGCGTCACGTTAAAAACACTATTGAGGAAGCCAACGGGAAACCACCTCAATTATCATTCCCAAGAAAAATATGATGGACAATAGAGATATTTTGAGTCCTGGCAACCACGGGACTCGGCCCAATCGGCCGTGTGTCGTGCCCGGCAGCGGAGGAGGCAAGGCTTCCGCGGTCGTCATCCCACGAAACCCTTGCAAGGGAAAACCAGCAGCAGAAGGAAAGAAGACGCAGGAGAAGAAGACCGAATTAGTTAGAATAGGAACGTGGAATGTTAGGACAATGATGAGGACAGGGAAATTGGAGAATGTTAAGCGAGAGATGGAAAGAGGAAATATAGATATTTTAGGTCTATGCGATGTGAGATGGAAAGATAGCGGGGATTACTGGAGTGATAAGTATAGAATAATATACAGCGGTGGAGACGAGAGCCAAGGAGGGGTTGCCATTGTATTAAATGAAGAGGTAGGAAGAAGCGTAGTCAACATAGATCAGATAATGGATAGGATATTACTAGTAGAGATAAAAGCAGAACCGACGAACTTAGTCATTTTTAGGTATACGAGGTATGTTCAAAAAGTATCGCGAATTTTGAATTTCCCCGGGTTACCTACTATATATTTGATTTTAGATTTTTTTGTGGCGCTATATGGGTACTTATATCTCTCACTTTTGCCAAAACGTTCGGCCATTTGAATGATCAGTTAATGGTTGACAGCTCTTTTGCTTGGACGTGTTTTGACTTGGGTTCGATTTTGCCTGTTCCAAAAAATGCATCGAAGAATCTGGATCAAATTTTGCGTGAAAAACGGAATTAAGAGCGCGGACGCATTCCAAATGTTGGCTGTGGCATATGGAGAAGCTGCCTTGGACCGAAGCAATGTTTATTGGTGCTACGAAATGTTCTCAGAGGGCCGAGAAGATGTAAACAACGAAGACCGTGACGGAGGCTCTTCTGATTGAGCGCTGAACAAGATCACAAAAAATGATTGTTTGAGGTGCTTCGAGGATTGGAAAAAACGTTGGCACAAGTGTTTCATATCTAATGGGGATTACTTTGAAGGGGATAAAATAGATGTTTATGAATAAATAAATACTTTTTGAAAAAACACCAAAGTCGCGATACTTTTTGAACAAACCTCGTGTATGCCACCGAGCAACCAAAAGGGGGAAGAGGTCGATAGGATAAATGATCAGTCAGGTCACATAATCGCGTGTTTTACTGGAGGGAAACATTTGATAGTGATGGGGATTGAAATTTGACGGTAGTCGAAGGAAAAGATGGTGATGAGGTGGAGGGTAGTAAGGAGGGTTTAGGCACGAGGAATGACCGCGGAGAGGAAGCAGAGTTCTGCAGGAGACAGGCGTTAGTCATCACCAACACTTGGTTTAGACACCACAAAAGACGCAGGTATACATGGAAAATGCAAGGTGACTCAGGAAGATATCAGCTAGATTATATCCTGGTTAGACACAGATTTAGGAACAGTGTGATAAATTCCCACAGCTTCCCGGGAGCGGATGCGGACTCTGACCACAATTTAGTTGTGATGAAATGAAGCGTTCGTTTCAAAAGGATAAAGCAGGGGCGTTGGGTTAGGAAATGGAATGTAGGAGAATTAAATGGATTGACAAGGAAGGAGTACCAGCAGGTTGTAGAGAAAATCATGGAGGACGGTATAGAGCTGAGTACTATCAAGAAAAATGGGAATGTATCAAGAAAGGGTTATCGAAAGCCGCTAATGACACTATTAGAACCCTTAACGCGAAAAGGACTAGGAAACCATGGATCACGGATGAGATAATTACAAAGATAGTTGAGAAAGGAAATGGAAGAATGTAGGTACAGAATTAGAGAGAAGGAATTACAAAGAGTTAGGTAATTAATTGAAACGGTTAACAAATGAAGCAAAAGAAGCATGGTGGAAGACTCAGTTCGAGGATACGGAAAGTTTGCAGAGTAAGGGTGGAATTGGTGCACTATGCATGTACAAGAAGGTTAAAACATCATCGGGAAGTAAATAGGGGAGATCTGTGTTAACATTAGAGATTATTGTTAGAGATTATTCGGGGAAGATATTAGTTGAAACAGAAAAGATCCAAGAAAGATGAAAGGAATATGTAGAAGAACTGTATGTTAAAGAACTTATGCCAACTAACTTAGACAGAAAAAGAGAATATGACGTAGAGGAAGATAGCTTAGTTCCAGGAGTACTCGACGGTGAAATAGGAAATGCATTATGGCATATAAAATCAAATTAGGCCTTGGGGGTAAACAAAATTCCCGCGGAAGTACTTAAATGTTTAGGTATACGTGGAAGGAAGAGACTAAATGGACTGTTTCTTACCACCTATGAAGAAGGAATATAGTCGTAAGACTTATGGAGATCATTTAGTGTTAATTCCAATTCCGAAAAAGGGAAAGGCGACATTAATGTGAGGACTACAGAACAATTAGTTTGATTCCCCATGTAGCTAAATGTCCTATGTCCAGTCAAAATGTATCTAGCTCAATTACGGGGTGATCAGTAAGTTTAGAAAGCAGTTTACTTTTTTCTGCAACTTTCGCGAAGAGGAATTCGTATTGGCAGCTTCCTTCTCTTAGAATAATTTCCAATCGATCATATGGCGTATCCTCTATGCTGTCATCGATTCCATGATAGTTTTCAATTTCCCCTTGTTTGTAATATCTTCTAGGTCTGTTGGAGGTATTTGGAAAGCCCACGACCTTTGCCGTCCGGTTTGTTAATCTTCCATTACAAATTCACGAATTACAAATGAGTTTTTGCTTTGTTTACACGCTTGAAAATCAATAATAATTTTGCCCAGTCTTTCACTTATAATGAATCTAGGGGAAAGCAGGTGATTGCCTTGACATTTTACTCCACCCTAAATACGATCTTCGTTTATTCTACTCCCAGTCTCTTGGCTGTGTGATCGAAGGGAAGAAAGTGTCCAACCTGCAGATCGCGGTTTTGGTTGGCTACTTGGACAACTATTCTCTAGAACATTTTCGAACGCTTGCCATTCCACTCCGTTTTAAGTGATTATTACTATGCCCCGGCGGGAGATGACTGTGAGTTTTACCGCAAATTTTTTATAATGGGACGGAGAGAGACCAAACGGTGTCGCGAATTGTTGGAGGTCGTTGGTGATGATTTCGATTCCATTCAATTTCTGTGTTATTCTCTCGTAAGCCCGCCCTCCTGTTGAATGTCGCGGCGTCACCCAATGCGAAGGAGTTGTCTCTCACTCAGTGGAGTTAGTTATATTCGTCATAATCTAATTTTAGTACAATGAGACGAGCATCGTAACTACTAAGGCTGTGAAAGAACACTGGAAAAAAATTTAGCATTTTAAAATTTAAGTTACCCCTAGATGGTAATGCATACCCAAATTTTTCCGTTAAATGACCATGAACTTTCACACGATCGATTCCTGATTCTTCTCCATGGAGAGCACACAATTTGTTGCTGTTTCGAAAGCAACTTCTTCCGAAGAGGTTAAATTAGTCATTGGTGTTATTTTCGTACGCATTTCTTTCACATATTCACCAACTTTCTTCATATGCTGCATGAATACCTTTGCTCATCTCTGTAAAATACAGGCTCAAACAGTAAACCGTTGGTACTTAACGATAAAAAACAAAACGAAATCAGTTCATGCTTAAGTGTAGGACACGTGTGAATGTTCTTCATTCGGTAAAAAATTTTAATTTAAGGGAGAATCGTCTCGAAATCAGCTAAACCTATTGTGGGAACTCGCATTTCATGACCTAGATTTTTTTTAATCTAACCATTTATTTTCATTTGTTGGAAAGATTATTTTGAAAGGGCAACTCAATAAACAATCTGAGCGATGCATATTAAATCTCTCTCCAGCTCGGAAATGGCAAAAATATCGCTTGCAAATCTACATAGCCCGACATTATTTTGTAATCTGATAATGAATAATCCGATTAATTTTTTTAATCCAACAAAAATGTTAATTGTTTTTATCTCCAGCGATATACATCAAATCTTTATGACCGGATAATTCCTGATTAAGTACTTTCAGGGGATACGCGTAATTTTTTTATCTAGACCGAAAATATTAATTGATATATTATTTTTATTTTCAAATTTGTGAATATCGGATACATTTACGGGATAACTGATATCCTCCTAATCGTATCCAACTCTAAAATCATTATTTTTTATATTTTACCACTCTTTCTGGATGATTTATAATATACTGTGACCATATTGTGCGTTTTAAAAAAATATATCATTATTATTTACATTTACCACAGAACGCGTACGTTTGTCTCGGTTTAATCGGTCCTTTTTGAGACCGCTGCCAATCGCCTTTCCAGCCGCCAAAACTACTAAGGCTAAGGAGAAATCTTCCGCGTTGTCAGGGAGATCCAATTCCTTCCTCTCAGAGCAGCCTTGGCCTCTTCTGCGCTGAAAGGGCGCTCGCAATATCCACGCTCCAGCTATGGGGGGGCGCTTGTGGCGGTCCCACGGCCAGACTTGGATCTCGACGACACTCCGGATGAGGGACGTCTCCGACTACGCCCCTCTCTCGTAGAAGGTTCCCTAGATTCTCGGCAGAAGGAAGTCCGGGGGCTCCAAATTCCAGCCTTCGTGCATTTCGGAGTCACAGGCATAACGATCGCGTTCCAAGATGCAGCGAAGAGCAGAATTATGCAAAACTTGGATTCGAGTGACACTCGTGGCCATACCGGCGTTGCGTACGTGAGGACAGGCAACACGCACGCACGGTACAGCCGACGCTTTGTATCCATGTTTAGGACAGGAGCCGGGACCGACTGATCGCCGCACTTGCCTTCTTACGAACACAAAACGCTTGGGAATATCCGGTCCATTGGCACTCCGAGGTAGAGAACCTCAGATTTCCCCGGTAGAACTTCATTCACCGACAGGTCCACACCTGGCGGCCCTCCACCTTGCGTGTGGAAGACAGTCGCCGTCGGTGCGTTGACAGCAAAGCGCCATCGACGATACCACAGCGGCAGTTTGTCGACACCGCCGTGCAGTTTCCACACCCCGACCGCGTCGTCTACGTACAAGGGCAGGATCTCAAGATTCCCACGACGTGTAGGAACGTTATCGGAATAGATATTAGAGAGCAATGGAATAAGGAAGTTTAATCCTTTCAGCAATATCAATAAACGTGGATTCCCCTAAAGGTTGATGCCTCTTAATTCTCAATTCCATTCATAAAAGTTCTAATAAAACCCATATTTACCCTGATGTTTTGATTTTTCTTTTAACAATTTAGCGAAAAAATATCCAAAATGTCATTAATTTTATCCGTCTGAAATTTCTTTTTATTAGGATTCTTAAAGCATCGATCGTTTGATTCCTCATCTTTCTACATTGTACGCTTAATTATTTCGTTGATTTTTAATGGGAACTTTTGTAAATTTTCCGTAATCTTATTAAATACTAGAGCTTTAAAACTGCCTACAAAAGTAACTAAATCACTCCATTCTTCAAATCCACTTACCCAATACCTTTTTAATCGGTTTCGTACTTCTAATTGAATTTCAGCTATAGGTCGTGCAGCACCGTCAATTTGCGGTAAAAGACTGCCTCTGTGAACTTCACTTCCTTCATTTGATGCTCTATTTCGATAATAGGTACAACACATATCACACAGCACTTGCTTCGTTTGACCACAATTCCTATCACGAGGAGTAATGCTTACTATTCAATCCATGAAGAATGCAATCTAGATGACACGTTGTCGGGAATATAGTATATCACATCTCCCCCTCCTCAGTCATAGTCGGTTAGAGGGAGAAAATGACTGGAGAAGGGTCTTGGCCTTGCGTCATACATGCCGCGCGACAATATACGAAGACGTCCGCAGATTCTTTTTTCATCGGCAAAAGACTTGCGGAAAGGAAGTGCAGTTGCGCAATGGAAAAGGCAAAATAGACTTTGGAGGGAGATTTGAATAGCGGAATGAAACGTACATAACCATTCTACTACCGAGTACGACCCCAATTTATTATTTGCAAGCTAATCTCTGAGCTGAGGAAAAACCGCTACCGCTCTTCCCCTATTGTGTTGTAGGAGATAATTTTAAGTAATACCACTCTGAGTCAATCCTGAAATTTTTAGACAAGTGGAAGTGACACACATATTCAGAGTACGCCAGGGGGAAACCATGAGTCCCAACTATTCATCCCATAGTCCCAGATACAGCCCACCAGGGATATCTGCAAACACCAAACCTCACCATACACCACCACCTTCATAGAAACGAATTCAGAAAGCCTATGTGCAGGATCTATTCCCAAGTTGCAGAATGAAGTCCTACAACACTCACATTAATTTTAATTCTTACGAACCGCCGAAGGGGCAGTAGGATGTGCTGAGCCAAAAGTCCACCAAAAACTCTCACTGGCACTTCTTGCTCTGTGCAGCTTATAATGCCTGGCATTGCTGGAGGTCATAACTACTAATGCAGCAGGTCTAGCGATGCCATTGAAGTCCCAGTGCCAGTCTGATTCCAAATCGGGGAGCTTAAGTTACCAATTAACCTACACATTTGACAGCCAGCCTCCCACACTGGGATCTGCAGCCACCCACACACAAGCCACACCAACCAGTCCAACTACTGTCAGTACTGTGTTGGCATCAGAACTACACTTCACTCCAGCCCATAATGCAAGTAGCACAAGATCCACCACCAGTCCTTGGAGAGTACATTAGCATCTTAGTCAACCATGGCAAACACCACACATTTAAACCCAGTCATGGCTTTCATCTAGTCACTATTCCTAAACACTCAAAGAATAAGCCACAGTTCAAGCCCAGGAAAAAATTCTTTCAGAAATCTAAAATTTCCTTGAAGGATAGAGACAGCAAAAACGATTCCCTATAATGTGTATCTGAATAATTTTGATTCAACCCATGTATTTTGGAAAGTGCCTATTACCACACATCAGAACTTTAACAGGACTTATTATAATATATATACAGACAAGGCTTCCATGGGATACCAAGGCAGCAATCGTTATGCAAAAATGATTCAGTCAAATAAATTGCTAAATTGAATTTTATATCCTTTGAAGGACCCTGGCAGCTTAAAGTGATACCCTTTGGGTAATGAAATATCTCGGGCACCTTTTACTGGCTGATGGGTCTGATGCCATTAGTGTTAACTTGATAAGGAAGATTTTCATTCATTATTAAATCTTATGGCGGTTATACCATAAGAACAGATAATGAAGTTATGCATTGGTTACAGAGTTCCATGGCATTGACACAAATGGTTCCATGTTAATTTCTCTTTCTCAAAAAATGCATTACCAAAAAGTTTGTAAAAATATAATAACCCTGTTTTATTATCAGACTAGTCCAGGGTGAATAAGTGAAATTTCATTTAAAGTGCACAATCTACTTACCATTTACCCTCCATCATTTTCATCGTTTGTACCACAGATTCTCAATATGAGGTAATTACCTCATTGGCATTGTCTGTATCCAATTTGCAAGATTTCCAAACTGAAATCCATGCTGATTAATTCAAGCAAAGACACATAATAAGTGGAAGCCTAATTTTCCTTGGTGAAGAGAAAATAAAATACACACCATGATTTACATGTATTTAGATGCATCAAAATGTTTCCAGTACAAAGAACATTTATATACATAGAATAATTTTCCTGGAAAAAAATCCAATTGCCTTAATATGGCAGCAGGTTTGGCTTTTTCTTTTGGAAGAGGAAATGATTAATTTTAAAACCAAAACATCATACCTTAATGATGAACTCATGAAAAAATAAAATGTAATTACCAAAATGAGGCAGGATTCTCAAATCCAAGTCAACCTAGATTATTAAATGTTTTAACAAACTGTAAGGTATCAAACATGTGATTAATAATATCCTATTCAGGGATTATCATTAATTGAAATATGAACTGTATTAAAAATTATTGTGCTTAATTTTAACATAGTGAAAAATACATCAGAGTTTGCAGATAACATAAAATTATGGGCAAAAGTCAATGCTTGAGTAAAAATTTAATTAATCTGGTTACTGTTAAATCAGTCTTCATTTTAAGACATCATTTATTGCTCCATGAAATATTTGTACTCAATCCAAACATCTGCTCTTATGTTAGGCACTCGAAAGAATTTATTGACCAGCAATTGAGCTAGTTCCTTGGTCCAGGTATAACAATTCTTTGTATTCCTTCAGAAAGCTAGCCTCAAGTACAAGAGTTAGGTCCAAATGATCTTCATCATTAGAGGAAATTCCTTCAGTGAGCCTTCCAAATGCATCATCTTCTTCTTTTCGTCTCATTGCACTAGTTTTCGAGCTGTCATCTGACGAACTTGAACTGTCATCAGCTAAAAAAATCAGAAGTTATTAGCGCAAGAAAAATTAGAGCATTCTGTGATCACTTCAGCCAACCTAAATATATGTAATTGTTTTATGAACGATTCTAATTAAGTGATTCATCCAAGTACCTGTTGGATGCTTTTCTAAGAGACCATTCAAAAATGTAAGAAAAACCATGACATGCAAGGAATTATAGGTAAACAAAACCATAGTAAACATCCTTTTTAAAAGGGAACTCTCATAGATATTGGAGTGTTCAGCATATTGATCATCCAAAACACACAACAGAAGTTATTGACATGTCAGAAAGGAGTATTTGCATACAAATTCATTAACCCTTCATTAATATCGCGGGCATCACTGTATTCAGAAATTCTATGAAACAGACGAAACATTATTTTTCTAGTACATATCTACTCTCAAGCTCTCACTGATCCTGAGTCAAATAAGCTACAGTAAGAAGTTTCAAACCAAAACTACAATTTACTTCAATCCTAGCCAAGAGGCAAAAAAAATTGTACCCGGAAGTGGAAAATTAACTGGGTTTTTTAAGCCAGCAGGCATACAGTTCAAATCTAATTAAATGCTAACATACTGCCGAGTACAAGGAACAATGAGGTACAAAAAATTCAATCGCAAGAAATATAATAAATTCATTTTAACTTATTAAGCTGTTATGATAGATGCAGTAATATTCAAATGGCCTCCATAAGTGTGGGTCGTACATTTAATACTAAGCTTGTGATCTATGCCATAATTTAGACTAATATGATGGCATTCAATATAATTTTAAAGGAGAAAACTGAATGTATCATAAAATCATTACAGGAACAGATTTGTTTCCCAGAAGTGTCAGTGCATGACCATCAAAAGATGAAATTTATTTTAAATAAAAATATTAAAATGATTTTTGAGCCAATGTAATGATATAAAAGAAGTAAATATAACTCCAAAACTGATATTTCAGTCAATGGGATGACTATAAAAAAGAAAGAGTATTTGTGGAATAGCCACAAGATAAGAGGGAAAATACTCCAAGCACAGCCTGTTGCAATCAAGTGACGCCTGCAGGGCATGTTGAGGAGGAATAAGGCATAGCATGGGTGGGTTGGTGGTCCTAGTAGTAGTAGAGTATCTGTTCTTCTGAGTTCATAGGTTTCAACTTGGGGATTGTATTGAATTAATTGCTTTTTATTACACGGGGTTAATTAATCATGATATCTTCCCTGAAAAGACTTTTAATTAAGTGACTTCAGATACTTAAATTCAAAAAATTATCCTGGCCTTGCCATAACAATTGATCATAAAGTAATAGCATTCATTTTGTTAATATATATGACAAAATGGCAACTGAGACATTTGAATACCAAATAATTTAAAATTAAAAGAATAACTAATTATTTTAGAAAATATTAAGCAGCACTTGCCTCGATCGAGGTGGTTTCCTTGGGTGAGATACTCAATCGCTTTGTGAGTATTCCATTTACACTTTTTCAATACTGATTTGATCAACTTGAAGTCAAATCCCATATCTGCCAGCTATAGCAATGAAATAAAGATGATAAAATTAAATTCATAAAAATTACAATCACCTAATTAGTGTGTGTTTACTGTGGGACTAGTGTCTGCAACAAAAAGTTACTTGGGAGTTTAAAAAGTAATCAATATCTCCAAAATGATACGTTCAATTTACCTGCGGGAAAATATATCTTAACCTACAGAATTTTTTATTATTCATTTATTGGGTGTGTTGGGCAGTTTTTTTTATGCACAGGATTAACTTTTACTTAACTGTCTAAATATTCAAATAAAATGAGCAAGTCTTTGGCCATTAAAATCTGATAATCCAGCTTTGCATACATGCTATTTATGTCAACCATCATTGTATAAATTCAAGATTTAAAAACAGAAAGCCTAAGATGTATTTAATATAATTTGAAGACAGCAAAAAATATTTAATTAAAATTGTGCACAATTTGTTAAATTTATAATACCCTAATAAATTCAAAACAGATGACTCATTTGACTCTTTAGTGAGAACATATTGGCAAAAGTTTGTTGACATTAATAATATATGGAAGCAATTACATTGGCCCCTGACCCCAGGATGTAAAATCACACTAATTCACACAGATGGTAAGCCAATTTTGGCCTTACATTTCCCCAAATTTCATTAATAACTGCAAGTTTTGGCTTAAATTATGATTATTGGTAAGTAAAAATAATTTTTCTTAAAAAATTGTGCCTATCTTATTAAACATGTGCCTATCAATTTTCAAATTTAGCAGTTAAGCATTTACATGGTAATCTGAACTGATTGATATGTTAGCTTTGTTTTTTTTCACCACCAGTGGTTTTATCTTAATCAGCTTAATAATCAGCCCCACAGATGTTTACTTGATTCAGTCAGAATATTTTCCATTTTCAAACAGGAAATTTGCTAGAAACAGTCCCAGTTCAAACATGAACAAAATAGAAAAGAACACCCACCAAACAATTAACTCTGAACACCTTTTCACAGTATACTGCCATTTTCTTATACTCCTAAAATATCCAGTCATAAAAACTTTTAGGGGTACCTCATTCATTCATCCTTACATGTAAAACAATGAAGATGACAATGAAAAAGTAATGCATTTTCATTCTTTCATTGGGGTCCTCAATGACTTGGAATGAATTAACAGATACACAGATGCACATATTGAGTACACTGTTGATGGTGAAGAACACTTAATGATGAATTAATGGCTACACTGTTTTCTTCAATTTAACTTTTTCTACTCGGGTATCAAGTGGCAATCAACAAAGCCTAGCTCTCTGCTAACTTGTGTGTCGAGTATCAATCAACACAGAAAGTTATCTGATCTCTATGTGTCCCCTTCTCATTTTTTAGTGCACACATGACTGTAATTTTTTCAGTCAGCAATGACTTCAAACATTGGCAGAATATAACTTTGAAATAACATCACATTTTCTGTAAGCATTCTTCACCTTTCTAGTCGGGGGCATTTAAAATATTCAATTCTGTGAGCTACTGGTGTCTAGGTTGAAAAAATTCAAGTGCAAAGGGTTAAAAAAGGTCTTGTAACGATATTTTGGAAATCATGTCATACATTTTTCATTGTTTTCACTGTGTTACTCATATTTATTGTTCCTGCTCATATAAATAGATTGTCGATGTTTATATTCTTTCAATTTTAATAATCCTATTATATAATATATAAAGTACAAAAATCTTTGAAATATTTTCTCTCATCTCAATTTTACATATTTTTCATTGGTCACCTCACAATAAAGTTACATAAAAAATATATTCTATTGATAGAAAAAAACTACATTCATTGCATTGCATGCTTGTTGCCAACACCCTAACCATTTTTTCAAGGACATAATTAATATTATTCACGGAAATTTTTTCGCTAAAGAACAATTTATCAACTTCTTCGCGCCAAAGATCTAAGAATAGATTATTGGATAAATAGAATTTTGCGTGAATACAAAAAATCACATGATTAGCTATTATTACACGAGTACAGATATATGATAGAAGAAGTTTTACGTGAGCTGTAAGAAAAGGAACTCGAATTGCACTGGACACACTTCAAGAATGGACTGTCAGAAGAAAATAAAAAAAGAGAAAAATGTTGAAGGAAAGCGATGGAGAGAATAAGACAAGATAAAACAAGCTTATTGATTAAATGATTAAGAGGAATTACAAATATTTACAGGGAGCAGCAGCACAGGAAAGAAGAAGACGGAGTGAAAAGTTGTATTGTAAACAGTCAAGACTTGAGATTGATGAGGAGGAATTCATACCTGCCTGATGACTTCCATTTTACTTTTCTTGGTAATACTAAAACGTTCCACTTCTTCCAACAACACACCCTCCTGATCTTGCAGCATTTGAATGGCCAGAGGAGTTGCATTGTTGGACAAGCGCAGAGCTGCCGCAGCAAGTTGAGGTGGAAACCCCATGGAATTTGTCAGAAGATTATATGCATTCACATTTACAAACTGCCTTCCATCCTTACAAAGACCCAGCTGGCGTTCAAAGATTTCCTTCTGCCTCAACTCTTCCTTTTCCTTCCGTTTTTTCTCAATCATTGCCACAGCATGAGCAACATTCCCATTGGTGGCACGCAGAGCCAGTCGTGCCTCTGGAGCTGTATATCCTGTTAAGTAAATGTTAACAAAAATTCTTGACAGGGGGCTTCTAAGTACCACAAGTTCAAATGAACCACACTTAAGATATGCACCACATTACATATTTAATACTAGAAATATAAATAGTACTTTATACTTTAGAAGGCATAGACTATATAGAGCAGGTGAAACAGCTAACCTAAATGTAGGTATTAATGATCAAGTAGTAGGGACATTGGAAAAATTGCCTAACACAAAAAAGCCTTTAAAAAGATGATTAAGCTAATGACAGGGATTTAGAGTAAGGATATTATAAATTAGTAAAAACTATGATATGGAATGTGGTTTTGAACATATAGAAACATTTTCATTGAAGCTAGATGATAGGCAGAGTTGATTGGAGGCTTCTTTAGATTTATGTGTGGAGAAGGATGGAAAAGATGAACCTCAGAGATAAAAGGTTGAAGGTTAACAGAGAGGAGAACACTATCTGTATGAAGGCAAGGTAGGAATAGGATAGGCATGTTGGATGAAATGAAGGGAGGTAGAATGTGTACCGAGTGTTACTCTGAAAACAGTTGCCAGGTTGTGTCTTCTTACGCAAGGCTTAGAAATGAAATTATCAATCCAGGCACATCCATCACTTAACATAAACATTAGACTAACAAAAAAGAATTATAAGACATGAACAAGAGAATATAAAACGCATGAAACCATGATATCAATAGGATAATATATTTCAATTCACACAAAATTTACACCATATTTCACACTGGAAAGTTACTTTTAAATAGATATATCAAAGTAACACTGAAATTTCATGGAGTTTGTTACAAATTTTGCAAATTGTAGGAATACATAAATTCTGATTATGCAAAGAGAGGGTCATAGTTATAAAGAAATAAGGAATTAGGGTGGGTGGGAGAAACAATGCTGGATTAGGAGAACAGTTGTGTTTTGGAGTTGAATAGGGTTGAAAATGATTGGGGAAACTAGAAGCCAAGTTGGGAGAAATCAGTTCAAATACCTCCTGAACAATCGCAAATATGAGACTGTACCCTGGATTTATTTCTGGCAGAATTAATAATGTTCCAAATTACCCTAGATTTATTATCAGCATAAAATTTTACTGTCATTATAACAATGGTTTCCACCCACTCTTTGACTCCATTTCTTTCCAAAGAGAAACGAAAATTCAGGTCAACCCCTGGTGTTTTAGCCAAAGGTTATGGCATAATCATCCCAATCACTGATTTCACAAGTTGTAGTATTATTCTATCAACTAATACTTGATCAAAGATAAACTTGGAAAATTTAAAACTATTGAATGGAAGTCAACTGAGAAATTTAGCTATTCTTGGTTTTACAATCAAGCTGCATGACCAATGACCAAGAACATTAGATTTAGCCACCAAAGGTACTTAACATTGATAAGACAAAGTGAATATTGTGGGATGATTTAGCGAGAGAAGAAAATAATCTCTGGGCAATCATTACTTGAATTTCATAATTAAATCAATGATTTAAAACAAATGTCATTGCTGAAAATATTGTTTCATTTGTAGTGATCATAACATGCCAACACTTGCACCAGATTCAATTCATCTTCAGATTATGCATGTCTTCAGCATTCATGCTTCAGACTTCAGATCATGGGCCCATAGCCACTTACCTACTTCTATCACCTGGCAAAGGCTAGCATCATCAACAGCTAATGTTTTGTACTCATTATCAGCTCTTTGAATGAGGCTTTTAGCAACATCACTTTTGCCCAAATGGTAACTCACTATTGCCTGGAGGAGATGTAGACGGAAGAAAAGAGCTCTTTCATTTCCTGTAAAAGAATGAGAGATTCATAAATAAGAGAGGTCTTCTTTGCTGAAGGCCTGTATGCCTTTTGAAATAGTAGTTCATTGGAGCAACCACTGAGAGCTAGGATCATTTGCACCTCTAGGAATAGGTGCGTAATTCAGCCAAGGTAGGATAGTAATCATAGATTAAAAGAAGGGTGGACAAAAACCCAGCACTGCTAATGGCCTAGTTTAAACAAAAGGCATCAAGGGGTTAACCATTTAATACCCTTAGCACTGCAAACAGGGATTGGGGATACCACCAAAAAACCTACAATCAGGATTTGATTCTGGGTTCTCTGGGGAGGGGGGTGGACCAAAACACAAAGTAAACTGGATTGGAATCAAACAGGCAAGAGAATGAGTTTGATCATTTGACCAATAATTTCTCACTAAATTGGCGAACATGATACAATCCTACACATCTCTAATAATCAGTTAGCAATATTTAGCAGTTAATATGGAAATCTAGGAATCAATCAGCAATGAGTAGTGTTAAAAATGAAAAATTTCTAAGTCATGTTGAGAATTAATTACCCGTTGTTCCCTTTAAGGAGATTAGGCGCTCCAAATTAGTGCCATAGCTGCTGTGAAAGTTTTCCTCACACTTTTTTAAACGCTGTTCTGCATCAGGGAGATGACTAACACTTCTGAGGCACAAATAACACCACACAATATCCAGGTTCAGAAGTGCATAGTTATCAACAGATTTCAGGAGAGTGGAGTTGCACTGACTGTAAAATAAATTGAATTAAATTAGTATAAAATATACCATCGTTATAACCTTCTAAATTTGCTAAAATTACCTATGCTGATGGCAAGGGAAAGACATGATGAGCCATTGAATATTAGCAATTCCTCAAAAACCAAATTTGGATTGGATGGGTAGTGTGTTAGAAGGTAATGATCGTTCATTTTAAAGTTGAAAATAACATGTGACATAGTGGTGCAGTAGTTTTCAAAGCTCTTAAGTACACCTTTCAACACATAAGTAATAATAATAATAAATTTTATTTGCCCAAAGATAATATTACAAAACGTACTGGGTGGATGGTGTACATACATCATACAAGGATAGAGAGAAAGGCTCTCAGAATCACTACCAGATGTCATTGCTATCAAAATCAGTTTCATAATAAGTAATCCTTTATGACAAAACACGTAATGTGTCAGTGCTATGGAAAGAGGTCTGTGGTGCAGAAGCCTCAATGTTGTTTCCGTGTAGTGATTTGTGAAGATGGAAAAAATTGCCATTGGAGCAGTGATTAAATACTTCATAAAGAAATATATCTAGCAAAGGAAATTCATGCCGCCTTTCTGAACATTCCAGGAAACTCGGATCCTTCATATTTAGCAGCTGCCAAGAGAAAAAACGGGTTTAAGTTTTGTCCAGACAGCTTAGATGATGATCTGTGTAGTGGTCAGCCAAAATATGCCAATACCTCAGAAATTAATGCAAAAGTGCATAAAATGGTCATGGAGGATTATCAACTAAACTGTGTGAAATCGTTGAAGCTGTAGGGATGTCTTCTGAAGAGGTATGTCACATTTTAACTGGGAAGTTGGATATGAAAAATTATCTGCTGAATAGGTGTTGTGATTCTTGATGAGTGATCACAAACACATACTACCTTGATCAAAAATTTCCCGGAATTTATTCAGAAAATTAAAAATACAAGTTTATTCATCTAAATCTATATTGTCCCCTTCAAAGTAATCCCCATCGACTGCAACACACTTATGCCAGCGCTTGATCCAATCCTCGAAACATTTTTTATATTCGGTTTTCGGTATGTCCATCAGTGCTTCCTGCGATTTTTCCATTACTTCCTCTCGGCTGCTAAAACGCGTTCCCCGTAATGGTTTTTTAACTCGATTGAACAGAAAGAAGTCACAGGGAGCCAAATCAGGTGAATTCGGTGGCTGTTGGATGGTATTTGTTGCATTTTTCGTCAAAAAATTACGAATAATGATAGCACTGTGCGACGGTGCGTTATCATGGTGCAAAATCCACGAGTTTTCTGCCCACATTTCTGGTCTCTTTCGGCGAATTGCTTCACGCAAACGTCTCATAACGCCCAAATAATACTCTTTGTTTACTGTCTGGCCTTCTGGCAAAAATTCATGATGCACTACACCGTTGTAATCCATGAAAACCGTCAGCATTGCCTTCTTTTTTGACTGAAAACGACGTGGTTTTTTTGGTCTCGGCTCATTTGGTGAATGCCATTCACTTGCCTGATGTCTGGATTGCGTGTCGTACTCATAAACCCACGTCTCGTCTCCAGTAATGATCCTTTTGATGAATGTGGGATCGGATTCAGCCTCGCAAATCATGTCTTTTGCGACGTCAACACGGTCTCTTTTTTGCATGGCACCAACTTTGCTGCTACACGACGGAAACCCAAATCATTAACCACAATGTCTTGGGCGGATCCATAGGCAATGTTCAAGTCCTCCGCTATTTCTCTGATGGTTAATTTGCGGTTATTGACCAACATTTCTTTTACTTTATCAATTTTTTCACCGACTTTCGATGTCGATGGTCTGCCACTGCATTCATCATCTTCGATTGACTCACGACCACTTCTGAACCGCTCGTGCCACTGGTAAACGACCGTTTTTTTTAGAGAATCGTTGCCGAAACACTTTTCCAACATTTCCAACGTCCGTGCGCCACTAAATCCGTTTTTTACGCAAAATTTAATACAAGTTCGTTGTTGCAAATTTAAATCCATTTCTGAAATTGTAAAAAATCGCCAACACACACAGAGATAGATGTACTCTTGGCTACGTAACTTTTGCAAATGTCAAGTTATGACACTAAGATTTAAAGGGAATATCAACAACAGATGTACTAATTTAACAAAAAAAACAGAACTCAAATCGGAACGATGGGAGCGCCACACGGTGGTTATTCCGGGAACTTTTTGATCAAGGTAGTAAGAATGGAAATTTCCAAATAATGTTTGACCTGTTTTAAAAGCAACCAACAAAATTTTCTGGATCAGTTTGTGACCACTGATGAAACTTGGGTCCACTACTATACCCACGAGACAAAACGGCACTCTAAGCAATAGAAACATGTTGATTTACCACTACCAATGAAAGCAAAGGCAATGCAGTCAGCCGGAGAGGTGATGGCTTCAATTTCCTGGGATGTGAAAGGGATTCTGTTGATAGATTATCTACCCACTGGTCAAACAATTACTGGAAAATATTACGCTAAACTCCGGGACCAACTACAGAAAAGATACACGAAAAAAGGCCGGGTTTGTCAAGGAAGGAAGTCATCTTTCATCAAGACAATACAGACCCACACGCAAGTGTCATTGCCATGTCAAAAATATGTGAACTAAGATACGAATTGTCATCACACCCGCCTTATTTTTCTGATTTAGCTCCATCATATTCCCATATTATCCTCAAGTCAAAATTTTCTTCATTGGATGGAGATTCTCTTCAAACACAGAACTAACAGCCAAAGTAGACAGGTATATTGCAGGCCTAAAGGAATTTAAATTTTGAAATGGGATCAAGACATTGGCACATCGCTGGATCAAGTACATTAGTGCACAGGGAGACTACTTTGAAAAATAAACAAGTTTCACTGAGGTAAGTCGTTTATTTCTATTCCATTCCGGGAACTTTTCTAAATACCCTTATATCAGGCAGTTCAAAATTTTGTACAACAAACACAGGCTAAATTGGGATATAAAATATGGTGCTAATGATTACATTAAGCATAGCATGCACATGCACATACATTAAATGTAACATGCACACAAATATCTCTTAAAATCACAGAGCATAAATATAAACTGAACTTTGCTATAAACTTAAAGTATCAACAATGATCAGGAGTATTGCTGAGATATTCATTCATCTATCATTTAACTGCCAAAGCAAAGTTAAGAGCAAAAGTTAAGGAGAAAATAAATTCATACACTAGATTGCAAGTTATAAGACAGACTTGAGCTCTCTTTCAGACTCCTTCAAGGGCACATTTAGCACGACAACTATTGGCAGGATACCCCAAAATCAAACAATAACTCAGAATATTCAAGGTGAAGATACTATCTCCATTCATGTCAAATTGAGTATTAATTCCCATTGGCAAAGGCTAAATAAAAAGAAGACACTTGCTTTTGGATAATATGGGGCTTTTTCTGCAACAGATTGAGACCAAAAACAAGAGCATAATGTAAACATGAAACTTTGCAATGTAGATATACTTCATGACTATGTTTTGGGAATAGATTATCAAATAAATAACAGGAGTAAAAGGACTGTGAAATGGCTTTGAATTTCATTGCTGCTATTTTTCAACTTATATGTACTAAAAATATGGAAATTCCCAAGCTATAGATCGAGCCATGGATTGCTCTTCAATTCATTACAAATTTAAAATTAACTAGCAGAGAAACCACAACACTGTACATTGCACCACCTTAAAGAGCCATTATTGTGCAATTAATTACCTCTGGTAAGATATTCACTGATTCATACACTAAGACATTTAATTGTTTTAACCCTAATACTATGTACATCTGAAGCGGCATATTAATATTTCCATGCATTAAAAAGATGACTTCTACAATTCCTCTCACACCATGCACTAATAATTATACAAATACTCAAACTAAAAAAATAAAACGACCTGAATTCTTTTTCCGATTCAAGGAAGAACAACAGAGCTAATGAGTAGTCTTCTGATTTTAAGGCAGCCCGTCCCTTCTCGTTAAGTGCCATTGCCACAGATAAGGCTTCAGCTTCTTCTTTTGGGAGATTTAAAACTTTACCCGACTGGTCAGCCACCTAAAATATTGAAATAAACAACAGCCCATAAGCATTATGAATCTTAAAATATAATTTCTCTCTTTATTCTAAACATATTTTAAAAGTGCAGCACAAAAATATAACGTTAACGATTATCAAATTGAATATTTGATTCTTGACATTCGGTATGCATGCACTTTAATTTTTTCCATTGATCTCTTGGTAACTTTTTGCAAAAGTTTCGACCCAAACTAGGAGAAAACATAAGTTCCAAAATTAAATTTTACATTTAATTAGGTGCCATTTCCATCATATCAAAACAATGAAAGAAACCAAAGCTCCACTTTCACAATAATAGTAGTAGTTTTTATGGGAGGCAACCGACAGCTAAGGTCATTTGCGCCATAGGGGATGGACAGGAAAGGATGAAGGGTGGAGAGAAACCCGGCGTCGGCATTAGCCTACTCTTTACGAAAGGCGCCAAGGGGTCCGCAGCTTAACGTCCCATCCGACGGACGCCGTACTCACTCAAAGTGCCCTCCACAAAGCACCTCAAGTAGGGATCGAGATACCTCTGAAAAATATTCAACACCGCCGGGATTTGAACCCGCGCCCTCAGGGTGGGAAGCCAATACGTTAGCCCCCGCACCATCTCGATCCCCACTTTTACAATAAGAACACTTTAAAAGCAAGATTCCAAATTACTAAAATGAGTGATTCATATGCATGGATCCCTTTCTGGAAAAGATTGTAGTTCAGCTTAGCCAGCTTGAAAATGGCTATGCTTAGCCTCATAAGGGTTAGGAGAAGTTAAGTTCATTTCTTAGCTCCTTTATTTGCTCTTCAGATGCCAGTGGTGATCCATGATACCTTTGGGATCCTGGTAAGTCTTTGGCTTGTCATCAGGTTTCCAAGTAATCAAACCACTAAGGTTGACACCACATCCATATCAGAAGCAGGTCTCAAACCTGCATTATTTGGGTTAGCGGGCAAACACTCATGGCTAACCCGGTCGCCAAAAATAAATAATCTGCTAACTTTAAATTTCTGAATCACCTCTATTCATTTTCATTTTAAATTTGCAAAATTACAACCATGTTAAATTATCCTTTTTGCACAATAGATGAGCTAATGTATCACTGAAGTGACCACATAATAAAGAACTATTTGACAAAGTCAACTTTATGTCTTCAAATAATAAACATTTTTAAAGAGTAGGCACGATATGATAAAAAATTTCACAAAATGTGGGGCTGCAAACTTAGACCGAAAGAACTTCTAGAAACCAAGAGAGTAAAAAGTATACCAACCTGCAGGTATGAAATATTATTGTCATTCCTTCGGCATGCCAGTAATTGCGCATCAGCTTTTACGGAGTTCAAATATGTTTGTCTTTTTTCAACAGCCTGATGGATCAAAGTGAAATAAAAAATGATATAAACGAGTTAATTTGGATAAATTAGAATATCATCACATCATTGTAGATAGCTAAATGACAATACATGAGTAAATGAATGTTTGAAGTGCATATAATTTTGTTTCCAGGATGCCCCTCCATTCAAATTTTAGAATTTTTTGCATAACTCAGTCGTCAAATTACGAAAAAATAGGCCCAAAACTAAATACTTTAAGTGATAATAACAGTGTCATACCTGAAAATCTGAATGTGACTCATCCAACTGAAGAGCCATCAACTGCATTCCATTTCGGATGGATTGTGAGCATAACTGGGAATCATCTTTTAAAACTTGACCATTTGAAATGAGTTTTAACCTGTTGAAATGTAAGTTAGTATCATTCTATCATTAATAAACCTCTTGCAATATTAACACCAAATGTTATCCCTCACCGAATAGGATCTACATCTAGTTTTTTTGCCAGTGCCTGCTTCAGATCTCTTCCATTTTCCGATAGAGATATTTCGATAGAATGAACACAGGCAGCCTCTCTGTGATTAGCAGAAACTCTGATTTTTAAAGTAGCTATTCCAGTTTTCTGAAATTTCTCACGTGAAGATATTTTTTCGATTGCATTTGCCTGCAAGTCCCTCAAAACCGTTAAGATACTCGCCGAATCTAATTTAAGCTCCTTACTGAAATTAAGAGCTAGATCCTGTAAATTAAAAAAATTAAAGCCATGAATTATTTAGAAAATGTCAGCACCAGTACTTTTAAGCTAAAGGAAATGATTCCATCCGAAGTGAATTACCTTCAATGTGTCCTCGTTGCTTCCAGTACCTTCAATGTAGTAAGGTTGCAGCCATAGTTTAATGCTGTCGAGATTGAGCTTATTTCTAACTTTCATAAGAATGTCTTCATGCCTCAGATTCGAGTTCATTTTGAAAAATATTTTCAAACTGAATGCACACAAATAAGTCACACAAAGAGGAAAACTGATAAATCAGCAAGATAGATTAAACATTCTACCAACATTACCAGCAACCAAAATAATTCTGTCAGCAAGAGAAAGGATAGGTATTAGAAATAAGTAACCTGAGCGAACCTTGCAAATAGATTTCAAGACAAAATAATTCAGTCTAGCTCACCAGCCAAAGATAACGACGCATAAGAAGCCACAGAACAATTTCACGAATAATGACATGTGTGAGAAATTTAAAACAACTAAGTGCAAGTCATGACAAGGAAGCATATACAAGATATAACCGAGAAGTTTCGAACCAATATCACTTTGTAATCCAAACACTAGACTCCATGGTAGACGCAATAAACAAAATAATAACGATTTTTCTCAGCGTATGAATGTGTTCCCGGTTATGTGGTTGGTGATCTGTAATTTTAACGTGTAACTGGTGCAAAGAAAAGAAACTTAAAAATGGTGTATTTATTTATTACGATTATTTTACTACTTTTACCTTTTTCAAGGGTTATTTTCCTCCTGTATAAAGTGCGCTTTCATAAGACGAGTATTCCAAGTCGTCTAAAGCCTGTTAAGACCACGATAATCATGGGATCCGGAGGACATACAGCGGAAATGTTGCGCCTTGTGAAAAATATAAACTTGTTGAACTATAATCCTCGTCTGTATGTCATCGCAAGCACGGATAAAGGAAGTGAGGCTAAAGTAATGAGTCTCGAGAGTGAAACGGGACGGTCTAAGGAAAGTGGAAGTTACGACATTATAAAGATTCCTAGAAGCAGACACGTCAGTCAGTCGTATTTATCATCTGTTTTTTCAACGCTTTATTCTGTTTTGCACTGCATTCCTCTCGTATACCGAGAAAAACCAGAGTTAATTTTATGCAATGGACCTGGAACCTGTGTTCCTATATGTGCTATTGCGTTCTGTATGAAAGCTTTCTGGGTTTGTGACACTAAAATAGTATTTATTGAGAGTATATGCCGAGTAAGAACCTTATCTTTAACAGGTAAATTACTGTTGCATTTTGCAGATGAATTCATTGTGCAATGGAAAGACCTTCACGATTTGTATCAAAACACAAAATATATGGGCTGCCTTGTGTAAAGTTAGTGGTTTTTAATATTGATACCCTTTGAGCCAAGTTTAGAGCGACCAAGTTTTAATAACCCGAAGTCCGTGACTAATTTTGATTGTATATATGTATAAAATCCGAAGAGCTCAATCTTAAGCAATTATCTTTTAAAAAACTAAAGTTATAATTGTTTATGTGGTAGATCCCACCAATCAATTTTGCAATTCTCTGGAACGCCAGGAAAAGTGGATTATAAATACCAATGCATTCCAAAGGAGTTCTTCGACGGTCCTTTAGAGACTGTAGATCAACGGAAAAAGTAAAAGAACTTAGTACATCGTTAGTTAAAATTTAAAATACGCATTCAGTTTTTGCAATACTTTCATGTACATCTATTTTACTGATTTGTGAACCCCTGGAAGGATCTGAAAGCGAAATTGAGATCGCGAAGTGCCTATGCGAGTGAAGAACTACAGGAAATATTGCTGTAATTTTTTTTGGAGCTGAAAGTATTCATTATAGATGTGATCTTTTTTCAATATTTTATTCTTTATTTGAATACTCCTTTGGCATAAGATAAGCAAAAGATGCAGCCCATTATAGGAAGGGAAACTTCAAATGCAGCAATGGAATCTGAAGAGATGGATGTGGGTGATACCATCACTGCTCATTCTACAATCGAGTAGCTTATTGTTATTTTTTCATTGGTTCCCAAATACTCTTATTAGGGGCCTGTGATTGTAGCTATGGTTACAATCATACATGAGAAATGTAAATATTAACATATACCCTACATAGAAATGTTAACAGGCCTTGCATAAGGCTCATTTGGTACTGTACGTAATTGAGCATGTCATTGAACAGGTAAAATCTTTTTCGCACAATGTATTGGATACCTAAATAGGGAAACAAACAACAGCTGTTGACTGTTTTCATACATGCCTATGTTGATGGATTGAAAATATCGGCATGAGTGGTGATCATTAAAGTTATTATATTGGTTGAGTCACAAATTAAATTTATTTGGGAAAATCTCTCAAAATATAACCACAAGAACATGAAAAGATAATAATTCAAGTAGAGTTATTGAAAGAGAGACATTTTATACCAATAATGACCCATCAAATCACATTTTCACTACTGGAAACTGATAAATTCATTCCCTTGTGCCATATCACGACTATTAATTTTCTTTAGATTCCTATTTTGCTAGGTTATTGCAATAAAAATGGCTCTAAACCAAAAATTTCTGTTGTTGCGAATGTTAGTAATGTTATGATTTTTAGGGTACTTCTGAGGATTAGGTGGATCAACCAATTCAAGTAAACTTCTCCTTTCACTTCTTTCTGTTACCTGTATAGAATTTTCCTGAATAACAACTTTTTCCATATTTATTGCTCTGACTATCAGTTTAAAATTTATTTTTATTCGGGATAAATAGCTTGGGGCTAATCAGCAAACTTATTTTAACAAATTCATCAATTTTACTCAGTAGCTTAAAGTGGAACAGGGACAATCTTCTAACACCAAGTAATTATTCAAGGATTTCTTCGACAATGTAAGAACTGACTCCATTGGAATTTAGTTGTATTAGTTAAATGACTAATAATTTACCGCCACGGTCAACATAATACTTGTTCTTGTTTTTTAAAGCTACCACACCTACAACTAGGAGTGGGTTATGTGGGGTGATAGATGGAATTAAGGATCATATCGAAATATGGGAGGGGAGATTGCTCCAGGTTCTAGTAATAGTAAATGGTTCTGCTAATGTTGAAGACTGAGCAGTAAACGATACAATAATACGATTTTGATAGTGAAAATCTTTGGCTTACCAATTAGCTAATTGTTCATTCAAATGCCACCAAGTTAATAAACTGGCATATGTTCCTGTTCTCTCCTGCAAAAATGTATGACATTCAATTAGTTCTTCCATTGTTTGCTGAACATATTCCATTCCTTGGATTCTCTGGCACTAAGTGAAGCCGAAAGAAAATCACAGGTGTACAGTGTCCTTTCTATGCTAGAGCAATAAGCAAATAATTTGGAGGATAGGTAATTTCACCATTCAAATGCTGCATGTCACCAATAATATTAATTAATACAAAATTTTGACAGTGATTTTGAATGAAATCATATATGTATTCATATACGTATAGATCCCTCCCCGGACTACAACCTTGACGTGGTGGGAGGGCTTGTGCGTTCCGATGACCCCTAGAGCTGTGCTGGCGGGAGTTATAATTATTGCTCCTGGTAGGGTCACCCATGCCAGATAGGTCGAAGGTTAGGAGCCAGACGAGAGGTAGTCCACGCAGCGTCTGTTCCTCAGTGAGGCGGCTGCAATGGCGTCTGACCCCAGTGGGGCGGCCAGTAAGTGATGGTATCACGTTAAAAACACTATTGAGGAAGGCAACGGGAAACCACCTCAATTATCATTCCCAAGATTAACATGATGGACTTTAGAGAGATTTTCAGTCCTGGCAACTACGGGGCTCGGCCCAATCGGCCGTGTATTGTGCCCGGCAGCGGGGGAGGCAAGGCTTCCGCGGTCGTCATCCCACGAAACCCTTGCAAGGGAAAACCAGCAGCAGCAGGACGGAAGACGCAGGAGAAGAAGACCAAATTAGTTAGAATAGGAACGTGGAATGTTAGGACAATGATGAGGACAGGGAAATTGGAGAATGTTAACCGAGAGATGGAAAGGGGAAATATCGACATTTTATGACTATGCGAGATGGAAAGATAGCGGGGATTACTGGAGTGATAAGTATAGAGTAATATACAGCGGCGGGGACGAGAGCCAACGAGGGGTTGCCATTGTATTAAATGAAGAGGTAGGGAGAAGCGTAGTCAACATAGAGCAGGTAACGGATAGAATACTACTAGTGGAGATAAAAGCAGAACCGATGAACTTAGTTATTATTCAGGTATGCATGCCACCGAGCAACCATAAGGAAGATGAGGTCGATAGGATATACGATCAGTTAGAGGACATGATCGCGTGTGTTCCTGCAGGGAAACATTTGATAGTGATGGGGGATTGGAATGCGACGGTAGGCGAAGGAAGAGATGGTGATGAGGTGGGGGACTACGGTTTAGGCATGAGGAATGACCGCGGGGAGAAAGCAGTTGAGTTCTGCAGAAGACAGGGGTTAGTCATCACCAACACTTGGTTTAGACACCACAAAAGACGCAAGTATACATGGAAAATGCCAGGTGACTCAGGAAGATATCAGCTAGATTATATCCTGGTTAGACACAGGTTTAGGAACAGTGTGATAAATTCCCACAGCTTCCCGGGAGCAGATGCGGACTCAGACCACAATTTAGTTGTTATGAAATGTAGCGTACGTTTCAAAAAGATAAGGCAGGGGCGGCAAGTTAGAAAATGGAATGTAGAAGCGTTAAATGGGTTGAAAAGGAAGGAATACAAACAGGCGGTAGAGAAAATCATGGAGGATGGTAAAGGGCTTAGTGCTATCGAAGAAAAATGGGAAATGATCAAGAAGGGGTTGTCTAAAGCTGCAAAAGACACTATTGGAACCGTTAACGCTAAAAGGACTAGGAAACCATGGATAACGGATGAGATGATTACAAAGATGGATGAGCGGCGAAAATGGAAGAGTGTAAATACAGAATTAGGCAAAATGAAGTACAACAAATAAAGCAAAAGAAGCATGGTGGAAGACGCAGTGCGAGGATATGGAAAGTCTGCAGAGGAAGGGTGAAATCGGTGCGCTGCACAGCAAAGTTAAATCTTTATCGGGAAGTAAGAAAGGGAGATCAACGATTGCATTTAGAGATAAGACAGGCAAGGTAATAGTTGAACGCAGGAAAGATCCAAGAGAGATAGAAGGAATATATAGAAGAACTGTATAGTAAAGAGCTTAGACCAACAAAGTTAGACATAGAAAAGGAACATGACGTAGAGGAAGATAGCTTAGGTCCAGGAATACTAGACAATGAGATAGAAAGGGCATTAAGGGAGATGAAACTAAATAAGGCCGTGGGGGTAGATAACATTCCCGCGGAACTTTTAAAAGGCTTAGGAAAATGTGGGAGGAAGAGGCTATATGGGCTGGTCCGTAGTATTTTCGAGGAAGGAATCTTGACGGAAGACTTTGTGAGATCAGTTTTAGTTCCTGTTCCGAAAAAGGTAAAGGCTAAATCATGTGAGGACTACAAGACGATAAGTTTGATATCCCACGCAGCTAAAGTTGTTCCAGGATCATAAACAAAAGGATAGAGAGTAGGGCAAATGATTACTTAGGGGACGATCGGTTTGGGTTTAGGAAGGGAAGAGGTACGCGTGATGCCATTGCAGTAATGAGATTATTAATCGAGAGGAATATAGAACACAACCAGGAGGTATTTGCCTGTTTCGTAGATTTCGAAAAAGCGTTTAATAGAGTGAATTGGGAAAAACTAATGAGTATATTGCAGAAAATAGGAATAGATTGGAGGGAAAGGAGGCTAATCCGCAACCTGTACATGTCTCAGACTGCTCAGGTGCGGGTGGGAAACGGGGAGTCAGGATGGGCAGTGTTAGGAAGGGGTGTAAGGCAGGGTTGCCCACTATCACCGTTGCTGTTCAACCTGTATGCAGAGAAAATGATTAAAGAGGCATGGGAAGTACTGGAGGTAGGAATGAAAGTGGGCGGGGAATTCGTAAAATCAGTTAGGTTTGCTGATGACCAAGCTTTGGTTTGTCAGTCAGCCAAGGGGCTGCAAGCATTGCTTAGTGAATTGGAAATTCAGTGCGACAGGTATGGGATGAGAATCAATATTAAAACAAAGGTTATGCGATTTTCTAGAAAGAAAAAGGCTAAGCTTAACATTAAAGTAGGAGGGCAAAAACTAGAGCAGGTAGAACAGTTTACGTATCTCGGTAGTGTTTTGGACCAACACGGTCAAAGTAGTAGGGACGTAAGGAGAAGAATTGCGCTAGGCAAAGAGGCTTTCACAAGGAGGAGGGAGTTGATGACAGGGACTTTGAGTAAGGATGTTAAGAAAAGACTCGTAAAAACTTTGATATGGAGCGTAGCTATGTACGGTGCGGAAACGTGGTCATTGAAGCAGGAGGATTGACGTAGATTGGAGGCTTTTGAAATGTGGGTGTGGAGAAGAATGGAGAAGGTGAAATTGACAGAGAAGAAAACAAACGAGGAATTACTTGGTATGGTGGGCGAAGAGAGGGGTTTGCTGGGAGCAATCCTATGGAGGCAGGAAAAGTGGATGAAGGGGGTGTTGACCGGCAGTGGGATGTTGAAGACTGTGATAGAGGGTAGAATGTTGGGCAAAAGAGGAAAGGGAAGGAACAGGATAGGAATGTTGGACGGGATGAAGGGAGGAAGAAGGTACGCAGAGATGAAGAGGGGCCTGATGTAGAGTGGGATGATGGATTTTGTGTTTTGTAGGAGTAATAAAATATTTGTTTGGTAGTTGTGTCCATCCAAAAACCTACCTTAACCGGTAGATTACCTTAAAAAAAAAAAGTACATATAGATATATATAGGTTCCAATAATCGAAGCATTTTTTTAAAGCTCAGAAGCGAATGCAGTGACAGTTTTGTTAGCAAGTAATGCTAACACTAAATTTAAATTTTCTTACTAGTACTTAATTTTTATATTACTATATTTCTTAGGCATTGGATTAATTTATTTAAGCCCATAAATGCTCCTGCTATATAATTAATTATTGGTATAATGATAAATATTACTTTAGCCCTAAATTATGCAGAGAATAAAGGGTTTTCAGTTAAAAGTTATATTTTTACTCTTACTTTATTTATGATATGTATTGACCAGGGTCCCTTACTACTAAAATAATAATAATAATACTTATTGTGCATTAGGGGGGCAACCCTTTGTTCTTTCACAGTCCAATATAAAAATGTTTTAAGATTATTTGTTGAAAACCTCTAAAAAAAATACCATCAGCTTTGTTCAAACACAAAGGTCTGGATACTTATCATTGAAAGATAAAGAGAGCTGGTATTTATACCATTTCCCTTGATGTTTAATGTTGAGCCAACCTTAGGGATTGACAAAATAATTATTAAGCAATGCTGAGAAATATTTTCTTTATTTACGAACTTAATAAAACAATTGTAAAACATTAATAATGCTACCACTAGATAACAAACAAAGACCGTTCAAGGATATACCTCACATGCAGTTTGAAGGTAATAAGTTATACAGATATTATAACATTTAAAGAATGACATTTAGTGGAATATTTGATATCACACCATTTCTTTTACAACAATTAAAGAAAAACATTCAGTGGAGTGTTTGAAATTACATGTCTTCATAGCTGATACAACAATTACATAAAAACATTCAGAGAAATATTTTAAATTACGTCTTCATTGCTCTTCCAAAACAAAAATACTGTGGTCAATGAGAAGGATTACTCCTCCTTTGTTTATTCACTGTCAAGAAAAAATTAATGTTTAATTACAAATTTAATCAAAGTGCATTTTAACTGTACAGTCTAAACTTCAAATGCTGTGGATGCAAATACCTGGGAAAAATACTGCTGAATGATATTGCCCTGGATTCTCTTTGCTTCTTGCAGCATATCATCTGAATTCTCCTCGCATTCAGGATGTGCATCCTCATTCTCATTCACATTCTCTTCTGAAGGTGGAATTCTAAAAACGACATAAAACTCATATCATGTCTATGCATTAATACATAATCTATTATATCTTGGATATTCAATTGTTTCCGGCTCAACTTTGTGGAAATTCATTTTAATTAAATGAAGAATACAATGTATCTTCCCACTGTCTTTTATTCACGTACAACCAGTTTCAACGCTCAAGCATCATCATCATTCATTTAATTATCTTGGATATTATTTATAAAATCATCTTATTAACATCCTCCACTTTACCTTTGGTACGCCAAGATATTGTGCAAAACAGCACAGGCAGAAATAATGGTAGAGGCTTGTTTTGGCTGATACTGAAGGGCAGATTCCTGGATAAGACATTTCCATTGACCTCTGAGGGCCCCATAAAGCCTATCCACAACACTCCTTGCCCTAAAAAGGGCTTGTGTGTAGCGGTACTCAGCAGTTCCTTCTGATGCATGCGGAAGTGGGGTCAGGAGCCAGGGCTCCAATTCATAGCTGGTATCACCTAAAGTGAATTATCAAAATTTTATCATAGGAAAATTATTAGTGGTGTATTTATATACAGATATCAGCCCCAAATTATTAATACATATTTGGTAGTCTACCATACAAGATAGGATTTATATGGACAAGAACTTACTGACCCCACACTACAATACACGATTCTTCAATTCAGCAAATGCTTTCCCTTGTTTGCCTAGCATTCTCCCCTCAACCACAGTCTTCAACATCCCTCTGCCAATGAGAATCCTCTGCATCTATCTTTTCTGCCTCTTTTGGATTTCTCAAAACAATCCCTTCTTCATCCCGCCATGCCTAGCTTCATCATTTGTTTAATTTTCCTTCCACTTCACCTCTTCCATCCTTCTCCGCACCCACATTTCAAAACCTCTCATCTATGCATATTGTCCTGCTTCAATGGCCATTTTTCCACACCGTATAAAGCTACATTTCATACTTGTATCAAAGTTTTAATGAGGCATATCTTAACATACATATTCAACATCATCAATTCATCCACCTCCTGAAAGATTCTTCACTTAACATTATTATTAGTGAAAAGACCACTTTGATCATCTTGCTCCAAAATATTTCCAAGATAGGTAAAATATTCTAACTGCTCTAGTTTATGAACTATTACTTCAATATTTAATTTGGCTTTCCTCATTGTTGAAAACCATACAACCTTTGTTTTTAACAATAATTCTCATTCCCTTACACTTTTTCAGATGCACTTGTTAATGATAGTTACCCTTTGGCTAGCTGGCTAACTGAACTTGATTATCCACCAACCTAAATGATTTTACCAATTTTGTAACTTTCATTCCTATATCCAGCTCGTCCCATTCCTCTTTAACCATTTCCTCCACATTAAAAATTGAAAATCACAGGTGATTATGGGCACCCCTGTTCCTAACCACGCTCATCCTGATCCGCCACTAGCATCTCAGCCGCCAAGTAAAATTTTCTCCCTCATAAATGCTACAAATCAGTCCATAAAAACACTTATTCCCATGTTCGAAACCTTATAGATGTTTCACTGGAATGCTATCTTGTCCCATGGTTTTATTTGATTTTAATTCCCTTAATACACTATCTATCCCATTGAGTATGCCTGGATGCAAGCTATCCTCATCTGCATCATATTATCTACATATAACCTTGCTGGCCTAACGTTTTTGCCATACAGTTCTTCTAAATACTCCTTCCATCTCTCTCGGATCTTTTCTTTTTCCACTAATATTTTCTCGACTTATCACTGTTTATTAAAACAGATTTTCCCTTTTTGCTTCCTGACAATGCTTTCACATTCCTGTACAATGCACCCATTTCACTCTTGCTTTGTTAACTTTAAATATCTTCATATTGCATATTTTGCCAGGCTAACTTAGCCATTATTCAGTTCTCTACACTCCCTTCTACATAACTGTGTTTATATTCTTCCATTTCCTTCTCCCATCCATTTTCTTAATCATCTCATTAGTAATCCATAGGTATCCACAGCTTCAAATACATACCAATTATATAAAAAGAGCCCATTTTCTTGTCATGAGCTTCTTTCATGATTTTTTTCACAGAGCCGTTTGTCCAAATAAATTGGTCATCTACCGATCCAGGAAAAACACTAATGTTCAGGATCCTCATTTGGTCATCACATATCTGTGAGAAATAAATAATTGTCTCATCAATAAACTACAACACTGAGAATGAAGGAATAAAGATAAAACATATTTGCATCTTTGGTTACAATGAAACACTTTAAAAGAAAAATTAGCTCTTTACCATTTGCACGTTAAAAGAATGAAAGCCTTTATGATTTTTGTAGGCATCTTCATCCACGAGTGGGGTAACAATTGCCATGTGAGCGCAGCCTATTGCTCCTACCACACCAGGGAATTTCACAATAGGCTGAAATCTGACAAGGAAGTTTTTCTAGGTTAGTTTTTGAAACCTTCCATATATAACACTTAAAACATGATTATCATACCTCTCTCCAATCTCTGTCCACTTCCTTCTTGTTTTGGGAAACACTATCCATTCTGGCAGCAATCTGTCAACGATAGCATTAGTAACCTTTTTAATACAAATGCTCACAGAAGGTTGACTAATTGCTAGATATCTCGCTCGCCCAACGCCTCGTTGGTATCCTCCCCCTGCCATAAAACGAAGGGTAACAAGGACCTGAAATTTGTTTAGTGATTATTAATTTATCAGTATTCTACACTATCAACATTAAAATACTATACTATTGGACTACCTGAAACAAAATGCAATGCTTTGTGAAAAATAACTGAACTGAGAATTTCAAATTCTATTTCCCATTGTATGTATAACTAATGCTCTTACGATTTTTGTTGTTTCCATATGTAGGTATATCATAGCCTGCTTATTAGTTGTGAGCTGCTCTGCATTCAATGATATACTTTCTATATAATTAATGTATATTTAAGCATGAGTTTATAATAGCCTATTTTCCTGCAAACCTCATATTTCCTTGTAATTGCACAGGATGCGATGTTTACAATACCAAATTAAACGACACATTCCAATATCCCTACTTAATGAATCACTGCGTTTCTCAACAGCGTACGCTTTTGATAATATAACGTTCAACAAAATATTTATCCATTATATTCCTTCACAACCTTTCTTTTTCTAATGGAGCGAAATAATTGTAACCCGGACAAAACGGACTTAATGCCTGCATTATATAGCCATGGCAGGATTAAATACGAGTTACGTTCATCAGTACAATGTAGTTTTAGGAATGATGTGGAAACTTACTTGTACGTGAACTGCCAGCCCCCTTCTCTGTGTTCTCAACAACACCGGCTCAAGTGCCTCACATAGATACATGGCCATCGCTTTTGGAACGTGAAAGTAATTGCTAAATTCTTCATCATCTACTTCAAAAGGGTTGGCTGTGTCCCTTAAGCGTCTTCTGTTCATCGTAGATTCCTGTCTTCTGAAAATCTCTTCCACGGCGGCTAATTGTAATTGCCGCAATTGGCGCGCCATGCCTTCTTTTGCGCTGAAATGAAAAATGTGATAAAAAGAGAGAAAGGGTACTCAATGTATAATTAAAACATATTACTATTGACAAACATTAGTAGGCTACCAAGACCCGCTTACCACCTTACGCGATGGTCCCGTCAGAAATAAGTCTCACGGCCCGATCGATTACGAACGAGTTTCGGACGGAGTGATATCACGCTAAGGAGTATGTGTTATACGGCTAGATAGGCCTTTGGAAGACCACCTGGCTCAATTTTCAATATGACACCAGTTTTTTTAAATCGGTGGTTTTCAACTGACGAATAAATATCATTAAATTTAAGGGTAAGTGGGTTAAACGCTGTTATTTTGCACGACTTAATCCAGAACGGTGAGTAAAAACAAGTGAACTAAAAGTAGCGATATGGTTCTTCGTAAATATCTTGAAGAATTACGCCTAATTTCTCGTTTTATCATTACAGTAATTAATTTTCTTTTGCATTACGTATTATTTTAGGCGTAACATATTTAGTTTATTTCTGCACTAAGCTCTGTAATTGCTTTTAAGGACTTCACTTACATTCGCATTCCTCCTAAGAGCAAAGTCGGCGAGCTAATGCATGAAACAAAACTTGTTTGTTTAGAATATATCTTCATTAGGACGTAAATACATATATATGGGTTTTAAGTACCAATTTGATAGGAGTAATGAAGAATTTGTGAAACCTTGCGTTCCTTAATGTTATTTTTTATTTATTAATTCGTGAGTGCATTATCGTGAGTTGACAAATCTATTCTTCTGGCATTCCTTGTTAAACACTATTCAAAGCTACTCTTCTTATTACGCTTTCACATCTATGCTGTAATAACTAGATATGAACCCTTTTCCCATGCTAAAGAGGCAATGAATATTTGCGGGGGGCCGAGAAGGTACGGGGGCTAACGTACTAGCTTCCCACCCAGAGGGCCCGGGTTCAAATCCCGGCGGTGTTGAATATTTTTCAGAGGCATCTCCATCCCTACTTGAGGTGCTTTGTGGAGGGCATTCTGAGTGAGTACGCCGTCCGTCGGATGGGACGTTAAGCTGCGCACCTCTTGGCGCCTTTCGTCAAGAGTAGGCTAATGCCGAGGCTGGGTTTCTCTCCACCCCTCATCCTTTCCTGTCCATCCCCTATGGCGCAAATGAGCTCAGTTGTCGGTCGCCTCCCCTCAAAACTGCTACTACTACTGCTAAAATTTGCGGACTATTACGTGTTCCGCCATGTGAATTGTTAGGTTGTTTATCCTTAGGTGCTCAATTGTATCTTGCCAAATCTATGGCGTTAACATTATTAGAGACAATCAAGAAAACAGTGAAATTGTAGCTTGATGAAAATGAAAGAGAGGTTTCTTGTTTATGTGAACTCATGGGGTCAATTACTATAGATACTTATCAAAACTATGTGATCACCGATGTAATATTGATATTAGATTTACATAGGTTACTACCATATGTACTATGAAGCCGGGAAACTCTCGTGCTTGGATTTTTCAATATAATATAGTAACGGGTTTCTTGATATAAACACCAAGCATTTAAGGTCAGAGAGCAGTTTTACTAAGCTGTTTTTCAGGTTACAAATCACATATGTATTATAAAGAATTTGGTATGAGTAATACCATGTAGATTATTTTGCCTCAGTTGAATCTGATTTACATCTTAGGGGAAAAACTAGGAAAACTGGCATACATAAAATGAGGTGTGTATGCCATCAAAATATAATGAAGATATTGGATGAGCTGAAGACTCCAATGAATATGATTAAATACTCAATATATTGCTTGAAAAAACTTCCCCCTAAGTTAGTAAAGTAGGCATTATTTAGTATGACTTAGTTACAGAAAATTATTATGTAAATAAGTTGGGAGGGGGGAGTAAAGGGTTTGGTATATGGTGGTTTGCCACTGAGTTTGGGAAGGGGGGTAGAAGTAATTAGTGTTTATTTGGTGGTATTTGTGGAATATCTATAAGGAGGAGTGATGAGGGAAAAGGTGGTTGTTCGTGATGGTTTCCTTTCTCCGTACACTGGTCAGTATGGCCAATTGTTCGTGGATGTCCATTTGTGTCCTCTTCCTCTCCTTGCACATCATTTGCTGCATGCACACCGCATGTTGAGACTCTCGCTGAGGAGATGGGCTGCAAACTGTGACACTCCCATTCCTTTGTTGAAGTTCCAGCAATCTCTGATTGTACCCAAAGACTTCTTCCCATCAGTACCACTATGACACCTCGCAGTCACAACATTGCAGGTGGCAAACTGCACTTCTTTGAAGTGTCTCCACAGGATCTTTTACTTATGTTAGAAGGCTTTTGAGATTTTTTTCGTTTTAAAAGGCTGTTTTTGTCAGTCTTTGAGGATTTTTTAAATTATGATGTAGGCTTTCCCTATATATTTATACATCATGAACACTGTTGTTCCATGGGGTGGGAGGTGTAAATTTCTCTGAGTGCTAATTTTTTCTGTTTATTTTGTCATTAATTCATGTATGATTTGCTCTTTGTAATCATTAGACACTGCTATATTTTTTATGGAGGCTATTTTGTCATCAAGGCCTATGTGAATTTAAGGGTATATTACAGCTTGGTGAATCTTGCTGTGGAAAGCTGCTGTTTTTTGGTTAATTATGTGTTTGGAAGTGGTGTGTATGACCTGGTACATGCATGTGGGTTTACGGTAAATGGCAAATTTGTGTTGTCCATTTTTTATGGAGATGCTTAGATCAAGAAAATGTAGTGTTTCATTTTCTTGAATTTATATTGTGAATTAAATGTTTCTGTGTAATGTGTTATTAAGGATTAAACAATTTTTGATTATTTTTTTGTTCCAAACCATAGGTATAATATGGGGTTTTTACTGTTGAAGAATGCTATTTCCAAACTATTCAAAAATATATCAGAAGATAGAGGTGACAGTGGAGATCCCATGGCCAAGCCATCCATTTGTTGATAAAAACTGCCATTGAACACAAAATGATTCTGGTTTTTCCACACTTTAATTAGGGCTGTTAGTTCATCACTGATGTTTTTGGTGTTTCAGCATAGTGCAAAACATTGCTTGTGCGATTCACTGCTTCCTCTTTGGGGACACTTGTAAAGAAATTCTTAATGTCGAATCACACTAGAAAGGACTTAGTAACTTTCTGGTTAGTTATCCTTTGCAAATATGGTGAAAAAAATATCAGTTTACGGGGCATATGTTTCTCCCATGAAGAAGATACAAGGTTGAAATAATAAGGCTCTTTCTCTTTGGCCACTTGTTCATGACAATGGATTAATATTTGGTCATCTTATTTAATTGGGAATCTTATCTGTGGTTTTCCCTTCTGGTGACAACTTTGCCCACATTTTCTCACGTTTACAAATGCATGCATGTTCTTTCTTTCTTAATTCCAAAAAGAAACATTAATTCTTTTAATGAACCAAATATTTTTAAAGTAACAATTTTCCAGATATTCAAGCGTGATTATTATATTGATTGATTATTTCTGCAAAGGAATATGGCTTTGGCGTATTAGTGCTTAATAATTGATCCACATCATATTATCCTAAGTTTTTGGACTTGAAGAACTGAGAATTATTACGCAAGAACAATTGTTACATATTCTGATGCATATCTTTTGACTAAACGACAATTTTAAAAAATAATTACCTTGAATATTTTTAAAATATGTAGTGATTTTAAGGTTACATTTGAATGCAAACTATCAAACAATGTGTCAACCATTATTCATGATACTTACTATGCTACCTGTCTTTCTTTTAAATATGTTTTCTGTTTTACCCTATGTTAAATCTAATGTTCTAGAATTTGTAAAAAAAAAGCATGTATACAAAGGTATGCTACTATGTAATGAGGTGACCTTCATGAAATTTTCATCAAACCATGAAAACTGTTTGTGGTTTGAAATGTATGGATCTCCAGCTGAATAAATATCTTCTCGCGGTCTATAGTCTATAGCCCAGAGCACCTGTTTGTTTAAATTTGGAAATTTGAAATAAAATAATAGCAAATACCCTTATTACAAAAAGAACAAAAACATATATTAGTTTGAAAATTATAAAGAACATTTCCGCATAGGCAAAAATTACATAAAAGTAAATAGTTGAAGGAACGAAAAAATGTGTAATTTTGAAATTAAAAAAAAAGAAGAATTTTGATTTTAAATGCATGAAAGACAGTTTAATCAAAGATACTGTCACAAAGAGGAAGGAATTGATAACAGGGACGTTGAGTTAGAATGTTATGAAAAGGCTTGCCATAGCACTGATATAGTGTGTGATTACTTAAGGTGCAGAAACATGATCATAGAAGGGAAACATAGGCATTGAAGCAGGATGATGGGTGTAGGTTGGAGGCTTTAGAAATGTGGGTTTGGAGGTGAAGTGGACAGAATGGAAAACAAATGAGGAAGAGCTAAATATGAGGGGGATGAGGGGGATTGCTGCGAGAAATACAAAGGAGGAGCAATTTATTAGGGAATGGGGTGTTGAAGACTTTAATAGAGGGTAGAACATTGGGCAAATGAGGAAGGGGAAGGAATAGCAAAGGCTAGGAATGTCGAATGGAATGGAGGGAGGAAGGTGGTATGCAGAATTGAGGAGGGACTTACTGTAGTGTTTCAGGTTGCATGGTTAGGAGAGGCAAGTCCATTCATTGCTGTACAATTGTATAGGATATATACATCGAATAGTAACTTCATTGGGTAGAACTCGCAAAATAATATGTATACCTTGACAGACTCATTAATGTGGAAAAATATTGGTAGTAAGTTATATTCTGAGTTTAACGATGAAAATAGAGATAAGACAAATTGCTTATTACCTGCCAGATGATTATAAAAATGATAGCAGTAGTAGTCATATTATATACCTAGTGGCCTCAGTCAATATAATTTACTCAACGGGCTTCAGGTATAACTTCTGGAATCTCGACGCACCGCAATGAAATTTTTATTAGGTGGTATATTTAAGTATGTTTATTTAAAGAAAACGCGGTGTGGACAATATTTCCGCGAATTAGTCTGAGAGTACTGGGAAACCACGTGTAGCATCGACGTTGCCATTTTTAAATTACAAAGTTAAAAATTCAATGTTTGGAATTCAAACGGATTTAGCAGAGAGTCAGCCGGGCATGACACCTACTATCCTTCATGAAAGCCAATCGTTTCTAACCTCACATAGATATTACATAGATTTTATTTCAGGGGCATTTCGTTGAATGTACCCTATTTATTGTCTCCTTTGTTCACCCCGACAAACCGAAATGAATCCTAAAAGTTTGTATAAACTTTTAGGATTCATTTATGACACCAGTTGCCTAAAACCTAGTGCCATATCTGAAACATAATGATATTTTTACTTCAGTTTAAAGACATTAATTGCATGTATTAGTCACGGGAATAGTAGAAAAGGAGTAGACAACTAAACGACAACAACAACTAAACTCTGCCAACTAAAGGAGTAAACAACAGGTGTACGGGTGTTTATTTCAACTACAGCAGAATTATTTGCAATATTCTAGAATTACCTTCTTCATCCCACGGAAAGCTTTTGATAAAAATTTCCAGATAGTAAAGAAACACTAACTCAACAAAATAAAATATGGTTGACAAGAACGTCCAAATTCGCTGAAATCTAAATGCGCTTACTTGAAAGTCATTTGTCAATTATCTACTGAAACTAGGTTTGGCAATGAGGCTTGATTTTTGCACTCTGCCATTGGAGGAGAGCGAATAAGTTAGGGTAACAGTTGATGGCGTCACTCGGAAACTTGGAAAAAATAATAGTGTAGTTTTGTTTCCGACTTCATGACAGTCGATTTCCCAAGTTCGAATGACGCAAGAGTCCTTTACGGTTTCAAGGAGCCGTGACTGAAGGTGTTCGTCGTGTTGTTCTAGTGTAGTGAGAGTTTAGTATCGGTAATAATAAAAATACGAGCATCTCAGCAACGACATTAGCTTGGCAGTGGGAACTAATTAGAGTTATTACACGAAAAGGTAAGTTTTGAAAGATAAGTTATTTAAATTATGTCGAAAACAGCTGGCAGTTAAGATTTAACTAGAGAACACATAGGATTTTGTGAGTATATTGTCGTATTATTTCGTTAATATTACTTGACAATTGGTAAAGCACTGTAAGACGATTATTTTTTAATTTCTGAAGCTGTTCTGCCAGTTGTGATTTATATTATTTGTACCTACGCTTTGCATTGTGGTGATATTGTGATCGTTGCCATCGCCGAAGAAAACAGTCTTAAAGTTTCTCCGCTTAAATTTGATGAACCTGAATCTGATGAACGGGTATTGCCGTAGTTGTGAGCACTAGCATAAGGAAAAAGTTCTACTTTGTTAATTTTCTGATCGCTAGCTTTCTTAAGAAAGAGGAGGAAAAAGGAGAACTTACAAGGGTGTAGACATCTCCTGTTGGGATGTGAATATTTAGGTTTTCGACGGTAAAACTAGCATTGTGATACAAGCATTGTGGTGCTAAATTTCGGTAACCCTGTATTCCATATTTGGGCATAAGGTTTCGTATTTAATCCTAGCGATTCAATGATGGGACGTTAAACCATGTCATTTAATTTTTGGTTTCAATGTCAAAATAGAGTTAATGTGTCATCTTTGGTGTTACTCTCCGGTCAGCAAAATCATAATGGTAAATAATATTTTATTCTTCCAAAAGAGACAGTGCTCGGTAATAATAGTGGCCAGTGTAAGTATAGGACATGGGAAGTACCAAGTTTACAAACACGGAAATTATTATAAATTTGGCATCTATTATTTTTTAATATTATAAAAACACTTATAAATGAGGTATTCTCGGAACTCTTCTGAAAGATTGGTGTGCGTTCTTCTTTTTTAGAATATTCTTTCTGTTGAGCACTCTGACAAGGCACCACTCACTTCAAATTCCACTGTCAATAGGAATTCATAAATTGATAGAAATAAGTAAATTATGATTATTTCATCAATAAATGCTTTTCAAATTTACCGTTAAAGTTATTTTGCCAAGTTCCGTTTCTTGGGTACAGATATCTGTACCCTAAGAGACATCTCAACCCATTTATAGACCTTAATCATTTGGAATTAGCATGCTAATGTGTACAGGTTGGCCACAAATCAGAGAAGTATGGGAAAAGTGGGGGACTTGTAAAAAAACCATAAAAGTATTCACATTACCACCGAAAATTTGGCATATCTCTTCGTTTCTTTGGTCAATTATTTTGCAGACCAATCGGTAGATTTTGTTTTTTTTGGAACATATGGCATAAAAAGGTTTATCAGATGAAATTGGTTTGAAGCCAGTGGCATGTAAGCATTGCTATTTAAACCCAGTTGAAAGTTTTATTTAGTTCATGTCCTCTAAAGAATGTGATCCAAATAGTGAAAGTATATACATGACAATTTAACATTTTTAATTTTGTTAACTTAAATTGCAAATTACTTCATCCGTAGATTTCATCAGTGGTATAATATGTCAGTTCTGTCATGATATTGTGACATATTTTTTAATTGGTGTGCTCTCTTTGATTAATAAGTGATGGCTGAGCAGCAGTAATATTAATTAATATATTATTATTTGGTAGTATACCATTTAGAATAGGTTTTGGATGAGCACATTAAACACTGCTAAATTTATTAACCTCACACAACAAGACGCGGATACACTGACACCCTACACTACAATGAACCCTTCTTCAATTCTGCTTACATTCTATTTACCTTCATTTTCATCTCCCTACTTCACCTACATATTCTCCTCTCTTATCACAGTATACTCATGCGACAACCATCTCTCCTCTTCCACCATCTGTTGTACTAATCAAGTTATATTCCTATCCATCATATTTACTTTTTCCATCCTCCTCCAGGCTCAATCCATAAAAGCCTCCCAACACCTGTCATGTTGCTTAAGCAACCAAGTTCTCAAGCCCATACATGCAAGCCCAAGCCTTATTTAAAGACCCTGTCCCATTCCCTCCAAATCGTGAAAGATTATTTGCTATTCTTCTTCTCATGTGCCTATTACTTTGACCATCTTGGTCCAAAAAACTTCCCAAAAAATAAGTGAAATGTTGCAGTTTCTCTTGTTTTTTCCTTCTAACTGTAACAATTTGCTTAATGTCCCTCCTTTTTGAAAGCATAATGAGCTTTGTTTTTTACATTGATCCTCAAGCCATACCTATCATTCTTAATTTCTGCTGCACTCAGCAATGATTGTAACCCCTTGACTGATGGACTAAAGCTTGAGCAGCCAAATCAATATCTCCTGCCATTATATTTTAGGTAGGTATTATGCAAGTAACATACATTTATTGTCATATCCATTAATTCCTCTGCATAAATGGCGCATGCAATTGATTCATCACTGAGTGAACATTTTCAAAAGACTCCTGTTCGAAGCTACTGCTGTTCAAATACAGAAGTATTCTTGTTCTAGGGCCCTTGTATAAGTAAGAATGACAAGGACTTAATTCCCTTAATGTAGAAGCATTTAAATATTGTAACACTTGATATATTATGTAATCCATTGAAATAACATACAGTTAGGAGGTGTCAAAGTTGTTGCCCTTATATATTGCTGTAAGGCGATTTTTCTTATTCTAATTGAGGACACTTTTAGGTCTTACTTAAAATTGAGGAATGACGGAAGAGGTAGGTGGCTTTCTTGAGCTTATTCAGTATTTGTCAAATTAGAATTAGTTGCAAGTATTTTTTCCATTTGCATGAGGGCTTTGATCCAAAATAAAAGTGCTTATTTTTACAATTCTACTAGCCCTAACCAAGTGTATTTAGTGTTCTATATTATGTATGCTAGATAATTTCGGATAAAAAATCTTAAATTCAAGCATTTATTATTTTCTTTTTATTTACTCAAGGAGTGCATGGCATCAACTGCATCCTTCTTCAATTCAATGTGCACAAAACCTTGGTTTCATCAGTTCATCTTATTTTGGAGATTAGCTATTAACTCTTCTTTTTATTATTTCCAATATTTTGTGTGTACCATCTCTGATTATTAAAGTGCATCCAGTTTAATCTGAAATGTTCAAATATTCTCTCAAGCCATTGAGGTTGCTTTAGAATGGTGAAATTATGTTTCAATTTTTTACTGTTAAAAAGCATTCTCAATAATTGTAAATAGTTAAAAAGCTCCAATTTTTTTACCTAACAATTATTAATGTTTAAATTGCAGAAAATGTCTGCGTCAGCATCTGTCTCCTATGGTGAAGAATCCCACTCTGAAAGATTGGCCAGGAAAGCCAGAGATGCACCCTTTCTTGTTGTAGGTGAGGATTGTGATGAGTGAATGGCCTGTGGTGCTGCTCGTTGAAGTAAATGAAATAATGGAAGATCCCTCCCTCCCTCCTCTTGACCCAATTCGTGATTAGCTGGGCAGACATCAGTGCATTTTATTGCAAATCTATCATTTGACCATTATTAATGATAACGGTCCCTCCATTAATTGTGCTCGTAGCATTTGAGGTGTGTGCTACAAAGTTTTTGTTTTTGCATTGGAAAATCCTATGTTTAATTATGCTTTTTAATTCTATTGGCATTGCTCCTAATTTACTTACTTATTCTTTGTTGGAGACCTAGATCTACTTAATTTAGCTGTGAGTATGTTGACGAAATACTTCCTTTTATTTGATATAAAGCATTATAAACTGCATAGCACTCAACCTGTAGATGATTGTACGTTTGATAAATGGATATGCTGTGTGTATACTTCTGTGGTAAACAGCAATGGTCTAGAGCTTTTACCAAAAATTTTTATATGGATAGTATTTTTAAGTAATTTGAGAGTGTTTTTAGTGACCAGAAGTACTTCAAACCAAGAACATACCATTTAATGATTCATGGATAGGGCAGAGTTAAATTATTGTCTTGTTAAAGTATTTCTTTCGTTTGCTTGGAGTTCTTCTCATTTCCTAAACCTCAAATTTTTTTATGAGTCAGTGAAAATGATTTTTAGAGAAAATAGTTCTTTTCATGTTTCTTTAAACTCTGAATATGATAGGTGTGCCATGAAATTATGAAATGAATATCATTACGTACTTGTTGCCTCCAGGGTAAGTTAAAAAAGGGGGTGGAATTACAAAGTCAATAATTTAATTTCATGCCAACCATTAATAATGTTTTCTAAACTGTTGCAGTAAATATGTAAAGAAAATATGGTCCTCAATGAAATGTTTAAAAGAACTACTCTTGTAGAAATTAAGATATTAGTTCTTGCTTAGCGTTTGTATAAAAAATCATTTGCAACTATTCCATCATGTCAATCATATTCTCGGTAGGCAATTTTTAAATATCGGTTGATATTTTCCAGGTTATGTCCCCAAGAGAATGAGGAAAATGTTTGTCTTCTTCATTCTCATCATCACTTATGTATCTTGAGTTTTTAGCATTAATTTTATTAGTTTTGTCTCCTAATATTTTGGCTGCTTGATTTGTTTGAACTCAAGTCCATGTTAGCATAATCTATTTATCTTTCTCTCGCTAAAAATTTTTGTGTGGAGTTTTTCCTCTTTTCATTATGTAATTTAGAAAATATTTGAGCTATATTTGAATTTGCTCAAAGTCTTGTACCAATGTTGGTGTTTGCTATCTTTTTTATGTTATAATTTCTCTGTGTCAATTTCTTACCTAATCTAATTTTCTATAATCCTGTACAATTTATTGCGGAAGAGGAAATAATTGAATGCAAGATGAATATTTTGTATCTGTTATTCTCCATGAAATATTAAGAGCTACTGTGTTTTTTAAGGGATTGTAACTGGTCCATTCATGAAGAAAACATCTGAAATTATTGGAAAAAAAAACATTTCACGGTCCTTTATAGAGATGCAGTTCTGTAAACGTTAATTCTTATTTACGAAGAGTAGGTTTTCTAAATGTTTGTTTTGTAATCAATGTGAAGATTGCAGATTACAAATTAAAATACCTAATCATTTGACATGCAAATCATACAAAAGCCTAATATGTTATGTTCTTGTTTTTGGTAAATTCAGGTATTGCAGGTTTAATAGCTGCTTGTGGTTATGGAGCTTATGCCTTCAAGAATAGAGGAAAGATGTCAACATCTGTGTACCTCATGCAGCTTCGTGTTGGTGCACAGGGGGCTGTTGTTGGAGCCTTGACGTTAGGGATAGTATACAATCTGGTTAATGAATATATATTGCCTAGTTCCAACAAGAAAGACCAATGAAGGCTAGGCAGATTAGAAAAGCAATTATTTCTTGAATGTAATAATGTTAAAGTTTGCTGGAAATGTTCTAATCAGCTTAATGCTCTTTGTATATATACACACATGCATGCAAATTTTCAAATAATTTCTAAATAATTTTAGCTTTGGGATCATAGGTCTCGTTTAATGTTCAACAGCAATGGTGAGCATGTCATTTACTGCCATATATTGTCATCTACTTACTTTGATGTAAGTGCAATTTTGTTATCATAGGGCAACATAATTGCATAGAGTGATAATAAAGTAAAATGTGGTGAATTGTCATGTCTACCAGTTTAGCCTTAATTTGTTGCTGCTCCAGCACGTGGTCTTAATTTATTTTTAAAGTTACCAGAAATTAAGAATTAATTTTTACTCTCATCATTGAGATTTAGTTCCTTTATTTTAGATGTGTTTGTTGGAAAATCCATGTACTTTCTTTTGATGCAATTGTACAGTTGTATTACTTCAAAAACCAGAGGTGATTTTTGAAATGAGTTGTTGAACAACTTGAATATTTTAAAAAGACTGGGGTGTAATTCCTTGGGAAGTGCAAAGTGCATGCTGTGCATGAGTCATAAAAAGTGGCTTAATTGTCATCATATTCAGTTCTTATTCTAAATTCCTTTGCATTTTCATTGATAGAGAGGGGTGAATCATCTCGTACTCATTTGTATTTATTGCCTTAAATTAATGTTTATATAAGCCAAAATGTTGAGGTAAAACTAATGATGACGCAATGTATACAGTGAAACTCTGGAAGGTGCAGTCTTCAGTGGAAGGAGTCTTCCACTGAATTGTGGTGGATTGGATTTGACACCTGAAGTTAGGCACAGTATTTTCCCATCTTGCTGGCAAGATGTAATGTCGCAGAAAAACAAAGAATAAAATAGTTGATATATTTTGTTTTAATTCATTCTTTCATTTTTCGTATTTCATTCTAAGTGTATGTTGGTAATTTACTATGTGTGAATTCTGCTTGAAATTCTTTAAAAAAAATGAAAGTTTATCTATTCTTAACTCGCTGTTAGCTTGGATTATTTCACAGCCTTGTGCAGGTGCTATTTTACTTACAGCAACAGTGTTTTAGTTCTTCCTTCATTGACTTGTACATTCAAAAAGGATTTGGGTTTTCTTCAATATATTGACCTACTTTGTTCTAGAGGCTTAGCAGTAGAAAAATATTGTCTTATGAAGTTGTATGAATGATTTTTCATGGCAACCTTATTCATTTAATAATAGTAGTCTTGTCATATTAGTGTAGTGCATACCAGAATTTACAAGAAAGTTCATTTTTACTATCTGTGTGCACTGTGTCCATGTGATCGTTGGTTTTGTAATGATATTATAATTATTGGATAGATTTTGGTTGGAGACAAACTGCTGAATAATTCTTATCTCTCCTAAAAACCCAACATCCTACTGTACTACAAGCCTCTCTTCATCTCTGTATTCTTCCTTCCTCCCGTAATTTCATCCATCATCCCTCTCCAATTTCTGCCCCTTTCTCCAGTCTTCAACGTCCCACTGCAGATCAATGTGCTTCTCATCCATTTTTGTCTCCTTATAATTTCTCCCAGCAATCCCATCTCTTCCCCCACTATACCTTGCACTTCATCATTTGTTTTCCTTTCTGCCCACTTAATCTTCTCCATACCCACGTTTCAAAAGCCTCCAATCTATGCCTTTCATCCTGCTTCAGTCACAATGATTCCACTCCGTACATAACGATGCCCCATATCTAAGTTTTAACAAGCATTTTCCTAGCATCCTTTCTCAAAATCCCTGTCATCAAGTCTATATTTTTGAAAGCTTCTTTGCCTAGTGCAATTCTTCTTCTGATGTCCCTACTACTTTGGCTTTGAAATTATTTTGAGACTATTCCTTCATTTAGCAGAGAAAAATTGGAAGACTTAAATTATACCATGTTCATAAGGTATTTTTCTATTAATAATTAAATTTTGTCCTTGTGTCTTGAAATGGGAGACTTAAATCAGTTTTTTTGTTTGCGTCAAATGAAAAGAGATGTTTTTGCATTATGTGCAAATGAAGTTAGCAGAGTTAGTTTAAGGTCATCTATTCATTTCATAATCCATAATTCCTACATTTTCATTTATATCATCGAATTCAACCATTTAGTAACATTCTAATGTTGTATTGCAGGTAATTTAAAAGTTTGTCTTATCTTTAGAATTAACTGGACTTCCTAATTTTTGATGGAGACTATGCTTGCATTTAAATAGTAATATTTGAGCTATCATTTCCCTTTCTTAATAGGTTGACTCAAAGATAATTAATAAGTGGCACAGGTAATTTTTTTTTAAATTGAACATGACATCTCAAGCAATATTACTAAATGTTTACAAATTTAGAAGGGGCAGAAAGATTCAATGCTGGATGGGTCCTGTTGCCAAAGCCCTGTTGACTCCCTTGAAAAATCCCATGGTGGCTTGATTGATTCTCTATTCTCTCATTTGTGTTTACAAGCATTTTAATTTTTAAAAACATGATCATGAGTTTGTAGTCATATTTTTAACCATTGAACAGAAAAAAGACATTAGAAAGTCTTTCGCTCTTTCTTTCTCTATTGAAGCCTAGTTAACTCGTTATAATTTAAGGTAAATATTGTTAATGATATGTTGATGACCATCAACTTAAATACATATAGGTATGACCTTTTTTTACGTTGATTATACGGAAATAAGCAGAAATTGAACCCATGGCCCACGTTCTTTTCCGCTGTACATCCGCTGACATTCTCAGAATGCACCAATGCACGTCTGTGTTTGAGACGAAAATAAAAAAGCATATCATTGCAAGAAGCTCCCGGTTAATCATATAGGCGATGAGTCATCTTTAATATAAGGGCGGTCTTTGTTTGATATCTCTTGCGAAGTATTCTTATTTTGTCTAATTGACTCTGTGAATCTAATCTTATCCTACGGGATCCCCATTCGGAGAAATGCAGGCGGTTTCGCGTCACGCTTGCAGGAAGCTCTAATCACTGGCGTTAACTAGACTTGTGCACATCCGGTTACGAAATCGGAAGGCAGTTATGTGGCAAATTGCGATTCAAATCTCGTTTTGAATCTTTTATCTCCTCTCGGGTGCTGTTGATTTCGTTTCACATCACTATTCCTGTCGACGACCCGGTCGTTCCCATGGTGTTTGCACATATTGGTAGCATCACCTTTAAGAAAGACCGCAGTAATAACCTTTGGGCTTGTTCGAGCGGAGATAGGGAAGAGCACCGCCGATACCTAGTCCAATGGCATTTGAAATTCACACGTCCTGGCAGGGGGGTTTTGGCATTTCCTATCCAATTGCTTTCTGCCTGGGGTTTTCGGGTGGACGCGTGAAACACATTCCTGTAGGTTGGGTGTAGCATCATCGCCAGGAATGGAATCCGCCCAGCTGCGCCTCTGTTTGTCGGTTGATTTGAAAAAAAAAGTTTATTGGTAATCGTTTTGTTTTATTATTTTCTGAACAAATCCGTTTCCGCATACTCAGAAAAAATTCTCCATCAGGTAGGCTTTGAAAAATTTAAATACAAGGAAGCCTCGTTATAAAATTGTATTCTTCAATTTAAAAAAAAATAGTATTCAACCTGAAGGTCGAATTGGTAGAATTCATCGTCTATTAAGCCCAGTTCCTTCCCCTGTGCCGGTTATGGTTTTCAAGGAAGATAAGGCACCCGAAAAATCACACAGCTTGGGTGGAGCTGAGGGTGCTCAGAGAGACTTATCCCCGGGAGTGGAACAAAGGTCCTCCGGTCAGTAGTCCGACCTAGACTATACCCGTGGACTACCGCGACCCACACTCCACTTTAAATCCTTTTACAAATATTGGTACTTTGGTTTTGTTTTTTGTCAATAGTGGGATATTTTAAGATTCCAGATCGACGCTACAGTGATATAAAACACAAATCAAATTGTTGGAGGTCCTCCCATAACGTTAATCACGACCATGCCTTTCATCGGGGATGAAATTAAGAATGACTGTTCGAATTAGGATTGAAGATATGAGAATCAAATAGTAAATAATACATAAGGAATAGTTTAATCTTGGATTCAATATCAGGTGTGGCCAACCACACTTTCAAGGACTGGTCGGCGTTTCATTGAAGTATCGCACCTTGAGATTGGATCATATTCCCTGGAGCGCAAAAAGATCTATTTACGTGGTATGCGTCAATAAAAATATCACTGATATGTCCGGGGAATGCCATTGATACGAATAACTCCTTGGATTTCATGATAAGGCCAATTATTTACATGGCGAAGTGATAAAACAAATTGCTGAGGAGGAATAATACTGCCATACTTGGTAAAGAGTTTTCCCAACAAGCTTTAGTTGCGCTTATCTAGCCTGGCAAGAAACTCGATTGTTTGTTATAAATTGGTGGAATCAGTGAATTCAGCTCGGTTTCTTTTGAATTCAAAACTGGGATTTTACGCCTTAATGGTACGCGTTTGCCAATTGAACTGAGGGTTGCCTGCTTCGGTTCACCATAGACACTACTTACTACGTATATATATGGTAAAGTTAAGTTATTTAAAACCATCTGTGTCGTTGACGCACCGAATTCGAGTCGCAATCAGTTGCCTCAGTGAAGTCTTGGCTAATAAGGAAATTGCCGCATTCATTCTTTGCTGACGCGGCTAAATACCTGTATGCAGTCGTGTCGGTAAACGGATTTTTTAAGTGCAGGCAGAAATAGTTATTTGCTATAGCGCTTGAATCATTTGATGTCTTCTTTTCCCTTCTCAGAAAATGATAAAATTTTACCTAGAAATAAGTGAAGTTTTCGTCATGCCTTGTTGGATTCATTTCTTTTCCATATAGTTCTCGTCTTTCGGATAGGAGTCTCAGTCTCTCTCAGTTGGAGGCCCGATGACTCTCCATGAGGCGTAAAATATCTGTATTCGAAAATTTTTGTGACCAAGAAACAAAATTTCTGAATACCATCCAAATACTACACGCAGCATCCCGTATACGCCAGTTGTTTCTTTCATTGGCGCTGGCTGCTATGCGTTCGAGTAGCGAAGGCCGTATCTTAAAATTTTTCGTGGTCAATTATTTGCGAAACTTGACCTCGCTCTGATTTCGTTCTGGCGTCGCACGGGCAAATGGATCACCACGCATCACCACTACTTCTCTTATATATCACTACTACTTCCATTCGGTAATCCGGCTACCAAAAGTACCTCTTTATCCCACGTTTCAATCAAGCTCGCATGGTCGTGACACACGTTGCGATATTGCGAGCGTAATTATATTTGCGTGATTAATCCCATCGTCGTTCCATCGGTTATAAGGAAAGCCTGTTCTTCATCGCCGACTTTTTTTATCTACACTTGACTGTGGCCAGGTGTGTCTTTGGTCTTTTAATACGATTCAGAAGGTCAGATAAAATCTCGTCAGAAGTCTTTGTCGAAACTTTCCATTTCGGCTAATTATAGATGAGTCTGAATGTGGGGCGTATATTTTTTGGCTAGACTTGTCGTACGCATTCTCTTCGCCGAGCGCGTTCTCTTCGTCGAGCGCGGGGTCTTCAGTCATTTTCACCGACCGAGATTTCGCCGAATGCAAGGGCATTGCGATAATTGCGGTCGCCGTCATTGCGCACGGCCTTGGCAGGTTGCCCAAGGTGAGAGAGCAGCGGCGCCTAGTTCAAACTCAAGTCAAGTCCTGCGATGATTCATTCCGTTTATCGAAAACGCTTTGTGGAGAATGTAATTTACTGGGTCTTTTTAGTATGTATAGGTTTTCGATAACTGGAGAACAGGAGCCTTGCTCCTCTTTCATCAGTAATATTGGCTCTCAATGGTTACGAATGACACAATATGCAATTTGCGTACCCTTGTGGAGTGCTTTCGATACGGATTCAATAAAAAAATGTTTAACTAAATCAACTTTTTTTTTTAATTTCAGATTTCTCGGTACTTACAATATGTCTTAATCGGGGAAAATATTTTATTTTTTTATATTTTCTACTTTAATGGGAAGTCTCAATGCAACAATTTCAGAGTGTAAAAATCATTCGCCTTGACCGGGATACGAACCCGGTATGAAACTCTGAAATGTTGCATTGAAATGCATATTAGCGAATGACTCCGTGAAAAGTTACTCTTGCGTCATCTCCCGCAGTTCCTTGGAATTTAATGTGAAGTTTTGCGCATTACAGAAGTGCATTGAGTGACAAAGAGTATGAGCTGTGTAGACTGTAGGCTTTTGAGAAGTATGTAATGACGAGAATAGACAAAATTAATTGAACGGGGGGGGGAGGCAAACGGTTATATTTTAAGTAGGGTGGATGAAGAGAGGGAAAAGGGTGGAGAAAGTTTTGAAGTAAATATTGAAAGGGAGTGGGATATTGAAGGTCGTAATTGAAGGGAGAACTTTGGGAAAGCCGGGTTGAGGGAGTGGGAGACAGTGGAGTCATACAAGAAGGAAGGCAGAAGTCTCCTAGAAACGAAGAAGGATATTAATGCAGAGCAAGGGCACGGGAAGTGCCCTCGGGACTTACGAATAGATTGTCCTTAGATACTGTCGAATACCGTGAAATAAGCAGAATGTATTGATTAAATTAGTTTCAATTACTAAAAACGTTACAAAACGGCAGAATGTTCCTTTATTCTCCAATTTCTGCATATTATAAATAATTTCTGTGGTTGAATGTGTCCGATTTGTGGATTTCCTGATAGTCTATCTTCACCCATTGTTATTTCAAGTAAATGAGCATGTAAGATCTGGTGCTGTCCCGGCGTATTTGCTTGATGAAGTTTTCTCGGGTCTTCCCCTGGGTCAGGGGCTCCATATTGGACGGAAAATTAGATCTACCCTGAGGACGATGCACGAGTCGAGCATCGAAACGTCGGCCAATATGGAACCCCTGACCCGGTGGAAGACCCGAGAAAAATTCATCATATGAGCATGTGTTAAGAAACCATAGTAGCTGTTGTTATCTTAGAAAATCCAGGAACTAGGATCAGTTACAGCCCTCGCCAACCTGTCGAACATTTCCTTCGTAATTTGAATCTAGTGTAGCGAACGTCCTCATTTAGTTTTATTTTTAATAAATACCGGAAGGGGAAATTCCAAAGAAAATTACAAATTCCACCACTCCCTTCTTTTATAAATCTTATTGCTGTTACCATTCATATCTTTTAAGTATTTTCATTTATAAAATTGTGTATTTGATGCATAGACTCTTTCCACTAATTAATATTATTAGGTAATCTACCGGTTAAGGTTGGTTTTGGATGGAAACACTACCAAATAAATATTGTGTTTCTGCTTAAAAAACACAACCCAATATCCTACACTATATTAAGATTCTCTTCATCTCTGTGTACTTCCTTCCTACCTTCATCCCGTCCTATATCCCTATCCTATTCCTACCCCATCCTCATGTGCCTAAAATTCTCCATCCCAGTCTACAACATCTCACTGCCGATCAATATGCTTTTCATCCATTTTTCCTGCCTCCTAATGATTTCTCCCGACAATTCCTTCTCCTCGCCCACCATACCCAGCACTTCTTAGTTTGTTTTCCTTTCCATTGCACCTCCTCCATTCTTCTCCTCACCCACATTTCAAAAGCTTTCAATCTACGCCTATCATCCTGCCTCAATGACCATGTATCCGCGCCGTACATAACCACGCTTCATATCAAAGTTTTGTCGAGCCTTCTCTTAACATTCTTACTCTACGTCCCTGCTAATGGAACTTTGTCCATTTTGGTCCAAAACACTTCCGAGACACGTAAAATTTCACCTGGTCTATTTTTTGCCCTCCTAGTTTAATTTTAAGCTAACTTCTTTCTGAAAAATCGCAAAAACTTTATGTTATTTGTATTAATTCGCATCCCATCTCAATGACACTGAATTTCCAATTCACTCATCAAAGCTTGAAACCCCTTGACTGACTGGCTAACTAGAGTTTGGTTATCAGCAAACCTAACTGATTTTACGAATTCTCCGTCTATTTTCATTCCTATCTCCAGTTCTTCCCATCCCTCTTTAATCATTTCCTCCACGTATACGTTGAACAGCAACGGTGATAGTGGGCAACCCTGCCTTACGCCTCTTCTTAATCCTCCCCATCCAGACTCCCCGTTCCCCACTCGCACCTAAGCAGTCTGTGACAATTCCAGGTTAGGCATAAGTCTCTAATTATCATTATTCCTGCAAGCGCAGTTCTGTTGGTCGGTCGGTAGAATACACAAGCCCTTCCACCACGTCAAAGTTGTAGTCCGTGGAGAGGCCCGTGCTGTGATGATCGGGTGAAGTGGGAGTTAGTTACCAGATTACAGATTTGGAACTTTGAATTATCACGGGATTTTAACAAAATAATTTTACACGAGGTAGTAAATAATGATGAAAAACACTTTTTTCAAATGATAAAAAAGATATAAATCGCAAAAATCGTGAGATATTAGGTACGCTACTGAATAACGAGGTACTGATTAATAAAAGCTCTCATCGACTGCTATAATCCCGGAAGTGAATGTTACATCATATGTTAGCTTTTGTGGAATGCATTATTAAATTTGGAGGGATTAAAATATGATCAAAAATAAAATAATGGACAAGACGTGATATTGGGGAAGATCAGTCCGGATTTAGAAAGAAAGTGGTTAGGGGATACCACGCCAGTAATAAGGACATTGCTGAAAAGAGATATTGGCTTTGCTTGCTACCTGCATAATGAGAATGCGTTCGAGATAGTGTGGGTAAAGTTAATGGGAGTATTGGTGTAGATTGACAAACGGCGGCTTAATCAAAGCAGATGTACGGTGGGCACAGGTAATGTTATTGAGTATCAGAATGAGTAAGAAGAAAGGATTGCCGACTATCATCCTATCATTTCAGGAAAAGGTGCGATAGGGATGGGAAGACGTGCGAGTGGAGTAATTGCCGATGTGACGAGTGCAGGTCTCTGCATAATGAAGCATAAGTTCCCACCAGTCAGTCAAAGGAATATGGCCTTTGCTCATCGCATTACCGAGCCAGATTGAAAAGTGTCACCTGAAAGTTAATTTCAGCAGAATGAAAACTAATGAGATTCTAAAGTAAAAGGAAGACTTTTCTCGAGAATGGAAGGCTATTAGGTGTATCAGAGTAGGAGGACATGCTCTCAAGGAAATAGAACATTTTCTTTACGCGAATATCATTTCAGAACGAAATCGGAAACTTCAAATACTCTAGAACTAGAATTGCGTCAGCTTCACAAGCTTTTGCAGAGAATTAGAGTTAATTACGGATGCCTTAGGGTAAAATGTAAAGGGTAGAGTAGGTAAATTTTTTATGTGGCTTAGTATAATATTAAATAGCGTTATGGTGATCATGTACGCAAAGGTAATTACTGTGGACATTAAATTTATTGAAAACTGACAATGTGTTGTAAAATTATCAATGATCTGAACAATTAGCTATGTAAGTTGATAGTCTTTCATTTTTAATTGCATGAGTCATGCAATGAAAGATGAAAATCATAGACAATGGAAGTAATATTTGACTTCTTATACCGAGATTATATAAGTTTTTGTATTTTATTACGATTTTAGAAGCACGAGGTACTATGCGAATGCCTGTAATCGAAATCCCCACGAGTCGGTTAGACACAATAAGTATTAACCTACAAGATAGGGACTGCGCATGGTGGATATATATATATATATATATTCTTTTGCAGGTTCCCTCCACCTTCCCCATCCATTTGAGAAACCCTAACCCCCTCATCCCTTACCCTTTCCTCCTGGTGCTGCACCCCCTGCTACACACCTTTTTGGTGGCTCGCAAGGTATTGATGTAGATGTAGAGATGTGGTCGTTAGTATAATTTACTCAAAACATGTTTATCCCAACGCAACATTTATAAATTTCCGATGATATTTATTAATAAAATTATTTGGGATGATGCTTTTGATCTTCACACTCGACTAGGGTTACATTTTCCAAGTTAATGTTGGCTTTAAATGTTTTTCAAATGTTAAATTGCACGCAGATATCGAAAAGACATTCTAGGGTATTGTTTACATTAGTGGTGACTCCAGGAATAATTTATATCCCAGAAAGTTGCGGCTGAAATTATTTTACAATAGAATCAATTTCAATTGCAGTACCGATTTTCCTGTTGCGCGCCAAGCGTGTTTGCATGGTTTATCAAATAGTTAATGAGGAAGCTACGGCCGGTGTTGCATCTATTGGGTTCATTACCGCTCTAAAAAGTAACATTTTTTTTGCTTAATATTTTGCTCAAAACGTTGTCTTCCCCTGACATCAAATAAAAATCTCCTGCATAAGATTGCTATAATTTAATACCGAGATGAGTTCGCTATTTTGTGAATTTCTCATCTTTTTCGCGGGGCTCAGGTTGTGCGGATGAAGTTGAATAAATTGTTAGCATTAGTGATGGCAGCAGAAGGTAGTATCTCATTGAAAACTTTTCCTTGTTCGCGAAAACCTTATCTCATTTTCGCCTTAGGCTTTCATTAACATAGCGGAGGCACATGGAATCAGAAGAACCTCGCTGTCGTTTAAAATAAATTCATTCCTTCAGAATTTAATTGAAAAATTAATTGAAAAAATGGAAGTTACATGGAATAAAATGTTTCGCGATGAAAAATTCGTTTCGGTCCTGCCCAAATGTTCTATGAGTTACGGAATGGTACGAGAGATACCGCGACAATTAAGGTCCCAAGTTATAATTACGTCTCATTTCAATATATTGCTTTAGAAGTCGCTAAATTTTAATGTACGGTAAGCCAGAAATAACAGATCCATGACTAGAGTACATATACGTAAATTTACTCTCTCCTTTTATTCTTTCCATGGTTTACCATGTTTTGTCTTCTCCTCCCCCCTCCCTCGGTATTTAACCAGCTTTGTGTATACTAGTTCTTATAATGGTTATGTCTCTTGAGTCGAATGCTCCCCTCATAAAGATTTGGGGAATTGCTTTGATGGAAAGTAGTTAATGCATCCTGCCTTATTTCATTGGACAATTGGACTGACTGACTATAGAAATGAGAAAACCAAGCCGAGAAAATTATAAAAATAGCAGTTTCAGGTTTAACTTTGTGAAATTCCTTCATGATGAGGGTAAAAAAAAAGAAACTTTGCACTTCCACCATAAAGATTTTGATATTTCACGACCATGGTTTCGATGTTGCACATCATCATCACCTGATGCGCAGCATCGAAATTCAACTGCCAGCAAATACAAAGATAGCAAAAATTCCTAATTCACCTGATGATGATTCGCAGCATCGAAACCATGGTCGTGAAACATCAAATCTTTATTGTGGAAGGGCAAAGTTTTTTTTTTTTACCGTCATCGAGAAATTGTTGTCTGGAAGTCAAATGAACCACTGTCTGAAAGTGCATTTTTCTAGGAAAACGTAATTTCCACTCCTGGTATCTCTCCTTCAGAACCCATGCTCCTTATTCTCAATTGCTTTCCTTGCTACATAAAGTTCTCGCCGCCACAATTTTGAAAGCCAATACGGAAATTTGCGATCAGTATGCTTTAATAGAAAATCCATCCATTATCTCTCGAGGGGAAGTGTTGAATGTCCCGCTGACACTTAAAAAGATCCCTAAATTAACCTAAAGAATTCTTGTGGCATGAGAGGGATGTTTTGGCTGCCAAAATAATAAAATCGTTGGAATCCATAATGGTCCAAACTTTGACTTGCCATTCATCTGATGACTTCTGATTCAGAGGGAACAGAGCAAAATTGCAGGGTAAGGTCGTCTGGTTCCTGAAATACTTAATATAATAACAATGTGTTACCCTAACAATATAATACGCAGAATGTGGTTGCGGATTTTATTCGAAATATCCTAATGCATTTTAAAACAATTGTTAAATATATGCGAAGGCAGAACGAAAAACTTTAAATTTTCTTCCATGCAAATCGTCATCGGAAAATGCATAGCATTATTATTGCATGTTAACGACTTGTAGATTTTTATTTTGCCTTTTGAGGAAAGTAATTTGACGGATTCAGACGTTTAAATAGATGCATTCATCACAAATTATCATCGAAAAAAAAATTATCATCATTATGTTGAAAGTGACAAAACCTTTAGTTTGTTTTCCTTGAGCAGTCATTTTTCCTAAATCCCGTGGCAAGTAGAGGAAAAAATTAGTACTTACATTAATTTTTTCCCCACATTTTTGTCATGATTGTTCAAATTTGAAATTTTCTCCAAATTGTGTGGACTTTGATTTATTCAAACAGACTATTGGTATGTTAACCACGCAAAATGAGTGGCTGAATTAGCTCGTGTGTTTCGAAAATTTTTGCTCGAGACACCAATTAGAGGCGAGGTGTTTTTACTCGACGATTTTTATTCCGGAATGATTCAAGGTCAATTGAAATTGATATTTGAGTTATTAGTATGAATTCTTAATATCAGAGCAATATATTGCCAACAAAGGTCTACCCGCGTGATATGAATTCTCATGGATTTAATTAAGTGCTTTCATTTTAGGGGCGGATTTCTATTTCAATGGCGGCATAGTTCGTATTTTTATTGATTATCTTGAAAATTAATTTATTCAGCTTTCAAATGGAAATCATAAATATCATAAGTCTTTGACGTATAATGGTAGGGATGTTTTTTTTTATTTATTTTGCATTATTCCGAAAACAGCACTTCGGACTTTAAACAATGGTATAACAGTATTACAATTACATACACCCAAGCCATAGGTGGAGAAGAAAACCACCTAACAACCTCTGGGTTGGCAGGGGAGGACGTTACCCCGCCACCCCTGGGGTCGACAAAATGCATATTTTGATGCATAAATCCTCAGCCTGCCCTTCCCACATTCTTGTCGGAAATACTGAATCAATAGACAAGATACTTTTTAGTAAGTATGGCAATGATGCTCATTAGAAAATTAAACCTTTGCATTTAATTTCACGCAATCGGTGTCTTAATGGCATGGGAACAGGTTTTCATAAAAGTTTTGACTCTCTCCTCCCCAACAGTAACAATAATAGACGTAAAGTTTTGGCAACCGTTATCATCTTTGCTCTCTGTGGCATGCGGGGAAGCACTTAATAATTAATATTTTGTAATTGACACGTTTACTTCTTTCTTATTCATAAACGGCCGTTTGGACGAGGGTATTAAATTACAGCTTAAATTATTTTATTTCACATATCCGTGCCTCATTTTCTTTCCGCTAAAACACGTATAATATTCCATTCTGACTACTGTGAAATCCATTTGTATGGACCAATCGTGGAAGAATTATGTGAAATTCCACGCTTAATATATTTCCTCTTCGCGCATTTTTTTGGGACTGTGAATTATGTTCCCTACCCTCCTCTTCGAAGTTTTTATTCGTATGGGGGACATTTTTGAATGTTCGCAAATGCGGTCAGGAAATAAAAACTCGGGAGAGTGATTGGGGAAGGCTTTTAAGGGGACGACGCAATTCGCTCTCATCTCACGGGGAAATTAAATCTCCGTGAGCGGAACGCGTCGAAGGCGGGTTTGAGGGCACGGCGTCACGAGTGAGGAATGGCGTGAAGGCTTAACGGGGACGGACGGAAGCTCCGATGAAGGGTCTTAAGCTACAATCTGGCCAAGCATATTTATTTATAGTGGAGTATATCGAGCGTAGAAATTTAGTTTACTTGGAGAGTAAGTTTCATGCAGAAGTAGATCCTAGATCCTCTTTCCATGCCAAGAACTTCGTATTTAAAACAAGAACCGAGCGGAAACTAAGCTTTGTGGATTATGAAATTTCTTTTAGTAAAAATTTAAATTGAGCGAAATATCTGGAAATTCAACAATAATGGTTGAAAATGTCATTTCCCGATGTTCAGTGCCAAATAATTCTTTTCTGTCTAACTAACATACTTTGGAGTGGTTATTTTCATAATCTTTTAATATACCGCAGATAATTGCCTTATTTTATTTTTCCAATTGCTGAGATAAGTGGCAGATTGTTGAGGAAAATTTCTTTGCAATTTTCTTATGCTGTTTTTTATTTTTTTAACAATAATGTATTTAATTAGTTTCAACTCTTTTTTTATTTTATTGACTCCCATCAGAAATGTAGTTTTTAGTTGATATTGCGTTTTCTCTTAAACTTTTTCATTCTGTTCTTGTTCAGTTACACATGAGAGTTATGCGTGAAGTAGGGAACCCAGGGAAATGTATGCTATCCCTGTAAAATGACAATGAGGAAAGATTGAAAAAATGGAATGAAAATGATGTTGGGAAAATTCAGGGGGATTAAATATAAAATATGAACCCGGCAACGGGATAGGAGAAAAATGGCACAAAAATTTTATTTTTCAACTCAGATTTGGTGATATCAATGTATTTCATCTGAATTGGAATATCATTTGGAATTCATTCCAGTGATGTGTTTGCGTCCCGCCGTGGTCTCAATCAGTTTCCTGCACAAGCCGCAATGTGACATGGGAACATAAAAACTCACTCAGTGAGTAAAATCTATCGAGTCGCCTCATCTGCCTGGTTATGTAACTTAATTTATGCATTATTTATTGTTGGCGTCCAATTTAGCCTGTATGGCGGGTGTTTCCAAAGTTTGCTTTTGAGCCTTGAAGTTTCTAATGGACGTATCTAACTGGGCAACTTTCCTAACTTTGGTGTGATAACATGTGCTTGTTGATCTACATTACTACCCATTCGCATCATCCAACGATTCTCTTTCAGCGAGGTCAGTTTGTGTCCCCCAATATTTATTCCTTATTTTAAACTCAGAGGAGTTTTCTTTCTTCTGTCGAGAAAGGTGGCTGTGTCAGCGAAATATTAACAAAACCAAGACTGTGAGTGGTGCTTTGTTTTGTGTTTATAAGTTTTATGTGCCATCGTCACGCTTGTGAATGACCTTATATTCACTTTTTGTGAACATTTTTCATGAATCTATGTACACATCCATACAAAAACACATACAAACATTTCAACAGTAAAACTTGGCATGCGGAGAAAACATATTCTTGAGGGTGTATGACGAGGGAAAAAGGGATGAAAAAACTTATAAACGGCGAACACAAGGTTAGTGGGGTGGGGATTCTAAGCAGAGAAGAGTTGACCTTGACCGGGACTTGAACGTTAAAATAGGAGGGCAAAAACTAGAGCAGGTGGACCAGTTAACGTAATTTGGAAATGTCTTGGAACACGATGGCCACAGTAATAGAGATATAGGATAAAAAATTACTTTAGGCAAGAAGACCTGCTCATAAAGGAAGGAATTAATGTCGTTATTAAGTTAGGAGGTTACAGAAAGACTTATGAAAACATTGATATGGAGCGCGGTGTTGCATGCCACGGAAACTTTGGCTTCCGGATTATCGGTTGCTGAAGCGAGATGTTAGGCGTAGATTGGGGTATTTTGGGACATGGTTGTGAAGAAAGGTGGAATATACAGAAATGAAAACAAGCGAAGAAGTACCAGGCGAGGTGGGAAGGAGATATGATTTTGTGGAGAAATTAAAAGGCCGCAGGAAGGGTGCTAGCAGAGCATTCCGATTGGCGATGAGATACTAAAGACTGTGATAGAGGGGGGAATGCGAGGAAAGGGTGAGAAAAGGAAAGGGCGTATTTATTGAGCGTAATGAAGGGAGGTATGCGTAATTGAAGAATTCTTCAATTTTGTGTCAAATTTCAGGCAGTGCTTTTCTTTAGTTTTTAGTTTGGTGGCAAAGAAAGTTATCCTTATTCAGTTTATCCAAAATCAATCTTAAACTAGACTACCGAATAAAATTAATAATTATCTTTCATTGATCCCAATCTATTATAATAAAACATACTTATGTTATTTCACGTGACACTTAGGTCTCATGCAAAGTGACATACATATGTCGCATTATAATATAATTGGAGTAATAAAATATTACAGCTTCTCTAGCTCGAACAAATGAGTTTATATTATTTAGCCCTTTGGTTATTTAATACAGACATTGTGAAGTACACGAAACGAGGCTATAATCGAAGTCCTCATGCTGTAATTTCGAGTACTATTGCTATTAAATTATTAGATACTTAAGTAGTGATTAATTTGGAATGCGATGAATAATATATCTTCAGAGTCGTTAATTACAGCGTTAATATTAAATGCCCAATTATTACATCAATAATTTCTGCAGAAATAATTGGTGGTAGGTGAAAGGCTCCACCCGTGTTTTTTATAATTTTTTTCATATCCATGGGTTTTATAATATTTGCTTAACGCTGAATATATGTGCATTAATAGAAAACCCCGCAACGAAGATATTTCTGAAGGAATTTGAAGATTGAATTTGCATCATATATTTATGCATTATGTAAACACGCCACAATGAAGCAACGATGCCATTAAAATATATTGAAAATCATAATTTTGTCAACTGAAATTCACTTACCTAGTGGACAATATAAGAGGATAGATAGACCACAAGAAATAGCTAAACAACCAATTGACAAAGTTTATGCAATTAATAGAAATTTTCAAAACAATGTTTGATAATTAGAAAGTGAGAGAAATATAGGGCATTCCGTATGAGAACCCCCATATTATTTTCCTCTTTGGCTGCCAAAATAACTACGAGCCAAAGGCGGGAGTTTTACCGCAGAATGTTGACATCATTCCGATCGTAGAGAGTGGGTAAAGCAGCATTCCGGAAGATGTAATGTCCCGTCTTTCACGTAAGAGCCGACGATTATCCTCCGCCGCCGTCGCTTGCCTATTTAGCGCCGTCCGGATCAGAGATTTTATTCTTCCTTTGTCCGTTACACTTCTCAGTCAGCACCACTGCCTTGCGCATTCTGCCGACCCATTGGGCGCTCATTAGCCGCCGATTGTGATAGCGGACGGATGGCCCTCGGAAGGAATCGCCACCTTTCCCGCAGTCGCCCGCTCTCTCACCCTTCGACGGATTCCAATGCTATCGGTCGCACCCTCCAGCGTCGGCGACGACCTGCTCCAGTTACTAATCATCCCTCGGAACCGATTCCGATTGAAACCGCTCCGACATCGATCCGCGGTGCCGGCGCCTCGTTCCCTCCCCCCCCCCGTTACCTCTCCGCTCCGCCTCTCGACCCCCCTGCGGGCGGCATCGCCTCATCTGTTTTCCTGGGATGTCCTGTCGAAAGTAAGTTAATCCTCAGTCGAAGGGAAGAGGAAATTACTCTCCAATTGTCCCGGAAACAACATCAAGTTTTCGGAGATGAACCAAATCTGAGAATATTGATTGTTTTTGGGTGACAACGCAAGTTTTTGTCGGCTGCATTAAGCCCTGCGATGGCATTTTTCCGCCGGAGAACGGGATGGTTATTAATTTTCCCTTGAGAGGCAATTCACATGCGTTATCATCATATCAATGCGTATTAACCAAACGAGAGTATTCCTGAAGCATTTTTGAATTCTCATTTTCAGATTATGTTTTGACTTTGTGAACCGTATTCATTGGGGTGTATATTAATTAAAATGAGTGAAAATAAAGTAAGGCGTAAAGCCTTTTCTTATTGTATCATAATTTTAATTTACAATTCCGTATAAGCAAGTATACTCGTATACGATTTCAAATGCCATGTGATTTAACTTACGATTTTCAAAAGAATAACAGTATTGGATAAGCACATATATTACATAACTATAGTTTTTCATGGCAAAAAAATCGGCTCAATTTCTTAAAGATCGCTTAAAGAAGAAAGTGAGCATAACATGCATGTTATAGGAAATATTGTAAGTCCCTTGAATGAAGAAGAAAAAGAATAATGACACGTCCCCATATACGAGTATGAGGACGAGAAATATATTCGTATATATGTATATAACTCGTATATGTGGGGACGTGTTATAATTATGTTATAATTAATCATTCATATATATATATCAATTATATATATGTACACACACACATATATATATATATATATATATATATATATATATATATATATATATATATACATATATATATATTCCTGTGTTTTTCTTTTATTTCTATCCCTTTTCCTTATATCTACATCCATGTGAATGAATATTTATATATATATATATATATATTTATTATTATTAGGTAATCTACCGGTTAAGGTAGGTTTTTGGATGGACATAATTACTAATTAAATAGTTTGTGACCCCTAGCTAAACACAACATCCTACTTTACATCAGGTCCCTCTTCAGCTCTGAGTACTTTCTTCCTCCCTTCATCCCGTCCAACATCCCTATCCTGTTCCTTCACTTTCCTCGTTTGCCTAACATTCTCCCCTCAATTACAGTCTTTAACATCCCAATACCGGTCAATACCCCCTTCATCCACTTTTCCTGCCTCCATAGGATTGCTCCCAACAAACCCCTCTCTTATCCCACCATACCAAGTACTTCCTCGTTTGTTTTCTTCTCTGTCCATTTCACCTTCTCCATTCTTCTCCACACCCACATTTCAAAAACCTCCAATCTACATCTATCTTCCTGCTTCTATGACCACGTTTCCGCGCCGTACATAGCTACGCTCCATATCAAAGTTTTTACGAGTCTTTTCTTAACATCCTTACTCAAAGTCCCCGTCATCAACTCCCTCCTCCTTGTGAAAGCCTCTTTGCCTTGCGCAATTCCTCTCCTTACGTCATTACTACTTTGACCGTGTTGGTCCAAAACACTACCGAGATACGTACACTGTTCTACCTGCTCTAGTTTTTGCCCTCCTATTCAAATGTTAAGCTTAGCATTTTTCTTTCTAGAAAATCGCATAACCATTGTTTTATTAATATTGATTCTCATCCCATACCTGCCGCACTGAATTTCCAATTCACTAAGCAATGCTTGCAGCCCCTTGGCTGACTGACAAACTAAAGCTTGGTCATCAGCCATCCTAACGATTTTACGAATTCCCCGCCCACTTTCATTCCTACCTCCAGTTCTTCCCATACCTCTTTAATCATTTCCTCTGCATACAGGTTGAACAGCAACGGTGATAATGGGCAACCGTGCCTTACACCTCTTCGTAACACTGCCCATCCGGACTCCCCGTTTCCCACTCGCAAACGGATCATCCCCTAAGTAATCATTTGCCCTACTCTCTATCCTTTTGTTTTACATCCTGAGAACAACTTTAGCTGCGTGAGATATCAAACTTATCGCCCTGTAGTTCTCACATGATGTAGCCTTTACCTTTTTCGGAATAGGAACTAAAACTGATCTCACAAAGTCTTCCGGCCAGATTCCTTCCTCATAAATACTACGGATCAGCCCATATAGCCTCTTCCTCCCACATTTTCCTAAGCCTTTTAAAAGTTCCGCTCGAATGTTATCCACCCCCACGGCCTTAGTTAGTTTCATCTCCCTTAATGCCCTTTCTATCTCATTGTCTAGTATGCCTGGACCTAAGCTATCTTTCTCTACGTCATGTTCCTTTTCTATGTCTAACTTTGTTGGTCTAAGCTCTATACTACACAGATCTTCTAGTAGTAGTTTTGAGGGGAGGCGACCGACAGCTAAGGTCATTTGCGCCATAGGGGATGGATAGGAAAGGATGAAGGGTGGAGAGAAACCCGGCGTCGGCATTAGCCTACTCTTTACGAAAGGCGCCAAGGGGTCCGCAGTTTAACGTCCCATCCGACGGACGGCGTACTCACTCAAAGTACCCTCCACAAAGCACCTCAAGTAGGGATCGAGATACCTCTGAAAAATATTCAACACCGCCGGGATTTGAACCCGCGCCCTCATGGTGGGAAGCCAGTACGTTAGCCCCCGCACCATCTCGATCCCCACAGATCTTCTATATATTCCTTCCATCTCTCTTGGATCTTTCCCACGTCAACCATTACCTTACCCGCCTTATCTCTAACTGCTATCGTTGATCTCCCTTTCTTACTTCCCGATAAAGATGTAACTTTGCTGTACAGCGCACCGATTTCACCCTTCCTCTGCAGACTTTCCATATCCTCGCATTGCGTCTTCCACCATGCTTCTTTTGCTTTATTTGTTGTACTTCATTTTACCTAATTCTGTACCTACATTCTTCCATTTCCTTTTCTCAACTATCTTTGTAATTATCTCATCCGTGATCCATGGTTTCCTAGTCCTTTTAGCGTTAAGGGTTCTAATAGTGTCTTTAGCGGCTTTCGATAACCCTTTCTTGATACATTCCCATTTTTCTGGATAGTACTCAGCTCTATACCGTCCTCCATGATTTTCTCTACAACCTGCTGGTACTCCTTCCTTGTCAATCCATTTAATGCTCCTACATTCCATTTCCTAACCCAACGCCCCTGCTTTATCTTTTTGAAACGGACGTTTCATTTCATAACAACTAAATTGTGGTCAGAGTCCGCATCCGCTCCCGGGAAGCTGTGAGAATTTATCACACTGTTCCTAAACCCGTGTCTAACCAGGATATAATCTAGCTCATAAATTTCTGAGTCACCTGGCATTTTCCATGTATACCTGCGTCTTTTGTGGTGTCTAAACCAAGTGTTGGTGATGACTAACCCCTGTCTCCTGCAGAACTCAACTGCTTTCTCCCCGCGGTCATTCCTCGTGCCTAAACCGTAGTCCCCGACCTCGTCACCATCTCTTCTTTCGCCTACCGTCGCATTCCAATCCCCCATTACTATCAAATGCTTCCCTCCAGGAACACACGCGATTATGTCCTCTAACGTATCGTATATCCTATCGACCTCTTCTTCCTTATGATTTCTCGGTGGCATGTATACCTGAATAATAACCAAGTTCGTCGGTTCTGCTTTTATCTCTACTAGTAGTATTCTTTCCGCATCCTGCTCTATGTTGACTACGCTTCTTCCTACCTCTTTATTTAATGCTATGGCAACCCCTCGTTTACTCTCGTCCCCGCCGCTCTATATTATTCTATACTTATCACTCAAGTAATCCCCGCTATCTTTATATCTCACCTCGCATATACCTAAAATATCTATCTATATATATATATATATATATATATATATATATATATATATATATATATATATATATATGTGTGTGTGTGTGTGTGTGTGTGTGTGTGTGTATGTAATATTTTGCAAGTGTATTTATGCATATGGTATATATTTGATTACTGAACCCATGTTTAATAGGGATGCATAATAAATTCATCTATTATTAAATTGTGGGTATACTATATTATCTACTACCTGTTCGTTAAGCCGAATAAATGAGAATATTTCATTAATTCACGTACCTCAATGACTTCATTTCATTTAAATAGTGGTGCTTCATGGGACGGATTGCTATCCTCGAATGTTTATTCTTTTCGTGGCCGACGTTATCAGCATAGTGCTCAAACCATGACGGCAACTCTGGTAACCGTTCTATATGAGCTGACATCTCTGCATATGAGTCGATGAACTTTCAGCTTATATGGCATATTTTACAAGCTTATATCTGACTGGTATTAATGAGGAAAGTTTGTGGTAAACTCATGATTCATTCCATCGCAAAACAAATTCGTTATAAACATTTGAAAAAAGTTAACTCAGGGTCCGAGATGATATTATGCTACCAGATTAAACTCGCATTAACTAGGCACTGGACTGGATGGAAGTTTTAACAAACATATTGGTAGAGGGCCTAACAATAATATTATAAAACTTTAAGAAGACAAACCCACGTAATGCCAAACGAGAACTAAGCAGTTTATCAGCAAAGCCCCACCACAATTTCAGTAGAAAAATTGGGACGAAAGTGATTGCAAAAGGGTTCTGTGTTGACGAGTCTTCCAGAGAGACAACCACTGCAATAACACGGTCATTATACGTAGAGGGGTCGCCAAAATATTTATTTATTTATTTCATGAAAGTTAGTGTCACCAGATTAGAGAATCCGGGAATAAAAACTCTTCGACAGTAAAAATAACGCAATAAAACCGAATTTAATCTTTGGTATTCTTGTAAAAATAATCTATTTAATTTTTTCAAATATATATATATATATATATATATATATATATATATATATATATATATATATATATATATATATATATCTACGAAACGCCACAAGGGTATACAGCCTTGGGCAGGGGTATTTTAAAAAACCAACTGTATATATATATATACATACAGTTGGTTTAAAAAAAAAAAAAATATATATATATATATATATATATATATATATATATATATATATATATATATATACAGTTGGTTTTTTAAAATACCCCTGCCCAAGGCTGTATACCCTTGTGGCGTTTCGTAGAGTGTGATCGAGACGTATGTGTGGCGGCAATAATTATTATTAGACATGTCGTATTTCCATTTATTAAATCGCCTGCTCTCTTATTGACGCCCTCTTCATTTACTTGCTCTTCAAATGCGAGCGAATTACTCTTCTAAAACCGATCATTATTGCTACGGTTTTAGTAAGATAACTCGCTCTCCTGATTCACTCCTAAAATGCCATCAACATAACTATGGAACCTTTTATATTTTAGGTTATGTATGCATGAGTAAGTTTAATTTTTTTCGCGCTGTTTTGAATGTTTATAAATAAATGACATATACAGAGCATAGCATCGAGTTTCATTAAAACAAGAAAGAACGTGTCGAAGAAAATCGTTCGCCTAAGATATTTGTTAGAGTTGAACTTGAACTTATTATGTTAAATTTGACTTGAACCTTTTATGAAATTCACTTTATCTCGAGTAAGAGAATAGTTATTGAAAGGTAACGTGCACTTCAGATGAGTTGTTTTATGTTATTCGTTAGTCTCGCGGTGGCAACGGATACCAAACGGAAACAAGAGTGAGAGAAGCCTCTTCAAAAGTCTACCCTCCCTGAAATCTTCACTCATGCTCGATGCTGGATACCGAAGACTCCTGATTTGCATTTAATTTTACAGCTTTTTATTCTGGGATTCGTAAATCATCTGGAAGTGGTTGACGGTTAGTGGTGCGTAGTCTTTGACGGACGAAGGAGGCGTGAATGGCTCCGAAATTAGATGCCGAAGAGTGATGCACGCGCTACCGAAGCCGCGGCGGCACTTTAAACACTTTCTCAGTCCAGACGAGTGCGCCAAAACTTATAAAACCGTGAGGTAAACTCGCACGGAACGGCAAACGTGAGTATTTTTTTCTTGAAAGTCTGCTACTGCTCGGGACTAAATTCTCCTCCTTGAAACGCACAACAGCGGCGTAAGGGTAACTGTTACGAGCTAACCTTTGACGAAGGGGTCGGCCAATGAAGTCTCGATATCTGATTAGAATTGGCACTTGCAGACAACACGGTAGAATCCAGTTGTGTTCTTCAAGTAGGTCGTAAATTGAAATTTGATTTCTTGCATTTTATGATATTATAATATAACAAAATCATTTTCCTATGAATTATTTCTTAATAATTGAAAAAAAAATCTTTCAAACCAGCTTTGGCTCTTCTCAGTTGAACCAACGTGCCAACATCAATTTTCCAAAACATGGCTATTAGGATGAAATCCACAATAATTTTTAAAAATATTTATACGAATTGTTCACTAACATAGCTTTAGCATATTCTTCAAAATTATGAGTCAGAATTGTCAAAATATTTTGTATAAAAGTCCTGCTTTATGTTGTTTATTTTGCAAACAGCACTAAATGAATTCGTTTTCTCTTCCAATCAGGGAAGTATCTAGCAATGAAAATACGCGTGCCCATATGCTTTTGTTATTTCCAATAATAAGTCGCAGCAGTAGTTTTTAGTGGAGGTGATTGATAACCTGATAGCTGAGGTCACTTGCGCTTTCGATGCTATTGATCATTGAATAGTATCATGGTTGCATAGTTATGATTACACATCAAATACTCATTCTGAAAAAAAGCTTACAAGAATTTCACTGACAGGCGTCATTTTCAACTTATTCAATGAGATTACTAGTTCTGGATTTTCAATACTGCAACAATATTTACATAAACAGAATGGGGACATGGTATTGTAAACAGCAGAAAGTATCCATTCAACTCATAACCTATTTCAGTATTGACTCACTACACATTCAGTATAGAAAACACAACAATACGAGGGTGGTCTGAAAAGTTTCCGACCAAACAAAGATACAAGACATTTTTACTGAAATTTTCCGAGGTCGGAAACTTTTCAGACCACCCTCGTATACTGTATTCCACCCATTATCGGTTTAATAGTCGATGTTAATCTCATACTACGATGATGGGTCTGGCATGGGAAGTATGAGTATAGGGAAACCCGCGAAAAATCTTCCTAGATATATTTCTTGCATTTTATTTCAATAATAAATCAAAATCACCCAGCACCCAAAAGCTGGGTTAATTTGATGTTCACGAAACTGTTACATTACACTTCTTATTTACTTTTATTTTCTCTCTTTTGCCGTTCAATATTTTTACAGTATGACCTCCTACGAAATTAAACCTTGGACTCGCCCCTGCTTTGTGCCGCAAAAGAAAGTCACATAAAGTTTAGATTTGAAAGTTTCTTCCAGCAATATCTTGTTCCCTGAAAATCACAACACTGGGGTGGTCGGGTGCATGACTCAGATTTAAACACGAGACCGTTCGAACAATAATTATACCTTATTCACTGGGATAATGCGCCACCGAAGTCTAGTCTATGCATTATAAAAGCATCACTTTGGTAATAACCATCGTAGTTTATAAGTCCAATGACAGTTTTTCGGCAGCTCCCCAATGTATTCTATTAACTGACAGTCAATTTCTTTAAGTATTTAGCGCTAACGTGTTTCATCACGTATAATTTCAAATTAAATTGAAAAAATTTTTTGATACAATTCTGCATCATTACACTGATTCAGAAAGCGGGGAAATAATGACGTGGTGTGAGTTGAATTTACCGCTTAATTTTCCTAGTGATAATGGGAAGAATGTAAGGTGATGTCATCAAATTGCTAGGTTAAGCTTATAGACTGCAGCCGTTGAAGCCCAGGAGGGTAGGTTTCCGCGATTCCCTTCATGGTCACTGTGGCATACAATGTAGATGGATTGTTGCCAAATACTTTTTTAGAGCAAGGTTGATTCGATTTTTATTCAACTAAGAAACTCCGTATTACTAGCCACACCTGTTTTATAAGCGTTGTAATTCTATTGATAATAATTCGTTCTACGGTTGCGTTTAAAATTGTAACGCATTCTATTAATACATACCATCATTAGACAATATATGTTTAATTGATATTGCTGAGTGCTTAAAATCTTTTTTAAACTAAATTCCGTGCAGCATACGTTTATTCATTCATTCTAGGTGATGCACGCAACACGGTTGGCTTAGCGTGCGTGTTTTTTTAAGTATTTGTTAATACACGTCATCTTCACCAATTGAGGCAAAAAGCAGGAAAAACAGAAATATTGAAAATGGGAAAATGTGGGAAGATCTTGTTGTGTAAATAGCCTTGTTGTGGATCTGGGAAGGTCAACATAAACCCAGCAAAAAAGGTGTTGAACGATAAATTAAATGTGTGAATTTATTGTTTGAGTCGAGTTTGAGATTTATCGTTTAAGATACTGCCTGTTGCGTGAGGGCCTAATGGGCTTATACAATGGCTGGAATAGAAATAGTTTGCATCATCTCAAACAAACAAAGAATAGGTGGGCGATTTGGAAGGGGTGGGGTTTTTGGTGAAGAGAGAAAGAGGGGAGAAACTCAGTGTTGACATTGGACCACTCTCACCCAAATATATCAAGGAGTTACACATTTTAACGACACATCTGACGGATGGCCACTTGGTTGCACATCACTTGAAGTGTTCTCCACATTGCTCGGGAATCGGGACACCACTTTGGGGAAGGGGGGTGGGAAGCCAGTTAGTGCACTATTTCAACCCCAAATCCGATCCCACTGGGGAATGAAAACACTATTTCATGAATGATATGAAATCTGACATTGATAACGGGTCTTCTTTCAGGTGAAGATCGAAATTAATCTCAGATCCTACTGGCAGGTCAGCAATCACATCTTTCTCTACTCTCGTTGCCCGCATGCAATTGTTATACCAGTAATCGAATCAATACGGGCTAGTCTCGTGGCAATTACGATTGGCGAGAATTATATCATTAAAATCGTGGTTCATATCAGTGGCACCTCAATGAATCTGCCACTAGAAACGTGAGCGATTGTCTTCAATCCAGGGCAGGTCATTCATTTCGACCAGTAAAGAGGTACAGGAGCTGTAATTTGAAGTCATTGACCCGACAGGTTACACACCTTCTTATTACGAACACATTTAATCACAATGAACTCGCTTAAGTGAACGGTGATCGTATTGGAGGTACATCACCACCATAGGTCTGTTGAAAGGTCAGAATGATTTACCTTTTGATACACCTGTCTCTGATAAATTACTGATTAGAACTCATTTGCATACAAGATCCAATGCAAGTAATGGCCGGATCTCGATGAATTTGCAGGTAGGAATTAAAGGTTTAAATTACCAGGATATCATCATTGTTATATTTGTAAAGCATCGGTTTTGTGTACTCAAGTTTTAGATGAATGAATCATATGTTATGCAATACAAATCACCACATGGTAGAGACACTTCATGTTCATCTTCAATACTGCCTGTAGTTTTGCTTCAGTCGAAACCCAAAACTGTCGTATCGTTCCCCTTTAATGCACAAATGTTGCCAGAAAAAGTAACTCATTAGCAGGAAAATTTCAATTAAATTGCACGCAAGTCTTTGGTGTTATATACTGGACCATTTTTTCGACTATGGTTGAAGTGCACATTGATATGAAATAATTGTGTTCCACTATCTGCCCTATGGCAAACAAAAAACATGCAAGTAATTCCCGACATCGGGCTCCACCTTTCTCATCAAAATCGAAATGAATATTGAGTCGTCAGACACTCACGGCCGAACGAAAAAGTGGCGGCGGAAGTCTGAATTGGAATGATTGATGCAGACAGATTTTATAAAGGGGTTATTGCATTCATAGCGACAATTCGTCCAACTGAATATGAACTCCATTGCCTTTGGGTCATTTGATTTTATCATTAATTGCGTCCCACGAAATGGGAAGGCCGTGTCGCGGGAGTTTATTAGATATTTTACGTTTTCTATCAGACTATTACCTTTCTCGCGAAAATTAAGTTCATGGATATAATTTTAAATTGAACCTTAGGCAGACGCTCCTAATTACAATATCCCTGTTGGCAATGTTATCCAGCCTCCACTTGGTGGCATTCTTGATAAATTTATAGACTCTGTCCAGCATTTCCCATTTTTATCGATTTCGGCTTTTACTAGTAAGAATTCGTCAAGGCCGGAGTAATTTTCAAGAACGCTCTTAACATAAGGATGGTTAAATAATGAAACCCCTGGGTGATAAAATACATTTTCGATTGTAATGCAAGATGTTACTTATTGACTTTTCCAAATTTGAAAGAAAAAATGTCCATTGGCGTATTTATATTCTTTTAATTTTAAGTTGATGAATATTATAATGAAATTCAGTTTGGTCGGTGCAACCGAACTTTCGACGAATCAATTTCGGCTTATTAACAACTCTTAATAACTTTTAAAATGAATTTCGTCTTTTGGTCTTTGTCTTTCTTTGCCAAAGATTAAATACGACGAAAATTAGTCGGTAAAAGAAGAAATTCGTGTCATTAGCAAATTATTAATTTCACTGGGAAGATTGAAGGAAGTTAAAAATAAATTTTCTCAAACTAACCTTTCAGTTTCATTAATATCATGAAACTTTGGAAAGAAATTCAAATTTTCAATCAATTTCAGAGGTCAAGCGCGTGTTAAATTTAAAAATACTCGTAAGTTGACTGTATGTCGCTGAGAGACAATGACCAGAAAACCCAAAGAATATTACAAACTATTTATAAAGTATGTATTCTGAAAAGTTTAACAGCCTTTGTGGTCAATTTAATTATTTCCTCAGTGGCGAGATGGCGATAACTTTCGGATCAGTTAAGAGGACATAACAGTTGGTGTTCCTGGAGGGAAACATCTGATGGTGATGGGCGATTGGATGCGACGTTAGACGAAGGAAAAAAATGGTAGTGAGGTTGGGGACTACGAATCTGGAACAAGGAATGACCGCGGGGGAAAAAGCAGTAGAGTTCTGCCGAAGACGGGTAATCATAGGGAACACTTGATCTAGACATCACGAAAGACGCAGATATATATGGAAAATGTTGGGACATCAGGAAGATATCGGTTATTTTATGGTTAGGCTCAGATTTAGGAGCAGCGATATCAAATCGCACAGTTCCTCGGATGCGGATTCAGATCATAATTTAGTCATAAAAAAGTTTGGTGTCACATTCAAACGGATTAAACATGGAAATCGATTTCGGAATTGAATTGTAAAAGCAATAACTGAAACGACAAGAATAAGAGTATCAGAAGGCTGCAGAGAAAATGGCGAGTGAGGAAAGGTAGCTGGGTACTATAGAGGATAAATGGGGGCATATCAAATAAGGACATATAATATCAAAAGTCGCGAACGATACATAAGAAAAGTAAATAAGAAAAGGAAAAGAAACCATGGATTTCAGCCAATATAAAAAAAATTAAACGAGAGAAGAAGATTGAAGAATGCTAACACAAAGAGCTAGATGGAAGGAAATATAAAGTGATGAGTTATAAGCTGAAGCGGGAGACAAAGATAGGAAATAAGGCGTGGTGGAAGATTCAGTGCGAGGATATGGAAAGTTTAATAAGAAGGGGAGGAATTGTGACGATGCATGGGAAGGTGATGGCATTTCCAATAAGTCATCTCCCATGGTTTCTTCTCTCCTATTCTCCCTAGAGGTTCCCTTTCCTTAATACAGGGTTCGTCCGGAAAATAAGTGTACTGAGCTCAGGAAAAAAATGTATTACACTTTTATATATCTTAAGCTAATATTCCTCAAAATAGGACCCTTGTGAGTCGATACACTTGTTCCAGCGGCGTTCCCATTCCTGGAACGCTCCCGCGAAGGCATCATCGGGAACCTCTCGAAGACTCGTCGTCGACCTCTTCTCTGCCCTCCACGAACATCTTGTGCCACCGAAAGATCATGTTTCTGGACATGGCTGACTCCCCGTAAGCCTGGTTAATCATACCGACAGTTTCGGTAGACGATTTCCCAAGCTTTACCGCAAATTTGATGGAATAACGCTGCTCCAAAAACTTCGGCATCGCGTTCCGTGACGTGGGTCGAGCGTGGATGTTCGCGTTAACAGAGCTCCTCACTACACCACAGCTCAGAGCCGACTGCCTTTTTCAGCGTCGCTTGCCAACATACCCCCCTCCAATCGCAGCCCGTCAGAGCGGTGCTGGGCGCGCCTGGAGCGGCGGGAAAAAATCAGTACACTTATTTTCCGGACGAACCCTGTACGTTTCATACAAAGTTAAAAAAAAACATGCGTTTTACATGGATCATACGGAGAATTAAATTATCGCATATAAAGATCATCAAATGCTGCATTAATAATGATGCAAGTGTGCTGCATTGTTTACGGACAGCCATGTCATTCACGGAGCTGATACCGCATAAAACATTCGTACAATACATCGCACGTAGAGAAATCTATGAAAAAATTAGTATCAAGGGCTTGACTCATTTTTACAGATGTTTTTGTGTCTTTCTTGACAGCAAGCTACTCTTCCTTAAGCCCATCTTACCGCCACATTGTTTCTCTCGCAAGTTGAATAAACCCTGATATCAAATTCAAACAAAAAAGTACACTCACACGGGTGTGTCCTTTTTTATGTTCTTCTATATTGGTTGGCCAACGCCATCTCGCTCCTCCGTTTGAATTATTATTCACATCCATGGGACTTCGGTACTTTTCATGTGTGTACACACACACACACACACACACACACACACACACACATATATATATATATATATATATATATATATATATATATATATATATATATATATATATATATATATATATATATTTGATCCTAAAGTCAGACCATATATAGCTCTAAAAGGACAAGCGGTCGATTGCTCATTACTGATTTAATCAATTGATTTGACGAACGAATTGAATTTTCACGTTCAGTCTCCACCCATTTACGTGTACACATTAGAATGACTGCGAAAGATCAATATTTTGCTTCGTATTTCGAGGAGCATAAAAAAAAGAAACCAGCTTTACAGAGCGCTAAATAATTACCTGTTGTCAGATTCAGACATGGGAATTGACGCACTAACAGTTGTAGCTGGCGAATGACAATTTTGCCTTTTGCTTTAATGAATTAATCTTATGGCTCTATAAAATAATAAATGTTAGTACACTTTAGTTAAGAGATATTTTCTCGAGACCCCACATCGATCACCTTAGCCTCGGTAGCAAAAAAGCAAATTAGCATTGTGGCGTCAAGCATCTGCAAAATTTCAGATGCCCTTTTGCTTCTCGAAGTACTTCCCTTCCCCCCCCCCACCCCCCGGACTGTGTGTGTAACACAGAGTAGGCGTAGGGAATTGCAAGGGCTCGTCCCAAGTGCTTTCTGCAGATGACGTCATGGTCTTGTTTATCATGTTTCGTAGTGGCTAGGTAGGACTTGGAATTTCCATACCAAATTACATTTGCTTGCTATCGTTGTTATGCAGATAGGGAATTTGCAGCATGGCGATGGCTAAAATCTGTGGCCTACCCGGAATTCACAGCAAAACACGGGTACACTGGGTTCTACTTCATTAGGAAATCAACAGAGATGACCTACTTTTTTTTACGCAGCTACCCCTTGAAATTCAAAAGCGACATTGATGGTAAGAAAATCATAGTATTAGAGCTGGAATGTAACATGACTTATTGATAGAGAGTGGCCGATTCATCGGTGATTTCTGCATTAAAATGCATAGGTCCCCGTGAACAACTGGATTTATGAAGACGAATGAAACCAAACTTGGTCAAAATTTTAATTAGAAAGTTCGTTATCTCCTAAATAATTTCAACATTAATTTATTTTCGGTTAATTTTTATCTTTAATAAACTCTATTTCCTTGAATTATGATTTATTTCGACGCCGATAATAAAAAAATTGATATTACCTAAACTTCTTTTATTTAAAATTTTACTTTTGTATACCTGTGACATTTCAGAAAAATTGATCTCTAAGGAAGACTAAAAAGAATTTCATTATTAGAGTGTAGGAGGCACAACAGTTCTAGATTAATTCGGAGTATGAGACTGTCTTCTTAAGTGAATTTCGTTTTGCTCTCCATCAGTCGTCCTTAATTTTTATTTATCTAGAAAATAAATGTTTGACCTGCCTTAGAGATGGAGTGTAACTTTATTTGAATGTAAGGAAACACTAACCAATTATTAATCTAATAAAATGTATTATATTGCAATAAAATTCCCTCGCCCTTCCATAGTGGGTGAGGGAATTAACACTGAATAGAGAAGAGTGGAGGGCTGTATTAAAACTAATCATAGATTGGGATGCTGATGATAATGAATCAAATTGGAATATTTGTGTAAGGACGATGGTGATTATTTTTAATTACTTATTTAGGGCATTTTACCGCAGCAGGTCTAGGAATTATTCTCCAATTAATGAAATTACATGATATTTTTAGACAACCAGATGTTACACATGTACTTAATTCAGATCGGATAATAACATATTTATTCATGACACCACATGACAAACGTTACCTACACCGACTGTATAGAAATATTAATTATAAAGCAGATTGAAATTAATAAATGTAATATGCATTAAAGACAGATTTAAGAGACGGAAGCAATAAGTTTGGAAACGCGAAGAGATAGACGCAAGAATTAATGCTTTGATAATTGATAAAAAAAATTAATTTTTAATAAATAATAATGATATACTAATGAGTGAGTTGCAGTGGTGTTTAGTGAGAGGAATCACCGGGGGAGATAATGCCGTATTAAAAACCTTTTGGACGAAAGGTATCCTCGCAGTTTCGAGTCGAAGTCAACTACGTGCCATCCACTTTGCATGCATTGTTCCTCACATCCAACCAGAAACCGGGGGACACCACTGAGGCATCCTTTTAAACTTCGAGTCGAACCAGTCCCATCTTTTGGGTGCCCAAGAGATGAAAGGTGTCGCCAAAAAGGTCCAAACATTACGACGCCAGACCCAACAGACGGTGAACGGTTCGATTCCATTCCACGCGAAAAACGAGAATGCCAAAGTACCAAATTCTGCCAAAACTAGGACCCTCCGTGAGTGGAGTCCAGTGGACAAACCTAACACCAAACCAAATCCCAAAAACTTTGTTTATTACGAAGGCGTAACATCGCCGTAGCGAATGTTTTAGACTTACTATTCTGTTGTGAAGCCAAAGTGAAAGCGTCAACTTAACTATCTCACTTGCAGAGATATCCTCCTATTATATCAACCGGAATGGTCGAAAGTGTGGGCGTTTGGGGGACGGGCGGGGCCCTCAGCCGAACGAAATCCCCCTCAATAGCCAGTTTCGTCCCTTTAGTAGCGTTAATAATTGTTTACTGCCGCTGATCACACGCATTTATCACTTCTCCCTCCCCATTGCTACGATTGGGTGACATAAATATGATTTTCAGGAGCTGGTCCCTTAAGAAATACCTACGAGGGCGGTTAAATAAGTACCCGTGTTAGAAATGAAGAAACCATTTTTTCAAAAACTTTTTTTTTATTTTCAACATACTCCCCTTTTAGAAAGATACACTTCTCCCAACGTTCCGGCTATTTTTTTAACGCTTCCAAAAAATAGGATATGTGGAACTCTCCAAAATACGCCCCTGTCTCAGCGATAACTTCCTCGTTTGAGCTAAATTCTTTTCCCACGAGCCATTTCTTCGTGTTGGGGAATAAGAAAAAGTCGCAGAGCGCCATATCGGGTGAATACGGGGGGTGGGGCAGCAATTCATAGCGTAGTTCATTCACTGCTTCGAAGTTGACAGCTGGATCAGGTTGTTGTCCACCGTGAGCAATCGGGGCACCCCTCGAGCCGACAATTTTTTTATCGCCAACTTATCTTGTAAAATATTAATTGCCGTTCCGGTCGGCACACCCACGACCTGTGCTACTTCGCGCACTTTCGTCCGTCAATCAGCGAGAATCATGGCGTGAACTTTTTGAATGATTTCCTCAATAACCACGTCTATCGGGCGTCCTGGTCGCTCCTCATCAAAAACAGATGTTCGCCCACGTTTAAATTCGTTGAACCAATATCTAACTGTGGTCATAGATGGCGTAGTGTCCCCTTAACAGTATCCAACTTAGATTTATCTCCTCGCATTTCTTCCCATCCAACAACAAAAAGCGAATTACCGAACGATACTGCTCTTTTTTCATCTTAGCGAAAATCACGAAGATCGTCTTACTCGAATGGCTGCCAAATCCAAACTAAGATTTAAATCAGTCTGAAATTTGTTTCACCATAGTTTGATAGATGGCAGCACACGATGATAACATAAATATTCCTCAGGAATGCCCTTTGTCGTCAAACACGGGTACCTATTGTACCACCCTCGTAGGTAGCCGGAAATTCCGGAATTCTTCTAGGTAACGATTCCTTCCTTCAGTACCTGGTACTGGTAACGATACAGCATTACCTCGATATTTCCTTTCGTACCAGAATTTATTGTTTACATTAGAAAAAAATAAACTATTTTATTTATTTCTTAGTCATTATGACGCGAACAGGAATACCTGTCCTTGTTGAAATTAATTAATTTCTGAAAGCCAACACCCACTATTTTCTAATTGGAATACGTCAGCTTTGATTTGGTCTGCAAAAAACATGTTGTACCTCATCCAGCCATTTCATTTTAAATAAATATATATATGTATATATATATATATATATATATATATATACATATATATACACACACATACATTCTCCTCAATTTACTGCCAAGTAACAGGGGTAGAGTACGCTCCACTTAAAATTCAATTTGATTATTTTAACGAAAGTTAGCGTAGCTGTGTTGATCATAGAAGATGAAGAACTTTAATCCTGTTTAAATGACGACTAATCATAATCATCTCATATTTCACTCCACACAAATTGGCCTTTTTCAATGCTTGCTAGCATTTACCTTTGAGTAGAAATCAGACAAGAGACTAAAGGAGGTGTTCAATCGATATTTCATATCCTTATCATTCGATTTTTTATGCAGAGTTAGGTAATTTCCAATTAAATATGCAATATATGTAGCGTGGGTAATATATTCATGTCAATACTATGTGTACATATATAATGTAATATATATACATAATGTACACATATGTCATACAGATAATGTACATATTATATATAATTATTAGGTAATCTACCGGTTAAGGTAGGTTTTTGGATGGACGTAATTACTAAGTAAATAATTTGTGGCCGCTAGCAAAACACAACATCCTACTCTACATCAGTTCCCTATTCAGCTCTGAGTACTTTCTTCCTCCCTTCATCCCGTCCAACATCCCTATCCTGTTCCTGCACTTTCCTCGTTTGCCTAACATTCTCCCCTCAATTATAGTCTTCAACATCCCGCTGCCAGTCAATACCCCCTTCATCCACTTTTCCTGCCTCCATAGGATTTCTCTCAACAAACCCCTCTCTTCGCCCCCCATACCAAGTACTTCCTCGTTTGTTTCCTTCTCTGTTCATTTCAGTTTCTCCATTCTTCTACAGACCCACATTTCCAAAGCATCCAGTCTACGTCTATCCTCCTGCTTCAACAACCACGTTTCCGCGCCGTACATAGCCACGCTCCAAATTTAAGTTTTTACGAGTCTTTTCTTAACATCCTTACTCAACGTCCCTGTCATACTCTCCCTCCTCCTTGTGAAGGCCTCTTCGCCTAGCGCCATTCTTCTCCTTACGTCCCTACTACTTTGACCGTGTTGGTCCAAAACACTACCGAGATACGTAAACTGCTCTACCTGCTCTAGTTTTTGCCCTCCTATTCAAATGTTAAGCTTAGCCTCTTTCTTTCTAGAGAATCGCATAACCTTTGTTTCATTAATATTGATTCTCATCCCATACCTGTCGCACTGAATTTCCAATTCACTAAGCAATGCTTGCAACCCCTTGGCTGACTGACAAACTAAAGCTTGGTCATCAGCAAACCTAACTGATTTTACGAATTCCCCGCCCACCTTCATTCCTACCTCCAGTTCTTCCGATGCCTCTTTAATCATTTCCTCTGCATACAGGTTGAACAGCAACGGTGATAATGGGCAACCCTGCCTTACACCTCTTCCTAACACTGCCCAACCGGACTCCCCATTCCCCACTCGTACCTGAGCAGTCTAAGACATGTACAGGTTTCGGATTAGCCTCCTTTCCCTCCAATCTATTCCTATTTTCTGCAAAATACTCATTAGTTTTTCCCAATTCACTCTATCTAACACTTTTTCGAAATCTACGAAACAGGCAAATACCTCCTGGTTGTGTTTTATATTCCTTTCGATTAATAATCTCATTACTGCAATGGCATCACGCGCACCTCTTCCCTTCCTAAACCCAAACTGATCCTCCCCTAAGTAATCATTTGCCCTACTCTCTATCCTTTTGTTTATGATCCTGAGAACAACTTTAGCTGCGTGGGATATCAAACTTATCGTCTTGTAGTCCTCACATAATTTAGCCTTTACCTTTTTCGGAACAGGAACTAAAACTGATCTCACAAAGTCTTCCGTCAAGATTCCTTCCTCGAAAATACTACGGATCAGCCCATATAGCCTCTTCCTCCCACTTTTTCCTAAGCCTTTTAAAAGTTCCGCGTGAATGTTATCCACCCCGACGGCCTTATTTAGTTTCATCTCCCTTAATGCCCTTTCTATCTCATTGTCTAGAATGCCTGGACCTAAGCTATATTCCTCTACGTCATGTTCCTTTTCTATGTCTAACTTTGTTGATCCAAGCTCCTTACTACACAGTTCTTCTATATATTCCTTCCATCTCTCTTGGATCTTTCCTGCGTCCACTATTACCTTACCCGCCTTATCTCTAACTGCTATCGTTGACCTCCCTTTCTTACTTCCGGATAAAGATTTAACTTTGCTGTACAGCGCACCGATTTCACCCTTCCTCTGCAGACTTTCCATATCCTCGCATTGCGTCTTCCACCATGCTTCTTTTGCTTTATTTGTTGTACTTCATTTTACCTAATTCTGTACCTACATTCTTCCATTTCCTTTTCTCAACTATCTTTGTAATTATCTCCTCCGTGATCCATGGTTTCCTAGTCCTTTTCGCGTTAAGGGTTCTAATAGTGTCTTTAGCGGCTTTCGATAACCCTTTCTTGATACATTCCCATTCTTCTTGATAGTACTCAGCTCTATACCGTCCTCCATGATTTTCTCTACAACCTGCTGGTACTCCTTCCTTGTCAATCCATTTAATGCTCCTACATTCCATTTCCTAACCCAACGCCCCTGCTTTATCTTTTTGAAACGGACGCTTCATTTCATCACAACTAAATTGTGGTCAGAGTCCGCATCCGCTCCCGGGAAGCTGTGCGAATTCATCACACTGTTCCTAAACCCGTGTCTAACCAGGATATAATCTAGCTGATAACTTTCTGAGTCACCTGGCATTTTCCATGTATACCTGCGTCTTTTGTGGTGTCTAAACCAAGTGTTGGTGATGACTAACCCCTGTCTCCTGCAGAACGCAACTGCTTTCTCCCCGCGGTCATTCCTCGTGCCGAAACCGTAGTCCCCGACCTCGTTACCATCTCTGCCTTCGCCTACCGTCGCATTCCAATCCCCCATCACTATCAAATGTTTCCCTGCAGGAACACACGCGATCATGTCCTCTAACTGATCGTATATCCTATCGACCTCTTCTTCCTTATGGTTGCTCGGTGGCATGTATACCTGAATAATGACGAAGTTCGTAGGTTCTGCTTTTATTTCTATTAGTAATAATCTATCCGTTACATACTCTATGGTGTTTACGCTTCTTCCTACCTCTTCATTTAATACTATGGCAACCCCTCGTTGGCTCTCGTCCCCGCCGCTGTATATTATTCTATACCTATCACTCCAGTTATCCCCACTATCTTTCCACCTCACCTCGCATAGACCTAAAATATCTATATTTCCCCTTTCCATCTCTCGCTTAACAGTCTCCAGTTTCCCTGTCCTCATCATTGTCCTAACATTCCGCGTTCCTATTCTAACTCACTTGGTCTTCTTCTTCTGCGTCTTCTGTCCTGCTGCTGCCGGTTTTCCCTTGCAATGGTTTCGTGGGATGACGACCGCGGAAGCCTTGCCTCCCCCGCTGCCGGGCACGGCACACGGCCGATTGGGCCGAGCCCCGTAGTTGCCAGGACTCAAAATCTCTGTATTGTCCATCTTTTAAATCTTGGGAATGATAATTGAGGTGGTTTCCCGTTGCCTTCCTCAATAGTGTTTTTAACGTGACACCATCACTTACTGGCCGCCCCACGGGGGCCAGACGCCATTGCAGCCGCCTCACTGAGGAACAGACGCTGCGTGGACTACCTTTCGTCTGGCTCCTAACCTTCGACCTATCTGGCATGGGTGGCCCTACCAGGAGCAATAATTATTACTCCCGCCAGCACAGCTCTAGGGGTCATCGGAAAGCACAAGCCCTTCCACCACGTCAAGGTTGTAGTCCGAGGAGGTATATTATATATATGTATGTATAAATTTTGATAGATATTTTAGAACCTTTTAAGCCACCGCTAGGGTTTGTGGCAGGGGGTGAATACGCATCAGACTAATTTTGAATCTACCGGGGTCGGACAATGTTATTCTGATCCCTCATTGTTCGTGAAAAACATGATATCTTAAATATTTCTATTCTACACTTGATCTCTCTCTATCTTATTGACATAATCTCTCCTTCCGTAGTACGATGGGGGTAATAATACATTCTTAACATGACTGATAAAGAGACGTCCTTCCAATTTATGCAAGAGATTGAATGCGTAATTTAACCTTCACTCCGTGAGTGATTCGCAGCCTAGCTGCTCTAATATTTTGGACACGCTACAAAGTTTATCATAACAACGCTGTACAAATCTAGCTCCTCTACGGTGCGAACAATCCAATTCGGCAACCAATCCAACTTCGCCCAACCAGCGAAAGATAACATTTATCCGTGACCTTTTCATCATTGCATTTACTCAGTACTTTTATAATAAATCCTAATTTTTGTTTGCTTTTCAACATATTCCCCGAATGAGTTTCACCCAGGAGAGGTTGTGAGTGAGGGTAACTCCTAAGTATTTAATCAAGTCTACACATTCCATTTAGGTTTTCCTGATGCAGTAGGCGTTCGGGAGGGAATTGCTCTTTTTCCAAAAATTCATCACCCTGCATTTTTTTAAGTTTAATTCTATTTTCCACGTGTCGCACCAGCGTTGTAGAGCACTAAGGTCATCTGATAAATCTGTTTTGTCCTCAGGATTACGGATATATTTGTAAACCTCTGTATCGTCAGTATATACACGTATGTTACTAGAGTCAATATCGTTAACGTAAAGTATGAATAAAAGAGCGTACGGGCGGAGGTAGGGGTTGCAGATACCGCTGAGCTAATCCTCCGGTACCACCTGATACCAGTTGGAGACGGGGATGAGGTATGCCTTCGCATCTCCCACCTCTCGGCGCTGCGTTAACTTTCCTCCGCTACTGCGCGAGACCATCTTCCGGTTTCCGGAATGGCACCTCTCCCCCATCAAAAGATTGGACTCCGCAATTATACGCATCAATTGAACATATTCCTCCGGGAATAAACTCTCTTGACCCTCAAGATGAGCAGGGATTGAACAAAGATCAAAGCTGCATATGTGCCTCGCTATCGTAGTACCTGTGTTCCGATTCCTTAATATACAAGATTGAATATAATCATCATTGCTCTAATACAGTTGAAAAAATTTATTTTTACCAATAGATTTTGATCGCGAGATGGGTAGCCTCGTTCAGGTCGAGATTCTGTTTTTTCTTGGACGCCTCATTTCGGATGCACCTCGGAGGGATGGGGTGAAATCATGAAATCGGAATGATGCTCGAGTCCGGTGCCTCGTGTTTGTTTTAGTGCATCGCGGCAACGTTGAGTCCTTGACGTCGGTTGGGTTTCAAGCAGATGTGTACGGAGTATTTTTAAACTCTCTTTAAACCCCCATGAACGCATGAGTGCCATTACACCAGTCCTTTTGTTCGAAGCTTCCGAGGACGGGGGAAAACCACAAAATGCGCCATGCCAAATTGCGCTTTTATCGAGGGAAACGCTTAGGGTTAGGGATGAAAGCGTTAAGGAGTTTTCAATTGAGTACTTCGAGGCATCGATTCGAATCCTAAGAATGAATTCTGCCCACAAACATCGCATTAAATGTATATTGATACGCATACTTTATCGATTCGAGTCCAGTTAATGTGTTTGAATGGGGATGTTAAGTATTTTGAGTCAGTATTATTGTTTTTGATCGTTTTTGTAAACATCGTCAAGAATTGTGTTATCCTATTTTTTCCAATATTCAATTTACATAACTCTCTGAATGTTCAGAAAATTGATATCCAATTTTCACAACATAAGGGAGACTGTCGAATGTATAGATTCAAGAATTCTATCGTCCCGCATAGTATTCGCGACATCAATAAAATGGGGAAGACTTAAGAAAATAATAGGTTCACGTTGCCGAAAATAGGGGGTTACAAAATTAAATCCCCAAAAAACACTCTTCAAAGTCCGGGGTCCGAAGACCCCGCGCCGTGCGCCCTTGTGCCAGGTGGGGTGTAGATGAATGTTCATAAAGTCTGTTGTATTTGTGAATTTCCAGTCTGGAATGCATAGAATACTAACGGGTAACAAGCGTCTGAATTGGATGTGTGCCTGCCCTCTTTTCGTGTATTTTCTTTCCCTCTTTGTGTAGGCATAGGAATAGCTGCTAACCATGTAATACTCGCAACATGTGTAGGCATGCTGCATGATTGGTGCTCGGTCGTCCCTTTTCCACGCGGTTTTTGTGGATTCGAAGGGTGCCAGGTGCATGAGGAAAGAGAGGGAATAAATTTCGAATTGCAGGTGACCTACCACCCCCTGCCACACGCCCTTGCGACGGCTTGTGGGGTACTATGTGGATGTAGATATTTTGCATGTCCTGATATGGCTTTATGACCACTTGGGCCAATAGTAATAATACCATTTCTGAGTTCCTCACCTTCCCCATTGGCCATCTTAAACTATCGATACTCGGCTGGGAGCCGTATCGGAATCGATCATCTTGAAGGAGAAGTTTTGTGAGTAAAGGGCCCGTTTGGGGCGGATTTGGAATTGGGAGAGAAGAAGAAAGGGAGTTCGGCCTTGCAATTGCCAACCGAGTAGGTATTTTCATATCCTCCTTCCAAGCATCATCGTCCCCTTTGGTGTAAGAATATCAATCGATTCTCATTCATATAGTCGAAAGCCATATCCATTACGATCTTTGTAACGAATATTCCAAGTAATCCTAATGCGTCGGGATAGAGTACTCGAATGCCTTGCAGCATCGTAATGAATATGCATGCCTACAAGTGTTTGCATAGAGATCCTGCTAGTTGTTGGGGCATCGCGATAGCACACGACACGTAAATCTAGTCTTTTAAGTGAACTTCTACAATTTAAATTTCAATTTCACGAGAGTAAAAATCATCGAAACGATAGAGGCACATATTTATATTTTCCCTTTATCATAATTATTCCACGCCATGTACAGGGACTCTCCCAAGAATAAGTAGAATGGTTTTTTGCCACCAATGCAGATGGCTGGAGTGGGGTGATTTGTGGTGGGAAAGGCAATAAGAGATCTTGGTAAAGCAACACGACCCACGTAAATTAACTGTAGGCATTCACAAAGTACGGATTGCTGCTAGACTGGACCCCTGTTCCACGGTCACGTCACGAATTCACTTTCCTTGGAGCAATGATATGCGATAAGATTGTACATTAAATTTGGAAAATTGGGTTCAGAGATCATGATCATGGGATGCTTATGGAGGTGGAGTAATGCCCCAATTGATGGTTTTCTGTTTGCACGGAATGTATTTGGAGGGTAACGAGGAGGTTGACGATGACGACATCAAAAACACGGTGTGATGAAACTGTGCAAAATGTGAGGCATATACTCAATTCTGATGGACCCTCAAGGGTAATGATGTTAGCAGAAGAGTTAAGTATTCAAAAAAACACGGTGAATTGCATTCTCACAGAAGATTTATCCATGAGTAAGGGAGGCCATGATTGTCTCCAAGGTGACGTAAGAAAACTGCTTGTGTGACAATCTTGTCTTGGACCTCAGTGAAAGTGACCAGAATTTTTTAGATTAGGTGGTTACTGGCGACGAGACATGGTTCTTTCAGTAGGACTCAAGTATAGCACCTTTGATTACCATTGTGTACCACTGGATTATGTGTCAAAGAGGCCATGACGAGGTGCCTGAACGAGGGTCCTGTCGATACCTTACAGGAAGCATACCACAACTGGCGGAGGCACTGGCATTGGTGCGTCGATACATAAGGGTGCTATTATTAAGAATTTTAGCAATATGTACTTCGATCTGTACCACATTTTTTACCAGATTTATTCTACATGTTTTTGAGACACACCTTGCACAGCCCCCTTTCTTCCTGCCTTCTCTCACTTAGTCCTTTTTTTAGACCGTTCTAAAATTTTGTTAAAAATTTCAATAGCATATATGATTGCAAAAATTTATTTTTTACTTTATCGTTTGAATTTTTGCTATTGAATAATAATACCTACGTTATAAAAATCTCATGAGTAGTCCTTGAAATCCCAAAGAAACAAACGTGCATTCATTTCCTTCTATGCATTGACAGGGCAATGTTGCATTAATGTCCAGTCAAGAGCCACATTAATAATAAAACAGGCACCCCTTTGAAGCATGCTACAAGGGTAGAGACAACACTGGCCACTTGGACTAAGACCTCATCCTCCGTCGTGAGAGAGCATTCACTGCTTTATCATTCAAATGAAGATCCGCGGTGTCGCTGGAGTAGCTAGCTAAATGAAGGAGCGAAATTGCTTCCGAAATATGCGTATGTACATCACACCAAAGCAAAGGTAATCATGATGTGAAATATTTTGACGTGCCTTGCCTATCGAATATCGAGTATCATAGATTATCGAATTAAATATGGTCCATGATTGCAAACCACACGCTTTCCTATAGTGAGAGGGATTATATAGACAGGTTTTCATTTATTTTTTCTAAGAATTTTAATCATGGAATTGATTGAACATGCGTGTTTCAGTCGATATCTTTCCTAAGAAGGCACTGAGGCATCTTTCGAAGAAAATATGCCACTATATCGTTAAGTCATTTCGACAGTTTAAAAACAGGCGCAAATTATGTGACTTGATCTTTATCTATTATTTCGAGTCTTATTGGTGCTAACGTGAGTGCAGAGGGTACTTGGCAATTTGACTCTGAGCTAGATGTGCCAAGGGAGAAGGAAATGCTGTGCTTTCAAGCAGGATTAAAGAGTCCATCCCTTGAATTTTCACGATGAGTGAATATGCTTCATCGTGTGCGTTTATTAGAGGGATAGCTTCGAAATTGACTTTACACACCAAACAGTTTTATTTACTTTAGGGAATGAGGTCCGAGAAGCTGACAAGTATTGAGATTCCTTTAAATAAATGTCTAGACGGGCTGCAAAGGTGAAACCAATAAATTTGGTTGAGTTAAAAATTTAATACACACTAAAAGTTTATAAGCCTGGACTTCCAATACGGTATCTGGAAATCTAATTTCGAATATGTTGACATGACCCAGAATATCGTAATGAAATTTGGAACGAATTAAACACACCGAGACTGAGGAAAACCTCTGGAGAGCGGATGTAAAAGAGAACTCAATTATTAGTCTATAAACGGTACGTCGATCACGTGACCACTATCAGTTGGAAGGGAAGCATTCTAGAATTTTATTCGGCTTACCGATATGTCCAAGTCAACCTATTAACTTTCTAACGTCTTAACCATCTATTTTTGGTAAAACCCATTTACTTGATGCCCAGTCTCCCTGGGCCGAATTTTTCACCTAAACAATAAAGTGCCAATAGCGTATAAGCACTGGTTTCCTTCAACATTCTTGAGAATATACAGCAATTAGAATCCTCGGGTGCTTATGAAGATATAACGGGCGAAATTTAGGTCAGTAGAACAGAAATGAAAAATAGGGCGAAATTTTCTCATGCAAATTTATTGGAAAACCAGAATTTGGAGAAAAAATGGACTTCTCACCTGAGACAAAAAACAATCAAAACAATGGATTCAGAAGGGACAACCGGCTCCAACGAAGGTGAAGACCGTTTCATCAGCAGGCAAGGTCATGGTGTCGATTTTATGGGATGGCCGTGGGATAATTTTCATCGACTATCTTGAAAAAGGAAAAACTATCAACGGCGAGTATTATGCGAACTTCTACCTATGTTTGAGCGAAGAAATCAAGCAAAAGCGGTCGCATTTACCTAAGAAGGAAGAGTTGTTTAATCAAGACAATGCACGAGCTCACAAATCTATTATCGCAATGGCCAAAATTCATGAATGAAAGATTGAATTGCTACCTCATGCCCTCTATTTGCCAGATTTGGCCCCCTCGGATTATTTTCTGTTCACAAACTTGAAAAAATGGCTTGGTTGTCAAGGATTTTCCAACTGTGAAGAAGTGATATCGGCAGTTGATGGCTATTTTGAAGAGCAACACAGTTCTTATTATAAAAAGGGCATCGAACCTTTTGAGCATCGCTGGGAAAAGTGTACACAGCTGAAAGCGGATTATATTGAAAAATAAGAAAATTTTTTCCAAAATATTTGTGTATTCTTTGTTGGCTCGGGTACTTTTGGGATTTCCCTCGTATCATCCTGCTACAATTACCACGTTTCCGCGCCGTGCATAAATACGCTCCATATCAAAGTTTTAACTTGTCTTTTCTTAACATCCTTACTCAACATCCATGTCATCAACTCCCTCCTCTTTGTGAATGCCTCTTTTCCTCGCGCAATTCTTCTCCTTACGTCCTTACTACTTTGACCGTGTTGGTCCAAAACACTACCGAGATACGTAAGCTATTTTACCTACTCTAGTTTTTGCCCTCCTATGTCAATGTTTAGCTTTGCCTTTTTCTTTCTGGAAAATCACATAACCTTTGTTTTATTAATATTGATTCTCATCCCATATCTGTCGCACTGCATTTCCAATTCACTAAGTAATGCTTGCTACTCAATGGCTGACAGACAAACTAGAGCTTGGCCATTAGCAAATCTAACCGATTTTATGAATTCCCCTCAGACTTTCACTCCTACCTCCAGTTCTTCCCATGCCTCTTTGATCATTTCCTCCACATATAAGCTGGACAGCAACGGTGATAATGGGCAACCATGCCTTACTCCTCGTCCTAGCACTGCCCATCCGGACTCCCCGTTCCCCACTCGCACCTGTGCAGTCTGAGACATGTACAGGTTGCGGATTAGCCTCCTGTCCCTCCAATGTATTCATATTTCCTGCGCTATATTCATTAGTTTCTCCCAGTTCACCCTATCAAACGCCATTTCAAAATCTGCCAAACAGGCCAATACGTCCTGATTATATCCAAATTCCTCTCTATTAGTGACCTCATTGCTGCAATGGCATGGCGCGTGCCTCTCGCCTTTGTAAACCCAAACTGATCATTCTCAAAGTATTCGTTTTCCCTACTTTCCATCTTTTTGCTGATGATCTTGATAACAACTTAAGCTGCGTGGGAAATCAAACTAATTGTTCTGCAGTACTCACATAATGTAGCTTTTACGTTTATCGGGATAGGAACTAATACTGATCTCCCCAAGTCCTCCGGCCAGATTCCTTCCTCATAGATACTACGAATCAGTCCATATCGCCTCTTTCGCCAACATTGTCCTAAACCTTTTAATAGTCCCATCGGAATTATGTCTACCCCCACGGCTTTATTTTATCTCCTCTCCCTTAAAGCCCTTTCTATCTCATCGTCGATTATGCCTGGACCTAAGCTATATTTCTTTACGTTATTTACACACACACACACACACAGAGAAAGTGGCTGGACCACCGAAAATTCAAAAATCTGTCTATTCTTTTTTGTGTGCTACTGTGTTTTTGTCTTCGTCCACTAGTGCCAAGCTGTGTGTTAGGTACCAAGACGATTACTTCTAAGGGGCTAAGGCCTTATTCTTATATGTAGTCTATTTTCTTCGAACTATTGCATGGGCGGATCCTTACCCGACAGGCCTCGTGGGTATATAAAGACATGTATACTTAATGCCACCCATGAATATTTTAATTTAAATCTTTATAAACTATTTTTAGAACCGATAAACTAACACCCAAAGAATACACAGATGAAGCATACTGCATTGTCTCTCTTGATAAATAAATACCAATTCCAATGTAATCTGAAAAAATCCATATTTCCTAAAATGAGAAAACCTAATTTGTGTTCATTCGATATCTCGGTATCAATCGCTATTCAAGGTGGAAGATAGGGATTTGTACCTCGCACATCTCAGTTAAGACGTTTATGCTAAACACAGAGGTGAAGTAAAACTTATTTGCTGCCCCTTCATCTGAAATAAGATAAGGAGCGTGTAATAATGAATTGGACGGTTGCGAGCGGACATGATGTGCCTTTGAATGCTTTTTACCGACGAATTGACGCGAAGCAGCGTGGCGGTGGGAAAGTAAGACAGACAGGACTGGGCTTTGTGCCTCGCGAAGGAGCGGAGACGGACATGAAATCATGATACGCGACTCGTTTGGAACAGGAGATCCACAAAGCAAGTTGAAACTTCAGGGATTAGTTTTGTTCCCGAACTCAATCTCCAAGTTTGATATATTTGCGTCTCAACATGTGTAGGAAGTTACTTGCATGACTTTGATACTATCTTATCATTTACTGTTCATGTATAAAAATCAGCAACCTAAAGTTTGTTGTGTTACAATTCTAACAAAAAGTCTAAGGCAGAGAAGAATAAACTTTAATACGTGGACTCTCTGGCTAAAACTATCGCGAGATATTAAATCGCATTCATTTTTTAAAATACTTCACCATTTCCGTTTCTCATTTCATTGAATGTACTGGTTAAGGAAATATTCAGGGGCTGAATGTGAAGGATACGGTTGTTTTAAAATCTTACATCTTATTTGATAAGGGACGATGCATTAAATACGATCCTTTCTTTACATGAACTGCTGTCCAGAAGTGATTCAAGCTAAACGATTAGATTATTCTGATTTTCCAAATTTTCAAAATGTTTAAGAGTCAAGTTTTTTTCTTTTTGAATATTCGATTCGTGGATCAAAGGAATACACTTTTAAATAAAAAAACAGCCTGTTCCGACTTTGTTATGGAAGTTTCAAGTTAATCTGTGACCAAACTTCTAGCGTTATTTTTTATGGTATTATCATATTCATGGGTTCAGAGATTATTTGCCGATCTTCTTCAACTGTCATATTTAAGTGGATGCAGGAAGGAATTGGAATTCCTTGAGACGTTGAAGGATTGAAGGTGTTTATAAGTTTCTAAAAAATGCGGAACAATTCGCCACTCTAAGTGAGAACATGCATGTATTGAATTCTGCTGGTTTTGAGAATCGGGGAAAGCTTTTATCATATCCAAATCAATAAATGTAAAAGGCAATGCAATTACAAATGTATTTTTCTCATTCGTATGTTACTGCATGTCATTAAACTTACCATTCAAGAGCTGATACAAAAACACGTGATTACGATGTCAGACGGATGGACTTAAAACGTTTCTCCTTCATAGGAGAGCATCTTTGTCTAAGAATAAGCAGCATAAATACTAATAATATTGTTTGGCTTTTTTTTAGCTTTTGTGAATTGAAAGATAGAGGGGACATGATTGAAAGGTAAAGTGGAACACGAAAATATTACCAAAAGGAGGAAATGTACCAAAACTTCAGACGTATTTTAATCATCTCATTGCTCTTCTTGGTTTCTTCACTGACTAGACAGCATAGGAAATGTTCCTTCGACCAAGTTTGTGTGACAAAATTTGCAATACTTTGGGTCGTCGGTGGTGATGTTGGAAATCAGTTGACATCTTGAATCCTAATCAATTGAATTCACAGTGTTGCGTGTGAAATCGTTTTGCATTCTGACATTAACAACTGTTCGAGAGAAGTATATATCAGTGTGATTCATTGTGCTGTTCCCCTAACATTTTAAGATCAACTATCAATGGGATTATTCCGGTTATAGCATACGAATACCGTATTTTTTTAATACGTATAAATCGTTATAACGTCCATTCCCTACCCCCAAAGCATCAGAAATACGTATTAATTAAAATGCACAGGAAATTTCGTGCTGATGAAATTTCGCTCAGAAGTGGTGGTGAAATACTTAAGGTAGCTTCAACGGGGTAACTAAAATCACTTGCCGGAACACTCACGAGAGAATGTTTCGCGCTGTGCGCGCTTTGGCACAAAGAGATTAGCATGTTCGACGCCACGTTCGCGCGAGAATGAAGGACATCCAATGGAGAATCTCTGCAATTTATCTCGCGCTCAGACGGGCGAGAACACTTTGTGCGTAATAGGAATCATGAGAGAATCTAGAACAAAAGCGAGGAACATGCATATGCCTCCATTTCTATTTGATGTTATCGTCTTTATAATTAAAATGGTGAGGACATTAGCAAAATGTTACAGTCAAGGAATTTCGCGGTTTTTTTATTTTCTATCCGCTTTGATCAAGACCCTTAAGAAGTCACCTGTCTCGATGATTAAAATCTCCCCTTACCGTGACGGACGTACTCATCTCAAGGAGTCATAAGTTTACAGCTTCAGCGGCCAACTTTTATTTTTGATGAAAATTTCACCGGTTCCGCAGAAAGGCTAAATGAAGAGCTCTCTCCAAAAAAATGCACCTCATTATTTTTCAGCTTTAAGTAGATCAGTGGCTCGAAAATTTTGCTTTAAATTTTTTAAAATTACAGAGTTGTTGAAAAATTGATGTAGATGCATGCTTGGATAATAAATTGATAATCTTACGTCACAGGTACAACAGATATAATATATGAATATGTTTCACGCCGAGTTGTCTCTTCTGCGTCTGTTCAATTGTAACGGAGTATAGATCGGAAAACAGAACTCTTTTGCTCTGTCGGTTAAAAATTTGCGATGAATTAATTCTTAAGTTTTTATCTTCACAGTAGTCAAACTGGAGGTATTAGTTGTCAGTAATAAGGTAGAACACCCAAAACTTAGACTTGTGGCGTGTAACTTAGGCGTGTAGGTTTGACATATTCAGGGTATATGTGCACCGCCTTCGATTGCCGAGAGTGCGATCAGAAAACTGCGCAGCTTAAATTTGAGAAGAAAATGGATAAATCACGATTTGAACCCGGGACCCATCAACAGTAGTATTTATTGTGGTGGACGACCGACAGCTGAGGTATTTTGTGCAATTATGTATGAAAGGGTGGAGAGGAACGAGAAGATGCGTGCAAAAAAATATTCCCAGCGTCGGCATTAACCTACCCTTAATAGGAAAACTCCAAGGGGTCAACAGTTGAACGTCCCATTCGACGGACGGCGTACCTACTTGAGCTGCTCACTTCATAGCAACCAAAGTAGGTATCGGGATACCACTGAAGAATCTGGCCACCACCGGGATTCGAACCCGGGCTCTCGGAGTGGGACGGGATAGGGGGCCTCCGTCCCGTCAGCCAGCAGCCAAATGTCTTAGTTACTCAGCTAACCACGCTACGCAAGTTATACGAGTTCCTGACAGACTTGAAATCGATGTTGTTCCAGGTCTACTGTCATCAGAAGAGGCACCAATTTGACGGTGACTCATTTTTCTAGTGAGGATTCCATAGCACGAACCATTCGAGATACCACACTCTTCTGCAAGTGCCCTGATAGTCAAACGTCGATTTGCACGAACGAGATCGTTCACTTCCTCGATGTGAGGGTCATCAGTGACGTTGATGGTCTTCCGGAACGCTCGTCATCTTCCACTGATTGCCCCCCCTTTTTGAACCGGGTAAACCACTCATAACACGCTGTGCGTTTCATAGCATCCTCACCATAAGCCTTGGCAATCAACTCTAAGGTTTCCCCGAAAGTAAGTCACTGTCTCAGGCGTTGCTGGGTGGAAGTCTTTCACAGTGGAAGAACGAAGATTATTTTTTCAGATTCCACAGGACTTTATATTTTTCACGACCAATGTTTCGTTACAAGGCAACATCATCATCGACCTGATAAAGTCGCCTTGAAATGAAACCATAATAATGAAAAATAAAAAGTCCAGTGGAATCTGCAACGTAAGTCTTCATTCTTTTACTATTTCTGAGTATGATTTTCCGACTTTCACGCAGAATTTCACAGAACTCAGCAGATCCGATTTTTCGTCGCACTCAATTAACAAAACTTCACATAAATGGCCGTGACTAATCAACAAAATAAGATATCAACAAAGTGGTTGAAGGCGGTGATTGAGGAAATTTCCGCGGGTACAGCGTCTTCAAGCGGATTTGAATAAGACCAACTGGAGGCACGCCATTCAAAAAGTTTGGGAACTTTAAGAACAGACCTCGTATTGCTGAGCTCATTAGTATACGATATCATAATATTAGGGAAACAAGTGCCTAGGAAAGCTGATGAAGTGAAGTGACATCGGGTTTCCTTATAATATTTTTCCCCTCCGTTTTTCATTTGCTTACCTGATTTTCATTTGTTGATTGCGTTTACTACTTTTCGCCGTAGGATCCTTTCTACATTCCTCTGTTGTTAACTCCTGTTAGTTTTTCTTTGAAATGTATGTAGTTAAATTGGTTTGCGCAAGGTACGTCTGTAAGATAGGACTATGTTATACTTTACAGCAGACTCTCAGCCACTGCTGAGGTAAGCCGAGTGAAATTCTGCATTCGTGCTCTGTTTTAGCAAGCTCTCACGTCATCTCAACCGTTCTGCACGACATATCACGTGGAGCTCTTCCTGCACTTTACTATCTTGAAACAACCCCCCCCCCCCCCACACCGCCAACTCCTGGAGGGGGCATGAGGATCCTAGACAGCAGAGCTACTTTGGAAATCCAATGCCCTCAACGACACTCTCAGGTATTCCTTGAGTACGAGAACATGATCCCTGTTTTGTCATTCTTCTCTTCCCCCCTATGGCCCTTCCATTTCCTCAGGGGTGAGGTGAGCGACGAGCATTGGGTACCTGGGGACCAATTGGCTCGCCTCGCGGCCGGCGTGGGAAGCACTGACGCGGTCCTCGCATCAGAAGAGTTGAGCGATGCGTAGGAAGAAATCGATAGAAACGCATTCACCAAAATATAATTCCGTGAAAAACGATCACAGTTGAATGGATTAGAAACGCAAGGTTCAGATATGAGTTAAATTCTTTATATTGACGGGAACACGACAGACATCTACTGAGCAATGCTCAAAACACGTTACAAACTTAGTTTTAATACAACGATTCATATTTCATATGAACGGAGCTACAATAGATCACATGTAATTTCAGAGAAGGAGGCACTCTGTAAGTTATATTATACTTATTTTAAAGGTAGGTTTTGGAATATTCCTTAGCACTATTCACCCCTAAGTTTTGCGTAAACTTGATCTTTCTTTGTCTTACATGTAAATCATTATGCCTTGTATATTAAAAGTTTTCTTCGTTCCTTTGAACGTCTGCCTGACATAATGCTCTTTATCAAATGTCTGCTCTTTTTCTTCCTCTACCTCGCCTCCCAAATGCTCTCCCCTCGATCACGACTTTTAGTTCATCACTACCCTTTAATATCTCCTCCATTCCTTTATCTGCCTTTTTGTATTTTCCCCAGCAATTTCCACTATCCACCCACGCGATAAAGAGCCTCGGCTTTTGCCTTCATCTCTGCCCAATACAGTTTTTTCCATTCTCCGCCACACCCACATCTCAAAAGCCTCCGATTTGCGCGCACGAAAGGTAGACCGGATGATGAAAAAATTTATAAGAGATCAGTAAAGCTGCATCTGATAAGAGATTATCTTTTATATCTGGTATCCTGGTTTGTACCTGGATTCGCACACATATCATGTTGCGTTAAAAATAATATTCTAAACTCATCGCATGCTCGTAAAATACCTACAAATTAACACTTAAATAGCATAGTGGCAGTAAAGCTGTTTGTACGAGCATTATTGCAATAATTTACAGTATATCACCATTCCAATTCTTGGAACTTTTTGGACATCCCTACCGGCTTCCTAGGCTTTTAGTGATGAGAAATGTAGAAAAGGAACGTAGTAAGGAATGTGGTAGTCTGATATGGAATGACCGTCTGTCAAATGGCTTTATTTTTTGAAATTACAGATACCCTGCAAATTAATAACTGTATGAATTGAGATCATCTTGGTGAGGTGAGTAGTATAAAAAAATCCTTGGCATTGAAATTAAATCAGTTTTGATTCGAGAGAGATGGAAATAATGGATATCGGATTACTATGTAAAGATATATGATTAAAAAGTAAATCCTATGCTCAAAGAAGGCACAACTACATGTAAATAAGAACGCAGTTCGTGAAAGTAATTCTGTACAGTGTGGCATTGTACCGATCAAAACATTTGGCCATAGGAGAAGTAGACCTTAGGGCCCAAGTCTTCGAAACTTTGTACTATGGGAGAACGATAGTTAGATAGGTAGGTGGTAAATAATATTTGAACACAGATGAGGGGAAACGGTTAGTGTATTGAATTAATAACGGGGCTAATTTCGATAATAATTAGTTAAGAGGCTTAAAGTGGCTATGGTGGTAGCTAGAAGGAGAACTGCAAAAAAACATTTCTAAGATTGATGATTTGCGACTGTATGAGAGTTTTTCCCTCAACGTCACTTAATACATATAAAAATACTCTTGTTCTTCATTAAATTGCTGATAAGATTACCAGTGGCTCTTATTATTTTAATTACTCTTAGCCCACCCCTGAATAAAACTTGTACTTTAAAAAGTTGCTTATGTAACTAATCTATTTGTCCGGGTGATGTGACATAGAATAATTAGCGCGTGCTGGGTGGGGGGTAATTAACGCTAATTAGCTCATCCCAACTTCGCATTGGTTTGAGTGATCTCCCCCAGGCCGCCCTATCTACCCCGGGGTAAACCAATGAGGGATATGAAGGCTTTCCAACAGACAACCCTGCCTTGCTTGGTATACGCGAGGAATGGTCGGATGGTAATTTAGGATAATTAATGCCTTTTTCGGGACTATGACGTCCCTGCCTCAGACGACATGCTCCCGAGCAAGTGCGACATTTCATCGGGCGGTTCCGAGCAATGGACGAGGAACGGGTCATCAATGTCGGCCCATGTCGGTCATTAGAGGACTATATTTGCAGTTGAACATATAATGTTGTATTTAAAAAAAAACGTTAATTAAAAAATTATGCAACAGGAAAGGACAATTTTTGTAATTATACAATGAGGTGGCTGTCATTTGCCACATTAATAACCTCTGAGGAGGAGCTTAGAAAAGACCAAAAAGCGTTTGACCTTGTATACATATGAAGTATACATTTGAAAGTCAAATTACCATCATAATTGCGACACACGCATATATTTTAAATATTAAATTAAATTTTCCAGTAGCATGTTCGTTCCTCTATTTATATCTTATTTTTTAGCAGTAATTAAGGCTTTGCTTAAGGATATGAATTCTTTGTGTGTAATGATTTATTTTTTTTCTTGTTGTCCTTTTTTCATGATTCATTCATATATAATCGTGGGGTTATATTACGTTCTAAGAACAACTGTTTGACCTGCTTATTAATTATTATCTACGATAAATTTCATGCATAATATTGAATCTTTTTTATTTTTTCTCAATAAATGTATTATTCTCACTTTTTTGCATGATTTGCCATAAAAACATTGCAATCAAGTAATCACTAAAGCCTGCCCCTCCCGATTTATCTCATTTATTATATCGCCCGGTCACAGGTGACATCTTTCCATGCGTCATTGACAATGACACTACCGAGACAATGGCATAGGACGGCTTGGAAGTCGTAGCTCTTCTCCCTATTGTTTCGTGGGCAAGAGTATTAACCCAACTTGAGAATCTCCATTGGGGGCTCTGTTGATATTTTTATTTTATCACCGCCTGTTTTTACATCCCAATCTTACTGAAATGAAATAAGTAACTTTTTAATTCCACACAGACTTTATTTAGAACATGGTCTAGGTTTCGACGTTGGATGCTATCATGAGGTTCGATTGCATGTTAACTTTGTAAGTTACTAATTTCATTTCAATATGTTGTGTAAATTCCATAAATTTACACCGGAAACAAGAAATTCCACAATCCTACCAATCCACTCTGCCGCGCTTCCTTGTCATTAACCATCACGCCCCCACGCCATGCAAACTTCTGATTACTTGTTGTATATCACTCGGAGGGAAAATAGAATCCGCCCCATCCACTCTCTCGTTCAGCACCTTCTACTGTTATCGTAAGATAGATGTGGGATTCCACATGCAAGGTATTCCTTGCAGTATTGTTTGCCGAAACTTGGCCCGAATGACATATGGTTTAAATTTGGATTCTACACTCCTATAAGCACGCTCTTCCATTTTTATTCTATTCAAATTGAATTAAAATCACGAAAAAATCTAATAGCGAAAAGTTCTTATGCATATTATAAATTCCAAAGTTCATTTTTTAGACATGATCAACCCTTAAATCTAGGGCCCTGAATGAGAGGATAATGTTTAGGAAAAAATCGTTATGAACGAATGACAATAATCACAGAGTTATTGGAAAGCCTGGGAATGAGATCGACGAAAGCACGAAGTTTACCCGTTGAATGCATAACTTAACATACCTGCATTAAAGCAAGTCATATGAGTTTAATAATTGCATGGAAATAATTCTCGCTTTGCTTAACATAAAGGAGGGAGAATTGTAATAAAGGGGAATAGTAATATGCGGATGTAAATGTCTAATAATTTACATAAAAGTATTATTTCATTTAAATTTTAATGCATTTGACCTATGGCGCCAATCATGGGGGGAGATCCCGTGGAGGTACTTCGTCCTAAAGTCACCGTGGGGGTTGGAATTCAGTGGGCTTCGTTGATTGTTTCATTCAGTGTTTCTCGTGGCGCCCGAGATGTGAGATGGCGGAAGAGAATACGGAAGCTCCGTCACGAACGCATCATGCTAATGCTCGCCTTCGATCTGTTGCTGGAAGCGCGGCACGAAAAGTAATCTCTCGCCAGCGGCAAGGAAGGAACGGAGGGGACGGCGTTCCCACCCGGGAGGGAGTGTTCCATTCCCTCAGGGCCACGCTCCCGAAAACCACCCGCCTTCAGATGAGTGTCCCAATCTCCTCCCCGAAGACACCCATCCCTTCCTCATCTCTTTCCTAGGGGGGTTTATTTATTTTTTGCCCCCTTCCTGTGGAGTAATATCTAGGGCGCATGAGATACGATCCCTGGGAATGCATATCGTGTACTCTCTCGCGGGAGATAAAGATGTGACGTTTGTGGGTGGGGGGAGGGGAGGAGGTTAGGTGCATGGAAGTCTTTCCTGCCCCAGTTTTTCGATCTTGTTAACACATGGATTACTGGATGATGATGTTGAGCCGTTGGAGGAAGTCCTTTGACAGTTCTAATTCAAAAGAGAACCCTATATAATCACACTGGAGGTACGAAACAAATGGAAGTGATGCAATTCTTATTAAGAGTTAGGTCCTTTCCCTACACCACCTGAGGTCTCTCGTTAACTTCTGAAAGGAAATCATCGAATTCGGATTTCTTAGATGCACAGGGTCATTGCCGGTGACGACGTCCTAACGATAGAGCTGCTTCTCAAGTCATTTCCACGGCCCGTTCGTGTTCATAGGACTTATGCGAGAGGGGAAATGAGCGTGGGAGATAAGGGATGAGTTTGAGGGGTACCTGCGAGCTAGACCTCATGCCCAGTGACTGAATTTAGTTCGGGCGAGGTCAAGGTCATGATGCTGCCCGTCGGGGGGAAGTGCCTTTTCACTGTGGCGCATTATCAAATGGACGCATGGTCTCCTATTTGGGTGAAGGGGTTAAATCTTGATAAGTTCGCATTGGGATTAGGTTGATAATTTGACAGCGGTAGAATTTTGAGGGAAGGGCGGAAAGAAACCTGGGGGTTTGCATCAGCACTCTTCTGATGCCAAGGGGTCACAAAATATAACATCCTATCCGACGGGAGGAATACTGCACTTGGGGTGTTCTTCACGTTACAATCAAATATAAATTGATATATCAATGAAAAATTCTTCCGCCCCCGGGATTCGATGCCAGACTCTCAGGGAGGGAAGCCGGTACGAGACCACTACTGCACCAACACGGTCAATGCGTTGATAAGAAATCAATGCGTTGTTATCATCCTCTCTATAGTTTAGACCCCATGTGACGTTTTCCGGTACACTAACATAAGAAATTCCTTCGTGGATAACATTTTTAATCATCATAAGCGGGCGTAAGTTAGCTGAACATGTTTCAACTGGCAACAGATGTCGCTGATAAAGAAGTAATTAAAATAATGAAACTTATGCATAGCACATATTTCGCACATAATACATTATAGACGGATAGATTGATTTATAGAGGTCTTTTTTTGCGGATTTCAGACCAAATGGTCACGTCTTCCATTTAACCCATTATCATATACATTATAAAATGCCAAAAAATTAGAGAGTGCATCCATATACAATACATATTCACGAGTATACCATTCAATACGTATAGACAAACAGACATACATTACGCGCAAATTTGCATATCTTACATCCATGCATTCATAATAAAACCATAAAAACCATAATGAACCCAAAGGTCGGTATAGTAGGTGATGGTAGAGTTCACCCAGTACTAAGCCCTATGCGGTGTGTGAAATTCACACATAAGGGTAGGTGGGCCAGTTCCTTTCCCTGTACCGGTTATGATTTCCCAGGAAGATTTGGTACCCGAGAAATGACATCGCTTGGGTGGAGCTGCAGGTGCCCAGAGAATTGCCCGGGAATCGAACCCGGGACCCTCCGGGTCAGTAGTCCAATGCTCTACCCCCTGGACTACCGCGACCCACTTATTTATATATATATATATATATATATATATGTATGTATATATATATATATATATATATATATATATATATATATATGTATGTATATATATATATATATATGTGTATATGTATCTAAGTTGGTCGCGGATTATATATATATATATATACACTGATTCACGTAGAAATAGATATAGTATAAGGAAAATGAATGGGAACACATATAACGGACGAACACAGTAGAGGTGGGGAAGCCGGAATCAGGCAAATCACAAGTGTAAAAATATTTCCTAGACCGGGACTTGAACTCCGGATCTTTTTACTAGCCGAGCGGATATTCTCAACCACTTGAGCTATCCAGGAAACGTAATTTATATTGAGATCTGCGATGCTTTATGCAACCAAGTGCCCCAATTCATTTGGCCAAGAGATGGCGTTAGGGAGCTGTTTCACCCACCGAAGGAGAAATTGACAACACACAAGAAGAAAGGATAGTAGTTTATCAATCATACAGCATCATAAAGGATAGGAACAGTGCGTTTCGTGGCACGCATAGCCAGAAGAAGAGACGAGGCCTTTGGCCTAATACGCATTCAAACACGAAATCCCGCCAAACGGCGAACAAATACTCCTTTGGTGTATATATATTATGTATATATATATGGGTACACACACCTACACATTAGGGAGAATTCATTAAGCATTTGGCCAACTTACGCGATTAAATTTCCTGATAATTTTTATGGACAGGCTGTCGTACTAAGGAAGTGGGGACAAAACACTCATTTCCATTTATATTTGAATAAGAGCGGATTGAATGAAATCAACTTAGTTTAATGCGAGTTTATATCATGCGTAAGGAGCAACATTATCACTTTGCTATGCTGTAGGATCTCTCAGTCCAGAACAGACATCGGGGCTGCCAGGCAAGTTAGGTGGCTGGTGGCGCGAAATAAGTTAAAAAATGGACCAACCCCATAGTTAATTCCATTTCATCTTTATATGCTGCGAAAAACTAGCTCAGAATAAATTCATATCTCAAGGAAATGAATTATAGTGAATGAGTCTCTCACCAAAGTTTTAATTGACGTATTTTCCGCTGCAATTCGAGCGGCGTTAGTATGACCACCCCCGACACGGCAGATGACGAAGGTCGGCAGGCGCCCATCGAAGAGAGTGCTCTAGGTTGAGTCGTGTAATCAAATGGAAACATGCCCGCCTATTCGGGTGAAGGGGTGAAATCTGCTTCTCCTCAATCTCTTTCCCTTCACTCCGAGTTGCCCAGCAAAACCCTTTGACTCTATCTAACAAACCCACACCCTTCTTATCCCGACGAGGAGTATTCCTTATTTACGCATGAACTTTGCACTGTTATCTGTGCTATGTATTTGAATGAGTGATATACCATATAATAGAATAGTTAGAATAAATGTTAAACTAGCAGTATTGTCGCATTAGAAGCTACATATATCAGCAATCGATATTATTAGATTAACTGATGCAATACAGGTATGTATTCTGTATATAATCAATCTACGCCCTGTATATACCTGTAATCAATCTACGCCTACATAATAGACCGCAAAGCACCGCAAGTGTATGTAGCGGGGGATGTTAAGTCACCAGCCATGACGCACAATCACAATGATTACATAATATCAGCTCGATGATGTACTCGAACAGAGTACACGGAAGAATACTCCATTCCAAAATATTTTAATGACGCGGTTTGCGTTAAAAATTCCATCCACCCCACCTTCCCTCCTTTTTCCCCAACCCCCGGCTATTCTCTTCCCACTCGCAAATCCTGTTCGCGAATCTCTCAGAATACCTTCGAGGTCTGTTCAAAGAAAGATGTGACTGGTCTTTCTACGCGCGGATCGCTGGATGGATCACAGTCAATAAGGTGTCGCATTCTAGCGGCGTCTGTGAGAAGTAAAACATCGCTTTGCTCGTAGCCCTATCTCGACTTGTCTCCGCACAACAGCGATTCTTGTCTGAGCTTTCATACGCTAGATGCGCAAAATTCTTTTGTTGGTGAGAATGAAGGTATTAGATAAGCAGCACGTGAGCATTGAATTTTGTTTTATCCTCGTGAAAATTTCAAATGAAACTTATTTTGTCTTATATAAACGTGTATTATCTCCCCTAATTTCCTTGAAGGACGAGACGAGCCTTCACGTATGCCGATGAGTGTCAGCCAGCTTATCATGAACGTAATATTCCACTTTGTCAAAAATTAATGACTACTCAAGTGGTGTTGTAAACATTGAAACAGGTACCTGCTCCTCACTATACACTGGTGATTTGTGACCGCATTCCATGTTAGATATTTCGCCCCGAGTGAGGGTGGGGAGGAGGGGTGGTCCGATTGTTTCACAGGCCTCTTATTCTCGCATAACCCCTTCAATTATGCGCATCAGAATTCCTCCGCGCCTCAAAGGAGAGGAGAAGACGGGAGGGAAATGGTGGGGGGCGGGCGGGGTTATCTCTCCGTTCCCCGCGGGGTTCCTCTTTGCGGGCGAGCCCCCTCAAAGCATCGCCGACCTCTTTCCCTCGCGGCCCCGACCACCCGACCCTCGGACGTGCTCGGCGGTGAATGGGTTCGGCTTGGATTCGGTCGGCTCCGAGCAAGATTAAAAGAGCGAGCATAAAGAATGGACAGGGTTCCTCGGATTGCCACGACGCGAGTGATCCACTGTGCGCGCATGTATGCGGCGTGTTAGCTGTACATTTGCGCATGTGTTCGTCTCGCTTGGAACTTTGGTAATTTCCAAACCACGACACTCTCGGAAAAAGAAAAACCGTTAACAGAAGTTACGCCCCAATATTCCTTGCGCCAAAGTCAGTCGCCGAGTTGGGATGGTCTTTGTTTATTTGAAATTGTGTTGACGTGTAATGGAATTCCCGAATTGTAGGAGAAATGTTAATGTGATTACCTGAGTTTCCATTTGAACACGTGCGATATGCTCAGAAGTCGCCCTCGCGAGTGTGATGATGAGATACTGGTAAAGAAAAATCGGCAAAAAGTAAATTTTGTTGTCAAAAAATTTGAATGTTTTTTTTCTTCTTCTTTTCTATAGTTATCCTCGAAAGAAAAAAGTACGGATGAATTTGGTACCTGGCCTCTTCTGTCGGTACATTTAACTGTGCGAATACACCTACATCTACACAAATACCCCGCGAACCATCTGAAAGATGTGTGGCAGGGGGTGCAAGCACCAAATTGAAAGGGTATATGGTATGAGGAAGGGCGTTTGAAGAGTGAAGGAGGTACGATAAAAAAAAAACCGCTTAAACCCCCTGAAGCGCACGCTCACGCCGCTTATCAGTCTAAATCCACACCAATGCGCACACATGCGAGAGTTAGTCAAGTGGAAGCCTTAAAACTGTGATAAAATTTCGAAACATCGTGCCAGTGCCAATTTCTGTTTCTCCAAGTAATAGCTATGGTTTTATGAGTGGCCTACAGCTGTCAGCATGATACCGGAACGCGACAATACTGAGCAAATATAGTTTAAACATGGCCGCTACACTTTCACCACGTACTGCAGTGGAACAGCGAACTCTCACTCGTTTATTCATTAGTAAGGGTGGTTGAAACATATCTAAATTCATCGATGAATGAAAGTTCAGAATTGCGATGCACATATTCCACGTTTGCAATTAATTCTGAACTATAAGTTGCTGGATAATTTCCGTATCTGACTCCCCTCGACCACATCAGGCACACAATTTGTTGTCACGTTAGAGACTCTTAGAGCAGTTAGATCTATCGTTTTTATAAAGTTATCTGTGAACTTACGAAGCATTGAAGTACTTCTGTTGTACGCCAAGAGAACTGCAAACCTATATGAGTGCGATATAGTTTTAGATTTAGTATGAAAACTGAATAATTGAGAACCTTAAGTATTATAGAAATTACGAGATAAAAATTTGACCTACTCTCGTATATATACTTGTTAGCACCAAATCCAGTTACAAACAAATCCCAATTTTGTCATATTGAGAACTTCTCCAGTATAACAAACAGGAGGAGACAAAAGCGTATATCAACAATCTATATTAGAGACCGCCCCCATAATAAGCCAGGTTAGTGGTGAACGTTGTATTCTTCTCGAAACAGAGCCAATTAAACTGATGCGATTGATAATTTGGGATGATTTAAAGCAGCCCATCATTGAGTCATCTTGTTTCCGAACATTCAGTGATGATTCATATTTTTTTCGTGAGGTAATTTTTCCCGATCCCAGATGTTTTCATCTGTATTTCGCTCCCAATTACCAAAATCAGTGCTTTCTGGCCTGCTTCTAAAATGTTCGCGGAATGCTTATTTAGAGATCCAACTAATGAGACAAGGTTATTTTGCAAAACTCTTAAATTCGATCTATTTTCCCCTCATACCTTTGAAAAGTGCTCGCTACTAATCGAAGATACTTTTACGCTAAAAGTCCCCATATTCTATGTGATGGCAGCACAAAAGCATATTTATTTTATGACCAGTAAATCTCATTTTTACTCCTTTTGAGTTTGAAAGCAGGCTGTTTGGTTTGCCCTTTGTTTTAGAAGTGCACCAATAAGTTCATTTTTAGCATGACGAAAGAAGACACTTTGCTTTTCCACATAGAATTATTTTTATTACAACCTAGGCTTCGTTAGAGCGTAACATCTTCAGGTTCTGAAGGTGTTACACTGTAACGGAACCTGAGTCGCAATAAAAATTATTCTATGTAGAAAAGCAAGGTGTCATCTTTCATAATGAAGGATTTCCACCATGTTACGCCTGAAAGAGTCATTTATTAAAAACTGCGTCATCCTATTTTAGCGCTTAATTCTACTTCCCCATTTGTTAAGGACAAATTAAATGGTATTTTTAACATTTTGTTACATGTGATTATGTAATTGGTTATCCTTTCTTTCATCCTGCTCCACCTGCCTGACGTTCAAACTCGCTCCATCACAGTCTTCATCTTCACTGCCTCCTTTAGATTTCTCCCAAAAACCCCTATCCTCTCCCAACATGCCAAGCACTTCCTCGTTTGTTTTTTCTCTACAATTCACCTTCTCCACACCCACTTTTGCTTCTACGACCTTCCACCCTGAATATCAAAGTTTTGACTAGCCTTTTCTTAACATCCTTACACAATATATATATATATATATATATATATATATATATATATATATATATATATATATATATATATATATACACACACATACATATATATATATACACACACACATACATACATACATACATATATATATACACATTATTATTATTATTAGGTAATCTACCGGTTAAGGTAGGTTTTTGGATGGACATAATTACTAATTAAATAATTTGTGACCCCTAGCAAAATACAACATCCTACTCTACATCAGGTCCCTCTTCAGCTCTGAGTATCTCTTCCTCCCTTCATCCCGTCCAACATCCCTATCCTGTTCCTTCCCTTTCCTCGTTTGCCTAACATTCTCCCCTCAATTACAGTCTTCAACATCCCACTGCCGGTCAATACCCCCTTCAGCCACTTTTCCTGCCTCCATAGGATTGCTCCCAACAAACCCCTCTCTTCGCCCACCATACCAAGCACTTCCTCATTTGTTTTCTTCTCTGTCCATTTCACCTTCTCCATTCTTCTCCACACCCATATTTCAAAAGCCTCCAGTCTACGTCTATCCTCCTGCTTCAATGACCACGTTTCCGCGCCGTACATAGCTACGCTCCATATCAAAGTTTTTACGAGTCTTTTCTTACTCCTAACTAATATCCTTACTCAGCGTCTTCGTCATTAACTCCCCCCTCCTTGTGAAAGCCTCTTAGCCTAGCGCAATTCTTCTCCTTACGTCCCTACTACTTTGAACGTGTTGGTCCAAAACACTCCCGAAATACGTACACTGTTCTACCTGCTCTAGTTTTTGTCCTCCTATTTTAATGCTAAGCTTAGCCTTTTTCTTTCTAGAAAATCGCATAACCTTTGTTTTATTAATATTAATTCTCATCCCATACCTGTCGCACTGAATTTCCAATTCACTAAGCAATGCTTGCAGCCCCTTGGCTGACTGACAAACCAAAGCTTGGTACTCAGGGAACCTAACTGATTTTACGAATTCCTCGCCCACTTTCATTCCTACCTCCAGTACTTCCCATGCCTCTTTAATCATTTCCTCTGCATACAGGTTGAACAGCAACGGTGATAGTGGGCAACCCTGCCTTACACCTCTTCCTAACACTGCCCAACCGGACTCCCCGTTCCCCACTCGCACCTGAGCAGTCTGAGACATGTACAGGTTGCGGATTAGCCTCCTTTCCCTCCAATCTATTCCTATTTTCTGCAATATACTCATTAGTTTTTCCCAATTCACCCTATAAAACGCTTTTTCGAGATCTACGAAACAGGCAAATACCTCCTGGTTGTGTTCTATATTCCTCTCAATTAATAATCTCATTACTGCAATGGCATCAAGCGTACCTCTCCCTTTTCTAAGCCCAAACTGATCATCCCCTAAGTAATCATTTGCCCTACTCTCTATCCTTTTGTTTATGATCCTGAGAACAACTTTAGCTGCGTGGGATATCAAACTTATCGCCTTGTAGTCCTCACATGATGTAGCCTTTACCTTTTTCGGAATAGGAACTAAAACTAATCTCACAAAGTCTTCCGTCCAGATTCCCTCCTCATAAATACTACGGACCAGCCCATATAGCCTCTTCCTCCCACATTTTCCTAAGCCTTTTAAGAGTTCCGCGGGAATGTTATCCACCCCACGGCCTTATTTAGTTTCATCTCCCTTAATGCCCTTTCTATCTCATTGTCTAGAATGCCTGGACCTAAGCTATCTTCCTCTACGTCATGATCCTTTTCTATGTCTAACTTTGTTGATCTATGCTCTTTACTACAGTTCTTCTATATATTCCTTCCATCTCTCTTGGATCTTTCCTGCGTTAACTATTACCTTACCCGTCTTATCTCTAAATGCAATCGTTGATCTCCCTAGTAGTAGTTTTGAGGGGAGGCGACCGACAGCTAAGGTCATTTGCGCCATAGGGGATGGATAGGAAAGGATGAAGGGTGGAGAGAAACCCGGCGTCGGCATTAGCCTGCTCTTTACGAAAGGCGCCAAGGGGTCCGCAGCTTAACGTCCCATCCGACGGACGCCGTACTCACTCAAAGTGCCCTCCACAAAGCACCTCAAGCAGGGATCGAGATACCTCTGAAAAATATTCAACACCGCCGGGATTTGAACCCGCGCCCTCATGGTGGGAAGCCAGTACGTTAGCCCCCGCACCATCTCGATCCCCGGGTTGATCTCCCTTTCTTACTTCCTGATAAAGATGTAACCTTGCTGTGCAGCGCACCGATTTCACCCTTCCTCTGCAGACTTTCCATATCCTCGCACTACGTCTTCCACCATGCTTCTTTTGCTTTATTTGTTGTACTTCATTTTGCCTAATTCTGTATTTACACTCTTCCATTTTCGCCGCTCATCCATCTTTGTAATCATCTCATCCGTGATCAATTGTTTCCTAATCCTTTTAGCGTTAACGGTTCCAATAGTGTATTTTGCGGTTTTAGACAACCCTGTCTTGATACTTTCCCATTTTTCTTCGATAGTACTTAGCTCTTTACCATTCTCCATGATTTCCTCTACCGCCTGTTTGTACTCCATCGTTATCAAACCATCATGCTAATAATGCTTCTACATTCCATTTTCTAACTCGCCGCCCCTGCCTTATCTTCTTGAAACGGACGCTACATTTCATAACAACTAAATTGTGGTCAGAGTCCGCATCCGCTCCCGGGAAGCTGTGCGAATTTATCACAGTGTTGCTAAACCTGTATCTAACCAGGATATAATCTAGCTGATACCTTTCTGGGTCACCTGGTATTTTCCATGTGTACCTGCGTCTTTTGTGGTGTCTTAACCAAGTGTTGGTGATGACTAGCCCCTGTCTCCTGCAGAACGCAACTGCTTTCTCCCCGCGGTCATTCCTCGTGCCTAAACCGTAGTCCCCGACCTCGTCACCATCTCTGCCTTCGCCTACCGTCGCATGCTAATCCCCCATCACTATCAAATGTTTCCCTGCAGGAACATACACGATTATGTCCTCTAACTGATCGTATATCCTATCGACATCTTCCTCCTAATGGTTGCTCGGTGGCATGTATACCTGAATAATAACCAAGTTCGTCGGTTCTGCTTTTATCTCTACTAGTACTATTCTTTCCGCATCCTGCTCTATGTTGACTACGCTTCTTCCTACCTCTTTATTTAATGCTATGGCAACCCCTCGTTGACTCTCGTCCCCGCCGCTCTATATTATTCTATTCTTATCAATCCAGTAATCCCCACTATCTTTCCACCTCAACTCGCATAGACCTAAAATATCTATATTTCCCCTTTCCATCTCTCGCTTAACATCTCCAATTTCCCTGTCCTCATCATTGTCCTAACGTTCCACGTTCCTATTCTAACTAATTTGGTCGTCTTCTCCTGCGTCTCCTGTCCTAGTGCTGCCGGTTTTCCCTTGCAAGGGTTTCGTGGGATGACGACCGCGGAAGCCTGGCCTCCCCCGCTGCCGGGCACGACACACGGCCGATTGGGCCGAGCCCTGTGGTTGCCAGGACTCAAAATATCTTTTTAGTCCATCATGCTAATCTTGGGAATGATAATTGAGGTGGTTTCCCATTGCCTTCCTCAATAGTGTTTTTAACGTGATACCATCACTTACTGGCCGCCCCACTGGGGTCAGACGCCATTGCAGCCGCCTCACTGAGGAACAGACGCGGCGTGGACTACATCTCGTCTGGCTCCTAACCTTCGACTTATCTGGCATGGGTGACCCTACCAGGAGCAATTATTATTACTCCCGCCTGCACAGCTCTAGGGGTCATCGGAACGCACATCCCTTCCACCACGTCAAGGTTGTAGTCCGGGGAGGGATATACACATAGACATACATAAATATATGTACATACATATATATATATATATATATGTATAGATATATGTTTATATATATATATATATATATATACACACACACATGTATTTTTTTCTTCTTTTTTCCCTATTAATTTGCCCCATTTTAGGTAAACCAATTCACCTGATCTAGCTAATAAGTACCTATTTTAATACTTTACTTGATTTTCTCTTCCTCATAACCTTTGTTTTTCCACATAAATTCTCAGATGACACCTTACACACAAATGTTCATTGAATGCCCAAGCGGGCAAGTATAAACCGTCCCGGTGAGTGAAGTACCACCTTTACCGGTCATTTTGTACTGAATTCCGATGCGCTCAGGAATGCTTGCAACTCCTTTGATGACAGACACACTAAAGATTGCAAGCTAAAGCATTAGCAAAGCTAACTGATTTCATGAATGGTCCACCAACTTTTAGTCCTACCTCCAGTTCTTTCCATGCATCTTTGCTCCACATATATGTTGAGCAGCAGAGATGAAGATGGACAACCCTACCTTATACCTCTTCCTAAAACTACCCACGGGGACTCTCCATCCCCCACTCCCTCCTAGCAGTCTGAGACATGTACAGTTTGCGAATTATTCTCCTATCCCTCCAATCTAATCCTATTTGCAGCAATGCATCGTCAATCTACCAATTTTCTCTATCATGCGACTTCTCGATATCTCCGAAATCAACAAACATATCCTGATTGTATTCTGTATCTCCCTCTGTTAGTGACTTCATTACTGCTATGGCATCTCTCGCGCGTCTCCCCTTCATGAACCAAAATTGATCATCACCTAAGTAATCATTTATCTTGCTCTCTATTATCTTGCTGGTAATCCTGAGGATCACTTTGCCTGTGGGCAAAATCAAACGTATTGCTTTGTAGTCCTCACATGTGGCTGCCTTTCCATTTTTGTGATGAGGTACTGACCCGACCGAAAATTCCAGTCAAATTCATCCCTCATTAATGTTATGAATTAGTTAGTCCATAAAAACTTATTCTCCTACGACTTCCGTTACCTTTTAATAGTTTCGTGAGAATTTTATCCATATAATTAGCCTTACTTTATTTTAATTAAATGAGTGTAATTTTCCACAAACTTTATTTTACGGTAAAACGCGTTTCGCCAACTTGCGGCAACATCAGGTACAAGTCACACCTCCAGCTGTTGAATATATACCCTTTGGACAGAGGAATGTAGGGAAAGTTGAAGTTGGGGGGTCGGGTTTTTTGGAACTTCAAGGTCGGTGGCCGTGGTTTTTCGGTTAAATCAAGATAGGCGGTGGCAACTTGGTTTTCACTAGGCATTGCATTTGGTCCGAGGAATAGAAGGGGTTGGAGGTAGCAAATTCATTTCATATGGAGATCAAACAATTCCACGATGTGAAGCCTGAAAGTGAAAAGTTAATTTTAATTACCTTAATAATATTTCTATCTCGTAATCAAGTATACCTAGACCTAAGCTATCCTCACCTCCGTCATATCCTCTTTTTACGTCTATATTTCTCCGTTCTAATGACTTTGTCATATAGTTCCTCTATGCAATTATTCCATATCTCTTGAATATTTCGCGTTTCAATTATCAATTTGTCCGACGTACCTTTGATTGCTTGCAAGGATTTTTTATTCTTACTGCCTGATAGATATTTTATCTATCTCCATATGCTGGGAAATATATTTCACCCTTCTTGGTGACGAGGTGGGGGACTACGGTTTAGGCACGAGGAATGACCGTGGGGAGAAAGCAATGGAGTTCTGAGGAAGACAGGGGATAGTTATGACCAACACTTGTTTTAGAAACCACAAAAGGTGTAGGTATACATGGAAAATGCCAGGTGACTCAGAAAGGTATCAGCTAGATTATATTCTGGTTATGTACAGGTTTCGGAACAGTGTGATAAATTCACACATCTTCCCGGGAGCGGATGCGGACTCAGCCCTTAATTCGGGTGTTATGAAGTCTAGCGTTCGTTTCAAAAAGATAACACGGGGGCGGCGGGTTAGGAAATAGAATGTAGAAGCATTAAATAGATTTAAAATGAAGGAATATCAGCAGGCTGTAGAGAAAATCATGGATGAGGGTAAAGAGCTTGTCAAATCACTTTCTTTCCACATGACCACATTATAATGCCATTATATAATGGAGTGCTCTTAAGAGTATTGCTTGCAATGCTTTGTTTGTTTTTAACCTCCCCCTTCCATCCCTCGTCTCTCTCCGTGGGAGGACCCTCCCGCTAACTTCAGCGTTTGGTCATCTTTCCTACTTGTGTCCTTGGGGAGGAGATCATTGTATGTTGCATGTCCATGTGGTGGTGGAATTGCGCCTTCTTTCTTTTCAAATTGTAGCTTGTACGTTATTAGATAAACTCCATACTGCATCCAGCGGTGCCATTATTTGTTGTATGATAGTATATGTATTTGCATGGGTGTTGAATGAAAGGATTTTTGCATGCATGAATACGCCACTGTGGGAATAGTTTTGCATGTATGTGTTGATTTGGCATATGGTTTTGTTCCTTTTTACAGGTGGTGACCTCAAACCCCCCGCCACACGCCCTTGCGGCAGTTTTCGGGGTGGTATGTAGATGTAGATATGTAGAGCTGAGTACTATCGAGGAAAAATGGGAATACATCAAAAAGGGGGAATCGAACGTGGAAATGAAACTATAGGAAAAGTAAATGGGAACCCATGGAAACTATCGGAAACCATGGATCATGGATGAGATGATTAGAAAGATAGATGAGAGAAGAATGTGAACAAAGAATTAGGCAGAAGGAAGTACAAAGAGTTGAAAAATAAATTGAGGTGGGCAACAAATAAAGCAAAAGAAGCATGGTGGAAGACGCAGTTTGAGGATATGGGAAGTTTGCAGAGGAAGAGTGAAATGGTGCCCTGTACAGCAAAGTTAAATCTTTACCGGGAAGTAAGAAAGGGAGATCTATGCTAACAGTTAGAGATAAGGCGGGTAAGTTAATAGTTGACACAGGAAAGATCCAAGAGAGATGGAAAGAATTTATAAAAGAACTATATGGTATAGACCATGGGCCAACAACGTTAGACACAGAAAGAGAACATGACGTAGAGGAAGATAGCTTAATTGAGAGACTCGATGATGAGATAGAACGGGCATTAAGGGAGATGAAGCTAAATAAGGCCGTGGGGGTAGACAACATTCCTGCGGAACCACTGAAAGGTTTAGGAAAATGTGGGAGGGAGAGTCTATATGGACTGATCGTAGGATGTATGAGAAAGGAATCTGATCGGAAGACTTTGTGAGAACAGAGTCAGTTCCTATTCCGAAAAAGATAACGGCTACATCATGTGAGGACTACAGAACAGTAAGTTTATTATCCTACGGAGCTAATGTGGTTCTCAGGAACATCAACAAAGGGATGGAGAGCAAGGAAAATTATTACTTTGGGGATGATCAGTCTCTGTTTAGGAAGGGGAGAGGCCCGCACAACACCATTGCAGTGACGATATCACCAATCGAGCGGAATAAAGAATAAAATCAGGACGTATTTGTTTGTTTCGTAGATTTGGAAAAATCATTTGACAGAGTTCATTGGGAAACACTCTTGAGTATATAGCAGAAAAAAGGGATAGATTGGAGAGACAGGAGGCTAATCCGCAACCTGCAAGTGTCTCAGACCGCTCAGGGGACGAGTGGGGAACGGAGAGTCCGAATGGGCAGTATTAGGAGGAGGTGTAAGGCAGGGTTGTCCATTATTACCGTTGCTGTTCAACCTGTATGCAGAGGAAATGATTAAAGAGGCATGGGAAGAACTGGAGGTAGGAAGGAAAGTGAGCGGGGAATTTGTAAAATAGTTTGTCAGTCAGCCAAGGAGTTGCAAGAATTGATGAGTGAGCGATAGTTGTGGAATGTGAGTCCATATAAATAATACAAAGGTTTTACGATTGACCAGAAATAAAAAGATTGAGCTAAACATTAAAATAAGAGGACAAAAACTAGACCGGGTAGAACAGTTTACGTATCTCGGAAGTTTTGGACTGACGTGGTCAAAGTAGTAGGGATGTAAGGAGAAGCATTGCATTAGGCAAAGAGGCTTTCAAAAGGTGGAGGGAGTTGATGACAGGAACATTGGGGAAGGATATTAAGGAAAGACTCGTAAAAACTTTGATATGGAGCGTAGCTATATACGGCGCGGAAACGTGGTCATTGAAGCAGGGGGATAGACGTAGATTGGAGGCTTTTGAAATGTGGGTGTAGAGAAGAATGGAGAAGGTAAAATGGACAGAGAAGAAAACAAATGAGGAAGTGCTTGGTATGGTGGGCAAAGAGAGGGGTTTGGTGGGAGAAATCCTATGGAGGCAGGAAAAGTGAATGAAGGGGGTATTGACCGGTAGTGGGATGTTGAAGACTGTAATTGAGGGGAGAATGTTAGGCAAACGAGGAAAGGGAAGGAACAGGATAGGGATGTTGGACGAGATGAAGGGAGGAAGAAAGTACTCAGAGATGAATAGGGACCTGATATAGAGTAGGATGTTGGATTTTGTGTTTAGTTAGGGGTAATAAAATATTTACTTGGTGGTTGTGCCCATCCAAAACCTACCTTAACCGGTAGATTTCGTAATAATACGTATATTTAAATTAAAAAATGAAATTAATTAAAGTTTTCAAATGGAATTGTTTTTTTGTAGTGTTTAATGGAAATCGTTCATTAGGATCATTTGCCTGGTTACATATACTCGTAGTTTTCATAGATACTTCCATTCAGTGATTAGTTTGACACTGATAAGCTCGTTGTTTGTTCGTTCATGTTTGATGTAAGCTGTGTATTAAGCAATGCTGTGCTTTCATTATTTCACTTCGCTACTTAGCGATGAGTCCTTCTGGCTTTAGCCCCTGGTTAAAACGATTCGGTAAAAAATAAAACTGGGATAAAAAACTTTACCCAAATCTCTGTGTTTCAGTTGAGATGGAAACTGCATCACGTGGGATATCCAAATCCTCTCCATCACAGTTGGAACAGATGAAGTTTTGAATGCGACGAGCTTAAAACTGTAAAGAGAGAAGTCAAAAAACATTTCTCAATTTCCGCCGCCATTTCACGGATAGCAGCATGGGAAATTAAGAAAAGATTTGGTCTTTTCCAGGAACCGAGTGACTACCAATCAGATAGTTATTACAGGTAGTAGTATTTTCTTTACGGCGAGACAAGCGTGAAATGAAGCTACGTAGACGTACAGATGAATAACAGGATAGCAGTCCGCTTCTCCGGTGACCACAGTCCATCAAATGGAAGTGTGTGCATTACACACCCTGACCGCTTTTATGTTCATAAGTTGAATTTCAATTTCATTTTATCTCAATGCTGTCTCTAAGTTAATTTTAATATTTATAATATAAAATTGAATTTGATATCATCCCAATCTCAACAAGGTATTAAAAAACATTTTTCAAAATCCTCTCCAGATTCCGAAATCCTTTTTGAAATCAACTGAAAGATTCGCAGTGGCATTTTTATGCAAAGCTTAGGGAACATTTCCGAAATAAGATTAAAGAAATATAGAATTAAAATAACTAGCTGGTTCAGACATTGTATAAATTCGCGGGCGACATACAGAAATTATTAATATAATTTATGAAAATTTCCAATGAATGGGATTCAGAAAGTCTGCTCATTAAGTGAGGTTCCAACAAAAATAAATTTTAATTCGTTCGTCATATTTGCATCCCTTATGCGGTTTATTGTTTCAAGATTTAAAAAAAAAAGACTTCTGACGTGATGTTTCGTGGCAATGGCGAATGAAATACTTTTTTGCATTGAAAATATCAAGTGAAGACTTAAATAGCATATTTTTTAGTAGTAGAATGCAGTTTAGTTTTTTTTAATTTTAATTCTCAAGACTATTGTTAACGGTAGGATCCTACTAGATTATAAGAACAAATCTTGGGACTATTTTTGAAAAAAATTATATCGCTAGATTTTTTCGGAACTAATGTAACAAAACAAGTACTTCACCCTCGTTCATTGATATGGAAGAAAATGAAGTTTGTCAAACCTTTGAGTAAATATTTTTTTTTAATTTCCAGAGAATATCTAGAATATCATTTTTCAAATTAAAATCCACGATTAATACGTGATATTCTATTATATCAAAATTTCAAGACATTAACAGTGAGTCTAGAGATGAAATAATCACAGTTGATGTACTCGTAGTAGAATTTTCTCCGCAAAAGCACAAAAATTCTCTGTAGAAATCCTCGCCAAACTCATTTTATAAAGATGTATCCTTGGCAATGAAGAGAATCAAGACATGACATGACACAAGACCGCGGCAAGTCAATGGCAAGGGATGGATATAACCTCTCAATTTTTTTTTTAATTTTGAAAGAACTTCATAGAATGATGCATTGCAAAACAGCTTTCTTTCATGGAAAAATACAAATCCACGCCAGAAACAATCATATCTTGATATTTGAATGCAAAAATAATGGAAATATTAACCTCAGTAACTCGTCATTATACATTTTATTTCAATTTTTTCATCAAATTGATCCCGCAATTTTTAGTTTTAATTTTAATAATTTAAACTTTTTTTAGCCAAAGTTTTCACATTACAAGCTATATTAGCCTATTTGAAATCACTCACTTGGCCATGCTTTTCCTACGGGAATAGTTGAAAATCGCATCGCCGGAAACAAACGAAGTTAATCATATTTTATTGATGCATACTTAGATGCATGCGTCATATTGTAACAATGCATATGCTGCAACGTGTCACCTGGAATTAAAATAAGGGCACAATCGCGTGATTCGAGGGATGGAGAGAGTATCGATCACGGGGCCAGAAGTCGAGCAGGGAGGGAGGATAAGTAGTCATTTAGGTACGGGGACGTAGGACTGAGCGGGTGTGGTTTCAAGAGCGAAGGATAGTCAGGGAGGGGAAAAATCAAAAGAGTCGACTTTTGTCGAGCTGCAACAAGGGTTCTGGGTAACTCGGCTAACGGAATATTGATGTTTCCCTCAGTGCAGCGCGTGGACTGGGTAATGCGGCCATGGGGGCTCGCAGTTTTTCCAAACTTGCTAAGACCACAAAGGTGTTTGGCATGGGGAGTAAAAACGTAAATGATCAAAGAAAGATTTGCATATCACGAAAATGTATCACACTGAGTTAACAGTGAGACATTAACGTGTGCTATCTGAAGTAAAGAGGTATGCAATGAAATGAAAAGCGGCCCATTTAGACAAATAGTCATTTTTGAAAGGATTTATTGCAGTTAAAATCGCAATTGAAGAAAATTTAGTTTACATAAAATAGCCTAAATAACTATGGACTTGAGAACAGTTCAAAAGCAATCACCAGTCAAAGGGAATGTTTACAGTCAAAAGGAACAATGTATGCTCTAATTGATTACTGTTTCCAGTTCAATGAATCTCTATTCGCAGCTCTATTTATTTTTATTACCCAATACGAGAAATGCAAATTGTGTTTATTATGCAAACCCTAGCACGCGGCTAAGGAATGCAGAAAACAATTGCACCGCCACGCGAAGAAAAAAGTATATTGTTGCCATGTTTTGAAAACCTTGGAAGCAGCATGGGATGGAAAAAATTCGCTTGAATGTGTTCATGTAGAATAGCCCATGCAGTCTACATGCAATTAAAGACGCTCACGATGAAGGGATTACACTGCAGCTATACATGGAATAAGATGAGGTCACAAATAGGGAGATATGACTGAAGAATGTCATTCAGCAGACCAAAGAACATGGGCAATCCGAGATATTACTTGGCTCTGAGCATAGTGAGCGATCGAAGAAAATATTGAATTTTATAAAGCTGAGAATATTGGAATGAATTTGGCATGTTTATTAGAAGCGATAATTTCAGGATAAAATTATTGACCCGGTAAACGGCAGTTCAAAAGGAGAAGTGTATACTACAAGACATGCTACAGATCGCGGAAAAAGTTTGAAATAAAAAGGTACAAAACTATGGAAAGAATGATGCACATTTTGTTGGGAAACTAAAAGAGGAGCTATATTGAAACCAAATATGGGGTTCATTATATTATAACATCGATCACCATTATGGCGACCCATCGCAATATTGGCGACGGCAAAAGGTATTGGTATCGCCCGTGGGAAACTGGAAGAACTGTATCAGTTAATTGATGTTCAACGAATTTGATGTGGAATATATGCAAATTTACAGAATATTTGCCAGAAAATTGTAAATTAATAAAATAATGTGAAAAAGAAGTCGGGGTGCGTATTGACGAGTTTTTTTACCTACTTTTCAACAACTTCATGTTTACCAGTTATTTAAAAATACGTAACGGCCTTTGCCCTCATTCTCCTCCCAAGAGACGGTGCAAAGGCACCATAAAGTTTTGCATTTGATTGCCTTGAATCTGTCATTCCAATCAAATGGCACCATATTTTCCACTTAAATTTCTTTTGTGAAAACCTCTCTCAATAGATAAACTAAAACTTAAACCACTTATCCCACTGGCTGTATTTCTCACTGTATCGACTCGTCTGAGAGATCATACGAATGTTTCCGTAACCAAAAAGAGTTTACTCCTGAGGTGCTCTCGTTGAAATATTTTTATTTTGAGAAAATATCAATGATTTGAGCCTGAATATTATCCAAAACATTACTCGGGTTAGCTCGTCTCTCAGTTGTAACAATAGTCCGTCTTCGTCTGCGTCTTCCATCTCCGACCAATCTTAGGAGACGACACAAAGGGCTAACTTGGAAACCAGAAAACTGTCCTTTGAGGGAGAAGGTATAGGAAAAGAACATTGAAGCAGGACAGAAGCTGGAAAGTTGAACAAGAAGCGACTGAAGAGGAAAAGAGATGGATGAGAGAGATGCGTGTACGGAAACCGAGATTTATCATTTTTTGATCGAGGAAGCCTAATTTATATTTCGTTCGCCTCGTTTTCAGAACATTATAAAGAGAACATGACATAATGTGAGAAAAAATATATTAACTAAAATTAAAACAATACGGCACGGGAAATCAAAATATAACACCACTTCCGACGGATGGACGGAAAACTGCACTTGAAATGCTCTCTACGTGGAAACCAAATAGGGATTGGAATATGAATGAAAAGTTCTTCCTCCTCCGGTATTCAAGCCCTCGGGGTGGGAATACGGTGCACAAACCTGAGAAACAACCCCATTTTCAGCAGAGATGGTCTCCTGTGAATAATTGGATGGTTCAATAAGGGATCACAATCAATCAATCAAAAATGTTTAATTCGCATAAAATTAATTTGCAAAAATTATATTTTAAATTAAATTTTTACCTGAATGCGTAGTGTACCCGTATATATGGTGCAAGTTTCATTGATTTGACTCCATTATTTATTCAACGACAACCTGGCAAGTTTAGAGATGTTTGCCGGCGGCAAGAGAAGGAGGTAACGCGTGACGCCGCATTGAAGTTTTGCTTTCGCACGGGAGATTCAACAGCTTAAGGCGTGTGTCGTGTTGCAGGATTCTTACGAGGAAATTTTATTACAAATGCAGTTCAATTGTTTAGCAACTACATCTATTTAAATCTACGTTATATCCCGCAAGCCGCTACAAGGGTGTGTGGCGGGGGGTGTTAGGCCACCAGCCATCCATGCACAATCGCTGCTCCACCACATAGACACATGTAGCGTCATGATGTCTGTCATGCACTCGATCAAAATTATTCACTCGAAAGAAACCATTTACATTCAAAAATGTTCAGTGACAGAATTATTCAAAAAAGTATATATTTAAATCACTATGGAGCAATGTTATTAAAAATTAGCATATTTAAAATTCATGCAGGATATCGACAAAGTATCTTACCTTTCAAATACTAATTATCTCCATCACGCCTGCGCTAATATCTAGTTTACTCTTTAATTGTACGAAGAAAAAGCAACATTTTACACCCATCCGTTCCATCAACTCTCTCCCTGATTTTACGTTATCTTATATAGTATGTCTTCATCCTCGGATAAGTTATCTGTCTCAAATTTACGCCGTAAATTTAACCTGTACTTCAACATACGGCCAACTAGTGGCTCCCATCCTAATTTTTTTAATAGTGTCGCTACTTGGCTACCTTGTTCGTAAAAACTTTTCGCACACCTAGCTGCTCTACGTTGAACTCGATCTAGTTCCGAAACTAAGCCTACCTCTTGAAAATTCCATACACTTGCAGCATATTCAAGGTCTGGCCTAACTAATGTAAAATAACAAAGCTCCTTGACCCTCTCATTGCATTCCTCAAGAATCCTTTTTATGACTCCGAAATTTTTATTTACCCTTCTGGAAATTTCACGAATGTGTTGGGGATCGGTGGCTAACAAACTGGCTCCCCACCGATAGGGCCCGCGTTCGAATCCTGGAGACGGCAGATATTATTTTTCAGAGGTATCTCGATCCCTACTAGAGGTGCTTTGTGGATAGCACTTAGAGTTGAGTACGCCGTCCGTCGGATGGAACGTTAAACTGCGGACCCCATGGCGCCTTTCGTTAAGAGTATGCAAATGCCGACGACGGGTTTCTCTCCACCCTTCCTACTTTTCCATCTGTCCCTAATGGCGTAAATGGCTTCAGCTGTCGGTTGCCTCCCCAAAAAACTACCACAAATGTAAAAAGAGACGTTTCAGGCGTGATAAATGTGTTTTCCCCTGAACGTATCGTTAGTTATCGTAACACCAATATATTTTACCGATTCTACATTTGTTATGCTAGTTTCCTTTGAGTTGTAAGTGTTTGCAAGTGAAATACTATTCCTCTAAAATGTTATCGAAACATATTTATAATATTTTACATATTTCTAGAGTGCTTTTAAAATGCTGAAAATTTCATCGGGCACCGCCCACCCACACGCTGGTAATAGAGATATTGCATATGCGACGTGTTTTTGTGCACATTGAGCAATGTGAATCCCGAAGTGAAATCATGATTTTCTCGCAAAAATAAATGTTTTTCGCCCATCCCCCATGCCCCAGCCCACTTTACGTTTTTAGGTTCATTAATGTCATGAAATACCTCCGCGGAAAACGTTTGTCACCTTTCGAAGCAGACGCAGGAGAAATGAACATGTTTCAACTTGCAACTGTTACTGCTGATGAATTACTGAAGCCATCAAATCAATGAAACTTGTTGCGTATAATATGTAACAATTAAAAAAAAAATAACACATTAAGCCAACAGCATGACATAAATTGAAAATGTTTCATTCTAAAAAAAACGATTAAAATGTTATTATTGAAGGACTCTCGCACTAAGATTCATTTACTAAACATGGACAAAAAATCACCGAAAGCCTGATGATTCTACATCGCAGGGAAAATTAATTCGCATTAAAACATATTTTCTATGTAAAATTACGAAGTTTTATTTTGACGTTATTCATCGGCAAAAAACTCATTGATTTTTATATTTATAAAGGAGTGAAATGAATTAAATCAACTTTGTTTTATACGAACTTTTATCATGCGTAATAAATATTTAACGAGCCAGTCACCAAAATTTTACTCCAGCTATTTTCCACTGCAAATTCGACCGGAGTTAGCATTACGACAAGGCAGATAACGCAGTTCGGCAGACTCCGCGAGGGGTCCCTGCTATGCACGTGAAACCACTTTGTTCCTGAATTATCCGCTAGTCTTCGAATCGGCGCTCTCGACGCTGCATACCTCTCCCCTTGTGGCTTCAACCCTGAGCAGTACGTTCGCTCGTGTTTTCTCCCTATCCTCAGCGAAAAGACCACTTGTGAATTCGTAACCCCCACTCAGGGGCGGGTGCCTTCGCCGCCGCTCTGGGCCCGAGCGGTTTTTTTTTCCGGGACCATGCGAAGAAGGAAAAAACTACATGCCACCACTTATATGCCTGCATGTTCAGGCTGATGTTTCACAACGTGAAATTAATGGCTATTCGAGGTCCATTCTATGTCTCCCATCATTTCTATAATGTTTTAATATAAAATCAAGATTTGAAACTCTCTCTCTCTGGGGAGGAATAATGAATTATAGGCTATGATTAAAATATACAATCAAGGGGATTATTATGTGAAGTGGTTGTCGAATATCGTGCGCAAATATTTCCGCAAATGAAAAACATTAAACCCGTCCATCCTACAGCTTTCATCAACTGCTCGTTCCCAAAGCCTTCAAAGTCATTTGCTTTGTCTCAGAATTTTTAGAAGGGGAAGAACAATAACACCCCGATATTCCTCGGTCGATGGGAATATTTCGTTGCTAGGGTTACCAATCTGATAAGTCAAAAACAGTTCCTTCATTTTTTTTGTTGCTCTTGTTTCATAGCTCTCAACAAAGTCTGTATTAGACAAGTTAAGACGAGAGTATTTTTCTACTTTAAATTTGCTAAGTCGTAAATAACGAAGGAAATTATTGAAATAAAGGGAAATAAGTCTATTTTCTGATCTTAAAAAAATCTAATCGGGTTAAAATATGAAATTCAAATCCCACAGGGAATAGCCTATTCTTGGAAATATGTTTGAATCCAAAAAATTCAATGCTCTCTCAATGGATCCCTAAAAATTAACATCTCATATTAAAAATTATGCTTTGTCACAAATAAAATAAATTTTCAAAAACATGAATAATTGTGTGAAATTGGCATATAATCATAAATGATATAAAGCTATGGTTTATTCCGGTATTACTCAACTATAGGCATTATCTTGAACGACCTATGACCCATCCCATTTGGTTTGGACATAGTGTTAGGCTTAATTTAACCACAATTTGGTAAGATTAAATATTCCAAAGCTTTAGTTTGTCAGTCAGCCAAGGGGTTGCAAGCATTATTGAGTAAATTGGAAATTCAGTGCGACAGGTATGGGGTGAGAATCAATATTAATAAAACAAAGGTTATGCGATTTTCTAGAAAGAAAAAGGCTAAGCTTAACATTAGAATAGGAGGGCAAAAACTAGAGCAGGTAGAACAGTTTACGTATCTCGGTAGTGTTTTGGACCAACACGGTCAAAGTATTAGGGACGTAAGGAGAAGAATTGCGCTAGGCAAAGAGGCTTTCACAAGGAGGAGGGAGTTGATGACGGGGACGCTGAGTAAGGATGTTAAGAAAAGACTCGTAAAAACTTTGATATGGAGCGTAGCTATATACGGTGCGGAAACGTAGTCATTGAAGCAGGAGGATAGACGTAGATTGGAGGCTTTTGAAATGTGGGTGTGGAGAAGATTGGAGAAGGTAAAATGGACCGAGAAGAAAACAAATGAGGAAGTACTTGGTATGGTGGGCGAAGAGAGGGGTTTTTTGGGAGCAATCCTATGGAGGCAGGAAAAGTGGATGAAGGGGGTGTTGACCGGCAGTGGGATGTTGAAGACTGTAACTGAGGGGAGAATGTTGGGCAAGCGAGGAAAGGGAAGGAATAGGATAGGGATGTTGGACGGGATGAAGGGAGAAAGAAAGTACTCAGAGATGAAGAGGGACCTGATGTAGAGTAGGCTGCTGGATTTTTTTTCGTTAGGAGTCACAAAATATTTATTTGGTAGCTGTGTCCATCCAAAAACCTACCTTAACCGGTGGATTACCTAATAATAAAATGGTTACCATTCCAAACAGTTAATTAAAAAAGAAAAAATACTTCTAAATATATTTTTTTAGCCTAAGCGTGGTGCAAACCTTCTATGTATAAGGCCGGTGAGCGCCTCTCCCACTGATCTAATCAGACCCTAACATTGAGGGTAATGGTCTGAAATACCAAAACCTGGATGTTCTTTTCTCGCCATTTACGGCTCCATTTCACTGAGTTGGATTTACCCTTGTTCGAGGGTTACACATATGTTTTACGCGGCGTTTATTATCCCCGGAGGCTGTATTTTTTAAAAGTCATTTTACACTCGAGACGTCTCTAAACATTTTGGCAATCCGTGATCATGACTGATCACATATTTAACGAGGGCCTCTTCCTATTTGCTGTGCGTTTAGATTTCGGAAGTCTGCGGGGACTATAAATCGCGGCGAGAGCAGTTTGGATTCGGAGAGAAGGGAAAGGAAAGGAAACAGACGGGTTTTTAACGGAAAGAAAAGGAAAGCTCTCGGCAAAATCGATACTGAAGTCTGGATCTCAAATCCCTAGCCTTATATCTCATGCCACCTCTACCCTCGCACATCTCCACTCAAAGCGAGAATTTTGATACTCTAATTCTCATTATGTCGTGAAAAAGAGAAGTGAGGATGACAATCAGATTTGAAAAAATCTTGGCATAAGGAATCCATCACCACCATAATTCGCGAAGGCAAAAAATTTGTACTAAAAAATGTGGTTGGCAAAAAGAATGATGAATCACAATTTTTTTCATCTGAAACTAAACAGAAAATTTCGCTTAGCAGCGTGCGATGTCGTATTCATTGATCAAATTTAAAAAAATTTAGAAAATGATATTAGGCTAGAATATGATACTAGGTTGTATATCAATTTCCATATTCCGTTCCGTATGCCTCTCTGCGGGGATGATGGTATTTCACGCTGCCCACCGGCATCAGCAGGATGTCACTATTTCTACCTGTGACTTAAGGAGAGGGGACCATAAGTTGCATGGCCATGAATTAATAGAACATCCTCCCTCTTACTTGGAATTTCTGCATGGCCTGTATTAGTAATGGAGGTGGTCTCTTATATAAATTGTTGTGGTTCATTTTAATTCACTCCATTTTCATTTACCAAAAGACTATTTCATTGGGTGAAATTATCACTTGTTTGAAACGAAGTTTTCCGTCAATATGTACATGGATTTGCACGTTTTTTTGAGGTTTTTGAAAGAATGTTTTAGGTTTTTGAAAGAATGTTTTTTCCCTTTTCCTGACCATTTAAACACCCTTACTCTCCCTAATCCCGTAACCATCCCACCTGGAGCTTTCCACATCCCCAGACACAAACCTTTTCGAGGAGTCGCTGAGTATTAATATGGATGTTGGCTATAAGGATATCGCTATTGTACCTACGTATACGTATGTGCACTGTGAGTACTGGTGTTTCTGATTGTGAGTGATTTAATTGAGAGAAAACTGATCATTTTTCCCCTTTCATTTGTTTTCAGTGACAAGAATGCCTTAAATATTAGTAAATGAATAAAATAAATCCAAACAAAATATGAGTGAACCAATATCTCTATTGTTAGAGTCAGGCTCCATTTGTTCAAGACGCACACTTCATTTTGAATGAGTGGAGATCATTAAAATGTGTCGCAGTCGATTAATAAAATGTCTCGCAGTCGATTTTATGCTGAAATCTTTTATATTTCCAAGATATTATTTAATAAAATGCGTGAACTCAATGGATAAAGGCAAGTCTCATCTTTCATCATCATCTCTCATCTATGACAATCAATCCTCGGTTTTAATTCGTTTGAATCCATTCAAATTCTCATATTAGCTAAGGGCTTCATGTCTTCATATTTCTTTACCTTCACCTCTGACGCTTTTTTGTTTCACGGACCCCATCCAGGACCTTACGTCCTTCGTTTGTCCCTTTCCTCGTCGCTTTTTCTCCATCACGCCATCCTCTCTCAATATGAGATTTAGAAGAGAAAGTGTTATCCTAAGCACTTCCTCTTGTGAGTGTTATTCTAAGATGCCTACATAATCCCAAATTACACCGTCTGTCATCGAGCAAATATCTAATAAATCGAACGAATTTAAATTGACGGGCAAACCTTTTGGCACTAGCCAAGTAAGGATTTTTATTTCCTTTGAAATTATCAATATGAAAATGGGCGATACAGTCTGTAGTATTTTACTTGTAATTAACAGTCAATTCGTAAGGTTAGAGGTGGAGGGAATGGAGATAGAATTTAAACGGTGGGGGGAGTGATACGTGTCTTTCGTGAAGGAGGGCAAGGAGAGTACAAGTGGTTGTAGGTGGTGGACGAGGAATACGGAGATTCTTTCGGTGGGAGAGTTGAAACTGGAGACTAGAGGACGACAGGGGATGTTAGGTTTGTATAGTTTGGGGGTGAGAGTAGAGATGTCTTGGGAGGTGAGGCCTTCTTCTGATCCAATTCGGAGAAGGAAAGATCGAATTTCTGTTTGAAAAGTTGGTGTCGGGTTGCTGGTAAGAGTGGTATAGGTAGATGCATCATTGAGGTGACGAGGGCTTTGGGAATATAATCATTGGTGTTTAGAATGACAACTGAGGAGCCTTCTTCTTTAGAATATGACCGCCTTATCCTTACCCAATGTGTAAACAACACATATCAAACTTATTTTCCCTCTTCAAAATCTCCTTGGCTGCTCCTCACCTAATTCCATTATTCAACGCCATTTTTTCATCTGCCTTATGTTCCCGCCTACAAAAACGACAACATCTCCTAAAAAATATGTCAAATCTCTGTATTACCTTCTTCTGAGTAGGTCTCAAACTTCTATATTGACACCCTTTCCCGCCATCTCCTCCCAAACCATCCCAACCCAATACAAGCCCGACCTCCGCAGAAGGTCGGGCTTGTATTGAAAGAGCAGAAGAATTAAACAAATCTAAAATGTGAGTTTTCTTTTATAAGTTAACTATTTTATTTTGTGTTCTATTGTACTATCCAAATGTTATATATATATATATATATATATATATATATATATATATATATATATATATATATATATATATATATATATATATATATATATATATACATTTTTAGTACAAATTTTTTGCCTTCGCGAATTATGGTGGTGATGGATTCCTTATGCCAAGATTTTTTCAAATCCGATTGTCATCCTCACTTCTCTTTTTCACGACATAATGAGAATTAGAGTATCAAAATTCTCGCTTTGAGTGGAGATGTGCGAGGGTAGAGGTGGCATGAGATATAAGGCTAGGGATTTGAGATCCAGACTTCAGTATCGATTTTGCCGAGAGTGTCCTTTTAAATGTTGCTATTCTATTCTATTTGTGTTATATTGTGTCAGCCCATTATTGTGCCGCTCATGTGAGTTTTTCCGTACAATCGTTATATATATATATATATATATATATATATATATATATATATATATATATATATATATATATATATATATATAATATATATATATATATATATATATATATATATATATATATATATATATATATACTAATATATACAGAAACAGATATAAGGAAAAGGGATAGGAACACATATAAAGGACGAACACAATAGAGGTGGGGAAGGCGGAATCGAACGGATCACAAGAGTAAAAATATTTCCTCAACCGGGACTCGAACACCGGATCTTTCCACTTGCCGGGCGGATGCTCTTAACCACTTGAGCTATCGAGGATAGTCAATTTACCCTGAGATCCGTGGGTCTATATATATATATATATATATATATATATATATATATATATATATATATATATATATATATATATATATATATATATATATATATACAAGATATATACTCGTGTGAGTTTTTCCGTACAATCGTTATATATATATAATATATATATATACAAGATATATATTGCCATGCCGTTCTTTTTAGTCGTATTGAAGTGCATACAAAAATATATTTAAAAAAATATTTTTTTTACTTCGCGTCCACCAAGTTACTCTTCACAATATGACATTTAATATTGATTGGATATGAAAGACCGGGAAATTGAAGTGGTGTAGTGCTCGAGGAATATCTCAGAATAGGGCGTCTATTAAGGAAAATTGCGATCTGTACGCTTCCAATGACGAGACTCCAATTGTTGTCAAATTGCGCGAATCTCATGCCCTACGGCTCAACAATTGAGATCAGTGTCTACAGTGGAGATGTTACATAAATGGAATTCAAGTCTATCGATGATAACCAACAAAAAATTCCGAGGAACAGCTAGGCACTTCCAGCGCATTCTAATTTTTTTTAAATTAAAAAATTCGTTGAAATATGACACATATTCACCGGAGGTAGCTGAATATATGAAAAATCTAGTAGGGAGGGAAAGAATCGATATTAGGACTGATCAAAATTTAAGCTCCAGGAAGAACAAATTTCATGCCTGAAGCATGCGAACCGTTCACGCCGTTCATCATCGGTGTAGACAGCTTCAAAATAGCCTGATCGTGAATATTCCAGGGTACTCAACTCCCTTCCAGTGATTTCCTTCATACTGCGCACTTTATACGCCTCTTGTCATCCATCAATTGTTCTATTCTCTCCTGTTCTATTCTCTCCTGTTCTATTCTCTCCTTCTATTTTCTCCTTAGACCTCTCCGACTTGAGTGTCTCCTTAGCCACCAAACCCGATGGCTTTCTCGGACCACCCCCATATCTCATAAATAGTTGACTTTGATCATTTCAATTCGATTGATTCTCTCAATATGACTTCTAATCTATGAGGCGCAATTCACTTATTCATATTACCGTGGCATGCAATTCTAATTTCCTCAAAATCAATATCATTAATTACGCGTTACATACCCTGATTTCAAACTGTGCATGTCTCAGTCTGCTCAGGTGCGAGTGGGGAACGGGGAGTCCGGGTAATGTTAGGAAGAGGTGTAAGGCAGGGTTGCCCATTATCACCGTTGCTGTTCAACCTGTATGCAGAGAAAATGATTAAGAAGGCATGGAAAGAACGGGAGGTAGGAATGAAAGTGGGCGGGGAATTCGTAAAATCAGTTAGGTTCGCTGATGACCAAGCTTTAGTTTGTCAGTTAGCCAAGGGGTTGCAAGCATTATTGAATAAATTGGAAATTCAGTGTGACAGATATGGGATGTGAATCAATATTAATAGAACAAAGGTCATGCGATTCTCTAGGAAGAGAAAGGATAAGCTAAGCATTAGAACTGGAAGGCAAAAAATACAGCAGGTACAACAGTTTACGTATCTCGGTAGTGTTTTGGACCAACACGGTCAAAGTAGCAGGGACGTAAGGGGAAGAATTGCGCGAGGCAAAGGGGCTTTCACCTGGCAGAGGGAGTTGATGACAGGGACTTTGAGCAAGGATGTTAAGAAAAGACTCGTAAAAAATTTGATATGGAGCGTAGCTATGTACGGCGCGAATCCGTGGTCATTGAAGCAGGAGGATGGACGTAGACTGTAGGCTTTTGAAATGTGGGTGTGGAGAAGAATGGAGACGGCGAAATGGACAGAGAAGAAAACAAAGACGAAGTACTTAGTATGGTAGGCGAAGAGAGGGGTTTGTTGGGAGAAATCCTATGGAGGCAGGAAAAGTGGATGAAGGGGGTATTGATCGGCAGTGGGATGTGGAAGACTGTAATTGAGGGGAGAATGTTAGGCAAACGAGGAGAGGGAAGGAATAGGATAGTGATGTTGGACGGGATGTAGGGAGGAAGAAAGTACTCAGAGATGAAGAGGAACCTGATGTAGAGTAGGATGCTGGATTTTTTTTTCGTTAGGAGTAATAAAATATTTATTTGGTAGTTGTGTCCATCCAAAAACCTACCTTAACCGGTAGATCACCTAAATAATAACCCTTATTCCGCAGTAAACATTCCTTCAGCGCTCTATAATCATAGTAATAGTCGACATTGATGCTCCTCCCGATATAACTTCGCTTCACTTCCATGCAATCATGTGAGAAGGATTATAATTTTATATCAGCCATTTCTATCTCCACCAAGAATTATATTTTTGACAGATTTCACATAGAACCAGCACGTCTTTTAATCTGTTCATATAGTATACTCCATCCCTCCTATTTTTTACTTCGTTGCTCAAAATGAGAATTGACACGTATTATGCTATAAATATAACAATTATTATTGATAATCTACTGATTGAGTTAGGTTTTGGATTGACACAACTAAATTAATATCTTGACTCTCCCAACAAAACACAACCCAACATCCTCCTCCTCTAAAATGATGTCCCTCTTCATCCCCGTGTACATCCTTCCTCCCTTCATTCCGTCCTACACCCCTATCCATCCATTATGGCCTTTAACATCCCACTGCCAATTAAAATGCCTTTTATTCATCTTCTATGTGCCCTCATGATAAAATGTAATATAATAATTTTAATAATGAGAATATAAAAGGGCATCGAGATGGTGCGGTGGCTAACGTACTGGCCCCCACCCAGAGGGCCCGGGTTCAAATCCCGGCTTTGTTGAATATTTTTAAGGGGTATCTCGATCCCTACTTGAGGTGATTTGTGGAGGGCACTTTGAGCCAGTACGCCGTCCGTCGGATGGGACGTTAAACTACGGACCCCTTGGCGCCTTTCTTTAAGAGTAGGCTAATGCCGATACCGGGTTTCTTTTCACCCTTCATCCTTTCCTGTCCATCCCCTATGGGGCAAATGACCTCAACTGTCGGTCGCCTCCCCTAAATACTACCACTAAGAATATGCAACACGAAAAATTTTTTATCCTCTGCACCGCTTATCTTTACAGATATTGGGGTATCATTCGACCGGTTGCAAAGGAGTCAGCAAATGCATTCGGTCGTTCACGCAGGCGTGCAGCACGCGTAGTCTTCAGCGTGGAATGGAAAGGGAAAGGTGGCGGGAGAGGGGCGTGAGGGGAAGGGGTGTTCGCGTGCGAGGGATGGAGGTTTATGAATGGGAAATTGGGGAGAGGAGTAGACAACGGGAGTCGGGAGGGTCACCATCGCGCCGTGGGGTGGGCGAGGAGGAGTATAAGAGGGGGGGAGAGATTGGCGGAAGGACGAGGAGGGGGTGAGTCCCTCATAGGGAGCAGGTGTTGGGGTGGGGTGAGGAGGCGTGAGGCAGGGACGATGGGGGTGGGAATCAAAACGGGAAGGGGGTGGAGCGGGAGGGGATGAAGGAGAGAGGGGAGGGTTTTCGCTGGAGCCCGAACGGATTCTGCGCCTTCCCATCGCCCACCCTTCTCACACTAACACACACACACACACACACAGGCACACTTCCCACCCCCCCCATCCCTTTCCCCTTACGTGCGGTGGGAGGGGGTCGGAGTGGATCTCTACCGCTCCGGCAAAGGAGTCTCTCAGTCAGCCTTCGGCTCTTCGTCGCTGCGGTTTTTTGCTCGGAGGAGGAGGCCGTAATTTTTTTCCATCCATCGCCTCTCGCTTGTCCCTGCCGTACTCTCAAATGTGACGGGCAATCGGGGGAGAAGGGGGGCGATAGATAGGGAGAGAGGAGGGGTGGGCAGGAGCGGGAAGGGGCCTGGAGATCCGTCGCACCTTGCCCTTCCCGCGCTGGGGTGCCGTCGGAGGAGAAGGTCCGAGGACATCCTCCGACACGCACGCAGGGGTTCTGCACACTCGAAGCGCGCTCCAACGGCCCAGCGTCTCTCGTCCTCTCCCTCCGGCCCCGTTATATTGCTAACTCCCGGAGGAACGTGCTCTCGTATTCCTCTTCCCTCCCTTCCTTCCGCGACTCGTTTTCACTCGCCGCCACACCCCTCGACACCCTCCCTCAAAAACCTTTTCCCTGCTGTTTACCCTCTACCCACTACCCCACCAATTCTTTTTTTTTATATTCTCACCTCTCGCAAGAGGAAATTTGTTTTCGGGATATCCACCGCGAGAGGCGTAAGATTTCACTTTGTCTTCGGCAGGGGAATTGTGTCTCGACTCCCGGGGACTCCTCTTTCGCGAAAAGTAAATTGTATCTTTTCGCAGCGCGCCAACTTTTGGTTGTTCTTCTCTAATCGATCCTCTCTGGGCTTCCTTTCTGAAGACTTTCTTGAAGGAGTCAAGCACGTGTGAGAGAAGGAAGTCTTTTTTTTGTCATTTCGAAAGGTTTCCCATGAATGGGAAAAGGAAATTGTCAATGCGGGAGCCGGAAAAGGAGACGTGCACCGACGCGGTGAGCATTTCTTTCGCAAGAGTTGTCCCGCGTGGAGTTGAAAGGGCAACGGAACAACCTTGGTGGTGAGAGGCTATTGCTTCCTGTGGACCGCTTTGGTGAGACGTGACGTGCCTAACGTTGTCATCTGAAGAGGTGGAAGGGGGTCGCTGCCGAAGGAGAAGAAGTGAGGGCTTACAGGGGAAAATATGTAGTATTTGGAAGATTCACCCCCATTCAGCCTTCTGAGAGGAAAAGGCTAAGTTCCCATTTCAACCACATCATCCGAACTCCCTCCCGAGTTCCAAAGTCGAGGCTTTTGTTTGTCATCCCACCGATCACGTTTCCTTCGAGAAATAAGCCCCTATTCTCACGACATCTGGATCTTTCCTATTCGTCTCCCTTTCCGTTTTCTTCCCATACGCTCCCCCCCCCCCCGGATCAACCTTCGAAATCCAGCAGAACTCCTGAGTCGACCTTCCTTCATCTCCTGGAGTCAAGTATCTTCACAGAGAAATAATCAACTCGATAGTCGTGCTCGCAACACCTGACAACCAGTTTTTTTCTTTCGTTTTCGCCGAGCCCCCTCCGACTTGGGTCGTGGTCACGGGGACGTGTACGTGTGTGTGCGTGTATGTGTGTTCACGTAAGAGGTCGGTTTGAAAGGTGCGTGTTGTCACTCGCTCAAAGCTCCCGCGTTCTCGGTGATTGGGACCGAGGAGCTGCCTAGAGGAAGTTAGAGGAGCAGTTTAATTTCCTTGCTATGGGCGCGAGTGGAGGGGCATTAAGGTCCAGGCCGGAGCGGGTTTGGAGGTAGAGGAAAGGGAAGACGACCCCTTGGAGGTAGGAACAAAGGATTCTCTCCTGGGGAATCATGCTCTCGGTGGGCGGGACGAGGGGGGTGGAGTCGCGAGGGAGGGAGGGAGGAGACATCCTGGAGACCGGACCCCGGAGAAATCTACTTTACTGACACCTTGTGCCGCGGAAGAAGATTGTTCGTCGCGGGGAGTTCGCGCGCACCGGCGTCGAAGGGAGGCGTCGTCTTTGCCTTGCCTCCGACCTCCTCTCCCGACGCGCCTCCGTCTCCTGCCACCGCCGCGAGGGATGACTTCGAAGAGAGCGCCCATTTGATCGGACGCTCGAGAGACATGTCTCCCTGACCGAAGTGTTTTACCCCTTTGATCCTCCTTCGCGTTTCCTTGTCCTCAACACCTGCCTCGCGAGCTCTGCTCCCAAGAGTGGGCACCCCGGAATCCATTGTCTGGCCAGTGCGAGAGCAGATAAGGAGGTTCGGCCAACGGAATTTCACTCCCGAAGATGACGGAAATGGGAAACGGCGTCTTTCGATATGGTCACCATGAGTGAGTGATATGTGTTTCCGTAGACGGGTAAATAATTTCTGCCCGCTTGAAGAGTCCCCCCTCCCGAGTTAGTGGTTCGGATTCTTCTCTGCCTTCGTCTTAAACATCCACAAGTGTGCATCTGTAACTTAGATTCAATCGTCGCTTCCTCACACTCTTCGTGTCGTCATATTCTCCCTTTTGTCTTCAATTAGGGAAGTGATTCTGAGAAATTTGGGCAGCGCGTCGCAACATGGTTGACTTGGTCAGTTGGAAGGACCTTCAAAGCACCGGGTTTAATTTTTCGGTCATCTCATAGGGAAGTGTCATATTTGAAATAAAATAGTGATATCCTACGGAGGAGTCGACTGATCATCATCTCCACTCACACAAGCATCTTCCCATCGGCATAATGATGGTCGATGAAGATTGGTCTTCAACCGCCGCCTCTGCCGACGTTGGAGCAGCCAACATCAACAGTTCATCCAAGGTAAGGTGTCATCATTACCATTTTTTTAAACGAAGTGAACGTTTTTTGTTTATTTCGCGAGAATTTATGCAGAATGATTCGCCAACGCAGAGACGTTGGTAAAATTATCCACGAAAAAATAGCAAGCAGTAAATCCGTAAACGCTGTTTTATTTTATGTGCTCCATGAATTATCATAGTCTTTTAATGTTTATATGACGTTTAGTTTCATGATTGAGAATTTCCTAAGTTGTCGAACATTAAATACGTATATGAAAAATATGCATTATTTTACGAAGATTAATTAACTTCCGAGAAAGTACACATTGGTGAATATAAGACATTTTACTCAAGATAGAAGCCAGTGTAATGCCATCGGAGTACTTTTCCCATATCTTAAAGGGAGGTCTTTTAAAATTGAAAAGGATCTTGACTGTCTGTTATGCGCTCGATTACGAGAAAGTGTGATTGAATTTTCTGATGCGTAGGAAAGAAATATGCTCAGCTATTCCACACAAATATAAATTGACTGCGAGTGGTATCGATATAGTTTATCTGGAAATTTTTACAAAATTTTCACAGAGTAAAAATTGTTAAAATTGCCAGTTGATGATAGGCTGTATCGAAACAAGTCGCAGTAAATTTATATTTGCATGGAATAGCAGTGTTTTTCTTTCCTAAGCGTCATGAAGGAGTTCCACAATGTTACGCCATCCACCAATGCATGCGATTGAATTTATTATTTACAGTTATCACTTCACACACTGAGTTAACTATAACATGATATTCACCATTTTGGTTATCGTGATCTTCCTATCGTGATTTATTTTTCTTATAGTCATTGGCGGGATATATTTTTTATTTGCTCCACTTAGAAAAATGAAATAAATCGGATGTGGAATTAAACATACTGAAATAGCTGTGCATGTGAATTGTATGAGTACCATTGGTCATGAATACTAGGTATATTTCCATTTATGGAATAAAAACACGCGCAAATAATAGTCATTAAGACGCATATGACTTCGGTTTCAAGGTGAGAAACAACTTTGGGAAAGATAAGAAACGCGACAGGATACCGGGGCTAATGAGGAAAAAAAATATTTTTCATGAAATCCATGGATCAATGTAGCTCGATTGCTAATACGCACTCCGAAGGTCTTTGGTTCAAATGCCTCCTTGAACATCACTTTAGGGTGTGACTGCTGTGATTTCTCAACGTAGAGTTCTTATTGTTCATTAAATATTGCAATAGAAAACGTAAATACCGAAACGTCTTTGAATCCGATTTTTATTTTGTCGGTAAAGAAGAAATTCGGCAAAAAAATCGCTAATTTCAGTTTCTTTGAGGTGACTGGTCAGGAAAAAAATAATTCAAAGACATTTTCCTTTACTATCTGCCACAAAACCCCTTGGCGAGAATACATTGTTTTGCGTCTGTGAAATTAAAAACGCAATGATTGAGCCTAAGGCTAATACACTCTTTATTTATGGCCAATGATTGCCTGCACGATATGGTAGATATCTAATAATTATTTTAGGGCAATGAACATGAGCGAGTAAAATAATTTCTAATGATTTTTAATTACATAAGATTCAAATGCACTGCTCACTATTGCTCCTATTTTTTCACAATTTATCATTTAAGGTCTCTTGACATTGAAATTCTAGAAAAAAAATTAATTACAGAACCCGTACCTAGTGGTCCCCTTTGATTCTCCTTTCGTGGAAGTGCATTCCTGTAACTCAAGTTTTTCCATTTTGCGCTAATTTTGGTTTTATTTACACAGTGACAAGTGGCTACGTCGCTTGCATCCAATGCCAGATTTATTTTGCGGGAAAATATTTTGTGGAAGTAAATAAGTTTGAATGATTGAGGCGTATTGACGCGCCAAGCACCACTCTTCTGTTTTCTTTCTGTTCCTAAGGTACGCAACCTGTAACTGACCTGTACTCTAGTCCTGAAAGCGAAACGCATGTTACCAAAATCTATTTACTACTTCTAATCTTCCTTTTATTCTTTTCTCAATTTGAAACATTAAATGCGGATACTAAAATAATAATGATACGGAATATCACCTTTAATTTAGACCACATACTGATAATGACAGATTTATATGTTGACAGTAAAATTTTATTCTGACCTTAAAGGGGCTTTTAGATCTTTCGGTTTTGCATGCACTCATTTACTTTATTTTAAGAATTTACTTTCTAACAATTGGAACCTTGCATGTGAGCTGAAAGCAATCACAATTTCAGATAATCGGTCGCCTCTTAACCAATCTGATAATGAAATTTTCAGATTTTATCAGGATAATTCCATCCCCATGAATTTTTGCCCTCCGTATTCACGGAAGCCGAAGTCAAATAAATTTTGAAATTAAAGAAATCGTCTTTCCTTGCGGTATTCGCTCAAAATTTTCACGTCTCCTTTATCATCCATCTGCAATTTTTTTTTCAATCGCCCTCTCGACTTCGAACCTATCTTCATTTTGTTAACTTGATAATTTCCCAAAGCCTAAAGCATTTATTGAGAATATACGACCTGATATATCAACGAAAGGGATACGAGGGGGAGAGATGGGATACCTTTAAACCGGAATTCAAATATTCTATTGAAATTAATATCTGATGACGGCTCAATAACTTATGTGTGGAAGTTTCGTCATATATTCAGCTGATTCTCCGCACATTACGATTCCACTTAATTTCTCAAAATGTTGGTAAAAAAAACTCCATTCCGTGCTTGGGTCCGACCGCATCAAAACCGTGGAGCTACTGGGACATGTCGAGGGGTGAAATATCGATTCCGACAACCTTCTCGCGTAATTAATTTGGGTCGTTTTGAGGTCTGAAAAATATTTTTCTTTGAAAGATGACGCGATGAAAACCTGAGATCTTGGTCTACTAATGATGTAAAATTGATCAAACACTCGGTGTTCATTTGGAATGTTTGCATATTTATCAATACTTAATGATTTCACCGTGTTTATCAGCGTAGTAGGCAGAGCGTTTGGCTTTTGACTTGAAGGGTCAAGGCCATGATTCCATACTTCTTTTTACAGTAATCGGATTCTTGTGGAAAGCCTCATGCGTTCTATATAAATAAACTGTTTCCACCCCATATCGTATTTTTGAGTTAGGGATACCATTATGATTATATTAAAGACGGGATCAATCCTCACCTATCATCAAACAAATCGCGAAGTGACAACTCCGATGTTAGTAGCATTTGTGCTAAAATGCATAAAAGATCTCAGTAGGTGTGAGTGAAAACTAATTTTTCTGTGCACAGCCCAACAACAGTTTTATAAATTAAGTTTATCGAGTAATCCTCCGATTCAAGCAAATCTTCAAGCGTGTGTATTAAGTTTAACGCATTGCTAGATCATGATAGTACTTGCCGTAGACTTAAAACCTTCACCTTCCAGGAAAATCCCTCCGTTCAAAAAATTCCTTTGAGACATACGGTCCATCCCGAAACTTCCATAAAATGAGTAATTTTACAATCCATGCCAAAAAGGCCGTACTTTATAAATTTTCAAATGACCCATTAACAAATTTTCATTATAACGAACATTTTTCATTGTAACGAACGAAGAGGCATAAGTTATTGAGTGTTCAACATTCAAACCATTATAAAACAATACCAATGTGACGCTGTTTCCTTTTAAAACAACCCTGAGCACAGCAATCAACCCGAAGGTCGGATTGGTAGGTGATGGTAGAGTTCACCCAGTACTAAGCTCGACGGCGTGTGAAATTCACATATCAGGGTAGGGGGGCCAGTTCCTTTCCCTTTGCCGGTTATGATTTCCCAGGAAGATCTGGTACCCGAAATCACAAAGCTTGAGTGAAGCTGCAGGTACCCAGAGAGGCTTGCCCGGGAATCGAACCTGGGCCCTGTAGTCGGTAGTCCAACGCTCTACCATAACAAATTTGAAAAATCATTTAGTTTGAATTGGTCTACTCACAGAAAATTAAACCATATGAGAGCTACAATTATGCTGTGCAACAGCAGATAAACCCTCTAGTGCCACTGGTGTTTGCAGTAACAACAACAAAGAGAGAACATACCTATATCCAAATATATGAAGTGATATTTTTCGCTTAAATACATTTTTCTAAGTAAACCCGTTGTTGCACATACAATGTTTTGAAATATTAGACATGAATGACATTTGGCATACTATAATATTACTTGAATGATAATCGGCGATTCTTCCCAAATGACAACTAAAAGGCATTTACCATTACTCACACTCGCTAGGGCGTAAAATACTTATCTTCTCTAGGCTTGACAAACTAATTCATCCACACGTAAATGAGCATCAATGCCGTTTGGCTTCCCGTTCGTTTCGCTGGGTGTACGTGTAGCTGAAGAATTAGATTCCATCTTTGAGGGTGCCGAGGAAACTTTAAATTATCTCTCTGACTAATGCTAAGAGTGTGTAGGCGTGTGGTTGACGTGGAAAAGACAGACAGAACACCAAATGAAACTCCAAAATTCCCACCTGAAATCAGGAATATATTATTCCTTCGTTTTGAGTGGTGAATTTAGAACAAACAATTCAATAGAAATTTGGAATGGAAAAGTCCCGAAAATCGATATTGGTTCACCATCCTTCATTTATTGAGGGTTTAAAAATGAGGATAACAAAGCAAGGAGCAACTTGCCTCCTAGGCCTTTGGATTTCATACGCTAATACGGCGCTGAACTTCAAGACGATACTGGGAACAGCATCCAGATATTGAAAAAATATCATAAAAATGGTAAACAGGAAAAATAAATACAAAGAAAATGATTACATGTATACCCAAGAGGTACTGTTAATCACTTTAAGGCTACCTTAATAGTTTGGAATGCAAGGAAGAAGGAAAATTGTAAAAAAGACGTACTTCTGCAAAATCAATGAACTTGTAAAAACAAAAGAATAAAAAATAATTGAAATTCGTATCCCGTGAACTCACGATTTTTAATATGCTTTGGAAATTTTAGCATAAATATATTTGATTTAATATTTTTCCAAATCATTAATTTTTACATTGTAGGTAATTTATATTCATGGAATTCTCTTTCACTCCAAGACAATACCTGATACCCTGCATTGAAATAAACTTTTCACAGTGTTTAAACTTAGTAATTGTTTAGTATTCTGCAACAATTGTAATTAATGACAATGGGGAAAAGAAAAAAAGGACGCTACAGCTAGGAAGGATTTTATTAACAAGATATCCACGCGTTTTCATGCCATTTACTTCAGAACATTTTTTAATCAATTGATTTTTTTTTCTGTGAATAGTTACGAGTAGCAATTACAGCGGAATTTTTGGAGAAAAATTATTCTCTAAAATTTAATATACATATATATATATATACTTTATTTTATTACACATGCAGTTGGAGTTAGAATGATTGACAGCAAACTCGTCTGCTTGGTTTACAGTGATCGATAAACCTAACGTGGATTCTATTGATTAAACTTAAACAAGAGCGTGTATGTCTACAACTACAAAAGTAACTCCTTTCAGTATTCTCCTAAGATCTTCCAGAAGTTATAAAAATGGATAATAAAACATAATTTTCAAAACTCGGGGAGTAAAAATTAAGATACGAATTTTCTAATTGGAATAGAATATGGAGTAATAAGGAACTGCCACTGGGTAGGAATCGGGAAGAAAAAGGGACTTAGTTTAACTACCTTCTTCCTGGAAAACAGATATAGGAGCTTCTTATGTTCAGGCCTCCTGTCTTAAATTCCATTATTTCCATTCTTTAGTCAACGCGAGTCGCTACATTCTCATTTAGTAAACCATGACCAAATCAACGGTGTCTTCTTTGTAAATAAATTAATCCGCATTTGTATATTTCTTAAAGCTAACCTTACCTTTTAACATATATTGATCATAATTCGCAGCGGTCCTGGGGGTTAAGGTGGATTGCTAAAAATTTTGTAGCCTTGAATGAAAATGGGAATCTTCTTTTGCTTCTATCTGCTCCATATGCATGCCAACTCCCTTTCACTTATTCGTCAGTCCTCCTTCCATCAAAAACTTTGCTACTGACTCCATGATGGCGTAAACGGCATGAAGAGCTGCTCTAAGATTGTTTTGGCTTTGTCTTATCAACGAAGTCTTCGGATGCATGTGATGCCGTTACGATATACAGGCATACGTACATCAATATTAAATCTCGTCTAAAATTAACCTGACACTTTCCACTAGGGATAATTTGTTCTCACACCTGGGTGTCAGCGACACAACTTCTCGTTCAGGAATGGTGTTGGGTGTGAGTGATCATTGAAGCCTGAATTGCGTTACCAAAACCAGGTTTCGCGAATGAAGTGTTCTTAGCAGAAGTGGAAAGTATCTGTTCATTTTCACCTTATGTGGTGACAACACATTACAAGCTACGCAAATTGGCGTTTGTCTATTTTGACAATGCGGAAGGCTTGTTATAGTGTTATCTAGTCTTATATTCAAAGGAAATGTGATATTCGAGATGCTAAGGCTTCGTTTGATTCTCCTTTTTTCGGATATTTTTCACTCTTTTGCGCTTTGGTCGTTCCTTTTAACCTGCTTACCAACCACCCCCAACCGCATTATCATATTCGTCCGCTATTTTACCCCTGCGCGTGAATCATAATAAGAATTTTTGCCCACCCTCCCTCGCAACGTATTTCAGTGTCCTCTAGGTCGTTGGTGTATCATCTCAGGGGTGAGGGCTTTAACGGATAAGGTTGGAAAACGAACTGAATCAGTATTAAATTATCAATCATTTATTTCCTTTCTTCATCATTACTTCAATTCACGGTGTCACCCAGGGGCAGAACATTGCGTAAGATGGGGAGGCAGTGACACCGCGGCGTAGCAACCAATAAATACACGCGGAAATTCGCGCCACGCACCCGCCTTGGTACAGTGGGCATCTATCGCGTAAGTGGCTGTGATTCATTTTAATTTCGTTATTCCACTCTTTTTTCGCATACAAAAGAAGTTTTACATTGGGTGAAATGAACGCTTGTTTGGAAATAGGTTTTTCGCTGGCATCCATACGGAAATCCACGTCTTTTTTAGGTTTTTTAATGTAAATATTTCCTCATTTATTAACCACTTAACCAACCTTCCTCTCCCTTATCCATCCCAATTGGTACTTGTATCCTCTGCCAAACACATTTTTGGTAGACCGCGGGATATTTATGTAGACGTATACGTGCTTTACATAAGTGTTCTGTTAATTTCCTTAGTTATCAACCTTGATGAAATACTTCGAAATGGAACTAATTATTATTCTACGAAGTGGGTGAAAGGGAATGAATGGTTACGTAATCGTTGTAACAAAGAAGTCAAACTTTACTAATTTTTTGCTCATTAAACATTTACCCAGGATCAATAAAAATAAAATATTTTCCCTTCAACTTGTATGCAAATTCTTTTTTTTTCAAGATGGGGTTTGAAATCCCATATTCAACTGCCACTGGATATGATCCTCAAATTTATAATTTCTTTAATAAGTTCTTTCTAATATCAACACTCCCATTACTGCAGGAAATGTTTAATTTGAAAAATATATGGTTGAGAACAGATCTTTCTCACGGACGCCAATCCGAGTAATTATCGTCGCCATCCTGCAAACGTGCTAATTTCAAACTACCTTCGTACATTTCCCAAATCTAATGAGTATGAAACTTATGAGTATGTGATGGATGCAATATAAGTGAAAATTTTCTCCTGGTGGATTGCTTTTTTGTTCATTTTTTTAAATACAACGATGATTGGCTAACTGCAATTTCTTTGCAAGTGCTTAACAGATTGAAAGTGGAAATTTGCTTACTACGGAAGATGTTTCGTGATAAGTGTGCAGTTCAGGATTGGGTGTAACGTATTACAAAGACAAATATTTGATTCAGGACAATAGGATCCCTCTACTTTTTCGCCAGAGAAGGTTGTAGTGATAACAATTTTCGACGAGAATTCACCAAATCATCTTCCCGTTCGGGATGTCAAAGAGCATAATGAGAAGATATATGCTTTTATTTTAGGGAAAATGATACGTTGATACAAGCTCTGACCTTGAAAAATTATCGTGGATGTTTTTTTTTAGGTTTATTATTTTCCACACGAAGACATTCAGTCGTAAAAGCGACCGGTGATGCGGTATTCGCGCATGCGCCGCGATGACGATACATCATTTCCGCTCCGAAGTACTCTATGCAGATCGTTAAGGCGTGAAGAATTGCATTTGTAAACCGTGCTCGTCTTGCCTCGTTGCCTTCTGGGAGTAAACTTGCCCGGAGGCTTCACGGAGGAAGAACGCAAAGCTTTCCACACGTCAATTAAGGAATATTCATCTCATTCCTCCGTTTCCCCCTGTCATCTGGAAATTGCGCTCGCGGCGAATTTGCATCCAGCTGTGATTGCTGGTAACGTGGTCTCGAGGTCGTCCCAACCTTGGGAGCGAATGTGTTGAAGTTCATCCGAGAGATGCATGCAAGCGGTGGGGATTGGTCGGGGGTGATTTGGGGGGGGGGAGGGGGATCATCATTATATTCGTCCCCTCGAAAAACTTTCAGGTTCAGGGTCAGTCGCGCCATTGTATTTCCGCAGTAATCTCGCCCCCGTGATGTTCAAAGTACGGTTATAGTCTGCGAGATGGAGAGTGTTGACTCGCTTCGAAGTGTAAGTAGGCGCGGAGAGGCACTTCAGTGGATCATTGCGGAACTGTTGTTGTGTCTTGGCAACGTGCCTGAGTAGTTTTTTTTTCGGGGTTGCGATGTATGGACATGGATGGTGGGGGTGGATTTTTCTTCGGGATTGATCGAAGGGGATGAGAGAGCATTCGAGGTTCTTCAGAGGGTCGTCTAAAATAGGGAAGAGGATTGCGACCGGCCGGCGAGAATGATCTGGGTATTCCCGCCGATATGTGGAGTGAGGTTCGGCACCTCAGGTTAATAAGCGTCGCGGATTCATTGAGAGCGAGTCGAGTTGGACAGGTTGGAGTACCAGTGAACAATACTGTTCGAATCCTAATATAAACACGCTATTTAAATTGATTCGTACAGCCTCGATTCCATCAAATTGAATTGAAATGAGGAGAAGAAGAAAATAATGGAAGGAAAACTATGGTTTAGGTTGTATTAAGTCCGGGATGATGTGTAACAATCGTTTGGGTGATTTCAAAAATCTATTGGGCGTCGGTAATTTATGCTTCGTGATGAAGATGTGGTAAAAATGTAATGTATTCTTCATAGCACTGGTTATCGGACTTCAATTTCCACTTCCGAAAAATTTAAGCAAATCATCGAAGAGGAGGCAATTTAAATTATAAATTCTGGTGGGATGTGGGGGAACTATTTCATAGTAAAAGAAGTGAAAACTGTTACAAATTTCCACTAAAAAATAAAATTTTATTGAGTGAAAAATTGTAATACTTTTTGTATCTGTTATTGAGAAAGCAAAATTATGAGAGTAACCGGCATCTGAATAGTATTGATAACTTTAACCCAAACGTTATCATTAGGTGTAAGTTCTCACCACTGAGACACTTTGACGCGGATGGAGTATGAAATAAGATGGAGTTACCAGTACTTTAATCTAAAGAATGGTTCAATGTGCCCTCTATTCTCACCTATTTAGCACCGACTCCGTCACCACCCGAGATGCACATCCGGGTCCAGATCCGTTGAACCTCCCTCGTCACTTTCCCTCGACCTCCCTCGACGAGCCTACCCTAAGTCAGAACGAACCCATTTTGGCTCAAGAAATGCAGAATTCAGCTGACTCATCTTAGCCTTATATTATTTTATTATGCATTAGATTGCTTTCCACTGCTCTGTACAATACCTCAGTCCCAATGTCCTTGTCCAATACATCTATAGCATCCAGCACTATTATACTCTGGTCTCATTTTCTAATGGCACATACAACCACCGAGTGATCCACTTGAATGGCCCCCCGTAGTGCTTCCTTGCTTGTTGGATTGCGTTATTCGATCTGAGCAAGCTGCTTCCACACATTAAACGCCTCGTTGACTCGCGGTGTTCTTCAATTGATTTCCGTCGAGCTCCTTCCTTCCATTGACTCCTGCTGCTGATGTAAGCCTTCGTTCTCATTTCTCGCCTCTTCGCGAAATATCAACCCGCGTATTCTCTTTCCTGTATTCAATGATAATAGTAAATTGATATTAATTTCCACGTTACGCCTCTGAAGTACTTGATCCGTTTTGTTCAATTACCCATGCAGGTCTCATTGATTTTCGGCTAGAATTGATACGCGATCTGCGAAACAAAATGTGTTCATTTATTTCATTTCCGTTCATCTTATTTCCAAAAATGACAGCCATTGCTTTTATTCTCCATTCTGCGCTATGCGCACTCATGCCCTGGGGATACTAATATGTCGAGAAGTGATGGTAAGAGATTATACACGTATGCTTTTCAAAGTTCCGTATCGATTTTATTTTCAATTTTTTTTTACTTTTTCTAAAGTATTGTGGCGAGTCGGTCAATGATTAATTGATAGGTAATTACTATGTCATAACATTCCAGCCGTTGTTTTAGTCATTAGTTTTGTTCGTCATTTAGTATTAGTTTTGTTCCGCTCGAATGTCAAAGATCTTCTCAATGTCCACTGATTACCACGCAAAATGAGTTATTGGTCTCAATTATTAATTCTGCCGCAATCTGTCGACATGCAAGGGCATCTATCCATCAACTGTTTTTCTTAATATCAAATTGTTTTTCTGAGGTTTTTTCAAAAGATTTCCTCTATTCTTCTGTTGATTATTTGATGTAGTATTTTGAACACACATACGACTCCACGTTCCGAGTTCTTCTAATAGTACAACTGTCGGTACCCTTTGTTTTAGGTTTTCATTCAATCTGCCACCGGTCGGGTTTGCCGGGTGGGTAAAGGTCGCGTCAACAGGGCCATTGGTTGCCGGTTCGTGTCTCGTTTCGGGGATTGATGTTGCGAAATTTTTGTGGTTTCACCCTTCCCAGACCTTGACAACCCAGGAGTGGTTTCTCCGGATCCCATGGGCAAACAGACCACCGGATACGTCCGGAAAGAAAAAAAATGTATCATGGGCCGTAATTTTTCTAATCCCGCTGCTTTCTTTGATAATATAAAATTGGGTTTCTTAGGATTTATCCTTCAAAAGGGTGGTAATTTATTTTTTGACATTTTTCAATACGGACGCCATGTGTTTATCGAGTTATTCTGCTGTTCTGTTGAATTAAATTCTCAATGAACCTGATTCCCCATCGTCTTTGTCTATTTCACTCTCGTTATTCAAGAGGCTATTTTCAAGAGGTTACGATACCATAGACTGCTCTTCGATGCACTCCTTCCATCAGTCTCTCCTGCCTCCCTCTTCTCTTAGCTTATTCCCATTTATTTTACGCACAGATATGCCGCTCTTTTTTCTCCCGAGTGACCCTTTGCCACCTTCTTTTTCTTGGCGTTTCTCATTTTCATGTTTTTGTTAGAATCTTGGCAGAATCTTTTTCTACCTCTCAATTTTAGTAGACTCCTAATACTTTGGGACCACTTGGTTTCTCCAGATATTGCACAGAATTTCTTCGCCAAAGTTTCCCGTTTTCTTGCGTTTATATTCATTGTGAGTATACAGGTCCTGTATATGGACGCCTGGCGACAGATCTCTTCCTAAAAATTATCTTTTCAGCTACTTCTGGGATTAATTCTCTTCCACTTCTCTATTACTATGTTCAGATTATTTAATAACCCTTTGGTGCTGGTAATAAGATTGGATCAATGGCCTTACAATTTTGGAGTTTATTGGATATATAATAGCATGGTCTGAAAGGATATTGGTTTGGTGTAATGCTAGAAAAATGTTTGATAGTTGAAAATTAGAGTTATATATAAAGTTAGATTGAAGAGATACTACGTCTTTCACCAACTACTGAGTAAGAGGCGGAACAATGAATTGATGTGAAGTGATTGCTAGTTGAAGAATAGAATAAAAAGCCCAGGAATGTTAGACTGCATTAAGATGTTTGAATGCCTACTATTCCAAATACAGTTACACATAAGAAATGAATTTTCTCACAGAATATCTTCAGTAAAAACTTATTATGTATTAGTTACGTCTTCCACAGATTACGACCCCTTTTTGGACCAGTTTAGCTACTCATAACGCGCGGTACGTTTTATAGCATCCTCACAATAAGCCTTTGTAATCAGCTCAGAAGTTTCTGTGAAGGATTTGAAGAGTTTCACGCATAATTTCACAGATCAACGCTGCTCCAAAGGGCTCAGTTTTGAGGATCCAATTTTTCGCCACACCCCACGAGCGTCTTTTCACATTTAAATTAAATTTATTTTATGAACCATTCGGTCAACGACGGTCGAGCCGTCGAAACGTCAAAACTACATATGTGAGTGTCCTCTCTTCGTGTTTCTGTGTTTTCAAAATATACACCTTTTCATATATATAGTGACAAAGTATAATGCTTCGAAGAAGTCTGGAAAAGGTTTCGCTAAGCCGGCGAAGAAATATGATTCGAGGAGACGCGTGCTTGTCCGGATTTAAGCACTGCACCCGGTACATAAACACACACGAGTTCTGTTCAAAAGGTATATAAATAAATATATAAATATTTATGTATATATATATATATTTTATATATATATTTATTTATATACCTATATTAGAGCTGGGCTGGCGGGAGTAATAATTATTGCTCCTGGTAGGGTCACCCATACCAGATAGGTCGAAGGTTAGGAGCCAGACGAAAGGTAGTCCACGCAGCGTCTGTTCCTCAGTGAGGCGGCTGCAATAGCGTTTCACCCCAGTGGGGCGGCCAGTAAGTGATGGTGTCACGTTAAAAACACTATTGAGGAAGGCAACGGGAAACCACCTCAATTATCATTCCCAAGAAAAATATGATGGACAATAGAGATATTTTGAGTCCTGGCAACCACGGGGCTCGGCCCAATCGGCCGTGTGTCGTGCCCGGCAGCGGGGGAGGCCAGGCTTCCGCGGTCGTCATCCCACGAAACCCTTGCAAGGGAAAACCGAAAGTAGCAGGGCAGAAGACGCAGCAGAAGAAGACCAAATTAGTTAGAATAGGAACGTGGAATGTTAGGACAATGATGAGGACAGGGAAATTGGAGAATGTTAAGCGAGAGATGGAAAGGGGAAATATCGACATTTTATGACTATGCGAGATGGAAAGATAGCGGGGATTACTGGAGTAATAAGTATAGAATAATATACAGCGGCTGGGACGAGAGCCAACAAGGGGTTGACATAGTATTAAATGAAGAGGTAGGAAGAAGCGTAGTCAACATAGAGCAGGTAACGGACAGAATACTACTAGTAGAGATAAAAGCAGAACCGACGAACTTAGTTAATATTCAGGTATACATGCCACCGAGCAACCATACGGAGGAAAGGGTCGGTAGGAAATACGAACATTTAGAGGATATAATCGCGTGTCCCCGCAGGGAAACATTTGATAGTGATGGGGGATTGGAATGCGACGTTAGGCGAAGGAAAAGATGGTGACGAGGTCGGGCACTACGGTTTAGGCACGAGGAATGACCGCGGGGAGAAAGCAGTTGAGTTCTGCAGGAGACAGGGGCTAGTCATCATCCAACACTTGGTTTAGACACCACAAAAGGCGCCGGTGTACATGGAAAATGCCAGGTGACTCAGAAAGTTGTCAGCTAGATTATATCCTGGTTAGATACAGGTTTAGGAACAGTGTGATAAATTAGCACAGCTTCCCGGGAGCGGATGCGGACTCTGACCACAATTTAGTTGTTATGAAATGTAGCGTCCGTTTCAAGAAGATAAGGCAGGGGCGGCGAGTTAGAAAATGGAATGTAGAAGCATGACATGGTTTGATAAGGAAGGAGTACAAACAGGCGGTAGAGAAAATCATGGAGGATGGTAAAGAGCTTAGTACTATCGAAGAAAAATGGGAAAGTATCAAGAAAGGGTTGTCTAAAGCCGCAAAAGACACTATTGGAACCGTTAACGCTAAAAGGATTAGGAAACAATGGATCACGGATGAGATGATTACAAAGATGGATGAGCGGAGAAAATGAAAGAATGTAAATACAGAATTAGGCAAAATGAAGAACAAAGAATCACACAATAAATTGAGGCGGGCAACAAATAAAGCAAAAGAAGCATGGTGGAAGACGCAGTGCGACGATATGGAAAGCCTGCAGAGGAAGGGTGAAATCGGTGCGCTTTACAGCAAAGTTAAATATTTATCGGGAAGTCAGAAAGGGAGATCAACGAAAGCAGTTAGAGATAAGGCGGGTAAGTTAATAGTTGACGCAGGAAAGATCCAAGAGAGATGGAAGGAATATATAGAGGAACTGTATAGTAAAGAGCTTAGAACAACAAAGTTAGACATAGAAAAGGAACATGACGTAGAGGAAGATAGCTTAGGTCAAGGCATTCTAGACAATGAGATAGAAAGGGCATTAAGGGAGATGAAACTAAATAAAGCCGTGGGGGTGGATAACATTCCCGCGAAACTTTTAAAAGGCTTAGGAAAATGTGGGAGGAAGAGGCTATATGGGCTGATCCGTAGTATCTATGAGGAAGGAATATGGCCGGAGGACTTTGTGAGATCAGTTTTAGTTCCTATTCCGAAAAAGGTAAAGGCTACATCATGTGAGGACTATAGGACAATAAGTTTAATATCCCACGCAGCTAAAGTCGTTCTTAGGATCATAAACAAAAGGATAAAATAGGGCAAATGAATACTTAGGGAATGATCAGTTTGGGTGTAGGAAGTGGAGAGGTACGCGTGATGCCATTGTAGTAATGAGATTATTAATCGAAAGGAATATAGAACACAACCAGGAAGTATTTGCCTGTTTCGTAGATTTCGAAAAATCGTTTGATAGAGTGAATTGGGAAAAGCTAATGAGTATATTGCAGAAAATAGGAAGAGATTGGAGGGACAGGAGGCTAATCCGCAACCTGTACATGTCTCAGATTGCTCAGGTGCGAATGGGGAACAAGGAGTCCGGTTTGGCAGTGTTAGGAAGAAGTATAAGGTAGGATTGCCCATTATCACCGTTGCTGTTCAACCTGTATGCAGAGAAAATGATTAAAGAGGCATGGGAAGTACTGGAGGTAGGAATGAAAGTTGGCGGGGAATTCGTAAAACCAGTTAGGTTTGCTGATGACCAAGCTATAGTTTGTCAGTCAGCCAAGGGGCTGCAAGCATTGCTTGGTGAATTGGAAATTCAGTGCGACAGGTATGGGATGAGAATCAATATTAATAAAACAAAGGTTATGCGATTTTCTAGATAGAAAAAGGGTAAGCTTAACATTAGAATAGGAGGGCAAAAACTAGAGCAGGTAGAACAGTTTACGTATCTCGGTAGTGCTTTGGACCAATACGGTCAAAGTAGTACGGACGTAAGGAGAAGAATTGCGCTTGGCAAAGAGGCTTTCACAAGGAGGAGGGAGTTGATGACGGGGACGCTGAGTAAGGATGTTAAGAAAAGACTCGTAAAAACTTTGATATGGGGCGTACGGCGCGGAAACGTGGTCATTGAATAAGGAGGGTAGACGTAGACTGGAGGCTTTTGAAATGTGGGTGTGGAGAAGAATGGAGAAGGTGAAATGGACAGAGAAGAAAACAAATGAGGAAGTACTTGGTAAGGTGGGCGAAGAGAGGGGTTTGTTGGGAGAAATCCTATGGAGGCAGGAAAAGTTGATGAAGGGTGTATTGACCGGTAGTGGGATATTGAACACTGTGATAGAGGGGAGAATGTTAGGCAAACGAGGAAAGGGCAGGAACAGGATAAGGATGTTGGACGGGATAAAGAGAGGAAGAAATTACTCAGAGCTGAAGAGGGACCTGATGTAGAGTAGGATGTTGTGTTTGTACAGGGGTCACAAATTATTTAATTAGTAATTGTGTCCATCCAAAAACCTACCTTAACCGGTAGATTACCTAATAATAAATAATAATACCTATATAATGTGTGTGCATGTATATTTGTGTGTGTATACTCGCATATACATTCTAACTCGAAAACCCGCCAAGTGACAAAAAGATAGTCATTCACATAGTCTATATATTCGCCATTTGACGGGTTTTTGTGTTTGAATGTAAATTTGGTCGATGTGGCTCGCCTCCTTCTTCTGGCTAAAAGGCACTATTCCTATCCTTTTTGACGTTTTATTTATTGATAAATTAGTTATTTAATTGTATGAATGCATTACCAACACTGCTTTCCTCTTTTGTCGTCCCTTTCTCCTTTGGTGAGTGAAACAGCTCCCTGACTCCATCTCCTGGCCAAAGAAACCGGGCAGTTCGTTGCAATAACCTGATTTCAGTGTATATTATGTTTCCTCGATAGCTTAAGTGGTTAAGTAGGCCCGACAAGTCGAAAGGTGCGTGGTTGAAGTCCCAGTCAAGGAAATATCTTTGCACTTGTGATCTGCTCGATTCCGCCTTCCCAATTCTCTTATTTTCGTCTTTTATGTGTTCCTTTCCCTTATATCAATTTCTATGCGAATGAGTATATATATATATATATATATATATATATATATATAATATTATATTATATTATATGTATATATATACATATAAAGTAGGGCAGTGAAATCAAAAAAAGTAGGATATATTATGGAATGGCTGCGTAGGTTTTCGCGGCGGTGGTTTGAAGTACTCTGCATTGTCGGGTTTCACCGCGTCGTTGTTTGATTCAGACAAAAGTTTCGCCGAAGTTGCATTCGGCGTCTTCAGGTCGAAGATGATCTTCGACCTGAAGACGCCGAATGCAACTTCGGCGAAACTGTTGTCTGAATCAAACAACGACGCGGTGAAACCCGACAATGCAGAGTACTTATATTATGGAATATTTGATTTCTGCCACTTTATGATGGCAGGACTTAGCAGGATTTTTGGATCAGGACCTTGCTGGATTTCTGACACAGGATTGCAAGATTGAGTATCTGATTGCAGGACTTATCCTCACTTGGTGAAACACGGAGTAAACTATGGAAAGTCCACCAGGAGGGTAATTTTAACCAAATTTAAAGGTAATAATTTCATTTTCACTGAGAAATAGTATAACTGTGGCATCGGAAAGTAGTATTGAGTTTAGCTGAAAGGATATTCCCGAAAAAGTTTGAAGAAATGGCGCTGTAGAAAAAAATGCTAATGTCCAATTATGTATCCAGTTCTACTGAAACGCTCCACATTCCAGGAGGCACTGCTTTGAATAGCCCGTAGTCAAGAATTTTCCTGCGCCCTAGGAAGGTTTCGTTGCCCGCCGTTGCCACCCTGTCTTCTTTTTTATTCCACCAGAGCTACATCCTCCATTTCCCTCAACTTCATGGATGCAGAGTTGCGTCTAACTTTCAATCTGTGTTCCGAAAGGGATTTTCCAACCGTCACTCAACTACCAGTTTTTTTCACATTCCCAGACTCCGAGGATTGTGTGCAAAAATCGGAAGGAGACATCCTGCTGCCGCCTCTTCTCAATATGCCCATAATCCCTTCTCCTCCGAAATTCTTGACCAAACATTGACCTCTCCAAAATGTTATATAATAAGTGAACCACACATATGAGTCAAGACGATGGGGAAAGATTTAAACCTGAGATGTGAAGCAGAAGGGCCTATTTTACTTTTCCCAATTTTATTATTAATATTAAATTGAAAATTAATATTGGTGGTAAATTTATTTTATGAATCATCATTTATTATTATTGGGAAATATTATTTCACCAGTGATGAGCCAAGCCATTAAGTTTTTCCGTATTTTATCCGCTTGTTAAATCAATAAGGAAAAGCATTATTGACTTTAGACTTTAATTTCAACATATAATACTGGAAGAAACTGGTAAATGAATGCAGTCAGAAGTATAGGGTATCGTTTTCTGTTCGGTCAAATTTGAGAATTTAATATTTAACTTAAAATCCCTCTTAAAACGTTCTAACAGAATTGCGAGCTTTTCCGTGAAAATAGGATGTTGGACTACCTCTTCCAAATTAGTCTGATCTTTTCATTTTATATTTTTTTAATCAGTTTTGAAAATTGTGCATCGAGTGTCTGTTTTGACTTTTAGTGCATGATTTCCTTGGGTATTCAGCATTCTTATTGCACCTACCTAAAAGGCACGCAGAAAAAACGTTTGCATCTTATTTTCATTCAGATATCACATTTTGAACTGATATTTAAGATCAGCTGGCGAAATTAATCTTATTATTTCCTTATCTTATTGGCAATCTTTCCTTTAGAAGTTTTCAAAGGAAGTGACAAGTGAATGCAATTTTTAAGACTAATTTTTAGAGTTACATGGATGTAATATCTTTCGCGTATGGTAATCCGATCATTATGAAAAAGTAAACCGTTATATTCAATATAAGATCGTGTGAAATTTTGTGTAAGAACATTCCGGGATACGTAGAACGTGTCAATTTTAATATAACACTTTCATCATAAAGCCTCTCTCGTCGGAAGGTCTCGTATTTGTGGCTTTTCCTCTGCGTGAAAGCCTTTGGTGCCAGCTTGTGGTTTCCCTTCTTGCGTTTGAATGGGCGGAAATGATTACAATGCTCGGAGCATCTGAAAGCCAAATTACTGTAGCATGGAATATAAATTTAGGCATCTCCGCTGATTACAATGACTGAGACGCCACACGCACGAACATTAACTTGAGTTGCCACACTTGATAAAATTGACTGCTACATTTAACAACGAAAAAAAATCTAGCATAAAATTATTTCATTAAAAAAAAGGCTAGAGAATATTTACTAGAAGCATGGTCGTCTCCCTCGATTCAACTCTTTTTTTCCCTTGTTTTGAATCCTTTGCAATTTTTCAGTGATACTCTTTCATAATTTAGTACGATGCATTTTTCCGTATATTCTGGCTTTCCTATGCCGTTTTCAATTAATGCCCGTGACTTTGTATTGTAAAAAAATCGATTAAGCGACTTAATAGAGAAATTCATCCTGACTCACCACGGAGACTTATTGGCGGTGCCGAATAAATGGATTCAATTTTCTGGGGAATGAGTTGTTTCCAGAATTCCATTGTCCTCGGACTCTCAATCATTATTTATCATAATTCTATGCTGAAACATTTATTCTCTCGCTGTAACATCTCGCCTGGTTGCGTAATTAATATTTAATTTAATTTCATGCATTTAAGGTTTTAGCAGATGAACTTTCTCTTATTTCCTACCTACATACGAATTCTTTTAATTTGTACGTAAGTTATTTTTCTACTGTACGGGCTGAAATACTGGTTATGTATGAATAAAAAAATCCTATTCCCACATAATGCATTTAATCTCGCTCTACATATTTTGTCTATTCTCTATCAAGCTTAGCTTTTAGGCTTAAACAATTTCTCCACAGGGTAGAAATTTGATATTTTCCTTCACTTTTTCATGTGTTCATTTTCATCATTCTTTCCTGAATATCTCTATACCTTAGTATTATATGTCCATTTTTCGATCAATTTTCAAGGCATTGCCCTTCTTGGAGAATACTTTTACAATTTTTCCATTCCATTTTATCTGCTTTTCTTGTTCTTTTTTATGGAAACAACGAATTTAGATTTTTTCACAATTTGGTAAGCTATTCTCCGGGAAAAATGTAGTCCTGATTTTGCATAGTAAAAAATAATACCAGTGTTTACTATGCGTCTAGGGGTTTAGGTATTTTACTTCAACGAATGTAGGACTCATTGCATTATAATAATTGTATCATAACGATTAGTTCCTAGGTTAATTATTGGTAGCCTAATACTTTCCAAAGCAAATTCGTGTGTGACCATTCAACTTTTACCATACTATAGTGAATAGTTGAGTGAGAATAACAATCGTATGTTCATTCATAAGTTTGTAGCCTAAGGAAAAGTTCACTTTGCCGTCCCAATCATAAAGGTAAATATTTAGCACTCTCAAATAATTTTTAGGACTCGAGCATCAGGGAACATAAGGATTATAAAAATCGGAGCGGTAGTAATTATTTATTTATCCAAGACCGTTACGGATTGCACATTACCATCTATGGAAGCGGGCTAATACGCGTGTATCTGGTATTCTTGCATGTATTTGTAGGCACAAATTGAGTATACATGGTTCCAAGCAAAGTTTTGGTCCTCAAAAACAATTCAAATCCTGAAAAACAGTGCCACAGTCTATCCTGCGTAAAAGGAGACTGAAAATAATCGAGTTATCAATTCTTCTCGGCTTTGGAGTTAGTTCACGCTTAGTCTTAATTTATTTTATTCAAACTTTTTATTTACTTTCACTTCCATGGAAGTGGATTAAAAAAGTACTTAGTTTTCATTGGTAAGGCTTTTGGAAATACATCCAGAAGAGCGTTTTGTTCGTCGGTCCCTCTCGGATAAATGAAAATTTTCTCCATTTCTCTAAACCCTTCTGTTTTCATCCCTGTTCCTTTTGTTGTTGTTTTTAGACGAGACGTTATTATCAAAGTGCTTCACTCTGAGTAAGCGGCCTGTGTTTCTCACCCCTTTCTTCATCATGCTTTGACCTATTTTCCTCTCGCCGAACTAAGCGGCACAAAAAACCCCAGAGAAACATCTTTCTGTGCTCCCGCACTCTTCGCGTAAACTCACTTGGCCGCAGCGGTCCCCGTGCGCACCTGTGACGTCCGTACCCTTACACAAAAAACAACTTCATCCCAATTCGCTGCGAGGTACGGCTCGCATTCATCTGTCTTCTGCTCTTAAAGATGGGTTGTTTAAGACGGGATGGAAGCAGAGAGTGTGTGAGAGAGAGAGAGAAAGAAAGAAACTGAAAGATTTTTTTTCCAAAATGGACCTTTGAGAGACGTGGATGCCCACGCAACAGATTTTCTCATTCCATTGGCGCGTGAGGTGCTTAAATGTCCGTTATTTCTTCCTCTCGGCTTCCCTCTCCACATTGAACGTCTTTGGGTTCGCCAATAGACAAAACTCTTGTTTAAAACTCGAATGGATCGCTTCTACGCGTCACCAATTACTTTTTGCGCTAACAGCACCCGTGATCGCAAATTTTGCTATCGTCGCGATCCAATTTATGCCTTCTGAAATATACGAATGAAACGGGCACGAAAAGCTGTTTTTTTTACTCCAGAAAAAAATTGAGAATTTTTCCAGACGAATCAGATAGTTAGGTCCGTATATGTTATGCCTATAATTAAAATGACTTCATGCGTCCCATATTTGAAAGAAATTGAGTATAACTGTCATTATTTGTTATCTTACTCAAAATTCTCTCTATTTACGTTAGAAAAATTGATAACATATCTGTATTTTGCTGCTACATGGTACCTATTTTAGTTTTCCGCGTCCGTTGGATTTTGTACTGGAAACTACTCAAATGATATTTTTTCCGTAGGCAATGTTAAAAGAGGCTCCTAAACTACACGTTTAATAACATTGGGTGCATTTTAGTATTTCTTACTCAATGTAACATTTAAACAATAAATTGAACTCATATTAAATCTTTACATGTCAGAGAGGGATTTCTTGATTAGGGTTAAAATGAAATTTTAGCTATAGAGGCATATTTTCATCTTCGATGAAACTCAACCATTCGACTCAGATCATCTCTTGATAGATTAAGAAATAGTTTCCTCCATTTCTTGTTTCTTATACGATTTACGTGGCAACCAAATAGCGACTTCAGGGAGTTTTGATCGCTCCCTCTTCTGCGAATTGTCGACTCCTGACTTTTGGAAAGATATTAAAATCAAAATAATTCACTAACGCTAAGGTACAAAAGTGCTTATTGTGAGAATATCCATGTCTCTCGCGTGCTTGGGCCATATCGTTTATTAATCCTACTCTTTTGTAACAAAAAATAATCGGTCACAATGGCTTCATGAAACGAAGAGTTGAGAAGTAAAACCAATGCAAGCTCACAAACAAGCGGCCCAGAGAAAAATTCTTCGAGTCATTTGAATTCCGCTTCGCTGAATATGATGCTGCTGCCTAGCAATTACATTAGAAAAATAGTTTGGAAATAATGGATCGATTCGTGAGGAGAATTCTGTAGCCGATGCACAGAAAAAATACTGATGCCCATTGAACGCCCAAGTTATACAATGGGTCTAAAAAAATTTAATTATGCTTAATTTAAACTTTCTGGATGGATAATACTTTTAAAAATTCTTGGAAATATCTAAAATATAAAAAGAAAGATTTCAAAATGTGTCAGTAGGTTTATATATCATAGGAAGTAAAATATGGAAGGTCATTTGCCTAAGTGACCATCATTCTTACCCGAAACGAAAACTTTCTTACGACAAACCGCTAAACAGCGAATATACATACATTCACATGGATATAGATGAAAGAAAATTGAGTGAGAACACATATAGGACTAACCCAGGAATACATGGTGGGGACGGAGGTATCGAGTTGATCACAAGCGTAAAAAATGTTCTTGACCGGGACTTGAACCACGGATCTTCGACTTTCCGGGCCGATACTCTTAACCTCTTGAGTTATCGAGTAAACACAACTTACGCTAAGATTTAAGGGAGATTCATGCGACCAATTGGCCAGGGGATGGCGTTCGGGAGCTGTTTCGACCACCAGAGGAGGAAGGGGCGAGGACACATGAGGAAAGGGCAGTAGGGAAAGCAATCTTATAAACAATGCCCTTAAGAATAGGAGCAGTGCATCCCTCCCACCCTCTGATCCTCCTCTGAAACTGAAAACATTAGAGCAATCCTTCATGTGGCTCTTGGAGTCCTGGAACTGGCCAGGAATCAATATTAGGCACTAATTACCCTACTCTAATTATATTTTCATCCCCCTTCCACCCCCATCAGCTTCTACATTTTCCCCACCCTTCCAACGCTGCCCCTCCAAACCCGTCCCTTCGGAATTCTCTCCCCACCTTCCCCTTCCATCCATCGCTCCAGCCCTCGTATTCCCTTCAGTTCTGTCCCTCTCTTCCTTGTAAAGGTGGCAACGACCACCGCAAATTCGAAAAAAAGTGAGTCTCTTTTTTGTGCGTTTCTGTGTTTTTGTCTGTGTCCACTAGTGCTAAGTGTTATACATTATATATATATATATATATATATATATATATATATATATATATATATATATATATACATATATATATACATATATATATATATATATATATATATATATATATATATATATACACACACACTCATTCACGTAGAAATAGATACAAGGAAAATGGATAGGAACACATATAACGGACGAACACAGTAGAGGTCGGGAAGGCGGAATCAGGCAAATCACAAGTGTAAAAATATTTCGTAGACCGGGACTTGAACTCCGGATCTTTCCACGTGCCGGGTGGATGCTCTCAACCACTTGAGCTATCCAGGAAACGTAATTTACGCTGAGATCTACGATGCTAATTGTTTAATGTAAACTAAGTTACCTGGATAGCTGAAGTTTAACCACATATATATATATATATATATATATATATATATATATATATATATATATATATATATATATATATATATATATATATGTAAAGTAGGATGTTGTAGTTTGCAAGGGGTCACAAATTATTTAATTAGTAATTACGTCCATCCAAAAACCTACCTTAACCGGTAGATTACCAAATAAAAATATATCTAAATATGTGTGTGTGTGTGTACCTGTATGTGTAAGACAATTTTCAGCCTTTCCGCTGCAAATGATGAACTGAAAGCATCATTAACAGAGATGAGGCGGCGGGTGAAACAGCAAATCGAAGATGATCTCCACTTTGTCCGAAGGTGTGATAAGAGGAAACCGGAAGATTTAAGGCCGACCAGAAGTGGAACAAGCTCATGTGACGCGGATGCCGATCGGGCTGGAGGAATACGGGAAAGCATCCTACGGAGAGAGCAGCCAAAGAAGCGAGGAGATGGAAGGAAGGATAGGACAGCATAAACATAATTGGTGGCGACTTTAACCTCCCTGGTATAGATTGGGACATCAATATCGTTAAATCTGGGACCCGCGATCGCGAATCTTGCAATTCCATGATTAAATTGGTTCAAAGAAACTCCCTCCATCAAGCAGTACGCATGCCCACCCGTGGAAAGAACATATTGGATCTATTTCTTACAAACACGCCTGAACGTATTATTAGTGTATCAACTGATGAGGGCTTGAGTGACCATAAAGCAATTAATGTCCACTTGGACATAGAAATAAAAAAGATTGTTAAACCAAAAAGAAAAATTTATAATTACCATAAAGCCGACTTTGAATCTTTTGCCAATCAATTCCACTCTTCACTACCCGAGTTCAAAACCCGCTTAAGTCATGTCAACGTGGAATACACTTGGACAGTTTGTCAATATTATGCAAAAAGGAATCGTAGATTTCATACCTATAAAATACGTTAAAGCAAATCGCGACCCCAGGTGGTACAATAAAGACGTTAGAAAAGCCCTTCGAAAGCAGAGAATGCTGCACTCTAGGGTAAAGAGGGCAGGCGTGAACACATCATCCCCTGAGAATAAACAATTATGGGACACATGTAGATCCTCTAAAATTGAAACCAAAACACAATTACGTAGCGCTTTACTGGACTTTAAACGCAAAGTGCTTTGCGAGCACTTGGACACTGACCCCAAAGCTTTCTGGTCATATGTTAGGGAAGTAAATGGGAGTAAACAAACCGTGGCTTGCTTAAGGGATTGTAGCAATATAATTCATTTAGACAGCGAGGGTAAAGCTAACATCCTAAATTCATTCTTCCAAAGCGTTTTCTCGAATGATGTTGCCACCGCATATCTCCAAGAAACAATACATACTCCACCCATGGAAAAAATAGCAGTGGACCAACAAGGAATTCTAAAATTGCTTAATGAGATTAAACCCAACAAATCCCCGGGTCCCGAAAATATACCAGCTAGGGTGATAAAACATTTAGCTCCAAACATTGCCCCGTACCTTGAATTTATATTTAACAAATCCCTCACAGAGTGCAAAGTACCTAAGATTTGGAAAACCGCGCAAATAACGCCTATTTTTAAAAGTGGTGACAGGGAGGATCCCGGTAATTACAGACCTATATCTCTCACTTCTAACTGTTGCAAAATCTTAGAGCACATAATTGTCAGTTCAATAATGAGCCACCTTGACAATATTAACTTTTTAAGTGACAATCAACACGGATTCAGGAAAACCCGCTCCTGCGAAACCCAATTAGGATTATTTACACATGATTTACTTTTATCGGGTGAAAGAGGTAGGCAAGTGGATGCCATCTTCTTAGATTTTCAAAAGGCATTTGATAAGGTCCCACATGGTAAACTCATTCATAAATTAAAGGTCGCGGGTATAAACAAGGGCGCCATAAGTTGGGTTAAAGATTTTATTTCAGAGCGAGAACAGAGGGTAGTCCTTGATGGCGCTAGTTCCGACAGCGTTCGAGTCACGTCGGGTGTACCTCAGGGATGTGTGATCGGCCCGTTGCTTTTCTTGATTTTTGTTAACGATTTGAACCACGAAGTGAAAAGTAAAATTAGGATGTTCGCGGATGACACGGTGATCTATCGGGAGATATCTGGGGATGTGGATCGTTTTATTCTAGCGCAGGATTTAGATTGCATTACTAAATGGTGTTCTAACTGGGGATTGACTCTAAATTATAATAAATGTTCAGTGGTAAATTTCTTTAAAAGATCAACGGGATTTGCTTACAAATTAGCTGGAGGTGACCTAGCAGTAGTTGATACGGTAAAATACCTAGGTGTCACATTCACAAAAGACTTAACTTGGGGGACTCACATACGTAAAGTCTGCGGCCAAGCATATAAAAAATTGGGATTCATTAGACGCATTGTCGGCAAAAGTGACTCGAAGGTCAAGGAACGTTGTTACCACGCTCTTGTAAGGCCTCATTTAGAATACGCATGCAGCGTGTGGGATCCGAGTGAAAAAGGTCTCATTCGGGAAATTGAGAAGGTTCAACGCCGGGCAGCCCGTTTTGTAAAAAATTCCTACGATAAAACGCAAAGCGTCACCGAAATGCTCATGGATTTGGGGTGGGAATCATTGGCTGAGAGACGATTCAATGCAAGATTGAAATTATTAAATAAATTTAGATCCGCATGTTTTAGCACCGAGGTCTCGCAAATTATTCGTACTCCTACATACATTGGTCGCTTGGATCATGCATATAAAATTCGGGAAATAGATGCCAGAACTAGCCGACTCAAGGACTCCTTCCCACGGACAATACGGGATAGCAACTGCAGGGTTATAGATAGCAAAAATTCCACTTGCCACCCTCAGCGTCTAAAAAATAATTAGTTCTATTTAAATGCATGCTCTTCCACTAACCTTATGTGTTTTGCTATAATAACCCATTCTTTCCGAATGACCTCATTCGTGTTCCGTTCATCTGTTTTTAAGTCTCCCTTTCAATCCCTCGTTCCTCTCCGCGGGGGCAAATTCCTGCTACCTGCAACGTTGGGTCGCATTCCCTGCCTTTTACAGACTCTTTAGGGGTAGAGTGTTTCGTGTTGCATTTTCATGTGGTGGTGATGTTTCAATTTCTTGCATGTTGTGTCCTGGCTTCCGTGTTGTAGGATGGCTTTCGTGCTGCATCACGGGGTGCAGTTATTTAGTTGTTTTCGGTATATGTGTTTGCATGAGTATTGGATGAAGGGATTTTTGCATGAGTGTGTGCGCTGCTGTGGGTGTAATTTTCCGTGTTGTTTTTTTGCATGTGGTATTTTTCCTTTTTACGGTTGGTGACCTAACACCCCCCGCCACACGCCCTTGCGGCGGCTTGCGGGGTATTATGTAGATTTATATAGGATAAATGTGAGACCGAAGAGGGAAGTGCTTCCGATGAGGGAGGTCATAGTGTCAAGGGAGGGGACGTCTCTTGGTGATCCAGGGCCACCCAAAGTGAAAATATTTGGTGATTCCATAATACGTTTTGTCGGAGATTGTGGCGAAAGTATCAATGAAGGCGTTCAGTGTTTTCCGGGGATAAGAGTGGAACAATTGGACAATAAAATAGCTAATATGGCTAGTGATGGTGATGAAAGTGTTGTCATAATTCACGTAGGGACAAACGACGTAAAAAGTGCTAAGTCAGAAGACCATCTAATCGGTTTTATTTGGGATTTGGCGACCTCGGCCGGAAATAAGTTCAAAAGTGCTCAAATTGTTATTAGTGGAATTCTTCGTAGAAGGGACATACATTGGAAGAGATTTGACGCCATAAACGAAGGAATAGAGTGGGTTTGCGTGCAACAAAGTCTGACATTTGTGGACCCGAATTGTTGGGTCGGTGACAGACACTTGGGCCGCGATGGAGGGCATTTAAACAGGGATGGATCTCTGGTTATGTCCAATCTGTTTAAAAATGTCGCATTCAAGCTCAGTGAGCAGGGAAACCTGTAATGGGCACAAGAGGTGGACCTCACAATACCGAAGGAAAGGAAGGTAAGGGCTTAATAGTTTTGCAGGTAAACTGCCGAAGTATTCTCAATAAAGTATGCCATTTCGAGAGGTTAGTTGATGCATGTAATCCGGATATTGTGATAGACACGGATTCGTGGTTAAGTGATCGCATTATGTCAAAGTATATTTTTCCTCAAAATATGGCAGTTTACAGAAGGGGTAGGGATGGTCGTGGAGGGGAGATATTCATATGTGTAGATAAAACCCTAATAAGTACGTTGGAATGGGTAAGAAATGATGGTGAGATTATGTGTGTTCATGTTAAAGGTAGGAATCGAGGGAAAACTTAAAAAATAGTTGCTATGTACAGAAGCCCCAACGAAGGGATGTACGCAGTCGAGGTATTAGCAGACATATGCTCGGCTAACCCTGAGGATCACACCCTCATAGCGGGGGACTTGAACCTTCCAGGTATTCAATGGTCCGCAGACGGTGGGGGTGGGAAGGCCCAAGAAATTGTTTGTCTTCTTAGAAACGAGGGTTTCGTACGGGTGGAAAAACCCACGTGCCGAAATTACCTCTCCGATCGTACGTTCCGCGTGTCGTTGGGTGATTCCCTCTCTTCTGTAAAGAGAGCCGAGGCGGGCGTGCCGCAGGGCTCTCTTATCAGCCCTCTGTTATTCAACTTGTACGTCAGCGATCTGCCTTCTACACCTCACACTTCCCTTTACATGTACGCCGATGACACTGCTATCGCCGCCACATCTCGAACACGCTCCGCGAACATCAGACGACTTACAGCACACCTTGACAAACTGCACCGGTGGACACGGACTTGGAAAATACGAATCAATCCTGACAAAAGCACACATATTCACTTTTCCCGCAGACGAAAACGCACATCCCACGTTCCTCTTTTCCTCCACCAACACATTATACCGAGGGCTTCTTCGCACCGATTTCTTGGTGTCATTCTAGACAACCAGCTCACTTTTCAGCCGCATCTCGACTTTTGCCGTCAGAAGGCAATGGTCGCAAGGAGCCGTCTCGGCTGCCTTTCCTCCGTGATTTCTCCCCTGGGTCACGCCGACAGGATGCGACTTTACAGGTCAATCATTCGCCCGCAGTTTCTGTGCGCTTGCCCCGTGTTTGCCGTCCGGAAAATCCTCTGGCGTCACCTTGAAACCATCCAAAACAAGGCTGTTCGGTCGTTACCCCAAGTGAGTCGCTTCACGAGGATGGCCGACGTGCGAGCGGCGCATAAACTCCCATCCGTCGCGGAATGTTTTCGCTCGCAAGTCGCGTCTTTCAAATCCCGCCTCGCACCGTCTGGAAATTCGCTGCTACAAACCATCTGGGACTATGATCCCGGAGAGAAACACACTTATACACTACCTAAAGATATTACTCGCCTATGAGTCTTTACTATGTCTTTTAATTTTAAATTTTCTTCATAGTATTAAGCCGCTTCACGGCCGGACGGATCTCTTCCTCCGTCCTCTAAGTTATTTCAGTATCATTTTATCACGGTCTTGCTGTCACCCGCTTCCTCAAGCCCAAGTGTAATTTCCCGCTGTAGGAAATGGGCGACCCTCGCCTCCGCTTCCATTTTGTACCGCTCTATGCTCAGAGTGTGCCGGTGGGCAGTTAGTGCTGTTAGTGACGTACTTTTTTTTTCTTTTTTGTAAAAAGCCGTTCCCTGTCGGCTTTCCTTTCTTGTTAGATTAAGAATTCATATTTTTTTCCTAGTTTTAAGTTTCACTTTCTCGCAAACCGCACTTCCACCTCAGCCATGTTTCTTTCTTCAATGCCATGCGTTTCTTATGTACAATGACCGGTAAGGTTGGGACTTCACTCACCGGGACGTTTTATACTTGCCCGCTTGGGCAGTCAATGAACTTTTGTGGTGTGGGAGAAGGCTCAGTATAAGGGGCTAGTAAACAAAAAGATAGTTTGGCAATATAAACGTGGTGATAGGGAAGGGTTCCAGATCTTTTTAACGGAAAAGTATTCGGAATGGGTAAGTGGTGGGTAGAATGTAGAAGAAATCTGGAAAACATTTAAGGGGATAATGGAGGAGGGATTAAATAAATTTGTCCCAAAAAAAATTCTTAAAGAAAATACTGACCTACAACCGCAAAATTAGATCCTTGAAGAAAAAACTGAGAGTGATTCACAAAAAAACGGAACGAGAATGGCTCATAATTTACAAAAAAATAGTTCGACAATTGAATAGAGAAAAGAAAATAGCCAAAGAAACCTACAGAACATAATTGGGAAAGATAATGTAAATAAATCAAGTACCTCCGGAGGAGGAAAGACAACAGGGAAAACATAACAGCTTTAAAAAAAGAGGTGGAACACTAATCGTTGATGATAAGGGAAAGGATAATGCGTTTAATAATTGGTATACAAGTGTATTTAAGATTATGGTAAATAAAAAGGATTCTGTAGATACATACCTGAGTCAACAAGGAGAAAAAATATTAAATACCAAAAGTATTAAAACGACGAGCGCAGAAATTTATGAAAAAGTAATGAAAATGAGGGCAAATAAATCAAAAGGGCCAGATGGTATCTCAATTGACTTGCTTAAATTGGGTGGTATTGTAGTTTCAAATTATATAAATCATTTATTCAATGATACCTTAACAATAGTGCCCTGCCAAATGTTTGGAAGGAGGCATATGTTACGCCAATTTTCAAAGGAGGAGATAAGGCACTAGTTGATAATCATAGACCGATAAGCTCTACATCAGTTGTATGCAAGCTATTAGAAAAGATAATGGCTGATTATCTCTGGTATTTGTGGGAGAGTGAGAATTGGCTGTATAGTCGCCAATACGGTTTCAGAAAAGGGCACTCTTGCGAAACTCAGCTATTAGGGTTCTGCCAAGAAATGTTCGAATCTATGGATGCGGGAATAGAAGTGGCTGTTATAATAGTCAACCTGTCAAAAGCCTTTGACAAAGTTGACTACGATCGCTTAGTGCTTAAGATGGGCCAATTGCCACTACACACAGATGGAAGAGTAATCTCTTGGGTCAAAAATTTCATGGAAGGTCGAACACAAAGGGTCAAATTAGAAGTGTATTCTGAAAAAACAAGGGTAACATCGGGAGTCCCACAAGGAAGCGTACTTGGCCCGCTCTTGTTTTTAATCTATATAAATGATCTCCCAGTAAATATTAATTCTCAGATAAGACTTTTTGCAGACGACTGTATTATCTACAGGAATGTTGAAAATGACAGAGACCGTGACATATTCCAAAGGGACATTAATAAAATGGCGGATTGGGTGACAAAAAATGGGATGGATATTAATGTTAGCAAATGCAAATTCATCACTTTTAGTAAAAAGGTAAATGGAAACAATAAAGAATATAAATTCTCAGAAAATATCATTCCTAGAAGTGATACTTGCAAATACTTAGGTGTATATTTAACTAAGGACTTAGGGTGGGGGATAAATGTGGAGTACATCTTTAAGAAATCTTTCAAAACTCTTCATTGGGTGATGAGAAACCTCAAAGGGAGCGTTAGAGCAACCAAGGAGAAGGCGTATCAGACCCTAGTTAGACCAATTTTAGAGTACGCTTCTCATGTATGGGACCCTCATGAAGAAGGTCATATCAAAAATCTGGAAAAGGTGCAAAGAAAGGCTGCCCGATATGTACTGGGGAAGCATAGGAGGATGGAGAGTGTGTCCGACATGCTGGAAACGCTGGGCTGGGAACCTTTACAAACTAGAAGGAAAGTAAGCTGACTTTGTGGAATGTTCCGCATTCTGAAGGGGGAGAAAGCTAGGGCAGATCTTAGGAAAGAGGCGGGGAGCCAAAATTTTATAGGGAGAAATGATCACAAATTTAAGGTAAAATGCCGGGCACAGAGAACAAATAAAAAAAAATACTCACTTGAAGTCTCACTTGAAGAAGGTCTCTGAGAGGGCCGAAAGCTCGAACAATTTACCGTGTGAGTATCCTTTTAAATGTTGCTATTCTATTCTCTTTGTGTTATATTGTGTCAGCCCATTATATATATATATATATATATATATATATATATATATATATATATATATATATATATATATATATATATATATATATATATATATATATATATATATATAACACATTTGGATGGCAAAAAAGAAAAAATAATTATAATTAGAAAACACGTAAAGGGACCACTCACGTTTCTGAAAGATTATGCTTTCGGACTTCTCTAAAGGCCATATTAAGGTCAGACTACAAGATCTCAGAGAAGGCCGAAAGCTTAAACATTTCGAAATGTGAGTATCCTTTTACGTGTTGTTCGATCCACTGAGCCGTTGTTAATAGCTAAAGAATGACTTTTAGAAGATTTGACCACAATTTATATTCATCCTTACATTTTTTTTATTCATTTGGCGTAAAAATGGCACAGCTTTATGTATAAAATTGGTCAAGATTATCTAGAGAAAAAACATTTGCGTAAGAAATTTACAACAGCAGAAGTTTGATAGCGTGTAAATATTTTTTTACGTGGGGTAAACAGTGAAGAAAAATCTATCGGTAAAGAAAAATTATTATTTTTAAATAGAGAGAGAAAACACTCTTATGATAAGAAACCATAATTATAAAATATGATGGATATAGTTTATTTTCATTGCTTTTAAAAGTGAATATTACTAATATTTGCGACAAAAAAATGATGTTGATCTTAAGAGGATTTTACGAAACCACAGAGTAATTGATTAAAAAAGTATTCGTAAAAATATTGGATCGTGTAAAAAAATGCCCAAGCGTCTTGCAACACGTGAAGAACCTTGGACGGGATTCGCCCTTGGCCTTCCCATCCGGTCTCGCATCTTTGAATTCTCAAGCATGTCGGTGAAGACGGTTCTCTCCGTCTTGTTTCCAGCTGCATATTCGGTTCAGAGTGGCATTCAGAGGACTCGAGCAAATGAGCGAAGGTCGGATGGGTGCGCAGCGCGCTCAACTTAAACCAAGTAAAGCAGCGAATCTCCTGAAAATCAGAACACTACAAAATGATATTAATGTATGAGTGTTTATGATGTGGTCTGAGAATATGGTTTGTTTTGAATCCTGCTCAGGCGAAATTAATTTCCTACACACTCGAGTCCTTGCGCTTAAGAACGATTGCGCTTCAAGAGACTCGCAGAGATATATCTAATTCGAGTTAAAGGAGATGTAAGCTGAAAAGCTGAAACGCCTTCCTTGAAATTGATGCCGCTTCAAATTTCCATTTTTGCTTTTTTTGCTTAGTTCCAAGCCCTTGGGACTGCCTTTATTGGAGGCAAGATAAACGTAAAAAAATTATTAACTAATTTGTATTTTTTTTTCAAATGAAAATATTGTTGGTTTCACATTCTGTGGTAAAGTTTTATTCCTGAATATTTTTTTCTGCTCATAACTTCATATAATGCAACAGTTCAGATGCTAACGGTGTGGCTTCTTATTTTTATCTTTCATGTATGCATATAACGTACAGCAATACGTACGTAAGGTTATTTGCGTACTGTAACACTCGTTACAAATAACCTCCCAACAGGTATGATCCTAAGAACCTTTCCCGATGCAGCTTTTATTAATCCTAAGATGAATTACTAAGATATAAGGATTGATAATTAAAAGCAAAACAATTTAACATACAGATGATAGCTACCTTATTCCACTTTCGTTTATTTCATAAATACTTTCCAATTTTTTAATAATTTAATTACTTTCCAATTTTTCACTAATTTTAATACTTTCCAATTTTTTACTAATTTTAATACTTTCCAATTTTTTACTAATTTTAATACTTTCCAATTTTTTACTAATTTTGATACTATCCAATTTTTTACCAATTTTAATACTCCAATTTTTCACTAATTTTAATACTTTCCAATTTTTTACTAATTTTAATACTATCCAATTTTTTACTAATTTTAATACTATCTATTTTTTTACTAATTTTAATACTATCCAATTCTTTACTAATTTTAATACTATCCAATTTTTTACTAATTTCAATGCTTTCCAATTTTTTACTAATTTTAATACTATCCAATTTTTTACTAATTTTAATCCTTTCCAATTTTTTACTAATTTTAATTATTTCCAATTTTTTACTCTTGAATAGGGAGTGAGATTTTTCTTCAGTTATGCATCGTTTGTCTTCCGTTCTTAACAAGTATTTTTTCGATATTCAATTACCTGATTTAAAGAACTACATACTACCGAAAAGTGTAATATCTGAAGTGCAACTGTTAATACATCACATTTTGAGCCGACATTTATAAGAGCAATAGCCCTTTTCTCTGTTTTTTAATTACTTACGAACAACTTGTTCCTGGTGCCGTATTCATAAAGCAAAGTCTATGTGATATATTTAATAGAAGAGCGTTGAAAGTACATACAATAAAATCCATTTAATGCTGTTAACTATATAAAATATCTTTTTAAACACACGTAGACTCCAGTTTCTTCATGAAAACTAGTAAAAGATCATTTATCATTTGGTAAAAGTTTATTTATCATTAATCCAAAAACAGCCATTTTTGACCTTTGCATCGGATGTTTAAACTTTAAAATGGCAGCGAAGATAAAAACCCACTTTGTCGGGAATCGATCACGCGACCTCTTTGGTTGGCTATGGGATATGGTACCTCGCCACCACTGGGGTCGGCAAACGTTGGTTTTATTTTATAAAACCCTTTCATTCACAGATAGATAAATAGTGAAGCAATCAATAACGAGAACAATTATTATGAAAAACGCAGAGCAGGAACATGTAATGTGTAACTTGTACTATATTTTTATGAATGACTAATATCTGATGTATATCTGGTATATCGCTTAGCGGTTGTAAATCATTAGCATTCCATAAAAAAGAATGGCAGCAGTCAATTATTTTCCACTCGGGTGGTTTATGAAATTCCCAAGTTGCTATTGATTTTCCATCATGAAAGAGTTACAATAGTTGCGCTAGACACAAGGGACTTCTTAATAAATTTGTAGTTAGTAAAAAAAAATTCATTTAAAAAGTGATCCCATTCCCAATATAAGATTTTTATCCTTCAATAGATGCAAAACTCAAATTCAGTAGGCCATTTCCTAATTTTAAGTTTATTTTAAGCCAGTTTCCTGAAATTAATACGGACGCAATTTAAAAAAGATATTATTATCAAAACCACATGCACCCATAATTCTGCTTTCGAAATTTATCTCCATGCCTTTATACCAGCCATTTAACCAGCCTAAAAATCAGCATGGGCGTATAAAAAGAGCAGTAGAAGGTAATTTCGTATTTTGTTTTGCAGTTTCAAGAGAGAGCATCCAATCGTGCGAGCGTAATAGCCCCCGAAATCAATTGAGGGCACAAATCGAACCACACCAATGTGAACGCAGCTGCCGCGAAAGTCAAGCATCCAATTGCTCCTAAACAATTTTGTGAGCATACTTCAAATAAAATATGACTGAAATACTCACGTGAATTCGACTGATTGGGAAGAAACGATTCGTTGTCGTCCTAAAGGGAAAACCTTGCAATAATGATTAACCACAGCCATGCCGAGGCCAGCTCGTATGGGATGTTTGCAACGGAGGGGATGGTCTGGAATTCCACAATTTTAGCGAATATTTAAAAATTCAATTTTTATTTCAGAGCATCCCTACATAAAACAATTTTATAGAGGGCGTAACTTGGTGGAATAATATTATCAAATATCTTTTTCTTTTATAAAAAACATGGCACACACGAGCGTGGTTTTGTACCATGGAAGCATGGTCTCTGAGGTAGGATGATGCATCTACATAATCTACAAAAATCATTTCATTCTACACACATGCAAATACATATACTATCAATATACGTATACTATCTAACAAATAATTACCCCTTATGGTGCAGTAAGATATTTATCCAATAACGTGCAAGCCAGAATTTGAAAAGTAAGAAGGCGAAATTCCACTACCACATGGATATGCAATAAACAACGGTCTCCTCCCCGAGGACACAGGTAGGGAACGTGACCCAACGCTGCAAGTAACGGGAGGGCCCTCCCACGGAGAGAGAGGGATTATCCATGGGAGACGTCCAAAGGAGGCAGGAAAGGCAAAGCATGTAGAACACCTTGATTGGTGGAGTCATGCTGAAGGCTGTGACAGACGGGAGGACGGTAGGTACGCGAGGAATGGGTAGGAAATAGATATGCATGTTGAACGGAATGAAGGGAGTATAAGGAATGAAAAAAGGGTATTTTCAGTACTGGATGTTAGGTTGTGTTTTGTTAGCAGAGCCTAAGAAATATATCGGTGGTCACTTTTTGAATATTCATGAACTGCCTTAAACTGTATAATAACAAATAATAATAATAATGATACTAATATATCAACGATATTAAATTTGGTCTGCTAATTATGTTAGGATAATGATTAATTTTTCGTAAATATTTTCTTATGATGGATTTGATGCATGATGTTTGCTTATCCTCAACGAAGGGCTGTATAAAAGATAAAATTAATTTAAGTGCGTAAATACGTATATTAAATACACGCTACGCAAATGTAATGCATTTTAATTTGCATCCAGAACTTCTAAATCATTATTTTTGCACATGCAATATGAAATCGTGATCCTAATCTCTTTCTGGTCTATTTACATCGGAGTCTTAACACATTGTATATAATATATGTAATATATGCTCCTATGGGACTTGTGTTGAGTCAATGATCGAAGAGGAATCTACTATCTCTATCCAATTGAACCGATCAATAACCATAGGCAAACTGTCCAGCTTTCTTCATGTTCATCGGCCAGGTTTTCATTGGTAAAAATACTACTTTGGCACTCATAGTATGAGTAGAGTAAAGGCTTTTTGGGTGGCTGCGGTAAGCTTCGTGAAGTTCACTTCGGAAAAGTTGTATGGTGCTAACAGAAGAAGAAACAAAGCACTCATTCCATTAGGAAAGGTGAATACACAAATAATTTAGTCCCATTGGATTGTTTTTGTTGGATATGCGTTTCATACAAGACACACAAGAAAGGGACGAATAAATTCATTCAGTGAAAGCTTTATATCCCTTTGATGTTTCAGTCACACGTCCCTTTCATGCAATCTAAATTAATGGCATAACTTTTCATAATTGGTCGAACTTTCTTTTATTCTTTCTCATTATAATCGAGCCATGTAGTTAAAAAAGAAGTTGAAATTACCAAAAAGAAGTTGTAATATTTTTGCTTATGGCTAGGTCTTCTTTGTCACTAATGTACATGTATTCACAACATTGGATAATGTAATATACCACGCAAATTAGTTCTTAAACGCTTTCATATTTCAAAATTCCAATTTTAGAAGAAGACCATATTTTCAACAATTAGTTGTTTTTTAAGGTTTTCAATGCCATTCTATGGAATTAAGAGTTTAAAAAATAATTCCTTTGAAACATTATTTTGAAAAGTACGTAGTATGATGAAATACTCTTCTAAAAAATGGAATATCTCTGCAGGTGAATCACGAATGTTTCAAATATTATAATAAACTCTTCTTGCTGTTGTATTAGCGGTAGCTACGGTCATGTTTACAATATTTTAACATTAATAATATTCGAGTGCATGACATCGCCGCCAATGTTTTCATTCGATGCCGTAAACTAATTGTATACAAATATTCAATTAATTGAATGTATACACGTCTAGTACTTCTAAGATAAATAATTACTTAAAAAATTTAATTTTAAAAATTAATCACCGCTCGATATTTTAAAATGCTCACAAGACTCGAGTAAATTGGACAACATAAATAGAGAGGTAGAAAGATGGATGGAGGTCTTTATTTGGGCGAAATAGGAGAGGAGGATTAATAGGAGTAATCAGAACGTGCGGGGTTGACTGGAGGGATAAGGGACTTGTTTGGACTTTCTATAAAAATCAGATGAAAAATTAAGAAAGGTAGATCAAGTAGAAAATAGCATGGTAACTTAAGGTAGAAAGTCAGAAATATATTGGAGTGACGCGAAATCCATTTCAAATTTGTTGAAGGAAACTTCCAATTCATATCCTAAAATAACATTGGGTTTGATTTCTGATAGGAACGGTGGAATGAAGATTTCTCACAAGGAAAACGAAAGCAATGAGCTTCGGATGAGGAGGGGAAATGGAAAATATAATTTAAACAAAGAGAGAATCATACAAGGAAATTTTAAAAGAGCGAGGAGAAAATTTTCTGGATGGAATTCCAAGAATTCGGGATATGTGGGTGGAGGATATATTGAGAGTTAGCGGAATGTTGTACCGGGGTGTTGAGATTATAATAAGACCATGATAGAAGAAAAAAACCTTAGGCAAAAGCGGAAGGTGTTGGGAGTGATTATTTTAACTAACAGCAAGAAGACAGTTATGTTGAAGTTTTATTAAATTGTGTGAAGAAAAAAAGACGGGAATAACAGGCTGGAGGAAGTCGATGTGCTAAGTGAAAACCAATAGTTGTTAATATCCGTCTCAAGCCTTTCTTTTTTAGGAAGCTAAGCACAACCGTATATCCCTCACGTTTCATGCCAGCCATCCAACGTGGGTTGAAGTTAATTTCTTAAATTCTACCATTGGGGTTAGTGCAAGGGGAGGGAATACGCTTTTGAAAAATGAATCCCCACAGTAGGCGGTGGAGAATGAACTCTTGCCCTAATGGCATCGGTCGTTTGTTAAAAATAAATCGTCAAGTCCAACATGTTGGACCGTGAGTGTTAGAACTGCACGAATGTGCTCTACAAACGGATTTCACAAATACTCAATGATTACTTCCTGAGAAACGATAAGATTCAGAAATATCTTCGTTAACTAATGTCATGCAAGGAAATTGTTTCGAGTTGGAGATTTTCAGAATCAAAGCAGGAAAGTTTTAATCAAATAATGAAATTTTTGAAAATTTAAGGGCTCAATTTATTTCGAAATGAAATGAAATAATTTACTTTGTAATTCCACACACGAAAGTGAGTGGAATTACAAAGTAAATTATTTCATTTCATTTCAATATGTTATTCAAATTCCATAAAGTTGCGCCTGAGACAACGAATCAATTTATTTTATTTATCTATCGCCATGAGGCTTAACAGATTAGGTTCAATAAATCATTACGAATGATATGGCTAATCTTGGTTCAGCGGAAGAAATACTGTAAAGGTAAGTTTAATCTTCAGAATCCATGGAAATTATGTTAAATATATGAGGATCCATTATTTTTCAACACTTCCTTGAAACCAACCATATATGCCATACTTAAAATACTCAAACGTGGGTGAGGTGATTGAATATCGATAGTTTAACCGACACAATGTTTTCTGTCATTACACTTGAAATAGATTAAGGAGTCTCAAACTGGAGTAAATGATATCATAGGATTTAGGCGAGTGTATATACTACGAGCTACTGCCAATGATGACCCAATGACTCAGTCTTAAACGGGTTTACAATTCGGATTGTATTGCATTGATATAATTGCGAATGTATTATGTGCATATTATTTTCAATTCATTTTTAGTTTGATTTTAATGGAACTGATATTACAAACGTAATATTGGGAAATAAGTGGAACTCCCAGAAAGGTACAGCAAAACAAAAAGACAATATACATGAGAAAGCTGTCTCTACATCAGTATGATATCAGTATCAACCATACCCGGGCATCTTCCTCAAACGTGCACAGTGGAAAGTGAGATACAAATAGGGCTATTCCACTGTGAGTTCAAATCCAGTATATTTCATCACTGGATTTGACAATAACTTAGATTCCATTATTTAGTGATTTCTTTTATGCTTTAAATACATTTTCGTTAGTGCATTCAAATTAGTCATTCTCCTCTCCTTTATTATGCTTTAAATAAGATTTCTTCATAATTTAATACAATTCTTGACCTTTACTCTTAGGCAACAACTCATTTCCATTCCTCTTGTTATACCTTTTTTCTCTGCCCATAAAGTCTATATCTTACTATTCCGGGAAGGTAAATTTTCCTATTAGGGTTTTTATGAACCTTTTTTAGTTACGCACAATGATATTATTTGCAGTGAGGAGGTGGTTGTGTCTTTTGACATAAGGCCATCTTTGCTTACTCTAACCTGCTTGATATTTTCCTCTCGCCTCTTTTATTCATGGAGATGCTGCAGATTGAATATCAGAGTACCACCACTTACGCCTGCCTTTCCCTATTTCCCATGGGAAATAGTTTTCTTCTTTGAAAGCTACGATCATTCCATTTGTAGATTTATTGCTATGTGGTTTACCTTTCCTTTCTAAAAATGGAAAATACCCTCTTAATGATCCCATCCTTCTTGGTAAGTGCTTCTATATCGTTTGAAAACCTCGCCGTGCTAATATTTTCTCTGTGCATACTATATTTACATTTTAACTTTTCCTGGAGTTGTTTTCCTTCTTTATTATAGCGTTAAATAGATTCTGAAGTAATGACCCTTGAACACTTTCGTTAAATTCAAACATCCTTCTCAAATCTATTGTTTGCTCTTATTTTGCTAAATTTGATCAAAGCCGAGTCTTTCAGGAAACATCGATCCTTAATAAAATTTATCAACATCTAGTCTAGGAAATTGGACCAAGGCGATTTATCTTTAAATATTTATTGAAGACGCCATTCATTACCTCTCGCCTCTCTGCAAATGGGTCTTTACCTAATATAATTTTTCTTTTAATGCCCCCACTACTCTAGCCACCCCCAGGTATTTTACTTCCCAATAGGTTTAACCGTTTTTAGTTGTTCTGCTTTGTGCTCCACAATTCGAATGTTGCCTAGGATTTCCTATTTCTTGAGAATCTAATAACTTTATTTTATTATACTTAATTCTGGTCCCATACTTATTATTCTGAAATTTGTGAAGTAATAATTACTGCAATGGTTGAATAATTTCCATTGTAGATTTTAGCATTACTAAAGGTATTCGAGTGGTGATCAAGAGTAGGACCATGGAATATGGACGATAAAGGTTGGAGGAGTATTTACTGATACGGTTCTGAATAGATGGCTAGCGAGCATGTTTTTAACTAGTTAAACTGCCACTGTTCTTGTCGGATATAATTTCTAATTGTTTCAATGCAAACTATAAATCATAAAAACATTGTAATTTTTCCTCTCTCTTCCTCACTTACGCAGCATTCTCCCACAACAGCATTCGACAGTCTTTTAATATTTCCTTCACCCACTTATTCTAACTGTTTCTAATTTCCTCCCGCAACAACTTCGTCTCCACACCCATCCCGTTTGAAATGTCACAATTAATCTCCTTCTCTAGATATCTACCAGGCTTGAAGATCATCCTAAATAAATCTACACACTTTGTTTTCTTTTATTCTTATCTCCAGCTCTTCACTGATTTCTCCTCGCGCACTTCGTCAAAACTCTCTCTTGTTTTCATTCTTCTTTAAAGGAAAAATGTAGATGTATCGTTTTATGCGTTCCATCTGCTGACTAAAAATTCTTTCGACACACTTGTCCTCAATGAATGACTGATCCCAACACTTTTCCACTTGATAAAAGTTTTATTTTACGACCGGGTTTCGATGTATTACATCATGATCAGGTCATAACCAGGCAATACATTGAAATCCGGTATTAAGATAAAAATTTTATCAAGTGGAAAAGTTCTACGATCAGTTGTTCATTATGTTCGACTTACACCGCATCACGCCTGAAGCTGCTCAAATTAAACTTGCACTTCTCTTTTCCATTGGATTCCACTTGATTACGGATATTCTTCTTCATTGAACGTATTTTTTAATTCTTCACAATACTTTCGCCTTAAAATCTTCCAATTTCCTCTTGTTCTCTTTACACCTAAATTAACCTTCTGGATATATTTTCCCTTCATTTTTAAAACTTCATTTATCCTTTTCTTATGTTTCCCCTGAATTCCAGCTTCCTATGTTCTTAATGGTTATGCTGGGTCAATTTTCTATTAGTGTGTACTCAATGCGTACTTTGCAGCCAAGTAAGAGTCAGATGAGCAAAATTGACGCGGGATATGTCAGTGTGTCAATAAAACCGTTCTAAATTAGTTCTCCGAAGAGACTCTGTGGTCAGACGTTGTTTATCCCATGAATGCTCAATGCCCTCCTTCGAGGATGCTCCTGGGCCTTCTCCTCTGCGGTTTAGTGATGGCGCATGTATTCTGAGTTACCATTTGTATTCTGGTCAAACGATTAATCTAACCAGTGCTGTTGGACTAGACCAGTTTATCATTTTCTTTCGGTTAACCACTTCATCTTCACCTCACCTCTTGCGGGGTCTATTTCAGGCACGTTCACTCCATCACGTGAGAGGGGTCGACACCTGGCGTTCAAGTCGAGTCCGATCCTTCATCCTGCGTGAGTTGAATTTTAACCGGCTCTTATGAAATAGCGGTTCTCCTACTTTTGGACGTATATGATGCTCATTATGCACGTGGAAAGGTGACATTCGACCTATGATGCCCTTAAATTCAAGCAATCGTACTTGGAATCCCTAAAAGAGTCATCGTAACCTTTCCGCGATACCGCCATCAATGGGCAGTTTACTCTCCTTAAGATTATTCGATTGCTATCTCGAGTAACAGAGTGTTGCATGATGAATTGGACAATAGAAGGAGAGACCGAAAGGGGAAGGCCAAAGGATCATGTACTTGAGGCGACTGAGGATGGTGAGTGTGAAAGCGCAGCTTTATGCGGTTAAATAAATTACGGCATTAGCATTGAATGGGGTTGAACCGGGGTCTGTATTCCCTGATCTCGGTTATGATAAGTTGTGATGAATAATATCCTTGTGCATTCTTGAGGGCTTAGACAATTCCGGACGTCCTAGTTGATATGAGCAGCACTAGCTCACACCCTCATAAACCTTGGTTGGATTCAGGGAATGATTAATTAATGGTTTTGAGAATATGATTTTATTTAAAGTGCGTATTTAAAGGATGGAGATCACCAAACATTTCAAAGCCCGAAATGTGAATGCCACTGCATTGATATTCTTGATATCATATCAAAAGATAATCCATTATTTTTATCTTAGTTTCTACTCAAATTCTAAAGCCATTATTCATTGAATTTACATGGAATCCGCAATAAGTCGGAGCAAGTGAGTTTCATTACTCTTCAAATTAAGTCGATAACCGATATTTTAGTATATCTGCGTCCAATTGATGGTTTCCGGCGTAACTTTATGGAATCGATTCATATTGGCAATGAAAAATAGTAACTTTGTGATTCCACTGAAATTTTATTACGATACGACCCGGGTTTCGATGTTCAACGTCACACGAAAATGACGTTGAACGTCGAAACCCGGGTCGTATCGTAATAAGATTTCAGTGGAATCACATAGTCACTATATTTTCATTTCCTATATATATGTGCATGTTTTAAACAAGTACTGCCTCTAATGCGGTCGAAGAAAATCGTATTATTGATACTTTTGCAATAATTTCAATCTAGCGTTGAATCTTTGAGTGCCCAGGGTCACCCAGTTCCAAGGGTTTGCGGTAGTTGTGCTTCGCTTGGTGCCCTAGTGTTTCAGTTTTTTCACGAATCGAGGAGATTTTTATCTTTATTCTGCTCACTTCTTGCATCAGACAGTTTTGAGATGGGTAATTCATACACTAAGAGCATATACGATTTTGAAATAGGAATGGTATATTTCCTTCATTTTTTCATCGACACATTTTTCAGATTGCCCGTCAAGAATGTTGGTTCCTTTACGACGGCACGCTATATGCTTCCGTGTGGGTATGAGTCTTCACCAAGTAAGATCCCCCAAGTTGTCAACAGCGGGGTATCACGTTATCTACCTCAGACGTTGGGGATGGGGACCATTAATTGCATGGCCATGGATTTATAGAACTTTACCTTGCTTACTTTCAAGTTCTGCATGCTCTGTCTTGGTATGATGGGGGTATATTCTAAAAATGGTTGTGGTTCATTTATATTTCATCCTGTTTTGCATGCAAAATAAATTTTACAAGAGGTGAAATTAACAATTTTATCGGAAATAGGTTTTCCGCGAGAATGCCTATGGATCTGCATGTCTTTTTTTGGGTGTTTTAATGAATTTTCCCCTTTTCTTAACTCTCATCTCCCTCATACCTTCTCCATCCCACTTGGTGCTTGCACACCCTGCCACAAAAACATTTTTGGTGGATCGTGACGTATTTATGTAGATGTAGAAGTATTTCACGTGGCCAGCGACAACGAGACGACCTAGCTACTACAGTGGTCTAGTTGTACATTTGCCCTCGTTCCAATTAAATCAACACATACCTGTGGTACGTGCTATTTCCTTTTTGGGTGGTCAAAGTCAAAAAAGCCCCGTTTCAAGTTTTTCCCTGGCCTCTTATTAATTTTACTCTCGACGCTGTCGACGCCCTCGCGTACTTCCCTCACCTCTGTCATATATATGCATGCTCTTCTGTTCAGGAAATTCACAGTCTTTGTCATCTTGAATCTTCGGCTGTATTCACGTATAGCCTTCTCGAACAAATCACTCTTCTCCCATAAATGTTCCTTATTCTATTCCGATGTACTATCTCAGAATGGCTAATTCAGCGGAGTAGACTATTGCATACATATCTAAAACACGTTAATCCAATCCACATTCTGTCATAAACCTCTCTTTTCCCATCCTATCTCTCCTATTTTTACAACACTAACCAAGTCCAATTACTGATACAGATCGTGTTTATTCGCCATCCATCCTAGAATACCCAAGTATCCATGTAATGAGAAAGATATATTATTGAGATACCGATAATTGAATTAGAAATAAAAGTACACGAGTGACGATAAACAATTATTTTCATGATTCATTCCGACACGATCACTTATCCACGGCGGTAGATACACCAAATTTTCAAGCCCTCCTATTCGATTTACATACAATTTATTAGTTTCCCAATATATAAATAGGAATTAAAATAATATTCGTCGATATTTCTTCGGCTTATTTAAAATAGAAATTTCGTTTCGATGAGAAACAAAAATGACGCCAATATTCTGAGTTTATGGCAATACGAGTAGTTTGTTAGATTCTCTGGCATTTTTTGCTCCCAAGTCAATACGGTCCGAAAATTTTCTTGTTTCTCTCAGGAAGGCCCCATAGTCACGTCTTTGCATGCCAAGAGCACCGCCTGTGCGGATTCGCCAATTAGGAATCACGTTTGCGGTCTCACGGTCGCCCTTTCAATCGGGTGGAATCAAACGCCATTGAATTCTTTTTGTATCGTTCAGGGGGTGGGAGGGGGAAGTGCGCGGGCAGGAGGCACTTCTCCCCCGATGCCAGGAGCACTCCTCCCTGCTACACACCTTCTTCCCCGCCCACCCTCCCAGAAACTCCTAAACGACCTTCCGCGGCAAGGCAGGCGCCTTACCTCGCTGGGGGGATCGTTCCTTCCTTGCTGATTGATGGCCGCGTTGCGTTTCTGCATTTTTTTTTGTTTATCCGAACTCCTCCCGTACTTTCGCCGAGGACTTCAATTCAATGTACGTATTCCGAAAAGAAAAATGAAGGAAGGAGTCCACGTCGCTCGCGGTATTTTTTATCATCCACTCTCTCGCAATCTCTCTCCCCACCCCCAATCTTTTCCTCATCCCTCTCCCTTTCTCCTTTCTTTTTTCCCACACTTTTTTAATTGTTTTTTTGGGAAGCAGGACGAATGGAGCGCATCGCCGTCGTAGGGTTTTGCTGTTGTTTAAAAACATATTTTAAATTCTCCCGCTCGCAGTGATTTTAAGGTTTCAACGACGAACGTGCTCCACAATTTTCAGTGTGTCCCGGCATTGAAAAAAAATCACACGAAAATAACGACAACCGATGCTTAGCTTTCGCTTTATCGATATCTGAGACCTCAGGTGCAGCGGTGAGGAGGCTTGAAGAGGGAAGGAGAAAGGGAGCCATGGTGGCGAATCGATTAGGCTGGATGATCATGGTACGGATTCTCGGTGCCCGCCCTCGTTACTGGGTGTCGGCTGTTGGGGTGAAGTGGGGGGTCGCTTGTTTGGGGGCACGTATAAAACCTGTCGTTTGCCCTCCCCCTCAACCGAATCGGCCCTAATTGAAGTCAATTCAAGCTGCGTCGACAGCTATTATGATAATTTACGGCGCGTCACGGTCCTGATCTTGTAGCCCTGTGGTCCCTAGAAACCGTTGCTTTTGACGTAGTCAGTCATGGGGTCAACCTTTGTGCGCGACGACACTCCGCGAATAATATGCGATCGAACATCACTCCTGATGCTTTAATTCATAATTGCAAATAAATCCTAATTAGAATGCACGAGTGTCCAACACTGTTGTACTCGTGAGAGTGCTCAGTAATGCGTTCAAATCTACGTCATATCTCGTCGACCACCTCCTGGACGTATGACAGGGCTTGACAGAGCAAGAGCCCTCAAATGCGTAATCATAAAGACATTTGCATCTATTTGAAATATGAGCCAACCATGGCAAAAATATTTATCTATTACACTTTTTCTTTTCTACCGCCAATTTTTTACTCTCACCTTTTTTAAATAATTTTTTTGATGAAAGAACGAGTTATTTAATATATTTACATCTACATAAATACCCCACGATCCACCAAAAATATGTGTGGCAGGGGGTACAAGTACCTAGTGGGTATGAGCTCCAGGGTAAGGTGTAATGGAAAGGAAGGGCGGTTAAAGGGTTGATAAAAGGGAACAAATATTCATTAAAAGCCAAAAAACACGCGCATATCCATTTACATGCTAATGGGAAACCTATTTCAAAACAACCGTTAATTTTACCCTCTGTAAAAGTTCTTTTTTTTTTAAGAAAAAGAAAGAAACAAAAATGAACCACTATTTATACGATAAACAGGTCATGCAGCACTGGAAAAGAGAGAATGGGAAAGTTCTCGGTGGCCAAGGCCAATTTTTTATTCTGTATGAGAGGGAATAGAAGAATTTCATGCAAGAAATAATGAACATATATAATTGAGTGCCGATTTGACGTATTATTTTACTCCATTATAAATTTCCAGTAATATTTTAGTGATTCTAAGATCTTACGAGACGTCCAAAAAACATCCGAAGGTTGTCGCGAAAGAGTCACATCGTGCTTTTGCAGTTTATCACGACACATCCATATGCCCTTTAATAAGTACCTTTATCACCTACAACATACGGGGGTGGTTCAATAAGTACCCGTGTTAGAAATGAAGAAACCATATTTTCAAAAAGATTTTTTCAATTTTTCAACATAGCCCCCTTTTAGAAAGGTATACTTCTCCCAACGTTCCGGCCATTTTTTTATCCCCTCCAAAAATAGGATTTGTCGAACTCTCCAAAATACGCCTGTCTCGGCGATAACTTCCTCGTCTGAGCTAATTTTTTTCCCGCGAGCTATTTCTTCGTGTTAGGGAATAAGAAAAAGTCGCAGGGAGCCATATCGGGTGAATACGGGGGGTGCGGCAGCAATTCATAACGTAGTTCATGCAGTTTGGCGGCGACAACTCTGGATGAACTTGTTGTCCACCGTGAGCAATCGGGGCACCCCTCGAGCCGACAATTTTTTTATCGCCAACTTATCATTTAAAATATTAATTGCCGTTCCGGTCGGCACACCCACGGCCTCTGCTACTTCGCGCACTTTCGTTCGTCAATCAGCGAGAATCATGGCGTGACCTTTTTGAATGATTTCCTCAATAACCACGTCTATCGGGCGTCCTGGTCGCTCCTCATCAAAAACAGATGTTCGCCCACGTTTAAATTCGTTGAACCAATATCTAACTGTGGTCATGGATGACGAAGTGTCCCCATAAACAGTATCCATCTTTGATTTTATCTCCTCGCATTTCTTCCCATCCAAAAACAAAAAGCGAATTACCGAACGATACTGCTCTTTTTCCATCTCAGCGAAATCACGAACCTCGTCTTACTCGAATGGCTACCAAATCCAAACTAACCTTTAAATCAGTCTGAAATTTGTTTCGCCGTCGTTTGATAGATGGCAGCACACGATGATAACATAAACTTCCCTCAGGAACGCCCTTTGTTGTCAAACACAGGTACTTATTGAACCGTCCTCGTAATAGTATGCAGTAAAATTTCTCACTGATTAAATCTCGCGCTCATCAATGACTTATTTAGGTATTAACATAGCTAATTAGATTAATACTGATAATTTTCATGTTGTTTTGCTTCTTAAACGTTAGATATTAATTAATTATCGGTTATGGGTGATATGTTAGAGCAGTTTCTTGCAAGGGCTCTTGCGTAGCCCTTACACTGCGCCTTTACAGCCTCCAAGGCTACTAAGGCGGGAAGAATTCTTCTGCGTTGTCAGTCGTTTGATTTATTCCCGCTCAGAGCAGCCTTGGCTTCTTCTTTGCCGGAAGGGTGTCTTGCTCGTCTTGGGATGCTATGGGGTGCTTGTAGCGGTCCCATGGCCAGACCCTTATGTCGCCAACCCGGGGAATTACTTTTACTTCCGCTTCTGCCGCTTTTCTGAAGAATTTTCCAGATATTCTAGGCAGAAGGACGTCCAGGGTTTCCAGCTTTCCGTCCTCGTGCATCTCGGAAACGCGGGCGTAACGACCGCGTGCCATGATGTCACGAAGAGCAGAATTCTGCACCACCTGAATTTGAGCGAGACTCGTTCGCGACACTCCTGACCATACCGGAGCAGCGTACGTGATGACAGGCAGCACGCACGCTTGGTACAGTCTACGCTTCGTATCCATACTCAGGACCGGCGGGCGGATAATCGGCCGGAGCCGACTAAGCGCCGCGAATGCCTTTCTGCGTACACGAAGCGCTTGGGCGTTCCAAAGGAGTTTCCGGTCCATCAGCACTCCGAGGTAGGTAACTTCGGATTCCAACGGTAGGGCGACTCCATTCACAGTTAGGTTCACTCCTGGCGGCCGAACATTTCCCGGATGGAAGATGATCGCCTTCGTCTTCTGTGCGTTAACAGCAAAGCGCCATCGGCGGTACCATTCTAGGAGATCCGCCACAGCGCTCTGCAGTCTTCGCACCGCGGTCACCTTCTGCCAGGAGCAGCACAGGAGGGCCGTATCGTCGGCATAGAGAGATAGGATCTCGAGGTTCGCACGTGGAGTTGGAATGTCGTGGGAGTAGATATTGTAAAGCAGTGGTCCGAGGACTGATCCCTGGGGCACGCCGGCGGAGATCCGACGCACCCCTGAATTCGCCCCGAGCCATTGCACGGTGAATGTCCTGTCTCTCAAATAGGAGTGAACCATCCGAACAATCCAAGGTGGGAAATGGAGTCGTCTCATCTTCAACAAGAGAGCCGGATGCCAGACGCGATCGAACGCCTTACTGACGTCGAAGAAGGCCCCAGCAACCGCCCTATTCCTGTTGAAGCTGTCCGTGATGAAATCCGCCGTTCGCACCAGCTGAATGAATTATGTAACGAACTTATATGACGTAAGTAGAACTTTGTTGGAAGTTATTCCTCTTTGTGCAAGGTAGCCATGCAAATAAAATCAATGTATAATTTGATTTTTAATTTTATTCTGGCAACCATTTATGATGATTTTAAAATACCCTCGGTTACAATAATACAAGTCCATGATATTCATGTGATATATTAAATGGATTCTGGTTTACTATACTTCGAAACGAATAATTTCTATCCTGGCATTGATCTTTCTTGTAACCGCCATAGCATGGAAGCGTCTCAGAAACTGCATTATATATCGTCAACCTTCTCAGGAAATCAGATTTAGTTTCGGCGAGGGGAATTGAGATTATGAAAATGGATTGTTTTTAGAAGCAAGATATTTTCCTTCTGAGAAATTTTTCAAACATGAAAAAACAAAAAAGAATCAAATAAAACTATCAGAATTTTTATGACCTGCGCATTTTAAGAACTCATTATCTCCAGTTTTCCGGCGATAACGTGATCATGACTCTCTGACTTAATTGAGCAGGGATGAATAAAAGCATACCGCCGCATAATTTAGTATTATTTCAGTATTACGTAATAATGGTAACTGAACCAAAATCAGACCCTGGCCGGACTAAAATAAAAGACTTCTTAATCTTGCTACTTGGCGACTGAAAGATAATTGTGAACTTTTTAAACCCTAGCGTAACTCATCTCTACGATTATTCCATGTATTATGCTAGAAAGATAATAGCTTAACGTATCTTTTTGCCAGTACTTTCTGCGAGTGAAAGTACTACCTGGGTTTGAATTTTATTCTATTTTTTTAGTTTTTCAATTCTAGGTATTCTGCAGCACACATCTTTCCATTTAACTGTATATGAATGCAAGACGAGGCTGTATATTCTAGGGAGATTAATGTGGTGGTTTTTCGTTACCTTCCAAATCACAGTACGGTGTTCACTTCACTTTCACCCGCAGCTGTGGCAGCTGATGCCGGGTTGACCCACTCCGTCTACGCTACCAGTGCCTAATGGTGAAATTGCTGCCTTTCATCATGCCAATCATCATCTAAGGGTATATTTTTCTCGTTGCCTCGTTCCGAAATACCATTATTGCAGTTTTTCTGTTAATGTGCGGTCGCCTCTTTCCGAAAAACCATTAACAACATTTTTTAAGCCCAAAAATTACCGCCGGTCACGGAGCTCGAACCAGCGACATACGGCTCCACAGGCAGATACGCTACCTCTGGTCAACCCCCGCCCGCCATCTCATCCCACATTGGCTAACAACTTCACGCAAAATGCTCGGTACCCTTAAACTTTCATCCGGGCATTATAGCATTGTGAACGTGGTTATTTTTCATTTGGGGTTGCCATAGAAACTAATTGCATTTGACCATGGACTTGAGAAGTGAACTTTGTACTTTTTGGGAAAATCCAATAAATCTCAAATCTACGCAAACTTCTTAACATGGGGCTATCGTCACAAGTTGATGCTAATTTATCATCTGTTTTGAATGATGCATGAGGTCGTAAAATTGAATGACTACTTTCCAGGAGTTCGCAGAAATTTGTTCATTTTTCACTATGGATTACCCAAGAGAGAGGTTTGTCAGAAACGATAACATCCTAAGTCTAGGAAACTGATATGGTTTCATTTTTCATTTTATGAGAGTCACTTTCCTATTCTTACCTTAATAATTAAATACAATTTTATCCGCGTCAGCGAATTATTAAAATGAAGGGTTAAATTATCAATTAGGTATTCTCGGTACGAGTTGTCATGCATTTTTAATTACGTTAGCATTTCTTGAGCCCAGTGGAACACATGTGTCCCCACGATCTGCGAATATGATCAAGTATTTCCTCGGATTCTCGGGATGGCAATGTAATATTCTTTAATCAATTAGTTTCAGATGTGGAAAAAAGTATAAACAGTGTAAACACGTGCAGGCATCCATTACAACTGTCACGGTAATGCCAAGCGCTCGACATGAATGGTTGCTGATTGGCAGGAGATATTTGTAGACTCAATGGTTGAACTGGAGTCAAAATTAATGTCGATTCTTGCAGATTTCTTAAAAATTTCACTCCAAAAGTTTTAGATGTCTTACTTGCGTAGTGTAGAAGTTAAGAATAAGTGAATGAGGAAATAACGAATAAATCATCATAGTTCCATACGCATTTGTAAATGTTTTCCACCTCTACCTGACCTTATATTAAATTCATGTCCATTCCAATATCTCTCGTTGATTAAATAAATGGAAATATTTTCATAAGGCTAGTTTAAAGTGCTTATGCTATACTAATTTCACTCGGTTCTAAATTTATCACCGTAAGCCAAAGTTTATTAGATGAAAACAGGTCTTTGAAAAAATCGTTTTTTGCATCGATTATTTTTTTAGGGGTCAGGGATTTTAGAGCACCAGCCGGGCATGTAAAAAATTGGTGCCTATGATTTTCTCATTAACACAAACACAAGGACACAAACATGCCTATCTACATCGTTTGATAACTATCTGCTTGATTAAATCATTCAAGTTTGGGTTTTAATATTAAAATATTCGACTACCTTGGTTCGATATATTAATGTTCGAGTATCGTGCGAGGGAAGAGCGATTAATGGAATCTGTCGGTGAAAGTGTCCATCTCTCTTATTTTATTCAATTTTTCGAATCTGCTAATATTATTTGGGCTCTTGATAGTTATAATAAATAATCTGTTTCGCAAATGTTCATTAAGTTATTTATTTATTAATAAAATGATAATGCCAGGGTTTTGATTTTTGTATTTGGTAAGTTTTTCATTCTAACTGTTTTGTAGCGTTCTCCCTACTTTCTGCTACCCCATAGCACGGACCTGGACGGGTTAAATGGTTCCCTTTGTTATGCGTTACTTTTATGCGGGACATGCTTCCTCTCAAAAGAATTATTGAGATCATTTCTAGGCTGGGAGGAGAGTAGGTTGCTGGAAGAAATTTATGAAAGAATACAGATGGATGCAAGGCATATTGAGTAGCCGTATCGGAGACTGTGGCAGAAGGTTGAGTCATGGGTAGAGAGAGAAAAAAGAAGCAAAATGGATGGAAGAATTAAGGGATTTAGAAAAGAAATTTTTACGTACTCTCCTTCCATCTTCTTTCTCAAAACTTCTGACCTCTACTCAGTGACCGTCTCTTCTACCGAGGTCCGGATTTACCACTGGACCAACTTAGGCGATCGCCAACGGTTTTGGTCAGTCAGACTTAGTTAGATCTTAGAAAAGAGGTAACGTAAAATATTTTCTATTGTTTGATCCTAGCGAAAATAATTGGATAATTTCTTATACGTGTAAAATTAATATCATTTGAATACAATTAAAAATATATTCATCAAGTATTTTAGTTATGCATTCACTGGAATGACTGACAAACTGCTTAAATGTGAAAATCATGCAAACTAAACAATTCGCGAGTCTTAAAAAAATATCGATGCACTGAAAATTGCCATTTCTAGGGAGAATTATAATTTCGAAGTTAAAAAAATTGATGGGTATTGGTACGCCTTAACCTGTAAAATTAAGACTCTTTCATTTAATTTTGACTCTAGCCATTCAAAATGTATTATTTAAAAGGGTAAAAGAGATGAAAACATGGAAATTCGCATAGAAAAAAATATTTTGAAAAATGCCAAATCCCTAGGGAAATTTGTTTCAATAATGTAAAAATCTTCGTTGATACGATAAAGATGAACATTTTAGAATCTGTTTCTGCTGAAAACTATTTACGATGAATTTAATTGCAATAATTTACTTTGTAATTCCACACAAGTGTGTGGAATTACAAAGTAAATTATTTCATTTCATTTCAATATGTTATGCAAATTCCATAAAGTTACGCCTGAAACAACAATTTTTTTCAACTAACTAAAGCTAGTAACATAGTGATGTGCATATATTGCTGAGATGAATTTCAAATAATAAAACATACTCAATTTATGTCTCCAATTTTTTAATGTTTATTTTGGTATTCTCAATTCGAATGTATTTTGCAACTAGGATTCATATTTGAATACCTATTTCAGTCTATACACCTTCAAATTAACTTAATCAATAAAGCATTAAGCATAAAGCAGTTCATTATAACAAGTTTATATTCTTAAAATGAAACAGCCTTTGGTATGAATGTAAACTGTTATTTTTTTAAATGAATATATTGTAGATTGCATCTCAAGGAATATTTCATTTTTAACGTTGCATAATATTCTTTTTCTGTAACATTTGTCATTTACGAGATTAGTGGATTTTTTTAACCGTCGAAGCAATGGTGAAAAAGTAAATTTATGCGTGGAAAGTGACTTCATTTTGCTTCTTTTTAACCTTTGATGTGCGGAAAATGTTTGTGTATGTGAAATTTGCTTCTTTTAATTTTATGCTTGTTTGTGTAAACGTTTCTTAGTCAAATTTAAATAAGGATATGCCTTAGATATTTAATATAACGAGTAATTAGCCTCATTTAGTATCTAAAGATATGAAGTATACATTTTGGAATATATGATTTCCACATTTTTCGGGCTGCGTCCGCGTATGTCGTTTAAATGTACAACAGTTTCGCCAGCTATCCTGCTGGCGTCCTCAGGTCAAGGATGAAAAGAAGCTTGTTGTCCCGTCTTATATAGGAAAAATCCGGCGCCAATACCGGGAAATTAATGAATTAATTAATTAAATTAATGCTAGGGAATTTAGTTATTTTCAGAGTTCGAAACCGAATGATCTTCACTAATTGTTGCATTTGAGATGAGACGTTCGAAAAATTGCAATATCAAAGGATTAACATGTACTTTTTTTACGTTATTTATTGCCTCAAGATGGCGATCGATTGAGGTATAATTAATATATTTAATACGTAATAAATACGAGTAATAAAAATAAATATGGCATGCGATTAGTTTTGGCTTACGACAGTGATGCTTTTAAATTTATTTATTTATTATTTTATTATCACTATAATTATTACTACCAACAGCACAAAGCAATAATGAGTCTCTTTGATGTCTGCCGATAAGACTAAATCCTTGAAGGCAATGTATACATAGGTTTCAATGCTCATTCCCTATTAATTATTCCTTGGTTGTGTATAGAAGATCAGATTCGTCGTCTCATACATTTCTTTGGTTGATCTCCACTCTAATGGAAAACAAGCGTCCCAGAGAGCTGAATTCCAATTCTTCGAGGGACTCTTTGAGTTTTTCCAGCAGGGAGAAAGTCCTTTCAAGTCAGCCATTTAGACTGCGTATCTTTCGAATTGGTGTTTGTGTGACTTCTATGCTCAGATAATAAGGGAACTCAAGTGATAGGAAAGATTTTTGTGCAACTTTACCAGCTGGATGCAATGGTTTTATTTTTCAAAAATATTCCCTTTGGATATGACAAAGAATGATTCCCAGGAATTCCGCTTGCAAGCAACTTGAATTCTTTCACAAAATAATACCGGATCCATTATATCGTGGCATATTACTTTAGGTGAATACATGTACCCACCCGAACGCACTCAACCTAATGGGTTAAGGGGACTCGTTGTAGGAACTTGGGTTAGTTTTGATGAGCAGATGGTTGAACTCAAACAAAAAGCTAAGCAAAAAGAAAAACCAATAAGAATAAGAACAAATTTATGCTGTATTCGGCATGAAATATTAGTCAAAGAAATGATTTTCCATACACTATAATATTTTTTCACAGGGAAATCATTTGTGAACGTGGAGCACGTAGGAATTAATCATAGCTTATCTTTACTACAGCAGGAGTGAAGCCTTAGTAGATCTTTAAGATTCATTTCATTTTGTCAAAATTTTAGGAATAGGTATATATAATCATTCAATCGTTCGTAATGGTGTCACAAGAATACATAAACCCTCCAACTTTATTTCTAATAGTGCGATATTTAATTAATATTATCTGTCTTATGGGTGTAAATTCACCTGTTAACGGTATAGGTGAGTAAAAACACATTAGTAAATTGCATTAGTAAATTCGTATACCTATCTGATCTCATGATCCCATATTTCCCAACTCGACTTTTAATAGAACATTAATTATCCGCATTCAGTATAATTTGTCGGCATTAAAAATATATATTGAGAATCGTTCCCTGAAATCAATCCGTTAAAAATAAATGTAGAAACAATTGAACGAAATAAACAGCCTTTATGCTACTTTTATATGAGGAATGTTGGAAAATTTCTGACGTGAAATTCGGTGTAAAAAATTCAGAATGATTTTTTTATGTTTTTTACCGACCGCGGTAGGACGGAGGAGACACTTTCATTATCACGTAATCAATACCTTTTAAGTCACTTTTAGAGGTTTCATCTCATCATTTTTCATGTTCTCAAAAACGTTTTCGGTTCCTGCACATCTTTCATTTGGCGTAGTTGAATAGGCCCATGTCTCCATACGAGAAAGGAATATTAAAATCGAAGTCAAACAATTTACTGATCTGAGCATTACTATGAAAAATCCTATGTGGAGTAATTTAGGTATATTTAAATGCAAACTCTACTGGGTATCATTGTGATAGTTCCCACTGGGGAGACTCCTTAATTTCAATGAAACATACCCAAATTTGATGACTTTTTATAAGCATTGTTTTCTGATTTTTATGTGGTCGGATTCCTTGGCTACGAATCTCCTCCGGGTGATCGCTTGGCATTAAATGTGGGAGAAACTTTAATTCACGATTATTATCCAAGAGAAACCTTTTTAACGACTTCAGTGAAATCGCCCAAAAATGAATAATCAAGTACTGCAAACCCTCGAAATGAAGGAGCTATTATTTTCCGAGACTTCCATTGTAAGTTGTAGCGTTATAACTCGAGTGTCGCTCTCTTCATCAATTAAATTAATGTCATCATGATCCGCGACGTGACTGAATGACTTTTTTTTTTCAAATAAACCATTATCTCTTTAATGAGGAATTAAAAGGTTAACCTGTTGAACCGTTCATAAGCTTTAAAATATTTACTCTAATTATCTCTAGCAAATAGTTGAATAGTCATGTCTAGTCCTGATATGGGGGAACATTACACTCTTTTGCGAAGTTGCCATGCATGGAAATAATCCACACTACAATTTTAATGCCATATCACCATTCTATGCTAAAACCATCAAAAATCAATGCAAGGTCTAAGTGAAATGAAATACGGCCCATTTGCAATACGAAGTAGAGGTAATTTGCCAATCAATCAATTTTTGTGCCAGTGCTAAATTCAGATCTTAGCAACGTAAAGTTTACTGTGAAAAGTATTAGTAAAGCGTATCGTTATAATGCGATCTGTTGTATTTAAATGCCTTATTGCTTTAACTTATGCCTTGTTTCAAATTACAGCACTATTCAATGCATTATTTAATTTAAGGTGTATCTTCTGGCTGTGCGTTCCACAAAGCGCGCTGTTCTTGTCCTTTGTGACGTGAGTGATTGCTTCCACTATTTTCCTTTCCTCTTGTGTTGTTGTCCGTTTTCTCCTTTGGATGGTGAAGCGGCTCCCTAGCGCCATCTCCTAGCACTTGGTTGCATGAATCCCTCGCAGTTTTCAGCGTGGATTCGTTTTCCTCGATGGCTCAAGTGGTTGAAGCGTCGGCCCGGCAAGTCGAAAGATCCGTGGTTCAAGTCCCGGTCAAGGAAATATTTTTGCGCTTGTGATCTGCTCAACTCCGCCTTCCCCACCTCTCTTGTGATTGTCTTCTACATGTGCTCCTATCTATTTTCCTTGTATCCATGTGAATATAAGTAAAAACGCTCTATAAAGTTTAACTTCAGTCAGCGCTACCAATAAAATATCCGAAAATATTTAGAAGCACCGAGTCATTGAGTCCCTGAAGCTCTCGTATTCATGAAAGTAGTTGAAATAAACATTTATGATGCATGCTAGAAAAATAATTTTTTAAATTGATTTCTCTTGTTTGTCTTTCTAAATATTTCTCGTTTTCGTCCAAACTGAAATATCCACGAACCACGGGGAACAACGGCTACGTAATGACAAAAGGTGCACTAGAGCTATATCGTTGAATAGTGACTTCGATCCATTTTAGCTGGGGAGGGGCTCGCCATCAATTTAAAAACGATGACATCTTATGCATTCTTACTGTAAATTGAGGTGTACTATTCTAAAGCTAAATTCAAAAGCTGATGGGTTTAACAAGAAATGAGGGGGGTTGATATTTGTAGACTTATTGCACCTTAATCATTCGTTTCTAAGTATGAATTATTAAGCAATCATAATTATTTCAATCTATAATTAAATTGTATGGGCAGATGTTTAGGACTACTAAGATATTCTAATATATATTAATATTTTAAGATTTTTAATCGCTGTGTGTGTGTATTATTTTTCACACATGAAAACACTACCAGTGACCTTTTTAAATTTGTGTAGAATACTTGAATTAAAAAATCTCTGTGCGTTATGATGAAGAAGCGACTATTTCAATATCAATATTGCCACAATGAAGACCACTTATTATTATAACTAAAATATCATCGAATGGAAGGTTTGTTTTTTTTACCATATAGATTTTTTTGGAAAATTTATTTAATACGCTGCATAAGGACAAAAAAATTTAATATTTATATTTTTAGTCTAGGTTTTATGAAGATAATAATCCCTTTCACCATTCAAGAAAAAAGTGGGGCATTAGGCATATCAGGTGCTTTTGAGTGCAATGATGACGGGCGAAATAATTTGAAAAGGATACCGTAGGTATTAAAACTTTTATCTGAGCACACTTACGATATATAGCGCGACTGAAATCGGAGCCTAGGATGCTTCACGTCGATTTAATAGTCGTTGAGCAGTATGGCTTCCATAAAAAGGTGAAAAACACGAGGTCAGAGTTGATGCTTGCTTTTAGGATGAATTGGGAAAATAACTATTTCTGTAATCTAAGCTTCTCTCGCGAAATGTCTGGTATTATTGAAAAAAAGAAAATTTGGTGAATGAGAGGCGTTGCGAAAGCTGCAGCGTTGCCAAGGTAATCACTGGAGTACACTTCCATAAAATCAAGCTAAAGTAACACCGTCACATTTCGAGCACAGTTAGGTATGAGAGTTATTGTGGTGTGTTGACTGGGATTTGCGACATTCATGAGATCCCACTCTGCGACTCGAGTGCGATTCAAGCGCCTGCAATGCAATTTTAGAAAAAATTTGAATTTTATGCGACAATCATTTTTCAATACATACGGTCAGTATAAAAAAATATCGAGACGATTAAGAAATGGAGAGGTTAATATCTGTGCAAGTTCGGCCCGATCAATTTTGGAATCGATTTCGTTCACAAATAAATGATGAGAGAAGATTGCAAATACAATCCCACGCATCGAAAATAATGTGTTCATAGCCCTCATTTATATTGGGGGAAAAAGCATGGTATGGCGTTGGAATTTAAAGTGATTTCCGTTTCAAAATGCTACGTTGGCTTTTATCGCTAAATCGATGCATGGATAATTTTTCGCTGGAACTCAATTAAAATCGCAGTTCGAATTTCAAAGTACATATCGCGCGAAGCCCAAGCGTCGCACTTACAAAATACTTTTTGGAATTTCAGATTCAAATGTTTACCCAACATAATTTCATAAAATATAGGATTTTAAAAAGCGAAGTTTTTTCATAATCTAATAAAAGCTTTTAATGACGTTGACTACGAGTAACCAGTAGTCGGCAATATCGTATATATTACTCCTCTCTTCTTAAACTAATTCTGCCTGGTCTCAATCAATAATATGGTTACCAAAGTACTCCAAGATAAATTAGGTTCCGTGAAACTTGTTCAGGACTTTTCCCCTGTTAAATTATGTCACAGTGTTCGCTGATGTTCGCCAGCAGTGAGATGCCACCATCACCTCGCCTCGCGGTAAACCGCACGGTCTTGCGAGCCGAGCGAGCGGCGGCGATTTAAGCGTGGTTCAGCAGGATGTGATTACATCGTTTGTCAAAGGATTGAAGTCCAAAGGTTTTTGGTGTCCTCTTGTCCTTCATGACACGAAAAGCTATGGAAGTCTCTCTCACCTGCGATGTGATGGCAACCAATCGGTGAACGAACACTTTAACCATCCGAGTACTCCAATTACCTATTCATACCATGCAACGCCCTTCATGAATGCGTAATTGAGCCCTAGTAATTGGTTTTACTTTTTTCACTGCATATCTATTGAATGACATATTAGGCAAGCATATATTTTAAAAGATGCATTTTCATTTATTCAATATTTTTAACCAACGTAGTCATTTAGCGAAAAATTATAACATAACCCTTTAAGACTCCTTGCATGTGGGCTTTCATTAAAAACTAATATATTATTATAAATAAATGAAAGGACTAACTTTGTAGTTCCACACGAAAACGATTTATTCACACGACCCGGGTTTCGAAGTAAAACTTCATCATCAGGTGAGCTCTCTACATTTGCAGCCCTTCTTATATATACAGCCAGGGCAGAAGGGCTGCAAATGTAGAGAGCTCACCTAATGATGAAGTTTTACTTCGAAACCCGGGTCGTGTGAATAAATCGTTTTCGTATGGAACTACAAAGTTAGGCCTTTCATTTATTTATGATGAATCGGTTCCATAAAGTTACGCCAGAAACCATTAATTATAATATATTATTATTAGGTAATCTACCGGTTAAGGTAGTTTTTTGGATGGACATAATTACTAATTAAATAATTTGTGACCCCTAGCAAAACACAACATCCTACTCTACATCAGGTCCCTCTTCAGCTCTGAGTACTTTCTTCCTCCCTTCATCCCGTCCAACATCCCTATCCTGTTCCCTCCCTTTCCTCGTTTGCCTAACATTCTCCCCTCTATCACAGTCTTCAACATCCCACTGCCGGTCAATACCCCCTTCATCCACCTTTCCTGCCTCCATAGGATTGCTCCCAACAAACTCCTCTCTTCGCCCACCATACCAAGTACTTCCTCGTTTGTTTTCTTCTCTGTCCATTTCACCTTCTCCATTCTTCTCCACACCCACATTTCAAAGGCCTCCAGTCTACGTTTATCCTCCTGCTTCAATGACCACGTTTCCGCGCCGTACATAGCTACGCTCCATATCAAAGTTTTTACTGATAGTTCAAATTATAAGGATCACATTCTTTTAAATCACCTCACAGCTTGGGCTTGTGCTTTCCTTTAAAATTTGCCAAAAAAGACTTTGCATCATATTTTGACATTTCACGTGAGTTTATTGGAATCGAAACAAGATTGTAAAACATTTATAAAAGATCAAAACAGTATCTCCAAAAACCTATGGAGTATCATATGCATACAGGTACTTTTACATATTTCAATGGGAGCGAGACAAAAATAGGTCCATTTTTTATGTTATGATGAAATATATAACACTCAATTAACCTCTATCTCACCTTCATACCTAAAGGTGCGAATTTTCATTCCTGAAAAGCCTTTACGCATAACTTTGCGGAATAATTCCAGTATTTCAAAAATCGATCTATTAATTATTCCACACACACACACACATGTGGAATATTATTAAGTTCGGTTCGAGTGCAAAGATCGTTTGATTGCCGCCACACAAATGGACGGAATTATTTTTTGATAATAATGTGTAACTGTTGACAGCAACATTTTTCAAATAAATAAGTATCAGCACTTTTTTCACTCGCATTGACGACTACTTTCTGTTTCTGTAAAATTCTTACAGTACTAGTCGAAAGATGACTCATTTAGTCTCAAGGATACGTTTGAATATTTCAACATAGGTATGCATAATTTATTTGAAGCAAATGTAAGCTCAATGCTTTCTAAATAATAATTACGGTGATTCCATTCTCATTTAATGGCAGAATGCTCGGGATGAAGTTGAGCAAAGTTCAAGGTTCCAGTTCCGATTGCGGAATAAATATCTGCGATTTGTTCAATTTTCCTGACGACGCACTTTTCCTATCTGTAATTCGATTCGATGATTCATGGACGTCTGCAATGCTTTATCAGATGTTAAAGTGTATTTCACAAGGTTCCGACATGTCCGAAGGCGAATGTGTACAATAATTACAGACATATCTCCGTTATCGATGAATATCCTCACATTTAAATTTATCTGCATTCAGAGTGAAGGGGCAGTGTCACCACGCCTTGTGTTCCATTATGGATCTTCCTTTACATATTAAACCTATCGTTACCCATCACTAACGCGATTTTCCGCAGTTACTCAGTGTCCTTTTTTATCAGGTGAATTTTTACACGTTCGTACATCCGCGTGAGTGCCAGGAGTTGTGTTACGTTAGGTTCCACAGCGCGAACCTTTAAAAACGGCTAGCGCTCTCGTAATCTATTGCGTTAGTAACGATAAAATTCGCGCGTTCTGAATCTCCCATGATCACCTACTTAATCCATGGTTGTGCTTTCTCAGTGTTTTCAATCGAAGATTTTGTTGGCTATGATATACCTTTTGAAACCGGTCATCCTTAAAATTTACTCTTGTTTTACCCGAATCACATTTTAAAGATATAAAATAGAATTAATATTCACTCTTTTGTCAGTATGGATTAATTTTTCTACTGATCTCGTGCCTAAGGCTGAATCATGGACCATTTAAATGGGTAATTTTCGTCAAACTCCTCGTAACACTCCAGGAAAGGGTTATGAGCAAAATCAAGCGCGCTCGAAATTGAAAAGTGATTTCAAAAGGACTTTCAAGAGGAAAGTAGAAGCAAAGATCCCCCTGAAACTCAATACTTTAACGAGCTACCCTAACGTGAAGGTAAAGTCCTGAACAATGAACGGGATGAATACACAGTTACCTGAATATATATATCCCCCCCAGAACTGAAATACTCCCATAAATTCCCTTCCTCAGGAATTAAAAATTGACTTTATACGTCCTCATCACCTTTGATGTGTTTCATCTTTCTATTTTGAGGTCTGTTTTGTTGAAGATGACGAATATACGAAGGCGCTTGGATTTTATTCCATTCCTAGTTCTAAACCACTGTGGGCACATGAACTTAATAAAAAACCAATCGGTAGTCAGTGCAACGACCCAATCGGATATAAAGCGTTATTTCGATGGCCGTTTTGCTGTTTGTGACTACGTGGATCCATAGTGTGTGTAACCATTTTGGCATTATCTGTTATCGCGATTGGGATTTTGGAATATGCAAGTATTCTTAGCTCACTGGGAAAAGAGTTCATAGATAAATCGAAATCCATTAAAAAAAATATCATCTAGACTTTTGAAATTTGGTTATGAGCAGAAATTAAAGGTATCAGGGATGTCAGGTAAATTATAATGGGATCATTAACTGAAGAACAGAGTGTACTTGTATGTTTCCACAGTTCATTATTTTCGTACTACTAGTTTCAACGGTTAGGCATCATCATCAGGTAAAAATTAGTGAATTAATTTGTGCCTGATGATGGCACTAGTCAAGTTGCGGTCCATTGATACCATTCTTGTGGGGGAGAGGGTGGGTAAAGGTTGATATATGTGAGGAATTTTACAGTTTCAAGTCATTAATTGTTTCGTGATTCATATGTCAAGTTATTAATGATCATTATGCTTGAATAGAAATGATCACTAAGATACTTAAACAAAAAATGCATTTTCGGTTAATCCCCAATTGTTGGTTGTTTCTCGAATTTGAACACAAGAAATTTAAATAATTTAAATGATATTAACTTAATATTGATAGTTTTAATTATATATTTTTATTTTTTTCATTAATGTGAAGCTTGTACTTCATATTCCTCACCATGGAGGCCAAAATCCTCATTAGACCTTCTTTCTGCATGGCAATTTCTCAGTTTGATTAGTGTGACTAAAGAACCTTGGTGCCTATGTGAAAATGTCGTGGACTATTTTTCATCTACGAATGAATGTCGATTTTTGTCGTGAGAGAACTTAACGTTATTTTGTTTTCCATGATATGCCGAGTGAACCAAATAAATTTTCTCCTTCAAAGAAGAAAAATACCAGGTAGACACCTGGTTTATCACGATGCGAACGGCATTCATAGGATTGAAACAAAGCCATAGCTGAAGTAGAAATTGAATGAGCTTGTAGACTCACCATCGATTTATACGTATTGCCTGTGGGAAAGTAATTTCCGCTGGAAGAACGACTCAGTATTTAATATTTGGATCCAGAGACAAACGGTGGAAGTGTTCTTTTATTCAAATCTTACTCGAGAAGCGATCTTTACAGGTGGGCGTGGAAGAGCTAGAACGCAGTAATGCGTCGTGTATTTTACGTATTTAATTCCGCTGAAGTGTACAATGCCTCGTCTTGTGAAATATGCTCTAATTTGTTCCCTTTTTGTCATTGGCAACATTTTCTTCCCTTAAAGCATGTTTTTGGTCAATATTTCTCTGCTCAAGAAAGTCATTCCACGGCACGTGTACTCATATCTTCGTCGTGTTTCTTCTTCGTCGAAGCCATGCTTATTTATCTTTGTTGCACATTCTCAAGCCGTTCCAAATTTAATCTTTTATTGGAAAAGATTTTCATGGAATACTTAATATATTTTTCGATGGCTTTTTCGCCTATGGTTTCTAATCAGCCCTATTACACTCGGAGGCACTGAGCGATCGATGCAAAATCCGGCGATGAAATCAATGGAAAATTTACGGTTGCAGATACCGGCGAAATTTGCTGTAAATCCTGACAGAACTCCAATGACGAAGACGTATTATTTTTAGTCAATATTTATAAATACTAATATTTGGAGAAAAACGCAATAGGTAATATTATTTTCTTTATTTTATCGTCACCGCCATGTTACCTTTCCGATGATCGGTTTCCCCTTTTAGGACCTGTTTCTTCTCTGCTAGATATATATTCCCTCTTTATCCTTTCCGAAATTCTTTGGCGATATTGTAATTTCACTTCCAAAGAAACTATCTACTGCAAACAAAACTTATTTTAAACTGTCATTGTACTCAATCTATTACTTTTCAATATAAATTTTGAAGATCACGAAGAGGTCTTTGTGATACTTTTATTTCCAGTCTTGCTCCTAAATCATATGAGAGATTATTAATCTACCCTTTGCATACTACCTAAAAAGAGTTTGTAGCTTTTATCACATATTTACTTCAAAATGGAAGAACAGAAAGAAATATTTTTAAGTATTTATGCTAAATATATATCAAAACCATAAACACAGTAATCAACCCGAAGGTCGCCTTGGTAGGTGATGGTAGGGTTCACCCAGTACTAAGCCCGACGACGAGTAAAATTCACACATCAGGGCAGGGGGGGAAGTGCCTTTCCCTGTGCCGGTTATGGTTTCCCAGGAAGATCTGGTACCCGAAAAATCACATAGCCTGGGTGGAGCTGCAGGTGCCCAGAGTGTCTTGCCCAATAATCTAATCCGGGCCCTCCGGTAAGAAGTCCAACGCTCTACGCCCTGGACTACCGTGATATATATAACAAACTTGGACAGCAACAAACAATATAAGAACACATAAAAAGAACACTCACACGTTATTTCTTTATCGTTTCGACGGAATTCAGCTCCGTCTTCATCGGAAGAAATAGGAATAATGAAATAATTTTTGAGTAAAGAAATAACGTGTGAGTGTTCTTGTTATGTGTTGTTATATTGTTTGTTGCTGTCCAAGTTTGTTATTCAACACTTCCAAGTTACTTCGACGAAATGATATATATACAAGGCCGCACCCAAAAGTGGTGGGACTGATTTTCTCTGGATCGAACGGAGCGGTGGAGGGGGTAGGCCTGGCAGGGTAAGGTGGAGGGGGCTCTAGGCAACAGACCAACACCAACCTCAGTCGCTTGCGGGCTGTCGTTGAGTGAGGACACCGTTTTCAGTGAAGCAAGTTTTTTGTCCGCGTCGAAAAACAAAATGAATCTGAATTTAGAGCAACGTTATTCCGTGAAGTTTTGTGCGAAACTCGGGAAGACGGCAACTGAGACCCTCGATATGATCAAGCAGGCTTATGGGGACACTGCCTTAAGCCGTTCTACAGTATTTGAGTGGTACAAGTTGTTTAAAGAGGGTAGGAAGCTCGTTGAAGACGACCATCGCTCCGGCCGGCCGTCGACGGCAAGAACCGACACGAATGTGGGCAGAGTGAGGACACTGCTGAACACAGACCGACGCTTAACCAGTGAAGAAATTGCAGACCAGTTGGGTCTGTCTGCATCCACCGTCCAACGCACTATTTCACAGGACTTGGCCATGCGCAAGGTGTGCGCCAAGATGGTGCCGAAAATTCTGCGCACCGTGCCATGGCGCGCTCGTCGTCAGACAGCTCATGGCCAAATACGGCGTTGCCACGTTGCCGCACCCGCCCTATTCTCCCGATCTGGCACCACCGGACTTCTTCTTCTTCCCCCTCATGAAAAGACAGCCCAAGGGACGACGTTTTGACTCGATAAAGGCCGTTCAAGAGGCTTCGACGAGGTTCATCAACGGCATCCCCAAAGAAAATTTCCAGCGGGCGTACGGGGAATGGGAGCAACGTTATACTAAGTGTGTAGCAGCTCAAGGAGCATACTTTGAAGATTATTAAGTCGATGTAAGTATATCGTCAATAAAATTCATGTAAAAAAATCAGTCCTACCACTTTTGGGTGCGACCCTGTATATATATATATATATATATATATATATATATATATATATATATATATATATATATATATATATATATATATATATATATATATATATATATATATATATATATATATATATATACACATGTATATATATACATGTATATATACATGTATATATATACATGTATATATACATGTATATATATGTATATATATATATATACATGTATATATATGTATGTATATATATATACATGTATATATATACATGTATATATTTTTTTTTTAAGGTAATCTACCGGTTAAGGTAGGTTTTTCGATGGACACAACTACCAAACAAATATTTTGTGACTACTAACAAAACACAACCCTAAATTCTACTCTACACCAGGTCCCTCTTCATCTCTGAGTACTTTCTTCCGCCCTTCATCCCGTCCAACATCCCTATCCTGTTCCTTCCCTTTCCTCTTTTGCCCAACATTCTACCCTCTATCACAGTCTTCAACATCCCACTGCCGGTCAACACCCCCTTCATCCACTTTTCCTGCCTCCATAGGATTGCTCCCAACAAACCCCTCTCTTCGCCCACCATACCAAGTACTTCCTCATTTGTTTTCTTCTCTGTCCATTTCACCTTCTCCATTCTTCTCCACACCCACATTTCAAAAGCCTCCAGTCTACGTCTATCCTCCTGCTTCAATGACCACGTTTCCGCGCCGTACATAGCTACGCTCCATATCAAAGTTTTTACGAGTCTTTTCTTAACATCCTTACTCAAAGTCCCCGTCATCAACTCCCTCCTCCTCGTGAAAACCTCTTTGCCTAGCGCAATTCTTCTCCTTACGTCCCTACTACTTTGACCGTGTTGGTCCAAAACACTACCGAGATACGTAAACTGTTCTACCTGCTCTAGTTTTTGCCCTCCTATTTTAATGTTAAGCTTGCCCTTTTTCTTTCTAGAAAATCGCATAACCTTCGTTTTATTAATGTTGATTCTCATCCCATACCTGTCGCACTGAATTTCCAATTCACTCAGCATTGCTTGCAGCCCCTTGGCTGACTGACAAACTAAAGCTTGGTCATCAGCAAACCTAACTGATTTTACGAATTCCCCGCCCACTTTCATTCCTACCTCTAGTTCTTCCCATGCCTCTTTGATCATTTCCTCTGCATACAGGTTGAACAGCAACGGTGATAATGGGCAACCCTGCCTTACACCCCTTCCTAACAATGCCCATCCTGACTCCCCGTTTCCCACCCGCACCTGAGCAGTCTGAGACATGTACAGGTTGCGGATTAGCCTCCTTTCCCTCCAATCTATTCCTATTTTCTGCAATATACTCATAAGTTTTTCCCAATTCACTCTATCAAACGCTTTTTCGAAATCTACGAAACAGGCAAATACCTCCTGGTTGTGTTCTATATTCCTCTCGATTAATAATCTCATTACTGCAATGGCATCACGCGTACCTCTCCCCTTCCTAAACCCAAACTGATCATCCCCTAAGTAATCATTTGCCCTACTCTCTATCCTTTTGTTTATGATCCTGAGAACAACTTTAACTGCGTGGGATATCAAACTAATTGTCCTATAGTCCTCACATGACGTGGCCTTTACCTTTTTCGGAATCGGAACTAAAACTGCTCTCACAAAGTCTTCCGGCCAGATTCCCTCCTCATAAATGCTACGGATCAGCCCATATAGCCTCTTCCTCCCACATTTTCCTAAGCATTTTAAAAGTTCCACGGGAATGTTATCTACCCCCACGGCCTTATTTAGTTTCATCTCCCTTAATGCCCTTTCTATCTCATTGTCTAGTATGCCTTGACCTAAGCTGTCTTCCTCTACGTCATTTTCTTTTTCAATGTCTAACTTTGTTGGTCTGAGTTCTTTACTATACAGTTCTTCTATATACTCCTTCCATCTCTCTTGGATCTTTCATACATGTATATATACATGTATATATATGTATATATATATATATATATATATATATATATATATATATATATATATATATATATAGGTATTCTAAATAGAACGCTCTTTGGCAGCACACAGATTTATGAAAACCCTGATATAGATTTTTAAAACGTAGAAACACAAAGAAAGGACACACATATTTAGTTTTAACGGCACGGCCGTCATCATCAGAATCTAATGATGACGGCCGTGCCGTCGAAACGTCAAAACTATGTATGTGAGTTTCCTTTCTTTGTGTTACCATGCTTTAAAAATCTATATCAGTATTCGTATATATAGTGTATGCATAGTCCAGCATATTTTGAATAACACTTGAAGAAGGCCTCTGAGAGGGCCGAAAGCTCGAACAATTTACTGTGTGAGTATTGTTTTAAATGTTGCTATTCTATTCTATTTGTGTTATATTGTGTCAGCCCATTTTACATATATATATATATATATATATATATATATATATATATATATATATATATATATATATATAAAACCATAAACCATAAACACAGTAATCAACCCGAAGGTCGGTTTAGTAGGTGATGGTAGACATCACCCAGTACTAAGCCCTATACGGCGTGTGAAATTCACACATCAGGGTAGGGGGGCCAGTTCCTTTCCCTGTGCCGGTTATGGTTTCCCAGGAAGACCTGGTACCCGAAAAATCACTTTAGTTGGGGTGGAGCTGCAGGTGCCCAGAGTGCCTTGCCCGGGAATCGAACCCGGGGGACCCTCCGGTCAGCAGTCCAACGCTCTACCCACTGGACTACCGCGACCCACATATATATATATATATATATATATACACATATATATATATATATATATATATATATATATATATATATATATATATATATATGTGTGTGTGTGTGTGTATACACACATTCAAACACGAAATCCCGCCAAACGGCGAACAAATACTCCTTTCTATATATAGAAACCTATATAAAAATGAATATATATGTATATATAGATTAGATATTTATTATAAGCCGACCCTTTTGTGTTCCATACACTTGTTTTTTGAATGGTAGCATCGGGCATTTCAAGTGGTATAACATAATATCTTTTCTTCACTAATGAGCGTGCAACCAACCTCTTGCTTTTTGCGGTTTTATTGTTTTTACCAAGAGATTTGAAGATCATGTTTACATGAACATGCTTGTACATGACAGAATTCTCCTGATGATTCAAGATGTTAACATTCTTTCATTCCCGGTGTGGCATTTCAGGGATTACCATTAACACGATTATCCAAACGAGCCCAAGGCAGAATCGTTACACGATATCGCAGGTCCCATAAGTCCCAAGCAACCCGTGCTGAGAGAACAGCCTTTTTTTAAAAAAACAGAATAGAGTCCGGAATTCCCTTTAAAAAATCAACAAACAAGGCATAACGACGTCAGTGGAGCGAGAAATTAAGCCCTACTCGGTCCTTACTCCAGTTATTCCACCCTCATAAACGCTACGATCTTGGCTATTACGGGATTCACAGGGAGATGAGCAAAGCCCTTTTTCCTTGGCACGGTATGCAACGAGTAAAAATTACGAGATTCGTGGCGCGTTAAAAAATGTTACTCATTTTTTTTTAAATCTGAGCTGTTATGCCCGTTAATGGAATCAATGTAATGGAACTGTTTACGAAAACTTCCGGAAGATGAGGTACTGACTCGCTTGATCCATGAATATGTCACAGTCGTTATGCAAATACCTTTCTTGAATGGCCATATCCTTATAACCTCCGTGGGTTCATGAATACATTTCGGTTGAGTCGGTGCTTGTGATCATTTACTCCGCTCACTGTTAATCATAACACTTTCCACGATGATTATGCATCCATTTCGCAAAACACGAGCGTTAGGTAAATCCTCACAATTTGCCATCGTCTCCCTTTGGAGTGTGTATTGGTACATTACGACAGAGAGGAGAGAATCAGAGGCGAGCGGATAAAACTGGGGCCGTCGGGGTATTTAAAATTGAGTGAAGCCAACCCATTAGCACTCCTTTTAAATTAATAAAGTCACTTTGAAATTAAAAAGGGAGAACCATGAAATTTAGATGGAGCATTAGCGTTGGGAGTGCGAACTGAATCGAGCCCAGTAAAGGCTCCGAATCAGCCATTGAGAGTGAACGCCGTGTATCCAAATTGAATTCCAGAGAATCAAACGCGTGTGGCCGATGTTAAAAGCGATTTATTTCCACCAACTGCATTCAAATCTGACTGATACTCGGGAATTTCTTCGGGGGAAACTGTCGGGAACGCGCGAAGATATCTATGCATAAAATCAACGACAGAACGAGACGAAGAAGAAGTGTCTAACTAATCTACATCTACACAATTCCCTGCAAGCCGCCGCAAGGGCGTGTGGCGGGGGGTGTTAGGTCACCAACCTTAAAAAGGAACAATACCACTTGCAAAACAACAACGTGGAAAATTACACCCACAGCAGCGCACACATTCATGCAAAAAGACACTCCATCGTTGAGAGATGGGACACGAGGTAGGTCTCTAATCGCCCAGCCACGTGTAGCATTCGGACGAATCCGTGCATCCCTATGGGCGTGGTGGGTTTTCGTATTCCCACCCCGAGCACCATCTCTCCTGAAGGGAGCCACCGGCCGGCGATCTCCGATCGAAGCTCCCGCACCATTCTCTCCAGTATGACGATACCGGCCCTTAAAGCCGCGCATTCGCCAGTGCCTTCGAGCATGGCAACAGCGGACCTAGATGAAGCCATCCTAATTTGACCACCGAGTTCCCAACAAAAGCTAACCTGTATACACTATGCTAAAATTTCTAAAAGGGGTTAGCTAAATTTAGCTCAATGAATAAGTTACGCTTTGGAATTGAATATGAAGCCTAACGATAAAAAAAGATAGTAAAAAAAGGAAAGCACTCACCGATCACCAATCAGAGTCGAAGGACAAAAACCACCACAATCCACTAAAATCAATTACTACTACCACACACTACGGTTAAAAAACACACACAAAACGAAAACTATATAAACGAAGCAACGTGTACGTTGATACTACACTACGTTCACTAAAACCAAAAGCACCAAGAATCAAGCTGGCAGGCAGGTAGCCTCTGGGGGTCAAACCGGTTATCAGGAGCGCTCAGTAGGCAGGTCCGCTCAGGTTGAGGGCCAGAGAGAGAATTAGCTAATAACGGGACGTGAATGAACTAATGGGACACACTTTAAGAAATACGCAGTCAATTCCAAAGGCTTCCGAAAAAATGAATGGATAGAAATACAGAGGGAGAATTGAGATTCTTCGGTGGCTAATGCACTGACTTCTCACCCCAAGGGTTTGGTCTCGAATCCAGGATTTTTCAGTGGTATCCCGATCCCAACTCGGGGTGCCGCGTGGAGAGCGCTCTGAATGAGTTCGCCGCCCGTCGGATGCGACGTTAAATTGTTGACCCCTAGGCGTATTTCGTTAAAGATTAAACTAATGCCGATGCTGAGAAGGGTGCTTCCTCCGTTTCCTGAGTATCCTAACCCTAACGCATTACGCACCTATTTCTTCTGTCGCAAATGACCTCAATGCTGTCGGTCACCTCCCCTTATAACCAGAATTGAATAGGGTACAGAGAAAGGACTCTAGGTTCGTGAAAAATTCTTACAAAAGGACACAAATCGTCACACATTTAATACAGAATCTGTGACGGGAACTTTTAGATATGCGAAGACTAAGGGCTAGATTAAACTTATTGCAAAGATGTATAGCGTGTGGTTTCGCAAACGACGTTGGAGATATAATTAGGCCCCTTAATTACATTGGAAGGGCCGACAATTGCTACCAAATGAAGATTCTTGAACTAATTGATTCAAGTGTTCGTTTTTCCCGCGCACTATTTGCGGGAACAATCAAAGAGGGAACACCTAAGAAAATAATAGGTACTGCCTGTCGATAATAGAGTTGAACAAGATTAACTTCCCACAAAACGTCGGACGTCCAAACACTCCCCGCCGTGCGCCCTTGTGCCAGGTGAGGTGTACATGAATGTATATAAAGTTTATTGTATTTGTGAATTGTCCATCCAGAATACGCAGAATACTAAACAGTAATGAGTGTCTGAATTTAATGTGCACCTACCATCTATTAATTTATTTTTTCTCCTCTTTGTTTTGGCATAGTAATACCTGATAACCATCTAATACTCGTATTATATGTAGGCATGTTGCATGATTGGTGTTCGGTCGCCCCCTTTCCACGCGGTTTTTGGTGGATCGCGGGGTGCCACGAGCATGAGGATGTAGAGGGATTATATGGCTGGTGACCTACCACCCCCTGCCACATGTCCTTGTAATGGCCTGTGGGGTATTGTGTAGATGTAGATAACTACTACCCAGAAATACAGAGGGAAACAACTGGAAATGAAATATCAGGAAATTTTGATAAATGATGAGTCTAGCTGATGGGGACAATCTTTGGTTACATAACGGGTGACGATAGCCATCAACCCTTTGGAACTACCTCTGAATATTATTTGTCTTTAAATCCTACAATGTTAAGCCATCTTTTTAATTTCGCTTTAAAACGCCGTAGTCTGTAGTTATCTGTCTCTTAAACGTATGGTTTAAACAGTCACTTACAATAAAGATGTACTACGTCTTGTGTGGAATTGCTCTTGAGTCATTCCTTTAACATCCCTCACCCACCCCCAATTTTCCAGTTATTTCTTCAGTTTTTTATACATTTCGACTGCTTACATGATGTCTCTACGCCAATTCTTTCCCTTCCCCTTCTCTAAGTAGTAGCAGTATTTAGGTGAGGCGATTGAAAGTTGAGGTCATTTGCGCCATTAGGGATGGACAGTCAAGAATGAAGGGTGGAGAGACACCCGTCGTCGACATTAGTCTTCTCTTTACGAAAGGCGCCAAGAGGTCCGCAGCTTAACGTCCCATCCGACGGACGGCGTGCTCACTCAAAGCGCCCTCCACAAAACACCTCAAGTAGGGATCGAGAGACCTTTGAAAAATATTCAACACCGCCGGGATTTGAACCCGGGCCCTCTGTGTGGGAAGCCAGTACGTTAGCCACCGCACCACCGCCCTTTCTCCCATTAACAAAAAATTCTCCATTCTATTACCACTGCATCCCAATACTAACAGCTTTCACCACTACACTTGGCGTCATTGAGACCAAATGGTCCCTTCTTCCATTTCACCCATCGTCGTATACATATTAAATTAGGCATAAAATTTATAATTACATGCATATATACACATAAATACATATAGACGGACTCAAAATCATTATGCACAGGTTTTCGCATCTAAAAGAAAAGGAAAAAATATATATATATATATATATATATATATATATATATATATATATATATATATATATATATATATATATATATATATATGTATATCGCCGGCCCCGGTGGCGGCGGGGTAACGTCCTCGTCTGCCATTCCAAGGGTCGCGGGTTCGATTCCCGCCTGGGTGAGTTTTTCTCCACCTAGGGCTTGGGTGTTTGTAAATGCGATCATTGTTATCGTTGTTAATAGTTCGATGTAAAGGCCAGAATGCGCTGTTTTCGGACTTATACTGAATAAATAAATATATATATATATGTGTGTGTGTGCATATATATATATATTTGTGTGTGTGTTTACATTATATATATATTTATATATATAATGTAAACTTTATTATTATTAAATATTATATATAAATAAATTATTATATATATATAATATATATGTATATATATACATTATATATATATTTTATAATATATATATATATATACATATATACAATTATACATTCATACATACAAATGGAGACGTAGGCACCAATACCAGTGCTAACAGTGCTTCTGGTGCTACTATTATACCAGTGCTTCTTGTGAATTGACCGTTTATACTATGTATTTCATTTGAAAACTTTTTGGGACATTGTTAATTTGTTTATTTGCCATGTTAGGTGTTTGTCTGGCCAGTTTTTTTCGTTTGATCTAAGCATTCTACGGTGTAAAAAAAGCGGCATATTGTTACTTGAGGGATGATAAAGGGAATGATGATTCTGGTTTTACACTATGTTTGTACAAATATCGATCAATTAAGTGTGTTCAGGAAGTATAGAACTCAAGGCTTAATTGTGGATCATTTCATTTACATGTTTTGATATTAGTTTATTGTTTCGCGTCTTTGTGATACTGGTTTCATTGAATCAAGGAAAATTCAACAGCGGCCGTTGTATTTTGAAGCATGATCGTACTAGTGACTTAAACCACGCCCGCCACGCCTCCCTTCGGCGGATTGCGGTGTATTGTGTAGATGTGCACAATTCCAATCCCAGAATTCAATGGGGATTAATGATTGGTGTAGACAAATGCACAGTTTTGAAATTTCGGAACAAAGGAAGTGGCGAACGGGACATAAACTACGAAATAGAGGGTTCAGTATTAACTACGGCTAGTCAAGTTAAGTGATTGGGGGAAGTTCTAACACCACGCCTTTCGTGGGGAGTACATATCACCACAATATGCGAACCCGATTTGAAGAAACTCGGCTTCATTAAACGGGTGGGGGGGGGGAAATGTAATGAGAAAGTAAAAGAGAGGTGTTATTTTGCTCTAGTTAGACCTCATTTGGAATGTGCCGCAAGTATTTGGGATCCTTGGGAGAATTGGTAAAAAGGATTAGATTAAGTCCTGAGAAAATCCGCTAGATTCATTCAAAATTTTTATGATAAGTACACAAGTGTGACAAGTCTCTTTGTGGATAAAGGTTGGGAACCACCCGACATACAAAGAGAGCAAGTGAGACTCAGACTTTTAGAAAGGTTCAGAACAAACGAGTTTAACGATGGCACTGAAGGAATGACTATGGCCTCACACTACTCAAGTAGATCAGATCACAAAGATAAAATAAGGAAGATAGATTCCAGTACAGATAGATACAAATACGGATTTTTCCCCGAACAATCAGAAATCATAATAGTAAGAAACCGAAGTCATTTTAGAAACATTAGAAAAATTTAATTAACATGTCGGAACAAAATTAAACATCGCAAAGACATCAGGTAAAACGTATTTGTAGGTGCGTGTGTATGTAGTTGGTAGTTTTGGTGTTTGTATGTGTGTGGGATGTAAGGGTTTTTGCATGAATACATACCATGTTTGGTATGTGGATTGTTTAAATGAGTGGCTCTTGCATGCGTTTTTATTCTTAATTACGGGTGGTACCCTAACACCCCCCGCCAACGCCCTTGCGGCGGCTTGCGGGGTATTAAGTAGATGTATATGTAGATGAATTCCATAGTTGTAGGAAGAGTTTTACGCGTTAACTTCCTTAAGTCCATTTTCAATTTTATTTAGAGAAGCGGTGGACGCGGGGATCGAGATGGTGCGGGGGCTAACGTACTGGCTTCCCACCCAGAGGGCACGGGTTCAAATCCCGGCGGTGTTGAATATTTTTCAGAGGTATCTCGATCCCTACTTGAGGTGCCTTGTGGAGGGCACTTTGAGTGAGTACGCCGTCCGTCGGATGGGACGTTAAACTGCGGACCCCTTGGCGCCTTTCGTAAAGAGTAGGCTAATGCCGACGCCGGGTTTCTCTCCACCCTTCATCCTTTCCTGTCCATCCCCTATGGCGCAAATGACCTCAGCTGTCGGTCGCCTTCCCTAAAAACTACTACTACTGCGGTGGACGCTTCAACGTGAACACGTACTCTTCCCTTAAGGCATTCTCCACCTCACTTAAAAAAAATAACGAAATTCTGTGAGAGAGGATCAATTTGATGCTCTGGGGCAAACTGGTGAGGACGGCGCGTTCATTAGACGACAGCTTACCTCCAGTGACTTAAGCAGGCCGGCCCTAACTTTAATTTATTTTGACAAAAAAACTGGGGAAAAATTAAGTTTCTACGGGGTCTAAACCCACAGTATATTTTCTTTCTACATATATCTGTCCTTGCTGGAAGTTTAAATATTTCATGCCATGAGACTAGGATACAGGTGAATTAAAAGTTGGGCGGGGACTAAGGGCTTTAAGGGCCGAATAATTTTACTGTTTTCTCTTCCAATGTAAATGCTTAGCAGTAATTTTCCATTTATATTAGGATAGAACTTTAATCTGAATCAACAAACCGCGGTATGGTTTATACACCAATGGAAATCGTAAAAGCACACACACACGGTACGACGAAAATTTGTGCTCGAATAAACAGGAAGTGTACTTTTTTATGAATTTGGCAGAATAAATTAGCCGATTTGATGATCGCTTTGCTGAGGATAAGCGTAGACAGGAGGAATAGGAGTCTTCTCGGAAATCCTGTACTTTCCGAGACTTCCACATGCTGGTATTGCATAGAAATTCAGGATTAGCACTATATGCAGAGATGTGAGACATTGTTGTCCAGTATCACTCACCCTTTCCAACGTGTTCGCCGGAGAAGTAGTAATAAAGACATGGGATGGGATGAAGTTTAGAACGGAGGTCGGTTGAAAATATATTGTCAGACTTTAAGATGATCAAGATTTGGTCAAGGGTTTGCAAATACATGTATATATGAGTACATTATAAAAGCAGACTGACCACATTACAAAACCAGAGGATGAGAATCAATTATAAGATAAGGGAAATAATGAGAATCTCCCAAAATTAGAAGGTTTAAGTAACTTCAGCATTAAAGCTGGAGAGCATAAACTTAGAGCCGGTAGGACATTTCACCTATTTAGGATGTGTTTTAGATGAAAATGTTCAAAGTAGGAAGGTTATTTGGAGAATAATTGCGTTAATTGAAGAAGCTTTTACAAGGAGAAGGAAGTTCACTACCGGCGAATTAGTAAGGATATTCGGGAGGATTAGTGGATCTTGGATATGGAGCTTATATTTTTATGGTTATGAAACTTGACCTTTGAGACGAAAGAATTTCATCTAATAAGTGTGACTCGGGAGGAGTGTGAGTGGCTGGGAGAAATAGGATGGAGGCAGTCAAAATGAAAACAGAGAATATTGAGTGGCAATGGAATGTTGAAGACGGGGATAGACGGGAGAATGTTAGACAAGGGAGGCAGAGGGAGGGGAAAATGATGCAAGTCGGACGGAATGAAGGGAAGAAGAAAGCATGTAGAGTTGAAATGCACGCATATAGTTTGCTGAATTATTTAGGTTGAGAGATTTAGTGTCGTGTTAGACGAAGCCTCGAAGTGCTTAATCCCTGGCTTCATCGATGACTAATCTAGATAAAAAGATTACATTTACATCTACTTAATACCCCGCGAGCCACCGCAATGGCGTGTGGCGGGGGGGGGTGTTAGGGCACCATCCTTAATTAAGAATAAAAACGCATGCAAAAGCCACTCATTTAAACAATCCACATGCAAAAACCCTTACATCTCACACACATACAAACACCAAAACTACCAACTACATACACACGCACCTACAAATACGTTTTACCTGATGTCTTTGCGATGTTTAATTTTGTTCCGACATGTTAATTAAATTTTTCTAATGTTTCTAAAATGACTTCGGTTTCTTACTATTATGATTTCTGATTGTTCGGGGAAAAATCAGTATTTGTATCTATCTGTACTGGAATCTATCTTCCTTATTTTATCTTTGTGATCTGATCTACTTGAGTAGTATGAGGCCATAGTCATTCCTTCAGTGCCATCGTTAAACTCGTTTGTTCTGAACCTTTCTAAAAGTCTGAGTCTCGCTTGCTCTCTTTGTATGTCAGGTGATTCCCAGCCTTTATCCACTAAGAGACCTGTCACACTTGTGTACTTATCATAAAAATTTTTTAACGAATCTGGCGGATTTTCTGTGGACTTAATCTAATCCTTTTTACCAGTTCTCGCAAGGATCCCAAATACTTGCGGCACATTCCAAATGAGGTCTAACTAGAGCAAAATAACACCTCTCTTTTACTTTCTCATTACATTTCCCCCCCCCACCCGTTCAATGAAGCCGAGTTTCTTCAAAGCGGGTCCGCATATTGTGGTGATATGTACTCCCCACGAAAGGCGTGGTGTTAGAACTACCCCAAATACTTAACTTGATTTGCCGTAGTTAGCAATGAATCCTCTATTTCATAGTTAATGCCTTACTCGCCACTTCCTTTCTTCCAAATTTTCAAAACTGCGCATTTGTCTATATTAAGCTCTAATCCTTATTTCTTGCACCAGTCCGATTTTGTGCCTAAGTCTCTAGAGAGTAGCTCGCGATCTAGTTGGCCTCTAATTTCCCTGTATACCACCGTGTCGTCAGTAAATAACCTTAGATTGCTACTAACGTGTGCGCTTAAGTGATTAAGATATATTAAGAACAGAAGAGGCCCTATTACACTTCCCGCATGAAGTTACATCTCTATCCGTTGAGCACAGACCATCGATCACTGCTATTTGTTTACGATTTGACCAGAAATATCTAATCTAATTGATAATTTTGTCATTGATACACTAGCATTTAAGTTTGTGTAACAATTTTTTGGGTGGGACTTTATCGAAGGCTTTTTTGAAATCTAGGAACACTGCATCGACTTGTGTGCTGTACTATACTGTATTATGATTTGTATTTCTTACTAATATGATTCCTGATTGTCTGGGGAAAGAACGAATATTTTTATCTATCTTTACTGGAGACTATCTTCCTTATCTCTTATCTCTGTGGTCTAGCCTACCTTTAGTAATACGCAATAAACAAGTAACGCCAGTTATCAATTATTTTAGGAAAAAAATGAAAAGTTTTTCAAAATATTTGAAAGTAAATTGATCTTGTTTATGGGCACTGTAACGCTGGGAGATAATATGAGGTAAAATATAAATGATTTCATCACTTTCCGGAAGAGAAAACGTAAATCAGTTCCTATTAGCTTACAAAGTATAATTTGGCCTAACGATTTCTGGCAATGGACTTGAAACTTCAGCTGGCAAAAGAATATTTCAAAAAGGTGTGTGGTAGACAATTGGAAACCATAAAACAAGGATAAAAAGATTCGAGACTGCCAACCACATTCAGCTCAGGGATTCAGGTCATTTCTAGTGTCCATGCGGTGGCCGCGGTAATTATGGATCTCGGGGACTTGGTCGCTCACAAATGAAGTGCAATTAGTTGCGCGCCGAACTGACCTGCGCCGACGGAAGGCATGGTCACCGCGGGCGAAAGCAGATCTCCCTTTCTACCCCAAATCCTCGCGAATCGTTTTTGGGGAGTTCTATTTGAGTCGGGAGGCAAACCGACGAGGTAGGTCACCATGTGAGGGGCGATTAGGAATCCCAGCAAAAATACTTCCTCGACTTCCCGTGCACCTGTCGGGACCGAGTACTTACAATTTAATTATCACAATCCGTGGACTGGCTGATTCGCCCTTAGATTAGCATATTTAGTTTACATTCTGTCACAGTAATGATGTTGCCATTCTTGATTCTTTTCTCTGTGGGTCAAATGCCTATGCAGAAACGAGTCAATCCCAATCGAGGTGAGTGAAAGAATGTCCCAGTCGTACCTATTTGATCGCTGCTCGAAATTTTATAAGAATTTCAGAGAGTAGAAGTAGTATGGCAGATTCGTCAAAAGTTCTTACATTGAGAAGACGAGTATGATTGGCCAACTTACGATAGTTGTGCATTTAGCAAGGCTCAGAGCACATGAGTTTAATAACTACACAAAGGGTATTATGATGGCCCCACTTTACTCGGGTAGGTTAGGCCATTAAAGATGAGATAAGGGAGATAGACTCCATTTCACATAGATGTAAATATTCGTTCTTTCGTCGGGAAATCAGGAATCATTTTGTAAGAAATCAAATTCATAGTCATAGAAATAGAAAAGAGAGTTGAATCACATGTAAGGACATGGTTAAACGCTGCTCAGATGTTTGGTACATCGCTGAGCCATTAAGCGTTTTATGTACATTAACTCTTTTAAGTAGTAACTACCAAGCAACAGTTCCTTGAGGCAAAGTGAGTAGTGTTCGCCGACTAACGCGAACGTTTTCTTATAATTTCTGTGCGCATGTTTTGATTATTTTAATTGGTGCTTATTATTTTAATTATGTTTATTATTTTAATTGATATGTTGCATCCTCCTCCTAGATAGATAGATAATCCTCTTGAACACGAAAGTATTTTAGTCTACAATGGAGAAAATATAGTAAAATAGCTCGATCGATTAAAATTTTCCGTAAACCTCAAGGAGATGAAAAAGAATAAATCTTTTCACGAAACAAAAGAAGTTGGCGACAAAATTGCTCTCGTCTCCAAAAAAAAAATTAACTCGCCAATTAACGGATGTAACGGCGGGAAAGAAAAAATGAAGTGAGAGCTGGATTTTTCGTTGGAGATGATGGGAGTTGGGCATTTGTGGTCTGACAAGATAGATACTCAGTGAATTCGCATTCACTTTAACGATCTACGACAATTCACTGCACATGACTGGGAGTGAAGGATTTGACAGACGTGATTCAGGGAAGCAGAAACAAACTTTCAGGAGTGTTGAAAATTAATTATTATATGTGACAATCTCAGTATACATGGCTAACTGAGAGATCTCTCGACCTATCTGTCAACAGACACGGACAGGAATTAAAATTAATATTATATTAGTGAATCCTACCGGAGGACTGAATATTTTGACCTATTCTCCCTCTGCCCGTCTGTGTCATACATTACCCCAATTTTCGAACCACCATTTGGATTTACGTTTCATTTTACTGGGGCACGAAAATTGCATATTTTACTGGTTCCTTCCGTGCTAACCGTTCACGATTCTGGCGCTGCTGTTCGATTTCGCTATTATTTGTTCCATTATCTATGCAGAAACGAGTCAATCCCAATCGAGGTGAGTGAAAGAATGTCCCAGTCGTACCTATTTGATCGCTGCTCGAAATTTTATAAGAATTTCAGAGAGTAGAAGTAGTATGGCAGATTCGTCAAAAGTTCTTACATTGAGAAGACGAGTATGATTGGCCAACTTACGATAGTTGTGCATTTAGCAAGGCTCAGAGCACATGAGTTTAATAACTACACAAAGGGTATTATGATGGCCCCACTTTACTCGGGTAGGTTAGGCCATTAAAGATGAGATAAGGGAGATAGACTCCATTTCACATAGATGTAAATATTCGTTCTTTCGTCGGGAAATCAGGAATCATTTTGTAAGAAATCAAATTCATAGTCATAGAAATAGAAAAGAGAGTTGAATCACATGTAAGGACATGGTTAAACGCTGCTCAGATGTTTGGTACATCGCTGAGCCATTAAGCGTTTTATGTACATTAACTCTTTTAAGTAGTAACTACCAAGCAACAGTTCCTTGAGGCAAAGTGAGTAGTGTTCGCCGACTAACGCGAACGTTTTCTTATAATTTCTGTGCGCATGTTTTGATTATTTTAATTGGTGCTTATTATTTTAATTATGTTTATTATTTTAATTGATATGTTGCATCCTCCTCCTAGATAGATAGATAATCCTCTTGAACACGAAAGTATTTTAGTCTACAATGGAGAAAATATAGTAAAATAGCTCGATCGATTAAAATTTTCCGTAAACCTCAAGGAGATGAAAAAGAATAAATCTTTTCACGAAACAAAAGAAGTTGGCGACAAAATTGCTCTCGTCTCCAAAAAAAAAATTAACTCGCCAATTAACGGATGTAACGGCGGGAAAGAAAAAATGAAGTGAGAGCTGGATTTTTCGTTGGAGATGATGGGAGTTGGGCATTTGTGGTCTGACAAGATAGATACTCAGTGAATTCGCATTCACTTTAACGATCTACGACAATTCACTGCACATGACTGGGAGTGAAGGATTTGACAGACGTGATTCAGGGAAGCAGAAACAAACTTTCAGGAGTGTTGAAAATTAATTATTATATGTGACAATCTCAGTATACATGGCTAACTGAGAGATCTCTCGACCTATCTGTCAACAGACACGGACAGGAATTAAAATTAATATTATATTAGTGAATCCTACCGGAGGACTGAATATTTTGACCTATTCTCCCTCTGCCCGTCTGTGTCATACATTACCCCAATTTTCGAACCACCATTTGGATTTACGTTTCATTTTACTGGGGCACGAAAATTGCATATTTTACTGGTTCCTTCCGTGCTAACCGTTCACGATTCTGGCGCTGCTGTTCGATTTCGCTATTATTTGTTCCATTATCTAAACTCATACATTACCAGGCGTAGCACTTCCCCTACTGTGACTTAATTGATGCATAGTGTGTTTGGAGTGTTTATGATGACCTTTTCAACCAAATTCATTCCGTTTATTGGATCTCTGCCTTTCTCTGTTCCCATTACTAATATTCCTAGCATGATACGTTTCTACCCTTGAATGACAGCAGTGGAGACGCAAAAAGGTGACATATGACTATACTAAATTGTGGGGAAACTGCTAAACCGAGAGATTCGTGGACTGATCATATAGTTTCTAAATAGAACGATGCGTTGCTGAGAGCAATAAGAGTGAGGGAATTAGTTGCACGTGGACGGTAGGGATTTGATAGTTGGAACATAGGAATGTTAATTGAGCGATTTGTGAGCAAATTGATTTGAAAAGGTGATTCTACTGACCTGTTTACCACTACTGAGAGTGGCAGTACGTAACAAATTCTTAGAAACTCCAAGAAATTCCGCTTGTACTATCGGAAAAGGTTTGCCTTTAGAAATTTCAATTTCAAACTTCACTGCCGTTAACTTTTCAGCCATATACGTTACGTGGTTTCATTTTCATAATCGATTAAAGCTACAAACTTTTGTTCATTCAGAAAAATGAAAACAAAATTAGTTTTGCGTGGTGATTAAACACTTCTGTCGAAAAGTCTTAACACCGACAGAGATCAAAGCCGAGTTGGATGGAGTTCATGGCACATCTGCACCTGTGTTTGCGACTATTTAACGTACAGTTGGATAAATGAGTTTAAACGTGGCCATACATCCACAAATGATGAACATCGTTTGAAAAGTCTGTTGGACGTGACTTCCTCCGAAACAATTGACAAAATTCACGAAACGGTTTTCAGTGATCGACGAATCGAAGTACATGAAGTAGTCAAACCCACAGGCATATCTCGAAGAATAGTGATATCAATTTTGAACGAAAAATTGGTGGTGAATAAAATCTCGACAAGATGGCTGCCACGTTTGCTCTCAGTGGAAAATAAATGCAATCGTCGGTCGGTCGATTCGGTGTTTTGTTTGGCGCTTCTCCGTCGCAATTATGACGAGTTTCTTACTTCACCAATGCATATCGTAAGACAAAACATAGATACACTACTTCGACACTCAAGAGACAAAGGAACAGTGAAAAGAGTGGGTTTCTAAAGACGATCCGGCTCCGAAAAAGGCGAAGACAGTGACATCGGCCGACAAGGTGATGGGCACGCTATTTATAGATACTTGATTACTTGAAAAAGGGCAAACTATAAATAGTGAGTATTATGCGTCGTTATTACACCGGTTGAGTGAAGGACTCAAGAAGAAAAAACGTCCTCATTTGGTGAGGAAAAAATTTCTTCTCTCAAGACAATGCACGGGTGAAAATCGGCGCAGGTACGATGGTGAAAATTGTGCAATAAAATAATGGAAGCATTATTACATCCACCATATCCACCAGATTTGACCTCCAGCAACTTTTTATTATTCTCAAACTTGAAAAAATTGCTTGGCGTAATACGATTTACGTCAAATGAGGAGGTCATTGCCAAAACAGATGCCTATTTTGAGAACCTTCCTAAATCCGTTTTGGATGGCTTAAGAAAGTTTGAGAAACGCCGAGAAAGGTTTATCAAACTAAAAGAAGATAATGTTGAAAAATAAAAAAAATGTACCCTAAAAGATTTGTTTTCTTATTTTTTCCTGCGAACTTATGTAATGACCTATACTAACTAAACTAGGTAATAACTAAAGAAAAATGTCACTCGTTACAAGTACCTAGGATACAAATCCTAGTTACCGGTATCAGTAATTACCTGGGCCAAGAGCCATAGGAATTATAACCTAGGGAAAGGATCCTCAGAATCAATTCTAAGGGCAAGAATAGGGTATTTCTCCGTACCTATGTCCTAAACCGATCCCTGTTTGCTCTATTATAAATATTATTTTATGAATAATTTATTTCAGCCAATGGAGTTCATAAGAAAATAGATTAGAGAGACAGTGAGTCGATTGGAGGCTTTTGATAAGACGATATGAAGAGGAATGGAAGAAATGAAATTGTCAGAATGGGAAATAAAATTGGAAGTCCTAGAAGATGTCAGGGATAAAGAAGGTTTTCCCGACCCATTTCCCTCGTGAACCCTGTCTCCTCCATCCGGATTCAGACTACCCCCACGACCTTGGTGTTCCGACTACTAAGGAGTGCCCACAGTGTCTGAGTACTAAGGATTGAAACGGGTGCCCAGAGCCCACAACGTTGTTTTCCCGAATATGCGACGACTTGTTTGACGGCCGAAGGGGATTCTGCCTCTCCATTAGAGGCAATCCGCCAAAAGAGACCGTGGTTCCCTCGGACAATTGGCCGCTCGACAGATTAAGCGACGAAATGTCCGAACCTGAGTTTCCTTCCGCTGTGGGCAGAATGACCACCCCAACGGCCATCACCAGCCGGTTAAACTTGCCTCTCTCGCGATGGTTTAAATTGATTTCTCCTTGTTACAAATTGCATCTCACTCTATGAAATTCAATTTTGCTCTTTTTCTACAAAATCTAAACAGTACTCCGTAGGCAAAGCCACCGATAGGGTGTGTGTAAGGGTGTGATTCCGTACTTGGTAGGCAAAATGGAAGTTAACCAAATTTTACCTAAAGTTTTACCTAAATGTCATTTACTCGTACTTGTAGAGGCGATTCGTAGTAGTTTTGAGGGGAGGCGACCGACAGCTAAGGTCATTTGCGCCATAGGGGAAGGACAGGAAAGGATGAAGGGTGGAGAGAAACCCGGCGTCGGCATTAGCCTACTCTTTACGAAAGGCGCCAAGGGGTCCGCGGCTTAACGTCCCATCCGACGGACGGCGTACTCACTCAAAGTGCCCTCCACAAAGCACCTCAAGTAGGGATCGAAATACCTCTGAAAAATATTCAACACCGCCGGGATTGGAACCCGCGCCCTCAGGGTGGGAAGCCAGTACGTTAGCCCCCGCACCATCTCGATCCCCGGCGATTCGTTCGTCACAAATGGTAGTAATAATTTTTACAATAGCTCCTATAATTAAGCGTACCCAAGGTTAAAATGATTCTTTGCTCTCCCAAGGCCAGCTGTTACTAAGGGCAACAATTAAATCGAATGCTGTCCACCTACTAACCTAATTAGCGTGAAAAAAAAATACTTCATAGACGAATTCTACAGGAGTTATTCTGATCCTTAATTTTTCTTAGCAATAATGACATTTTAAAGCTGTCAGATATACCGTTCCTCACTATTGTTACATAAAGAGTAGTAATGCATTTTTAAAACTATCAAAAAATATACCTATTTCCAAATCAATCAATTAATTAATATATTATTTAACATAACCTACGGTCGGCACGTTATCTTCAACCTAGTTTTTCAAATAATCTAGATACTCTACTAATTCTATCATACCCAAACTAGGGAACGTTAACTGGATGATTGAAGCAAGTTAAATTAAATATAATATATTTTAAACTCAGTCCTGTCCAAATTTAAACGCCAATAAAATGATATCGAGTCAACTTTTTATGAATCGTTTTCCTTTTAGTTTTTTACAGTGAAGGGAACAGGTCAAGTTAAAAATAACAGAAAATAAATAAACTTTTTAACTTAGCGCATTAACTTTTCACTCGTTACCACTTAAGTATGACCGTAACCACTTTTAACACATGCAGGGAATATGTGGGCAAACTAACAAAAAATGAGGATTTATTTGAAGAATACTGGATGTAAAGGTGATGAAAAGGTCAAAGAGAAATGTTATCTTTCGCTGATTAGGCCTCATTTAGAATATGCTGCAAGTATATGGGAATCTCATGAAGTTTGATTGATTACCGAATTGGATCACGTGCGGCGTAGTGGATCTAGATTTGTAAAACGTTGTCATGATAAACTTAGTAGCGTATACAAAATAGTATGAGAGCAGCTAGGCTAGGAATGACTCACGCAGCGAAGGTTAGATTTGAAGCTCTTGCATAAATTGGAAGGGAGTCTCTTAAGCAATGACGTTTAAAATGTATTATAACCCCCATCGCACAGCGGTAGGAGAGATCATGCTAGTAAAGTTAGAGAGATTAAGTGTAGAACAGATAGATTTAGAATGTCATTTTTTTCCCGAACGATAAGGGATCAGAATAACATTGTCCGACCTTGGTAGGGTCATATTCGGGCCAAAATTTAGCATCATGTGTATTCACCCCCGGCCATGCACCCTAGCGGTGGCTTTCAGGGTACTAAAAATAATTAAAAGAGCACTCTTTTCGCTGCACACGTGTTGCAACCTATATTAACTAACAAATAGTTATTTGGCAATCAAACAGGCTTCACGAAGGTCTCGTGTGCAAGCATGATTTCCCTGAGACCTAATCAGTTAAAAATAAATCGCACCTTCAAAATCTCTTCACGTTTTATCATAATACTTTAAAGTAATCCTAGTTTTATTATAGTTGTCCACTCGATCCCCATTCATATTTCTCCTGAGAGAGCTCGTGAACAATAGTGGACAGGTAAAACCCTGTTATTTTGTAGAACCTTGACTTGCTAGTCGGTCTTTTTCGCCATATATGTCACTATTATTCATTTTCTTAGCTTAGGATGGAATCAAATTTGTGGACTATTTATTGCTCAGTATCATCTCTACAAGTTGCTACTGCGATTGAACGCCAAGTAAGCGACGCTTTGGAAATCAACCGAGGATAATGGTAGCCTCGGTGAATATTATATTGATTTGAAGTTTCAATGCTTAATTGCTTCTCTGCATATTTCATATAAGCTCATTAAATTTATTCTGCGAAATTCGTCATTTTTCCAGCGTATGTTCTTTTAGAAAGTTTCTCCTTAGTTAACACTTCAAGTTAATTAAAATATGATTTAATCGTAGAAATGGGAGTCTGCTCAAAATGTCAACCGCCGTAAGTTAAATGCATTTTAATTGGGGGAGATGTATGAAAGTAATTTGATTAAATACGACTCGTTTTTGACCTTATTTTCAATAATTGTATAAATATAATACTATTATGACCGGAGAAAATGTCTTCTCGTTTCAAAAGGCAAGGGAACAGGTTTTACAAGCAAAGTGCCAAAAGGGAGTTTGAAACAACAGGTATCCACGGATTGAACCTCCCAGTTATCATGTTTAACCTCACTTTAAGCACGTAATCCCCTTTTCCTAACCGCCATGGTCTACTCACGGTGTCTTTTCCTTCTTTTTCTCTTCATTATGAAATAACACGACGGTTTCACCCAAGGAATGTCCATTTAATTCATTAATGCAATCCTTACTCCATTCCCATTAAGAACTCGACGTCTGATGGGAAACTAAAAGTAGTAGTTATCTGTTGCCGATTGTCTGTCGATATTGAAAAATAAAAATCACAATTAAGTGGACCAACGAAAAAAATGAACAGTATTTAAGCGAGTTTAATCAGCAGAGTAGCAATTTTTTCCCAAATTCCACCGAGTCTCATACGGGGCGAGAGGCTTTTCTCGGTCGAACAATATCGAGCGACATGTGGACGGAGAGCAGTTAAATGGAGGGAGAAGGGAGCGGTGGTACCAAACGCTTGCTGAAATTGAATTGTTTTTTGCTCTCTGCTCCCTCATGAATCACCTGCTTCGTATCGGAATTTCGTGACAATGGCATTAAAACTCTCCTTGCTAGTTAGCGACCCGTTCTCCTTCGCCTTATTATTGTACGAACTTTCATGCTAAACAAACAAAGTTTTCCATGGCGTGCTGTAATTGGCTGGGCCGATGAAAGGTATCTGAGATAAGAGTTGATCCAGAGTTTTCCCAAACTGCCGCGGAATGAACTTCTTACTGTGTTGCGTTCTATAGTGGTGTTATATCGTTAAAAGTGACGAGGAATTTCTTTTCCAATTGTTTATTTTCATCACAATTTCTTCTTCACCACCATGCACATAAGCAGTCGGTTCTAGGAGGGTAAGGAAAGTATGAATCCCTCAGAGCAACGTTTGTAAAGGTGTAAGTTCAAGAAGCTAATGGAACCTGTAGGGCAGCATTTCAAAAATAATATAAGTTAATTTTTGAAGGGATTTTGTTTTAACAGTAAGCCTGGAAAATCAAACGATCCTACTAAACCAGTTCGAATTTACCTCACTCCCTAGACATTGAGAGTATTTCTGTTGCGTTATAATTCGTTAATATACAAATTCACCAGCATTTAATGGTAACATGTTAGGATAGGGAGGGTAAAAATTCATTTTCAGGCGGCTATGCAAGAGTTCTACACACATTATTTTATTTCACCCTCATCTCCACTATGCAGAATGAATCTTGTGGCTAATGCTTTTAAATAATCCTCTAACCACTTGAGCAATCAATGAAACATAATTTACACTGAAATCTGCGGGGCTTTAACCTGTCTTCGTCTTTTATATGTGTTCCTATCCCTTTTCCTAATATCTATTTCCCTGTGAATGAATATACGACAAACATTTATACATAAATGGATCGCGGTAGTCCAGGGGTAGAGCGTTGGACTACTTACCGGAGGGCCCGGGTTCGATTCCCGGGAAAGCCTCTCTTGGTACCTACAGATAGTAGTAGTTTTGAGGGGAGGCGACCGACAGCTGAGGTCATTTGCGCCATAGGGGATGGATAGGAAAGGATGAAGGGTGGAGACAAACCCGGCGTCGGCATTAGCCTACTCTTTACGAAAGGCGCCAAGGGGTCCGCGGCTTAACTTCCCATCCGACGGACGGCGTACTCACTCAAAGTGCCCTCCACAAAGCACCTCAAGCAGGGGCCTACAGATCCATCCAAGTTGTGATTTTTTGGATACCACATCTTCCTGGGAAACCATACCTGGCACAAGGAAAGGAACTGGCCGCCCTTATCACTCTGATGTGTGAATTTCACACGCCGTATAAGGCTTAGTTCTGAGTGAACTTTACCACCACCTATCAAACTGACCTTCAGGTTGATTACTGTGTTTATGGTATATATATATATATATATATATATATATATATATATATATATATATATATATATATATATATATATATATATATGTGTGTGTGTGTGTGTGTGTGGAAGCATATATATATATACACACACACACACATTGCATATATATGAAGCATATTTTGGATGGGATGAAGGGAAGACGGAAGTATACAGAGACAAAGAGGAGTCTATTGTAGACTAAGAAGCTGGGTTGTGTTTGGTTAGGAGAAACAAAATAGTTATTTGATAGTTGTGTCCATCCAAAACTTACCTTAGCCGGTAGGTTACATAAAACTAATATGTATACACTCACATGAATGTATATTTTTTGTAGTCCATATGCCAAGCAAATTGATAGATTTGGAAATTACCCCTTATTGTGATATCCTGAAAGATTATTATAGAAAAGAGATGATTGATCCCAGAGAAATTTCTTTGTTGCCATCTCCCTTAGTACTGCCAAAATATTCCACCATGAAGGATTCACTTTCAGCATGAAATTTCAGTGGATAGTGAATAAGTCATTATGGCAGACTGGAAATGGTTAACTGTTATGCAATGGTTGATTTGGCTTAAGGAGTAAGAGAATGACGAATGATCCAAGTTTGTGAATCCAGTCAGCCATGGGATTGAAAATGTTTCTGGCCACATTAGAAAATCATTGAGATAGGTTTGAGAAGAGAATCAATTAATAGGAATAAAGTGAATGAGGTTTCCATTAATAGGTTTACTAAGATAACAGTCAAAGGTGAAGGCCTCAGCTGGTTGGCGTGGCCTATTTGGGATGTCTTTTAAGAAGGGGCAATAGGGGTATGTAATGACATTGCATTAAGTAAAGGTGATATTATGAAGAGGCAGGAGTTGGTGACAAAGACCATAAATAATTATATAATGAAAATACTAGTGAAAACTGGTAATTCACATGCTAGAAATTTGATAACCAAAGTTAAAGGATAAGCATAAAAAGAGGATTTTGAAGTATGGCTTTAGAACAGTATGATATAGTGAAATGGACAGAAATAAAAATTAGATACCTTAATGGCATGGTAGCTCGTGTATGAAGAATTGCTTTTTGCAATACAGATCTTAGAAAATCTATTTAGAGAAGGGCTAGGCAGCAGTTAGAAATTTACTATAGCTTAGGTTTTTATTCCATCTTACTATGACCAGTATACTAGTTATAATAGTAATAAAAATTACCTAATTAAATGAAAAATATCAGCATATAATTTTTTAAATTGAGAATTTAATCATCAATTACACTGCTGCAGACTTTGTCTTTATATGTACTTTCTTCCATCACTTAACAGAGGGTAACTTATTTAATTCCATGCAAATGCCACGCTATGTAATGTGACAATTATATAAAAAATTATATGAATTTACCACATATTGCAAGCTGAAACCATTTTATATGACCTCGACTTCCCTTACAAATGGCACCAGGTGATCAACAACCTAATGTTCTACCTGCTGGATGGAATGTGTAACTATAAACACACTCTCCATGGCACCTAATTACAGACCTAAATGAAAATCCAGTACCCTAGCAAATGGTACAACACCGCTTGACTCCAGCTATAGTAAAATTGTATGTGGCATCAAAAGTGGTCATTCTGGACAGGGCCCTTTTCCCTACTTTAGTTTCCATAAAAGATAACCCATTTACTGAATGATGAGGGGAGAGTATTCATTCGTTTCCATCGCTCGAGGCTCCTATTACACACTATCAGCAGAGTGAAGTAATAATATCCTCAAGCTGATCAACACTCCACTTAAACTGGTGGACAATATTATGATATGAAGGTATGACAGACTATAAATGAAACAAAATAATAAAATTCAGAAATCTATTCCAGATTTAAAGGTTTTATGTGAACAATTTAAATGGCAATATATGACATTTTGAACCCATTTTGGAAGTACTTAATTCTTTTTAAGCAATCAGATCTTTTTTATCGAATGATCAAATTGGGATCAGTTAATTTCATTCATTTTTTAGTAGATTGATTCCCATTAAGATAAGATTTTTTTCTTATCGAGTCACCTCTTCACCTGATATCCTACATTTTAGTAGGGATCTGTATTGATATACTACTCAGTAATAGCAACCTGGTTAATTTAAAAGATCAATTAAATCCCTCCATCATTATTTAACAGTTATTACAACTACCTAGCTTATCTCCAAAGCCCTAGCCTTCCATTCATTGTCACATATTATCACTTCATGCCAACAGCTTAATAGTTATTGGAACAATCATTCAAGTAACTAATAACAGCTGATTAAGATTATTTAACATAACTTCTTCACAACTATTTGTCACTAAATCGCAGATGTCAAAAGTTTGATAAAGAAGAAACCATTGAATCTCAAAAATAGTATTTTGACTAATTTAAATAAATTTGAAAAATGCCTCTAAGCTGTAAATTAGTAAATAAGTGAACATTTCCTTCTTAATGGCCAATTTTTAATGACATCACACTAGTTACATCATATATGTTAGCTAAGAGCAGTTGAATTTAATGAAATAGAATAATATACCACTGAAAAACCATAGTTTCACAACTTATTCAGTATGTACATTCTAGGATTTTAGCAGACTTGAAGAATACTGTCTCAAGAAGCAATATTCTTCAAATTTAGCATTCACCCGCAACCCAGTTAGCAATTATTTTTTCCACATTTCCTTTCCACAAATCCCTTTGATTGTTAAAAATAAATTGCCTTGCCAAATTATAAAAGATAACATAAAATGGAATATCACTAATGGATACCCATGAACAGCATGTGATTGGTAAAGTAGTTGAATAATTGGGAGAGACGGGTCTAGAAGCTTCAGTAAAAGAACCAAAGAAGAATATAGAAAAAACAAAAAAAATATTAACCGTAGATTTTGAAATAGAGTTAGATGTGGTGTACAACAGGTCATCTCAAGAAAAGCTAAACAACTTGTTATTAAAATACATGATTGCAATCATGGATAATCAGTGTCAACCGCCAATGAATTGCAATACACTCAAGCAGAAGCTAGCCCACCACTTAAGAGATGGTTTCACGAAGAGAGGACAGAGGAAGGTGGTTTGGTTGCTGAAAATTCAGAATACATGCGTTTCATTTTTATGCATTTCTCTGTGTTTTTGTTCCCTAGGGCTATATCGCTAGTCCATTTAAATTATTATTCACATCTGTGAGACTTTCCTTCAAGAAATAGACCATCAAAGTGAGTTTTTGTCAATCTTTTTATTTTTTCACTATTGTTAAGTTTGCATACATATTAGAATATCCAAACGAAAACACCTCAGAGAGTCGGATATATACTTGAGGGTACACTATACGTAGAAAGATAGTAAAAATCACAAGGTATTGGTTGTGATCCTCTTGTATTTCTCGACAGAAGAAAACTCATTTTTACTGACTAAGTTTTTCTTCTGCTGCTATAGGTGGAGAATGACAGCAATCACTTTGAGTGATTACTATGGATCTAACAATTAATGAGAGGTTGATTTAAAAGATTATGAGCCAAGATTGTAACACGTGTGACAATCATCATCAGAGCACGATAATGAGAACCACTGAAGAGGAGCTATCATGCTATATTCACTTCAGAATTGTGCGATTCACAATTTCTAAGATGATGAATGGTTTAAAGATAATTGACAAATGCTCTTCCATAAGGAACTAATTAAGAGTAAAACCAACAATGATACAAGGAACATGGCACCTACCTGCATAATAATTTGTTGAGCAAACTGAACATTCTATATTTTTAAACTCATTTTGTTTTAAAATAAAAAAATTCTGAGGGAGGCGAGAACTCATTCTTCCACTCCAGCACACTCACTCACTTGACAACCAATTACATGGACTTCTTTCACTGTCTCTCACTCTATGTTCTTCTCTTTGATTAAGTTCATGGTCACTTTGTTTTTCAAAAGAATCATATTTTTTTAAACTTAATCATCACCAGGCCAACAACTCGGTTATACTCCTTAGGATGAAATGGATAATGTATTAGAATGCAAAATTGTACTTCAAAAATAATTGCGACCAAGTTTCCCATGAGAACTCATGTCTCTTCTTCAAAAAAAGATTTAAGCACTATAACAACATTTCAGTCATTCTTTATCCTCTAAGATACTGAAAAAAATCTTTCTAAGTATCAAATTAACTAATTTTATTAATTATATTTTATCATGAATTTGCATTTTAGCCACTAGTAGAAGTTGAAGCCAGGTAGTTTGGTATCCCTCTATGAATAGAAATTGTGTGAGGTCAATGCAAATTGACAGAAAAATTTGAGAGAAAAAAATGCCACCAAGGTCCAAAAAAATCACTTAATATCACAAATATGTATAATTGTAAAAAAAAACATTAATCTTAACATAATAACATTACAAATGTTATTCAAAATATTTCACAAAAATTATTATCTACTCCAGTTCATCAATGAAACATCCATATTAAATATGAAGCAAAATTAGGAAATAAATATCCATTATTCCAATGCAATTTTGTTCTGTTAACGTGTTCTTACAAACTGCAATGTAAACACTACTATTGTTACGATGGCATTGGTAGACTTCATTTACTTTACAAAAATAAGCTATTTTTAAGATAAGCATGTTAATACTTAACAAAGCATGTCAAAAAACTTAAGCATTCAAATTAAAAACTAGAGATAATATGCCTACTGGTCAGACTTTTCATTTTAACATAAACATTTCTCTCTTTAGAATACCCTTTCTCAGCTGAGTAATTTATGTTCGATGTTTAAGCAAGTAGCTCCTCAATAAAACAAGAGTTTCTACTTTGAAGTCATATTGCTCCTTTACATCCAAAGAACTTAAATCATTGGCAAGAGACTCTAAAAACAGCTTATTGGCATTCAGTATGGACTGTGATTCATTATCTTCCACAGATGTTATTGAAGTTCCTTTAGAAGCGGGATTGTTTGTACTAACTGTTGGTAGTGTAGTCTTATGACGATTAATATGATGCAATTCTCGAGAGGGTAAATGAACACTGGTCACATTGCCGTTAAGGGACTTCAACAAGTCTTTGGTTGCACCTTTATTGGCCCCACTTTCAACAGGCACCGTGGACGCACCCTCCGATGTTTCCGCATTACCATCATATCTAAAACGAATATGCAGACAATATTCACAATGGCCTAAGCTAAGGAAGGGTAGACGACTGACATGTACAACTATAATTTATTGCTTACCCGTTTTCCTGGTCCTCCAAGATATATCGGTCAATAAAACTTATGCGTAAATACCAGGGCCATTCCTCCCCGTTTTCAAATGTAGTTCCTGCCTCTTTCAGCCTTTTGTATTTCAGGCACATACCAGTCCATTTACGCCGACAGTTCCTGGCTGATATAAAATGGCCAACTTTATAAACGTGAAATGACAAAATTTATGTTAAACATTCTCAATTTTTATATAACCATGCATTAATACAGTAAGAGAGAATAATAAACAGTAAATGTTTTCTTCGCGAGTACAGGCATGCAGTTATCCAAGCTATGAACCTTGCATATCATAATCATAGTAACAATCCTTATCAACTTCATGAAATAGTTAATTTCTATAAAGCGCTCTAATTTCTAACAAAAAAAGCAATGGATATTAATGCAACACTTTGAGTGTCCTACTGTCAGTTCAATAAAAATTCCGAGTAAATTTGTGGAAAGAAAAGCTCACCAGAGGTACCGATTTTTTTCCCTACATTTTCCCAAATCTTATCTTTCTTCACTTTGTCTGTGTACTCTTCAGAAGATATATCGTAAAGAGCAGGGAATTCCATCACCAAAGAAATCAAATGATCAATCTCCACTTCATTCCATTTTAAAACCATTTTTGCGAATCAATTTGCCGGGAAAACGTGGAGAGAATCTTATCAATTGACAGTAGACACTAACGCAACGAACACAACAGCCGTAGTAATCTATGGCCCCAAACTTTTAATAAGCCCTTCATATACAAAGTTAACCAATTAGAATACCCATCAAGCAAATTCTGAAGACTTAATCTAAGGCAGCGATAGCCACTTCTCGTCACAACTGATATATACCGCTATACATCTTTAAAACTTCCCGGAAATGAGTGTAAACATGACAGTGTTAATTTAATGCAGCGAATGCAGAAATAATGCTTCAATGAATTATTTTATGAAATAATTTTTTAATGAATATGCAATAGTTGTATTACTAGATTAGTTAACTTTCTGCAAAAATTAGTTATAAAATGACTAGTCTCACGGGCACAGCTGATCAGCTCTTATTTTTGTGGAAGACGCGCCATTTTCAAACTGCAATTTTAGAGTTTACCAAAACGTTAACCTGAATAGTATTTTAAATACATCGTAAAATAAAAATAATGCATCCACTCTGAGCCAATTTGAAATTTTTTTCGGCCATTGTTGTTGAATGTATTTTAAAAATAACTTTTAATTTATTGCTTGCGCTATTTTACTTGATAGCTCTTTTAAACACTCAATTGTAAAGAAAGGTTGTAATGCATCTTTAAGGTGGTAAAGTTATGATTTTATTACAACTTGTACTTTCAATTTAAATAAAAATATGTCGATATTCATCTTGGTGAATTCTGTTAAAGTTCTCATTGCTACAATATCTTCTTCTACGTATGCCCATCCTCTTTCTAAATGCAAACTGATAGATCGTCTTGGATCAGAGGGCTGGACCGTTTTAGGAATAAATAAAGGTATAAATCGAGCTTTTGACATGCCACTCTGGTGCTTTATGTTAAAAACGCACTGGAAGAGCAAAGTAAACAAAGAAGAGGTGATAGGAAGAGCGAAGGAAAAGTATCAGCTGAGAGAAGTAATTTTTTAAAGGTAATTTACTGGTTAAGGTAGGTTTTGGATGGACATGACTACCAAATAAATATTTTGTGACTCCTGAAAAACAAAACACAATCTAGCAAACTACTTTACATCAGGTCCCTCTTCAACTATGAGTACTTCCTTCCTCCCTTCATCCCGTCCAACATCCCTATCCTGTTCCTTCCCTCTCCACGTTTGCCCAACATTCTACCCTCAATTACAGTCTTCAACATCCCGCTGCCGGTCAATACCCCCTTCATCCACCTTTCCTGCCTCCATAGGACTTCTCCAAACAGACCTCTCTTCGCCCACCAAACCAAGTCCTTCCTCATTGGTTTTCTTCTCGGTCCATCTCACCTTCTCCATTCCTCTCCACACTCACATTTCAAAAGCCTCCAGTCTACGTCTATCCTCCTGCTTCAATGGCCACGTTTCCGCGCCGTACATAGCTACGCTCCATATCAAAGTTTTCACGAGTCTTTTCTTAATATCCTTACTCAACGTCCCCGTCATCAACTCCCTCCTCCTTGTGAAAGCCTCTTTGCCTAGCGCAATTCTTCTCCTTACGTCCCTACTACTTTGACCGAGTTGGTTCAAAACATTTCCGAGATACGTAAACTGTTCTACCTGCTCTAGTTTTAGCCCTCCATTTTTAATGTTAAGCTTAGCCTTACACTATCTGGAATACGTCATAGCCTTCGTTTTCTTTAGATTTATTCTCATCCAGTTATTATTATTACTATCGCACTGACCTTTCAATGCAATCAGCGGTACATGCTACTCCTTGGCCGACTAGCAAAATAAAGCTTGATCATCCGCAAACCTGATTTTATGAATTGTCCACCGAATTTCATTACCGACTACCTCTAGATCTTCCCATGCCTCTTTAACCAATTTCCCACGTATGCGTTGAACAGCACAGGTGATAATGGACAACCCTGCCTTACACCTCTTCCTAACAGTGCCAATCCGGACTCCCCGTTCCCCACTGGCACCTGTGCAGTCTGAGACATGTACAGGTTGCGCATTAGCCTCCTTTCCCTCCAATCTATTCACACTTTCTGCAATGTACTCATTAAGTTTTTCCAATTCGCTCTATCGAACGCCTTTTCGAAATATACTAAGCAAGCAAATACGTCCTGATTGTATTCTATATTCCTCTCCATTAGTGACCTCATTACTGCAGAGCAGGTAGAACAGTTAACGTATCTCTAAAGTGTTTTGGATGAAGACGGCCAAAGTGGTAGGGACGTGAGTAGAAGAATAGCACCAGGTAAAGAGGCTTTCACAAGGAGTAGGGAGTTGATGACAGGGACGTTGAGTAAGGATATTAAGAGAAGACTCGTTAAAACTTTGATGTGGAGCGTAGCTATGTACGGCGCGGAAACGTGGTCATTGAAGCAGGAGGATAGACGTAGACTGAAGGCTTTTGAAATGTGGGTGTGGAGAAGAATGGAGAAGGTGAAATGGACAGAGAAGAAAACAAATGAGGAAGTACTAGGAATGGTGGGCGAAGAGAGGGGTTTGTTGGGAGAAATCCTATGGAGGCAGGAAAAATAGATGAAAGGCGTATTGACCGACAGTGGGATGTTGAAGACTGTGGTAGAGGGGAGAATGTTAGGCAAACGAGGAAAGGGCAGGAACAGGATAGGGATATTGGACGGGATTAAGGGAGGAAGGAAGTATACAGTGATGATGAGGGACCTGATTTAGAGTAGGTTGCTGGATTTCGTGTTTTATTAGGAGTCACAAAATATTTATTTGGTAGTTGTGTCCCTCCAAAAACCTACCTAAACCGGTAGATTACTTAATAATTACTGTCATGGCTTCACGTGTGCCTCTCACCTTCTTGAGTCCAAATCGATCATTCCCCAACTATTGCTTTGCTCTTCTCTCAATCCTTTTGTTGAATATCCTGACATCGACTTCAGCAGCGGACGAAATCAAACCCATTTCTCTCTAGTAGTCACATACGGCTGACTTTCCATTTTTTGGAATAGGAACTTACACTGACCAGATGAATTCTTCCGGTCAAATTCCTTCCTCATAAATGCTACGAATTAGTCCATAAAAACTCTTCCTCCCACCTCTTCCTACGCACCGAATTCATTGCCGCATATGCAACATCTTTGTCATTTCGTCATAGCCAAATTCATTTGAAAAAGACTAAAGAAAAACCGACGGAGTTATTTCATGCAACATCCGTTTGAAGAAAGCTGTTGAACTTGCTCGCGCTGTATTTAATTACTTGGACATCTGAGAACGATTTTAAAATGAGTTTATGATTCTCATTAAAACTTTGATATAGGGTGAGTTTTTTTATGGTGTGGAAATATTGTCGTTGAAGCAAAATGATGGGCTTAGTTTAGAGACTTTTGAAATGCGGATGTGAAGAAGGATGGAAAAGGTGAAGTGAACTGAAAAGAAAACAAACGAGGAAGAGGGAAATAAGAGAGGATTGTTGGGAGAAATCCTAAGGAAGCAGGGAAGATGGTTGCAGTACATTCTAGTTGGCAATGGAATGATAAAGACTGTGATATAGGGGATAATGTTAGGCAAACGAGAAATGGGTAGGGAAAAGATAGGGCGGAATGAAGGGAGAAAGGAAGTATGCGAAATCGAAGAAGGATATGAATAATAGGATATATGGAACAGTCGGGTGTCAGGTTGAATCTGATTAGGCGAGGCTAAGAAATATATTAAGTTTCTGTCCATCCAAAACCGGCCTTACACGCTAGATTTGCTAATAATGCTTAATTTTGACATGCAGCGACTGTAAAAATAAGCCAATGTGAATTTAGGTAATGATGACTCAAGGTTTATATGTTATGCAAAAGCAATGGCGGCCAGACGTCTGTATATCATGGCCATGCCCTTTATTTAAGAGCATCTGTTGCTGCCCGGGCGGAATTTTAATCATTCTCCAGGATCTTCCGAGAATTGACAAATATGCGGGCGCTCATGCGTGCATACGCGTTCATTTGCATAATTTGTCTCTTTTTCTGTGCAGAGCTGACCACTTTTTCCCAAAATTTTCGGTTGCCTTTTTCCTGCAATAACCTCAGAAACCAAGATCATCGGGTAACACAATTTGACGCAAATTTAATCATAAGTTTTGCTCCTGGTTTCTAGAGTAGAAATACCTGAATCACTTCAGTAGAATTCTTGACGTAATGATAAAAACCACTGTAAAAAGTATGATTCACCTTAATATATAACTGACCGTTCTGAATTCCACTGGCGCCGTGGGCCACTGTCGCAGTATGTGATCTTGAAGGAATGCACTCTCTCAGTTGGGATATAATGTTAATAGGTGGGAGATCTACATCTAAATAATAATACCCCAAAGCCGCGGCCAGACGTGTGGCGGGGGATTTTAGGTCACCACCCGTAAAAAAATAAAACCAGGTGCAAAACCAACATATTCATGCAAACCCACACCCAAAGGGACGCATATATTCATGAGGAAACCTTATCAACCCACACGCATGCAAATAAATATACCAGCAACAAACATACACATGCGCATACAAATTTTTTAATGACCTATCCAATAACGTGGAAATTAGAATTGAAAAGCAAGAAGGGGAAACTCCACTATCACATGGACGTACAACTTATACGAGTAGCCTCTACACCCAAAGATACATCTACGTAGAGATAAGTTTACGTGGATTGCATACCATCCACAATCATCAGTTTTGGTTTCCATAGACGCGGATACTTCGTTTGCATTGCGCTGGACTGGAGGGAATTGCTCACTGGAGAGTAAGAGAGAGATAGCGTCCGAGGAGGAAGATGGCCCTACAGCAAGGACCAAGTTTCCATACCAGCGCATGAACACTCCATCCGAATCGTTAGGGATTCCAGCAAGAGTATTGATAGATTTGGCACTAGAAATTGCACAATCCCTAGAAATAAAACGCAGTAGGTCCTTATCGTAGGGCAAAAGTACTCCAAGATTGGAAAATAGTCCATATCACTCCCTTCTATGAAATCGGACAAAAACAAAATCCCGGGAATTTTCGGCCGATATCAGGAATGTCTCCCGATGTAATATTCCCGAGACTATGACTATGAGAGTAATTGTGCGCTTTCTAGATTGTTAATGCTTCTTGCTTTGCTACAAGAACGTAACACACTTTCTATATCAGCGGACATATCACTCGTTCACTACGCCCTCAGATCGGGTTAATTAAGGAAACAAGTGAATGCTGCAGTGATGCTCTGAGGCTTTCTACAACGATCAAGAGCAACATAAAATGTTGATAAAACTGTTTTTTTAAGTGAAATTAAGACTGAGCAAATAAATTGGTCTCGATGCTTTATCTTTGAGTTCAGACAAAACGTAGTTCTCGTATTTGAAAACTTATTTTCAGTTCCGTGAAAGTAGCCTCTCTCATCATTCTGGGAATCGTCCCTTCCTTTTCCTTGTGTAAATAAGTGATGTTGATACTAAAATAAGCAGCAACGCTATATTATTCGTCGAAGGTACCGTCCCCTAAGGGGGATACAGAAACGTAATTCTTAACAGGAACATTCGTCTCTTTCCAGCGATCGCATCAATTAGCTTTTGGTGTCAGGAGTGGGTTTTTTTCCATTTGAACGTGAATGAATGGGCATTGACGCATTTCTGGGAAAATTAGTAAATCTGCCGTTTAACTCTACCTTTAATAGTATGAGTTGACATGTGCAAAGCGGACCAAGTAAAATATCACAAAGCTATTATAAAATTGGATCTGAAATGTGGAAAATATTTCGGAAACATTTTTATACTTGCACTAAAAAACACGGGATTTTCAAACGAATAGTCTGGAAATATTCGAATGGATAATTTAGTCAAGGGTTTCATTTCTCGGTGTCTAGACCGTTTGCTGAATATGCGTCGAGCATTTGGAACAAAGGAGATGTATTATATGTTTGAATTAAGCAAGACCGGGAGAAAAGTCACCAAATTACTAATGAATTATTATAGACGGGCAGAAAGGGTCTCACCATTATTGGTCATTTTGGGTTGGAGAGAGGTGGGGAAGGTACCTAGGGGTGCGAGAGGTCAGGAAGGAACGTGGGAGAGAAGTCTAAATGTGTCCACATAAAGGGTGCGGTAGAAGTGTCCCGGTGATATAGAATTTGTAAGCATTGATCTTTTCGGTACTGCATTCATCAGAAATTTCACTACAATTTAAAGGTTGTGTAATAAATCCAACTCTTCCATTTTTATCGTTGAATTTCCTACAGCAAGGTTGATTAATAACAAAAATTGACATGCATCTTATCGGCATGATTTGGCTGAACTAATTCATTGAATTCCAGTGCTGCACACTGACGAAGCTATCGCGGGAGATACAAATTTAATGGATAAGAGGCGAACATATTTTATATATGAATTTGCGGCAGTGGTTTATTAAGAGTTTAAAAAGTATTTTCCTTTCATTTGTTACAAACTTCTGCAAATATTCCTTTCCTAATTAGAAAAGTTACCTTATGCATGTTTATCGAACGGCATTGAATCCCTTCCATCATATTCGGAATGCAGAATTTATTCGAGTTCTATTTTAATTTCATCAGCGAAGAGTGTAAAAGGAATAGAAAGTTGTTCACGCTAAACATAGCTAGAGGAGTTCAAATGACCTCGTCTTCTGAATTGGGCGAGACCAAGGGCGAAGCAGGTGTGACGCGCATTGATCTATATGCTCGAATCGAAGCACTCCAATTACAATTATAACGCGACAAAGCGATTAAAGCTAAATCTTTGATGCATATGCGTCCTTAGACAGGTTGATGTCTTGACATATCCGTTTTTTAATAACATATAATTGGAGAAAACGCGAAAGGAGGAATATCTATCGTTTGACCTGGTATTTAGTTACGTCTCGTGCCTAATAATACTAGTTGATCATGTGGATATAAAGTCAGATGAGGGAAACGCTTTTGCAAATGTCCAATAATAACATTTTATTGGACACACATTGAGGCACAATGGATTGATTAGGACTATAATAGAAGGGATGATTCCACGAGGAAGACCAAGAGACATGTGCATAGGAAAAATTATGAAGGGCGTAACACAGAGAGGGTATCAAGGATTGAGGGCATTGACATTAAATAGAGTAGAATGGAGTGCTGCGGTAAACCAATCTCAGGATTTTTTTTTAATTTTTTAAATTATTAGACCCATTTGACCAATGGTTTCCTGGGTCCACTTTTTATTTTACTTCACAGTAAATTGGGGATTCCTTTGAATCTTAGTTCCCCTTTTTTCAAGAACATTAGTTTACTAATTAAGAATTTTACATGCACAGTAAGTACGGTATGCTTTAGATTTTAAGATACAAACATCATGGTTAGTCTTTAAAAATGTTCCGAATACATGTCTCTTTGCCAATTTGTGTACTAAAATATCACAAAAACACTAATACAATTGGTTATCGCAAACACTTGAAACATTCAATCAATCAGTGTGTTAGTAAAACACCATTAAGTCCCAGACATTATGTTCATCACAATCACTAGGGTTTAATGCACGGAACTTCAGTTATCCAAGCAACACAAATAATAAACAGACAAAAGGAAACATAAGTTATTCTAAAATTTTCACATCCACAGGTGCTTATATATGTAAGGAGTTAAACTAATGATAAACAATTTAAGAAAAAAAATCACTCAATAGACAAATAGGGGAATACATTGCTACATTTTACACAAAATATTTTTCAGTTAGTTCACTTGTTGTGGTCCAGTATTTGCCGGTTTTCTTATTGCAAATTTTTCAAGCAGCATATTGTTGTTCTTTAGGCCGAATGTAATCATTTCTCTAATGCTTGTTAGCTTCTCTTCCATACTGTTCAATAAGAGTTGTCGCTCGGTCTCATAGAGTACACAATCCTCCACTCTATGTTCTATTGTGTTTTCTTTTCCACAGTTACACAGAGGGGTAAAACATTTCCCTATAAAGTGTAAGTAGGAGTTGAAGTTCCCATTTCCAGTTAACACTTGTGTGCTTGCTGAGGAGTGTTTAATATTTAATTTTATCCGGTCGTCTATGTTCGGAAATATACGATGCGTTTTCCTTCCCTTTTGCTGCTCTGTTCCATTCGTCGTTCCATTAGTAGTACTTTTTAGGGGAGGCGAATGACAGCTGAGGTCATTTGCGCCATAGGGGATGGACAGGAAAGGATGAAGGGTGGAGAGAAACCCGGCGTCGGCATTAGTCTTCTCTTTACGAAAGCCGCCAAGGGGTCCGCAGTTTAACGTCCCATCCGACGGACGGCGTACTCACTCAAAGCGCCCTCCACAAAACACCTCAAGTAGGGATCGAGATACCTCTGAAAAATATTCAACACCGCCGGGATTTGAACCCGGGCTCTCTGGGTGGGAAGCCAATACGTTAACCCCTGTACCATCTCGATCCCCTCGTCGTTCCATTCTCTGTGTTTCCTGTCTCAATAATCTTTTTAATCTCGATCTTTGTACTGTATTTTCTGCATCCCACGAGAGGTTGAAATACTCTATATTTATTTTTTTCCTCCATTTGTTTAGAGCGATTATTTCCCTAATATTTTAGAGGTATTTTAGAGGTATTTTAGAGGTGGAGTTGCAGCCACTATACAGAGTGCGTCGCAGCTCACGGTCGAATAGCTGCTGCACATCGCTATGAAGCAGGCGCGCTGTGTCTCGATTGAAATACTGATGACGATGACTTATTTATATAACTTGAATATAAATGCACTCTACATTCTACATAAGAAAGTTATCAAAATTACTCGCCGACAGGACTGAAAGATTTCTTTACATTGTTTCGAAAGGAAACCGGAGAAACATTCTTGAGTTGTTAGGAGTAATATTTATCATTTGTAATGTCTATGGAATTTCTAAAAGTCTCTCAGGATGAGCATTCCCGCACAGATCGCTAGGCCGCATTCACCTTTGAGCGAACTTTTGTACATTCCTCCTACGGAGGAGGAGATGATATATATGGTGGGGAAAGCTTACGGCCTTTACGCCTGCGGAAATGAAAACACTCATCCCGCTCGAATTCGCAAGTAATTACAGCCACCTGCGCCGGCGACGAAGGCCTTAAACTGGCGCTCCTCTCTAACCAACTCACTGTCTATCGCCAAAAATAAAAGAGCACCACATCTCTAAATTGACACATGACCAGTTCGAGCACCCTCTTTCCCTCCCTTCCTCCCCACCTCCCTCCCTTCCGAGAGCAAAAATACTCTGCTGCCGAGGATTTTCATCTAAAGTGGTGCGCGCACGCTCAGATGGGTCGTAACGTCCGGGTTCAACAGCTGTTCCATAAATCTGTTATTTGCAGCCGCTCTCTTCGAAGATGTCCCTCCCATATCATCGCTTCGGCTCTAATGACGTCTTCTACGTAACTCTGCCCTCCATTTCTTCGCCGTAGCCATTGAATGATTCTTGAGGGGAAGTTCGCGATGGATATTGAAACTAGCTGGATCATTACTACCGTTTTCACGGCGACTAGGATGAACATTAATGATTTACAAGAGATTATCGGTCAAGCATAAGCTAATTATTTCCATCTCAGTTTACTATTTCCTACGTTTTAGTACATTTTCATCTTGTAGAAAAGTGCGGTCATTTTTGTCATTATGCTCCAATTTCAAGGAAGTATACGGGGTTGACGAGGGGCTTATGGTAAGTAATGAAATTAATGAGTCATTCAACGAGGACGTCAAACTCGTCAGTTTTGGAACAATGGAGAACACGAATAAAATTAGTTTATAGCATGTTGGTGGTCATATTTTACGAGCACATTCTATCACCATGTTTTAAAAATAAGTCATGTCACTTGATATATGTACTTTTAGATCATACATTCATATTAATATCTTTTTTGTAGGGTTCTTCTGGTACATTCCGAAAGTGCCGTGAGTTTTTCGTGTCGTGCCGTTTTCAGTTCATACCGTAATCAACTGGCGGGAACCGTGTGGCTAAATATGATGTAGCACATCGAAACCTAGTCGGCAATCAATTTTTATCTAGTAGAAAAGTGATGTAATTTTATCATTATGTTCCAATTTAAAGGAAGTATGCGGAGTTGAAGAGAGGCTTATTGTAATTTTAAGTGCTAAGTTACGTTTTGATGAGAGATGCAAAGGAATAATCGCTGTGCCGTTTGATAACTTGCGTCCATCCAAAAACTACCTTATACGGTGAATTACCTATAATAATAAGTTCATTATACGCCAATATCACGCCTGAAAGTAATTAATGCATTCCTGAGGAATCAATTGGTAACCAAATTATATATTGCATAATCGAAGCACGAATTAAAAATTAAAGATAACGGCCGCTGACCGATTCGACGAGATGAAATAACGGCCGCTGTAATTTTCGTCTTCACTTGATTAATATTTGCCTGTATTCTCAAATAAAATCGATCCCCTAGTTATTGTAAATAATAATTTTCTGGCCATTCTCACATTTTTATCACGCGAAGGATGCAATGGAGCAGGAGTAAACCTTTGAGAGGAACGTACATGTATTAGCTAACAGTAATTTAGAAATGGACACTATTGCGTCAATTCTTGGAAATTTAAGAAAAACTCTTTGGTATAATTTTTCACTTAACTAATTCGTTAATTGTCGTAAAATAATCGTAAAAGCCAACTTAAGTTTTCTCTTTTTGTAAAAAAATGCCGTAAAAAAGAAAAACTCTGTAAATTAGAGAGGAGAAAGTTGAGAAATTGCAACTTCTAATGATAGTGAAGTCTGCGGAACAGGAATGGCTGCTCGGATGGAAAGGAATGACATAATAACCGTAGTGACAATTTCCCGAGAAGATAGTGAGTGGCTCATGATATAATAACACAATAGTAAATTAGTAAAATTCCAAGTATTTCTTACTGTTGGAGGAAAGATGAATTTAACACACTATTAAACTATCCAAACCACTATTTATCATTGACAAGGCAACGAATGTTTGCCAAAGAAAGAGATATTTGTATTCATTCACTTAAAAATTTTATTCAGAGGGAAAATGTTTCAATAAAATTTCAGACCAATTATAAACTAAAAAAGGATTTCTCCACCAGTCCTTTCATACCATAGATGGTTGACCCTACTGTCTCCACTTCCAATTACTAGCCACTGTAATTTTCCGCGTCACGTCTTCCTTTATGTGACCAGTGCCTTTGTCCCTTGTTCTTCCCCTTGAGAACCCTCCTTTCATTTCTACCATTCTATTATTCCACCACATGAATCAACCCGAATACTCATTTTGATCTTTCTCCCTTTGTGCCGCCATATATTCCCGACAAATCCATTTTGTCTTAAGGTGTGTCCAATTCACCTTAAAAACCTTTTTGTTTGCTGTTTCATATTGCCCATTCCACTCCAATGGGAAATTCACATTTTGCAATTGGTCTCTCAGTTTGTTTCTTAGAGATCCGTCGTAGATATTCAAATTAATTTCTGCAATAAAATAAAAAAAATTAGTTTATAATAATCTTTTAAGTTTCTAGGATGAAAAGTTTGGAGTTAAAATAAAATTAAAATGCCACTAAAATTAATAAAAAGAACTTGTGTCTTGGGAAATTCGTATTCGAATCTTTATTCCTTTGTAACTTCTAATTTCCTTCATCCATATGTCCAAAAATATTAATCTGTTACACATAACCAAATATAAAAATTTTAATGACACACTCACTGTCTTGAAGTCACATGTGTTTTGGATTTCCACTCCCCGCATATTATTTTCCACCCCCCCCCCGAATCAGTCTATCCTACCAACGCCATATATAGTCTATATATTATAATATACAGTATATTATAGTTTATATAGTCTATTCTACAAACGCCGAGTTAGTAAAATTGGTGTGCTTTTGAAGAGACATCCAGGTTTGTAGTGCATTTGTTTGATATTGTTGATTTTTATGTAAATGAATGAAGCTATACTTCGATATGCAGTTTACAGTTACTAATTTCATAATATGCTACGCGTTTTAAGACTTCCAAACCCAATAACTTGACGGTTTGGGCTTCCTCATCTGAAAAAATATCCCTTTTATCGATCCGCTGCCCCCTGGATGGCGAGAGATTCTCTCCGAAATTAATAGGATCCAGACGTTTTCAAGGAACCCTGGAATTATCCAGCCAGAAACTGCCTCTCCAAAATAACGCACTTAGGTCATCGTAGCATTCTCTTAGACACATGCCATGACAACCTGACTAAGCATTCCCATTTGTCGTGGTTCACGTGAAATAACATTTCCTAGTAAGATAGGACTACTACCTCATTTTTTCCCACGGACGATAAAGAATCGGAATAACATTATCTGACTACGGTAGGGGTAATATTCGGGTTAAAATTAGTCTGGTGTATATTCACCCCCCTCCACACATCCTAGTGGTGACTTGCAGGGTACTTAAATATATAAAAATTCCATTTTCCTCGCCGTGACTTTGGCGGCGGAGGACATGAGTGATTACACCTCTGTTTAAAAATAATGTTTTCATCAAGTTTAATTAATTTCTTTAGTTATATTAGAAACAAAATACCAAACATCATTAATACTTTGGTATCAAAACATTATGCTTCGATTCCCCAAGATCATGGTACCCAATTTTTAATCAAACGGCCACTGGGCACGCTCCAAACTTTTTCCTGGGGAAAATTAAATTTCTGTTCGAAGGAGACGCGATAATCAAAGGAGTATTCTTTAGCATTAATGAACAATGAGATAAAGGATACATTGGTTGATATTTTTTGGCTGTTAATGTTTTGTAATTTTATTTCAATTAAATCAAGTCGCTCCCGCAATTACCCTCCTCATCATTATTATGACTGAACTTCTAAACGCTCACATTTTTATTTCAAATATTCAATGATCGCTTAAAATCAAAGAAAGATTTGTTTGATAGTCAATGTTTGTGTTTTAAGGTTCTCTGCTAGGTTTCTAGGATATCTTTCGCAAACGATGAACTCTGCCTCTTTGGAAAGAGACGCGCTTCCGTAGCAAAACGAACAGTTATTTCCTTTGATCCCAGTAAAAATCGAGTCTTGCTGGGGGGCATTTGCCAATCATACGTCGGGAAATAAGAGGGAAACTCTCTCGGGAGAAAAGGCAACCGAGGAAGGAGATGGAGAAGGATCCATCCGCTTGGCTATTTGTTTGCGATCAGGTGGATTTTCCTTCTTCAAGACCAGAATGAAAATAAAAAAGGAAAACATGAGGCGAAGGCATAAGGGAAAGCAGGTTGCCTTCGCGACATTTTTCAAGAAAAGTAAACGGAAAGAGAAGAGCTTCCCAATAAATCGACGGTTGAACTTCAAATGACCTCTTGCTCATCTTTTCCCATGATGTTCGGTAGTTCATGAAAACGTGTGGGCAGATGCCTTTCTAATGGCGGGGTCCTATGCGTTTTTCTTCAAGCTACGCACAATGTGATTCATTAAAGATATGAATAATCCGTTTGTATAATAAATTTGAAATTAATAATGAATGATTTACAAATTAATGAGCACACGAGACGTTCAAACTCACTCTGCTGTATTTTTCCGATGTCATCAAAATATATGCGTCTCAATTTACAATTTTTTATTTGCTAATTTTTTTAAATCGTGGGCATGCTCAAAGTAAAGTTTTTCATCATCGTTCTTTAAGGTTCGGAAAGTGTGTTGCTGTACTGTTATTCTCTCATTTTAATTGTAGTTTATTGGTATCGTAGTTTGTCTTTTGATTTTATTCTCAAAGTTTATTAAGAAACAGGCATTGAAAAATAATTCGGACGTTTGGTGCACCAGATTTATCTGGATAAGAGGAATTTGATTTCATGATGAGTTGGCTTTGGTCGATGAAGTAATGTGAATTATTGGTCCTAAATTAATAAGCAATTTGAAAAAGTTTATGGAGAAATTTGAAACTAATGAGATAAAAAGACGAAATCATTATTAAAGAGTTCATTACAAGATGTTATCACAAGTGTCTCTCTAACGCTGATTGAAAAAACTTTATACCCTCTACCTGACAAAAAAGACTACTCTTCTGATTTAAATTCAATATTAGTTCTAATTTATTTTTGTGAATATTTCCGATTTTTAGTAACATGCAAGCCACCCTAGGGTGTGTGGCAGAGGGTGTATACACACCAGACTAATTTTGACCCGAATATGACCCCTAACTCGGTCGGACAACGTTATTCGGATCCCTTATCGTTGGTGGAAAAAAGGACATCTTACATCTATCTGTTCCATACTTAATCTCTCTAATTCAATTCACGCCTACCTTAGTACAATGGGATAATAATACATTTTCAGCATCATTGCTAAAGAGACGTCCTTCGAATTAATGCAAGAGATTTTAGCTGTAATTTAACTTCGCTTCGTGAACGATTCCCAGCCTAGCTGTCCTAATAATTTGGATGCGCTACTAACTTTATCATAACAACTTTTTATAAATCTAGTTCCTCTAAGTTACACGCGATCCAATTCGGCAATTAATCAACTTCGTGAGAATCCCATATACTTGCAGCATATTCTAAACGGAGCCTAACGACAAATAGCATTTCTCTTTGACCTTTTCATCAAATTTACTAAGTACACTCTTCTCATAAATCCTAATTTTTTGTTAGCCTGTCCTCATATTCCTCTTATGTGTTTCATCGAGGAGAGGTCGTGATTGAGGGTAACGCCTAAGTATTTAATCGAGTCTACACATTCCATTTAGGTTTTCCTGATGCAGTAGGCGTTTTGGAAGGAACTGCTCTTTTTCCAAAAATTTAATACCACGCACTTTTTAAAGTTTATTTCTAATTTGCTAAGTGTCGCACCAGCGTTGTATAGCATTAAGGTCATCTGACAAATCTGCTGTGTCCTCAGGATTACGAATATCTCTGTAAACCACTGCATCGTTGGCAAATAAAATTATCTTACCAGTGACTACTGAGTGAATGTCGTTAACGTAAAGTATGAATAAAAGAGCGCAGGGGCGGAGGTAGGGGTTACAGATACCGCTGGGATAATCCTACGGTAGCACCTGATACCTGTTGGAGACGGGGATGAGGTATGCCTTCGCATCTCCCATCCCTCGACACTGCGTTACCAAATCATAATTTTCTTAATAAAAAGCAGGTAATCTCAAATTCATTGCCATACAAAACTAATGTTTTCCTAGTTGTCATTACAAATATTGTTATTTTTAGTACGATATATTGCTGGCATAATAGAGACTCATTTAACTATTGTTATACTTAGAGAAATATATCGTCATCAGTATTAGGGTATTAGTGCCTAGTTTTAAAAGTATGGACATAGACTGAAAGGATCAATTATCAGTTGGGGCTTTCGTATTCGCCTAATTATTACGCTGGACATTTCTAATAGCATGACTTTCTGATAACCGATATTTTTCTAATTGTTTAATTAGACAGTTTTAGATTTTTAAGGTTGCGCAGCTATTTCCCTTTGTGCCTGAAAATGATTTCTAATTTTGCCATTATAGTATAATCCTCCTATCCGTATTTCCCGCTCAGAGAGCAATCGCAGAGGAAATGAACTTGTAATTCCTGCAAAAAAATATTTATTAGGTAGTTGTCTCCAACCAAAAATCTACCGGTAGATTACCTTCTAATAATATGAGTAGTTACTGGAAGAATAATCTTCAATCAGCGTCTCATTGGGTATAAAAATTTTAATTTTGAATGTGATAAAACGCAATTTCAATTGTATTTGAGCAATAGTAATTTTGGTACAAGTTGTATATTATGCATAGAATTAAAAAAGCAATAAAATTTCCCCTTAATGCGGAAAAAATGAATGGCGCTAATGGAGTCATGCTTCGACCTTTGATGTTGACAGGAAATATTAGAATGTGCGAGGGATTTCGCTGAGAAAACTCCCGGTGGAAAGACTGCCGGAGCCTTAAATAAGCTCGCTTCCCGGAATTAAGTGAAGGAGCCGACCGGGTCGGTAGGAGTCACCTGAGAGCGATCACCTGAACAACCTCAATAGCAATTTGCTTAGGACAAGACTTTGCCTTGCCTCATATTTCTCGTGGGCTACCGAAGGCTACTTCACATATTTCTGTTGAACCTTTCCTTGCCTCACATAGCACTTACAATTCTTACTTACGTAATGATTGTTACCGTTAACGTCGATCACAAACTAAATACAAATACTGCAGTCAATTTGCCTGAAAGGTGAGGTTTTGGTTTACTTATTATACGTATACCCCCGTATACAGTGTGTCGAACGAAGACATACGGACTAAGAGACTTAGGTCTTTCACTGCTACACGCATTTTTAATACAGATCGAATCATAATTGTCAGATAGAATGACGTTCATTGAGTAAAAAGCAATACCTGGACTGACTGGCTATAAAACGCCCTTGCACCGCAAAATATTATGTAGATGGAATGAGACGTGACATGGTAATTTGAGTTCGATCACTGTACGATATAAGTTATTCCTGAAAAAGACTTTCAGGTTCCTTTCGGACAATCTAAGTGGTCAATGTGTGATTAATTTCACAAGTGGTTGTTGAAACATAAATACCCTACAGAGCTTTTCGGAAATATGCAATACGGTGTTGACTATGATACTCACAGATATTTCCTAAGAGGAATGATTTAATTGAAATTACTCGGAGTTAACTATATGGATCCCTGTGTGTGGACGTGACCGAGAAGAAATAGAGGGTTGCAGAGCAGTTTAACCTGTGTTATGTCAGGACTGAGAATGGTTATTCTTTTGGTGGTACATTGTGGGCCTATATAACTTTGTGGGTCGCGCTATTTTATATGATTACATCTGAGGATCGAACCGATTTTTCAAATTTAATCTGGAAACTTAATTAAATAAAAATTCTATTTAACTATGAACATTTTATGTAATGAGGCAGGAGATAACGAAGGTTTTAAAAACATAGAAAGTTAGTTAGAAATTGATTGATGCTAACTCAATCGCTTGTGAATATATTCAGTTATTTTACGGCACATTTACGAAAGAGGCATCAAATATCTGGTTTCTTCGGTGAATTCATACACAATTCTATTTTTATAAGGATTCAGTGAAAAAAGACCATTTTCCCATCACATACTCTCTCTCTCCGTTTTCCCCTCCTCAGAAAATTACTGTCTTGGAAGGGCGGAATTGGGACATAAATTTTATTTCTTCGTGTGCAGCATATTCCGTGGCTCGGTCCCATCTGGAAGGTTACCCAGGAAATAAGTTCATATTTTAAAGCCTGACAAACAAAGGAACACTTGAAAAGATATCGTGGTGTGGGTATTGGATTTCTTTGGTCGATTTAAGCTTTTGCCAACCCTCGGTCCAACGGAGGACACTTCGCTTGCCTAATGTAGCCTTTCATACAAGAATATTGCTGAAAATGTCTTTTTGAAAAAACATACCAGTCATTTGGTATACATAAAAAGGTTAAATGTGGTCAACCTAGCGTTAAATATGAATGGAACTACTTTATGATACGAAAAAGATTAAAATTTGAGGCACAATTAATAAATCTAGATGTAGTTAAAATAAAAAAAAAGATAAAATTATTATTAGAACAATAAATCAGATGCAAATAGCTTACACGCACACATGCATTAGCATGATACATACGATACAATGTTGTTTTAAATACATGTGACAAACTCGCACCAAGTTTACACAAGCACAGAGAAAACGTGGCAAGACTAAACTGAATGAAATAGACTAACTTTGTAAATTTTCAGGAGCTTATTCCCTCTTTCAGCTAACTTGCATAAGAGGTGACTGATTGCAACGGCCTTAAGAGCAAAGTGATGAGAGGGCAAAGTATTTGGGGGACTTCCTCCCCAGGCGAGGAAGCCTGCGACGGGGGAAAAGGAGAGAAGAAGAGAGGTGGACAGTATGCATGACCAGTCTATGGTGACGAGGGCGTGAGGATGTGGGGTAGTGAATCTTTATTATTTAGTAATTTTGACCTGCAAGCCACCGCCAGGGTATAATGTAGGGGGTGAATACAAATCAGACTAATTTTTACCTAAATATGACCCTACCGCGGTTGGAAAGTGTTATTCTGATCCCTCATCGGTCGTATAAAAAATAGTTTATTCATTCTCTTTCTTCATTTCATTTTTGGCATGTTCTCTCCTGCCATAGTACGATAGTAGAACTAATAAATTTTCAACCTGTCTGCTAAAGAGACGCCCTTCCAATTTATGCAAGAGATTTCATCTGTAATTTTACCTTCGCTCCGTGAGTGATTCCCAGCCTAGCTGCTCTGATATTTTGGATACACCCCTAAGTTTATCATAAATTCGTTTTACAAATCTAGCTCCTCTAAGCTATCTCATTCGGCAATCAATCCAACTTCGTGAGGATCAAGGAGACTAACTAGCGACAAATAACATTTCTCTTTCACCTTTTCACCATATTTACTTAACCTGTACTCTTCTAATAAATCCTAATTGTTTGTTAGATTGTCCACTTACTCCCCGTGTATGTTCCTCCCAGGAGAGGTCGTGAGTGAGACTAACGCCTGAGTGTTTAATCGAGTCTAAACATTCCATTTCGGTGTTCCCGATGAAGTAGACTTTCTAGAGGGTAATGCTCTTTTTCCAAATAATCATCACTTCGCACTTTTTTTGTTTAATTCTAACCGCCAAGTGCTGCGCTAGTATTGTATAGCGTTTAGGTCATCTGCTAAAGCTGCTTTATCCTCAGGAATACGGATATCTCTGTAAATTACTGCATCGTCGGGAAATAAAGTCGGCAAAAAGTGTCTGATGGATTATGGATATGGATGAACGTGCATGTGTGTTCGAGTAGGGGTGTTAGTAGCAGTACGCTGTCTATTGAAATAGTCCTTCCAGCAGGGATAAAAGCGTATTTAGAACGGGAAAAGCGGTAAGCATAACAGTTTCAGGTTTAACTTCGTGGAAATCCTTCCTTATGAGAGTAAAAAAGAATCTTTACACTTCCACAATAAAGATTTAATATTTCACGACCATGGTTTCGATGATGCGCATCATCGAAACCATGGTCGTGAAATATTAAATCTTTATTGTGGAAGTGTAAAGATTCTTTTTTACCCTCATAAGGAAAAGCGGCATTGAGATATTACTAGTTTTTGGTTTCCTTTGTCGCGTGATGGGTTAAATGTGTAAAAACCAGGCAATTATTGATGGCTAGGGTGCCGTAAAAATTACCAGGAAATGCTGCATCTGGGACGGGTTGGGTAAAGGGTTTTCACCTTGCACACTCTTGTGTGTACTATTTTAAATGCCACGAAAAGTCTCGTAAAATCGTCGCCAAATCAGTTGGGGTATGTAAATCGTTTAAAATTGGACCATTAAGAAGTGGAAATGACGATACTTGGCCTATTTATCCTTATAGTGTGAGAGTAGCGCATTGAAAGGAGCAAGGGTTGGTGAATTAAATATTTGGAGAACATGTGTACGGTTGAAACTGAAGGTAGCAGCTTCACACTTTGGTCAGGAGTACACCGTAATAGACAGGGAGATTACGATAGGGACATGATTCGTATTTGTATTCTAAAATGCGAATAATTTATAAGAATATGCTGAGAATGAATGCGTAGATTATGAGTTCTCAGGAATATTGAGAGAAGTATAAAATGGCATTTGAGCAACCTAGAGTAAAATAATAATAGTATCAAGAGCTGCTAGGGTTGGGTTTCTGTTAGGAGAATTACCTCTAAAAAGGTGACCCTGGCCTTCGGAGAAAGGGGCCTTAAGATGACAGTGGAGAGAATGCATTGGAGAACGTTCATAGCCCAATGTAAAATGGTCATATCTTTGGAATAGAGAGGTGCATCATTTAAGTATAGATAATTCCCTGAATAAGTAAATTTTATGTGTTTTTACACGAAAATTTATTGCACTACTACCGATTCCGACGCATAGGCGACATCTTCAGACACACATACATGATTCAAGAGAGATAGAAGGAATTTCGTTGTGTAATAAAGTTAAATGAAAAAAAATGCAATGTTTACTTATTCAAGGATCATGAATTTCAACAAAGTAGAGCTTGAAACCTTTGGATTGGTAAATCCATTCATTTGTATTCCTAGAAAAGTAGTGCGCTGTAAGTGGTATGTGGAAAAAGTATGGTCGAAAGAATAGAATACTATATGTGCCTGTTAATATGAAAAAGAGAAAGTTTATTTGAACCCAAAGAAATGAGCATACGTATATGAGGGTATGATCGCAGGTAGATATGAGGGAGCTCGGAAGATGGCGTATGGCATTTGCTAAGAGGGAAAGGAACGAATGCAAAAAATGTCGTGGAAGAAAGTAAGAAAGGAATTGGATACATGAATATGTTCAGATTAAATGTGAAGGCAGCCACTTGTTTTGAAAATTGATAAAAAGGATAAAGCAAAAAAAGTTCCAAAGGTGAAATTCTTTGAAGAATAATATTGGCGATCTTGTCTGAAAGAAATGCAGAAGAGAGACTGTTGGAGAGGGTATTTTGATTGTAATTTTTTGTAATTTTGAATAGTCATAAAGTGTGCTGAGTGGGAAAATGTTTAAAAAATAAGAGTGCGGAAGTTGTTAAAAATCGAAATTAGGTTTTTAAGTAACATAATATTGGAGAGGTGCAGACGTGGGTGGTATGGTGAGCGAAATACTGAAATAAGGGAATAAGTTGCTAATAATACGTGTCTGTGAATTGTCTAACTTATATTTGCCAACTTTATTCGCACCGGACGATTGGATGAATACATAATACTAGCTTTACACGAAGGAAACGAAGCCAGATATAAGGTAAAAGTCGATGAAGTAATACTCGTACGCCATTTTGCTCTCCAATAAGTGACTTAGAAATTCATGGATGCATGAAAGAAAGTTAATTGTGACTTTCCCGATTTGGGAAAGGCATGGAGAAAGTTAAAAGCTAACGTTTTTGATAGAATATGTGGTAAATGAGCGATTGCTGAGCAAATTCAAAAAAACTATTAAGGCAAGTGTAACATTATTGAAAGATTCCATGAGTAAAACATCTGAAATAAGGAATTCCGGGAAACACGAATGCGTCATGCCACCAAGGATATTCTGTGATTTATAGATAAAAGGGTGAAAAATTATTGCATGCATGAGAAGACTTTGGTTCGAAAGATAAAGAATATATCCACCTTTCTACACGCTAGCAATGTTGTACGGATGGCTGAGAACGCACAAGAGTTACAAGGACGCCTGGAAACTTTCAGAGAAACATAGTAAATTCAATTGCCATTAAGTGCGTAAAAGCGAAATGAGTTGTTCATAGGGGTCTTAAGATAAATTTCTCCAATTTATTCACTAATGTACAATGTTGGGGAATACATGAGAGTGAATGAAAAGTTTAATGGGTGGAACACTGCAGCAGAAGAGATGATAGTCTACAAAATAGCATGTGATGGATTATATTTCTTTGGAAATATATTCCTTAAATCTTTATCATTTTCTCTTGGATCTACCTGTGGGTACCATATGACACATACCGTTCAAAATTTCCAAAGGCTGTGTGATTGGAGGCCGCGTTGAAGAAGCACGGAAAACCATTTTAGAATCGAGAATTACTAAAATGAGTCTGGGAAAAAAATCCTGGCGGATGGGAGGTTGGAATTCACTTTCCTCGTACGTTTGAAGTGAGTTTTTATTTTCGGGGGAAAATCCATTTTGCCCCGTAAATAAAAGAAATTTTTCTCTCGAGAAGAGGAATTGCCTGTTTGAATCAGCGTAAAGTAAGTCTAAGTTTTACCACGAGCAAATTCAGCAAAAGAATCCACTTTATCCTAGTGGACGTGATGAAGCCATAATAATTTGATAGCTTCATCGCGTCAAATTATATCTCACGACCACAAATACATTCATCTCCGAACTAATTCACAGTAAAGAAGAAATAATGTTAACTGTGCATGTGGCAAGAACATATAAGTATGAGGGTTCAATGTTTTTGCACATGGGCTCAAAAAGATATTAGTAACATGATCATAATAACAGAACTTTGAGAGGGACACCTTGAAATTATCCTTGTTTTTAGGAATCATCTGATCAACAAACAGAGATCAAAATAGCGATACCCGACGACTATGTCAGCTTTGTTTTGTTTTTAAGTACATTCAAACAACAACCAATCATAATTAATTAATTTGAATTATGTCTTTATGGGATATTTTATTTTTTAATCAAAGCCCATTTTCCAGTACTAAAATATTCTAAATTACTATTAAACAATAAAAGGCTTTAAGGTATTACCTTTAATGTGGAAATCAGTATGCATATATATATATATATATATATATATATATATATATATATATATATATTAGACCTCAGAATCGAAAGAGAGAAAAATTGCAAAATGTGGAATCTCAAAGAGTAGGAAAGGCAATATAAAACAGTAAAAAAATATTTCAGGGTGAATCGGGCACCTCTTAAGACAACATGAACTTGTTGGGAATATATGATAATATAAAGGAAGAAAGATCAAAACGAGCATTCGGATTGATTCCTGTGGTGGAATAATAGAATGAGAGAAACTAAAGGAGGGTTCCCAAGAGAAAGAACCAGGGTTAAAGACACTGGGGACAAATCGGAAGATTGAAAAGAGGTACAGTGGTATTTCGTAGTGAATATAAGAGAGCTAAATATATTTGGTATTAAACAACTGATGATGATTTATACTGATATCCTGTAGTGTTTTTTAGACTTTGAAATATTACTTGCATTGAGATTAGGAAGAGTTTACTGTATCCGCGAGGATGAATAAACCATTTCAAGCACATTAAGGTGGAAAGGTAGATCTTAATCAATTTGCTTACCGACTACTTGCATCAAGGCGATTACTAAAGTACGCTTTGACCTGAGGTTTATTTCTTAAATCCATGAGGATATTTAAAATTGCTAGCATAGAGTGATATTAAAACTCATTTTTTATTTACATTTCTGATTCAAACATTTTCTAAAGAAAAACGTTACGCAATTTGAAACTAATATAATTTTTCTATCCATTTTCATGCCTCTTTAAGGAGAATGGAAACCTTAAAAAGAAAGTTGAATTGAGATAATTTCCTGTGGACCGCGTTTTTGTTTCTGTATCGGAGAGGGGCTTCCTCTAAAATATATTTATTTCCTTGCATAATGATGACCTGCGGCGATGCGTGCCATTTTCACATTCCATCTCCTGCCCCTCCCTTGCCTGTCCCTTCGATATCACTCTTCAACATCCCATTACCAATCGAAATTCTCTGAATCCATATTTCCTGGCTTTGAATTTCTTCCTGCAATCATCTCTTACCCCAACATTCCTAGTGCTTCCCGTTTGTTTTTCTTTTTACCCATTTCACCTCTGCCATCCATCTCCACGCCTACATTTCTAAGTCTACACCTATCGTCTTGCTTCACCCAGCATTTTTCCGCGCCGTTCAAAACGACGTTTCAAATCAAAGCTTTAATGAGCCTTTTCTTTGAAAAATTCCAAGAAATTGCGGGAAATGCCGCAGCAGTAACTTTTCTTTTCTTTGAAGTTTTTTCTTAGCACCATGACTAAAAACCCCTGGCATCAATTTCCTCCTACTTGGGTATGATTCTTTTTCTAACGCTATTCTTATTCCTATGTCCCTACTATCAATGCCATTCTAATTCACCTAATTCCGAGATTGAAAAAAAAGCTTCACATTTTCTAGTGTGTGAAGTACTATTTGAAAATTTAACTTGATTTTCTCTTTATCTAAAACCGCATAACCCTTTTTCGTTTATTTTCATTAATATTCAACCCATAACTATTGCACTGGCATTTCCAATTCACTCAGCAATGCTTGCGACCCTTGGGCTGACTGGTTCACAAAAGCTTGATCATCCGCAAACTTTATTGTCCACCGACTTTCATTCCTGTATCCAGGTCCTCCTATGCCTCTTTAATAATTTCCTCCGCATGTTCGTTGAACAGCACCGGTGATAATAGGAAACTTTACCTTACTCGTCTTCCTAAAACTGCCCATCCGGACTCTTTATCCTCCACTCGCAGTCAGAGACATGTACAGGTTGCGTTTGAGTCTTCTATCCCTCCAAACTACGAATTATTTTCTTCACCACAACTATGAATTCTACCCAATTCACTGTGATGAAAGCCTTCTCAAAATTTTCGAAACAAACAAATTCATACTGATTGTGCTATTGTATTCTATGTCCTATTAGTGACTTTATAAAGGCAACGGCATCATGCGTGCCTCTTCTCTTTCTGAAGCCAAACTGATCATCCCACAGTTAATCATTTGCCCTCTTCTCTATTATTTCTCTATATTATGTATAAATAATAGAAATCAATTATAATAATTGATATTAATAAATTTATATTATTTAAATACATAAATGTATGTGTATGTATGAATATATATACATACAGTTACATATATATATATATATATATATATATATATATATATATATATATATATATATAACCATAAACACGGTAATCAACCCGAAGGTCGGTTTGGTAAGTGATGGTAGAGTTCACCCAGTACTAAGCCCGACATTGTGTGAAATTCACCCATCAGGGTAGGGGAGCCAGTTCCTTTCCCTGTATATATATATATATATATATATATATATATATATATATATATATATATATATATACTCACTTCTTTACTTATACATACCTACGTACACACTTCGGATTTCTTAGCATTTGTCAAGGACTCCGGTGATGAAGAATCCTGACATAGACGGAGTGCTTAAGGGAGGCTGGCCTCACAAAGGCAGCCAGAAAGAACACGCACAAGAAACTCGGCGAGGCTCCGTCCCTTGTTCTGCCATCGCCCTTATGACCTCCATTCTCCACTCAACCACCACTTTCCCTCCTCGTTCTCATCCTCATTTTCGCCCCAGATCTCTGCCACACTCTACACTTCCAGCTCCCCTTTCAAGGGCTCTCCTTCCTTCCAACTTCTCCCCAACATCGCTCCTCATTCCTTGGAGGTGCTCGCCCGAGGATTCTCTAATTTGATTGTCATTATCTCTCTTCTACGACCGCAGCAATAATTTTCGCGCAACTCACCCGATTACGACGATACAGTCGCACTCATAGACAATCTCTAAATGGAGGAATCATCGCTCGGGATGACACGATACTGAAGGGTCGTTTCACGATTTTCCCCCAAAGAATCACTTAGAGTTCGTCCTCTCTAAAATTGTAGGCTTTTCTGGTGTAGTTTTTCTTTAACTGTTAGTAATTAAATCTCTTTGCTTTGGGTGTATTAATTCTCATCTACCAACTTATATATACGTAAAAAACTAATCTTTTTGAAATGGGGCTTCCATGTAGTTAGACCTACGATTTTTCAGTATTTTTTCAAATTGAAAACTCGAAAGGTTCGAAGGAGATCCACTGATTATTCTGTTTCCTCCTTTTTTATCTTAAGCATTCCTGTTCCGAGTTGTTAATATTATTATTATTATTAAAAATACACATGTGCTGATAGACATTGTCAGGGGGCACACAAGTCCCAAATAATCGTAAAAGATAATACATAAAACCAGACTTCAAAACACAAATCTCTTTAACAAAACAAGTGAATCCCCATCCCATTTACAACCATTAATCAGCAAGAAAAAAAAAAGATAAATAAAAAAAAATTAAGCTATTACATATAATACAATACACCACACATCAATCAAATTATTACATATATGCCTTACATATATTCTTAAAAGTATACACTCTGTTAGGAAAGGGCTCGAATATGTTTGCAGGTAAGGTGTTCCACTCAACAATTGTTCTATTAAGAAAAGAAATTTTTTTTATTTGTTCTCTGTGCCCGGCATTTTACCTTAAATTTGTGATCATTTCTGCCCATAAAATTTGGGTTCCCCGCCTCTTTCCTAAGATCCGCCCAAGCTTTCTCCCCCTTCAAAATTCGGAACATTCCACAAAGTCTGCTTACTTTTCGTCTAGATTCTAGAGGTTCCCAGACCAGCGTTTCTAGCATGTCAGACACACTCTCCATCCTCTTATGCTTCCCCAGTACATATCGGGCAGCCTTTCTTTGCACCTTTTCCAGTTTTTTGATATGACCGTCTTCATGAGGATCCCATACAAGAGAAGCGTACTCTAAAATTGGTCTTACTAGGGTCTGATACGCCTTCTCCTCGGTTGCTCTAACGCTCCCTTTGAGGTTTCTCATCACCCAATGAAGAGTTTTGAAAGATTTCTTAAAGATATACTCCACATTTAGCCCCCACCCTAAGTCCTTAGTTAAATATATCCCTAAGTATTTGCAAGTATCACTTCTAGGAATGACATTTTCTGAGAATTTATATTCCCTATTGTTTCCATTTACCTTATTGCTAAAAGTGATGGATTTGCTTTTGCTAACATTAATATCCATCCCATTTTTTGTCACCCAATCTGCCATTTAATTAATGTCCCTTTGAAGTTTGTCACGGTATCTGTCATTTTCGACTTTCCTGTAGATAATACAGTCGTCTGCAAACAGTCTTATCTGAGAATTAATATTTATTGGGAGATCATTTATATATATTAAAAAAAAGAGCGGGCCAAGTATGCTTCCTTGTGGGACTCCCGATGTTACCCTTGTTTTTTCAGAATACACTTCTCCTAATTTGACCCTTTGTGTTCGACCTTCCATGAAATTTTTGACCCCAGAGATTACTCTTCCTTCTGTGTGTAGTGGCAATTGGTCCATCTTAAGCGTTAAGCGATCGTGGTCAACTTTGTCAAAGGCTTTTGACAGGTCGACTATTATAGCATCCACTTCTATTCCCGCATCCATAGAGTCGAACATTTCTTGGCAGAACCCTAATAGCTGAGTTTCGCAAGACTGCCCTTTTCTGAAACCGTATTGGCGACTATACAACCAATTCTCACTCTCCCACAAGTCCCAGAGATAATCAGCCATTATCTTTTCTAATAGCTTGCATACAACTGATGTCAAGCTTACCGGTCTATAATTATCAACTAGTGCCTTATCTCCTCCTTTGAAAATTGGCGTAACATATGCCTCCTTCCAAGCATTTGGCAGGGCATTATTGTTTAAGGTAACATTGAATAAATGATTTATATAATTTGAAACTACACTACCACCCAATTTAAGCAAGTCAATTGAGATACCATCTGGCCCTTTTGATTTATTTGCCCTCATTTTCATAATTTTTTATAAATTTCTGCGCTCGTCGTTTTAATACTTTTGGTATTTAATATTTTTTCGCCTCCTTGTTGACTCAGAGATGTATCTACAGGATCCTTTTTATTTACCATAACCTTAAATACACTTGCATACCAATTATTAAACGCATTAGCCTTTTCCTTATCATCAACGATTAGTGTTCCATCCTCTTTTTTAAAGCTGTTATGTTTTCCCTGTTGTCTTTCCTCCTCCGGAGGTACTTGTAAAATTTATTTCCATTATCTATCCCAATTATTTTCTGCAGAAAACTATCTTTGGCTATTTTCTTTTCTCTATTCAATTCACGAACTACTTTTTTGTAAATTATGAGCCATTCCGAGCTCTCGTTCCGTTTTTTGCGAATCACTCTCAGTTTTTTCTTCAAGGATCTAATTTTGCGGTTGTAGAACTCTGGATCAGTATTTTCTTTAAGAATTTTTTTCGGGGCAAATTTATTTAATCCCTCCTCCATTATCCCCTTAAATGTTTTCCAGATTTCTTCTACATTCTGCCCACCACTTACCCATTGCAAATACTTTTCCCTTAAAAAGGTCTGGAACCCTTCCCTATCACCACGTTTATATTGCCAAACTATCTTTTTGTTTACTAGCCCCTTATACTGAGCCCTCTCCCAGTTTAGATACATACGCACACCTGAATGGTCACTTATTCCCGGAAGGACATCGACTTCCCCTTCCCACTTTTTCGGTCTCACAAGTATGACGTCGAGGATGTTTCCCCACCATTTGTACAAAACCCTCCTCGTTTATAAGACGACTAACGATTTCTTGGGCCTTCCCACCCCCCACCGTGACCTCGTCTGCCGACCATTGAATACCTGGAAGGTTCAATTCCCCCGCTATGAGGGTGTGATCCTCAGGGTTAGCCTAGCATATGTCTGCTAATACCTTGACTGCGTACATCCCTTCGTTGGGGCTTCTGTACATAGCAACTATTTTTTAAAATTTCCCTCCATTCCTACCTTTAACATGAACACACATCATCTCACAATCATTTCTTACCCATTCCAATGTACTTATTAGGTTTTTATCTACACATATGAATATCCCCCCTCCACGACCATCCCTATCCCTTCGGTAAACTGCCAAATTTTGGGGGAAAATCTCGTTTGACATAATATGATCACTTAGCCACGACTCCGTACGTATCACAATATCCGGATTACATGCATCAACTAACGTCTCGAAATGGCATACTTTATTTAAAATATTTCGGCAGTTTACCTGCAAAACTATTAAGCCCTTACCTTCCTTTCCTTCGGTATTGTGAGGTCCACCTCTTGTGCCCATTACAGTTTTCCCTGCTCACTGAGCTTTAGTGCGACATTTTTAAACAGATTTGACGAAACCAGGGATCCCTTCCTGTTTAAATGCACTCCATCGTGGCCCAAGTGTCTATCACCGACCCAACAATTCGGGTCCACAAATGTCAGACTTTGTTGCACGCAAACCCACTCTATTCCTTCGTTTATGGCGTCAAATCTCTTCCAATGTATGTCCCTTCTACGAAGAATTCCACAAATAACAATTTGAGCACTTTTGAACTTATTTCCGGCCGAGGTCGCCAAATCCCAAATAAAACCGATTAGATGGTCTTCTGACTTAGCACTTTTTACGTCGTTTGTCCCTACGTGAATTATGACAACACTTTCATCGCCATCACTAGCCATATTAGCTATTTTATTGTCCAATTGTTCCACTCTTATCCCCGGACAACACTGAACGCCTTCATTGATACTTTCGCCACAATCTCCGACGAAACGTATTATGGAATCACCAAATATTTTCACTTTGGGTGGCCCTGGATCACCAAGAGACGTCCCCTCCCTTGACACTATGACCTCCCTCATCGGAAGCACTTCCCTCTTCGGTCTCGCATTTATCCTATCCTTCCTTCCATCTCTTCGCTTCTTTGGCTGCTCTCTCCGTAGGATGCTTCCCCGTATTCCTCCAGCCGGATCGGCATCCGCGTCACATGAGCTTGTTCCACGTCTGGTCAGCCTTAAATCTTCCGGTTTCCTCTTATCACACCTTCGGACAAAGTGGAGATCATCTTCGATTTGCTGTTTCACCCGCCGCCTCATCTCTGTTAATGATGCTTTCAGTTCCTCATTTTCAGCGGAAAGACTGAAAATTGTCTTACGAGCGATGTTTAAATCCGCTTGCAGCTTTTCAATTACCTCCTCTTTTTCTTCTAAACCTCTTCGATTTTTCTGACTTTCACACTTACTGCACTGCCAATTATCACTCACGCAATCCTCCAGTTTACTCTTAGAGCAATTAAAGTGGTACCAAGAGCAACACCCACTACATTGGACTCCATTTCTCAATTTTCTACGGCAAATAATACACTTTACATCCACCGCCATGCCCTTTCCCATTTCGCCCAAGGGAGTGTGCCTTCTAGCGGTCACTAATCCTCTCGAGCGGTCGCTAATGCGCTGCTTGAAAACACGTCCGTCTCCCTTGAGGGTCCGTGAGTGAACCCGTCACATGAGCGTCTAAAACTGTTTGTATAATTTACAGTCATGTGGACATTATTCCTTTTTATAAGATGCGGTATTTTGCAAGTATGAATAGGGAATTATTCACCGAAGTAAAAAGTATTAAGATTTCAGTGTGCGATGCATTTTTGCAACATTACAAATTGTAAATGCACGAATCAATAAAACAACGTCTCGCCGACAAGATAATGAGATAGGGTAAAATTTTACGATGCGATAAGTGAGGTTTTCAGATTCAAAGTCAATTTACTTATCATAAAAATTATATTTTCTCATTAAAGCTAACTTCTTTCAGCAGTGCAAAGTGGCTGCAGCGGAACTTGAAGATGAACGAAGCCTCTCATTTCTCTAATATATTTTGAATATTCTTCCCTGCTTAACGGCTTCAATTCTTTCCTTAGAAAGCTTTTGGAAAAAAGACAAAAAGGTTTAATAGAAATAATTAATAAGAAGTATCTTGCATCGCATCTAATGAGACTGATAGAGATAGTTTAAAATACTAAAAAATATGATATTTCCATGTAAGGTGTTCAATTTTCAAGACAATGTTGGAAGTGAATACATTTTAAGTCAATGAGTTGAGATAAAAATGCCGTTCAATTCGCCAAAATTTACAAAACGCGGAGGGAACACGAGGGACTTAATTTCCGGGTTGATTGTGTTGCTCGGCACTAATGCCACTTGAATAGTCTCGCCTCTGTCTTGATAAAAAGGCCACCTAGTCAAAATCATTTGATGCGAACCACTTCGATGGCTTCTCCTTTTTCGAATAAAAATTAATTTTCAATGTGTTGTTGCATTATAAATGTTTTTCATATTTTTAACAGAAAAAATTATTGAATACATTATTTGTATAAAATCCATTAATCCGTGGGGACTCTTTCTGTTAAATGAAACTTTATAGGATATCCGAATTTCGGAAACGTTGACATATTCATGAAAAGAATATTTCCCAGTGCCCTCGATTTTGTTCTTGAGTTTCATTATCACGCTCCGGAATTATTCCAGCCTCAAAATTTTTGATCGGTGGAGTTAACTCAGATCATAGAGCTCCTCAGCAATGATGTACATGTAATGGCGACACCACATTCACTACGTCAATGTTGAAGCATGGATCAAAGTGCATCGGGAAGTAATTTTTACACCGTAATTCTCTGGATTATGAACTTTTGTGGGCTTATTCTCATGTCGAAAAATGAATGGTATGGGTCTTAAATTGCATAGCTTAATTTGCATGCTACAGAATACGTAAAGAACGTATCCGCGTGACTTTCAAAATTGCAAAATTATTATTATCTTATTACGTGTTTGTAATTGAAAAAAGACTATGATTTCCTTTTTTATTCTTTTCGTTTACGATAAAAATAATTTTAAAAATTCCGAGTTAATAATTAATAATTAATAATTTCATAGCTCACAATTCGATATATTTTAAGAAGAGGATTTACTATACTAACATAAATTACTTATTCCCTTCGCAGCGGTTAAATAAGTAAATGTGAATAGGTTATCGGCTTCATTTTCGTAAACTGTCTCTCGATAGAGTGAATTTCGTAATTGCTTCATTGCCATTAATACGTACGTTATCTAAATAAGTAAGACTTTTTTCAAACTCTTCAGCTCATTACACAAACCGATTGATTAACTTTACACAGACTCAGTTAGCACGTTTTTACTTTATTAATGCCTTTTTTACTATCAAGTTCTGTACGGATGATCGCACTTCCATTGTAAATATTAATTGTATCACATCCAAACGAAAGAGCACAATGCGGTTAGTGTGAAATATTTTCTCTTGAATTTTAAACTCATGTGCGCTTAACTTCTCGTTGTAAAGGACTCAAAGGCGTAAGGGCTTCGAAAAGACCTCAAAGGGCCGTGTCGCCCTTAAGCGATTCGCGGGAATTATGAATTCCTGTCATATCCGGGCGAGGCATACACCCTGTTGTGATTTCTTGATTAGTTCGCATTGAGAAACAATCTTCAAAGTTTCCAACGGTTTCTCAGTTCTCACTGAATCCAAAGATGGCCCAATTTTTATTCATATTTTAGCAAACTTTCCTAACCGTGACGTGAACAGAAACAGCATACGTATGGCCCAGAGGAAGAGTATTGGGCCGCAAACCTCGGAAAATTTGCATTCTGTGTGTCATACAAGTGGAATCTATTATGCATGTATTCATGGGCTTGTTTATCTTGGTAACCGCATCTGACGTGAGACAAGAAGAATCGACTTAAGGGTGCATCGGAGAGATTTCTACACATTTTCCGACTACTTCTTACAACGTAGTTGTTCATTAATTAAAAGGTGAAATTTACAAATATAAGGTCTATTTTTAATAAAAAAATGCAATTTAAATTGCTGAGAAAGACTTTAAATGTAAGGCTTGAGCGCTTGTCGGATCTAAAATATTTTCTGCGAAGCAAGAGAACATGGCGTAGGATGGTGGCCTTTAAGGGGTGGATGTGACAGTAAACTGAGTAAATAAGTTTTAATTTGAGAGGTAGAACGGCGATGCAAATTCCAATTTGCTAGGGAGAAAAGAGGAAGCTGCCAGGAGAAATCTGATAAAGGCAAAAACAGTGGGTGGAGTAAATATTGGAAGGCAGTGGAATTAACATCTCATTCTTCTCCTCTCTGGGTTATCGACAGGCCCTGATAGAAAGGAGAGAATGTTGGAAAAACTGGACAGTAGAAGGCGCGGAAGAGGGTTTTTGGACAGCATTAAGACAAGTAAAAGAAATGAAAGTTTTCCTGACACTTAAAAAATAATAGTCCCAATGGAATCGTGCTTTAAAAGATAGGATACCTCAAATGATCATCCTGTCCGGTGAGCAGCGACCAAGTGATAGGAAGCATTAGAAAAAGGACCGATTGAGCAGTGAATATTTGCAAAATGTTAACGGTGTTCACCAAAGGAAATGATACAAAATTTATCTTTAAATAAAAAAAACTGCTGTAGCTCTTACGTATAGTTTTTTGTGTTGGCCACAAACACCCCGGAGGTAAACAAAGCATTCAAACATTGAAATTAGCATCTACTTCTTTAATTTTATCTACTTTTTCTAATCTGCTGTTGAAGCGCGAAATTTTAGTTATTTCTGAAATGTCAGAGGTGAAATTCAGTGCATTTAAGTCATCGCTAACTATCTTGCTGTATTCATGACTGGAGTGACTTTTCTAATTATTTTTCTCATAACTCTCTAGCTCTTAATTATCTTTGGTCACTGCGAATTCTATGGGAAAATAATCTATCCAGTACTTCTATCTATATCTTAATAGTATATATATATATATATAAATACTTAATAGTATGTAATCTCTATATCTTAATTGACCCTTTCCCAACAGATCCCAAATACTACTTAATATTCTAAGTGTGAACCAACAAATTTGATGTAACAGCTCTTGTCCACTTTCCCCGTACGATTGCCTGAAAACAGTTCACAAAGGCTAGTTTCTTAAGGTAAGCCCCGATAATTTCTTCTAATGAATGATTGGAGGCAGGAATTACGCCAAAGTAACTGTCCAACCTGCCAATAAACATGACGAATAAATATGATATTAAGAGAATAATCATTATGGAATTGAAACATACTGACAAGTATATAACTTGCTTGAATTTCACAATATATTTTAATTCTAGTGTTTGGTTCGAATTTTTATATCACTATGGCCCGTCGAATCCTTCCCAATTCCGCTCTCCTTTCACATTAACTTGATATCCCTTTTATCTGCTACTTTTTTGCTTCATGATGCCTATCCCTCCTCAACTTCTTCTCCTTTCCTAGCTGTGTATACAGTAGGTGTGCGTAAGGCACGCCTGTGAAAACTGTCAAAACGTCCTGAGAATAATGAGATAGGTAGGCGGACGTCTTAAAAAGGGTCGAGTATTACAAAGTGCTTCATTTTCACCGTGTCACATTTTCAAAAAGTTAATGAAATTCGTCTGCTCTATTTTTAAAACGGTTGCTCATCCTATTTAATACTCTATGACTTCTATATCCGAGAAAACCCTCCCATCCCACCAATCCTGCAAAAAACTCGCTGGCTGCTTTCAGTGCCCCTATGACAATGGGAGCCAATATAATATATGTATATATATATATATATATATATATATATATATATATATATATATAACGACTATTCAGATCGTGAGTGATCATAAAATCTTTTTGCTATGAATTATACAGGTTGTATTTTTTTTTAAATCAATTTTATGCTATATTATTAAATTTTGTACGTAATTTGCATGCGTCAGAGGTTTAATTGATTAAACTCCAGTAATACGTCAGAAGAGTTGTTGGAAGTTTAAATGTATTCAGTTCATAACATAAAGTAGTCTTGTATGTAATAATAATTAATCAATGAAATCGTATTTATTGCACGCTGAAATACATTATAAAAAAACCAGAAACCATAAACACAGTAATCAACCCGAACGTCGGTTTAGTAGGTGATGGTAGAGTTTACCCAGTACTGAGCAGTACTAAGCTAAGGCGTGTGAAAATTCACACATCAGGGTAGGGGGGTCAGTTCCTTTCCCTGTGCCGGTTATGGTTTCTCAGGAAGACCTGGTACCCGAAAAATCACATAGCTTGGGTGGAGCTGCAGGCGCCCAGAGTGCCCAGAGTTGAACGGATCTAGTGATTACAATTTTTTTACTCTATTATTTTGTTGTATTTTTAATAAATTTCAAATTAAAAGTGTAAATGAATATTCATTGTATCTAACAGAATTTTACAAGCAGTAATATCGCAATAGAGGTGAAACTCAAATATCAACCGAGATTACTACTTCGTTGAACTGTTGTGAAGTTTGTTAAACCATGTAGTTCAATCACTTGCCATCAATTAATGCGGCAATATTTAACTAAATTTTTCTTCACTGTGGCACTCTTAAGTCGATTTTTTTTTCTTTGGCTACATCGAAATTTCCAGTCACCAATTTAACGACGGGAACCCATATGCGAGAACCCCTGTTCATAAACAAAGGTATTGCATATTAATAGTATATTTATGTTTAATAAGCGAAGCTTGTTCTCCTATCAACTCTTCTCTGAGAGGCCCACTTTTTAAGATTTTAAAATCGGTTATATCTACATCTTTACAATACTCCGCAAGCCGCCGTAAGGGCGTATGGCGGAGGGGGGGGGGGGGGGGGTTGGGACATCACCAAGAAAACAGAATTAAACCACATGCAAGACCAACAAAATCATGCCAATCATACCCGCACAGACGAAAGTATATGTTTTCACTAACCTTCATGCAATTACGTATATGTACTGGGAACTAACGTACACCGCCACATGCAAATACGAATTTACCAGATGCCTTTGGAGCATTTAATCTCGCTCTCGCTTGTAATTCGATTGTCTTTTCTAGTTCAATAATGACTTCGTTTTCTTAATATAATGATTCCTGATTTTCCGATGAAAGTACGAATATTTAAATCTATCGACACATACTGGAGTCTCTCTTAGTTAATTTTTGCTATCTAACGTACCAAAATAGTGTGGGGCCATTACAATTAATTTCCTTTGTGTCATGATTAAACTCTGTAATTCCGATTTTTCTTATTTAATGAACGAGTGAATAATATGTTTCAAGGCGTGATTCTGAATGATGAGTCGACCGCTGTCGCCATAAGGGGTTGGCAATAGGCGTTGGTTGCTTCGTGGGAGCACCCTCTCATTCCGCGAGACCGTGGTAAGTTCGCCCTCGATGGAAGTGCTCTCGATCGGGGTCGTGTCGAAGGGGTCCGATTCAAGACCGTCAAACCTGCGTACCTGATATTTTGCCCGTGAATGCACGTACTCCCTTAGCTATATTGAGGGCGAATGGAGGGGGTGCAAAAAAATATAATAGGCCGAGACGAATTGGAGAGGAAAGTAAGAGAAGAGGGTGGGTGGGGGAGAGAGGGTATAGATGGAAAAGGGATAAAAGGGGGGGGAGGAGGGGGTCGTGTAAAACCTTCTGTTTAGGGGGGAGGGAAACATGCCAAAACGTCCGAGCCAAATTCCGTGATCATGGAGAAAAGGAGAGGAGCACTTTCATTCTCTTCTTCCTTACTTTTGCTGCGGGCCGATGTGATCTCAAGCCGATTTAAGTCTCCCTCTTATCTCTTCTCCCCCCCCTCTTCCGCTCCACCCTCCCATTCTCATGTAACTCCTACCACTCTCCTCGAGTCTCTCCCTACTCTCTCCTCTCTCTCTCTCATCTCTCGCCATGCCAGCATTCCAGCCCAGCCCACTTCAAATAAAGGGGATCGGTTTTGTCCCCTCTCTCTCCGGCCCTCGAACTCCGATCCCAATTCCCTTCTCTCTCCCTTGGGGAAGGAAGGAGTCTTCCCCCTTATTCCCATCCTCCCTCCCTCTTCCCAGAAATCTCTGCGTCTCTCTTCAGCTTCGTCCCCGAAGGGTTCGACAATGTTCAGCAAAATGTCGACGCGGCTGAGTTCGATACGTGGCATTGTGTCTCGTAAAGCGGTGATTACGCGCAAGAGTTCACTCGCCTCAGATCGAACAGCACAAACCGTTCAGATATAGATTTAAATGACCCTTCGAGTTAAAGTGCTAATGGTGTAATGAGTTTACAATTGTGTGTTCATTTAAATCGATGATGAGAGCCCACGTGAATAGGGGCGCGGTGACCTTTTCCCAACCACTAGCCGTCATGTACTAATCCTGAATTGTATTTGTATTTTTCTTTCTCTGTTCTACGATACTCGTACTTTGATATAAGTGTGTCTTTAGAATCGATAAATGCACGAAAAGATGGCCAAGACGAGTGCTAATTATAATTTTCCCGGAACTCACCTGAAATATTTCTTTCGGGAATTTTCCGAGTATAAAAGTATTAACTAAAGGTGAAAGAAACTCGCCAAATGCTTGTAGTGTGTTCTGACTGTAGATAAACTACGTAAACCTGTTTTATGAACTTTAATTTAAAAACATTTTTATGCATAGCCAGCTTCAAGGACTAAAAGATCCGTGTATTTGACACTTCTCATTTATTTTCAAAATCTTAAACAATTTCTCTGCTGTGAGTTTAACTTATAGTTCTAGAAGGCATTTTTAATCAAATGGACATTTCAATAAATTTAGAATTTGAATAGTTATGCAATGTAAATAAGGTGGCCCAGTTGGAGGTTCCAATTTGGCGTCTGTCTTCTTGGAGACTTTCTGTGAACCATAATGAACTCTACACTAACTATCGAAAATAGTAAGGGTCGATAAAAGGTATCACAGTCGCCATACACATTGATATCGGAGTGAATGCGATTAGTTTGACCGAGTTGTTTTGGACATAATGGTTAGCGTACTTTTCATTTCATATTTTCTTCGAGAATGAATTTATTGGTTTAATTAATGGTCGTTAATTTATTGACAAGAGTTTAGCGTTTTTACCACTCAAGCAGTATTGATGCCTTCACTTTGTTCCCGGATGTTTTGATCACTTCTCCGCATATTTTGTCAACTCCTGGCACCTTGTTGTCCCTCAGGTATTTTACTCATCTGCCGAATTCGTATCTAAGATTTTCCAGTCTCCACTCTTCTTCCTATGTCACGGTGTCATTTTTGATGAAGTCATCTTCAAGTGGCTTGGGTCCCTTGGCAGAGTACTTCAATGCATTTCTTCCATCCGTTCCCAATGCCTTAAATCCTATATTATCCTCTTTCCATGAGTATCTACAACTTTATGGGACTTTATTTTTCTATCTCCGAATTGTCTCCTAGCCGTTTCACTGTTTCCCTTCTTTATGTAGTCATTAATTTCCTCTCGGCAGTTTTCCATCCACTCTTTCTTAACCTTCCCATGACTTGAATGTGCAACTTTATGCAAAGGGTTTCCTCAGTTGCGTTTCTTAAATTATTGTATTTTCTTCTTGTCTCAAAGACGTATTCTATTTGAGCTTTTGGACTTGAGTCAATTGATATCGCCGCCTTACGAGTTGCTCATTTGAAACTACGGTTATTTCTCTCTTTAGTTCCTTCCATCGTTCCTCTATGCTCATCTCGTTCATTACCTCTATTTTGCTGTCGATGGTCACAGTAAACTTTTCTCTTTCCTGCTTTTCCTCCCGTATCTTCGTGTTCCATGTGGTTTCCTTAGTCATTCTCTTCATCTTCTTCTATCGCGGTTGGCTGTCCATGGCAAACAGGTAGGGGCTGCTCCTCATATCTACGTCTGGGTAGTTCTCGGTAGCTACCCAGACGTAGATATGAGTAGCAATCCCGTTGTCTAGGTATTTCTCTTAATGTTAAGATTGGTTCTCGCATCTCGTTCTGACAAGGAAGTTGTCAATTTGGTACCTTGCCCTGACCCTAGGGATCTTCCATGTGTATTTTTCTTCCGATGTACATTGGGTAGGTTTGCAACTACCAAGTTATTCTCGTTTTAAAATTATTTTGAATATTCTTGGTGAAGGTCTTTTTAGTATGGATGACACTTTTTTAATTAAATACAAATTATAAACGGAGTAGTTGCTCTTAAATGATTTTACTGGATTCTTACTTCAGATACTTTATCGTGGAATTCTTTCTCTTACAGATTCAAATATTATTGATTTATAGGTGCTTAGCGTATTCTTAAGGAACAATCACACAAAATGTAATCTTTAATAAATTTTTAATTATTATTTGACTGAATTTCTGAGGAAAGCATTACAAATATTAAATAATGGAAAAAGTCCATCTTTTAAGCGTTGAAACGAACCAGTTTTAAGCACGAGGACGTTTTGATAGATGAGAGATGCCTGTCGGTAAAAAGTTCTTCGACGAACGAAATTTTCATTCGACGCGTTCATTCTAGTTTAGTTCCTTTCCTTTCATCGCTTGTGGTCCCGAGAAAGTTCTGTTTCTTGGAAGTTTAATATTAACTTATAAGGGGCTCTTCTGAGGTATAAATTGAATTTAAATCCTGCTAATTGAGGTGTTTAGGAGTGTCATTATTAGGAAAACAAAGCTTACTTCTAACAAATAAACCCTACGAGGTCAGTCTTCCTTCCTGGAAGTTTTGTATGTCCATCAAAGGAAATAAAATGGAAAAGTACGTTATGTCTTCCATTTAATGGACTAGCACCCAGCATTATTGTTTTTCCCTGCTCGTGACAAAAAAATTATGCATGGATGACTATACGATGAGAGAATTAAGTTAGAATTTTCACGTTATTCATGCGAATTTAGACTTTCGGAATTACGTTTATTAAAAAAATGTTTTTTGTCCGGTGCATGAAATTTGAATATCCGGAATATTAATGGGAACAACAGTAGAAGTTCATCTTCAGTCCACATCATACGTACTCCCTCCATTCTTCTTCCCTCTGTCCCAAGTCCCCATCTCCGAAATGTTGTTCCCTCCTCCTCTTTTACTATCTCGTTCTTCTGAAATAGAATCTCCCTTCGGTCATGTTCTCCCCCACCTCCTTTCCTTCTCCCTCATCTATTACTACATCCTTAAGGAGGGAAATAAAAGTATCAAATGGAATGGTACGCTCTGGTACATTGGTAAAATATATTGGTATACATAATTGAAATCCTTTAACTCAAAGTAAAAAATGTTGGGAAGTTGGATCTTGTGTCACTACAAGGCGTATTTCTCCCCGGTTATCCCAAGGATAAATTATTAGAACCCGCCTTGTCTTGCAGATTAAGTGGGACGGATTGAATGAGTTCAAGTGCACAAAATATTTTGTGCGAACGTCTTCAATCCTGCTTTTCTTTGGCTTCCTTTGGTATGCACTGCTTTGAGTTAGATGAAAAGTCTACATTGAAGAAATGTTCGTGAGCGATTCTCCGACTGGACAAATATGGAATTACGATTCATTCGAATAAGTTATTGCTGGTTGAAAATATATTAAAACCTTTATTTTAGCAATCGCATCAAGAAAATATGCAGCCATGAGATTTTGAGGCAAGTATTTTTGAATACTGTATCTGGAAACTTGAATAATCAAGAAATGTACTTTCAATATTGGTTGCTATCATTTTCAAGACCTGATAATGTCAGACCTATGAGGTGGAAATTCAATGGAAATTCCTTGAAATTAGGATACTTTAAAAGTAACTATACTTCTCAAAGAGATAGATGTGTTGGGGGGAGCGAAGTGATATTTTTTGGGATAGTTTCAAAATTACAAGTCAGCACCTAGTCATGTAAGAACAATCTAATTAGTTGATAGAGTGGGACTAAACTGTGGTGTAAAAGGCTAATTTAAGGACATTAGAGTTTCATTTTTACCCTCAAATAAGCTGCCTTCCCTTGCCTGTAAACTATACAGTTTAAATTTAATTCTATAGAACCTTTAATTGTTATAAAAATTATTGAATCCTTGAAGTGGTAGGTCAACTAGGATTGATTGATTTTTGCAACACCTGTGCATGGTACCCATTTTCATCTACTGTATAGTTGTACCCTTAACAAAGGTTTTTGTCAAAAAACAATTGTAGAGGGCACGAATTATACCCCCATCCTTCACGCTGCGGAATTGGATTAGTTTTTGGAAGGAATTTTTCTTTCACCATTGAATTGCTCCATTGAATACTGAGCTTAGTTCTTGATTTCTCCTGGTTTCCAACTCCTGCATCCCCAGGCCTCGCCGTCCACCCTTTCCCACCAAATACCTCGGTCATTCAAGTGCTTTCCCCTTTCAAATCCCTCCTCCCGCTCCTTTTCCAATTCTCCTCATACCCAGTAAATCTCTAAATCTCGAAAGTAAGGGAGGGGGACTATGAACAATATACTGTTGTCCCAAAGCTGACTGCTCCCCTCCCCCCGTTGCCTCTTCTCGATCTCCTCCCTGATTCCGTCCACTTTTCCGCTAACAAAGATCGAAGGGTCCCATGACACGCCCCTTCGTCTTTCCTTCTCCTGCCCGCCATTTCTCTCTCATGTCCCCGTGCTGTTGCCAGCGTTCGCCGTCAGCGGGGATTGCCTGAGGTTCGTCTACTCTTTCTCTCTCCTTCGGTTGCATCCTCCCGCAAACCCAGTTGGCATTTCAAGGAGTGCCGAGGGGGGTTTGATCGAACAAATCTATTCTCTTTTGCAGGGCTCCCAACTGGTTCTCATCCGTGGGTGAGTGGTACCTCAACCTTAGGTCGTCTCCTCGTCGCTGATTGAGTCCGGTAGACCGGAAATTTAATTTTTTTCCGACAAATTTTATGTTCACCTGAAAATTTTTCTTTTGTCGCAGAACAGTACGATATGAATAATCACAGCTTATGGCATAAAAAAATGATCTGATATTTTCCCGACTTGATTAGAATTCCTCTAGGGAAATCCCGAGAATAATTCCACATCTACATAAATACCCTACGGATCACCAAATAAGGTGTTTGGTAGGAGGTAAGAGCACCAGGTGAGGTTGATAGGGGATAAAGTAGAGAAAAGGGGTTTCAATGTTTAGAAAAGGGAAAAAGATTCACTTAAAAACCTGAAATGAATGAATAGGATTTCAACGTTAACCCAGACATTAGGTCAACCTTTCACCCAAATATACGAGGGTAGGCTGAAAAGTAATTCACACGTGCTTATGGAGCACGAACAAAAACAAACAGCATGATCGAGCCAAAAGTACATTGAAGTAGAATTCTTAAGTTTCAAAATCATATATTTATTTCTCGAATTAGTCACTGTTAAGACTAACACATTTATCCAAACGTGTAAAATGTTTTTTCATTCCGACGCTAAAAAAATCTTCCGACTTTTCTCGAATCCAGGATTAGGGAAAAAGTTCGGGGAACAAGGAGTGTGTGGAATCGGTTCAAATGTCAGGTTTCGCGTAGCCTCTCCAGTTGCGCGCGAGGTGTGTGGACGAGCGTTGTCATGTTACAAGATTATTGGCGCCAGACTGCCTTAAACACGATAAACTTCATCCTTGGATATTCCAATATGGTTTGCGATTCGCTTTCGAGTGATTCGCCGGTCATTTTGAATCAAATCGTTGACGAGTTCGCGATGTTTATCGTCTGTGGCAGTGATCGGACGTCCGCTACGTATTTCATCCACAATTATGACTCTCCCAGGTTCGCGACCACGACATTTTACTACCCATCGATTTGCAGTAGTCCTATCAACAGCATCGTCACCATAAACAGCCTTTAAAATACGATGAATCTCAGTAGGAGTCACTAGATCAGCAGTTTAAAATTCGATTGCAGCACGCTGTTTAACTCGCGTTGACATGACAGTAGAACACGGCTCCATTATTCCGCTTTTCGAAAACCTCAAACCTCCGCATGCGTGTTGAGGGGGGAATGTTACTTCCACATACCCCCAGTAGTGCTTCTAAAGGTCATTTTGTTTGTGGTCTACAAGCATGTGTGCAGTAGTTTTCAGCCTACCCTCGTGACTTTAAACGTGGAGAAAGATGACAAAAAGTGTCTGTCAGTTTACAAGAGATTATCCTCATGTTTACAGCGATTTTTAAAAAAATACTAAGTTGCATAAAACATTTATGCGCGCTACATTCTTTAAAGCCATTGATTTTTTAAAACTTGTTCAGCTCGACTTATATAACAGTGGTATCTTACGTATTTACTACATTATGTAGATTGTCAGGTTATATTTTGGGTAGGAAAGTTGACTTAGAACTTCTCCTTAGACTTTTGCCGCGATTTTTAACAAAAAGGCTCATTCAATTGTTCATTTAAGTGGGAATCAGATTCTAAGCTCATTCTTCTCTTCAGAACACTTCACACTGGAAACAACTAATTCCTATCGGCGGAACGTGGTCATTGTTTTGAGCCAAAAAAGAACTAATGCTGATGACTTGAGCTTTTTGTCAAACTTGGGGGGGATATCATAACATAGCTATTAAGGTTGAGCGGATACCCTTCTAATGAGCAGACTCAATTGAATCTTAGAGTATGCTGGACTATCTTTTTTACTTTTAATTTTTCTCTGATATTTATCTTTCATGGAAAAATTAATAACGTATGACACTTAGTTGTACCTTTAATGCTGTATATTAATATTTTCACTAAAAATAAATTAATTTAGGGGGATTTAACGCTTTTGAAAGATCAAAGGGAATGAAAAAATAGGGATTCAAGATATTCTCTGTGTCATGGAGTGACACTCAAATATTTCCGTCAATATTTATGTCGTGTCCGAGTTCATCAGTACTAAGGGGACCTTCGTCTGCTCTTAGTAAGTCTAAGCTCGCTCTGAAGTATTTATGCGCCAATTTTTGGGGAACTAGTCTCACATTAGGCCAGGGATTAACAAACTACGATATCCTCTTGCGCATGTAATTTTTTATTTCCCAGTTTCACGATATCTTCCTCTTTAAACGTAGAAGTTAATTCAACTAATTTATGATTTATCTTTTTCCAAAAAAAGAGAGAAATTTTAGTACTAGGTAAAATAAATAACATGTCAGACATAACAAAATTGACGGAAGTAATTTACGGTACCGTTATTTATTTTTAAACATTAGCCTTTCCACATTGAATATGTCGTCTAAGAAGAATGTTCATCTAACTCACCCTCCAGCGAGCCATTCACAACATAAGAATGTACAGCCTACTCTAATGACATATTGATCATACTTAATTTGGAAAGAAGAGAAGTTTAGATTCCATAGTTTATCGGAGCTAACTCGTAGCTTAAGGCGGGTGAAATTCACACGTTTTAGGTGATGGGAAACGTCTTTCTTTTCCTGTGTGACCTTTAATTCTCCCACGAATGCTGTATTAACCAGAAAATCCCACAGTTTGGATGTAAGATTGAGTTGTTCTACGACATCATACGTTATTTGAACCCAAAAGTCTCCAATCATTAACGAGTTGTGCAGTTTCAAACAAATATGACCAATATATCTTACTTCATAGCGCTAATCAGTTGAACACAGACGCAGAGAGAGAGGTAAAAAAAGAGTTTAAAGATGAAATAGAATTAAAACCTTTAATAAATTTCAACTATCCTCCTCAGCATTGAAAGTAACGCAAAGTTCCACCTCTCCTCTACGAAGTACCCCCTCCCCCCCCCCAACTGAAGCGGCATCTGTCCCCATGCACCTCGAATTGGCACCTATCTAATGAGTCATTCAGGGTCCATCAGTTGCTTCTTTCGCTCAGATTTACATATTCTATAGCGTCATTTGGACGGCTCGAATTACATTTGTCATGAACGATACGTTTGGCTTTTATGAGGGACATTGCAATGGGTGGGTTTGAGGGGGTATGAACGCCCTCCCCCCCTCTAAATTAACAGACACGTATATTGAAAATAAGAAGATAAATAAAAAAGCCATGCGTTAAACCTTAATTGTGTCATATGCCTCCTCCATTAGTCCATATTTTTTCATTCCTCAGTAGAATCTTATTAATGTCTACAAGGGCCGATAATCCCGTCGACAGCGGCGTCAATAGGGCACATTTAATGAGTAGAACCAGGACATGCGGCGGAATTTTATCGCGAGAGCGTTAGCAAAGATCTTAAAATTTGCGTATTGTTTATGAAATCCGAAAGCAGCTTTTTTTGGCCTTCACAGCGACCATTTTAGCAATAATATTATATTAAAGGCAATTACCAAAACCCATGTCCAAAATGGAGGTGAACTCACCAAGACGGTAATTGAACCATAGACCTTTGGGCTGGCAGGCGAGAACGTAATCCCGTCGCCACCGGACCCGGCAAGTTTTATTTGTTCCGATTCTATGGAGAGGGAAGACGGTTCTCCGTTTTGACAACTTATCCGCATTAACATTTCAAAATAAGGCAGAATCTCATAAATCCGCAATCCCCGGGACCAAGAACGAGCAGGATTTTTGAAAAGCCTGATTTAAAGAAAAAAAGAGTTTCATAGAATACATGTATTTTCCCAGAGGGAAAGAAAGAAAATATGCACAATTATGTGTAATATACAGTGTAAAAATATGTCTCAATGTTACACACCATGAGTAGAAGTAAATATGTATTTCAAAATTTTGAAATTTGGTACAGTATTAAATTAAGGGTTATTTAAATTCAAGATGAAAAGTATGAAGTACATTAAAACAACAGGATATTTTAGCGAAAACAGCAAATAATTTCGTGCCTCAGGGTAAAAACAGTTAATAGTTCAATGTAGCTAAGCTAGGTGATTTGGACCGTGGTGGTGGGCTAAGAGAGAGTGAGGAAACATGAATGAGGTGTGGCACTACTACGGATTTGGAGAAAAGAATGACCGTTGGGAGAAAGGCAGTGAGTTCTGCCGGAGAAATGGTTTAATCATAACGAACACAGTTTGGAAAGCACAGTGCGCGTAGGTATACATGAGAAATGCCTCGGGGCCCAGAAAAATATGAGTTGGAAAATGAAAGCACGGTCAAGGAAGGAAAATACGCGTTAACCATCAAAAATACATCAGAGAGGTTATCGAACGAACCAAAAAAATTAAAGAGTGATAAAAAGAACACATAGAGGATAGGATATACTTGTATAGGAAATGAAATATAAAAAATGTGATGTAAATGAGGAAAGCCTAATTACAGGAATACTTAATGAAGGGATAGAAAGAACATTAAGGGAATTGAAGGAAAATAAGACTGTGGGAATAGATAACATCCCCAACTTAAGGATTTCGTATTATGCAGAAACAAGAATATTATGAGGGAGGAATTTGGCCGGAAGATTTTGTCAGATCACTTCCAGTTTCCATCCCAGAAAAGAGAAACTAAGCCATATTTTAGACTAATACTACAACGTGTTTGATTATGAAAGTAGACCAAGTGGAACTCAGGATCATCAGCAAGAGGAAAGCGAATGATGATTACTTACGCGATGATCGGATTGGTTACAGCTAGCGGGCCGGTACGCTTGATGCCACAGACTTAACGAGGAATGCAGACTCCACTTAGGATGTATCTGTATGTTTCGTTGATTATGAGAAAACTTCCAATGGAGAAAGTTATGTAGAATTAATAAATTTGTTAAATAAAATAGGGGTAAATTGCAGAAATAGGTCACTTATCCACAGCCAATACAAGTCTCAGGCTGATCAGGTGCGAGTGGAAGATGGAATGTCGGGATGGGTAGTGTCTGGAAGAAGGGTAAGACAGGGGTATCTAATCTCAACTGTGCTTTACAACGTGTATCTGAAGGAAACCGGAAAAGTGACATAGGAAGAACTGATCATTGGAATTAAAATCGATAGGGATTTAATAAAATATGATTAGTTCGCGGATTATCAAGCTGTAGTTTATCTGTCAGCCAAGGATTTCAAGCATTTCTGAATAAATTGGAAAGTCAGTGTGATGTGCATGGAATGAGAATCATTGTATGCGAAACTAAGGTTATGATATATTCGAGGAGGAGGAGGGCTAATTTTAACGCGAGAACAGGAGAGCTTAAACGAGAGCAAGTGGATCAGGGTACTTATCTTGGCAGTGTTTTGGACCAAAATGTTTTAAGTAGTAAAGAAGCTGGAAGAATAATCGCGCTTGGCGAAAAAACTTTCACTAAGATGAGGGAATAGGTGACAGAGGAAGAATTTTCATCTAATATTTGCTATTCCTGAATCTTTTGACATTGTACAAGTAATCCACCTTGATTTCATCACAATGTGTTCATATTAAGCAGTCTTGTGGCTTAAAATGAGTATTATTGCTTGGTAGGTTTCCGTTACGTATGTTTTGAATTTTAACCAAACGTAACAGCCTTACACTTCTTAACCTAGCCCAAGGACAAACGGAAATATGCGCGTTGGGTGTTGGTAAAGAAAATGGTTGGAAAATCGGAATTCATATTCCTGTTTATTTGACGTAGGTAAAATCGAAATGGATCCTTTGGTCATCGTTGCTTGCTCCGAAGTGAAAGGTTGGAGCCTTTGATTACTTGAAAGGAGAGCCTCACCGCTCATGGATATCGTGGCGAAGTCCAGTCTTTCGCCGTTGTGACTTCAAAGGAGAAGGATCGTCCCTAGAGTTCCCAAAAGCGGCCTTTTCATCACTCGCCATCTCATAATGGATTGCTACCAAGGGAAATAGCCAGTTGCCAGATAATAGCCCCATTTTGAGAGGATCATATTTTCCCTTCCGAATTTTTCTGGCCTCCACTCGATAGATGTACCCATTTCAATAGGATCCCACTGATACTCTGACCATTTCTATTCAACAAATTTGTTTTGCTGACACTACTGAATAGAGGACAAAAGATGTAAAAAATTTTCGTCCATCCCACGCTGGAAAATAGTGATTTTTGTATGTTCGTCTGCAAACGTCAAACGAACTTTTTCCTTCTCGAACGAAGCAGCGGACAAACTGGATAAAAATGAATTTGCATGTCCGAAAAATGAATATGAGGATTGTAACTCCTACTTACACATTACCGTTCGTTGAGAGGCATTGTTGGATAATGATTATAAAAAGTATGAAATACCGTATATTTCATACCGATGTTTATACATTACATTAGTTTAGTGCAAGTGCAAAGTTTTGAATTGAATAACTTACGAGTACTTCAAGTAAAATGAATGGAAAAGTCGGCCGTGGAATGAAAAATATTTACATTTATATCTTTGTTCAATGATGAAAACGTTAGAGTGTCAATGCGTGTCTCTTAACGAAAACGCTCACTGGAGAAAAACAAGAAATGGGTTTAGAAAAGTGTTTTCGTCTCACGCATGTGAATCATTTAATTGACGCACCGCATTATCATCATTCATTACTCATTGTCCTTATAAAGTTTGCAAGAGTACTTAATGGAAGAATGACGGAAAGGGTTTTCTCCTTCGACCACTTGTTTTAATAAATACATCGATGATGCAAAAAACAGAATCAAAAGAAATTGTTCCGGAGTTCTAAAACAGGGAACTCATTGAGTAAAATCATTTTTTTTCGTTTTGCTCTCGAGGTTGAGGCGAAAGAGGATCTGGGGAATATGCTTATGAACTTGGAGAAGGCGATGATGAGGTGTCGTCTGAAGATAAAAAAGTAAATTTCCTGATCTGTTGCCGAAGTGGGTTAGGAAAGGTAACTGTGAAACTAGAGACGCGAAATCTGGAAGAGGGACGTTTTTTTATTATTCCCGTGAACTCAACAGAGAGAGAAGATGGTAGAAGAAAATAATGAATAGGCCATTCCAAGTATAGAAATTATTCTTTCATAATAAAAGTCTATTGATAGCCGGCAACAATAGCTATGGCGTATGGAACGATATCATTAAAACGTATATGTGAAGTATGCTTATTGGTGATGTATTGAAATAATAGCAGTAGATAGAAAAAGATTGGATGAACTGAGAAAAATGTGCTACGTGAGAATGCTGGGGATCAAATGTATGGGTCGAATGACTGAAGAAGAGCTTTACAAGAGGGGAAAAGAAATAATTGAAAGGCAAGCCCTGAAAAGGATGAGGATGTATGATCGGATGCACTTGAAAACACGATGAACTGGTTCAAAAGACATTCGGCGAGGATAAAAATGAAGGTTAGAGGGGTGAAGAGGTAAATTCCTAATGAGAGGTGTGGAGAAACTAATGATAGACATCAAATAAAAGAAAGATAAGAGCATCAATAAGTCAGCAGATAAATTAACTGAGAGTAGATCTCCTAGAAAGCAGTCAGAGAGTTGATAAACTGTGGTGATGATAAGAGATATAGATAAATAATCGTGAAAAATATTTATTTCTGTAAGTCGATCCTATAAAATACACGTATGGCAAATCACTCCGCAAGACAATGGGAAAACGAATTCGCACTGGAGTCAATAGAAAACTTTGGTTTCTGAAGCCTCAAACATTTGTATGAATATGTATTTTGTCCTAAACCATTGACCACTTTGAGTTGGAATAAAGGCATTGTGAGCTAGAATCGTTTGCAAGGATCTGAGAAGAGAGAATTGATTCAGTCGATAGGGATATACGTGCAAAGTCAGTCCTCGCTTTTCGTCGACTTCCTCACACGCAAACAGTAGTGTTCTGTTGCCTGGGGGGAGGGGTCCCTTCAAGTATGCAACCAGTCACAAACGTACCCCTTTTGCGGATACCCTTGGGGAAACATTCATGATATTGATCTCATGATGCTACTTAGGCCGACCTTAGAATAATTTATCTATTAAATAATTCAAAATCAAACAAAATTTAAAACATCTTTATTCATAAATTTTAGATAATGCAATGCTTTTTTTAGTATTTGACATTTAAAATAATCCTAGAAACTACATATTCTCTCAGGGTCAACTCTGCGACCGCTAAATGAACAGGTACATTTCCTAGAAAATCATTTGTTACAATAAAGAAGGAAATGTAATCGCTCACATCCATTAGCCCGTCCGCTATGCTGGCTCTAAGGGAGCACACGTAAAGTGGTAAATGAAGACGAATTTTTAATAATTAAATAGGAAAATCTAAACGGGTTGGTACGGTGTGAAATGCGTTCACATACCAACTTGAAGGATGCAGAATCAAAGTTCCATTGGTTATTGTGTAAAATTTGACAGTTCGACTGAAGCATTTTGAAGAAAAGCGAAGGCTCATCGGTCCCCCATGCATGGATTGTCCATTGGATTTTTTGAATAAATAGGAGAAAATACAAAGAACTGTGAATAAATAATTCATATTTGATATCAAAGAACCTCTTTTCGAGTTAATTTTCTCGCTAATGAAATAGGGTACGACATTTTTAGGGCCAATTTTACTTTATTTTTGCAATTTACAGATAATATCTAGGTTGAAATACTAATTCGAGTCATCATTTCCTCCGAAGTCTACGTTACTTTGGTGACTACCTCTTCCGACTTAGCCTCCTCGATCAAATCCATCACCAAGTGCTTAGAAAGGTTAGTATACTTAAAAAAACAACATCTCAACTTATGTCTAGTTATAACGTAAATTTCTCGTACGTAGTAGGAATCGAAACTCTCATCACTGTGTCCTACATCTCATCACTGTTTTCTCCAAAATCTTTCTTTTTGAGAAAATACTATCAACTTGCATCAACAGCATCCTAATATACCTGTATCTTGAAAAAACACATTATCAAAGTGGGTATGCTGTTTCAAAAACTCAATTCAATCCGAGAAAGCCTTCCGAGAACGCCAGGGAGCTTCGTTGAACTCTAAATTCGCATTATTTTTTCCACCGAAATCTTTTTTTTTTGAGTGAGCTCTTCCAAAACGTTGCTCCCTTCTCCTGCTCGCCTCAACGGATGAGGGTACGGAATTTGGGACCCTGCATCCCCTTCTGTACATTTGAGAATACGCCCATGTGCAAAGTAGAACAATTTATGTATAACTCGGTCATTCTATGGCTTATTTGACAAATTTACCCGCTACGCTTCGCGCATTTCCTATATTTTCATTTTTAATTAAATGATTTTGAGTGCATTGTATCATTATATGGCTTTGAACAGAAACGTGTAACAGTATCTCCTCCTTTGGAAGGAGTACCCCAATTCAAAACCGAGGGTGAGGTCAGGGGTTATTTACCCCTCGAATAAAAGCTAGGTTTTATGTATGCAGCAACATGCCGGGGGGGTTAAATGTAAATTTTCGTTATATCCTACGAGCCGTCCCGTTTTAAATGGGCTTAGTGACAGCGTCCTTAATCATGCGATTTGATTTAATCCGATGTGTTTGTGACAGGAATGCCACCTTAAAATTTGTTCATTTGGACAAGGACAAGGAGAATTTGGTTTGGTTGCGGGTTGTGTGAGGGAGGAAAGAGTACTTAATGTATTTTTGATGGTATTCCTTCCAACCAAATTCGTTTCAACCAAGTCACGCCTGAAACCAAATGCTCTATTTAATCCAAATTTAAATCTAATTCAAAGCGGTGGAATCACAAACTCTTTTTATGCATTTTCAAATCTTAGCATGTATTATAAATATAGATTCATGTGGACTACAAATTATATACCTATCCATACCCATGCATTTTTTCACCCAAGTGATAAGGGTATTGCTTACAATGGGCATTGTAGGAAGCCCTCAAATGATGAAGAGACCCCCAACCGAAGGGGTTAGGACCAAAACCCTCGACTAACCCTATCCACTAACCGCTGAATCCCTGTAGACTTATATGTAATCCATTAAGATTCCATTAGAATTCCTTAGATCTTGTAAGTAGAAGCCACCTTGTGCTAATTCTCATACTAACATTTTGGAACTCTTCTTTGTCATCTTGTTTCGTCCAGCAATTTGGCTCCTATTCCGTTGAACTCTGTTTGGCAAATGACGCCACGCTGCTTTTCGTCAAACAGTTTATTTTCATTTGGTAACAATTGTCTCTTTGTAATTAAGAGATAAGTACGAGCTCTTATTTTTGCTGTGTGTATTAAGGGTTTTAAGAAATAATAAAAGAAATGCCAAACTTAAGGTCAATTTTGGATCGAATGAGAAGTTGACGGAACACGGTCGCCGGTCGGTATTGAATGAGTATGTTCGGTGTTATGAGAAAAAAACGGGACTGTCTGGTTTTATTAATGCCCTTCAAATTCGGATCTACTCCTATTATATGGACAACGAAGGTTTATTTTTCAGAATTGGAAAACGGTTTATCAATGAAAAGACAAATAATAACCGCTCATTCTGACGCAATGTTTGTTTATCGAAAACGGTACTAATCGATTCGTGGTGCAATCGAAACTCCGCGCTCATTTAAATGCGGAGACCACTGGTTTAGAAAAGAGCAGCCTTTTAAACTCCAGCAGGAAATCAGCAAACAAGAAATTTCCATCTGGAAAAAAGAGACTCACAAAGGCGAACCTTTCAGTTTCCGCTCATCCGCCAGACGGAGTCGGAGTAAGATCATCCCCATCCCTTCTTGCGCCTTCATTTGCCTCCTCTTTTATTTCCTGGGTCCTTTGTAGCGGCGCAAAAGGGTAAGGGAAGCCGCCCGGCAAGATCTCCCCGTGGATTCGAGTATTCAGCGATGCCTAATCTCTTAACGTTTCACTCGGGAGCATGCATAGCCAGTCTTTAACTCTCCTTGGAGACGCCAGATGGGGTTGTGGCAGCGGAAGAATGTAAGAGGAGGAAAAGAAGAGGGGGAGGAGGCATCGAAGGACGAGGGGAGAGGGTGTAGAAGGGTGGGAAGGGAGTGAAATAAAAACTAAACCGTCGTCGAAGTACTGTCGAGTACAACCCTCCGGTTTTTATTCATGGTACTTATATTTTTCCTTGAATAAAAGAATTGCGAAACGCGGCGGTTCTCGTTCGTCCATTGTCTCTCTGATTTCGGTCCTTTCGCGTTTTATCGTTGCTCGGATTGAAGAGTTTTCCTCGTTTCTTCGAAACAAAACTGAGCGGGGGAGAGGATGGAAGCCGCGTAAACAGAAAGCAGAGAGAGAGAGAGAGATCCCGTCCTTGTACGAATTGCGAGCGCGGTTATTTTTTTATGAATTGTGAAGAGATCCTTTTTTTTTAGTGTTGTTTTTTCTTGAAATCTTAATCTCGCGCACGTCGAAGAGAAGTGTATCACTCTTGTGCTATTTTCGTCGCTCTACATTCATCCCAGGTACTGGGCGAGTGATGAGGAGGTGCTAAATTTAGCGGAAGCGATGGGGTGACTCGAGAATTAGCGAGTCATTTTTTGCCAAGATGAATGGATGCTTGAGAGCAGTACTTTGAGTAGCAGTCAAAACATCGTGCTCAGATACATTCGCTAGCAGTTCACTGTAACAGGTAATTCCCGATCGATTTCACGACCTGAGGTCTTTCTTTAAATGCCCAATTCCATCGAATGTCTCCCGGCATCGTTCGCTCTACATGCAGCTGAGCAATGGCCTGTATAGCATACGAAAGGTATATAAAAAGTAAATTACCCCCAAAGACATAAATGCTGCAAAGTGAAAGGACACTCTTCGCAAAAAATTACCGCAATTCGTGGGTTAATTTTAAGGAATGATGTTGTTATAATACTCTGAAAAAATGGCAACTTTAAGTTGTATTTTTCTTCAGTGATTTATTTGTGCAGCAGTATTTTAAGGCTACAGAAAATCATGCACTTGAAAGCAAAGTGTAATCCCTTGGGCAAAATTTACAAACATGTAATCCATTGGTGAAAGTGGGAAGCTTACTTGGAAACCGTATAACTTTTTTTATATTCAGCGCCCCATAAAAAATCAAAAGCTATGAATTTCAAACTCAGTTATTCGCTCCAAATAGAGCGATATTTGCATAAAAACGTTCTTTCGTTCCCAAGAGCGGTGATATAGGACATAGGCAGTCGTATTATCAGTATTTCGTTCCTCCTATCCGAGCACGCTCTCAGAGCACCTTCCTTTCTCCACAAAGGCACATTAGACCCAGGCCGTGCTCTTACCGCATGAATGCTCTATGAATATAGATTTCGCATAAAATTCTCTCGATGAAAATCACGGCTGAGAAGCTTTATATGTTCCCTAGTCATTGTTTCTTGAATTTTCGTCTCTAAAATTGAAAGTCTTTTTTGACTTGGATAAAATTATATTTATCCGCCAAATGTAGGTTAAATTTTCATTACAGCTGGTAGAATTGATACTCGACACTTATTGAGACGATGTATTTCCTCGAGTTCACATAAAACTTGTTCGAAATATATGTTAACCCTTTTCATTTGTTAATAACTAGAACATATCGCGTTTATAGATTTAAATTGCGTGACTTTAAAAGGAATTGTTAAAATCCTGCTTCAACAAGTTAGACCAATTAAGGGTTGTTGAATATGTAGGAAGAGCACATATAAGACGGTGGGAAGCACATGTTTTGTGAAAAGGACATTAACCCTCTTCTTGGCGAAAGTGGAGTCACAGATTAGCATTCCACTCGTACCTAGCCGCTGTGTTCTTCCCTAACATAACTTAATGATTCCTATAAGCATAATTCCCCATGACTGGAAGACATGTATTGCTACTTTGATCTTTAAAGTGGCCCACATAACCCCAGAATTTTAAGATCGATATTCAATCCCTCGAGGAGTTTGGGATGATGCGGTGGCTAACGTACTGGCTTCCCATCTAGAAGGCCCGGGTTCGAATCACAGCAGTGGCAGATACATTTCTTTGGTATCCCGATCCCTACTTGAGGTGATTTGTGGAGGGTAATTTGGGTTAGTACGCCTTCCGTTGAATGGGACGTTAAGCTGCGGACCCCTTGGCGCCTTTCGTTAAGAGTAGGCTAATGCCGACGCCGGGTTTCTCTCCGCCCTTTATCCTTTCCTGTCCATCCCTAATGGTGCAAATGACCTCAACTGTCGGTCGCCTCCCTTAAAAACTGCAATTTAATCCCACAAGATCCTAGAAGGCACTTGTATTGTGTAGTGTGTATCCTAGGATCCTGTGGGATATAGAGGGTCATGTGGGAGCAAGTTTTAAATGTGTCATGACAATCCTTGGAGATCACAGTTATATGCCTTGAATATTGTCCGGGTTGAGTAAAAATGAAAGCTCTGTAAATAATAGCATAATGTAATTTTAACGATAAGGAAGAGGGATAATGATAATTATTTACCGGAGTAAACTCGTTAGAATGACTTAGACCTAACACTGGGCATACTGTACAGTGCGACTTCAAGTTCAAAAGTAAGCGGAACGTAGCAAAAAGCGTTCTAGTTCTAATCAGACAGTCGTTTCTGGACTCCATAAGAGATGCTCAATCGGGTATTTAGCCTGATTCTTTTTAGTAATGCGAAAATCGTAACGAGGACATTATTGGAAAAATATGAATACTTGATGAACAAGCCGTAATTTTTAGAGAAACAACTGAACATGTAGAGTGAGAATTATTTGAAAATGGCATTTTGAGTTAAGACCATTCATTTAAAGTATTGGATTGAAGAAGAAAATTATTACAAAAAATGCTCTGTAAAACACTTGCAAAAGGTCATACGGGTGGTGTCCTAACACCCCCCGCTACACGCCCTTGCGGCGGCTTGCGGGGTTTTCAGTAGATGTAGATACGGGGAAATCGTCGATTCCAAGTGTTTTTGTTGAACGTTACAGGGGATTTGAAATTCTGGGCTCCTTAAATGAGGAAAACGGCTGTATAATATCGTACACCTATTGTACGTTTGGAAAATTCAAGAATTGCCTTTTCATTTATTTTCACACCCCATAGAACATGTTCAGTAAGGATGTAAGATTCATTCCACACTCCGCGATACCCGAATTGAAGAAATTAAAAAAAAATATTTTGCTCCAACCAACTCGTGATAACTTTTTCGTGGGTAATAAAAAAATTTGCCATTGCCTTTTTCTGTTTTCTGTTCATTCATTTTCTTGAGAAAATTAGAATCATGTATACAAAAGTAATTTTGCAACATATGCAAGTAAACTTTGGATATCATAAGATTAACTTTTTGGTGAGAGAAGACAAACCTTATATTAACAAGTCCAAGGACACTTACCTTACAATAAGTTCATCCACTTCCCAAACTCTTCTTTCATAGATTTCCAACATCCCGTTCCGCTCTCTAACCTGGCTGACATGTGGCAGTAATTCTGAGAGCCTTTCAAACTACCCTCTTATACGGAGATGAAGAGGAGGTTATTGTAAAGTGGGATGTCAGGATTTTTAATGCTAGGGAGGCAAAGGAATGAATATCAATCTACGGCTGTGTAGACTGTGTCCATCCAAATCCTACTTTAAGTGGTAGAATACCAAATGATAATAATTTGTGTATGAGTGAATATTTACACACAAGTGCTGGTTTCTAAATACCTCGCGCAACAGACCCTTCTTAAAGAAAACAGAGTATATTTTTCGATGCCTGATGAATTAATGGTGAACGGAGAATCGGGAGAAAGAATACAATATTAGTACCCGGGGAAGTGTTCGGATTGAAGTGAACAAAGCACGTAATAAGTGTTGAACCTGGAATTGAAGAGGCTCTCTGAGTGAAGAGATTCAACGAACTAAGTTACAAGTTTGAAACTGCACCAATCAAAACTTGGAAATTTTCCAAAAAATAAAATTTAATACGACCTGTGTCAATGTAACTACGTCATCATCAGGTGATGATGATGTAGTTACAGGTACTGTACATTGAAACCTGTCGTATTAAATTTAATTTTGTTGAAAATGGCCAATTTCTAATTAATCATGATTATCACGCCTGAAACGTCTCTTTTTATTTATAACTGCAATTATTAAGGATGACAAGTCAATCTATCGATAGCATTACTTCAGAAAATACAACTTATTTACTGCAGCGACTCATGCAATTTTCAAGGGTTTTTGTATTTTCCCGACCCCGCATAAAATCTAAATGTTTTGAATACTCCAAAAGTTATTTCGCATTGTAAATGTCAGGCAAAGGTATATTCCTGGATGCTGCATGATGAGGGTACCGTATTCTGAATTCAGACTCCCAACCTCTCAGCAAGGCCGACTTTTTTCTTTTCTATCTCTTTATCTGTCCCTCTCGAAACGCCTTAATTAGTGACGGCTGAGATTTGCAGACTGTAAAACCTTAACCAGTTTAATGAAAATGGTGTCTCATTCTTCCTTCTCTCTGGTGTCTCATTCTTCGTGTCACTTAAAGTTTGACAGCACTAAAGGCTTTTCTCTTTTGAGGTTTCCTTTCTAAATGCCTACCAGTCACCTTCAGTGACAATAGTTGACTTTCAACTTTAGGTGCCCTGCGGGTCAAGGTCATATCTCACCGTCTGGTTGCAGTCCTACGGCTTTCACCAACAACATCCGCGCCAAAGTTCTCTTAACTTTTTACGTTGTTTGTTACAATTTTTTGGTGTTTACAGTTACAGCCATTAAGTTATTATTTCGTTGACCTATTGACGGATTTTCGTTTTCATTGTGAATTTTTACCTGCCAACTTTTTTTACTCACAAATTTTATCGTAAAGCTCACCATTTCTCAGAAAACCCTCAGAAATTCTGGACTCTGCAGTTTGAAGATCCTTGATAATTTAATAGCTTTTAACGAATTCTCAAGCAAACATATCATAGAGTTCTCTTATTTTAGTGATAGAATCAAATCTGATTTTACATAATAACAGGGAATATACCCGTTGATGGGTTCTAACCGTAGTGTTCCCAGAGTAGTACCTCTGCAGTCGCCTGAAAAAAATGAAATTAATATTTTTTCAGTTTTTAATGGTCCAATGAATCATGATAACGGAATATTTTCACTGTTGTTATTTTAGGAAAATTATGGCCACGAGGTCAGTTTGCTGCCAGAAATTTGAAATGAAATGCAAACTAAATATCAATTTTTTTTTAGTTTTAAGTCACAGCTCCCTTGATAAGTGAATCCCTTTATCTGAAAATGCACGTCTTAATTGGAATATAATTTGCGTGTACGCAATGAAATCAGAGAATATATGCAGAGTTATTCTCTTTATTACAGATTCTATAATACATTTCCTATAGTAATAATACCCTATATTTCCGATAGCGAAGTAGAGATAAAAACTATAATTTATCTCCCCCTCATTCTACTAATTTCAAATATAAGTAAACTGAAATCATTTAAAAATCACAAAGAAGAGATCACCATTATATAGGTTTAACATATTTATTATTTCACTTGATTTCTTCCTTCTGTCCGCTTCAACAATCTTGACTTCAGAAGTTTAACTATTTCTCACGTTAAAGACACTCTTCATATGCTTTATGAGTTGAAATACGTATTCATTTGTGTCTCCAAAAGGAATTATCTGCCTGAGATGAATGAAGAGTGACAGAATAGTCTTGGTTATAAAACAAATGCTTTTCCTAAATACTTTATTAAATAAGGTGCACAATCCCAGCACCCTTTTTTCATGACCAATTACCATGATTCTCGCAGGATAGAATATTTAAATTGGCTGTTTTCCAGTGTCAGTAATACCTACCTGCATACGGTTGACTTCATTGTCTCTAGAAACCTATTCTTTTGAAATCAGTTTTTCATTATTTTTAGAGTTAATTCTTTTTCTAAGTTATTCGTCAACGAAATCAAATGATTCCGTATAAATTAATGTCTGAAGGGTAGCATACATCAACATGGGAATTTTGAATTTTTAAATACTAAGTAGAACTTTAGAATAAGACAAACTGAAATCACCCAAGAGTGAATAAGGAGAGTTAATTAAGAATAAAAGTCAAGAGAGGTATAGAATTTGTGTTAAAATATTATTAAATATGATTTTTATTTTAACCTTATCTCCGGCATCGGCTACCGTGTCAACCTTTACTCTTCCCTTGACACTATTATTTTGAATGATATGTATTATTGTTGTTAGAGAGCCGTTCAAGGTCAGATTTGGATGGACGAAAAAAGTGACAATTTTTCCTCCTCTCGTTTATCTCAATGATAATCCTATGTACCTCCTCAGGTGCACGTGGGAACTTGATTTGGGTTCTATATTTGCGGCATGGAGCTGGTTTTCCTTTTTTTGCGTTAGGAACTGACGCTTAATATATTAAATCAGCCGGCGACATTCCTTCCTCATAAATTCCACGAAATAGCCAGTAAAAAATCTTCTCTCCACGTTTTATTTAACCCTCAAGTCTTTCCGCGGATATGTATCCATCCCAAAAAAAACTTTTGATATCATTCCCTGAATATCTTCTATCTTGCAGTCAAGTTTCCCTGAGCAAAGTCAATCTTCATTTACGCCATATTCTCTTTCTATGGCTAAGCGTACTACTCTAATATTTGTGGCATTTAGATCATCTACGTGTTACTTCCATCAATCTAAAATTGGGTAAACTAATAATTTTTCTGCCTTTTCTTATATTGTGTACACCATTTTCTTCAGTTTAAGATCCCTCAACAAGTTGCAATTCCATCACTTTCTCAAAAGAAATACCTTTTAACCGTGCCTGAGTAATGTGCACTGCAATTCTATTGGTTGTGAATATGTACTTCATGAGGTATTAGCAGCATAAATATGCTTTTAAGTTTCGTAGTATAAATAACATTCTCGCTTTAAATATTACATGAGGTGCTACATCCTAGTTGTTCTACTATCAGTAGTTTTATATTAATTCGATCTCAAATGGAGCAGGAGACTATCAGAACACATATATTTTGAGTTGGGTTGAACACCATCACAATTGGGCGAAGGGAATGGATTTGTTTGAATATTGAATATCCCTTAGTCTATAATAATCATATATTTATAACCTTAGAGTTTTCTGTGATTTAATTCGATTTCTTTCCAGAATCATCACTCCTTATGCGAACGTACTTTCAACTTGCTCAGTTTCTATTCCCTTCTCCTCTCTATCTCCTTCACCCTAGTTGCTTCACTGTAATTCTTCCATATCTATTTTGACGTATCTTTTATTGTATTTGTTTAATTTGTAGATTTTTCTTTTGTAAAATTTGATATTCCCTTAGTACAATCAGCACATCATTGTTTACTTTCCTTTAACTCCATCTTACACGTATTTTCTCCATTATTCCCTGCACCCTCATTTCAAAAATATTCTGCCTGCGTCCATTCATCTTAATTCTTCAAAATACCGATTTTGAAGCCATACAAGACTGCGCTCTAATTAGAGGTTTCCAGTATTCTCCTAATTTTATTAATTCCAAATACTTTTTTGCCACAAGACTCAAATTTAATTCACTTCCCTTTGCAACACCACTTTCATGAACACAAAAATTTTCTCTTAATATTCTCTAAGCTATATGTGGACTTTTGCCTGAAATAAGCTCAAATAAATGAAAATTTCCGCCAGAATTTTTGTTTTTATGTTAATTTGTTTTTAATTAAACCTACTCCTTTATCGGTAATCTTATTACTCCAGATTAATCTTCATCCTATTACTCTTATATATGCTTATCCCACAATGTGCTTGTAATGGCTGTAAATCCAACATAAAATAAGTAAAACTAGAGAAAATATTATCAATTCAGCATCAAAATTTAGTCTAATCTACCATTTAGAACCTGCAAATATATCCAGAAGATAATATGAGTGAATAATGTTTTTGAAAAAAAACACCAAGCCTTTTTATTTTATGTGCTGTCGTGGTACCAAGTAATCCTAGTCCTTGACTAACTTTGATATCGTGATCCTCTTCTTAAATCTCCTTCCATTTCACAGCAATATTTTTAAAAAGTCTCGTAAATATCAAAATCGCTTATGTTAAAGGATAAAATCGTAAAATGAAAGAGGTGCAAATGGGAAAGATGACGGGACTGAAATATTTAAGTTGATGCTCTCGGGAAAAAGTGCCAACAGCCATTTCTTTCTTGCTGTGGATTCCCAAATTTGTCTCGTAGATCGATTAACAAATTTTATTCGGGCGATCTCAGATATAAATCAGGAGTGACACCATTTTCTCCGTAATTTCCGACGAGCATCAAATCTTATTTTCAATAGCGAGTCTATCTTGTCTAAAAATATTTTTTGTGCTCATATACGATATAATTGGGTCAACCGGATGTCGTGTTCTTTCGGATATTAAAGCACACACGTATGCTTCAAGATTTGTCATTGTTCATTTTTAGATGGATCAGTGAGATATATACAAGTTATTTTAATGCCAGTTTATCTTTTTAGATAACTATTTACCATCAATATATGTCTTATTTTTCCTGTGGGTGTTCCCATGATCCTAGAGGCAGATTCAGTACATCGATCGTACACGGACCATTTTGAAAAACATCAGAAGATGCTAAGTTTTTGGACGGGTAAATCAATGCTTATGATAAGAGGAATTGTTTTTAGCAAGAGTCTAAATGAATTAACGTTAGTGCACTCAGACATGTTTCTCAGTCTTCTGATAATAATTAAAACTCTCTCAAAATAGACTTGAAATTGAAGCCTAACGGTGGTATGTCTCACGACTTGAGTGATACTCTTTTTGGTTCATACTTTACATCCTTGTCGTAATTTGATCGCAGTATTCGCAGGATTGGAATATTGTTATTCTCAGTATCGCTTTTATTTTTCCACTCTTAACCCAATTCATTTGCTTATCATTCATTTCGTTGTTTTGATTATAAATTAAGTGCCTTGAAGTATTATATGCGCAATGATAACAAATGAACATTATGTGAACGTAGATAACGAGGTTTCATGTTTACGTCACAGAAACCTCTCGCTAAAATGCACCTAATATATGGTGCCATCAATTGCTTTAAGACCTTCATCAATGGAAATTCAGGGTTATTTGTAATAAACGCGGCGGTTTCATTTATTGAATCCGATATGATAAGTTCTTTGATTGAAGTATCATTTTTAAAGTACGCTGATTCAAAGGAAATGCTATAGCAACAATAAAATGTGTAAGTTTGTGTGTAATTAATTATTAAGCCTCGTAAATTTGTTTTTTGAGTAAATGTAGTATTTTTTCTTATTGAGTGGGATTAATTCATGGAAAAAGGAAGCTAATATAAACAAATTCTTTTCACTATTTTAGCATATATTATTTTATTAATTCAACCTCTTAATGTGAAAATGTTTTTCAGAATTTTTTGGAAGAAAATGGAAAAATTGTTAGAAACTTCAAGTTTGACTACTGAATAATCTGAAGATGTTTAATATCAAAAATTAGTTTACTATACGGCCTTCTCACCGATATAGGACGAAAGCGGTTCACCTCAAAAATATTCACGTCACCTTAGTTTTACAAAATGTTAGCTGCCCTTTGTAATAAAGTCATGAGCATTTACTTTGCGCAACATTGCCTTTTATCTAAAGATCTCGGTTTTTATCTCTATACCCTAAATGACGGCGGTCATTATTCACTGGTTTATTCTCGTCAATTTTTTTAAGCTGTATTTAAATGGCCCTGAAGAGGTTAAATTTTTTTCCCCATAAGATCAATCCAGTTTTTGTTAACTGTTATGTAACTTCTATGCAGTTGATAACCAGTGAGCTCTGCAATGACTGACGTCTTCTTTGCTATCTTTTCCGATTTTAGCGCTCTCGATTCACTGAATATACCAACCGTCTGTTGGCGTCTTCCTCGAAATCATCGATCGCCAGGAAGAAAAAATGATGGATTTGCAAGTCCTTGGACTTATCTGCAGAGTGACAGTGAGAAAATCTTATTACAAATTCATTTTTAAATATACTCATTGTGAATTGCGTCTGAGGAAAATTTCCTTAGTAGCCGAATTTGAGCGAATCTCTAAGGATTTTTTTCAATATGATTCCGCATGCCATAATTCCAAGAATGTTCACGACTCTCTCCAAACTTCACTTTAAAACTCTGTCATACGAATAGTATTAAGGGAGACGTAATGGAAAAAATTCTGTTTTGAAATATGATGGAAAATATCAGAAATAAAGCAGCATGCCTCTGTTCCGCACCTTTAAGATGCCATGAGGGTGCATGAAGTACACCAACCTTAAAATGTATCAAAAAAAAGAAACTGTGAATTTGTTATTAACTCTTCATGAGCAAATGGCAATATGATATTTATTTTTAAATATGTTCAGTCTACGTTTTGCTGTTAAAGTCGTCTTGTCGGTCGATTGTCGTTTGTCAATGGAATGTGTAAAAAAATTATGTTGGAAATAACACTCTACAGAGCTTGAGCTAATCAAAATTAATTATTACGAATGCATACAGGAATCGATTCTATCCTATCCGATTAAAATGCAATCGATTAATCGAACCACTATGGATCGATCGAGTCATGCGAGCTCCATGTAATTGATTATTCCGGTCTCCATTCATATTATCCTGAAAATAATGGCTATTCCTCTTAGAAGGCATGCTGGTGCTGTACCCCCTGCCACACACCTTTTAGGTGGCTCGCAGGGTATTAATGTAGAAGTATATGCAATTATAGGCCACTGCCAAACATTCTAACAAGCTGAAATTTTTACATTTCCCTTCAATCGTAAATAAACTTACCAAACACGTTTGACACCAGGAGAGTTCATTCAGGATCACACTTGGAAAGAACCTGCTCCAGGTTTGAAGAAAATTAAATCACATTACTTGACATTTGGGAGTAGTAAAAAGATTGAATACTGGCACATACTGTGTAGCTGTGAAGTGAATTGGCTTCAATATGGCAGTAAGATGTGAGGAAATAGAGAGGTCTTGCCTATATAGATCGATCGACCACACCCACTATTTATTACTCTTATTTCATCCGCATACTGTGAATCTCTATGTAGCCCGTGGCCTCCATAAACTCATCCATATTCATAGCAAACTGAAGTGCCCTGAGCATTCATCACTCTCTGCAAAATTGGTTTGCACTATCCTTGATTAGGGGGAGAACAGGTCTTGTTTCCCATACAGATCCGTAGTTATCAATAACTTTTAGTGACTATATTTAGCAAACTAGTTGATATCGATTAAACCATATTTTTAATCCATTAAATTATATTTATTTCAGTCAACCGTCAGGGTGTGTGGTAGGGGTTTACACATTATTATAGATTACACAGCAGACTACTTTTGTCCCAAAATACTTCTCCCCCTGGCGAAGTTGGACAATTTTATTCTGATTCCCGATTGTTCGTGGGAAAAATGATATCTTAAATGTATCTGTTCTTCGCTTAATATCTCTAATTTTATTTATATGATGATTCCAATCATAATACGATGGGGCTTATAACGCATTTTCAACATCATCGCTAAAGAGACATTCACAAAGATTTTATCTGTAATTTAACTTACGCTCCGTGAGTGATTCCAAGCCTTGCTCCTATAATAATTTCCATGCGCTACTCAGTTTATCACCACAACGTTTTACAAATCTAGCTCATCACACTACACACGATGTAATTTGGCAATCAATCCAAATTCATGAGGATCTCATAAAATCCCATGGATAAATTCTGGAGTACTGATGAATATTCTGAAAGCTGATTCAACTGAAAAGTTTCCCTGTTACTCGAGCACTTTACAAGCTTCACTCGTTTCCACTTTGAAGAGAGTGCCACTTCACGTACTTAAGATACGTCCATATTTGCCATCAACAGTTCTGAAGAACGCAGATATCGTTTTAATTGCTGGTTGTGAGGCGACTCATTACCAGGCGAGAAATATCTCCAGCTAAAACAGTAAAACATGACTCGGGTTCCGCTTTTTCATTTTACGATAAAATTTTCTTCTCGGATCGTCGTACCAAAAGCGCGAATGGAAGGAATGCAGCTGACTCCAACGAGAGACTTTCTAACCGAATGACATTCGCCACACTTGAAGGGACGGTGAAAGTAACTTTTTGTTCATGTTTATCCCCACTCTCAGAAGGTTCTCCGATTATGCGCTTTGAATTGGAACTTTGTTTTCACCAGAAAGGGCGCCCACTTTCATAATCGTGCTGAGTATCGCTCTATTTTTACTCTTAATGTCTAATCATGCCTTAAATGGTTTTCAACATTATGAAATGAGCTATCCCGGGGAAGGCGAATGATTTTTACACTCTGAAATTGTTGCATTGTAATGGACTTAAGCGGATGACTCCGTCAAAAATAACTGTCGCGGCATCTTCCGCAGTTTCTTGGAATTAGAGGCAAACTTAATTTATATTTTTCATGGAAATGAAATCTTGTTTCAGGAGTAAAAACATGCGGCAGAGATGTCATGAAATTATGTAAAATTAATTGCTCATGCATGGTAGGGGATCTAAAAAATGTAGCGAAAGAATTAAGCACAGAAGATTAATGACCATTTTTCCGTCTTCTAGGTGGCAGCTCGTAGTGACGTGGTTACCTCGCAATCCGCTGTGGACCTATAAAGTAGAATGCAACTTGATGCGAAACAAACAATAGCATGCTAACGCCCATTTAAACAGATGAATGTTTTCATGCAAAGCTTGTTTTAACTTACACGCATGCAAATACATATAAAATCATCTAACAAACACAAGCATATGCACCTACAAATGCACCACATGTCTACGCAACGTTAAATCTTGTACTCGCTTGAAAATCGATTTTTATACTGTTGTTACTACGACTTCTGTTTTTTAGTATTATGATGCCTGCTTGTCCGACTAAGGAAAGAATATTTGGATCTTCCTGTGCATGAGTCTATCTTCCTTATCTTTGTGGTTTAACCTACTCAAAAAGTATGGGGCTATAATAATTTCCTTTGTACTAAGGCTACATTTCTGAGTAACTGATGTTTCTACTCTTTCTTGAAATTATCATCATTATTATTATTTATAAGTTAAATTCCATACATTTACTCGATTAGGAATGTAAAAGGTTTGTATAAAAAATATCGGGAAACTTTTTTTCCTGACGTGACCGTACGTAGTTTTCTTGAACTGGGGAAATTCGTACGGAGACGTTGGGAAAAATGCCTCAAGTGTTAAAGGATTGAAACATATCACAAGCTGCAGATTTTAAGTCGCTCAAGTTTTCCAAAGCTAGCCGATAGAGCGTGGAGGACGAGCCCGGCGCTGGATGACCATCGACATCAAGAACCGGCGACAAAGTGCAACGTGTGTGTGTGCAGTGTTGAATTCAGACCGTTGGTTAAGTGTGCGCATGATCGCAGATCGTTAGTTGGTATAGATATGATGACAGTACACATCATTATCACTGAACATTTGGCGGTGCGAAAGATCTGCGCTATACTCATCCCAAAGGTCTTAACGGACGACGACCAAGAATACGCAAGCAGACAGAGTCGACTGTCTGCTTGCGAAGACCTCCTGCAACGGCATCGCGACGATTTCTCATTCCCCTTATAGTCCGAACTTGGCACCGTCAAACTATTTCCTATTCCCAAAAGTGAATTCCTTCCTCAAAGGACACCGCCATGGGAACCTAAGTGCCGTCAAAGAAGCTTACACGAGTACCCCTAAGGAACTTTCGGAATCCGCCTACCACGGAGCCTTCGAGTCATGGAAAAGCCGCTGGCAAAAGTGTGTCGACGCTAATGTACTCTGAAGAATTTTGAGGCATTGTAGCAATTTGTGAAATAAATCTATTTTTCCGAAACTTTTCCCGATTCCTTTTATACGAACCTTGTATATAATTAGAACGTCAATACATAGAGCACATTTTATAAATCAGCTCACAAATAATATGTCTTGAGTGTTCATCAGTCATCAAATACGAAGTTTCTACTTCATCAATTACTCATTCATACAAACCATGCCTATTGTTTAATGTCCTAAGAGCTCTCACATCTTAAAATCATCTTCATCCGACCCACGAGACTCTCTCTTGCATGCTATAAGGAAATCATATCGTCTAGAAAAATATTTTAATATAGAGAAAAACTTCCCTCTGATTGACTGAGAGCTATTCAATAGTTCTCCAGAAAATTCTTGTCTCTCCACGTTGATTTCTGCTGCTGTCACTATTATATTCCATTTTTATAGGAACGTCTTGGACATTTTCTATTATTCTCCAGTTAGGAATTCGCCACCACCGCATGTTCCACCATTACTACAAATTTACTGCGTGATACCCTGAAGTGTTTTCTGAATTGCTTATAATTTTATATTACAAGTCGTTATTAATTTGATATTACCTGTTGGACCGCCACATTCTGCACTCCTAAGCACACCCTCCTCTTTCTCTTAACGGGGCACCCGGCGCGTTGAGGGCACCAACGGGATAACATTACATTATTATTATTATTACCAGTAACCAACCAGAATAAACTTCTCCACTGTAGCATAGTCTTCAACATCCAACTACCAATCAATATGCTTTGCATCTACATTTTCTGCCTCTTTAGGATTTCTCCCAACAATTCCCGCATTCACCACTAGTAGGCTCGACATAATACAGGGTTCGTCCGGAAAATAAGTGTACTGACTCCTGGGCTGGGCGCGCCGCTCCAGGCGCGCCCAGCACCGCTCTGACGGGCTGCGATTGGAGGGGGGTATGTTGGCAAGCGACGCTGAAAAAGGCAGTCGGCTCTGAGCTGTGGTGTAGTGAGGAGCTCTGTTAACGCGAACCTCCACGCTCGACCCACGTCACGGAACGCGATGCCGAAGTTTTTGGAGTAGCGTTATTCCATCAAATTTGCGGTAAAGCTTGGGAAATCGTCTACCGAAACTGTCGGTATGATTAACCAGGCTTACGGGGAGTCAGCCATGTCCAGAAACATGATCTTTCGGTGGCACAAGATGTTCGTGGAGGGCAGAGAAGACGTCGACGACGAGTCTTCGAGAGGTTCCCGATGATGCCTTCACGGGAGCGTTCCAGGAATGGGAACGCCGCTGGAACAACTGTATCGACTCACAAGGGTCCTATTTTGAGGAATATTAGCTTAAGATATGTAAAAGTGTAATAAATTTTTTTTCCTGAGCTCAGTACACTTATTTTCCGGACGAACCCTGTAAGTATTAACCTACAAGGTAGCGACTGCGCATGATTATACTAGTATATTTATATATATTTTTTGAAGGCTCCCCCCACCTTTCCTCATCCTTTTGAAAAACCCTAACCCTCTCATCCCTTACCCTTTCCTCCTGGTGCTGCACCCCCTGCCATACACCTTTTCGGTGGCTCGCAGGGTATTGATGTAGATGTAGTTCCCTCATACCTAGGACTTTCTCATTTGGTTTCATTTCTGTCCACTTAATCTTCTCCATCCTTCCTTATGCTCACATTTCAAAAGCCTCCAATCTACGCCTATCATCCTGCTTCCATGGCCATGTCTCCTTACCGTTCATATATAACCACGTTCGATATCAAAGTTATAACGAACCTTTTCTTAGCATCCTTACTCAACGTCCCTGTCATAAACTCCCTCTTCCTTATGAAAGCATTTTTGCCTCGGGCAATAACTCTCCTTACATCCCTGCTACTTTGACCATTTTAGCCCAAAACACTTCCGAGATACGTAAGCTGTTCAACCTGATTTTTGCCCACCTATTTGAATGTTTAGCTTAACCATTTTTCTTTTTGGAAAACCGCATAAACTTTGTTCAATTTACCTTTATATTATGTAATAATAATAGTTAATAATATATTTTTTGCCCCTGTGATAGGTACTAATATAATTAAATAGGAATTTCAAGTCCTTCTCTGTGTCTTAAAAACTGAACTTCAGTCTAAGTGTCGATATTATCCGCCGTAGATATATGTGAAATCAGAATATTGACCCGGGAATGTAGAGCAAATAGTATGTTTTTAAGGTCTCAAAACATGTTTCATTGATTGACTTGAACATTTTTGTCAGCTCGGCGCCGCTACGATGCACAAATTATATCTGTGGGGGAAGGCGGAGACGCGTAAATCTCATAAATTGACTGAACCGCATCAACGGAGAGTGAACTCTCACCTGCCGGAGTAATTAATTCCTCTAGTCAGTAAAGAATCTTCCCTGGCGTTCATTTCCCTCGTGACTCAGTATGACGACAGTGTTGGCTCTGCAGAACACGTCGGATCTCCGAGTGGAGTGGATATTCTTAAATTATCCGGTAAAGCAATTAACTTGATTACTTTCACCTGCACATCAAAATTGAATTACCTTATGAGCTATTATGTACCGTGTTTATTTTCTGGCATCTGCCATTCGGGGGAAAATTGCGTTGGGGGAAATTTTCTCTCCAAAATTTTTCATCACGTCACAGTGCCTTTAGCAGTTTTAACGTCCATATCCGTCAAACATTTGGCTAAAATTAAGGGATTTTCAGCAATAATTGCTAATAGAATTTTTTGCTTCGCGTCCTATTTCTCGTCAAAATTCATCTGTTTTTGTGCACAGCATGGTGCTACATTGCCTAGCAATCTTACGTTTTGATGATCAAAAATTTATTTCCCGACATCATTAAAAGAGAATGGGGGTAAAATTATGAAATCTTTAACTTCAAACCAGAGAAGGAAGAGTGATTTGTATGGTAACTGCAGTTTTGTTGAGCAAGTTGCGTCTATTATTACAAAACACTCCTGGAAGAATGCAAGAAATATAGTGAAAATAAGGTTTGTAGTCAATTCCATAATCCTATCTCGGCTTTTTTTAATGAAAGTACTTAAAGTTGACGTGGATCGAAATTTGATAAGTCTGCGGCTTAACAGGAAATATTAACTTTCCCATGTTTTTAGATGACATTATTGGTAATCTACCGGTTAATGTATGTTTTGGATGGACACAGGCTACACAATGGTGGAAAAATATTTACATTTTCTTACCTCTCCTCACAAAAAACAGAACCTGAAAATCCGGAACTACCAATAGCCCCTCTTCAATTCCGTATTGCTTCTCTTTCCTCCCCTCATTCCATCCAACTTCCCAATCATATTCCTGCACTATCCTCGTTTGCCTAACGTTCTCCCCTCTATCACAGATTTCAACATTCCATTTCCAATCAAAATGGCCTTCCTGTTTCCTCTGCGTTTCCTCCCTAAAATCCTCTCTCCCCCTTTCTGTCTTTAGCGCTTCCACGTTTGTTTCCCTTTCAGTCCATGTCACCTTCTCCATCCTTCTCCACGCTCACATTTCATATGCCTCCAATCTACGCCTATCACCTTGCTTCAACGGTTTTGTTTTTGCGCCGTAAAAAACCAAGCTCCATATTCAAGTTTTGACGAGCCTTTTTCTTCCCATCATTATTCAATGTCCCTCCCATAAATACTCTCCTTCTTGCAAAAGTTTCTTGGCTTTTCGCAATTTTTCTTGTTATATCCCAACTACCACTTTGGCCATTTGGTCCAGAAAAAAAACACCGCTAGTCCATTCTCAATGGTTTCCCAGTTCAGGGTCAAAGAGACGACTACATCGTCGGTGAGCGATGGTGCCATATTTTGTAGTAACGACGCCAATCGAACCGATTTTAGGATAATATAGGAATAACGCTGCTTTGGGTGTTTTGTTTAAATTTGCCTCGTGTAAACTCAAAAGAATTATGAATAATACAATATTGAGGAATAAGATTCCATAGCTATGCTTAGCCAAGTAAGTGTTACCGCAAATTTTGTAATCGAGGTGACGCTTTTATTACTGTCCACCAAGGAGCAATGAATAAATTAATAGTTTTTAGCGTGAAACACCACCAAATTGAGAATAGAAACTCATTTGGGAGTAAATGTAAACAATATGATTAATTAAAATACTGCTAATAATCTTAATTGCATAGCAAATAACTATTCTGCGAAATCCTACTTGCATAGGCGACCAATTCATTATTTTTACAACTCACCAACGTAAGTGTTACCATTGATTACGTAATATTCGCACTGGTGAGAGGGATATAAATGGAATGGACAGATTCATGACAAGAAATAGCTGAGATGGCAGAAGTGCCGTCAGCCGAAAGTTTGAAAATCAATCACCGTGTGGGTAAATGCTCTAACCGTAGAAAAGTAATTAATGAAAATAACATGAAAATAAACCGTGCATATGGTACCAGTCTCCTGAATTTGATGATTCTTGTTTAGGTATCTCCATTATTCACACAATATTTCCTTGAATATCACCAAATATTTATAATTTCATATTTAATTTGCATCAGTTAAATTTGTATTCAATGCGAAAGTAAGCTCTGTCATTACTTGCATGTGTATATTTAAAAAATATTTATGAGAGGATTTACTAAGTTCACGGTAATAAGACTTATAGACTTTTATCCCTCATTTTGTATGAATGGGCGGGAAGGTAGCAAGTATGCCATGATTACAAAGTGCAATCTCTGTCTAGAAAATTGCATTTTTCACTGATTAATAAATAACGAAAAGTGTCTACTCTTTATGGAGCAGAACACCAATAGAGTACTGGGGCTGAAAACTTTATTAAATAATACATATTGAGAATAAATATGTTTAATACAAGGTAACGTATTTTATGCTTTAAAAATTCCAATGCCACTAATAAAACATTCATTTGAAGCCATCCTGCACTCAAAGGCAGCCAGAAAAACTCAGCCGTTGCTCAGTTGTGAATTCTGGGAAATAATGGTGATGTCGATGTTGCTACTGTTATTCATTACCATTGTGGAAATACCATCTTGACATATTGGAAGGCGCGTGCCCATGTTAGAACTACGTATGTCAGTATATGTAGATAGATGGAAAGATAACGGGAGTTGAACGATAATTGCTTTGGGAAAGAGAGCCAACGGTAGACTTAAGCAAAAGGTTTAAAAGGATACGATTCATAAGCAATGAATGTAAGTTGAGGGCGAGTAAGAGTCTGATTAATAGAGGTATCGGAGAAACTGTGAATTTGGTTACAATAGAGATTAATGAACCAATAGCAATCTCAAGAAGGAAGAAATAGACTGTGTTTAAAGTCAAATAGAGAAATAATTGCAGGTAATCCTACAAGGGAACACTTAATAGAGGGGATTCGAATTTTGAGATGGACAATGGGAGGGATATGTATGAAGTGAAAGAGTATGGCGTAGGTAAACGGAAAGACCGTGGGGAGGAAACCGTTTCTCAGGAGAAATGGATTAAATACGATTGCTAAAATCAAGTTAAAATCGTGGATGATAAGCGAGAAATTTGTGCAATCTCTAAATAAAACTGATATTAAAAGTAGCAAACATATATATATATATATATATATATATATATATATATATATATATATATATATATATATATATATATATATATATATATAGTATATATAAAATATCTTCGAAATGGAATGCTCATCGGCGACACACAAATATATAAAAACACAGATGTAGATTTTTAGAATATAGAGACACAAAGAAAGGACACTCACAATTTGTTATTTTACGTTTCGACAGCACGGCTGTCGTCTTCAGAATGGCGTTCTCGGGGAAGAGCGGAGAGGATGTGCGGGGGAGAGAGGCATTCAAACCGCCCGGGCTGAACCAAGCCCACTGAATGCATCAATTGGCTGCCTACATATCCCCCCCACCCCCTTGTTCATTTCCTATTAGTCCCTTTACCTCTCCTTCCCCCACCTCTCCCCCGCACATCCTCTCCGCTCTTCCCCGAGAACGCCATTCTGAAGACGACAGCCGTGCTGTCGAAACGTAAAATAACAAATTGTGAGTGTCCTTTCTTTGTGTCTCTTTTAGTGGATCAAGACTGACCTTGACTCCTGGTGTAGAGCTTAGGCTCTTTTTGTTTTCTACCGCCGGGTGCGTGTGGCGGGGAGGGAGCGTTCGTGTGTGTTTTATTTCCCTTTAAAGTGCTCGTTTTTTTTGTTGCGCTTTCCTTCTTCATGCTAGTGTGCTGAATTTGATTTCTTCAAATGGCTGTGCGCCGCTTAAACACGCTCGCCTTGCAAGTTGACGAGAAGGCGAAGCCCCCTACCCCGTTGGAGGTCCACCTCTTCACGTTAGAGTCGCTGGGCCTCACACCCGAAGAGATAGTGGCGATCCAATTTGGATACAATCGCCATTTGATATTCCTGAAGTTGGCAACCGAAGCTACAATGACAAGGATTTTAGACAATACTCCGCGGAAACTACCGTTTCCGTCTTTAAGTGACCAGAGGACGACAATAACAATTGACGAGACTTCCGGCAGCCCGTGTAATGTCAGGGTTCTTTGTCTCCCCGTGGAGACCCCATTGGAAGACATAACAGGCGAGCTCCAACGCTTTGGTAAAATCCATCGCTCGTGGGAGAACAGGTGGGAGGGAGACAAGATGGCGCGGGTGCTTACTGGCACCAGGGTTGTGCGGAAGACGGTCGAGAGAAATATCCCCTCGTACCTCCACATCGGCGGCAACCGGGCCATCATCATCTATGAGGGTCAGCGCCGCACTTGCACCCGCTGTAACCAAGAAGGCCACGAGCGCAAGACCTGCCCTCGGAACCAGGGAGGTAAGAGCTATGTGGAGGCAATGACGATGCCCTCCAACCCTAACGCCGCCGTGGAGATGGACGAGCCCGAAGTGGCTGTGGAGGAGAGAGCGCGGTCGCTTCTACTCATCGAGGGTGCGGCCCCGGCTGCTCCCGTCGGTCCCCCGCATCTCCCTTCAATTGGAGGGAAATGTCAGCGGGAGCGAAAATCGTCAACGGAGGAAAGGGAACCGAAAAAGAAGAGGACAGACAAACCCAAGCTCCTGGTCTCGAATACCGATCTACAAATGGCTCACGTACCTACCACCTCGCCTAATATCACACGACCTCCAGCCCCCGTCTCCGTGAGCTCGTCAAATGAGGAGGGATGGTCTTTCGCCCCCCCTCCCCCCGCTCACGCCATCGACGCCCTCGCTACGCAATCCTTGCATCACGGGTTTCAAACACCCGGAGAACCTCTGGTGACAGGCGAGGAGGATGCATCTGATTGCGATGTTTTCCCGTCCCCAACAGCTCATCCCTCGACCCCTTTATCATTGACTGTAAAGGAAGCGTCACCGACCCCGGAAGTCGACCCGCATTCAAGTTTCCCAAAGTCAAAAATCCCACATACCCCATCTTCTTTCCCCATTAAGGACAGCCAAGGTGTCGACAATCTTCCCAGCGCTTCTCAAGATACGGACCACAAGCAACTATCGCCCCTGATTTTTCCCGACCACAACCCTTCCGCAGATGAGCCCCAGCCTGCCACTCCGACCCTCCCCGAGGGTACCTCCTGCCCCTTGGCGGCCCCCAGCGGTGCTCCTTCGAAGAAGGCCCCTTGTGGAACGCTGCCGAGTTACCCGGTCTTCGTGGGGACCACGGCTGGCTCTTCCTCTTCGGACGAAGCCGGGGGGGAGGGATGTGGCGAAATGCCGCGTCCTCGCTCGTCGACCCGTTGGACGAGGCGTCCCGGGAAACGGCGAAGCACTCGTCGCCCGGGGTCGAGTCGCGACCGGAGCGACGCTAACCACGATCAGAACTCTGGGAAGTGATGTCCGGTAGCCACCCGGTGCCGGACACATTTCATCCATCGTTGAAGAGTTTTTTTTCTGAATGACTGATTGAATCGATAATTTCAACCCTGCCATTGATAATTTCTTACAATACATAATTTTCCATTGCTAGCTAAAATCTCCCTCCTAATATCTGTGGACCTTGTCTTCCTTTCTTTTTTCTTTCTAAATGTTAATGGTCAAATGTACGAGTATGCGTCTGTATGCATATGCTTATGTATGTGCGTGTGGATGTGCATGTGTGCGTATGTATGTACAAGTGGATATGTATGTGGGGTATATGTATCATGTATTTATCCAGGTATACACTTATACTAAAGAAAAACATGATGTACCCATAATCTGTGACCTGATATTATGCATAATGCTAACAAACTCTGTAATATTCTGAGCCGAATAAAATAATTTATATCATAGCTCAAGTGGTTAAGAGCATCCGCCCGGCAAGTGGAAAGATCCGGTGTTCGAGTCCCGGTTGAGGAAATATTTTTACTTTTGTGATCCGTTCGATTCCGCCTTCCCCACCTCTATTGTGTTCGTCCTTTATACGTGTTCCTATCCCTTTTCCTTATATATGTTTCTGTATATATGAGTATATATATATATATATATATATATATATATATATATATATATATATATATATATATATATATATATACATATACATATATACAGGTATACACACACACATGCAAACCTGTATACACACACACCTGTATACACACACACATGCAAACACGTATACATTTGTTCACATACATATACAAATCATTTTTTATTATTTATATTAGAATGAGGTAGGAGGAAAGTAGAAACAGACTGCCCCTTCTAACTATGAACCGAAAGAATCTTCTGCTGATGAAGGCGGCGGCTCTTGGCCCCAAAATGCCTGTAATTTTCACGAAAACTTTTCACTTTCCCAAATTAAATCATAAGATAATTGATAACCATAAAAACAAAACACAGTAATCAACCCGAAGGTCGGTTTAGCAGGTGACGGTAGAGATCACCCATTACTAAGCCCTATACGGCGTGTGAAAATTCACACATCAGGGTAGGGGGGCCAGTTCCTTTCCCTGTGCCGGTTATGGTTTCCCAGGAAGACCTCCCTGGTCCCCAAAAATAATTGATAACATCTTTAAAAATATTTATTTGATTTAATTTCCCACATGTAATTACAAAGCCATATAAAGGTTTTACTTGAGTGTAAATAATAATTTACAATCATGTATAAGGTTATAATGTTCAATGTGTTATCTAATAATTAAGTCAGATATTGGGCCAAAATTAAAAGTAAAATACGATTTCTTTTACTTGAGAGAGGCTAACGCTTCCCATGAGCGAGGATGTGGAAGCAAAGATTGTAATTTCATTAATGATATCATGCTCGACCTAAGATAATACTGTTTGAGTCAATAGAAAACCATGCAGTGTCAAAAATAAACCAAAAATAGTGATTTTATGCGTAATTTATTCCGTCCCTTGCTCATTAATAGCTTTTTGGAAATATTGGTACTTGCAAAATTCAATCGCAATGAATAGGATATCCAGTGTCAATCTTTACGTTCGTCTTGATCATGCTCAAATCAACTAATTTATCTTCAGGCATGCCCTTAAACTCTGTTTAAAAAAAACTGAGGAAACTCCACTCAAATACACGGAATCCTTACCTACCGGATCCGCCCTCTCCCCCTCGCAAATCAAATAAACCCAACACTTTCCATCATCCCTCCATTTTTCCCAGTCTTTTATTCTTAATTGCCCACTTCAGTTCGGTCCCCAGAATGATACTTGAGCGAACTTGGTTTCAGTCCTCGCACTCCATTCCCTTCACCTACCCCCACTCAGACTCCTTTCCCCCCAATCCGCTCCCCTGCACATCCCTCAGTACTTTACTCGTCTCTCCCCCCACCCCAGAGCCGTCTCCCACTCCCCAGTCTAGGAGAAAATATAAAATATTCCTTCGAAACATTTCTTTCCATGAGCCTAATTCTCCCTTTCTCACCAGTCAGTCCGTGAATTTTATTTATAACCTTAGTCCCTCCGTCTCCTCTCTGCCTCGGAAGGTCTCGCGAACTTTCAATTCTCTTAACCTCTTCCCATTAAAATAACTTCACTCCCTAACGGTTGCCCTTAAGCGACCCTTTCGTGCGTACCATGGAATATTTTCCTTCGTACTTACACCCCGGACGTTTGGGATGAATCAAGTCTTTAGCGCATTGGATATTGCAGTGAATAATCATAGCTAACGTGTCAATACTATATCTATATGAAAAACTATAGTGGACCTATCAATCTACGCATACTTTTCCCTGGAGGTCCTTTCCGTGAAATTTCATTTAATTAGAAAAAATAATATAATGATACAGGGTTCTTCCGGAAAATAAGTGTACTGACTCCTGGGCTGGGCGCGCCGCTCCAGGCGCGCCCAGCACCGCTCTGACGGGCTGCGATTGGAGGGGGGTATATTGGCAAGCGACGCTGAAAAAGGCAGTCGGCTCTGAGCTGTGGTGTAGTGAGGAGCTCTGTTAACGCGAACCTCCACGCTCGACCCACGTCACGGAACGCGATGCCGAAGTTTTTGGAGCAGCGTTATTCCATCAAATTTGCGGTAAAGCTTGGGAAATCGTCTACCGAAACTGTCGGTATGATTAACCAGGCTTACGGGGAGTCAGCCATGTCCAGAAACATGATCTTTCGGTGGCACAAGATGTTCGTGGAGGGCAGAGAAGAGGTCGACGACGAGTCTTCGAGAGGTTCCCGATGATGCCTTCGCGGGAGCGTTCCAGGAATGGGAACGCCGCTGGAACAAGTGTATCGACTCACAAGGGTCCTATTTTAAGGAATATTAGCTTAAGATATGTAAAAGTGTAATAAATTTTTTTTCCTGAGCTCAGTACACTTATTTTCCGGACGAACCCTGTAGTTACGTTGCATCGTTAACTCTATTCCAAAAACCTATTGCATTGTGGCAAATACATTTTATTCGTACAAACTTTTTCCCAATGGCCATAACAAGTTTTACTTAGTATCAATAAGAATTTCCCACCCGACGGGCCCAAAAGGGGTCACCTCCGCCTCTACTTTCTTCCAATTTATTTATAATGGAAACAAATAAATATGTAAATAAAATAGATAACACGTAGAAAGACACATTTCAGAAAGTTTAAGCTTTTGGCCTTCTCTCTTTCTCTATTATATATATATATATATATATATATATATATATACTGACAGGAGGGCCCGGGAGCGAATCTCGGGATAGCCTCTCTGGGCACCTGCAGTTCCACCCAAGCTTTATGGGTAAGTCATATAAATATATATGTGTTTGTGTATATATATATATATTATATATATATATGTTTGTGTGTGTGTGTTTGCATTGTAACAATATTTCTTCCGTTCAAATGTTACAACTCAAGCCGTATACCGCGATATTTAATAGATGAGAAAGAGATAAGCCACTCAACATTCAGCTTGATCAATATGGTGAGGTGAAATGTTATTGTATCTTTAAATACAGGTGAAAGACCAAATATAGTCAAATAAAATGTTAAGCGTATTAGAGTAAATGGGAAATATTAAATAATAAAATATAATTACTATCTACATGTATGGAACACATTTGTGCTGCATCAACACTTTTGACCGTAGCTGTGGAATGCTATGCGACAATAATGAAGTGCGCATAACTTGATTTTTGTAATAAAACATTCCTGCTTTACTTATTTGTTATCCCTGATTGCAATATTGTAAAAGGATACCCATTTAATTTTATCAACTTAAGTATTTAGCACATTTAACAGTGGTAAAAGAGGGGAAAAATTATAGCAATATTAGATGGCAGCGCCAAATATGCGGAAGATGGTTTACCTCGACCGTTATTTCTGACTAAATCAGTTTCTTTAATGTTAAAAAAATCTTCCAAATGATTTCGAGGCTCGGATTAGGGATTCAATTCCTACAGCTTGATTAGGACAGAATAATTACAATTGGCAAAGAACTTTTTTTCCTCCAGCTCAGCTGTTAGAGAAAAGCTAACCGAGTCAATAAAAATGTTATTAATGCCAAAATTATTAAACGATTTGTTATTTGAAGGCAATATATCCGAGATCCTAAATTGATCCTACCTCAAAATCGACTGAAGTATAAAAGGAAAGGAGTTGGCATGGAAGGGGGGTTAATGACGTCGAAATTGGGCGAAATCGCATCTTCCCCTTGATTGGATTGAATGTTCATTTCAGTAAGCACTTCAACGCAAATATTAACACCCTCAGGCATTCCAGTTTTAGCTCACCGAGACTTGATATAATTAAAAACAAAAAATTTACCAAAGATTGCAATTACTCGCAATATTTATTTTTAATTACCCTAGTTTATTGCGAAAAGAAAATAAAAAGGTGTATTTTTTAATGACGCCAAATAGTATTTCAGTACCGAGGAAAATGAGCAATCACATACTGGAAAAGATGTCTGATTTTATCTCGCACTATTTACTACATCCATGATTAGGTTTTAGAAGCCCAAAAGATAGCCCTGAATTGTTGGTAGCCAAGATTAAAATTGTGTGAAAAATAGTGAAAGGTAAAACGCCAGTTAGTTTCATCAAAATAGAAATAATTATCATTGATTCAATAACTGCAAGATTGAATGTGACCTTGTATGTTCGAGTTAATTACTTTTCCATTATACCTAAGTCAATGTATCAAATGGTTTAATTGGCTGTATTCATATTGAGTTAATTTTTCAGGAACTCCGATGAAATATTCACTATTTTGGGCCATTTTTTGGGTTCGTATGAGTAGAGTCTGATATTCAATTACATATGCTCTTGTATTAGGGCATAGACAACAATTCAATCTCATGAGAAGAATCAACTCTAGCTGTACTCTCAAAAGTTGGTAAAGGATATAGTGAAGGAAATTAGAGAGTAAAAGTAAATTAATAATTTAAATAAAATTAAAGTAATACACGGGGGTTAGAACAGAACAAACGATTAAACCAAAATATGATAACCATAACACTCTGGCTAAAGTGTACTGGATAGCATTGACCCTCGCCCTTATCAAGCACTCACCAAGACAGGGCTTGCGAGAGATTTCTCCCTGCGTCGGCGGCCCAGGGACCAATCACACGTAATACAATAAATACCAATAAATGAGGCACTCTCTAGCATGGATGCACTAAATAGCAAAATAGCCCTGCTTGTCTACCAAAAAATCCCTGCTTGTCACAGGAAATCACACAACCAGGGCTTGCGAGAGATTTCTCCCTGTGCCAGTGGCCCATCAATCACTCACTTGCTTGGGTATGCGTAAACGCTTAACCTTTGCAAGTCTCACTCACCCAAACAGGTCTACCGTGGAATCTCTCCGACGTTAGTCCTGTAATTCGCGATTACAGAAAAAACGATAGCACTGAGTTTTATCGTGTCTTCTGAGGAAGCGAAATTCCGTCGAAATTATTAAGAAAAAGCGTGCGAGTGTTATTTTTATGTGTTCTTATATTATTTTTCCGTCCAGGTTTTTGTATTCAACGCTTCCGCGTTATTTCGACGGATTTTCATCTATACATTTATAGCCTCTATAGAGGGTGCCGCGGTTATATATATATATATATATATATATATATATATATATATATATATATATATATAACCGCGGCACCTTATAACCGCGGCGCTTTATATATATATATATATATATATATATATATATATATATATATATATATATATAACCGCGGCACCTTATAACCGCGGCGCTTTATATATATATATATATATATGTATATATATATATAAAGAGGGTGCACCCTCTATATATATATACCGACCCAAGAGGATTTCAGAAAATATCAGAAATAATGTCTTGTATCTTTGTTAGGTCGGAAACTTTTCAGACGACCCTCGTGTATATGTGTATATTTATATACACACACAATACATATATAATACGTGCAATAAGCATCGGGACTGGCTCCAAATATCAAAATTTATTGAAGTCATCATTACAATTACTTAATAATCTTCAAAATACATTCCTTCTGCATCGATACACTTAGTTCGGCGCGTCTGTCACTCGTCAAAAGCCCGCTGGAAGTCGGTTTCCGGAATACTATTGAGATGCTTTGTCGTCGCCGTTTGAACCGCCTCGATGGAGTCGAACTGATATCCTTTGAGCTCTTTTGGAGCTATCCTTTGAGGTAATAACGCTGTCGAGAAAACCTTTATCTTCCTGGACGCAGTCCAAAATTTCTTGCAAAATTTCCAACCGCGACAGTTTTTGTTCCTCGATCAAGACTCGGCACCAGCTTGACGCACACTTTCCTCATCGCAAGTTCCTCTGTTACAATGGTGTGGACGGTTCCGACTGAAAGGTCGGACTCCTCACTGATAAGGGCGATGGGTAAACGCCTGTCAGGGTCAGTTTTTCACTTTTGCCACCTGAGCATCGGTCCAAGCGGTCGTCGGGCGTCCGACGCGGTGCTCTTCTTTGACGAGCTCCCGGCCTTCCATAAACATTTTGTGCCACTCAAAAACTCTTACCGCGGATTAAGGCATCATCCTCATAAGTCTGTTTAATGAGTTAAAGGGTCTCCGACGCGGATTTCCCGAGTTTAACGCAAAACTTCATAGCGTAGCGTTGCTCTACGGTGCGCTCCATGCTGGGGCGAAGACACGGCGTGCAATCACATGTTACAAAAATTCACCTCCTGTCTCAACGCATGCCCGGAGGCGACTGAACTAAAGTGCACCTGAGTGATGGGGGACCCCTCTACCGAGCCGACGGATCGGACCCCCATCCACCGCTCCGTTGAGGCTACAGCGAAATAGTCACGATACTTATTGTACGGATATATATTCATTCACAAGGAAATATATATAAGGAAAAGGGATAGGAACATATATATAGGACGAACGGGAAGGCGGAATCAGGTAAATCATGGGCGTAAAAATATTATCTTCATAATTCATCGTCAATTCAATTGAGACGCCATATTTTGTGATGACAATGAGCCTTTATTTGTAAGATAAAGAAGGAAAATATATTAGAGATATTTTTTCCATTATATTGTTACAATTAAAAAGTAACCGATGTTCATTTCTCACTGCGTTCTTTATTTTAACGTTTAACAAAACGTTTAAATTTGAGCTACAGTATGGACAGATTGTGTTCAAACGTGTGCTATAGTAATTCATCATTCTAACCATTTATTTGCAGAATTGCGGTATATAAATGTGGTTGCCATTGATATTCATTTTATGAACTTTCACAATTTCTTTTTATAAGTTTCATTTAACTATATATTTATAGAAATATTATTTCCATTCGTAAAATTGTTATGCAACAACGTTATGAAAATAAATTTTATTATAAGTTTCTCTTCGTGGCTGATTTACCACATTTATGAAAATGAGCTCATAAGATAGCATTTAGGTTGAATAATGGTAATGATTGCGATTTTTCTAAGGCAATAATGTTATGTAACAGTCACCGCTGATTGAAGAAAGAGAGCTATTTTATTTTGGCAACTATTCATGGTTATTCATTTCATCTATATTTCGGTATTTGTGGTTTTAGTTGCGCTTTTATTTATTGAATATCATCTCTTTTGAAACTGTTCTGTTCCTGACAAAACAGTTCGGATTCCTCAAAGAGTATAGCAATATCACTTTGCGCTGTAGTTAATTCTTTTTATTACCCTAATCAAATTTATGATAGGTTTCCGATATCACATATTCAGACATTTTGTATTGAGTTTTCGGTAAATGGAAGCAGAAGATTTCGTGATGACCAAGATATGAAAAATGTTTCCTGATAATATAAAAATAGCGCCACGCATAGCAATTATATATGTCTTAAAATATTCTACCATGTAGCCGTAGAGATTTATTACATTTAAGATAGCATTCACAGGACCATTTGAGTCTTTGAATCCTTATTTTGAAGCCCGACGTATTTATACTGTACAAATTATTTAAGGATACTGCCTTGAAACGCCTTCGTGGCTGCCTCTAGAGTATGGCGAAGATTTATTCTTAATTTTCCCATGAAATATCATGCAATTATGAAAACGTGCGCGATATCAGATATGAATAATCACGGTGGCTTTAATAACTGGGGGAATCGGCGAGGGAATGGAACAAAAACATTTTAATTCAATTATTTTTCTCTCCTTCTCCTGATGAGCCTTTGACTCCCGAGATCCTAATTAACCACTCTTGGTTTGTGGTCAATTTTTCGAAGGTTAAAAACCTAGAGTTCCCCTCTCCTATCCCTAAGGTGGGGCTCGAAATCTGAGGCCTACGGTTTAGCAGCTGACACCTTAAATACGCGTTACCCATCTTTTCACGTTAGTTGGATATATTTTTGTGGCATAAATAAGAGACTTGTGCCCATGATAACGTTGTCCATTAAAATGGCATTCTGTGTAGAATAAAAGGTCGATGTGACTCTTTTTACTGCGTTGGAAAAAAACTGCGATCATTCGACATAGAAAAAAATGAGCGATAATATTATGTGGAGGATGACTCTCCTAGTTGCTCGACACGTGCACCGACGTAACGAACACTCGAGGAAGGCTTTCCGCATGGTGAAAAATGGTCGCTTTCTATCGCATGGGAGAGCATCTATTCCATAGACGTGTACGCACGGAGGAGTAAACTTCTAGCGAGCGCAAGTAGGCGCGGTTGGCTCAATGAAATGCCGTTTTGTCATCCGCCATTCGAATGACGGACCTTTCCCTCGCTGCTCTCCAGGGAATGAGGGACAGCGAAGAGGACCTCGCTCGGAGAGAAGTTGTCGCACGCGTGAACACGCCATAGTAATAATAATAATAAAAAAGCAACTGCTTGGCTTACTGTAAAAAATCGTTGGAACGGAACTGGGCATTGCATTGAGTCAGATGTATATTTAGATTCGGGTTCTTTTGAAGTAAATCGCGAGGAAAATAATAAAAATGGAGAAAAGAGCTCACGTGAAGTTCCATTTATGCTCCGTTGACTGTGTATTGACTGCTTCAATGTGTTGTTACATATTTTTTCATCCCATCTCTTGCATTTCCTCTCCTACACTCTAGTATCTAAATATATTTAGAAAGTTCGATACCCAGGTAGCTTGAGCTCCCTCACAGAGTAATAGCAAAATATGGGCATTCCTCTCCATATTATTCTGCATTATTTGATGTATGCCCTCGATAAGAACTCGTCTCTCTTTGGAAAGTCCTTTCTCTGTGTTGGATGTTTAAAATCCTGTGGGATGTGTAAAACCCTATTGGATGTTTAAAACCTCCTATTCTAGAATAATTTTGTTGACTTAAATGAACGATAGCTTTGCGCGTTTGTTCTTCAGGTTTTCTCATCCATACACAAGCATGGATTACCAGCAAAAAATAAGGAAATTATTTATCTTAGGCCCAATATTTTGATGTTTCAAGGAAATTGTTTGACGCGAGTTTAACCCTGAAACAAGGGGTTACGGTACTACACTATTTTGGTAGGTTAGATTACAAAGATAAGGTAAGGGAGAAAGACTCCGGTACAGATATGTATTCGTTCTTTTCTCGGACAATCAGGAGCTAAAATAGTAAAAAATCAGTCACTATAGAAATATTAAAGACGTTCCAGTTACAAGCGAGTACAAGATGAAACGGTTCTTGGGCATCTCACACATTCTCAGGTGCATGTGCTTATGAATGTTAGTTGCTACTCCATGCATTTGCATTTGTGTAAGTTAATACGGATGCACCATGAATATGCGTATTCGTCCGAGTGGGTGTGTATTGGCATGCTTTTTTTTTGTATCGCATGAGATTGCATTCTGTTTTACGGATGGTGTCCTGGCGCTCCCCGTCTCACACCTTTCCGATGGCTAGCAGAGCATTGCGTAGATGTAGTGAAGTGGTCTTAACCACGGACTCGTATTTGAGCAGCAAATCCAGTCCGTCCGCTATAAAACCATATCTGCTTGAGTGTTTGTGCTTGATTGCCGTAAGGTTTGGCTCTGCCACCCTTTAACCTCTCAATTAAATAGTGCGATGCTTGAGAAGCTCCCCTTGTTCAATTATACTTCAGAAGAGAAATAAAATACCCATAAAACTGAAATCGTACTATTTTATGGATACCAAGGCACTTTTGTTTAAATTTATGGTTAAGATTAGACTCTGGATAATTGCTTAAGTCAACGTTGGTATTATTTTAGATTATAAATCCGTAGCTAATTATAAATCAATGAATCAAGTATGCGTTCCTTCTCTTTTAAAATTATCTTTAGCTAATGTAATTTTTCTATTATTACCCTTACCGCCGTGGCCACCATCTTTTGAAACTTATCCCAAACAGAGAGACTTTTCTACTTGTTCTAGATTATTTTACCTAATTTCTAAAGTATACCGTAGCCTTTCTATTCATTGAAATCATCTTCGTTACCTTATGATTGATTATAACTCCGTAAATATCACGTATCCTGTAATGCACAGATACTAAGGGATGAGGGGAAATAATTGATGTCCACGCTCGTTCTCTCAGTCTACATGTTCTCAGGCGTGAAGCAAAGCGGAGGATTAGCCCTCCATTTGCACAGTTGTGTTTTTGGGAAAAAGTTCGCTTATGGGACAAATATCTCCAGAGTGGAATAGGTCGCCGAGCGAAGCAATTAGCATCCTAATTACAAAAATAGTGCGGTTTGACCCAGTTGATCGCATCGCTAGGTGATGAAATCAGCATTGAAATATTGGTATCCCCTTCCAGGGTTAGTTATATAAAATAAATGAATGGAATCAAATGAATCGTAATTATGTAAAACATACCTAATTGTTTCATGAAATTCTCCGGCTCAGAAATTGTAATTGTTTTTTAATCTTTGTATAACACTACTCAAGATTTGACCCGCATAATCTTGACATTAGCCATACTTCCATCATTGCGGCTATGTCTTAAATAAGTAAAATAAACTTTGTATAAATTATAATATGAAATAATAAATTATTATAACTTATATTTATATATCCATATACTATAGCAAGTTGAGTGGTTGTTATTAGAAATCCTCGTATTACGTCTGTTAGGTGTATTTTAACTGTGGATGTTTTGTGATAAAGTTCTATCGTAGTTGCAGGTTGTGTAGTGATAAGATCAGTGCATAGATAAATGCTTTTCTTATATTTTATTTTTTTTTAAATGAACTTACGATTCTATAAGCGTACATAATAGATGGTGTATATGGATTCCAACTAGATACCCAATTAGTTCCTCATAATTGAAATATTGTTCAGGCTTCGAGAGACAATGGCATTCAAATAAGGCGGAAAATGCATTCAGTTTGTGGACTGCTATTTGAGCTAGAGTGTGTATTAATGTGGGTTGGCATTCTCGGAAAAGTGATGCTACGTGGTCATTGAATTAATACGCGCGTCGGATACTCTCAGTTTATCGGCCTATTATGGAAACCGGAGCCACTTTTTGGCGTTTATGATGATATTTTGCAACAACAACGGCACCTCCATTACGCCTATTTTTTCAGAAAAATTGTTTCTACTCTAATAATTACATTCAGAAACCTGTTAAGTAGGGAATTGGAGCCATGATAGATTACCATATGCTCCCTTATACAAGGTAAATTTTTATTTTTTCTCAGCATTGAGCAATTGGGGTTTAACATGGTCTTTCTACTACCCGTCACACTCTTACTGAATGCAAACGAGCCCATCATTTGGGTACGAATATGTAAATATTTCTCTGGAAAATAACTAACCGAGGAACCGAGTGAAATCAATTGAATTAGTTACGATAATTTCTGTTGTTCCTAATCGTTTTTTTTTTATAACTTACGAATTATCTCATAATTTTAGTTGTCATCGACTCTTAATTTAGTTTTATTATGTTAAGAGTGCAACAGTTTTTTTTACTTACCCTGAGTATTCCAAAATTTTCAGTTTCTTTATTTCATTTTACACGTAATATTGTACAGCAAAAGACTTGGGTTAAAATGGAAATTTTATTGTTATCGAGGCCAGAAGCATCCCCTAATAGAATTAGACTCATCTCCAAAGGGGGATGATGTGATTTTAAGACAAAGCTAATGTCGTTTTTCGTCCACCTCTTCGCTGCATATGGAAGATGACGGTATTCATTTTTTTTTATATTAGCCACTGTATCCTTGTTTGGTTTCAATATTGATATTTTATACACTCGACTGTAATAACATTTTAAATATAAAGCGCTTTATATTATTGATAGCTCTTATTTATAATGAGATAACACCATCAACTGGAATCTTGTTAAGACATCCCTCCGTGTCCTTCACTTATTACCCATTCAATTGTGAGTGGAACCTCAGGAAAGATGAGATGTGGCATCCGCCGTCTTCGTTGAAAGGAAGGAGAGGACCCTCTCGACCTCCGTGACCCCTCTTGCCGACTGACAGCCAGCGTGCTTCCCTGCTTCGCTTCCCTCATGCACACCACCTTCCTTCCCGCCTTTCCTCGACCACTCAGCCTCATTTACCCAGGGTTCTCCTTACGACTTCATCAGGGTCCCCTCCACGCACTTCCTCTTATTATTCAGGAGACCCTTTACCCTTTCCACGCTCCTCTACCATTCTTTCCCCGCTTCTTTGCCCTCCGCTATCTTCCATTCCCCCCTCATCCCTCCTGTTCTGGCTCCCACCTCACCAAGTCCCATCTCCGTAGTCCTGTCCAGTATTGGTAGATGCTATAAAGAGAAGCAAATAACGTCTAATTGACAGAAGTCGACATGCATCAAGAAATGTAAGTTTTCAGTTGGAGAAGACGTGAAAACCCAAAGGCCTGTTTTACTATAGATGGGGGGATGCGTTCAATTGAAATTCTTACCTCGGTAATCGTAATTTTATATGATTTTGGTTATTTTTACCGCATGTGCAACTGAATCTTTCAAAAGATAAAAAATTATGCTCACCCTCGGAAAAAAGTATTAACTTCATGACATTCCCATTGCTTTCAAAATTCTCAACACTGAACAATTGGATTTCATTTAATTTTGGATACATAACATTAAAGGATTTGAATTGATCAATCGAAAGGAAAAATGGAACCGAAATTCTCGAAGATTCTAATTGTAATATTCTCTCCAAAATAGCTAATAAAATCTTTCGAAATTTCGTAGGTTAATTTTAAACAATTTGATGTACTCAACGGTGCAATTATAATTTTTTAAATTATTTTACGTGAAAAAAAGAATAAAGTATAGCGTTACCACAAAATGACAGAATATTACTAATAAATAATTCAATAATTCATTGCAACTATTGGCAAATACACATTCTACAGAGTAACTACGTTTTCGCACAATTATTTTAATTATGTTAATCATTCAATCTGCTGTTTCACATTGCGTTCTCTGTGGAACTAAAGTAAAAATGACGACATTGCTTGTGGTAAGATACGAAGTAACTGAGAGGAGCCAAGAATTTAACCCTAGGGAAATCACTAAAGACGCCGACTTAATGAAGTACTTCCCACGTAGAGAAGATTTAAACGTCAAAGTTTAGTGCGGCGATGTCGAAGCTGTGTGCGTGAAGTTTCAATTAGCCAGGTCTTAAAAGGGATAAATAGAAGTTATTTCCTCAGAAGACTGACAAAAGTGTCCCATGTTATTTCCTCTTGAGTGCATCCTTCATATGATTGTTATTTTTCCTTTTCCAGTTCCTGAATCTTTCACCTGAACTAACACAATATTCCTTTCCTTTTCTCAGTCCTAATACCAAGAGTGCTGAAAGAGGTTTTAGCGTAGACGTTTTGAAAAAAAGGGGACTTACATCTTCCAACATCGTGAGAAACTCTGTAGAAATTAATACTCGGTCTCTGGAAAGACTCCCTCACCTCCATTTCTTCCCCCCGTGACTCGTGCTCAATAACCTAATGCCACGTTTCCACGTTGATGCCCACAAGAACATCTTGCCGGTCGATTAGTGTAAAATGGCTCGTCACCAAATTTCCCCTATATAATCTACAAGAAGGACGATTTATGGCAGATATAATTTACAATAGTTGCATAGTGGGTTCATTTGAAAATTTTGCAACGTTTTTGGGCTTCCATCAAAATCATCTGGAATTAGACTGCACAAAATTATGCATTCTCTCTGCTGAATACAAATGAAACTCATCAAAGGGTAGCCTCGCAATTCGACGTGCATGTTACACATTTTGCTGAAATGCTAGAAATCAACTTTGAAGATCCTTTTGATACTAAAGGAGTGGGACACAGAGATTGGGATCGCATGCTACTTAATAGCTCCAAGGCATAGAAGGTTAATCTGCTACACAACCCACATAAAACGAGATCCTTTCAGTGAAATGAAATGAAATAATTTACTATGTAATTCCACACACTTTATTTAAAAAACACCACCCAGGTTTCGACATTGAACGTCATCATCAGGTGGTTCTCATAGAAGCAAACTTGGCATATATACCTTCTGATCAAGGGAGGGGGGTTGGTTAGAGAGGGAGGGAGGGTTGATGGGTAAAAAGGTTACAATGTAGCTGGGAAGAAAAGAGAATTACATCTTTTGGTGTCAATCGTTGACTTGAAAGAGTAGTTGTTTTAAATAAAGAGGGTGGAATTACAAAGCCAATTATTTCATTTCAATATGTAATGTAAATTCCATAAAGTTACGCCATAGACAACAAATCCTTTCAGTGCTTATGGTACAATAATAATGACGCAGAAGTTCCGTCTAACTACTTTCTTCCTAGGTGATTTTGAAGATAGATATTCAATTCCCTTATATTTTTTTACATTTAGACTTTTCATCTCTTCCATTTACCTTTCTATTCTAGTACTCGTCATATCTCCAAATATAGTGTAATGGAGAAGGTTATACATTTTTAAAAGGCTTGCATGTGAGTTCTAGTTCAAATTCATGGGAAAGATTTAAATTATGATGAACCCAGTGATCTTTTATTTCCTTAGAAGTGTGACCACACTAATGGCTCGAAATTGTATCCGAAAAGAAACTAATATGGATAAATTATTCCTTTTGTCTTTTCTTTAAGTTGAAGACGCCTACAGTTTTTGTGATTACAAATAAAATGATAACAGTACATAAGGAAAAAGGAATCCGGTTCAAGAAGAAAAAAATTCTTTCTCTAATTATTACAATTCCGAATGTACTATACTAAATTCAGTACTTAATATTGGAGAATTTATCCATTATTCTTTGAGAAAATAAATAAATGTTTCCATGAAAGCTCAACGTGGTAATCAAACATGCCACTGATGCAATTCCCTCACTTGGGAGTCCAGGATAAACTTGCCACTGGCTTGACAAGGAAAACACGCGTAATTTTCTAGGTTGAAGTTAGTTACTGTTTGCTGATCCTACCATACTGGTTCAATGGATAAAAATATAATTTGCTGTCGAATTTCAAACATCACTTCATGAAATAATAAAGAGGGACAAGAAATATTATGACTTTATTCGAGAAAATTATTTACCATCAAATCTCGTTTTAGTTTTTTAATCGTAATTTTTTGCTTTGACATTTATTAAAACCGTGCCAATAAATCCTCAACACTGACTTTGTACCATTCCATGCTTTTCTTATTTCTATTTTAAAGCTAACAAAATAGACGTTAATCATAAATATTCATTTCTATTCCGCTGTGTGCAGGAAAAAAAGGGGGATTTTCTACAAAGAACGTGCTTGAAAGGGAAATATTATATTTAATATCCTCATATTTCTGGTTTTGTTATGCACTGGTGTATTTTCACGCCAATAAAGTGAGAGCAGACGTTGGACAAACACATCCAATGATCTATTTCCTGACTGACATTCTGGGTACAATTTCGTTGCAGAAAAAAATCAACTGTATTTTAATCACTGTGGCAATTACGAGATAAACCCGTAGATAGGAATAATTACGTGAATTTCCCGAACAGAATGGTAGATTTTTGTTGTTATTTGCACCTCAAAGTACGTAACTCAAAAATTATTTCTCGTTTTCATATTATACTACGAAAGCAGAGTTTATCGATAAAGTTCTGACGAGTTTTGTATTGTGTTGTGTGAGTTACATATTGAATATTGAGTTTAGGCCTGCTGAATACGTCGAAATTATTGCATTTTTGGGAGATTCCATCGGGAAGGGGTGATGTTTCTAGCAGAAGGTATTGGAAACTGGACTTAGTATTGGGGGCATTAAGAGAAGAATGTCACAAATCGAAAGCAGTATTTATGGAGAGAAAGTAATTTGAGTGGGGAGGAAGAATAAGGAAGGAGAAATTTGGATGTTTTTTTGGGTGAAACCCTAAGGCAGAAAAAGAAAGCGAGAAAATATGAGAAAAATTCAATAAGTCAGAAATATTAAGAAGTAGTGAGGTGCTGATGGCCATGATTAAAGGGAACAAATCAGATGAGGGGCTTAGAGGAATGAAGCGGAAAGACTTCGTGGTTGGCGTGGACACGGCGGCAGGAAGAACTGAAGTATAAATGAAATAAAAGTAAGTTCCGGGGAAAGGTGGGGCATTATGGTTTCTAGATACTTTCCGAAATCTACCTTTAACGGGTAGATTACCTTTCATTGAGGATGTTTTGCTGACAACTTTGTAATCCCCTCTTCCCTGTCAGCCCAGAAGGCGTCTCTTGGTCCATATTGGATTTGGGTGCGAACGCTGTTATCTTTCTTCCGATAACCAGCACCTACAAGCATTGGATGCCCTTGTGCTTGTTCGCACATAATTTATCGAAATTCTCTGCCTTCTCATTCTCCCCCAAATGATTCATAAAAAGCAAATGCTATCGTTTGCAATTTTTTCTGCCATTCTGTAACCATTGAAAAGCCTGGCTAATGAGATGATGACGAACGAGGATTTTTGTTTATCAAACAAAAAACTCTGATTACGGAAGTAAATTCTTTGATAGAATAAATACAATATACGTTGGCACCAAAGACACAAGAGAGTTCATCGAGCATGTTGAGAGTTGGCGGATTAATATTATAGACAGCTCTGATAAATACTGTAGAAATTATATCCAGGTGGAAATGAGTTCAGAAATTAAGGGCAGGTTAGGCTAGCGGGGTCTACAACCGTACCTCTGTAATGACGAATTAGTGACAATTGCAGTGATTGTATGAGATTATGACCATTGCGGAATATAAACCTCGTAGAGTATGGTTTAAACTAAGGAATCAGGTTGTCAAATTTCCAAAGTTCTGATACAGTGGCCTCAACAAAACGAAGTATTTAATATGATTGAATTCATTATTATTGTTTTCAAAATGATTTTTTTTAACATTAATATAAATATTTTTTCAAAAGTTAAAGTCTACAAATTTATGTTATTTCACGTAAAGAAAGGAAGCTTTTCTTCCATAAAAATGAAAAACATGTTGACTTTTTTAATCATTAATGTAATGAATATGCTGCTGTGACTTCCTTCCTTCCTTCTCTGGTTGGAGTATCATGAACTCATTTGCTTGAATTTTCCTTTGATGAATTATATTTCATCGGGTTCAGCAGAAAGGTATTATGAAAACTTTGACACACGTTTGACCTGCAATTCGCTTTATGGGAAGGGAATATAATGTTAGATTAACTGCCTGGTGCATCGGTTAGTCAACTGCCTGGGGCAATTCAATTTGCATCACGAAACTAGTGAGTGATGGAATTAATATACCTATAAAAAACTGGTGATTGATCGGTACATTACAGTATTAATATATAACAGCTGTTTTCCGCTCATATATTTTTTTGCACTTTATAGCTCCACTAGTATGTTCAACGTCATTTGTCCAGCTGAAGCGGATATGAATCACCGGATGTTTTTTCACTCCCCATCAATTAACTTTCCTATATTACTCTGTGGAATTTAAGGATAGTGCAATAAATGAACATTTAGAGCTAAAGTTAACTTAATTTTGTGTCAAAATGTAATTTAGAGAATCATAAACATAAGGATGCGGATGTTTTCTTACTCAACCTATTAAGGAAGTATTAGGCATCTAAAACACGCACTTTAATCACTGCAAAGAAGTAAGAGGTTTATTCGACAGTCGATAAATATCTTATTATTAATTTTCTTTTTTTTTCTATTTTATAAATTCATTTCTAATCAAAGTACTTCCTGATTAAATTTAAAATTAAAAATTGATTCAGATTAAGGTTTCTTCTGAGAATAAAAAATTCAGTCTGCGTTTAAATTTTCATATCATTTCCGGTTTAGGATTTCAGTTTACCCTTAGTTAGAGCAACATCACTGCCAAAGGCAAATGCTAATTTCCGATGGGATGCAGCGAAAAGAGTGGATTAATGGAAGGAGTCCAACCCAATTAGTATACCTTGGGTGCCATGTTTTGATTTTTTTATATGAAGAATCTCTGGGCACAAAGGAGGAAACGAGGCTGTGAAGTTTGAAATTGTCTGTCAGAGATTTTTAAAAGATGCCAAAATCCGACAGATATCATTTACCATATTGAATGGAAATGCAAGAACGAATATTGGACAGAGAAAAAAATGTACAGGTTAGGTGTTCTACGTATTTCTTTTTTTACTTGGCGAATTACTGCCACTATTTTGACAGAAAAATGTACATGATGAATGGAATTGGATTGTAAGAAATAATTTTTTTTTACTTCAAATCAACAAGTTGCAGACATTTTTTCGAATTTTAAAACTTGTTCGTGGACGGTAACGTTTACTAGTGCCCTGTCTAAAAAAATGACAACATATGGCAACCCTAGTTGCGCCTTCAGAATTACAATGTTATTATAGCCATCGTCTTATATATGCACTCAGATTATTTAGCACATCAATGAAGTGGTATCCTAAATAATGAGCAAGAAATACAGTTTGAAATTAAGAACAAGTCAAAGATTTTTCTGAATTTTATACACGCATGGACTGTCTCAAAAATAAATAGAATAAACCTGGGAAAGAAATGTATCACAGATCTAAGTACAATTTGCTGAAATTCTTCATAATGCACCCTAATGTATCGACACACTCATGACAGTATCTCCGCCAGTTGTGGTATGCATCCTGTGTAGCATCAATAGGACCCTCGATCAGACGCCTCGTCATGAGACATAATTCCAAAATGGTACTCAAAGGGGTTGTACTTGGGTCGTACGCAAACACCCATGTCTCGTCACCAGTAAACACCTATTCTGAAAAATTCGGGTCACTTTCACCCAAGTCCAAGAGGTCCAAGGTAAGATTTTCACACGAGCAGAATTCCGACAGCACCTTGGGGACCATCTTGGCACACCTTTCTCAAGGCTAAAACGTCTGTAAGAATTCAATGCGCAGTGGTTTTCTGAATACTAAACTCTTCTGATAGCATTCTGACACTCGAGGGTCAATCAGAATTGAGTATGTGTCTCAGTTTTTGCACGTTTTCAGCACACTTTATTGTTGATGGATGTCCAGGGCGTTCCTCATCGTCAACCTCCTCTCTACCCTTCCAGGATATCCTCTGCAAGTAGAATACCATCACTTTGGAAATTTATTCATCTCCATAAGCATCTTTAGCCATGGTCATGGTCTCCGAACACATTTGTTCAAGTTAAATGCTCAATTTTATTGCATATCATTGCTCCACAGAAACTGGCATCAGGAGTTCTTGACTTGACCGCCGAACAGGGGTCATGTCTAGCAGCAGTCCTCACACAGCAAATTCCCACAGTTACCTGACGTTGATCGCGTTGCCATCCATTTCAATCTTCAATTATCTTTCCCACCAGAAATCAACCCACCCCAGCCATTTGCATTGGAGGGGTGGGGAAGAATTTTACTTCTTTTTGGGACAGACGCAGTATTTCGTTAGTTGAACTGACATGTAGGATTTTTGCCACTTGTCACAAAAATAACGTAGCAGCACAATGAATTTTGCTGCAATATGGAATAAAATTCTTATCCCTTGCGATGATTTAAAAATAAGATACACTCACTGGCAATTTAATAAACGCGTCATCGAGAGCGCATTGAATTTGGTAAAACGACGTAGCAGTCAGTGATTGAGCCCTTTGTGTTAGGACAGACCAACGCTAATGGCGTGCAATTGGGACTAGTAATGTGAAAACAAGTTATTTTTAAGTTTTTTTTTATGTTTGACGCGTCTCTAAGGATTCTTTTTTATTAGGGACTCATTCCCTTTAAATAAAAGTTGTCGATAAAAAAACTGCCGTCAAATTGCTGCAAAACCTGATATCTAAAAAAACGGAAATGATCGTAAATTGCGGGGTTTCCGACTGAAATTTGAGAAAGATATGCTAAACAGAGGTCAATACAAAAAATAAGTATTAGTTACGACAGGGAGAAAGAGAAAGTGGAGGGAAAATTTCCACGACGAAAGGTGAATGGAAGAAATATGGCAAAATTATCGATGTTGTAACAAAAGATGGCGATCGGAATGGCAACTTGTTTTTATGAAAGTTAAACAGCCTGAAAACTCAAGAAAATATTGGAAATCATTTTTTTATTCAAATAAATGACAATAATACTTTTAAAAAAGCTTATTTTTTGTATAAATCACCTCGAATGAGAAGCGAAACAGCATTTTTGAGAAAGGCAACAACAGGCACGAAAAAGAAACAGCATTTATTTAATGGATTTAATTTTTGATAATATTAATTTGGTGTAGCGAAGGCCGGGGGTGTCAGCACTTCTGTAAATTAATATAGTCCATTGAAATTTTCTGAAATGTTTTTATTATAGATAAAATGCAGAAAAATATTTACATTACTCGTAGCTTAGTAATAATTTCTGCAAAGCCAGTAGTTGTGAAGTAAGCGTGAGTAATCGTGGTACTGCTAAGTTAAACTGTATAAGGCCGCAGCAGAACTATTAAAAAAAGTAATGGATTAGATTTGATTTCTTTAAATCCATCATCATTTAAATAAGGTTTAGTATTCAATATACTCCCGTTTCTACTTATATAATACCACCCTTAGATTGAAAATTGGACGTGATGCATTGGAAAGCACTCTGTTTTTCTACTCTTTAAACCGTTCAACCTCTCATATTATTCGTTCAGGAGGGATATCTTCTGCCTGGGCATAGTCCTCACTTTATTATGCAAGTAACTGTACGATTGAGTGTTCAGTATGTTCAATTTTTTCGTGAAATTTGTCTAATCTATGTGATATGTAAGAGCTCTTTATCTTTGCTCATTTTATTTGAAGTCGTTCCGTATTCACCATTCCAGGAAATCCGTTCCAAGAACTTCTGTTTATAAGTTGAATATGTGAAACCCAATTAACGAAGATCTTGGAACTTTGGCCTTAGTTTTCCCATGCTTCGATGTCACACAACAAAACGAACATCCATACCTTCTGTGATTCTCTTGGATGCCTTCGTGTTGGCAAATAATTTTTTTGACAGCACAGCGCACTCACATGATTGAGGCAATGCGAAGGGATCGAAAGGCGGGAGGGGAGCACCGTCGTCGTGAAAGATGAACTCAGTTAATCTCATAACAACGTAGCTTAACGATGTCTTCGTTACGTGTCTGCGAGGTGGAATTCAACCTGACCTCACTAGGGGTCTGTGGAGGTTGCCAAAGAAGGAACGAGTTGTGAAAAGGTTCGAGGACTGTTTTTCCCTTCGCACGCCTGCGATTATTATTAGATGATATTATTTACTTATTACTACGGGATACGCGTATTCGCCAAAAAACTGAAGGAACGAAAAGATACATTTCCGATGCGAAAATAAAATTTATTTGATATGAATAGCTTGATCAATGAGCTATTTTTTACAGTTTCACCAAAAAGCATTCCTAATGATAACATACAGGTATGCTTCTAAACAAAAATCGTACAGGTTGAACTGCTTGAACATAATATTATGGAACGCTATTTAATTATTTGAACTCATTTTAATGAGACAATGTTCGAAACTCCTTGCCGTACGGTAATTCACCACACCCCTCCTTAATCATCCTCACTCCTATGAACGTCTGCATAAGTTCTAAAAGACAGAGCTGCTTACTGAGTGGTGGGGACTTATTGACTCAGACTGCGTGATCAACCCTTTAGAGAGTGGTCAAACAAATGGACTCAAAAACTTTTCAAGATGAAGAAAATGCTGATATTTTTATTATATAATGGTAATCGTACAGATAAGCAAACTAGTCGATAGATAGTATTTTTCACTCATCATACGAGGGTCATCCGGAAAGTAGTACCCGTTCGTGCCGCATGAAGTGCTGACGACGCGAGTAGCCGCTGGACGAGGTCAGATAGCTTCAGTGGCTTGTCTGCCTTCTCTGAGCCAAGTTGCGTGACGCTAGCATTGCCTGTGTTGTTTCTGTGATTGTTTACAATGTTTAAAAAAATTGAGAACGCCGCCAGTTGTGAAGTGAGGGCAGTGATTAAATTCCTCAATGCAAGAAACGTTCGCCCATGTGATATTCATCGCCAAATAAAGGAGGTGTATGGAGACAATGTAATGGACGAGTCGTCTGTTCGGCGGTGGTGTCGCAACTTCAACATGGGGAGGGGGAACACACACGACGATGAGCGTTCGGGGAGACCGTCTGTCATTACAGACCAACTGGTGAGCTCAGTTGACGAATTCGTGAGGAACGATCGGCGCGTCACAATTGATGACATCTGTGAGCATTTTCCCAATGTTTCTCGAACAATTGTTCATGAAATTGTTAAACACCATCTGCATTATGCAAAAATTTGTGCAAGATGGGTCCCTCGCGTATCTCAATGAGCTGGCGGCGAAGGACTATGCAGCAGGAATACAGAAACTTGTCACACGTTATGACAAATGCCTTAATTTGCTTGGAGATTATGTTGAGAAGTAGTTTAAAGTATCCTCTTTCAAATAAAATTTTTTATGTTTGTTAATATTTACTTTTGTGTCTTTATTTCACGAACGGGTACTACTTTCCGGATGACCCTCGTATTATATACATCAGTGCATCACAGCATGCAATTTTTTCAAATACCATATGAAGAATTTGTTTATATTCTTTAATGCTTTTGGAGTATTTTTTTAGTATATAAGGATTCTTCTTGCACAATGCTCGACATAGATAAGAGTGTACAATTTACATAAACATTTTTAACAAATGCAAGAAAGCTAAGAACTGAATTTCGAAGACAGTTTATAATACAGCCAACACCAACATAATAGTTAATTATATAGCCAAAATATTTCGGCATATTATAGTAAAGTGTTAAGACGGCTAATAAGAGTGGAAATAGGTATTAGAGAGGTGTTTTTATATTTGGGGGAGGTGGGGGGTGTAAGTTAGAAATTTTCGAGAGTTATGGAAAGTGGGCATCCCCATATTGATATCATGGTCAAAGAAACATCTCCATATTACGGTAACAAGTTAAGAGACATAATTACTGTAACACGAAGACAGCATTGTCTTAATAACTTTTGCGAAGACTTTTGCCTTATCTTTAACGCATAGTAAGGTGTCACGTGATAGACATTACGTTATGTACTGTCATTAATGAGAAGTGCAGTGTAATTCACTGGACAAGCATCGCCGCTTTCATCTTCGGAACGCTTTCATGAAGGCGTATTATCGTCATAAGAGCCGTGGGTTGAATGCGTATCCGAAGACAAAGCTTTAAGAGAGTCTCTCTTGTTGCTTCTCCTTTAAACATCCCCCGAGGGTGTGCGCGGTCGACTCCCGGCTGTGTGCGCCCAACTGGAGGTTGCTGTTTCTCACCCTCGCGGTCCGAGTCCGGGATGGGACTTTGTCTCTGTGTGACAAATTGATCCTTGACTTGGTCTAAGTCAATACAGTACGACTACTAAATGTAAAAATTGCTATTTTGATGTACATAATCTATCTCAATTCACTGTCCAAAATCCTTTCTTTTAGAAAGAAAAGAGTAAAGATGTCTATTTTAGAACCTTTTCAAAGAAAGATGACTTTTTATTAGAGCGTTATTATAACGAAACTGTAGTTGTGGTATAATTTTCATTAGAATTTTTAATTAAAAGATACAACTTTCTGGTTGGAAAAAAAACAAATGATAATACTCTTTAATCTTTGTCACTACAATCCGGTAGAAGATTGCATATCAAACCGTAATTGAATTTTTAACAAGTGTCAAACCATGACCATTTAGATTAACGTCAATTAATCGCCACGGCATAACAAGTCACTTGTAGATGTTGCAATTTGGCTTTTAAAGCATTGTTCGGTCTTTTTTAAGGCCAAGAACAAAAATTTTACTTTCAGTGACTCAAGACGGGAGGTAATTTCGAAGAGTTGAATTCGCAAAATTAGGATTTATAACTTTTATTTTTGCTGTAGTTACATCCTTCGCGAACGGCAGAGGCTCTTACGACAATTTTCCGATATTTTCACCAGATGTGCTTTCCTTTTAGAATATTTTGGCATTGAATAAATACCGGGACTGTCAATGGGAACTATTATTACTTCTCGATACGATGTAGGTATGCCTCTTCATCTATTAGGCGAGTATAAAAAAACCATAAACACAGTAATCAACCCGAAGGTCGGTGTGGAAGGTGATGGCAGAGTTCACCCAGTACTAAGCCCGATGGCGTGTGGAATTCACACGTCATGGCAGGGGGGCCAGTTCCTTTCCCTGCGCCGGTCATGGTTTTCCAGGAAGATCTGGCACCCGAAAAATCACATAGCTTGGGTGGAGCTTCGGGTTAATATAATTCTTTAAAACTGTTGTCTTAGTGTCATTGGTTTAATTTTCGGCATCTGTGACTGAACAGTCAAAAAAGTTTTATTCTTTCTTCCATCCCATTATTCTTTTTAGGCACATGCCTAGCCTTTATCGCGATTCAGTAGTTACAGAAATAATTTAAAATACCTAATAATAATATAAAATTATCTGATCGCTCTCAAGAGAAAACCATAGGTCAATGATCCAGGTAAATATTAAGTCTTGCCGAAAACAAAAAGGCAATTTTGGATTAGCTTAGCCTCGATTTGATAGCATCTTTGAGCCAATTTTTAATTTAAATATTTTAAAAGACGAGGCACCATTTGACACGCCTCGGATATTCCACCTTTTTAGCGGACGCTCGGTCGTTTCTCAATAGCCTCGGACGAACCCGAAGGTCAAGAGGTCAGCTCAATGGTTTCTCTGCCGGAGAACATCGTCAAAGGAGTGCACAGGCAGGGGAGTAATGCTGCTGAGGTGAAATGTTGAAGAACTAGAGGCAGAGCGGGACGGGAAGTTGTCTGAAGGGTGAGCGGGGCGAATACGAAGTAGGCCAGCGGGGTGAAATAATACTTTAGTGATGAAGAACCAATCGATATCTCTGAAAGCAACCGACAAACCGCCTTTAATTGTCTTCATATTCGATTATATCTCTCCAATAAACTTGCTGTACGTAAGTAAATCTTAATGAGCTCTTCTTCATGTCCGAAGTTGGTGGGTTTTTCTAAACAATTCTACCAGATTGGCAAGTAAATTGCAGTAGAGCGGCGCAGCAAATTTAAATGTAAAAACGATAGATTTAAGAATTGATTTTTTCCACGAACAATAAGGGATCAGAATAACGTCCGACCGCGGTAGGGTCATATTCGGGTCAAAATTAGTCAGGCTAGTAATCACCCCCCGCCAAGCACCCTAGTGGTGGTTTGCAGAGTACTAAAATATCAAATCGCTCAGAATTAGCAAAAGGTAAAAGTTATTTTAAAAAGTACAATAGAAGAATCTTAAGGGGTATATTAGTAAGTCTCACCATATTCGACGTATACGCTGCGAGCATTAAAGAGTTAACTATTGCACCACGCCCATGCAGATGCCTGGATACACGTACGCATCATTTGGAAAATGGGCAGAACTATTTTTCAAATTATTTTTATCTGTCTAGGGCCATAAAACATGCATTTCCGTAGCAATTCAGAATTCAAATTTTTTCATTAAAACAATACATTGGCCTACACTAGCATTAAACAATTTTGCTATACTACAAACTATTAAAAAGTTTGTGACACTTCTGTTCCGTTGAAAATTTCTCAGGCATGTCTGTTTGATAATTTATGGAAGACTGTCAATAGCCATCAGTGTAAAAGAAAAGGGTTTAATATTATAAATGATGGACCTATGTTGCAATAATGTGATTGATTTGACATTGGAGGGAGGTCGATGTTGGCATGTATCCAAAAGTTTTTGATCTAGTTAGGGGAGCTTGAAAAGAAAATATTTTGTTGTTCCTCATGCCTTTTATTCTGCGCGACTAAGGTTTCGACTTACAAATTTATCATCAGGTGAGTTTGTAAGTGGAAATCCAGGTCGTGCATAATAAAAGGCATGTGAAACAAAAAAGAATTTTCTCTCCCAGTACGAGTCACTTCCACGAAGTGACGCCTCCAACCATCCTAGTTATGTGAAATTGGAAAGGGTTTGTATTTCGTAGATCGAATTACAGTTTGTTCAATCAGACTGCCTTTTTCATGAACATGCACCTCGTAAAGAGACAAAATAACTTAAATTTGGCCAATTATTTTAGTGCATAACTTAGTAAAACGTTTAAATAAGCATAAACATAATTTTAATGACATTTATTAGCCACAGAAGATCCCACATATAATTGCTAAATTGGGAAAACCTCATCATGAATGAAACTATTGCAGAGATAAATTTAACTACTGGAGTCCATGCAATTATATTATTTTTAGTTACGGTGCATGCAGTTCATCAGTCTGCCTCGTTTTAATGTCCATTCGTAATCCCTATTTGCGAGGAAGAGGACCAACAAGTATCTGTTTGCATAAGTGAGTCTCCCCGAATGCTACATAATTTTTGGATAATTTTAGCTCGCTCGCAGCTGAGATGTGAGTGCAATGTTCCGTTCAAATGTTTGTATTGTAGTTGAAACAATAAACAGAATGCAGTAGAGTTCTGATTACTGCTGGGACTATCTGAACTCTTGGTTTTAAGCGATTTAATTGGAATGGGCTGCGTCTTTATATGAACTCTTTAGGTCTAATGCCAAATCAATGAATTTTTATGCCGAATTTCACCAGTAAATGATTTTTCCAAAGTAAACAAATCCCATAAAAATCCAACCACATACCCAGATCACTGCTTTGAACCGCTCATGCAAACGCAAATGAAAACTTAAGTCATCAATACGGAATAGTATTTGATTAAGCACTAAAAATTATTTTTTAATCTCATGATTTATTAAATGAATACATTGTTTTTCTTTCTATTTTATCAGAAAACTATTTCTTTGCATTAATCTTCGAGTGGGAAAAATACCAGTCTACAAAGATTACTGAAAAAGGTTGTGGATCAATCAGTGTTCGTTAAAAAATATGTAAGGTAATTACATCGATTATACTTAAAGAGTATACAAATTTACATGGTTGTCCCGAATTAACATTCTATGCTATGCAGCAGGATGTCATTTATAAAGTTTGATAGAATGGAATCAAATGAAGAAATATTCTATGTTAAGTTTATAAAAGTTGTAATTCTCTCTCCAGTTGCCACATATCTTGAGATTTTTCGGGTTCCAGGGAAAGGAATTGGCCCCCTTTATTACTACCCATCAACCTGGCACTCGTCTTGATTATTGTGGATTGGTTTGTAATCATATTATTTCGTCCATTTCAAGTTGACTTTCACTTTCTGAAATGTGTTTTTTTTACTTTTACACCCGCTATTCAATAACGTGAATTAAACAGATAGATGGAGGGGCACTATCTTCGTACGTCGAAAGCATTACGTGCCTCTTATCCTTTCCTTTTGAACCTCATGGAATATTCTACTCTACTAAAATTTCTTCGAAGGCGACACGATACATCTCAACCCTAAATAACACTTTTTCGTATGGTATTCTTATCTATCTCACGCTTCAGCTGCTTTACCCATTTCATCAACTCTGCTGCTATATAGCCGTATTTCCAAAACCTTCAAATTTTATACTACGCTTATTTTCAAATATGAACATAAGAAACTTTCAGATGCATAGAATTGGAGTGAAATGGCTACCGTAGCCGTCGCACGAACGCCCCAAATATGTTGACTCCCTTCACTTCCCGGTGTGGTCTATGGGCGGCTAAAGTCACCAAGTCTAGAGGACAAAAGAGAATTTACGCATGAATTTTGTGGATGAAAGAGCTCTCTGAAGGACACTCGGATTTGAGAATAACGCGAAAAGCCGCCTCCATTCCATTTTCGTGCCTTATAGTTCCTATCTTGAATCCTGACTTAGCCCATGTTTACGATCAAAACAGGGATTTTTCAAATTTATTTTAGGATCCTGCAAGTCATCGCTAGGGTATGTGGCAGGGGGTTAATAAGGCAGATTGCGATAGGGATCCTGCACACAATCATCCGGAAGATGCTGAATCGATTTCAGTTCGATTAATAAATTTCAATCTGAAATGTCCCCAAATTAAAGCTCTCCTTGTTTCCTCACGTTGTTTCTACCCTCTTTGTGTCTCGCATGTGTTTCTAATTACAATTACATTTTCAATAAATTCTATCTTCATTCACCAATTTCACCATTTCATTTTCACGGCCTTTCCTTTTCGTCTAATCCATCTTTATAGCATCTCCCTCGCAGTACTTCGGGTTTATGATTCACTTCGACGGTTCCATCGTTTAACCAAAAGTTCCCCCTCACCTCATCTTTTGAGGTCTTACAAAATTTCCTCTACAGTTCCCTTCAAAAAACCACTCCCAGATTAATGTAAACTTATTTTTGATGTTCCTGAATTAATATTCTAATGAAGATTAAATTTTCAAACTTCAAAGTATCCTTCTCCTTTTACCCTCTTAAATATCAGTTTGCATTTCATAGCCGTGAAATCACAATGTAATATGCCATCTGCCGCAGATAAACTCTGAGATTCATTCAATCCTTACATACTCTCTCAAATTCAAATTGAATATAATCCATATCGATCCTTAACTCCTCACCTTTGATTATTTGATTATCCTCGCCTTTTTCATCCCCGAAATAACTCAATTGTTCCTCATTGATTAAAATAACTTTAAACGTAGTCTGTAGAACAGTAACATTCATTAATTTATACATATATATACATGTACATATATATATATATATATATATATATATATATATATATATATATATATATATATATATATTTGTCAGTCTCAATTCAATGCGAAAATGAAGAACATTCGCGTATTTGTTTGTGAAATAGATCATGAAATAAAATATTTTTTTAAATATCAATAACGGCTGGTAAAGTGATGAAAATAGAAAATTGAATTATGCAGCAATTACTTAGCGTAAAATGCATTTTAAAACTATTATTTCTTATATTATTGGTACCAAGCGAGGAAAATGGGGTAATGTGACAACAGGTTCGAAAAATGTCCTTTTTTAACATTCTCCTCCCAATGCAGTAATTTTGAAATAGTGGGAAAACATTTTATTAGGAATAGGTATAAAGGTATGTAGAATATAGCTATACCTGCAATAACGCTGATAGTGACAATTTGTGGCAAGGGATGAAGATAATATCGTAAATGTAATTTCATTCGTTTTGAAATCGTCCCCCATACGTTGTCGATAGAAAGTGCCAAAATTGTGGGCATACACATACAATTTATGCGACAAGCAACTGGAAATTTCTTTTTTATAAAACACACTTTCTGAATCAGTCAAATGTCTATGTTTTGTAAGCACCACGATGAAATCAGCCATCTCTTTGTTGCTCTTTGTTCCAGAAACGCTATACAACGTTTTTATGGTAGAACACGATCGCTAATTATGTTTCTCTGCAACTATGTTTCGCCGTGTATTGTGTGCGAATATCAAAATGAGTTTTTCGATCTGATTTTAGTCACGCAACTAATACACAAGCAATCACCTTTCCTAAATTCCATTCACTTTTATCCAAATTCCTCTTCAACAGTATTGCGTGCTCTCCATCCACGTAGCAGTCGAAATGGTATATAGTACTCCGTCTTCAAATCTCACCTCCCTTGGGACAACTTGTATACTATTTCCTTTCATTTCTTTTTTTATGCTTTTCATTTAATTCTTTCATCTGCGTCCAAATTCTACGACCTAATTCCAACAAAGAAGGCCATTCTTTAAAGTGTACTTCAGTGCTGCTGTTAATTTGACTGTGCAAGGATTTCGTGTGATTTTATTTACGCTGGTGGGGCGCTTGATATTCTTCGCTTGTGTATACGACCCCTAAACCAATTGATTCCCTTGGTTGCCGATTTTCATTATACTTCCGTCCATCAAGGCCACTCCTTCACTTGGGAAACACCCCTTCGCAGATAGTCCAGATGCCGAGTGAATTACTTTTCGCTTAGCTACGATCCTTCTGTTATGGTTGGTCCGAACGAGAAACTACCGCCCTACTTGTGGAGTGTGGTGCTCTTCTAGACAGCAGTCTGTTCGTATGTGGTGAGCGGAAAAGGTTAAAAAAAAATAACTAGGTGTCACTAAATTGTTGCACATGTGGGAGTCCTGCAGATGAGAAATAAGAGTATGTGGGTGTGTGACCGCAAAGCAGTACTCGAGTGACCTTGGCAATTGGCTGACTGTACTGCTATCTACCTGAGCAAAATGAGTGATTTAAGTCATAAACGGCACAATTTCGATCACGGAAATTTCATTCCTCTCGTAAAAACAGTGAGGGAGAAAAGATTAAATCGTAAATTAATTCTCTATTTATGATTTTATTTACAAAATATGACGTTTTAGTATAGGATGCGTCATGTAATGATGTTTGATGCACTCTTTCTTGGAATTATTTCTTTATTTGATAATTTAGTACCCAGCAAGTCACCGCTAGGGTGTGTGGCAAGGGGTGAATACACGCCAGGCTAATTTTGACTCTACCGCGGTCGGACAACATGGCAACTTAAATCTCTGTTTAACATTTAATCTCTCTAATTTTACTGACATAAAATCTCCTACCGTAGTACGATGGGGGTACTAATATAATTTCAACATCCCTACTAAAGAGGCGATCTTCCAAGTTATGTAAGATTTAATCTATAATTTAACCTTTGCTCCGTGAGTTATTCCCAGCCTAGCTCCTCTAAGATTTTGAATACCCTACTAAGTTTATCATGAGATGTTTTAAAAATATAGCTCATCTACGCAGCACGCAAACTGCGGCCATTAATCCAACTTCGTGAGGATACCATATACTTGTAGCATATTCTAAATGAGGCCGAACCAACGACAGATAACATTTCTCTTTAACCTTTTCATCACATTTACCCGGTACTTTTCAAATAAATCTTAATTTTTTGTTATAATTTCCACATATTCCCTGTTTGTGTTTTCACCAATAGGGGCAAAGCCTGGTTTTCAAATTTAGAGCACACTATTTATATCACTGCTTGTTATTCACTTTTATTCAAGTGCTTAAAAATGCAGTTAGCATGAGCGTAACTTTCATTTTATCGAGATCAAATCGTTATCTTTTAGTACCTTGAGGTCTTTTGAAGGCATCTAATATCAAAATAGGATTCGGCCATTTTATGGGTAATTTGATTTACCCTCCGCTGGTTATTTCGGCACAGATAAGCACCCTGCGGTCTGACTTGAGTGTCTCACACTTGATGATGTGAGCTGACCCTTGGAAGGTGCGGCCTAAAATCCAGGCAAATAATTTTCCAGATGATTTGTTACAAATTCTAAATACATTTTCGCCGGAATTTCCTCTACCATGTTTTTACAATGGATTTTATCCGCTTGAATTGGTATTTTTCAAAGTAAACATTGAGGATATTACTGTAAAACGAGGCCAGGTGGTGAGTAGTTTGGGCTATAGCGGACTTGGCCCATAAGCAGGAACTGGTTTTCTTTAATCATAAAGCAAATGGTTATATTTTATCTATATTTCCACAGTGTTAATTGAAATATTTGAGAATTTTTCATTACGATCAGGGCATTTTTTGAAACAACTAACGCACTGCCAATGATGTAATCAGGAGTATAGCAAAGAACAAAAGTGTGAAACATCAGCTGTGGAAATTGTGTTATACAAATTATTTTGTTTCTCATACAACATTAAAATAATTATTATTATTGGTCATCCACCGGCTAAGGTAAATTTTTGAGGTACATAAGCTACCATACGGTGCAGTGACAATTCCCTCGTCTCTCTTAAGAAAACACAACCCAACATCCAATTCTACAACATGCCCCTCTTCATCTCTGTATACTTCCTCCCTCCCTTCATCCCATCCAACATCCCTATCCTATTCCTGCCCCTTCGTCGTTTGCTTAACATTTTCCCCTATATTACAGACTTCAACATCCCACTGTCGATCAATATGCTCTCTGCATCCACTTTTACGGCCTCCTTTGGATTTCTCCCAACGATCCTCTCTCCTCGCCCACCATACCTAGCATTTCCTCATTTACTTTCCCTTCAGTCCATTTCACCTTCTCCATTCTTCTCCACATCCACATTTCAAAAGTTTCTTATCTACGCCTAACATCGTGCTTCATTGTCTATGCTTCCGCGCCGTAAATAACTACGCTCCATAATGGTTTTTGACGACATTTTCTTAACAACCTTACTCCAAGCCCTGGCCATCATCTACTCAAAACTTGTGAAAGCTTCTTTGCCTAATGCATCCATCATTTCACTATAAATCTGACGATTTTGGTCCAAAACACTTCCGAGATAGGTCAAATATTCCTATGCAACAGTTTTAGATCATAAAAATCATTCGCCTTGAACGAAGATTCAAACCCGGATCCCTCGATGCCCAAATGCATATTAGCGGATGACTCTTTTAAAATTTACTGTTGCGGCATCTCCCGTAGTTTCTTGGATTTTGTAAAATATTCTCTATTTTTAATAGTTCGTCTAGTTTTTGCCATCCTATTCTGGCATTTACCCTAGCTTTCCCATTCCTAACAAAGCCCATAAATTTTGTTTTATTTATATATTTATTCTCATCCCATGCCTATCGCACTGAATTTTCAATGTAGTCAGCAGATTTTGCAACCGTCTTGGCTGACTGACGTGAATTATCATTCCAACCCAATGTACGTACAAATTTATTATTTATTACCATTCAATTTCATTTATATGCTTATGAAAATTCGTTGAGCATGTGCGTAAACATTTCATCACGGATCAATCTCTTTTATGCCTTGATGAATTTTGAGGGCATCTAATGAGAAAAAAGGATTCGGCCATTTTATGCCTAATTTGATTTTCCATCTCCTGAAAATGCTTATTCAATGAGATGTGTTTAAAAATAATTCTTGGCAAATTCCAGGCATTAAGACGAATCAGTTCTAATGGAAATGCGGAAGAAATTTTTTCTTATACACTTGATGATTGCCCAATAGGAAAGTATTTAAGGTGGGCTTACCTAAAGCACACTTCTAGTAAGTAAGAAAGATATTTTATTCAAATACTTTCCCAGTAATCGATTCACTACAAATGCTTTGAGAATATTCCAGATTTTTATCCCAAGAGAGAGATTTTTCAGAAACTTCTCTTCAACTGACATAGTCGTCGATTAGTGAACAACTGGTAACATTCTTGTATTCATAAAGGCACTTTCTAAAGGAAAAGCCACAATATGTTTCGACCTTTACTTTGATTAATGTTTATTATTAGTTCAATCGAAAATCTGGGCGCGTGTGTGGTTTAAATTTTAGGAACCATATTCCACGACTTTGCGGTTACAAACTTAAGGCTTGGGAAACTTGAGATTCTTGCCATTTGAGAAATGAGATGAGTTTATGCAGCAATTTGAAGGATTCTGATAGCAGTGTCTTGAATCCGTCGAATATTTAATAGGAGATCGGAATTAATATTTGTCTTTATCGAGGATGATATCGAAAGTTGTTTTCAACATACGTGTTTCACAGAAAGCAAAATTGGAAAATATTTGAATAGTTCAACTTGAATTAACTATTATATTAATATTTCGATAAGCAATTTAATGATAAGTTCCATTCATAGCTGTGTAAATTCAGTTCCCTATATCAATGCCGGCAAAACTAGAATTTCATGGACGATATTTTCTCCTGTAATCAAATGTATTTATTATCGTATGGTTATTTATTTAACCTTTCACACAAATGATACGAATGAATTCTTCGTAAATTAAACGAAACTTATTCGAGCGTTAAAGTTCTAAAAAAATCGCGAGGAGAAAATGCTCAAATAAAGCGAATGAGCGTACTTTTCCATACATAAATTATTTTAAGCCTACCTCAACTTTTTGCGCATTTTTATTGTTCTGAAGACAATTTAATTTCCATGTATCAACTTGACGCCATTCCCTGTTACGCGTTTTATCCTTGAAACGTACGTCGACTAATAAAAATCAGAAATGCAAAACAGTGAGTATGTCATCTAAATATGGTTTTGTGACAGAGAGGAAAAATTATATTTTTTTTATTATGAGAAAGTTATGAATTTCATTCAAGATCTTCATATCAATTCAACTACAAACTCAACCGTTGTTTCTTTCTAGTTAATACTATACATATTGGACATTCTTGTCTGGAATAATTCATTTCGTGTCCAAGAGATACGGTGGAGACATTACCATTTATCGCATGCTAAAAACTATAATTTTATATTTGAACTTTAGGTTAGGAACGTTAGGTTGCAAATTTCTCTTAGACTTCGGAGAGTGGTTAGTATATCACCTTCAAATTTATGACCGTGTCGTTGGTCATAAATTAGAATAGATAACCTACAGGAATACTGGAATAACTTGTGTGTTAAGGTAAGTAACTAACTAACTAGGATGTTCCTGACACTTATTCTGTGAGGGGTCACAGAATTATTCCTAAACGAGAACACGAAAACTAAAACACTACTTCGGGTTCTACTGTCCTTGTTTAACGTAATATTTGACCAAAGTACAGCATTAAATTGCTATTGAAGTGAGTAGAGACAGTGTTAGTGTGAAAGAAAAGCAAGTAGAAACGCTACGTCTGCATCGGTACAATGCGGCACAAGCTTCTTCTTCTTCTTCCGTGACGAAGTCAATTCGCCAAACATGAAGGAAGTAGGGTAGAGTTCTGTTAAAGACAAAGGCTTGGGAATATTAAATCAAAAATTAACACAGCTAAGTTTCAAATAATATATTTTGACTGTTTAGTTAAAATCAGAGCGAATGAAATTCATTACAGTTACGTAACATTGATTCGGAAGAGAGTTAAAGAAATCAGAGAAGACATACCAATCCTCAATATTGATATCATAATAATGAATATTCTCTGACGAAAAACTACTTAAAAATATTCGTCAGTAAGAAAATAAAAGAATAAAATGAACAGTTTCCTTCCTCAAAACAAGGAATAAGGGCTTGTTAAAGCCGAAGTCCTCTTAATAGTTCTCTCTTATTTTGCTTCGAATTAACACCAGCCTACAATAATTAGGAACTGGATCCCATTTCGTCTAACCAATAAACATTTTCTTAATAAAGTTTGTGATGCTTTTCTAGTCAAATAATTTCAAGTTACTCTATAGTGTTAACAGGACAATAATTTACCAAATTTAGGATTGCTTGAAAAATTAACTTTCTGACTTAGTGCGTTAGTTTTACATGTCAATATCATAATATTTCTGATAAAGTTGAGATAATTTTGAGACCAAACCTAGTTGTGGTCACGAAGCAAACATGAAGGTCACGAGCAATATGAAGCCTGTATGTTTAGGGTGCAGTCTAGCTTCTCATTCTGTCTCCATAATTTGAGCTAAAAGGTGGGACACGGATATCATACTCAATGTCACCGGTAAAAATCAGGCAAGTATATATTGAAAATAATCATAACGTGGCATATTAATATGCCAACTCAAGAGGCCCTCGTCTTAGAGTCAGTATTTATTGCTTTAATATTTTTTGGAAGCGGTTGTTCAACTTTCTGGTTATTACAATGTAATAACCAGATGGTAGCATGGTAGCTCAGTTGGTAGAGGGTTGCACTACTGAGAGAAAGCGTCGGAGTTCAAGCTACGTCTCCGTATGAAATCCAGGTGGTGGGGCGATTTTGTAAAGAACAGAATAGCAAATCGGATGGTGTCAGATGGAAAGGAAGTGGCATACCTGATCGGAATTTGTGATAACCATACGCTTTACGTTTAATTTTGAGCCAAGTACTTCCCTAACCAATCTAAATTAATCGTAGGGCAAAGATTACTTATATTAAACATTTAAAGTCAGGTTAAAAGTGCTGAAAGTTGTGGAGAAATTGCAAATTTTCCATCACATGCATTTTATCCCAGTTCTAATGTTCCACACTTTGTTCTTGACTTGTTATTTGCTCTTATCGAAGGCCACCAACGTCATTAAAGTAAATGGGCTCAAGGGTAGCATTGAATAAATAATTAATGAGTAAGAGAAATGTGAATCTGGCCTTAATAGCGAGGAAGGAGGGGAGAGCGGTATGAAACCAGGAAAACCGCGGAGCCTAATTAATGAGTTACCCACCACTTTAATGATACCCTGAAAATCGTTGCTCAGGTGCGTGGCAGGGGTTGCATGCACACCAGACACGCACAATACGCGCAGAATTGTGGTCACGTAACACGACTCATTTTTGGCCATAAAAATTCTCCAATAATTGCAAGAAAAATTCCCACGTTAAAAAAATGTTTAAAATGTATTTATTGGCATGAATCTCGATGCATAGCAAGAATATACATATAAATAAAAATCACAGATAAATGATATTGTTTTCAAAATAACTGGAAACAGGAAATATCGAGAAAATCGTTGAAGAAATTAGAAATCTTTGAATGGTATTATAAATGCAATTACAATGTTGAATTTGAGTTTAAAATTATATTGTATTTAATATTAATGAAATGAATTGTTATGCTGTTGCCAGTGACAAGTTGAGTTCTAAGGAAATCCTGTCAACAAACTAACTGTCTCTGAAATATTTCTACTCGGTTAAACAAGAGGAAAAGAACCTCACCTGCAAACGGAAATAAAGAAGAGAAAAAATTATCGACTACCTTCAAATATATGTAAAAATCCTCCAGTATAGTTTATTATACGCGGCTATAAAAAATGAAAACAAATGCAGTCTTGTCATTATTTTTTAAAATTATTCCTGAAGGATTATTTACCCAAACTAGTTTCTAATATTATCTACCGACCTAATGAGTGTAATTGAGTGCTTCAAGAATGGGTTATATTTCTCCTTTCCTTTGGACTGTTGTTCTGAGGAACTCGAATTGAAATTTCAGATTTCCCAAATTGAGTTTCTGATTTTCCTCGCGCACACCGTCTGTGGAAAGGAGGCCTTCTTTTGTAGTCAGGAAAATCGAGCGCTCATATGTCTTATATTTTAACCGATTTCTCCTCCTTCCGAAGCGAAATCCGAGCAGATGAAGGATGAATTTGGGCCAGGAACGCGCCGAGCGACGAAGGCCGTGGAAGAGGACAGCGATACGGAGGGATTTATTGGGTAAGGGTAGGAACAGCTGGGGTGCGAGAAGGCAAGAGGCAGTGAAGGGTGTTAGCATTGAAGCCAGTTTTTTCCGTGGAGGGATTTAGTTTTTAATGCAGCTCGAGGCCGAATAGCACCTAGCGGAGAGTGTTTAATCGCTTGAATTTTCCAACCTAATAAACGTGCACTCAAAATCACTTGAATGACGTGTCAGAATTAAAACCGCAGAAAAAGAAACATTTCCATTGCAGTTATTTCATTCTCAAGGGCAAAGAATTGGCTTTGACCTGAAAAATAATTGCGATCAATGTATCATATGTTAACCTAGTATTATTTGCCATACCACAGTTTTTAGAAATAGCTAGAAAAAACCCGACGGAACAGAGATAAGTAATGATAGGTAATCGATGTAGAAGTGAATTCTTTCAAATAAATGGTAATTGTATATTTTTTAAAGGTTTTTTTTCACATTGATTCAAAGGATGGACTAACTGGAATTTATTAACGTCCACAGTTAAAGTTATTGTTTACTAACATTTAAAGTTACACCGGAGACGATAAATTTTATTGATAAATAATCATCATTAGTATTTCAATGCTAGGATTGGTTTGACTGCAACCGCCAGTCTAGTATAATTGAATGCAAAGCTGTATATTCTAGGGAGAATAATTTTGTGGTTTCCCGTTGCCTTCCACATCGCAGTACTGTGGCCGTTACCGTGCACTTTCACCTTTCAGCCGTGGCAGCTGATGCCGGGCCGACCCACTCGGTCTGCGCCACCGGTGACTAATGGTGAAACTGCTGCCTTTCACCATGGGTTCAGGGTAGCTTTTTTCTACTAGAAGTCTATTTTTCTCATTGCCTCGTTGCGGCATGCCATTATTGTGTTTTTTTCTGGAAATGTGTTTGCCTCATTCTGAAAACCAATTTTCTAAACTGGAAAATTTTCAGCGTAAAAAATTTGCCAGTCACTGGAGTCGAACCAGCGAGTTTCGGCTCTCATGGTAGATACTCCATCTATGGTCTACCCTCACTCCCTCACCATTGTTCCTACCACACCGAGTTCACCGGGTAGTAGTAGTTTTAGAGGAGGCCACCGACAGCTGAGGTCATTTGCGTCAATAGGAATTGGAAAGGAAAGGAAGGGTGGAGAGAAACTCGGCGTCGGCATTAGCCTACTCTTAACGATAGGCGCCAAGGGGTCCGCAGTTTAACGTCCCATTTGACGGACGCCGAACTCACTCAAAGTGCTCTTCACAAAGCAGCTGCTGCTGGCCCCGGGACCTCACGACCGAAATGGCTTTTTGCGACTGCCCACTCGCCCGCGCCCGCCCGATAATATACCCACGCGACCAATATGGCCGGCGGGAACATTAAAGAGCGGGTACGGCCCGAGAGGGCTCGTCGGCCAAATTTTCGGTCGTGGGGACCCAGGACCAGGTCACTAATTGTGACTATATTTCTTTAATTGCGTTAAAGTACATAGAAAACAGCAATGGGCGGGTCCGGAACACAATTCCGGAGCCGCGCTTTAAGGTATAAAAGGCTACAGAGTTATCGACATGGATTTTAATACAAACATTATGCAAGTTTAAGTCATTTAACAATAGAATTGTTTCTTGCAAGCCAAACAGCTGCGGGATCCCTAGGTAAGGCCAACGTGACTTCCAATCGTTCCTTCGTAATTTTGTTGTATTTTGCCTGTAAACCCTAAATCATTTGGCAAAAACTGACGCTTGGTATATTACTCACAAATGCTATAAGGTGTATTCCACTAAAAATGACAAATAAAATTATACAAAAATTTTTCTGTAAGGCATGCCATTTGGTTTCTCTCGAGTATTTCTCAGCATTCTATCAAATGAATCTATTTTGTCTTGTTATTTATCGTGGTCATGTAATCGTGAGATAATTGTGTACAAACTAGAAAAAAATAGTTCACTAGACTAATTGCTAAATTTTTGTTTAATTGCGTTCATTATCTTGATATACAGTAAATTTGAAATTATTTCTTATTTTGGGAAAGAAATGTAACATAAGTATAAATGAACGCTGAAGTAATGTTATTGAAATTTTAGGCACATCATTGATAATAAAAGGCAAATTTTGAAAGACTGGGAGCTCCAGGTGGAAAATTCGTTCATATATTTTTAATCGAGTTTCCCTCCCCATGAACAGCAATGTGAGGTGGCCGAAGGGCCTGTGCTTTCAGGTGCCTTCTAGGGCTGTGGTAGCAGGAGCGATGTAATGTAACTGATCCTGGTCATTCAGTCAGATAGGTCGAAGGACAGGAGCCAGTCGAAAGGTAGGAAATGGACAATATGCGGGTCAGCTTTAAAGAAACTTGGCTTCATTAAACGGGTGGTGGGGAAATGTAATGAAAAAGTTAAAGAGAGGTGTTATTTTGCTCTAGTTAGACCTCATTTGGAATATGCCGCAAGTATTTGGGATCCGTGGGAGAAAATTTGGCAAAAGGAGTTAGATAAAGTCCAGAGAAAATCCGCTAGATTCGTTAAAAATTGTTATGATAAGAACACAAGTGTGACAGGTCTCTTAGGGGATTTAGGCTGGGAACCACTTGAACTGCGGAGAGAACAAGCGAGGCTTAGACTTTTAGAAAGGTTCAGAACAAACGAGTTTAACTATGACACTGAAGGAATTATAATGGCCCCACACTACTTAGGTAGATCAGACCACAAAGATAAACTAAGGGAGATAGATTCCAGGACAGATAGGCACAAATACTCATTCTTTCCCCGAACAATCAGAAATCATAATAGTAAGAAACCGAATCCACTTTAGAAATATTGAAAACATTGAATTTACAAGTCGGAACAAAATTAAACACTATAGAGATGTTAGGTATACTTTCAGGTGCATGTGTATGTAAGGTGTAGATTGAGTGTTTGCATGCGTGTGGGGTGTAAGTGTTCATGCATGAATTTATGCCAAGTTTTTTTTTATATATGATTTTGTGGTTATTGCATGCGGTTTTTTTTCTCTCTTTCTTTTCTAAATTACGGGTGGTGTCCTAACACCCCCCGCCACACGCCCTTGCGGCGGTTTGCGGGGTATTAAGTAGATGTAGATGTAGTCTGCGCAGCGTCCGTTCCACAGTGTGGCGTATGCAAAGGCGTCTGCCCCGTTTGAGTGATGCTATCACGTTAAGAAAACACTATTGGGGAAGACACAAGGAAAACCCCTAATTATTTATTCCATGAATTTATGATGGACACAAGTACAGAAATGAATTCTGGCAGGTATGGGTCCCTTGGCCACTGAGCCATGCACTGCAACGTGAGAGGTAAGCCTTCTGCAATTGTGATTTCATAAAATTCTCTGTAAGGGTAACCGACAGCAACAGAACATGATGTGTAGAAGAGGGCCGAACTAGTTCGAATACTGGGTAAGAATCTAAAGACGATGTTAAGAACTGGGAAAACATAAAATTTCAGACGGGAGTTCGAGAGAGGAAATTTGAGCAATTGACTAGATGAGATGGTAGGATGGAGGGGCATAATGAACATAGAGCAGGGGAGTGAAAGAGTATTATTCGTGTAAAACACTCAGTTAAAAACATCTCAATAGGCATAGAAAATATGCGTAGATAAAGCCCAAAAACTCAGTAAGCTGAATTGGAGCGAGAAGAATGAAGTATCAGGTGGCTTTAGAAAAAATCATGAAATAAGCTGGGTACTACATGTATAATAAAAATGGGAGCAAAATGTATATCGTAAGCCTCAAACAAAGCTCCATATAGCAACGCTAAGTTGGAAAAAAATAAGGAAACATTGTATTACGGACGAGATGATTGGAGAGATATGAGAGAGAAGGACACAGAAGAATGTACAAACAGAGTTAGATTGAAGAAATCATAAGCGGTTAAATATTGAACAGAGGCGAGGAAATAATAGGGACGAAAGAAGAGTATGTGGGAGACTCAGTACGAGGATATTAAAAGCTTACAAATGAAGGGTGGTATTGGGTGCGTTATACAGGAGGGTGATATCACTGTTAGGAATTAAGAAGGAAAATTATTCATCGATCAGGAAAAATGTTAATTAAGATGGAAAGAATACAATGGGCATAAATATGTTAAACATGTTAGCCTGGTAAGCTTAGATATAGAGCGGGTAGTATGGCTTAGAGTTTAAATAAAATAGATCCAGACGAATGGCGTAGATAGTTAAGATCCAGATACTCATAGAGAGATTGAAAATGCATTGAAAAAAAATAAATCAAATAAAGGATGGAAAGCATTCCCGCGGAATTATTTAAAAGTTTCATAAAACGTAGCAGGAAGAGTTTTTATGAGCTGATTTACATTTATGTGAAAGGAATTCGGCCGGATTATTTAATCAGATCAGCGTAAGATACCATCCTCTTTAGGGAAAGATAGCAATATATGAGGAAAATAGAACAAAAAGCTTGATTTCCAAGCTAAAATGGCTGTGAAAATCAGCAATAAAAAAGAGAGGAGGGGAAGTGGTCACTTAAAGGATGGCTAGCTTAAGTTCAGGAAGGGGAGAGGCACGCGTGATGCCAAAGCAGCAATGATATCACTGTTTGAGAGGAGCATAGAATAAAATCAGATTAGACGAGTTTCCGACCTCAGAAAATTAAAAAAAAAAATGTCCTGTGTCTTTGTTAGGTCCGAAACTTTTCAGACTACCCTCGTATTTGTTTGTTACGTAGATTAGGAAAAGGCGCTTGATAAAGTTAATTGTTTACAATTAATGCGATTATTTTTTAGGACATACGAGTAAATTGGTGGGGATTGGTGACTTATCCGAAATCTGTGAATGTCTTAGGCACTCTGGTGCGAGTGGCAGGGGAAGAGTCGGGATGATAATCATTTTTAATATAAGTTCGAAGTGATGGGTGTCCAACATTCAACGCCAAAAGAGGCATAGGAAGAGCTGCAGAGACGACTGAAGGTCGATGTGTGATTCATAAAATCAGATTTTCAGCGTCTAGCAGAGCTTTAGTGAGCCACAAATTGAGTAGCTTCAAGCGTGATGTGGTGGAAGTCGAACATCATGAATAACTGATCGCAGCACTTTTCCACTTCGTAGCACTTTTGTCTTCCCCCCCACCTTTCCCCCATCCCCCCCTCGTTTCCTTCCACGTCCTCTCCCTTCCTTTCGGAATCTTAAATGCATATAAGACGGCACACAATTTCAGTTTGTTATCTGATGATGGTGTAATACATCGCAACCCGGTAGTGAAATAAAAATTTTATCAAGTGGAAAAGTGCTACGATCAGTTATTCATTTGGTTAGCCAGTTATCCTAGGGTTTACAATAATTGCCCAGCGTATTAGAATCAGTGTAATAGGTAAGGGGTGAGAAATAGGGGAAAGAAGAAAATACTATAAGGTTTTAGATAAAGAGGAAGACGATATTTAAAGTTAAGATAGCTGGATAAAAACTAGATAAGGTAGATCAGTTTAGCTATTTTGGCAGTGTTTTGGACCTAAATGATCTAAGTAGTGAGGATAGGAAGAAGAAGAATTGCATTCGGCCAAGCAGCCTTTACAAAGAAGAGGGAAGTTTTATCGAGAAAAGACTCCGTAAAACTTTGATTTGGAGCGTGGTTTTGCACGCCACGGAAACATGGTCGTTGAAGCAAAATAATAAGCCTAGATTGGAGACTTTTGAAAAGTGGAGTTGAGGAGAAGATCGTAAAAGGTGCAATGGACAGAAAAGAAAACAAAAAGGTAATAACTAGGAACGGTGGGGTAGTAGAGAGAGATAGCATTATTGGGAGAAATCCAAAGGAGGCAGGAAAGATGGATGCAGAGTATTCCGATTGGCAATGGGATGTTGAAGGCTGTGATGGAGGAAAAAACGTTTGGCAGGATGGGTTGGGAATAAGGTAATAATATTCTACGGAATTAAGGAAGGAAGGAATTATAAATGATTGATAAATTTTTTATTGTAGTTTCGTTTGACAGTAAATTTATTGTTCCGTGTTTTTCAATCCAAAACCTACATTTAATGGTAGAAAATCAATTAAATAGTAATAATAAGTCATATTTAAAGACACGCGGGCAAATCAATTATGCTAGACTGTATATTGCTCTCAATATCTAACACTCTCGAGGCGCAAGTATCATGCTTAAGGGCCGAGCTAGTTTTGCAACTACTCCGGAATTTCTTAAATGTCTATTCCGTTGTCAGGGTCCGTTTGGCGTCGATTAATCTTCATCCTGGACCTTAAGAGGTCTTATGTTCGTTTTGAGACTTGTGTGCACGCAAAATAGGATCAACGTGCGTTCATATTCTTGGCCGCTGTCCCCTTTAAACCATCTTTCATCTTAAACCTCCGTCTTTCATGTCTCGACGTTTTCATAAGTATCTCACCGCCTTCTCCCTTTCCCTCTTGCGTTCGTACGTATTTTTACTCCCTTTTTTCCGCCCGAGCTTCTAGGCACTCCCTGAATACTGATTTCACCCTCCCTCCGTACGTCCCTCTTCACATGTCCCATCATCTCCTTGAGGAGGGGATTTAGTTTCTCTGCGTGAGAATTTGCTTACAGTGTAGTCGCCGCATTCAGCCTGTTTTTCCCCGAACGCTGCTGGTCGTATAGACTGATTCTCAGTCCATAAAAGGTGAAGCCGTGAAAATTCTCTGTAAATCACCGCGTTTTTTACGATGCTAAATTGTTTTTAGCCTTCCTTTCTCGTACAGATCGATCCCCTATTCCTCGTAGGAGAGCGTGTTCTAGCATACCGATTCCGTTTCTCGCAAAAACATTATTGATCCTATTCCCTAGGCAACATAGCATTTCCATTTCTTTTTTACTTTTGCCTCTCTTGCCTCATGCTGAAATTTTTCTTAAAAATATAATTGCTCGTGCATGATTTATTGTCATCACAGTTTTATGTGGGTTTCGTCAACTTCGAAAGTAATTATTTTCTTCTTGAAGGAAAATAGCAGCATGGTGATCTGAATTTACCACATGAGGACCCGGGATTGGTCCTTCCTTAAACAAGGATAGATTTTAAGAGTTGTATTCCGTTCCCTACTGGGGTACCCTGTGGAGAGCAGTTAAAATGGAATCACCCATCCTTCGGATGGGCGTTAAACTGGAGAACCCTTGGTGTTTATCGCTAAAAGGAGGCTGACGCCGACGCCGGGTTTCCCTCTCCACCCTTGCCCATTCCGTTATCACTAATGTCTTAAAAGAGTGTATTCGCTAATAATTTCTCCAACCGAGAGATCTTAATTTTAGTTATACTTTGTTTTATCACTCTTTAATCCAATATATCTTTTTCTTTATCATGGGTGATAAATTGCATCAAAATTATTCTGTAGCCGAACTGCATTTTCCTTGAATCACTACTGCCGGCTCTTTCTAAAACCTTCTGTAAATCACTCTTTTCTTTGTAGGTCATGAATTTCCATTAGGATACTATGTATTCCATTCGCGTCAACCGCTTTCTCCAAATCGATAAAATCTCCTTTTCCAAACTCCTCTCTCGATGGCCTACAAAGGATGAACTTCCTCTTCTTTATTTTTCTCAACGCAAATATATGATTGGTCAGGAATATATTAGCTTTGCATCCACGCAAAATTATTTTAATAATTATATCACAACATTGGCTGTAATCTGAATAAAGCAAATCTTTCTAATGATTTTCGAATGCACTCTTATGTGTGCCTTGGAGAACCCATATTCTTCTCGAAGCTATCTGATGTTTGTTCGTTTTCATGTATTTCATTGATTAATTCTTAAAATCTTATCATTGCACTCATTTCAGGGTACATAGAATCTACATATTAAAAAGGTTCCTTTGTACTACTCACTGGGGGTTTGCCTTGCCATCAAATCTTCTGTTTACATCGTCAATATGGCTGATAAAAAAAACATTTAGTCTTTTCATTCAACACAGTAAAGGCAACTTCCAATTTTCTTTTGTTCAATCCGCTCTCATGTTAAATTTTTGATGGAATTCCTTGCATCTCTTTACTTCAGTTTCTATGGAGATTTTTCGCTCCCTGTAGCCTTCCAAAAGAGCAATAATGGCTTCTTTCAGATTTCCAGGCTATTTTGTGTTTTGCTGCGATAATTTATATTTAAGTTCTTAAACTTAAGTTTCATCACCCCCTCCTTCATATATTTTCCTTGATTAATGAATTAATGTATCTCCTATCAGTTCATACCAAAGCTGTCTCTTTTTCGTTTAATGATCATTTTTTCTTTATTTTCCATTTGTATCGCTTCCCTTTTAATCATTCAATTCCACTTCCCTGCTTTACTTCTTTGCAATTTCTTTTTCTGTATCCGTTTTTGTAGCTGTCTATATTTACAGTTCTTCTTGAGTATTTATCGTTTTCATGTGTGAAGTCTTTATGAAGCAAGCTCCCTTTGGAAGGCTTGCTTGACATTCATTCAGCTTTTTCTACCTTCCAGCGATTCATCACTGTTTCCTTCTTTTTTATGTGTATAAGTTGATAATGAAAACTGTTTTCTTATCTTTATGACCAATGTAATTTTTTGTTTCTTTATGAAAAACGGCCCAATCAAAATGTAACTCGTTTGGTATGCTTTCTTCTCCCTTGATATTTTTCATTTTGTGTGTATTTTCTTCGTCGATGGTTTTAAACTGAAGTGTCAACCACTGCCTATATCCTATATCTTAATCAATTTTGCCCAACTAATACATTTTCCTTATATTCTACCTTATCATTACCCCTAAAACCACATTCAAATCCGAAGAATCAATAGTTATCTTTCCTTTTTGTCCAGTAAAGGATTCTCTATTTTTTCCAAGGAATGTTCTCCTTCATTATTATCTTCATACGATGTCGGTGCTACAAAGCCACGGCCACGGTTGCCTAGGTTTTTTTAAACTTGGCTGAACAATTTTTCTCTATCTAAAATAACCCTTAGCCTGTCATTTAAATGCAATGGATTGCTTGTACACCCAAGTAAAATGAAATTATATGCCGTTCCACCATTATTCCTTTCGATATTTACTGAAAATTTATTTTTAGAATTACTCAGCATGCATGTATCTAAAAATTTGCTCTGAAAAATTTTTGTGAATTAATTAGGTGATTTCATAACTCAATCGAGCCTAAAAGCCATAATTTGGCCATTGAATTTTAAAATTGTTGTGAAATTTAATTCATGAAATGTGCTAACAAAAGTATAATACTCACCATTTTTTTTAATAAAATTTTAATTTAGTAAGCTTAAGAATAAACAGTGACTCTTTAAGCTATTCTCATATTGGAAAATTTTTAAATGTCATATCATTGTTGACCACCATACGTTTATCGCCACATTTTGTTTCCTCTAATAGTCATTTCAGAATATTTTTAGCCTGGCAATAATTTCAATCAGTGAGGAAGCGTGTAAACAAGTACGACGAAAAAAGAAGTCCTGAACAAGTGGGCCCTGGCGGGTAAAAAACCAAAAAAAGAATTGAACGCACACCAGCTAGAGTTTGAAAAAACAAAATCAACATGGTCAAACTCAACCAAAATTGAGTTATTCACTTACATGGCCACGTAGCGCCATCAATGGAATCCGTTATTATGAGAACGACATGATTTTGAGAGTGATATCTCCCTTATCCGGTTCTCAAAGGAATGGAAATGAGTTTGAGAAAACAAATAGTTGCCTGTGTTTTTCATTGGATTCGATTTAGATTGACCCAAATTTGTGATCCCGTTTTTACACTTATATTTGTGATACCAAATTAACGAAATTCAACTCAAATTATCACTCTTGTGTGAGCGTCCTTGATTGCCATGAGAGTGGAAGCAGGGTTCGCATGTGTGAACCTGAGATACTTCAGAGATTAAATATATCCCCCTATTAATTAGTTATATAGTAAAATTAACATTATCCGACCCTTCCAATCATGTTGTATATTTTTTAAGTATAAAAAAATACGTGCGTAAACAAATTTTGTATAAAAAGTATCGGAAAAATGGATTTATTTCTGATATCGTAATGAAACAATGCTTCCAAATTATGTGAAGTACCTTCCCTGGCTGGCGGATGCCGGAGGGTCCTCAGGGGTACGCGTGCAAGCTTCTTTGACGGCACTTAGGGTCCCATGGTGTGTCCTTTGAGGGAGGATTTCCCTTCTGGGAATAGAAAATAGTCGCGATACCGTTGCAGGTCTTCGCAAGGAGACACTCGACTCTGCTTTTGGCCTTCCGTCAGTACCTTCAAGACGAGTTTAGTGCAGATCTTTCGCATCACCAAATTTTCAGTGATAGTGATGTGTACTGTCATCATATCAATGCAAATACCATCTGCGATCATGCGCATACCTAACCAATGGTCTGAATTCAACACTTCACGCATACGTGGCACGTTGTCGTAGGTTCTTGACTTCGATGGCCGTCCAGCGCGGAGCGCGGGGCTCGTCCTCCACATTCCCTCGACCATCTGTGAAGAGCTTGTGCCACTTTAAAACTGAAGTTTTAGACATACCTTCATCCTCAAAGACCTGACACATCATGCTCAGCGTCTACATGCTCGATTTCTCCAGTCCAATACATATTTGATGACGTACCGCCGTTTAGTCGATCGCTACATTTGCGCTTGCACCTAGTCACTCGACAGGGGCCCACTGTAAACACGATCTAGCCTAAACGACACTCGCAGGCGATTGGCACTTGACACGTTGTTGAAGGTTAGACCCCCCACCACCGAACCAGCGCAGTTTAAGCGTACTGTATCGTACAGTTACGTCAGGAAAAATTGTTTCCGATAATTTTTAAACAAATCTTGTCTATCATACCGTGAATATATGTTAAATATATTTTTTTTGAAATGAATACAGGCAGGTGAAAGGTATAAATGTGTTCTTGGAGTTGTACTTGGAAGTAATTCCTGGATGTTATTTGATCTCCCGTGAAGTGAGTATTGCACACTCAGGCGTTTCCTGGGGTATATTTCTTCATTACGAGTTCAAATTAAGCGTTAAAGTAATTATGAGGTTAACATAATAACCGATAAATCTAATAGTCTTCAATTTTTGTCTTTTAATCAATATTTTTCTTCCTTTGCTGGAATAAAATATGGAACATGGCATTGTGTTAACTGATGGATGTACTTTCCTCCAGCTTTTTTGTGTTATTTTAATTACAAATGAAGAGATATTTTATTTAGTAATAACCACGCACGTTCGTAATGGTGTACTTTTAATCAAATAAATGAAGCAAATGATATATTTCTAATTTATAGAGTGGAGAAGGATTCGTCCGATTTTAAATTACGTTTTTAAGGGTTCCAAATTAATATGTGTTCTCGAAATATCTGGTCGAGCCGTTTGATGTTCATTTTTTGATAAAGCGTGAATACATGTGTGTCGATTTTTTTTTTTTAAATTAGAATTGCCCCCCATCAAAGGCTAGATTCTTTTATGAATCAAAAACAGGTCACTTTCCGTCATTTTTAGTTGTAATTTATCGGAGCTGATTTTTAAAGTGATGGAAAATAATCAATACTGAGTTCTTAAAATAAGATATACACATACAAGCGGTTGTTGATGCTGTCAAAAATGTATCATTAATACTTAGAGATGGTTATTACCTCTGGAAATTCGCCTCTTTGTCTTCATAGTGTATCCTCTAAGTAGGTATCTTTCTTGTTCTAGTAATTATTTTGGGTTCTCCTCTATTGTTAGGGTTGATAATCCCATTATTAGAATTGCTTAATAGTGATAATGATAATAGTTCTCTTTTATTGAACTGTGGTGTTAGATTTTTAATACTTCTTGACTATCATTACTCCTAGTTAGCAACAATTTATCAGGTCATATTTGCTCAAATTTGACGCTCATGATGTGGAAGTAGGCACAAAAACTTGAGTGAAACATATATCTGAAAACGGAGGGCGATACATTCTTGCTGAAGGGTAAGGACCTGGTCGCGCGGGTTCGCAAACTTGATGAATGCCCGACTGAAACTAGCAACACATTACGAAATATTGTAGAGCGTCTCAACGACGAAGTGCTAGGTATGGTGGAGGAGAATGGGATATTGTCGGAAGAAATCCAAAGGAAGCAGGAAAGATGGATGCAGAGCACTCTGATTAATGACGAGGGGATGTTGAAGACTGTGATAGAGGGGAGAATGTTTGGCCAATTAGAAAGGGGTAGGAATAGGATTGAGATGTTGGACGGAATGAAGAGAGGAAATTAGTTCATATGCGGAATTGAAGAGGTGCTTATTATAGAATAGGATGTTGTGCTATGGTTTGTTAGGAGAGGCATGGTAATGGTAACCGTGCCGTTAGGTAGCTTGTGCCCAGAAAAACCTTACTTGTCTGGTAGATTACCGATGGTAATAATAATAGATAGGTAGCTTTTCCTTTAAAATTTTTCATTTATCAATTTTCCGAAACAAACGTTTATTTATCGGTAAATTGTCTACGAAATTGAAAATACCAAATCCCAAAGGTCATGCCCGCGAGTACCAACGCACTTACAAATACACACGCGTAACTCCAAATACGTGCGGTCATTCTTGGGATATTTCGGTCATACGAAACACTTATGCAGGACCTGGGTTTATGTAGACATAACAATCCCATTGGATGCATTTCGGCAAAAAATTTCTCCAAACCATGTCTCCAGATTCTTTGTTCATACTCGCTTGCAAGTATGTGTTTTCAACCAATGAAATCTATAAAAAAAGGACTATAAATTCCAGAGAGCTGTAGAGTTTGAGTTCAAGAACTGTCTTCAGGAATAAATGGACATGTACTGCTGTTTATACATGATTGAAATATATCACTTTTTCTCAGTTTTTCTTTCGCATTGCGAGGTCGTAACTCAAAATTTATCGACATTAATTTCGGGTGGCTGGAAGGCCAATAAATCCCCTCGACATCTACTATTCGGTAGTGGGGCGTAGTAACGCAATAACATTTTTATCTATGGCTCAGGCTAGCCTTCATATACGTATCCCTTCATAAAGATATCAATACGATATACTGCAGTCATATGTTTTCGGCTAGTTAATCTATCATGTCGGAGTGGAATGGCGTATTTGTATTCCAGGTACGTAAGAACTTCGTGCTTAGATGGAAAAATATCTTGGCTTACTTAGCAAGTCTAGATTGTGGAGAGTTTCATCGTCCTTAACTTGAGTATTTGCAAGTCGAACCTAAACATTGTTAAAACTTTAGCGGTCCACTTAGTAAGTGAAAGAAGTGCAACGCTGGAGTCAGCCCGGAGCGAGAATGGCTCCAGAATAATTAGTACTAAACCAGTATTACTTAGTAATTTTTACTTAGAGGAAACCGCCAGTAAAAAATATATTATTGCATGTGATGTTATTTCTATATTTTGTTATGAGCAAGGAGTTAGCAACTTCTCTTCACTATCTAATATTGGTGTCGTTGAAATACAGCTATGAATAGTTAACACTTTGTGGTTTTCCTTGAGTTTAAAGATGATTCAGATGCGAATGTTTACTGTGCAGCAGCTGAGGGACAAATGAAAATGATAAATGGCTCACGAAAGAGGGGACTATAAAACCGACGGATCGTTTATTTCCCTAACATTATGGATTTCAAGATGAAAAATGTCACCTATTTCGGAGAAGATAAAGAGGAAATGTATCCGTATAATAAGCATGGTGACGGGATTCCAAGCCAAGGAAACGACCGTGTAATAAAATCCATTCCCCTGACGACCGTAACTTTTACATTAGGGCCGCTGCGTACATTAGGAAATTAATATTGATGATGTAATTGAAAATGGAATTAGCGATTGCGTTTACTTTAATTTATAAATTGTTTTAAGAGATTGTAATGATATTTGCGTGCAATAAAACTCCAATAATATGAGCAGATCAGGTCGGAAAAAAATATTCTTTCTTTTTGCTATCCACCATAGTACAGAGGATGCGGTATGAGGGTGCGCTGATTCCTGAAAGAAATTTCACCCTCCGAAAGCTTTTGAATGTATAAATATAAATTAATGAAAACTATGACACTTAATTAATAGGAATTAAATGTTACGCAGCGACCATTTGATTTATTACCTATAATGAAAATAGCTAAGTAAAAAAGGACTAGTTAGGATTATTTTTTCCCCAGACGTATATTTGATGGTCCAGAAAAGGCTGGGATTTTGATTTCCGTTTGAATTATACTCGTAGAAGTGAATGAGAGAATGTGGTATGAGAAAGATGGAGAAGGAAGAGGTCTTCCCGATGTTTCTTTATTTATTGTCACGTGATTTATCTAGGAAAGACTTAAATGTTATTCTTACTTTTGTGCAGGATGTGAAGTGCACCAAGGAGTTACTGCTTAAATAAGTATAACGCTCATTGGCGCTCTATAATAAACATAAATATCTCGTAAATATAGGTGGCTTACCATCAGCTTCATAAAGTTTAACGAGAACCTCATGACTCCTGATTTCGTTGTCATGGTATGCGCTGGATGAATACATTCGAATCTCAAATATCTCTAATGTGTTTAATGGCATTTGAGGATAAGATTACAAGTATTCGGGGAATGATGAAGAACGGACTCCACATGAATATTCATATCAAACGTAAACAAGGTATTGAAGAAGAGCAATTGAACATAACAAGGCGATGAGCTTGAAGGCAATAAAGGATTATGTTGTTACAATACAAGCACGTGTTTTTTTAAGTCCAGTGAAGACAGACCAATCTACGAGAACTCGTATAATGCATCAGAAAAAATGCCCAAGCCACAAAAGATATGCAATCCGTCCTGATCACCTTAACTGCGTGAACATTTTGATGGGCCAAAAATCCTTTAAATAAGTAGATTGTTTCCATATATATGTACACCCCCTACAATCTATGCCAAACATTCTGCCTAAATTATCATGTTCCCGCGCCATACAGAATCATACTGCAATTCCAAGTTTTGGCGAGCCTTTTCGTAACACACTTACTCAACATCCCTATCATTAATTTCCTCCTCATGAAAACGCAAATATTTTGAATGGAGGCTTTCAAAATGCGGGTGTGGGGAAGGATGGAGAAGGTTAACCGGGCTGAAAGGGAAACAAATAGGAAGCCCTAAACATGTTGGGCGAGGAGAGGGGATTGGAAGAAATCTAAAGGGGACAGGAAAGATGAATTCTGAGCATTTTTATTGGCAATGGGTTGTTGAAGAATGTGATAGAGGGGAGAACGTTAGGCATATGAGAAAGGAGTGAGAATAGAACAGAGGTGTTAGCCAGGATGGGAGGAAGTTAGTATTTGGAATTGAAGAGGGAACTGTAATGTTGGATGTCTCGTTTTGGTTTTTATGGGAGAGGCAAAGGAATTGTCGCTGTGCCGTTTGGAAGATTTTGTGCATGCAAAACCTACCTTAACCGGTAGATTTCCGATATTAATAATATATGCATATACAATTATAAGAATAAAATTATATATATGGCATAAATATATCTACTATATATATACATACATACAATATATGTATAAAACCATAAACACAGTAATCAACCCGAAGGTCGGTTTGGTAGGTGAGGGTAGAGTTCACCCAGTACTAAGCCCGACGGCGTGTGAAATTCACACATCAGGGTTTGGGGGCCAGTTCCTTTCCCTGTGCCGGATATGGTTTCCCAGGAAGATCTGGTACCCGAAAAGTCACATAGCTTGGGTGGAGCTGCAGGTGCCCAGAGTGCCTCGCCCTGGTGGGCGAGGCACTCTGGGCACCGGCGCGGGCGCGGTAGTCCAGGGGGTAAAGCGTTGGACTACTGACCCTCCGGTCAGTAGTCCAACGCTTTACCCCCTGGACTACCGCGACCCATTATATATATGTATATATATATATATATATATATATATATATATATATATATATATATACATTAATTTTTTATACATATAATTATTTATTTATATATATATATATATATATATATATATATATATATATATGTGTGTGTGTGGGTCGACCGGAGAGCCCAGGTTCGATTCGGGCAACCTTTTCTGGGCTCCTTCAACTCCACCCAAGCTATGTGCTTTTTCGGGTACCAGAACTTCCTGGGAAAAAATACCGGCACAGGGAAAGGAACTGGCCCCCCCTACCCTGATGAGTGAATTTCACACGGCGTATAGGGCTTAGTACTGGGTGAACTCAACCATCACCAACCAAACCGACCTTCAGGTTGATTACTGTGTTTATGGTTTATGGTATATATATATATATACTACCTTGATCAAAAAGTTCCCGGAATAACCACCGTGTGGCGCTCCCATCGTTCCGATTTGAGTTCTGTTTTTTTGTTAAATTGGTACATCTGTTGTTGATATTCCCTTTAAATCTTAGTGTCATAACTTGACATTTGCAAAAGTTACGTAGCCAAGAGTACATCTATCTCTGTGTGTGTTGGCGATTTTTTACAATTGCAGAAATGGATTTAAATTTGCAACAACGAACTTGTATTAAATTTTGCGTAAAAAACGGATTTAGTGGCGCACGGACGTTGGAAATGTTGGAAAAGTGTTTCGGCAACGATTCTCTAAAAAAAACGGTCGTTTACCAGTGGCACGAGCGGTTCAGAAGTGGTCGTGAGTCAATCGAAGATGATGAACGCAGTGGCAGACCATCGACATCGAAAGTCGGTGAAAAAATTGATTAAGTAAAAGAAATGTTGGTCAATAACCGCAAATTAACCATTAGAGAAATAGCGGAGGACTTGAACATTGCCTATGGATCCGCCCAAGACATTGTGGTTAATGATTTGGGTTTCCGTCGTGTAGCATGCCAAAAGACCTCAATTTCATGCAAAAAAGAGACCGTGTTGACGTCGCAAAAGACATGATTTGCGAGGCTGCATCCGATCCCACATTCATCAAAAGGATCATTACTGGAGACGAGACGTGTGGGGGTGGAGTGTTTCGTGGTGCATTTTCATGTGGTAGTGATGTTTCAATTTCTTGCTTGTTGTGTCCTGGCTTGCGTGTTGTGGGATGGCTTTCGTGCTGCATCGTGGGGTGCAGTTTTTTAGTTGTTTTGCGGTACATGTGTTTGCATGAGTATTGGATGTAGGGATTTTTGCATGAGTGTGTGCGCTGCTGTGGGTGTAATTTTCCGTGTTGTTTTTTTGCATGTGGTATTTTTCTTTTTTACGGTTGGTGACCTAACACCCCCCGCCACACGCCCTTGCGGCGGCTTGCGGGGTATTATGTAGATGTAGATGTAGATGAGACGTGGGTTTATATATATATATATATATATATATATATATATATATATATATATATATATATACACACACCCCTAATTAACGCATTCTTTTTTATTTTTTCAGTCTTCGATGTCTCACTAAAAATTAGGTTTTAAACATTTTTTCCAAATCACTGTTGTTCTGACGGCTTGAAAAAATCAAGTTCAGTAACTCACCAAAGGATGACATTATCACATTGAATAAGTGGCTATTGCATTTGAAATTCGTTCACTCGAAGGGGAATCTCGGCAAGAGTTCTGTTAGATCTCTCCGAAATAATTCTACCACTTCTCGAATGAGTATTTAGCAATTCAATTGCAGGAATCACAATTGCTAATACCTGGAATATAGCTAATATTGGCTCCATCTCAAGGGCCAAGTTTTTGTTGAAAAGGGTAAAAAAAAATTTCAGTTGCTCCTTTTATGCTAATAATCCAATTCCAATGACCTTGGCGTACATTTTGAGATATTTTAACCACTTGCTTGGCCGAAATGAAATATCTTGCGGGAAATCTCTATCATCATTTCATCTTGGGTGTCATGGGACTATTGCGGTTTAAAGAACTATATTTTTTCCTGGATGTTCAATAATTCTTTGTACGAGGGTCATCCGGAAAGTAGTACCCGTTCGTGAAATAAAGACACAAAAGTAAATATTAACAAACATAAAAAATTTTATTTGAAAGAGGATACTTTAAACTACTTCTCAACATAATCTCCAAGCAAATTAAGGCATTTGTCATAACGTGTGACAAGTTTCTGTATTCCTGCTGCATAGTCCTTCGCCGCCAGCTCATTGAGATACGCGAGGGACCCATCTTGCACAAATTGCACCTGAGCCACCCTGCCAACTGAGCTCACCAGTTGGTCTGTAATGACAGACGGTCTCCCCGAACGCTCATCGTCGTGTGTGTTCCCCCTCCCCATGTTGAAGTTGCGACACCACCGCCGAACAGACGACTCGTCCATTACATTGTCTCCATACACCTCCTTTAATTGGCGATGAATATCACATGGGCGAACGTTTCTTGCATTGAGGAATTTAATCACTGCCCTCACTTCACAACTGGCGGCGTTCTCAATTTTTTTAAACATTGTAAACAATCACAGAAACAACACAGGCAATGCTAGCGTCACGCAACTTGGCTCAGAGAAGGCAGACAAGCCACTGAAGCTATCTGACCTCGTCCAGCGGCTACTCGCGTCGTCAGCACTTCATGCGGCACGAACGGGTACTACTTTCCGGATGACCCTCGTATTTTGCTAAATATTTAACGATTAGTTCTTCATTCGCTCTTCGAAAGCGAACGTATACTTACTCACTTTTCAAGTTATCAAAAAGATACCTAGTTTCTCTCTTATAAAATAATTAATCAAAGTACTTAATCTAATTATTTATATCTTTAATGGGATGGAGAAATCTTGTTCGCACTAATTGAGTTTTTGAGAGATCTTATTTTCAGCGTAAAATGGCAGAAGTATCCCTATCAAAAAAAAACCAAGTATTCATCGAAAATCACACTCTTGCGTTAGACTCCTCACTTACTTTAAATCTAATCATGGAAAAATAAATTTAATAAAATTTAGTGGCCCTTAATAAATATGCAGGCTGGAAAATTCGTTCTTTTAACTAAGTGTGTATTGTGGATGATTACAATTATTATTAAAAAGAAGTATTTTCAGAGCAACTGATTCTAGCAGTTTATTGGATCATCAATAGTTATAATTGTTATAGGAATCACGGATAATGACCGATGGCACATCTGATCATATTAGTTTTAGTCAAAAGTTAAGAAAAAGATGCTACTAGTCACTCAATATTATTAATTCATTTCTATCTGCAAAGGATCTAGAAAAATGAGCTCGTAAAGGAATTAAATTGCAAAGGACAAGGTTCCTCAGTACTAGGCTATTAACAGACGACAGGATTTCATGACTACAACCAAAGATGATCTCAAGAGAACTCCGTTTAAACTACATCTAACAGTCAAAGAATACAACTAGGAAACTCTAAAGCAAACATAAAACTCATGGTTGTTATCAAGGGGAAAAGCACAGTAAATCGAAAATAATTTTAACTTGTAAGTTTCTTCAGTATGTAAACACTTGTAAAAACCTTTGATACGTTAAATAAATTAACTATTCTCAATGACTCGAAAATAAACTATAAGTTTTTTAGGAAATACTGACACCTATTAGAGGGACTCTAAACTGTAAAAAGAGACGAGAAACACTATTGAAATTTCATTAAGTAATGTCAGTACCTTCCTACCTTTGTGGCCTTGACGCAAATGTAGAAATATCTCTCAAAATGGTTTAGGCAAGTCCTTAACCTTTGTAATTGCTTATTCGGTTCCGCCATGGGGAGACAGAGAGATAGCGGCCGAAAAGGGACGGGAAATGCGCTACATCATTGAATGGAGCCACGCCAAAGGTGCTTACGACGGCCTGCGGATGTCAATTACGCGGGGCGATGGCAAGGGTTTTGCGACGGGGGAAGATGTATCGCGGTGCCCACAATCTCAGTCGGGCTTGGTCGGAAGGCGAGCGCGAGCTCGGGGCGAAGGGAGGGGGACATTCAGGGAGGCCTCGTGGGGCGAAGGCCCGTGCGCTTCTGGTTTCCGCGATGGGATAGAGTGCTGCACTTAAACGCCTCCCACCCACACTCTCTTCTTCCCATAAGGGGCCAAATGCGCCCGGCGCAGTCCTATTGATCTCATCAATACCGCCCCCTCATGCCTTTGGGCGTATCCGGCTGAGGGCTGGGTCCTCAGAAGTGGGAGTACCTGGATGGGTCAGGAGGAAAGGGATTCAAGTGTATCCCTTCCCATCTTTCCATCCCCCAGTGTACAAACGTGAACGTGACTTACTGAGGTAGTCATAATAGAGATTTCAAACTTCCAAGTAAACAAAAAAATGAATTCCATGGATTGGAAAAATGTTTGCGCGTCATGATTGTAAAAAATATTTTGAAGGGAACATCATCATATAGCTGGATAGTCGGAATTGCCATTAGGTACTATTTTATGAGCAAAAAGATTTAAAAAAAGAAGTTATACGACCTCATATCCCTCATTCAGCAGTACTAGGAAGAAGATTGTAACTCAGAAAATGAGTTTCTCATGAGTATCTGAATCGTAAAAGATGAGCTTTCCATGTGGATTATTGCCTCGTAAGGGCTACTTTGAGGCAATATTTCAAAATATTTAGTACAATAAAGAGAAAGATTTATGTATAAAGGCAACAACTGCCAAGATAATGAGTTGAAGCAGTATTAATATTTAAGCAAGAGCAGCTTATGCCTCGGGTGAATGCGTTTTAATGGTTCGTTCTACTACATTGCATATTCAGCATAGTTTGGTGTTCCTTGTATTAAACTCATTCGAAACCCAACTGCGGAGTACGTAAAGAGGAAACTGGCGTAAATTACAAAGGAGAAAAAGGTAATTAATATGGCAGTGAGGAATTCCTCGCATCTAAAATGATTAATATTTTTTTCATTTCAATTTTCAACCGCATATTTTGGCGGTAAAGAGGAGTTAGAGATGGGTGCTTTTGCTGTTTTAGGTTATGTGTTACGAGAATGAGTCAAATGATAACCTTAAAGATTACAATACAATTTATGCCATAATTTCTTGAATACTTAAGGCTTTCACACAAACGATTTTCATTGCGCATGATAGAAGTAATACAGCGTTTCAAAAATCTGCGGATATTTCTATAAAAACCTACATTAAAACTCTGTCATCACAACAAGATGTGTGCCTCACCTGGTCAACAGTAACCTTATACGGAAATAGCCCTTCTAGCCCAGACGTCATTACTAAAGTTAAATAGGTCAATCACCATTTTGAACTTTCTTCCGTTGATAAATATAGATATTTTTCACTCCAATACTAATTATTAAACGAATAAGAGATCGCTGTTTCTCTGTGGTGCATTTTTGAAAGTGGAGCGACCATGTTTACGTTATTTTTATACCGTGTTTTTGCGTTCTGGTATCATGCCACCACTCAAACCTTGGCTATCACTGTGGGAAACGAAAATTGGCATTGGTGTAATGTTTAAAAATTTTAGTGCAGATTTAAGGCATTCACTTGACTCACCCTCGTACAAATTATTTAAGGTGGAGTTTCCGTGACATTAGCCTATTCCCAGGAGTGTACCAGATCCCCTATGAGTGCGGTGAAGTCTACGTGGGTGACACGAGCCGCACGATCGAAACAAGGCTGGAAGAACATCAGAGGCATCTCAAACTGGGGCAACTAGAGAAAACAGCAGTGGCGGACCAAGTACCATAAAATAAGGTGGGAGGGGGCCAAAATTATCTGCCGATACAACAGATACTGGGACCGACTCACTAAGGAGGCCATCGAGATCACATTAGCGTATGAACCATGAATCCTATTCCCTCGAGTGTATAAAAAAGAACAGGGATGGTATGTAAGCAGATATTCCTGTAAATATTAATAAATAATATACAATTACGACCCTCCCCGGACTACAACCTTGACGTGGTGGAAGAGCTTGTGCGTTCCGATGACCCCAAGAGCTGTGCTGGCGAGAGTAATAATATTTGTTCCTGGTAGGGTCACCCATGCCAGATAGGTCGAAGGTTAGGAGCCAGACGAAAGGAGGTCCACGCAGCGTCTGTTCCTCAGTGAGGCGGCTGCAATGGCGTCTGACCCAGGTGGGGCGGCCGGTAAGTGATGGTGTCACGTTAAAAACACTATTGAGGAAGGCAACGGGAAAACACCTCAATTATCATTCCAATGATTTAAATGATGGACAATACAGAGATTTTGAGTCCTGACAACTACGGGGCTCTGCCCAATTGGCCGTGTGTCGTGCCCGGGAAGCGGGGGAGGCAAGGCTTCCGCGGTCGTCATCCCACGTAACCCGACAGCAGCAAGGCAGAAGACGGAGAAGAAAAAGACCACATTAGTTAGAATAGGAACTTGGAATGTTAGGACAATGATGAGGACAGGGAAATTGGAGAATGTTAAGCGAGAGATGGAAAGGGGAAATATAGATATTTTAGGTCTATGCGAGGTGAGATGGAAAGATAGCGGGGATTACTGGAGTGATAAGTAAAGAATAATATACAGCGGCGGGGACGAGAGCCAATGAGGGGTTGCCATAGTATTAAATGAAGAGGTAGAAAGAAGCGTAGTCAACGTAGAGCAGGCAACGGATAGATTATTACTAGAAGAGATAAAAGCAGAACCGACGAACTTGGCTATTATTCAGGTATACATGCCACCGAGCAACCATAAGGAAAAAGAGGTCGATGGGATATACAATCAGTTAGAGGACATAATCGCGTGTGTTTCCGCGGGGAAATATTTGATAGTGATGGGGGATTTGAATTCGACGGTAGGCGAAGGAAGAGATGGTGATGAGGTCGGGGACTACGGTTTAGGCACGAGGAATGACCGCGGGGAGAAAGAAGTTGAGTTCTGCAGGAGACAGGGGCTAGTCATCACCAACACTTGGTTTAGACACCACAAAAGATGCAGGTATACATGGAAAATGCCAGGTGACTCAGAAAGGTATCAGCTAGATTATATTCTGGTTAGACATAGGTTTAGGAATAGTGTAATAAATTCGCACGGCTTTCCGTGAGCGGATGCAGACTCTGGCCACGATTTAGTTGTTATGAAATGTAGCGTCCGTGTCAAAAAGATAAGGCAGAGACGGCGAGTTAGAAAATGGAATGTAGAAGCATAACATGGTTTGCAAAGGAAGGAATACAAACAGGTGGTAGAGGAAATCATGGAGGATGGTAAAGAGCTAAGTACTCTGGAAGAGAAATGGGGAAGTATCAAGAAAGGGTTGTCTAAAGCCGCAAAATACACTATTGGAACCGTTAACGCTAAAAGGACTAGGAAACCATGGATCACGGATGAGATGATTACGAAGATGAATGAGCGGAGAAAATGGAAGAATGAAAATACAGAGTTAGGCAAAATGAAGTACAAATAATTAAACAATAAATTGAGGCGGGCAACAAATAAAGCAAAAGAAGCATGGTGGAAGACGCAGTGCAAGAATATGGAAAGTCTGCAGAGGAAGGGTGAAATTGTTGCGCTGTATAGCAAAGCAAAATCTTTATCGGGAAGTAAGAAAGGGAGATCAACGATAGCTGTTAGTGATAAAGTGGGTAAGATAATATTTGACGCAGGAAAGATCCAAAAGAGATGGAAGGAATATATAGAAGCACGGTTTAGTAAAGAACATAGACCAACAAAGTTAAACATAGAAAATGAACATGACGTAGAGGAAGATAGCTTAGGTCCAGGCATACTCGACGTTGAGATAGAAAGGGCATTAAGGGAGATGAAACTAAATAAGGCCGTTGGGATGCATAATATTCCCGCGGAACTATTGAAATGTTTAGGAAAATGTAGGAGGAAGAGGCTATATGGACTGATTCGTAGTATCTGTGACGAAGGAATCTGGCCGGAAGACTTTGTGAGATGAGTTTTAGTTCCTATACCGAAACGGGCAAAGGCTACATCATGTGAGGACTCTAGGACAATAAATTTGATATCCCACGAAGCAAAAGTTATTCTCAGGATCATAAACAAAAGGATAGAGAGTAGGGCAAATGATTACTTAGGGGATGATCAATTTAGGTTTAGGAAGGGCAGAGGTACGCGTGATGCCATTGCTGTAATGAGATTATTAATGGAGAGGAATATGGAACACAACCGGGAGGTATTTGCCTGTTTCGTAGATTTCGAAAACGCGTTTGATAGAGTGAATTGGGAAAAACTACTGAGTATTCTGCAGAAAATATGAATAGATTGGAGCGAAAGGAGGCTAATCCGCAACCTGTACATGTCTCAGACTGCTCAGGTGCGGGTGGGAAACGGGGAGTCCGGATGGGCAGTGTTAGAAAGAGGTGTAAGGCAGGGTTGCCCATTATCACCGTTGCTGTTCAACCTGTATGGATAGGAAATGATTAAAGAAGCATGGGAAGAACTGGAGGTAGGAATGAAAGTGGGTGGGGAATTCGTAAAATCAGTTGGATTCGCTGATGACCAAGCTCTAGCTTGTCAATCAGCCAAGGGGTTGCAAGAATTGGAAACTCGACTCGACTCGAGTGCGACAGGTATGGAATGAGAATCAATATTAATAAAACAAAGGTTATGGTTAAAGATTAGGATTTTCTAGAAAGAAAAAGGCTGAAGTAAACATTTAAATAGGAGGGCAAAAACTGGAGCAGCTAGAACAGTTTAAGTATCTCGGAAGTGTTTTGGACCAACACGGTCAAAGTAGTAGGGACGTAAGGAGAAGAATTGCGCTTGGCAAGGAGGCTTTTACAAGGAGGAGGGAGTTGATGAGAGGGATGTTGAGTAAGGATATTAAGAAAAGACTCTTAACTAAGTAAACTTAGTTGAGTAAAAACTTTGATATGGAGCGTAGCTATGTACGGCGCGGAAACGTGGTCATTGAAGCAGGAGGATAGACGGAGATTGGAGGCTTTTGAAATGTGGGTGTGGAGAAGAATGGAGAAGGTGAAATGGACAGAGAAGGAAACAAATGAGGAATTACTTGCTATGGTGGGCGAAGAGAGGGGTTTTCTGGGAGCAATCCTATGGAGGCAGGAAAAGTGGCTGAGGGGGGTATTGACCGGCAGCGGGATGTTGAAGGCTGTGATAGAGGGGAGAATGTTAGGCAAACGAGGGAAGGGAAGGAACAGAATAGGTATGTTGGACGGGATGAAGGGTGGAAGAAGGTACTCAGAGATGAGGGACCAGATGTAGAGTAGGATACCAGATGTTGTGTTTTGCTAGGAGTCTCAAAATATTTATTTAGGACCTGTTTCCATCCAAAAACCTACCTTAACCGGTAGATTACCTTATAAAAATAATAATACAATTATGAATAACGGAACTCCAGCATCATACTTAGCTTAAGGTTGTTCTGTAAATACTATTATTTCTATCATGTTACTTAGTGTACAAAAACGGTAAGCAGGAGATAATATCCCAAAGGCTAGATCATTTAGAAAAGTTCTGTGTTCATCTAGAAAAGTTATTTAAAAACCTGATTTCTGATTTTAATGGGCTTTAAGGATGAAGTTTGGTAGTCTAAGCGTCACAATCTCAAGTTAAAATTTAAAAGGGTCTGATGACCTTATCACATTATTAAAAATAAGAACGTTTCAAACAAGGGCTATTGTCCCCTCAATTTGTTGACAAAAGTTTGCAGCAGAGAATTTTCGTGTCATTTAAAGGAAATCATTAGACAATTGCGAGAATTTCAAATTGCAAAAAGCATTCACAATTCAAACGCGGACTCCTCAATTTCCGGTTTAGATAGATCTAGGTCCGAGTTTCAGTCTAGAAGATATATTTTTGCATTTTAACATTCTCGTATTTGCAAGGCCACCGGCTAGTGATTCCGCTAAAACAATAATTTCAGAATTCCTTGAAAATATTTGGAACGTATCATAAAAGTCACTATCAGCACTTTTTTGAAGAAAACCTGCTTTTATATGCCTTCATTATTTCCCTTCTGAGCTAGGTTATGAAATTCTTCATGAACAGTTAAATGAATATCTGTAACCTTTGCAGTACAATAAAATGTATACAATCGGAAAAAGCTAACAATATAGCAATAAAATTTTGCTCATATTTCTAGCAATGAACAGTACAAAATCTCAAAAAATGTTTACATCTAGCTAACCAGCTTTTCTGCTTATGGTAAGTGAAAAAAATGCAACTAAATAATGAAAACTATTCTAATGCTAAAATCAACTCGATACAGAAACTTGTTTTTGCTGGCGTATCCGTTGCATTCCTCCAAACTATTTAATTCACACTTATACCGCGAACTTTAAATTACCTCAAAGTTTACGCGTTATATAATTGTCTCATTCAAGACAGTTTAGGGTATAACAATTGAAATAATAAAATAATGCTTTGATGGAACTCATGGTACTTTTAGTGCATAATAATTTAAGGAAGGTTATAGAAAGTTTTTAGTATCCTAAAACCAAAACTGAAAAAGGTGGACAAATGAGAAAATTCTGGAGCAATTATCTAGACGACCGATGCATGTGAGATTAAAACAGTAATAAGTTCTCGAAGAAATTATAGTAGAGGATAATAGTATTGAAGTGAGAACTGATTTTGGCCTACAATCAATAGAAGATCAAGGGAAAATGTTCCAGCTCTAGGGAAATGTGGACTGAATAATGCTTTGTATTCTAAAAGAAATTGACACGGAGTACAAAACAATAAAATTGGTATTTCATGTAGAGTACCAGCTGCAGTGACTAGCTGGAGTGAAAGCAAGGATTAAGCAAAAAAAGAAATAATTAAGGTTGCTCGGTATCACCTTTATCGTTGAATTGTGCGTGTTAAGGAATGATATGTTTTGAAAAAATGAAATGCGGAGAGGGAATGTTTTTAGGAAGGATAATAGGCAGGTCAAGCGGGTAAACTAAAAGTTACGCTTTGTGCTAAAGAACGTATTTTACAGGAACCTATAAGCTGTGCCGTTGCGTTTTTATGGTTTATTTACTAAGTTACACACGAGCCGAGATTAAAATGCATCTAATTCATTATTTTTCTTTGATATTTTTTAAGCAATTGCCAATAAGAGGTGCGAGTGAAAAAGAGAAACAGAAGAGCGTTGCTTTGCGCTTGTGTGCTGAAGCTATTGCAGAAATTGAAGTAACATTAAATGTGATGTCAACGTCAACGGACATGCGGAAAAACAATGCATGGCGTTTCCACCACGATAACGCGCTCTCTCACATGGCGTTGATCGTGACGGAATTTTTCTTTTTCGTCAGAACCGGAACTTCCGTGATCCCGCAGCCACCTTACTTTCCAGACGTGGCTCCATCAGAATATTTTTTTGTTTCCAAAGTTAAAATTAACCTTGAAAGGGCGCCGATTCGGCTATTGCAGACTTTAAAACTAATTGAGCGGCGGACCTGAAGAGGATCCCTAAGGCGGCTTACCAGGCAGGGTTTGAGAGCTGGAGGAAATGTTGGCAAAGGTATGTCGTCAGCCGTGGCATGTACTTAGAGGGCGACAAGTTTGATTAAGTTTTATCGGTCGAATTAAACAAGTTATGAAATCAGTCCTGTCTTTTTGATCACACCATGTATTTCCTCACACACATGGCATCCCGCGATCTACCCAAAAACCGCGTGCGAAAGGAGTGACCGAACACTATATATGCCACATGCCTACGCATATTACGAGTAGTAAATGGTTAGTACTCTACCTTCAAGGGATACCTCGAGCATTATCAAATGTGCGTGAAAAAACACAGATTAGAGGGGAGAAAATTTTAAAATTACAAAAAAACTGAAGGAGGTACTAATGACTGATTGACTGAGAAAAGGCTCATCGAAACGAAAGCAACTCAAAGAAATTTGAACAAAATATTTTGAAGGAATTTGCAGAACAAATACACTAAATGCAAAAAAACAATGGAAATAAAATAAGTTTCCTGTTCCTAAGGGTTCAAAGTTAGCTGTAAATAAACGGCTGTCGATCATTCGTTTCACCCAATCTACGAGAGCGTGGGCGTTGATCATATTCTTTCTTTATTTCATCACTAAAAATGGACAGCACCCAATCCATCTTCTCTGTTAAATCCTGGGCCTTCTCCATGATATTTTTTGATTTCTCATGCATTCACATTTTAAATCTGGAAGATAGCCTTCCTCATCTACTCGGTCGATTTGTATTGCCACGGAAACCGATAATTGGACGCTGGCTGATACCCAATTCAAATCTTTCACAAACATCAGCACCAAACCGTTTGCCACAATCTCTGAAGGCTAACTTTCAACCATTATGGGTCCCTATGTAAGGAGAACAATGATTGTGGTACTACATTGCTTAGAAGTTGGCTATGGTAATTTCTATTTCACCGAAGGTTTGCCACAAAGTTTTCTATTCGTGTAACACGGACTTATGTATACTTAATTTTACAGACGGCGTAGATATAGTTGCAGAAAAGGAAGAAAACTGACCATAGCTAAGGAAAAGAAAACGTACTTCATGAGGGTGAACAAAAAAATAGCAAGGCAATTAAAGGTGTGAGGTAGAACTGATAAATTTTATTTTCTTGCTCTATATTTACTTATCCAACTAACCTTCGGGTTGATAAATGTGTTTGGTGGATATATCTAAAGGTAAATTGCTTTACCTCCTCCAATAACGCACAACTTGTTTTTCATATTACTTCAAATCTTCCACAATTCCTCAGAGTTACATACCTTCCTTTATATCATCCAACTTATCTATCCTACTCCTACTCCTTCCTCACTTGCCTAGCGTTCTCCTATCCATCACATCTTCAACATACACGTACTGTCACCAATTAAAACGCTCTTCCACCGGACCACCCTCCAACCTTTCCTATCTCCTATGAATTCCAACCAACAATCCCCTCTCCTTCCCCACCATGCTCATCAATTGCTCGCTTGTTTTCCTCTCTGTTCATTTCACCTCTTCCATCCTTCTCCACGCCAACATTCCCGAAGTCTCCAAATCTGCGCTTCTCATCCTGCTTCAACGACCATTTTTCCGCACCATGAATAACCACGCTCCATGTAATACTTCAAATGAGAGTTTTCATTGCATCCTTGCTCAACGTCCCGGTCAACAGTTCCCTCCTCCATGTGAAATCCTCTTTGTCCAACGCAATTATTCTCCTCATGTCCCTACTACTTTAACAAGTTTGGTCCAAAGCACTTACGAGATAGGTAAACTGCTCTATCTATTCTAGTTTTGCCCCGCCTATTTAAACGTTCAGTATAGGCCTTCTCTTTCTAGAAAATCATAACCATTGTTTTTTCGACTTTAATTCTCATCCCACACCCATCGCGTTGATTTTTTTATTCGATCGGCAATGCTTACAAACACTGGGCTGAGGCTGAGTAACTTAAGCTTGATCATCCGCAAACTTAACTTATTTTACGGATTCCATATAATCAACGGTTTCCAGCGGCGTGTTATAATACTGTGAAGTTTGAATAGACACTTGTACATTAGCTTGTAGGTTAGCTAAATCAGTCAGAGGAGAATTCTAATCACATTCAATATTCAAATTAGCTTTCCTTACGCCTGTTTATTAGTTATGTTCCCTGGAATACAGAAGTGCCATGTATTAAATCCTAGTGATTGTGATAAACATAATGTCCCTGAATTAGTGGTGTTTTACTAACTCACTGATTGAATGTTTTAAAGGTTTGTGATTACCCATTATATTAGTATATTTTTGATATTTTAGTACACATATTTTCAAAGAGACATGTATTCGGAACATTTTTAAAGAGTAAGGGTGATGTTGGTGTCATAAAATCTTAAGCATTCTGTACTTACTGTGCATGGAAAACTCTTTATTAGTTAACCATAGTTTTTGGGAAAAGAGGCACTGAGATTCAAAGGAACCTCTTATTTACTCTGAAGTAAAATAAAATTGGTTAAATGGGTCCAAAACAAAAGAAGAGAATTTGTAAGTAAAAGAGACGTAGACTGGACATCTACGATTCTTCCAATTCTGTCATTTTTTTGTTCCAATTAGCTGGAGGTAGTCAACCCTAGAAAAGCAATAGAGAAGCGTTAATTCCAGCTTTGCACGCGTTATCTCAGTTGATGTGTTCGTTATTAGTGAAGCCTTTTAATCTATGCTTCACGCGGTTAGTAATGAATGGTTCTCAGATTCCGCATTCAATGGTCCGTCAGCACAATGGGAAGAGGATCCGATCAGTGCTTACGGTGTAAATTAACAAGATTGGATGCCACATCACTCAGTATGGCTTTTCAAGCGAAAGGCTAACCGCAATAGTTGTGGTGTAATCTAAATCCTTCCAACCCCTCCATGGCCTCCTTCCACGTGGAGCACGAGTGAATACGCGGGAGTCGAAAAGAGCGTTCCCGAGTTCGTCCCAGTTTCTAACCATTCCTCTCCATGCCTCACGAGTGTGGGGCAACTAGCTCCTCGGCCTCTCCACCGGTCCAGCAGGTCCTACCTCAACCCTATGCACCTCCTATTCTCCTCCATCACATTCCTCCCCTCACCTATAACCCCCTTCTTCATCCCCCATACATATCCTCACCCCCCCCCCCCATCGACCCCTCGCCTCCCCTCCGTCAATGAGAGGGTAAACATTTCCTCCCTCCCACGCAAACAGGGGCCCGTCAGACTATGGCGCGGGTGTGTGGATCGATCGTCCCCCCACCCCACACACCCACGGTGACCCCCCCCCCCAACCCCTCCCGTCCAGCCCTCCCGCCGCCGTCATCCCGAGGAACCCCTGGAGCGTTGCGGAGCTTCTCATTCCCTCCGCCGGAGCTGGAGGTCTGAGGCGAGGCGCGGCCGATAATTTCTTGACCAGATGAAAGTTGGAAGAGTAGCATTGCATTTCCAGGGGAGTGGTGAGGTGCAGCAAATAATTCCCACAGCTATGCTTTCCACGGGCTATTTACTCTTTACTCCAGTTTTGTTTTCGGCCTGGAAAGGACCAAAATTATATTTATGTCTAAGTCAAACTTTTTAAATCACCAATTTTGTTTGACTAGAGAAATCACGATGCGTATATGGTGAGGAATATGTTTTTTTAATAATAATTTACAATTAAAATTGAAAATTCCATTGTAAACCGTGCATCGCAAGCTGAAATCTGTTACCATGCACCCTTTAGAATAACATAACAACATAAAACCCGGAAGAATAATTTATTTTAATTTTTATGCTATTTTGCAAAAATCGTCGAATTAGCAATCAATTCTAAAGCGTGTTTGGTGATTAAATTATAATAAATTATGAAAAATATCCCGCTTGCAAATGCAATATTAATGTTCTCAAGAAATAATTAACAGCTAGTTATAGCACTCTCTTTTATGCATTTTTTAATATACTGGAAATGTGTTCATGTGCAGCCATTTCTAATAACGGAACCGTTTCGTATTCAGCATGATACTCATTGAAAATATATGAAGCATTTAAGGCTCTTCACTTGAAATGCGTAATCATATCTCATTGAGCTCAATCGACTCTCTTTAGAGGAACTTGATGGACTTAAACATACATTCGATTCCATGTGTGAGAAAATTTTTATTTAAAACTAATGAGGATAACGCTGTAATATACAATGTAATCGGACACTCGGTACAAATACATATTATTTGGGCATCAAGTGCGTGACACGACATTCAAATTCCATGATCTCGAGGCGCATACGTTTTCTTCATCATTTTATCCAATCCTAGTGTTGAAGAACTCAATTACAGGGTCCGTACAATAAGTATCGGGACTGGTTCCAAAAATCAAAATTTATTTCAGTTATAATTACAATTGCTTAGTAATCTTCAAAATACATTCCTCCTGCATCGATACCCTTAGTTCGTCTGCCACTCGTCAGAAACCCGGTGGAAGTCGGTTTCCGGAATACTGTTGAGAGCCTTTGCCGTCGCCGCTTGAACCGCCTCGATGGAGTCGAACCGATATCTTTTGAGCTCCCTTTTTATTCGCGGAAACAAGGAAAAGTCAGGTGGAGCCAGGTCGGAGCTGAAGAGGGGGGCGAGGCAACGTTACCACGCCGAATTTCGTCAGCAGCTGCTGTCTGATTTTGTTCCTCGCTCGTCTTTCCGCGCCAGCTTCGCGCACACTTTCCTCATCGCAAGATCCTCTGTTACAATGGTGTGGACGGTTCCGATTGAAATGTCGGACTCCTCTTTGATAAGGACGATCGGTAAACGCCTGTGAGGGTCGAAAACGTTTTTTACTTTTGCCACCTGAGCATCGGTTCGAGCGGTCGTCGGGAGTCCGACGTGGTGCTCTTCTTTGACGAGTTCCCGACCTTCCTTAAACATTTTGAGCCACTCAAAAACTCTTGTGCGGCTGAAGACATAATCCCCATAAGTCTGTTTAATGAGTTCAAGGGTCCCCGACGCGGATTTCCCGAGTTTAACGCAAAACTTCACAGCGTAGCGTAGCTCGACGGTACGCTCTATGCTGGCGCGACTACACCACAAACAATCACACGTCACGAAAATCCACCTCCTGTCTCAACGCATGCCCGAAGGTGACTGAACTAAAGTGCGCCTGAGTTGAGGGGGGCCCCTCTCCCGAGCAGACTGATCGGACCCCCATCCACCGCTCCGTTGAGGCTACAGCGAACCAGTCACGATACCTATTGTACGGACCCTGTATTCCTCTCTCAATGAATTATGGCTCACTGCGGGCCTCACTCAAGGTGAGGCCCGTTCGCTTTCCCGTTTTGCAAACAACCATCTTTGTCGTATGGGTTGGAGCGCGTGTGTGGTTTCTTTGGAACGGTCTTCAAAGTACTCATGAAGATCTTTCGTGTCCCAAAGTATGCCTTTATGGATATATTTTAAGTACAGTGCTGAATCATTCTTCCCCTCACGTATTCTTCCCTGATAACAGGAAATAATGATAGGTGGACGAGGTGGGGATGCAAAACAACAGACTCGCCGGACAGAATGCGTGGATGTAAAAAGTATACGGGGTTCATGAAAAGTCATTCATTATGCAGGTATTAGAGCATTTATTTTTTGCCGGTTTCATTGGGGCTCAGAAATGCTTGGAAAGCGCTTCCATCAAGAGCCTACCTTGACTGGGAGTCTATTTTTTACAATATTATTTTATTTTATCTAGAAACTTTCTTTCCACAATTAACCTTGTCATATGTTTTGCAGCACTGGATCATTTAACTATGTAAAATTTGTAGGAAAACTTTCTGATGAAGTGTTAATCTATTGAAAATTATAAATTATGATAAAATCATACCTCTTTTAAAACAGCAGCAATTAGGATGCTTAATAGCCATTCAAGTGAAGAAAACAGTAACTAAATTAGTATTTATTGGGTTATAGAATAGCTCACCGACCAATAGGTTGCTCCTTTGGCTGTTAACTGGAGGCTTCCGTATTCAAAACCGAGTGAAACCTCTCCAGACTTCCAGCTCCAGCCAAGAAAGGATTCACCCTCCTTCTTCTCTTGCATGAGTGAAGATAAGATGTATTGGCCTAAGGTTTCTAATATCAATATAATGTAATATCCTCCCACACCTATCAAAATGCACTTTAGGTTATTTGCCGTTATCGTTTAATTTAGTGACGGACCACTTGGAATAAATAGTAGCTCTGGGCTATGAAACCGATAGATCTGTATAATTTTTCATCTTTCGCGGAATCCGTGGGTACTAAAAAAAAGATGACATAGGCGAACATTCACTTTCGATGAAATAAGTTTTTCGTCACATTTCTTCCTCTTTTTATTGCTGGTATTTATGTAGAAGTGCGTATTGATATAAATATCGCTTTCTACCACTCGATCCAGCTGTATCTCGCTGACTACTGAGAAGATTCCTTTCGAAACTAAAATATCTGCTTGGACGCATCTTTATTCTGTATACCAAGTTATCTTAACTTCATCACTAGGCTAATTTATTTTAAAATTGAAAATTAAAATAAAATAGCATCATGTGCCGACCGATATTTAAAATGCCCTTCAATGTGAATAAATTGTTGCTCCGATGGTATTCTCAGCGTGTAAAAAAACACGAATGTAGTATTGTCGCAAACACATAAAAAAGGTAGAAAAATGTCAGTCTCATAATTTGTTTTTATACTTTATGAAAACATTTCCGACACATCACAGAAAATATGATCACACTTGAATGAGGTTGACTGACGTATTTGTTGGGGCGTGACGGCGTGGTTGTGAGACAACTTATCCAAATGCTTAATGCGAAAGCCAAGAGAGGTTATCGTATGGTATAATATTTGATGTCAATGCCGTACTAAACTTCACACGAGTGCTTTTGATTATTGAAAATAACCGGTTACATAAAATACAGATTATGTCTTTCTCATCATAATTACACTACGAAGATGAGACATCAGGACCTCACGAAAACGTTTTTATATTCGTTATCTTTCCCCCTTGTTTTCATACGTTTATATCTGCTAAAGGCTTCTCATTTTCCTCTTAACCGCCCCAATCTTTAAAAAAGAAATAAACGACACCATATTGAATCTCCCATAATTCACCCAATCTAAAACGTCCACAATATAATCACGAAGCAAAAAAATATAATTTTATGTCGAAGCAGTTTTCACTTCGTTAAAAAGAAATGATTTTTAAATTTTCAGTTTGGTATCATTTTGTTTAATCGTTTCAAAATGCCTTTCTACTGTGTTTACACTAATTATCTATTTTACTTAAACATTTCCATGAACATTTTTAGAATCACTGCAAAAAGCTTGGCCACTAAAAATAGATACATTTCTATAATTTTGTGATTACGTATTTAAAAAACACTTCCATTAGCATTTTTTTCATTCGATCTGTATAAATTACAATTTAATCCATTCCGATTATGGGAATATGACTCATTAAAAATTTACTAAAAGAAAATGTTGCAATAACACATTTCTTAAACTAATGCAAAGATTTTTAATATTAACGGTATTTTCAAATGTTGAACTTAAAGAATTTCTTATTGAGTACGTGTTTAGTAGAGGGAATAGTGAAGTGTCATTTTTTTTACCTTCAACATTAAATTAACTCTCATTACTAGAAATGTTGGTTTGGTCTTTTTACTGAGCATAATCTAACCCTATTCATTGTAATTGATTAACTAGTGATTTAAAAGTTCTTTCAATCTTACTTTTGAGCAATGATTAAAACAAATTAAGCAAAAATATATTTATTTTGGAGAATAAATAATTCTAAAAATTTTAAACATAGCACAGCATATTTAATTCCTTTAATATATAAATAAATAAATATGTATATATATATATATATGCATTTTTTTTAATTATATATATGCATATATATACATACATATATAAAGTTTGGACAGCCCAATACAACAAAAAAATATAAATAGAAAACACGTAAAAGAACACTCACATTAAGAGAGTTTAAGCTTTCGGCCGTCTTTTAGGCCTTATTCAGTTAAGACTCAGCTTGCTCTCGTGATGGCTTCTATATTATAGTTTGTGTGTGTGTTTATAAATTTACCCATACACACACATACATAGGAGTACGTCTTGAGCTGTACATATTTAGCGCAATTCATCAAAACTACTCTTGACTCACAAAAGTAGCATATTCATCAACGCTATACAAATTCATTTATTTCTAAAGGCTTCCTTAAGCTGAAAGACCATCGATTTCAAGGGTATAACGTGACTTAATTAAGCAGTTGATTTTTTATGTGTAAATGAATATCTAAATTACTTTTCTTTTCACCGGAAAATCATCAAAAATTTCCTTTTTTCATCATCTAAGATAATATATTTTCAGTCATAGCTAGTTCAATTAGAGCGCACACTATTTCGTTCGTCATAAAAATATGGCAAATGCGAAGATATTTCCGTCAGCGTCATATGGTGTTCGCTCCTTTCCCTGGATATCTATCATTTTTTCAAGTTGCTTCCAATTCAAATTTTTTTTTAATTCCGAATTCTTCTCAAATAATTATGCGCTGAAGGGTTTGGCTTTCCTGAATAAAGTATTCAGTATCCCTAATTTGAGCTTAATTTACGTAATTATACAGGAAACATGTGATTTTAAAATGATTTCATTGAGCTTAGTTTTAGATAATTAAAAAAATAATTGCAAATAGAATTGGATTAAGGTCCTGGCCTGTTAAGCCATATAGATGCTGCCTTTCCACGAGGGCAAGGAAAAAATATCACAAGATGTCACTAAGTATAAAATTACATGTTCTGTCAAATAGAATTTCTTTCCTGCATTTTACTGACTTCTATGTAACAGCCATTTTGTTTCTTAAAGACTTCATTCATGTACTTAAATTGCCTTAGATCTTTTAGCAGTTAATTTAAAATAAGTAATACAGCCATTATAATTTCTCTATCCCTTCTCAGCGCAGTATTTGTTTACTAAAAACTTCTCAGTTTTCTTAGTGTTAATTCGTTTTTTTTGAGTTTCCTATACATATACAGGGTTCGTCCGGGAAATAAGTGTACTGAGCTCAGGAAAAAAAATTTATTACACTTTTACATATCTTAAGCTAATATTCCTCAAAATAGGACCCTTGTGAGTCGATACACTTGTTCCAGCGGCGTTCCCATTCCTGGAACGCTCCCGCGAAGGCATCATCAGGAACCTCTAGAAGACACGTCGTCACGGCCTCTTTGACGGCGTCCAAAGTCCCGTATCTCGTTCCTTTCAAACTCCTCTTTATCTTCTGGAACAGAAAGAAGTCCGGTGGTGCCAAGTCCGGGCTGTAGGGCGGGTGCGGCAGCGTTGCCACGCCGTGCTTGGCCAAGAAGTCCGACACGACAAGCGCGGTGTGAGACGGCGCATTGTCGTGATGCAGCCGCCAGATGTTTTTGATCGCTCGCCAGATGTTTTTAATCTCGTGCACTATTGTTTTTGGCACATTACACTGCTCTGCTATCATCCAAACACTAAGACGACGATCAGAGTTCAGTACATCGCGAACTTTTCGCACATTTTCGTCGGTGAGTGTCGTTGATGGGCGTCCAGGCCGTGGTTCGTCGTCGACCTCTTCTCTGCCCTCCACGAACATCTTGTGCCACCGAAAGATCATGTTTCTGGACATGGCTGACTCCCCGTAAGCCTGGTTAATCATACCGACAGTTTCGGTAGACGATTTCCCAAGCTTTACCGCAAATTTGATGGAATAACGCTGCTCCAAAAACTTCGGCATCGCGTTCCGTGACGTGGGTCGAGCGTGGAGGTTCGCGTTAACAGAGCTCCTCACCACACCACAGCTCAGAGCCGACTGCCTTTTTCAGCGTCGCTTGTCAACATACCCCCCTCCAATCGCAGCCCGTCAGAGCGGTGCTGGGCGCGCCTGGAGCAGCGGGAAAAAATCAGTACACTTATTTTCCGGACGAACCCTGTATATGCAAATGGTCTGTCCCAGACAAGAGGTAGAATAATTTGGGAGAAATTTTTATCGTAGATCAAAGTACAAATTGCCAAAATTCTTCAAAACAGCATGCTTGTTCATCTGCACACTGTCAGCGCCTTTGCCCCGCTTCGGGTACGTTTCCCGGAAGGCGTCGACGGGAATCTCGTTCACGCACCTCGTAACGGCTTCGTTAATATAGTAATCCAGTAGTCCAAAATAGTACTCAAAGGTGTTTCCTTGGGTCGTACTCAAAGGCCAATGTCTCGTCACCAGTAACCACCTATTCTAAAAAAATTGGGTTATTTTCACCGTGATCTAAGAGGACCACGGTCTTGACTTCCTATTTCTTTACCTTGAACAGGGTGGAACAGAATGGACTCCCTGATTTGACGGGTGAATTGTAAACAAACCAAACAAGATAGTTAAAAAAGTTTTTATCTATGAAAACTTAATTCAATGTTTTTTTTCATCAGGTTTTAAAAATTATTTCATCCGGGTGACGACCTTGGCGAGCGATGCTCATGTTGAGTAATTAAAAAAAGTTTTCGAAAACTCTTCTCAGTATATCTTGCGTTATTCTAGCGATGACATCTGTAATTGCCTCCTTAAGAGCTTCCATTGTCCTTGATCGAACTTTGTAAACCTCAGCTTTGAGATAACCCCAAAGAAAAAAATCACGTGCTCAAATCAGGGGAGCGAGGGGGCCATGGAATATCCCCGAGTAAGGAGATCGGGTGGCCGGGATATTGTTCTCACAGAATACGGAGTGAACGACGGGCGGTATGGCCGTGGTACCATCCTGTTGAAACCAAAAGGCTTCTGAGTCATATTCCTCACCATTCTGCTCCATTTTTGGGAGTAAAAAGTTCTCCATCATCTCACAACAGCACACAGAGTTCACAGTAACAGTTGAACCTCAAGATTATAAAACGATGAGCCCAGTAATGACTTTGGATGGCACAGCGCACCAATTGTCTCTTTGGGGCTATGAAAAGACCTTGGGTAAAGTTTGCGAGGGTCGTCAGTCGCCCAGTAATGCAAATTTTGCTTATTTACTGCGCCATATAGGTGAAAATGCGCTTCATCGCTGGACCACAGCAACCTCTATGGCTCCACCACACAATCATTGTTCTTCAAGGACATTTCTACGACAAAACCTCGATGCTAACAAGACCACTGCATGGTAACTACTAAAAATATTGTTGTTTCCCCCAGCTACAGCTAATGCCTCTAACCCCTTTTCGCTATTTTACGTGTGCGCTCTTTAGTGATTTTTGGAAACTTGTCCATTCTACCCCACACTGTAACTATTTTTCCACGCGAATGACTGTGTTTGCCATATGGCCGGTTTTCGTGTTTGAATTTGTGTATGTATATACATGTACATATATATGTATATGTATATATATATATATATATATATATATTTACCTCATGTGTGTGTATATATAGATATATATGTATATACAGGGTTCGTCCGGAAAATAAGTGTACTGACTCCTGGGCTGGGCGCGCCGCTCCAGGCGCGCCCAGCACCGCTCTGACGGGCTGCGATTGGAGGGGGGTATGTTGGCAAGCGACGCTGAAAAAGGCAGTCGGCTCTGAGCTGTGGTGTGGTGAGGAGCTCTGTTAACGCGAACCTCCACGCTCGACCCACGTCACGGAACGCGATGCCGAAGTTTTTGGAGCAGCGTTATTCCATCAAATTTTCGGTAAAGCTTGGGAAATCGTCTACCGAAACTGTCGGTATGATTAACCAGGCTTACGGGGAGTCAGCCATGTCCAGAAACATGATCTTTCGGTGGCACAAGATGTTCATGGAGGGCAGAGAAGAGGTCGACGACGAGTCTTCGAGAGGTTCCCGATGATGCCTTCGTGGGAGCGTTCCAGGAATGGGAACGCCGCTGGAACAAGTGTATCGACTCACAAGGGTCCTATTTTGAGGAATATTAGCTTAAGATATGTAAAAGTGTAATAAATTTTTTTTCCTGAGCTCAGTACACTTATTTTCCGGACGAACCCTGTATACACACATAAAGTGCAATACTGCCTATTTCAAAGTTCCTGTAATCTCTACAGCATGTCAAAAGGCAACTTTCTGAAAAATATATCTTCCATCTAACATATTTACGACATATTCTTCGATTTTACCTCTTACGTTCTCTCTAGAATTGTCCTCTGTTATTTCTTAGGCATTTTTATTTCTGTTGAGCCAAAGGATCGCCATAATATTATTTCACATCTTAAAATAATCCAGCTTGCTCAAATTACATTTTCTTGGTCCCAATAAAACTTACAAACTGAAATTGTGGTGTACTAGGATATAATTTGTTTTAATTTTTTATTTATTTTTACGATATTATCACCAAAATTAATATTTTTATTAGTGATTACCCTCAAGTTATTATATTTTTACTTTTTCATGCAAAGAGAAATTGCAGATGAGGGTGGGGTAAAAAAGCAGTTTTACAGATGAATCTGTAATTTGAAAAAACTGTTATTACATGTTTTATATTTAACACACATTACTTTGTATTTTTGTTTGACTGCCAGAATACAAATTCTTATCACAAAATTTACAGTAACTGAAATAGTAATAATTAAATATAAATATTTTACTCCCAAGAATACTATAGATCCCTCTAAATCGCCGAATTCTGTGTCATTTTCTTTACTGTATATAGTATATTTTTGACTTTAGTGACCATTCTTATGCACCTTACCTTACCATACAGGAATATAACATGCTGCCGCTTATCCTTTAATTCATTAGAAAATAAAGGTATTGGGGTCCGCAAACAGATATGCAGCATAATTGCTTAAGAGAAGATTGTGATAGTATACAAAACTTTACGAAGATCTATAAGCGTTATTACTGCGTTACGTCTATACATTTCAAAACATTTTAAACGTATCTTCCAGTATATTAATGAATTAAACTTTCTTCCGTAAAATTATGAATGGCCAGGACTAAAATGACAATCTTATCAATAGAAAAATCCTTTCTAAAACAATTGTTCGAATATTTTGCAGTCTGTAAGAAAGAATAAATATATGATAAGTATAATGATCGGGTCATCTTAGTGATTGTCAAATTATTAGAGATTGTGGGATATCTTATTATATCTTAGATTTTTGAATCTCCATTTGGTTGATTAAGAGGAGAATTATTTAATATTAATACTCATGTGTCTTACTTGAAGAAGGCCTCGGAGAAGGCCGAAAGCTCAAACAATTTTACCGTGTGAGTGTCCTTTTAAATGTTACTATTTTGCCGCCCCAATATTATATATATATATATATATATATATATATATATATATATATATAGATATATATATACATATATATAAAATAACATATATTATTGAATAAATTTTTGCAACATTCTAAGGTGAATGAGTAAGTTAGTTGATAGTCTATGCATTTGCATGCGGGTAAATGAAAAAGGTTTTTGCCTGAATATATACGCCACTATGGGTGTAGGTTTCATAAATTTGTTGATTTTTCGTGTGACTTTGTTCTACGAGTTTCGTATTTTACCCCCACCACACGGCTTTGCGGAGGCTTTCGGGGTATCAAGTAGATTTAGATGTACATAATACTTGTAGTAACTTTATGTTTATCTCCCATTGCTGCCCTCCCTTACTTCCCCGATTTCCATTCAAAATACCCATTTCCTCCCCCAACACTCGCTTTCCTAAAAACCCCCTTTTTAGTGCTTTCAAAATCCTTTCATTATCTCCAGCATCCACTTGTTCTGCCTTCTTCAAATACTCCCAACAGCAGACGCCTCTCTTTCTTTATCATACCCAGAACTACTTAAATTGTGTGCCTCTCTATTTCTGAAGGTCTGTTTTATTTTCTTCATTTCTACTTTCTTTTAAACTCCCATTAAAATCTCTAAAACTTCCAGGCTATGCTTGTAGCCTCCTCACTGACCATATTCCCGAGCTATAGAAAATTACCCTCCACGCTTCATCCACGAGTCTTTATTTAATATTATCGCTTAAGTTATTCGATCCTCAAGTCCTAGCATAATCAATGGGGACCTAAGGCACAATCCCGCATCAACGTTTTGCAGCTTGATGTTTAAGATGCTGAGATGAGATTGCAATTGGCATAACATAATTTTCAAATTACAGAATTAGAGCACAACAGAAATATTTATTAACCAGAGGAATGATTCCGTAACGGAATAATTTCATATCATTTTAATTGATATATATTAATTTATTCTATAGAAGTTCCCAATGTTGAGACCACAAAACAAATGACTATTCTTTCATGCATGAATTATAATCGTAAAACAGGTTAAAACCAAAAAAAGAACGGGGATACTAAGGAATTGGATATCCTATCAGTGGAAAAATAAATTTCCTGGTACCTTCTTGAACTAACTTAAAGTGCCATAGGGTCTGTGGCCCCAAATATACTAGTATGTCTTTTTTGTCCACTATCCATTATCCCGAACCCAGATTTTTTACGGAGACCCATCGCTCTCGACTCTCCTTAATGTGTCGGAGGGAAGATTGTGGGTGTCTCCTGCGTTGTTAACGTTGGAGAAGTAAGCTAGAAAGGACGAGGCGAGCGGCGAAAAACAGTCCTGCATCAGAAAAGGTGCCGGTTCTCGTAAGACACTCTGTGCCTGAAAGCATTACTAAGTAAAGCGAGTTTCAAAAGACTAACGTTTTGACCTAAGTAAGTTTACATTTATCACCTTTTATTGATTTCCATCCGTTATGATATAGAGCACATTAAAAACCCCAAATGATTTAACCCCCTCAGAGATATACTTCTAAAGATATCTTTTCATCTTCCTTGATATTTCCATTTATATGCTTTCATCAAAAATATAACTGTTACATTGCTGTGCAAGAGAGATAATGTAATTACATTACATTATCTGTTCCACCCTTTTAATCTTGTTACATTTACTTTCCTAAATATATCTTATAAAGTACCAATTTTTACCACTTTCTTTAATTTAAGAGTTACACTGTCCTAATCGAAATAAGAAAGATAAATTCTCTGCAAAATATCTTTACAGTCTCAAAAAGGAGTAAACGACCAGAGTTACTGTCTACACGATACAAGTCTATCTCAGTCTTGTACGCATACGCAATTGTTGAGTTCAGGCTCTACTTATAAGGGTAATTCAGAGTTAAGTTAAATGTGCATCAAGACAATACCTTCACTGATAAGTCGTCAAATTGCTTTTAGGTATACTTCAGTCGTGCTGCTAATTTGAATTATTTTGGAGTGACAGTCGAATAATTTAATGGAACATTGTATTTCCCTTTTACTTAAAAAATTGAAGAATATATTTTAATAATCAGTAAGTATCATAGTATTATAGTTAGGTAGTATTATCATAGTATTACAGTAGTATAATATTCTAATCCTTTCCTTGACAGGCAAACTGATATGACAATGCATAATCAGTACGCAATAAAACTGACGAAAAATCAGATTCTCTATGAAAATTGATTATTAAGACATTTATGCATAAATTTGTATACATTGCTGATATATTTGCGTTCTGACTTTATGTGTATATATATGCACACATAAAGTATGTATATATATATATATATATATATATATATATATATATATATATATATATATATATATATATATATATATATATATATATATATATATATATATATATATATATATATATATATATGCTTTAAACACAAATATCCGTCAAAAGGCGAAAATGTAGGCATTATACAGGCAAAAAAGAAACGTACTTCAATGAAACATTGTTTGCTTGGAATCTGCACCCTTTTACCTTCCCTACGAGCCTAGAGTCTGTCTTTTAAGTTTTTGTACCTCTATTTTCCCTGCATACGTGGATTTCGAAAAGGCGTTTGAAAGAGTGAATTGGTAAATACTAATGAGTATATTGCAGAAAAGAGGAATGGATTGGAGGGACAGGAGTCAATCCGTACTGTTTCCGTCAGCTCAGGTGCGAGTGGGGAACGGAGAGTCCGGATGGGCAGTGTTAGGAAGAGGTGTAAGGCAGTGACTTCCATTATCACCGATGCTCTTCAACGTATATGCGGAAGAAATAGTTTAAGAGGCATGGAAATAACTGGAGGTAGGAATGAAAGTGGGCGGGGAATTCGTAAAATCAGTCAGATTTTCCGATGAACAAGCTCTTGCTTGTCAGTCAGCCAGAATTGCAAATTCAGCGCGATAGATATGGGATGTGAATCAATATTAATGGAACAAAGATTAAGCGGTTTCCCAGAAATAATAAAAGGCCAAGCTAAGCATTAAAATAGGAGGGCAAAAACTAGAGAAGGTCGAACAGTTTACGTATCTCGGAAGTGTTTTGGACCAACATAGGGACAACAATGAAGTAGTGGGGACGTAAGGAGAAGAATTGCGCTAGGCAAAGAGTCTTTCACAAGGTGGAGGGAGTTGATTACAGGGACGCTGAGTAAGGATATTAAGAATAGGCTCGTAAAAACTTTGATATGGAGCGTAGCTATGTTCGGCGCGGAAACGTGGTCATAGAAGCAGGAGGATAGACGTAGATTGGAGGCTTTTGAAATGTGGGTGTGGAGAAGAATGGAGAAGGTGAAATGGACAGAGAAGAAAACAAATGAGGAAGTACTTGGTATGGTGGGCGAAGAGAGGGGTTTGTTGGGAGAAATCCTTTGGAGGCAGGAAAAGTGGATGAAGGGGGTATTGGCCGGTAGTAGGATGTTGAAGACTGTAATCGAGGGGAGCATGTTGGGAAAACGAGGAAAGGGAAGGAACAGGATAGGGATGTTGGACGGGATGAAGGTAGGCAGAAAGTACTCAGAGATGAAGCGGGACCTGATATAGAGTAGGATGCTGGATTTTGTGTTTTGTTAGGAGTCACAAAAGGTTTTATTTAGTAGCCTTGTCCATCCAAAAACCTACCTTAACCGGTAGATTACCTAATAATAATAATATACATATAAACATATATATATATATATATATATATATATATATATATATATATATATATATATATATATATATATATATATACACACACACACATTCAAACACGAAATCCCGCCAAGCGGCGAACAAACACTCATTCACACAGAAATAGATATAAGGAAAATGGATAGGAACACATACAAAGGTCGAACACAGGAGAAGCGGGGAAGGCGGAATCAGGAAAATCACAAGTGTAAAAGTATTTCCTAGACCAGGAATTGAACTCCGGATCTTTCCACTTGCCGGGCGGATGCTCTAACCACTTGAGCTATCTACATTTACATCTACATCTACTTAATACCCCGCAAGCCGCCGCAAGGGCGTGTGGCGGGGGGTGTTAGGACACCACCCGTAATTTAGAAAAGAAAGAGAGAAAAAAAACCGCATGCAAGAACCACAAAATCATATATCCACAAAAAAAAACATGCCATTCATTCATGCAAGAACACTTACACCCCACACACATGCAAACACTCAATCTACATCTTACATACACATGCACCTGAAAGTATACCTACAGCTTTGCAGTGTTTAACTTTGCTCCGACTAGTAAATTCAGTGTTTTCAATATTTCTAAAGTTACTTCGGTTTCTTACTATTGTGATTTCTGATTGTTCGGGGAAAGAATGAGTATTTGTACCTATCTGTCCTGGAATCTATCTCCCTTAGTTTATCTTTGTGGTCTGATCTACCTAAGTAGTGTGGGGCCATTATAATTCCTTCAGTGTCATAGTTAAACTCGTTTGTTCTGAACCTTTCTAAAAGTCTAAGCCTCGCTTGTTTTCTCCGTACTTCAAGTGGTTCCCAGCCTAAATCCCCTAAGAGACCTGTCACACTTGTGTTCTTATCATTACAATTTTTAACGAATCTAGCGAATTTTCTCTGGACTTTATCTAATTCAGGTATCTTAATTTACATTAAACAATTAGCATCGCAGATCTCAGCGTAAATTACGTTTCCTGGTTAGCCAGGTTTCCGTCCATTTCAGAAGTTGAAATGGACGGAAAGAACACAAATGGGGAGGTACTAAGGAGGCAGAAAAAAAGGATGAAGGGCGTATTGATCGGCAGTGGAATGTTAAAGACTGTAAGAGAGGGGATAATGTCAGGCAAACGAGGAAAGGGCAGGAACAGAATAGGGATGTTGGACGGGATGAAGAGAAGAAGGAAGTGCACAGAGATGGGAGGGACTTGTTTTAGAGTAGGATAATGTATTTTATTTTGTTTGCAGATATTTATTTGGTAGTTTATTATATTCAAAACCTACCTTAAATGGTAGATTAACTTTGAAAAATATATAGTTATATAGATAAGAAACATATATATGTATAAAATATATACACATACTCCCCCTCAGAAATGTTTTGAAATTTCACCGTCTTTCAACTTCACTTTTGGAAAATATTATTTTCAGCAGTGAGTTAAATTTTTCCTTTGCTCATTTCTACCGATATTTTTCTGAGGTCAATTGTTTTTTCCCCTCTGCGTACATTTCCCTCCAGTTCTTTCCGCTCCGCCACTCCTCACCCCATATCCGCCATTCCATTCCAGCTCACTCCGAGCCTTTCCCAACCGCACACAACAGGCCCCTCCTCTAAAACGTCCCACGTGACGGCCTTCGTCATCCTAATGGCATCCCTGCATCCAACTCCCTCCTCACCGCTTTTCTCTGGCCACCCACCCACGACCGAATGGCCTTACCGTTTCCCTTCAGCCAGATCGCACAGTTCGGGAAATGGAACCGCGCCTCGGGCGGGTGAATAGTGGTCAGTTACCCTACATTTTTCCTTTTCTACTCCCCTTAAACGAAATGACTGGTGAAATGAAGAATTGGGAAACTTTTCTCGACACCTTTCGTCAGTATAACTAAAAAAATGGCGAGGGTAAAAAAGGAACTTTACACTTCCACAATAAATATCTAATATTTCACGACCATGGTTTCGATGCTGTGCACCATCATCAGGTAACATACATCAACATCTTTTCAACTTATGTATTCTGGTTCCAGGAGGGGAGTGAGGTAGGGGGAGTGAGGGAGAGGGGGTGCAGCAACGTAATAGGGGTCTAGGGAAGGGGGAGGGTATGAATTGGAAGGTTTAAATTTGTGAAAGTTCATGTTAATTAAATGATTTTAGGTATGGTGGTGAAATATTAAATATTTATTGTGGAAGAGTAAACTTTCCTTTTTAACCCTCATCATGAAGGAATTCCACAGAGTTGAAACCCGAATCTGTTATGCTTAAAAAATGGCCTCCGTATTTAAAATCCTTAATCTCATCCGCAATTTCTATTATCACGGACGAATATTAAGTTTGGGGAAAAATTGTTCTGAGATCCAATGGACTGTCTATTTTTTTAACAGTTCATAATGTAAGAGTTATGTATGTTGACATCAATATTCAACTGGCGCACGAAAATTCCTTTACGTGTATGTGAAGGAATAGCATACCTGTACAAGGCCTGCCCCAAAAATAAAAGGAATTAATCTGGGCAAAAAATTATTGCAGATCAAAGTATAAATTACTAAATTCTTCCCTTCATCAATATATATCGACACACCAATGCCAGTGTTACCGCCAGATTTGGTATGCTTTCTGTAAGACTGTAGCTTTGGTATGCTTCCTATCATGAAATCCTCGTTTAGGCACCTCGTCTCTTTGGCATGATTCAGTGGTTCAAAATGGTAATCAAAGAGATTGTACTTGGGTCGTGCCCATGTCTCGTCACCTGTTACCACCTATCGGAAAAGAAAATACTTTGTAGGTTGAAGCCTAGATTGTGCATATTAATTGTTGGTATGTGGAAGGACAAAGTATTTTCATTTCCGATATGAATCAATTCCACAAAGTGATGCCTTAAACCATTCTCGTAACCACCTATTTTAAAAAATTCAGGTCATTATCACCGTGGTCCAAAAGCTTCAAGGCAAGATTGTCAAACAAGCAGTCTTCCGACAGCACCTTGGAGACCATCTTGGCACACCTTTATCATTGCTAAATCTTCTGTAAGAATGCAATGCACTGTGGTTTTCGGAATATTGCACTCTTCTGCTAGCATCCTGACACTTGGGGGTCAATCAGAATTGAGCATGAGTGTCACCTTTTTGCCCATTTCCATCATACTGTGTTGTTGATGGATGTCCAGGGCATTCCTCATCGTCAACCTCCTTGTTATCCTCCCACAACATCCTGTGCAAGTAGAAAACTATCCCTTGGGACATTTCTCCATTTCCATAAGCATCCTCAACCATGCTCATGGTCTCCGAACCCAACTTTCCAAGTTTAATTCACTATTTGTTCGGTACAATCGGCATAATGATATCATTCCTATATGGAAGTGGCATCGTGAACTCGTGACGTGGCTATCGAACAGGGGTCCAGTCTATCAGCAATCTGCTCACGGTAAATGCCCACAGTTAACTGGAGTGGGTTGTATTGCTTTACCAAGGTCTCCCATTTAATTTCCCACCACAAATCACCCCAATCCAGCCATCTGCATTGGTGGCAAAAAAATCATTCTACTTATTTCTGGGACAGATCGTGTATGTATTGGTTAAATTCTTAGGCTAGGGCAAGTAAGGGGTAATGTAAGCTGCAGATATTGTAAATTGATAAATTGGTTTATAGTGGTTTCGAAAACAACTATGTAATTATGCAAAGTTATTGCATTTTATTGCAAGCAGTTTCGTTATAAACCGATCGATTTGGCACTTAGCACTTCACCATCAGGGTACAATATGAGTCAACAAAGGAGCATATTTGAAAGCAAGAGAGCAGATAATCAGGTTAGGAGTTAGACATAATGGATAACTTCTTGGAAGGCTGTGATTGTTTAAATGAGGTAGAAATTGTTGGCATGAAAAAGGTTTTATGGGAGGCCATCTCTTTAAACTACTCCTCGTTAGACAATTTTTGTAGCGGAAACATTCCAATCCATTCAGAAAATAAACTGTAACAATTTATCCAAAAATTCTACGAGAGGTTCTATAAATAATTTTATGGCACCAATGATTCAAATTTCAAGCGCATTGTGATTTTATAATTTTTCCAGGAATCTTCACATGCTCTATTAGGATGTTCAGTTTTATTCCCATTAGTTTGTCCACGCGTATGACACACCTACCATACATGTAGCCATTTCATTTTCGATAAGAACAATGTTGCATGTCCAAATGCTCTCAATTCTTCAGAAATCAAAGTGATTACCTCTCGGCAGATATTTAAAATGTCGTTTTTTACTCGTACCATCAGACATTAAAATACGTAGATACGTCTGGAGGTGTGAAGGAGATAATTAACATTGTTAACGTGTATTTTTTGTTGATATCCTGCATGAATTTCAAATACACCCATCTTTACAGCACAGTTTCCACAAGATTTGAATGTATCTTGTTATTGAATAGTTTCACATGTAAGTTCCTCCTTCTTTGGTGTGATTAACTTTGGAACTAACTAGGTGCCTAACTTGGGACTAACTAACAAGAGCCACACGCTCTTGCGACGGCTTGTGGGTATTATGTATGTTTATGAAGATGTATTTTGGAAGAGTAAGTACGTCTGTATATGTTCATTAGCCTTGAAACTCAGCGAAGCGCGATGTCTAGGAAGATTAATTCAAATAAACGGTCTGCGACTGGCTGTCAGGGAACTATTGGCAGACAGTGAGGTAACATTCCACGTTCGAATTTCAAACACTATGTCATTAATTTCGCCACAGTAAAACTGAGCATTTACATTAATATTTATGGGTACTTGCAGCGTTAATTAATTAATACTGATCAGTAGGATTCAAAATTGTGAGTTTATTCGCCCGTAATACTAAAAGAAATAACCTTTCAATGGTTTTTAAAATAAATTTCATCATAAAACCCCGCGAGATTTGATTTTTTTTAAATATGAAAATGGGTCACTACGGCACAATTACTACAAGAGCTTATAAAGTAATACAGGTTTTCGACGCCGGTCGAAGAGTTGGGATTAATAATTAATTTAGTCAATCAGAGATGATGTGGTGTGAACATGTGGCAGGTATGTTGTAGAAAGAATACTGTAAAACTGTTCGTAAATTAATATTTGTAATGCAAAAACCCTTGTCTGTCCTTTGGTTAGACGATAATCCGAGGTTTTCCCAGATGACTTGAAGTTTATCAAGAATCCTGATCATCTTTTTTATAGTCTGGGCCAACAGAATACGAGATTCCTTATGAGGTGGGGTCAATAATTACCCGGAGATCAGGTGGATTTTTGCTCGGTTTTGATTTGATCAACTGTCTAAAATCCGCTCATGGCATAATATGGAATCATAAGAAATATACAGGTTACGAAATAATCTATTTAAATTTTCTAGTGAGACCCCCAGAGTCATGAATAGAAGTGCCACCTCAAGCAGCATTTTAATGTCAATTTAGGTTGAGATTACTAATGCCGATTTATAATGAAACGACGTAGCGAGTGATCCCTTTAACATTTATCAGCGTGGGAATAAAGTTTTCCGAACTATTAGAAATGTTAGGGGCCACCATTTTTTCGATAAGGTTGAATCATTTCTTTCTATTTTCCTCTTGCTGTATCGGGTGGATTATTTTACGTGGCGATTAACCCATGTCGCAATCTCAGATTCATTAAGATGATGCTGGGACCACCAAAATTATTCTTATTAATTGATCATCGCATTATTTCCGTGTATTCACATAAATGATTAAGTATATTCACGATTAAATAAATGGATTCAACACCCTTAATATGTAATTTTATTTTTAATTTACCCATAAAAATTAGAGAGGATGGAAATTAAATTCCCATTTTGCCCTCTCTTGCGATTGCTAATTGGATTCCAATGTTTTCATGGATAATCGTCAAACTCGAATTTTTATTCTTGACATGGTAAAATATTCGTGGGTGTGTCGTGCAGAAGGGCCTTGGAATCGTTTAGCTCGCTATCTCAAAAGGGTCCGCTTTAAATTGAATGCTGGAGGGTGTTATTTTCTACTGATTCCACGCCGCAACTACTTAAAAATCATTTACGTTGCCTTGAAATTTGGAGTAAAAGAGATTTGCGTCAACGTATGCGTTTACAAGATTTTTTCCCAGTCGAAAGGCTGGAATATATTCGATGTTATTCCAGTTGCTACTTAGTTGTCGCGTGGATAAGGTTTAGCTTCTTATCGGATAGACCATTTAACTGAGGATCCTCTGGTGCGTCCCTTAATGAGCAGGCTAAGTCCGACACCGGTTTTCTCTTCGCCGTTTCGCCGTGTCGAAATTCTCACTTGGGTCTTAATTCATATCTAGGACGTGGATCTAAATTTATTAGCTCCTTCTAAAATCCTAGTGGTCAGATTTCTCTCAAAATAATACCAAACTTAACATTACACGCTGTAGGAAAAGTTGTGTGTACCAAAAGGATGTAATAATGTGCGTATGTGTGTATATATACATTAGTACATATATTTATACATGCGTCAAAACAATGGCACTGAATTGACGTTATTCCTGCACTCGCATTGATAGTCTAATCACTTATTGAAAGGGTAAATTTGAGAGGTTTTCGCTTTTGCTAATTATAAAAACCCACTGCAAACAGAACAGTATTCTTAACATTTTATACCGCTTGTCCATTAGCATTAGGTGCTCGAAATAGGGTGGCTATTTTGGGTACTCTCTTAATGAGAGCTGCTGAACCCTAATGAAGCTGTTCCCTCTTGTAAAGTGAGCTTGTTTCAAATGAGAGTGTATTGGGAAATTACTGGAGGAATTACCGATATCAGACCGTATTTATTAGTTAAAGGGAAGCATTTAAGAAAAAACGTGAGCTTTGGAATAGTATACCTGTATGTATGAGGCAAACGATGATTGTGACGAGTGAACTAAGGGTATATTAAGGTTCTTCTTTAATTTGATTTGATTGCTTTATTAGGGTCTTATATGTATAATAATATGTTAAGAATTTGTTTTCAATGGCTATATTTGGTGGGATTTATGATTGCAGTTGCCATTGCTACTTAGAATAAAATTAAAATATCTCAACCAATATACTCGGGAATGCCTTCAATAGAGGTGTACCCTTAAGTTATTTCTCTCATGGTATCTTTGATAAACATCATGAATATTAAACATAAAAAACCTACACGGGGCACAGATTTATATTTTTTGTAATTTTTATTTAAGTCTCTTAATAATCAGGAAATTTCGCTGCACTGCAACTACATCTAAATTTACACAATACCCTGGACCCTAGCCATGCATGCATAAAATTCATGGCCAACTATTAGTTCATATATGTATTCGAGCACATATTTGAACATTTACACGAAAATTCCTACTTACGTCTGCATGCTTGTATTCTTCTTGTTATATTTGCTGCGGATGATTAAATCATTTCATTTGTAAATTTAGAATAAACATTGACTTTAGACTTTAGACATTGACTTAGTAACTTTAGAATAAACATTTTAAAAAATTGCTCTATACTTTTCATTTTTGCGACACATGAAAAAGTTACGAAATCAAATATACTGAAATACGGTGCGTTTTGAAAAAGATAATGGTGCACTTATAATTCAGACGAGAGATTCTTTGGGAGTCACGAGTGGTATTCTGCTGCTGGAGGTAATTCATTCCTCGGTGATGAACATATATTTATGATATTTATCACCTGCGTTACCCGTCATCACAAGGGGTGATGCATATGAAAAACACTATCGTATGGTTAACCCGATTTCCCGCTTGTGGTCGTAAGTCATTGAAAAGAACATTGTAGCCCTTTCACGTAATTCAAAAATCAGGTTTTAGTAGATTCCAGCATTTAAAAAAATGAGTAATTGAAAATTCTGCATGTTAAAGGTGATACTTGTAAAATTCATAGAGTGTCACTACGTCCATTTCTACAAAATCAATGAATTGTATTTTAAATTTTAATATACAAAATCTGTTCCAAAGTTAGGGCTTATTTTTTCCGGATAGATGAGCGGCGGCTTCTCTGGCTAGGTTCGAGGGAGAGGACTCTCAGGAAAGGCTGAAAGTCGGTGGTAGTTGGCTCCTAGCCTTTAGGAAGTCCGTATCGTTCGTTTGCGAAACCTCTATAACGTGACTTCGTTACCCTCCGTCTTGAAACAGCACTAAGCCATCAAACTTTGCGCGAAACTGAGAAAAACCTGGAAAGAGACTCATGGCATGCTCATGGCAGCATATAGTGATAACGGGTGTTTTTGTGTGGCACAATTTGTTATGGGAGGGTAGAGAAGATAGTGACGCAGAACGTGTGTTATTTCACTCTAGTTAGACCTGATTTGGAATATGCCGCAAGTGTTTGGAATCTTTGGGTGAACATTTGGCAAAAAGAATTAAATAAGGTCCAGAGAAAATCCGCCATATTCGGGAAAAATTATTATAATATAGAAGATGAGTGGGACAGATCTTTTAGGGTAATTAGGCTGGGAGACACTTGAGATGCGAAGAGAACAAGCGAGACTTAGACTTTTATAAAAGTTCAGAACAAACGAGTTCAACGATGTCACTAAAGGAATTATAATGGCCCCACACTACTTAGGTAGATTAGACCACAAAGATAAAATAAGGGAGATAGATTCCAGTACAGATAGATACAAATACTCATTCTTTCCCCAGACAATCAGGAGTCATAATATTAAGAAACCTAAGTCACTATAAAAATATTTAAGACATTTAATTTACTAGTCGTGACAAGATTAAGCATTATAAGGTACATTCGTGGGTGCATGTGTATGTTAGTTGATAGTATATGTATCTGCATGCGTGTGAGTTATAAAGGTTTTTGCATGAATATAGGCGATATTTTTTTGTGAAGATTGGCATGAATTTCTGGGTTTTGCATGCTGTTTTATTCTTACTTACGGGTGGTGACCTAGCACACCCCGCCACCCACCCTGGTTACTATGTAGATGTACAGGGTGGCACCCAAAAGTGGTAGGACTGATTTTTTTACAAGAATTTAATTGACGATATACTTACATCGACTTAATAATCTTCAAAGTATGCTCCTTGAGCTGCTACACACTTAGTATAACGTTGCTCCCATTCCCCGTACGCCCGCATGAAATTTTCTTTGGGGATGCTGTTGATGACCCTCGTCGAAGCCTCTTGAACAGCCTTTATCAAGTCAAAACGTCGTCCCTTGAGCTGTCTTTTCATCAGGGGGAAGAAGAAGAAGTCCGGTGGTGCCAGATCGGGAGAATAGGGCGGGTGCGGCAACGTGTAAACGCCGTATTTGGCCAGGAGCTGTCTGACGACGAGCGCGCCATGGCACGATTTTCGGCACCATCTTGGCGCACACCTTGCGCATGGCCAAATCCTGTGAAATAATGCGTTGGACGTTGGATGCAGACAGACCCAACTGGTCTGCAATTTCTTCACTGGTTAAGCGTCGGTCTGTGTTCAGCAGTGTCCTCACTCTGTCCACATTCGTGTCGGTTCTTGCCGTCGACGGCCGTCCGGAGCGATAGTTGTCTTCAACGAGCTCCCTACCCTCTTTAAACAACTTTAAAACAGCGCGCTGGACCGCGTCTCGATACTGTGGAACGGCTTAAGGCAGTGTCCCCATAAGCTTGCTTGATCATATCGAGGGTCTCAGTTGCCGTCTTCCCGAGTTTCGCACAAAACTTCACGGAATAACGTTGCTCTAAATTCAGATTCATTTTGTTTTTCGACGCGGACAAAAAACTTGCTTCACTAAAAACGGTGTCCTCACTCAACGACAGCCCGCAGGCGAATGAGGTTGGTTTCGGTCTGTTGCTAAGAGCCCCCTCCACCTTACCCTGCCAGGCAGACCCCCCTCCACCGCTCCGTTCGCGCCAGAGAAAATCAGTCCTACCACTTTTGGGTGCGTCCCTGTATATGACCTCGACTTGGTTTATGCATTTCGTGGTTTAATATGAATTGCTATTGTCTCGTGTACCATGAGTGAGAAGTAAAAAGTTTACTTTCGCCCACTTTTTTTCGATTAAGATTCTATGCTTCTTGTCCAATCTAGTGTGGTCTCTGGCCACATATTCTTAGATGCACTCTCGGACAATTACCCTGTTCTTTTACCCTGCAGGCCACCGAGCGTGCACTCTGACCGACGAAACATTTTCCTCATGAACAGGAAACCCTATGCACTTACTCCCTCCGTGTTGAACGGCGAACCCCGTCTTCCGTAGACGGTGCATTGCCCTTCAATCTCGGCCAGCGCGCTGGACCGCGTCTCGATGCGGTTAAATTGGTTCCCATTACGACTGGAATCGCGTGGTGTGGTCAATTGGCTGGGGCCTATTTTCTAGGGATGAGGTGATGAAATTATTATTAGATAATTAGATTAGGGTCGGCCGAAGTACCTGCCAAAAGTAAAGGAGAGATGGAATTTTCTCCTCGACACATGAGCTGAGATTTTGCATTAATACCATTCTTCATTAACAAAGATCTCTCAAATAAGACGAAAAACGATGAAAATTTGTGGAAACATGAGGGGAAAATTCAATGAGGAAAGCTGAGTAACAAAAAATATATGCTTTGATCAGTTTATACTATGTTAAATAATTTTCATGTTAGAATGCCAAATTCCTTAAGCAATAAAATATTTCATTAAAATTAAAATTTTGTGCATCAAAATATTCGGAGTCCCAGATGCCATTTTCATTTATTAGTGGCGTATGTACATAGCCTAATTGGTTGTCTCTTGTATTTACGCTGGATGAAATTGCGGTACAAGAGTATTCACTTGACCTGTGTTAATTATCCAACTACATATATTTTTCTCGCTGGTGCAATGGCGGCCGAGCAGGTATGTTATTCTGAGAAAAATACGATTGAAGTTCAAATAATTGGGAAATTGTTACTCAGAATTCCGCTTGTCATACAATACTAAGCCATCCATCCCAACCCCCCTTATAGTCCCTATTCATCTTACTCTACTTCATCTCCAAACGGACTTATGCCTACTAAATAACGGTAATTGTAAATTCTACCATTAAAACCAGGTTTTGGATTGACACAGACTGAATAGCATTAAATTTCTTTGCCTCAATTATCAAAGAACGAGTTGACATCAGATGCAACAGGAAGCTTCTCTTGAATTCCACTTACTTCCTTCCTCCCTTTATAACGCTGAATATGCATATTCAATGCCTACCCATTTCACGCTCGTTTAGCGTTCTTACCCCTATCATAGGCTTCAACATGCCACCCCCTCTGAATCCACCTTCCCTGCCTTCTGTAGGTATCAGCCAACAATCCCATTTCCTAATCCAACATACGTAGTGTACACTTCCTAGTGTACAAATTTTCCTTTCCGTCTATTTTCCCTTTTCCATCCCTCTCAGCTCCCACATTTCAAGAGTCTTCAATCTACACTTATGTTTTGGCAGCGTTCGTACTTATCCCATTCCTAACCCTAACTGATGTCCCTTCAAATATCCATTTTCGCTCCTCTCCATCCTCTCATTGATCATCCTAACAACGGCCTCTACTGCATGGGAAAATACAAGTTTTTGCTCTTTGTTACTCATATGCGACTGTTTCAATTTTGGGACAAGAACGAATACTAATTCGACGAAATCTTCCGGCGGAACTATTCCCTAGTAAATGCCGGGGCCTGAGCCTACCTCATCCGAATCATATTCTTGTTCCTATCTAAGCTTGCTGGCCTGATATATGAATGATACAGTTGTCTTATGTATTATTCCAATATGTTTTCAATCTTTTCTGGTTCAATTAATGATTTCCCTGACTTATCTTTGATTTTTTAATGCTAAATTTGCCTGCTTACTTCCAGATAGTGCTTTCATCTTCATGGAAAGCGCATCATTTTCCCACTTCCTAGGTGAACTTTACGTATCTTGGTACTGGTTCTTTCACCTCAACTCTTTTGACCATCAGTTTCTCGTCTCAGTTTATCATTTGCCTCTATGTATGTATTTTCACCCAATTCTGTGTTTACATTTTTCCACTTCCCTCTCTCGTATATTTCCCTGCTCGTTTCGTATGTAATCCATCGTTTCTTTGTTCTTTTCCTATTTGCTGTTGCTATGATTTTTGATTTAGAAGAGGTTCTCCCCCTGGCAATCCTATTCTTCGTCCCGGTCAATAATTCTGCATTCCATTTTCTCAACCGTCTTTCCTATTTTATCTACTTGAATTTGATGTTACACTTAATTAATATTAAATTATGATCTGAATCGGCATCCCCTTCTGGGAAATTGTGCGAAATAATCACCTTTCCCTAAAGTTGTCTTGCCATAATATAGTCTAACATACATCTTTCTGATTCCATGGAAATTTTTAATATAAAATCAAATATATATTGTGGTTTTTGTAGTAAGTGTTCGTGAATGATGAAACCCTGTCTCCTGCAGAAATTTTCTACTTCCTCCCCATGGCATTTTCTTGTATCTAAACCAAAATCCGCTGACTTATTACCACACTCTTCGCCTACCTTCATGTTCTAATCCCTCATCAATATCAAATGTATCCTTCCAGGAATACTCCCCATTATTTCCATCTTATGGCCCTAAAATATTTATATATCCTCTCTCCATTCCACCTTTTTATTTTCTGTTTTCCCTCGACGTCACATCCCGCTAACAGTCGAAGCTCCACCGTGTATTCTGTCCCGATTCGGTCCCGGTGTGTGGGTGTGTGTGCGTATTATGCGCTGCTGATGTCGATAATGTCATGATATGCGTTAGCGGTACAAATGGCCGCTTCCTCTATGATTCAAGGGACCATCACATATACTCAAGGAAATAATCTATCAGTTAAACAGCTGTCCAGATTTAAATACCTAGGAGTATATATAAACGAATTTGGAAATGGAAACAACATATTAAGAGTGTAACAAATGTTACGCGACTAACACTTTCCCAATTATACTTTATTCAAAATAAATATTCTTTAGAGCTCCTGAGGGTAATATAAAACACCATAGTTCACTTCTAACTAAGCTATAGCATAGCAATGAGGTGGATCTTGTCTTAAGCCATTAAAACCAGGCGTTTTTCTACACAAAATAATTATTAGTACAAGCTTAAAAGGAACCTAATCTATTTATTATTAATAGAAGTAATAATATATTGAGTATTAATTAATAGTAATACAAGTAATGATGCATAAAAGGCTGCTACTTGTAACATACGAGAGTCCCAGAAGAATCCGGCCTGACCAAGAGATGGAGGCAATTTTTTGAAAGATATCACTGTATTACAAAGTATGCTATCAATAAAGCATATGTTTCAAGTTTGAAAACGCTAAGTTGTTTAATATTTCTTTGGCAGCCATCAATAATGGACCTTTTCAGTGAATTTGTGAAAATGGAGAATATTGGTCATCGTTATGTGATACATACAATACTTTTATTTCAAAGGTCTCAGCCCAAACAACATAAAAGCTGAACTGGTTTCTACTCTGGATGAGTCTGCTCCCTCGTTTACAACAGTTCAATATTGGGTAGCAGAGTTAAAACGAGGCCGTACGAGCTGTCAAGACGAGCATCGCATTGGTCGACCAAATGAGCCGACGACCCCAGGAATGGTTAAGAAAATCTACAAATTGATGCTTGATGATCGTCTACTGAAAGTGTGCTAACTAGCAGGCATAGTAGGCATTTCAAAAAGTGTAGTACATCGCATATTAACAGAAAATTTGGATATGAGAAAGCTGTGTGCAAGATGGTTGCCGCGTTTGCTCACGCTCGAGCAAAACCAGTGTCGTGAAGAATTTTCCATTGCGTGTTTAAAATTCACAAAATTCCCCAAAATTGCAAAATTTGCAAAATTTCACAGCAATAAAGCAGAATTTTTGTGCCATTTCCTAACCATGGATGAGACATGGGTCCATTACTTAGCACCCGAGACAAAAGTAAAATCAAAACAATGGATTCAAAAGGGAGATCCGCTTCCAAAAAAAGGCGAAGATCGTTTCATCTGCAGGCAAGGTCATGGCGTCAGTATTTTTGGATAATTTTCATTGGACATTTTGAAAAAGGAAAAACTATCAACGGCGAGTATTATGCGAACTTATTGCAACGTTTGAGCGAAGAAATCAAGCAAAAGCGGCCGCATTTGGCTAAGAAGAAAGTGTTGTTTCATCAAGAAAATGCACCAGCTCACAAATCCATTATTGTAATGGCCAAAATTCATGAATTAAAGTTTGAATTGCTACCTCATGCACTCTATTTGCCAGATTTAGCCCCCTCGAATTTTATTCTGTTCGCAAACTTGAAAAAATGGCTCGGTGGTCAAAGATTTTCCAACCGTGAAGAAGTGATGTCCGTAGTTAATGGCAATCGCATTTTGGGGAGCAAGACAGTTCTCATTATGGAAAGGGTATCGAACCTATCGCTGGGAAAAGGGTATAGAGCTGGAAGGAGATTATGTTAAAAGAGAAATACATTTTTTTCCAAAATTTGTGTTTTCTTTGTTGGCTCGGGTACTTCTGGGATCGCCCTTGTAATTATGCATAAAAGGCTGTTGCTCTAAAACCTATCTCCCATGCCTTTGGGATATATTATTATTAGAAATGGCAGGAGTGTAGATTTATCCAATTATAAGAAAATATTTCAATTAGATATTTTGTCTTAAAAATAAACATCGAAGATAATTTCATTTTTGGGTATCTAAAATCCACTTGTTGTTTATGAATAGCCACGAAAATATAAGCTGGAAAAAGTGTTTTCCATTAAGTTTAAAATTAGGGTAGTTTTATGGGAATGTTTTTGTTTTCTTTAATAATTTCGAAAATTGTCAGGAGAAGGACCAGAGAGGAACCAGAATAACAATGGCCCAATTTTCTTTTTCAGGACAGAGGAGCAAAATAAATTACCTGCTACGTCTGCGTGTGTGTGTGTGTATGTATACATATATATATATATATATATATATATATATATATATATATATATATATATATATACTTTTATATATATATATATATATATATATATATATATATATATATATATATATATACTTTTATATATATATATATATACTTTTATATATATATATATATATATAATTATATATATAACGATTTTACGGAAAAACTCACACGAGCGGCACAATATAACACATATAGAATAGAATAGCAATATTTAAAAGGACACTCACACGGTAAATTGTTCGAGCTTTCGGTTCAAGCAGTCTCTCTTGAAGAAGGCCTCTGAGAGGGCCGAAAGCTCGAACAATTTACCGTGTGAGTGTCCTTTTAAATGTTGCTATTCTATTCTATTTGTGTTATACTGTGTCAGCCCATCATTATATTTTTATATATATAATGGGCTGACACAATATAACACAAATAGAATAGAATAGCAACATTTAAAAGGACACTCACACGGTAAATTGTTCGAATTGTTGTTATTTTTATATATATAATGGGCTGACACAATATAACACAAATAGAATAGAATAGCAACATTTAAAAGGACACTCACACGGTAAATTGTTCGAGCTTTCGGTTCAAGCAGTCTCTCTTGAAGAAGGCCTCTGAGAGGGCCGAAAGCTCGAACAATTTACCGTCTAAGTGTCCTTTTAAATGTTGCTATTCTATTCTATTTGTGTTATATTGTGTCAGCCCATTATATATATATTTTTTTAAGGTAATCTACCGGCTAAGGTAGGTTTTTGGATGGACACAACTACCAAACAGGCATTTTATTATTCCTAACAAAACAAAAAAATCCATCATCCTACTCTATATCAGGTCCCTCTTCATCTCTGAGTACTTTCTTCCTCCCTTCATCCCGTCCAACATCCCTATCCTGTTCCTTCCCTTTCCTCTTTTGCCCAACATTCTACCCTCTATCACAGTCTTCAACATCCCACTGCCGGTCAACACCCCCTTCATCCACTTTCCCTGCCTCCATAGGATTGCTCCCAACAAACCCCTCTCTTCGCCCACCATACCAAGTACTTCCTCATTTGTTTTCTTCTCTGTCCATTTCACCTTTTCCATTCTTCTCCACACCCACATTTCAAAAGCCTCCAATCTACGTCTATCCTCCTGCTTCAATGACCACGTTTCCGCGCCGTACATAGCTACGCTCCATATCAAAGTTTTCTCATATCAAGAGTCTTTTCTTAACATCCTTACTCAACGTCCCTGTCATCAACTCCCTCCTCCTTGTGAAAGCCTCTTTGCCTAGCGCAATTCTTCTCCTTACGTCCCTACTACTTTGACCGTGTTGGTCCAAAACACTACCGAGATACGTAAACTGTTCTACCTGCTCTAGATTTTGCCCTCCTATTTTAATGTTAAGCTTGGCCTTTTTCTTTCTAGAAAATCGCATAACCTTTGTTTTACTAATGTTGATTCTCATCCCATACCTGTCGCACTGAATTTCCAATTCACTAAGCAATGCTTGCAGCCCCTTGGCTGACTGACAAACTAAAGCTTGGTCATCAGCAAACCTAACTGATTTTACGAATTCCCCGCCCACTTTCATTCCTACCTCGAGTCCTTCCCATGCCTCTTTGATCATTTCCTCTGCATACAGGTTGAACAGCAATGGTGATAATGGGCAACCCTGACTTACACCCCTTCCTAACACTGCCCATTCTGACTCCCCATTTCCCACCCGCACCTGAGCAGTCTGAGACATGTACAGGTTGCGGATTAGCCTCCTTTCCCTCCAATCTATTCCTATTTTCTGCAATATACTCATTAGTTTTTCCCAATTCACTCTATCAAACGCTTCTTCGAAATCTACGAAACAGGCAAATACCTCCTGGTTGTGTTCTATATTCCTCTCGATTAATAATCTCATTACTGCAATGGCATCACGCGTACCTCTCCCCTTCCTAAACCCAAACTGATCATCCCCTAAGTAATCATTTGCCCTACTCTCTATCCTTTTGTTTATGATCCTGAGAACAACTTTAGCTGCGTGGGATATCAAACTAATTGTCCTATAGTCCTCACATGACGTGGCCTTTACCTTTTTCGGAATAGGAACTAAAACTGATCTCACAAAGTCTTCCGGCCAGATTCCCTCCTCATAAATACTACGGATCAGCCCATATAGCCTCTTCCTCCCACATTTTCCTAAGCATTTTAAAAGTTCCACGGGAATGTTATCTACCCCCACGGCCTTATTTAGTTTCATCTCCCTTAATGCCCTTTCTATTTCACTGTCTAGTATGCCTGGACCTAAGCTGTCCTCCTCTACGTCATTTTCTTTTTCAATGTCTAACTTTGTTGGTCTGAGTTCTTTACCATACAGTTCTTCTATATACTCCTTCCATCTCTCTTGGATCTTTCCTGCGTCAACTATTACCTTACCCGCCCTATCTCTAACTGTTAGCATAGCTCTTCCTTTCTTACTTCCCGATAACGATTTAACTTTGCTGTACAGCGCACCGATTTCACCCTTCCTCTGGAGACTCTCCATATCCTCGCACTGCGTCTTCCACCAGGCTTCTTTTGCTTTATTTGTTGCCCGCCTCAATTTATTGTTTAATTCTTTGTACTTCATTTTGCCTAACTCTGTATATACATTCTTCCATTTTCGCCGCTCATCCATCTTTGTAATCATCTCATCCGTGATCCATGGTTTCCTAGTCCTTTTAGCGTTAACGGTTCCAATAGTGTCTTTTGCGGCTTTAGACAACCCCTTCTTGATCATTTCCCATTTTTCTTCGATAGTACTTAGCTCTTTACCATCCTCCATGATTTCTCCACCGCCTGTTTGTATTCCTTCCTTTTCAACCCATTTAATGCTTCTACATTCCATTTTCTAACTCGCCGCCCCTGCCTTATCTTTTTGAAACGTACGCTACATTTCATAACAACTAAATTGTGGTCTGAGTCCGCATCCGCTCCCGGGAAGCTGTGGGAATTTATCACACTATTCCTAAACCTGTGTCTAACCAGGATATAATCTAGCTGATATCTTCCTGAGTCACCTGGCATTTTCCATGTATACCTGCGTCTTTTGTGGTGTCTAAACCACGTGTTGGTGATGACTAACCCCTGCCTCCTGCAGAACTCAACTGCTTTCTCCCCGCGGTCATTCCTCGTGCCTAAACCGTAGTCCCCCACCTCATCACCATCTCTTCCTTCACCTACCGTCGCATTCCAATCCCCCATCACTATCAAATGTTTCCCTGCAGGAACACACGCGATCATGTTCTCTAACTGATCGTATATGCTATCGACCTCTTCTTCCTTATGGTTGCTCGGTGGCATGTATACCTGAATAATAACTAAGTTCGTCGGTTCTGCTTTTATCTCCACTAGTAGTATTCTATCCGTTACCTGCTCTATGTTGACTACGCTTCTTCCTACCTCTTCATTTAATACTATGGCAACCCCTCGTTGGCTCTCGTCCCCGCCGCTGTATATTATTCTATACTTATCACTCCAGTAATCCCCGCTATCTTTCCATCTCACCTCGCATAGACCTAAAATATCTATATTTCCCCTTTCCATCTCTCGCTTAACATTCTCCAATTTCCCTGTCCTCATCATTGTCCTAACATTCCACGTTCCTATTCTAACTAATTTGGTCTTCTTCTCCTGCGTCTTCTGTCCTGCTGCTGCTGGTTTTCCCTTGCAAGGGTTTCGTGGGATGACGACCGCGGAAGCCTTGCCTCCCCCGCTGCCGGGCACGACACACGGCCGATTGGGCCGAGCCCCGTAAAAGGTTGCCAGGACTCAAAATATCTCTATTGTCCATCATATTTTTCTTGGGAATGATAATTGAGGTGGTTTCCCGTTGGCTTCCTCAATAGTGTTTTTAACGTGACACCATCACTTACTGGCCGCCCCACTGGGGTCAGACGCTATTGCAGCCGCCTCACTGAGGAACAGACGCTGCGTGGACTACCTTTCGTCTGGCTCCTAACCTTCGACCTTTCTGGCATGGGTGACCCTACCAGGAGCAATTTTTATTACTCCCGCCAGCACAGCTCTAGGGGTCATCGGAACGCTCAAGCCCTTCCACCACGTCATATATATATAAAAATATAATAATGAGCTAACACAATATAACACAAATAGAATAGAATAGCAACATTTAAAAGGACACTTAGACGGTAAATTGTTCGAGCTTTCGGCCCTCTCAGAGGCCTTCTTCAAGAGAGACTGAAAAAATGCTGTTATTCTGGAGAGGGGAAAGAGGTATGGGCGGGGAGGGGAGGTGTGGAGGGAATGCTGGGAGGGAAATTAAAGGTGGCGGTTAAGGGTGGGAATTTTGAAAGAACGGAGATCTAATACGTAGGCGGATTCATGAGTTCTCACCTCTATATTGGTGGCTGAATCAGGTAGGGATTCTAGGATGCTGAGAGCAAAGCACTGGTCGAATGAAAGGTTGTGGGAATTGGCGTGTGAAGGGATAGGAAGAGAAGAGTGTGAGTCAGAATTGCAGGAGTACCGGTGATTATTCATTCGGATGGATAAGGGGGTAATGCATTCGCCTATGTAAAAGGAAGTGCAATGGTGAGGGTGAAAGAAAGAGAAAAAACAACTTCGCACTTCCACACACTTTTAATGTAACACGACCATGGTATCGACTGTTAGCTTTAGGAAGTTCAATGTTTGCATGATAAAAGATAAATAATATTTTTTGAGAGGCAATTAGCGTGGGAATATAATATAATATATATATATATATATATATATATATATATATATATATATATATATATAGGGGGGCGGGAGGGTATGTTCCCTATCTCTCATTTGACCACACGCCCTCCTCTCCAATCCCGAAGCGCATCGCCCCCTCTAGTCGGAAGGGGCGAGGGCCGCTCATCCGGCCCACTAATGTACCTACGGTCCGCTTGCCGCTGCGACCGTGACCGGAACACCCCAACCCCTCCCGATACGTACTGTGTCCATGTTGGTTCTCTCGCTCCCCATCCTGCTTGCTTCGTGCCCATTTAATTGCCTGCACTCCACTTTAGAGACCCCTCCCCATGACTCTCCCCCTCCTTGTTTGTAAACGCCATAGCAACTCCCTAGATCTCCAGATAAGCTCTTTGATGTTCCCTCAGCCTCCGTTTTTTCCGAAACCATTGAAGCGCAAAAGACGAATAGCTTCATCATATCGGAAGTTTCAACAATAAGAAATTTTAAAAGTTGGTGAAACCAGAACTGGCTTTCACTTGGGGGAGAATATGTAGACGAGGATTATTTTTGTTTTTTATATATATATATATAAGAGATAATAATAAATTGATGCGAGCAACAAATAAAGCAAAAGAAGCATGTTGGAAGACGCAGTGCGAGGAATGGAAACACATAGGCCACACCCCATGTTCCACACCCCTGAACCTTAGGATAAACAATCATCGCGCCACTTGCAATCCCTCCTCCCGTCTACGGGTCTCCCCATCCCTAAACATGCCTCCCATCTTAACACTCCCTCCAACCAGTTCTCTGTTTCCGTTCTAGCGTCGCTTTTTTCATCCTGATAACCCTATAGAACTAAAAACTCTAGAAATGGCATACCAGTTATATGGCTTTGCATGGCCTATCAACATGCGGGTCTCGACGTCGTTCACTGATGAGAATAGTCTGAATTGTCACTTTGTGGAAGCGATTCATATCGGAAAGGAAAACCTTTTGTTCTTCCGCATTTATTTTGTTGTACATGGCCTGTGTTTTGACTTTTAGAGTCCTGATTACGACTTTGTAAATTGAAATCTGGGTCCTGTTTGTTGCACTTTGTGTGCTTGAGCGAACTGTTTTCTTTTTCGTTCGTGCATTAAATTCACCTCCTCCCTCTCACTCTATCCCTATCTTCGCTCCCCTCTAGCCTCTCCTCTCCCCCAACCATTCCTCTCACCCATCCCCCGCCTCCAGTTCTCCCCTTCCCCCGCCCCAATCTCTTTCTCTCACATTCCTCACCCCCCAAGGCGGAGCTAAATTCCGTCGAAATTATTAAGAAATAACGCGTGAGTATTCTTTTATGTGTTATTTTATTGTTTGTTGCTGTCCAAGTTGTGTATGAATATATGCAAATGTATATATAATATAAATATATATGTATACACACATAAAATATAATTAAAATACAATGTATATTCTATTCGAAATTCTTTCTATGAAGTAGCTCATGCATCACACATTTTTAAGTCGACTAATGTAGCTCTTTGGGTGCCCTGAATGACATTCTGGGCATGATGTCCAACTCAGGCGTTATAACTAGTCAGTGGTGGTCTTTTACTAACACCTTTCCAATCTACATGCAAAGAAACGTTCTTTGACACCAAGAGAGCCTTAGAGCAGTCGTCGAGGGCCACTCCCTGTATTTTATTTCTCTTTGCTAAGGATATCATTATTAAATCGCAGCAGTGCAAAGCTCCGCTACTTTTGTGCTAGGAAACTCGTCTCAGCCGGTAAATACAAAAAATATACATATACTCGTATAATGTGGAAGCATGAGACACCAAAGGTAGTGAGCAATTTAAGAGGTCGTATTGGGCACGACAGTGATATTACATCTAAATGGTGGCGGTCTCTCGGAGCAGGGGGAGAAGAAACTGCCGAAGGGGAACTGTGTTTTACGGCCGAGAGACAAAAGCGTACTTACTAGCGGACACAGTTATCCGCCTCGGCAGTCGGCTTCGTTAGAAAATTGTGACCTCGTGCCCTAGTTCATGAGAAATAATCAAAGGGCGAATTTTATTTAAAGGTATATAATGTTGAAAATGTAGCATGAGGCCCAATAAAGTTGTCATGCATTGTGAAAATGAGAACTCCACTCTTGACCTTGTCCCATCTAATTGGCGCTTACGAACCCGATGACTAAGTCCAAGTCGGTTTTCAGATAATCAGACCCTCATGGAAATGTTATCCCACGTTGGGCAGTCTCCTTTGTATCACCCATGTCGTCTTAAATTTCGTTTTTCGTTTTGTGAATTGAAAATTTAGAACTCAATACACGATTAATCTCACCGGTAATTAAAAACGAAAAAGCTGCGTTTAACGAAGGAAAAGTTTGAATTATTTTTGTAAGAAACAGTACAATTGCATGTCATAAATAGAGGAAATATTTCGAAATTTTATTAATGACCATGTCATCCCGGTGCAATTAAATCAGTGCTGATCATCCATATACATATATATATATATATATATATATATATATATATATATATATATATATATATATATATATATAAAATATCTTCGAAATGGAACGCTCTTCGGCGACGCACAAATATATAAAAACACAGATGTAGATTTTTAGAATATAGAGACACAAAGAAAGGACACTCACAATTTGTTATTTGACGTTTCGACAGCACGGCTGTCGTCTTCAGAATCAATATATATATATATATATATATATATATATCCTACGATTTTAATTCTAGTTCTGTATAACACTCGGCAAAGCAATCGAAAATTATATTAGTGGCAGCGAAAGCATCTAAAAAACGGCTCTGTTTATGGGGTAAATTTTTCTTAAGTTAGTCTTGAACGAAGGAGATGTTTAGTGACTTTGAATTGCACCAGGAAAATTGATACTGAGAACCTTTTCCGAAAGCCTTTTCCGAAACAAACACCGTTTTTTAGTGTATTTATGTCTTTTGATACTTCCATAATATTAAAATAGAATTGAAACATGCAACGCTAGACAAATTTATTTTTAAAATTAACAGATCGAATTATAAATTGATATTTTTTAGCAAGTATGCATAGAGTTAACTCGATATAAGCTAATATAAGACTGGAAAAAATACCGAGGCATCTATTAGAAAAACCTATTTGCCGCCTTACGTCACAGACTAATAAAGATATTGAGGTATAAAAGATGAATGAATCATTTATTTCGTGAATGACGACGCTATTCATATTAATGTCGCTGCTCGTAAGACAACCTTTTACGAAAAAAGGTCCCATCCCGAAGATTGCTGACTTGTGCAGAATTTAATGAGCGTAATATGAAATAACTGAGATAAAAAATACTGTCCATCTCATGAAAATCATTTTTTGGGCAATTTAGTTTAAATGCATGATAAATAGTTTTAAATTGCTCCAATATGCGGGAAGAATTTCCAGATCCTAATTGATGACCAAATGGCAATCCTGGTCCATTAGTGGGCTGGAATGTTGTACGCATCTTTAGTCGACATTATTTTCGGCTCTTTTCCCGCTCAGATCGAACGGCTTTCCCCTTTAACCTTGACTGCTTACGATCTCCAGTGGGGGAGTCTATCATATCAGCTTTAAGGAACGCCGTAATCTGGAATTGTCAAATGGAAAGTGTAGCAGTTTCTCAGCAAATGTAGTGGCGTTGATGAATACTACAAGCCTATTATAGAGATTAGGAGATTATAGTGCTTACGCTTATTTGTACTCATGTAAAATATATTCAGTAAAAAATGACCTTAAGGATAAATCCAATCAGCCGTTTTTTTCGGGTATTATTTGAATAAAAAGTGTTATTTCGCCATGTTTTCAACATTGAATACGCTGCGTACGTTTTGGAAAATGGCCATAGAGATGCAATTTCGGAATTGAACGGGATGCAGGGAAAAAGGTGCACGCTTCGTGAAGAATCGTTAAATATGAGCAGTGAGCGTCACGTTTTCATTGAATAGCATGAATAAGGAGCGATTCGAAGGACGATGAGTGCATGGACATCGAATTATTAAACAAAAGTGCAATTCATTCGGGTTCAAATTAGCCTGCAATCTGACTGCATTTGTAGGTGACGTCACAGCAAATATCGCATGGAAATCCACTTTCAAACATCTCATATACACTTGCACAATGCCCCGCAAGCTGCCTCGTAATGGACTGTGGTGGGGTGCTGATGCTTCACACCTAAAATTGAATACAACCACATGCAAAACATACTATAACATGCAAATCCCCCCTCACCCAGAGGTATATGTTCATTGTTCAAAACCTATTGTAAATTACGCACATGCAAATGCATAAACTAGTAACATACACAATCACATGCACCTACCAATGTACCAGATGTCTACGGAGCTTTTAATCTTGTCCTTGCTTGTAATTCGAATGTCTTCATTATTTCTATTTTGACTTTGAGTTCTTACTATTATGATTCCTGATTTAGCGGAGAAAGGAGGAATATTTATAGTTATCTGTACTGGACTCCATCTATCTTATTTTATAGTTGTGGTCGAACTAACCCAAATAGTGTGGGGCCAAAATAAATATACCAACATTTCCGCAATACCTTGGACAAAATATTGCAGCCATTACAGAAAAAAATCACGTCCAACCATGATAACTTCCAGAATATGTAGGGAAATCCAATAGTTTATAATGATTCTAATTACTATTGGCAGTAAATCTAACACATCCTGCCACGCGCTTATGTGGTATCTTTCAGAGAAGATGTAGACATACTTTTTTTCGTTCTCAAGCCACATTGTTATTACACCCGTAATCAATGATTCTCTAGTAGTTTCTCCTTAAAATAAGCACCATTGATTGTAAAATAAGTAAATATCGCGTATTAAAATAATTTGGTGTGTGTGTGTAATAACACTATGCATGTTAATCATATTACCATCAGGATGTGAATATCGTGAAAACTCTTCAATTCTTATTATTATTTTTTTAGAGAAATAAATAAAATTACACTGAAAAGACAAAAGAATCCTTCTGTTTTCATATTTGTTATGAATATATAAGAATAGATGAGAAATATTTTAATGAAACAAGGATAAGTTTTAGTGCCAAAAGTACGTCAAATTGTTTATGTTAAAGCACCGTAAATTATTACTCGCTACCTAATTCATCACAGATTAAGTAATTGTTGATACTTCGAAACAGCGTGAGAAATGAATTCAAATAAGTTGTCAGGGCCTAGTGTTAATCTTATTTTATTCTATAAGTTAACCATAATTTGGATAGTTAGGAAGACTGAAGATAGACTGATATTGTAGAAAGTAAAACTAAATTAAGGTCGAAAGCAAGAGCGAAGAGCAAGCAAGAGAAAGTGGACGTCAGGAGATTCATTTAAAAAGTGTGAGAGAAAGTATAACGGCTTTTCAGGAATGGAACACATAGAGGGATTATATGTTAGAGGCTCTTGAAAAGGAAGTAGATAAGGAAGAAAACCACAAAACAAACTAAAGAGATCAATGTATATCAATTCTGAATGAATTTGAAGGACGAGATTAATGGAGAATGTCATCATAGAAAGAGATAAAAAGAATTATAAAACATCAAACAATGAACTGAGAAGACATACTCGCACTAACAAGTTAAGAGAGAAATGGATGATGAAGAGGGACGATGAGATTGAAGCATTGGAAAATACAGGGAGTTAGGAGAAATGTATAAAGCTGGAAAAATATTACCCGATAGAAAACCAAAGAAAGCAGGGGAGAGAGAGAGTTATTGCAAATTAAAATGGGATAATAACTGCTGATATAATAGAGGAAAATGAAATGAATAGGGTTCACAGTCAAGAGATCTATGGCTACGGACGGATTATGGCAATGCCTTATTGTCGGAAAACGAATGGGAATTTGAAGGAGAGAACAACGGAGCGGAGATGAGGCAGGAAGTAGAAAAAGCCATTCAATATTTCAGGAAAATAAAGCAAAGAGAATGAGATAACATACCAATGGAAGCATTGGAAGATTTGGGGGCTAATGTAAATACATAGATCGAGGAGGATTAATGTAAAAATATGTACTATTTGGCAATCCGATGAAAAATGCATCATAACCGATATTAAATAAGAAAAATGGCAAATAGTGTTAGGGTTACCGAACTATAAGTTTCATGTATTTAGTTACCAAAACTCTTACAAGGCTGTTGTTGAATAGAACGGAAAGGAAGAGGGAAGAAAATATTGGAGAAGGGCAGTTCGTATTTATTTAAGGAAAGTAAAGTAGAGATTCATTAACCTCCTGGAGGATGGTTCTAGAAAAAATGATGGAGGGTATAAGAGAAGTACACAAGTATATTGTATCGATTGGGGGAAAACATTGGATTGGGTGAGCTGGAGTACAGAAGGCCCTGAAATACAGAATTGACTGGAGAGATTGAAGATGAATATGGGAGTTGTGGTGACCAAAATTAGTGGAAGGCTTTGATAATGAGAAAAGAGATTAACTAAATTTCGGGAGAAGTGAAAGAGACAGTTTAAGCGGTCTCATTCAGTGTTCATTTAAAAAAAAACTTGAAGGAAAAAAAAGGATAATTTTGGTGATAACGGGAGGAGAAAGTGATGAAATACAATGGAGCAATGGCCTGGAAGTGCCAGCAGAGACATTGAAGAAGGAATTAAAAGTAATGATGGAAAGAGTTGTATCGTTAGGAAATAACTTGGGATGAAAATGACGAGAATGGTTAAATAAATTAAGTAGTTAAGTACTTCGTTAGAAAGAGAGAAATTCAAGCATTTGAAATCGTTTAAGTGACGTTTAAGTTTATACTCTCGAATTATAGTTTCACAAATTTGTTAGGAACTATTATGTATACAAAATCCATCGGCAATTGAAAATGTTATATGAACGCTTAATTCGAGTCAATTAAAAATAATTGGGAAAAATGTTCGCAGAATACTTTTGAAAGCAGCAGATACATTATCAATATTGGAGAAAGAATAGAAATACTTTTGTCCTTCTGAAATGTGGTTGCGAAGAAGTATAGAGAAAGTGATATGGAGCGACAGAGTGAGAAACAATGAAGTGTTAAAAAATATTAGAGAAAAAATATGTGTGTTGGAACCAGAAGGAAAATGAAAAAATATTGGGAAGGTATTCTTAAAAAAAGATGAATCACTGATCGAAAGGTAGTTCATAAAAGTAAAAGAAAAACGGCCTTCATGTTTTCATGGAAAAGAGTTATGGGCAAGATGGATAGGGATGCACAGAGTGGAAAAGTAAGAGAAAGAGAAATTCGGAGGACTTTCTTATAAAACAAGAATGAATAAATCATTAGATTTTGATTTTTAATGTAAAAGAAATAAAGTGATTGCATTAGTTACTTCATTTTTCTACGTCGTTTTTATCGAATTTTCAAATTCGAAGCGGGATTTGATGATATTTTCAAGACACAATTAAATGCGAATCTGTGTTTTGTGTGTAGGAAAATATTATTTGTCCTGACTTCGTACTTATTACCCGCTCTACTTGAACGAAAATTCTTCAAGTTGTAACTTTTATTTTTCATGCTCATTTGTTTTTCCCTTTAAAAATTTAGGGCTAATCAAATCATTTCACTATCTTTATAATGTTGTCGTTGTGATTCAACTATAATTGGACATTTTGGCACCCATCATGGGTAAACCAGAATCATGGTAGTTTTACGTTTACATTTCCCTAACACATTTCTCCGTAAGGCAATAAGTACCAATATACCATTTAGTTATTGTAGTATCTTATTTTGATACCCCTCTTGCCCCTCACATTTTTCTTACTTATCCGTCGTTTTTATGAAAACGTATTATTAGCTACTGCTAGTTTTAGGCGACGGGCATATTTACAAGAGAAGTGCAAAACGGAATATAGTTACATCTATGCCACAAATTCCATTTCCTTTCCGTATGATAATGTGATGTTTTCGTCTTTCTCCAATATTGAAGTAAAACTATTTCGTTATATTAACTAGCCACTTCACAAATAATTAAGACAATATACTGAAATAGAAAAACTATAGAAAAGGTCTTTTACTTAATTTTGAGTCCAGGACTCTTTCTTGGAAGCATAAAACCTAAAATTTGCATTCAATATCAGTATTTGTAACTTAACTTGAATCCAGATGAACATTTAAAAAAAACGAAAACCCTTTTTCATCTGCGTGTAAAGGTAATTATTCCTCTTTGACGAGTTTTAAAACGTATTGGCTTTTAGAAATCGGGCTTATTGTTCGCAGTGAAGAGCACAATAAAGTTTAACACGGCCGACCGTGGATGCTGGAAGGTGAGAGAAGAATCAATTCATCCCGTGCTTAATGCCTTGGACTGCGTTGTCTGGGGTAAAGCTGCCTAGCGATGGCAGTTTTCCATTATTCTCCGGCAATAACGTCGTCGGAACTAATACTGGTATAGAGAGGCGGTCTAAAAGCTGGGCTTTCGTCCTAGAGGAAGATTTTCCGTGGGCGAGCAGACACATTCAATCTCATTTTTCCATTTCCCTCTTTCTTTCATAGCTCAGCGTTGCTCGGACGCAGTTGCCCAAATTCATGCATAAGTTTGACAGATTCTGACAAAGAGCAATCCGAAACGAGCTCAAGATTCAAGATCATGTGCATCCATATGAAAAACAGATGCTGTCTCCTATATATGAGTACAACACCTAGATCAATACTTTTGTTAACCTCAAAGCATCTTCTTCTCCATTTATGAAGGACTAGATGAGCGGAATAAATAAATTATAGCGCTCTACCGACGAACATGAGATAATATCCATAATCCATGTATTCAAAATGTTTATTAATGTCTAGCATATCTCATGTGGAACGAGAATTAATTATCAATTAAGTATTTCACGTCGCCTTATATCTAATGCAAAAAGATATGTTACGATACGAGGGTAATTAGAAAAGTTCTCGGAATGGAATAAACGATTTTCCTCAGTGAAACATATTTATGTATTTATGTAGTCTCCCAGTAAACTAATGCGCTCAGTCAAGCGGTGATCCAATGTCCTTATGTCATCTCCAAAGTTAGATTCCTTCAAGCCTGCAAAATACCCTTCTATTTACGCTGTCACTTTCTTTGAGAGAGTATCCGCCCACCGGGAAAAACTTTGAGCTTGCCGATGAGATGGAAACCTGATGGAGTCAAATCAGACCAATAACGTAGTTGTGACAACAATTCGCATCTTATTTCCTGTTTTTTTTCCCCTTGGCAATGACACGTGTGATGATGTGCATTGTCTTGATGAAATATGACTTTCTTCCTTTCCAAACCTGGCCTTTTGTGTTTTATATTTAGTTGTAGTTGGTCCAGGAGGTGAGCGCAGTATCGTCCAGTAATTCTTTGACCAGTGAGAAAATAATTAGGATTCTGCCAATAAATATCTCACTCTATGGATCCGGGAATAGAAGTGGATGCTATAATAGTCAACCTGTCAAAATATTTTGACAAAGTTGATCACGATCGCCTAATGCTTAAGGTGGGCCAATTACCACTACACACGAAGGGTAATGTAGTGGGTAAACATTTCCATGAAAGGTCGAACACAAAGGGTCAAATTAGCAGAAGTGCATTCTGAAAAAACCAGAGTAACATCGGGAATCCCACAAGGTAGCGCACTTTGCCCGCTGTTTTTCATCTATATAAATAATGTTCCGTAAAAATTTAAATCTCAAATAAGACTTTTTGCGGACGACTGCATTATCTACAGGAAAGTCGGGAGTTAGAGTGACCACGAAGTACTGTAAAGGGACGTTAATACAATGGCGGACTGGGTGGCAAATAATGTGATGGATATTAATGTTAGCAAATGCAAATCCATCACTTTTGGTAACAAGTTAAATGGAACCATTAGGGACTACAAATTTTCGGTAAATGCCATTCCTAGAAGTGACAGCTGTAAATACTTAGGTGTATATTTAAGCCAAGGATTGAGGGGGGGGCTGAGCGTAGAATACATTATTAATAAAGCTTTCAAAACCCTGCATTGGGTGATGAGGAACCTCAAAGGGAGCATTAGAGCAGCTAAGGAAAAGGCGTATAGGATCCTAGTAAGACCAATTTTAGAGTACCCTATTTTTTTCTTGCTGATCGGAAAACTGATGTTAATGAAACGGGGATTTTCTTTTTTTGTGTTAGGAATTGGTGTCTGGATATTTCCTTTAAAGGTATTGTTTTTTCTTTGTAACTGATTTTATTTATTACCTTTTGTGATATTTACTGGATTTCAGATGTCACGTTATCTTTTTATAAACAAGTTTGATTGTAATACTTGGGACTTGTGTGCTACCTGATATTGTCTATCTGTGCATGTGCGTTTTAATAATAATAATGTATCAGTAGAATCCCGTTAGTATTCCAGAAAATTGAAGCCATCACCTTTCCGGCTGATCGTATTGCCTTTGCTTTCTTCGGTGGTGGTGAATCAACATGTTTCCACTGCTTTGACTGCTGTTATGTCTTTGGTGTATAGTAGGGGACCCAATTTTTTTCTTTGGTCACCAACCAGCTCACAAAATCTTGTTAATTGTTCTTAAAACGAGTCAAACATGGTTTAGAAATTCCATTCCGAGAGTTTGTGACCTTGCGTCAAGAGTTTGGCACCCATCTAGCCGATAGTTTTCTCATATCCAATTCCATCGTAAACATTTGATATGCCCATTCAAGTCACATTCCTACAGCTTTAGCGATTTTTCGCACTTTCAGTCGACCTCCATGGTTGGGCTCCATGATCATTTTATGTACTTTTGCAATAAGTTCTGGGGTAGTGGCATATTTTGGGCTACCACTCCGCGGATCATGATCTAAGCTGTCCCGAACGAACTTAAACTCGTTTGTCTACTTGGCAACAGTTGAATATGAAGGAGCAGAGTCCCCCAGAGGGTTCTGAAAGCCTGCGTGAATTTACTTTTCTTTCGTACTTCTCTTTACGAAGAATTTATTGCTCGAATACAATGCAATGCACTGCTCGAATCTCAACTGTTTCCATCGTCACAATCCACTATACGGGAAAAACAAATTAGAGGCGTCCGCACTACAGATCTCTTCCAAGAGCACTGACGCGTTACATGTGCTTACTCATAAAATATTACCTATTTCTACGCGGGAAAGCCCTCCGCCCCCTCCATTCCAACCTTCTCCTGCGGACGCCCCGAAACTTTGGCAATCGTTTCGTGACATAATGTTGGAGATACCGAAGTCTCCTACCATCGAAGACAATTAAATTTTACCCTTGAACAGCTCCTTCGCATCAATGTCTAATACAGTACATACTTACACCCTACACCCTAAAAATCCTTGCATGGAACTTCCATGACATTATTGATTGAACTGAGCTCTTACGGCTAGTAGTATTGAATAAATGAAAAAACTCCAATAGCCGTAAACTGTTTATCTTACAAAACAAAGGACAAATGAAATTAGTTGGCTAACGCCACAAGTCAAAGGAAGGGGTAAAGGGTAAAAAAGGAAAGGGATAAGAAAGGTGTATACGAATACACTTATTTCGGCCACTAAGTAGCCCTCTTCAGCGTACTGCAGGTAAATCGTCACGAGAAACACAAGTTGAAGTGAGAGTGGGTTAAAGGCAAACTCCACAACTGTCAGTTAAGTCTATTGGCTCCCATCTTTTTCACCAACCCCCCTCCCCAGATTTCACACTATATATTCTGCGGATGCCTTTAACCCGCTCTCATTTCAACTTGTGTTGTCATGACGATTCGCCTTCAGTACCAGTAAAGAGGGTTACTTTGTGGCCGTACCCTTGCTCCTTTGTAGCCGACGCACGTCACCAGATCTCCTTCCTCCGTATCAATAATAGTCGAATGCTTCGGTCCATCGGTAAACCTTCTCTTTTACCAGCCGCCCACAGTCATGCACGCCTTCTCCTCCGAATGGAATATAGCCAATATATATTGGCTCCATCTCCGAATGCAATATACCATTGCTACCTCTCCTCCCATTTCCCTTCGCCTTAGAAATCAGGGAAAGTTATCCCCTTCTCAAAGCCAGGGAAAGACGCCACCATCATGGGAAATCGTCCGATTACTCTTCTTTCGAATATCTCCAAAATTTTCGAGCGGGTCCTCCTGACTTTCCTTGAGTATCACGCCCGCGACCACAGTATTCTCCGTCCCGAACAGCTTGATTTCCGTCCGCGCGTGTCCTCGTGTGACCAGGCCCTTCGCCTCAACGAACGTATTTCGCGCGGCTTCAATCTTCGCCGAACGACGGATGCCGTCTTCCTCGACGTCGCCCGTGCTTTCGACCGCGTGTGGCACATGGGCCTCATTTACAAAATGTATATCCTCGACTTCCCCCTCCCCTTCTCCTTCCCGTCCGAAATTACCTCTCCGATCGTTCGTTCCGCGTGTCGTGAGTGATTCCCTCTCTTCTATAAGGAGAGCCGAGGCGGGCGTGCCGCAGGGCTCTCTGATCAGTCCTCTGATATTCAACCAGTATGTAGTGCTGTTACTGACATTTTTATTTGTCCTCGTTTGTAAAAAGCCGTTCCCTGTCGGCTTTAATTTCTTTTTAGGTTAAGATTTCATATTTTGTTCCTAGTTTTAAGTTTCTCCTTCTCGCAAACCACACTTCCACTTCAGCCGTGTTTCTTTCTTTCAATACCCTGCGTTTCTTATGTGCAATGACCAGTAAAGGTGAGACTTCACTCACCGGGACAGTTTACACTTCCCCCATTCGGACAGTCAATGAACATTTCGCGCGCTGCGCGGGAAGCTCGCTGCGCTAGAGCTGACATCTGATGGTGATTCCGTGAATCTTTCTAACTGCTCTTTTAGAAGTGATTTATGAAAATTAAGAATGGAAATATGCTGCGATGTTGTTTTGTATTGCTTTTATTAAATTGTGATGTACTATATACTGATTAGAGACCATACTTTTTGCCCTTCCTTAGGTTTGTAGATGTTGTGAATAAAACCATATTTGTTATTTCGCATGAAAGAGTAAATATTATGTGTGATTGCTCGGTTAGAGCAATAATAACATATTTACAAAAACAGCAGACTTAATAGTTTCATCTGTCAGAAAGATAATTATTTAATATAGGAAAATAAAGCTATATTAGCGTTGGCTCTTTTTTGGTAAGACATTTATGATAAGATGCATTTTCCTTTAACGCTTCAGTTTCTCTCCAATGTGCCAGCACTTTGAAAAATAAGGGTTTATTGCAACTTGAGCGTGCTTATGAAAAGATATAAATTAGCGAATACATTCGTATTAAAATTTTTGTTCAGTTACTGGTTATTACCCTCAGGTACATCAAAAACAGTACAGAAACAAATTAAATTGAGCCTCACCATGCTAGTAATCAAATTCAAAGTGTCTCTTTGAGAGCTGACGAAACGGCTTGGTGAACGAAGCTCTCACATAAACTTGGTGCCATTAGGAAGCAGTTACATTTCCAAATCACTTCCCCAAGCCTAGATTTTCGCACTCTAGTATAATATCATTCATCCTGCATTTCTGCTTGTGCTCTCCTCAGGCATCGACTTAATTTGAAACCGGGACGCTGGTGGTAAACCCTTTCATTCAATGATCTTACCTGCCCACCTAACGGATCTCTGCCAGGGTCAGAAGATCATTTGCAAGGCTAATGCAGTGTGCCTTTCTTCCATTTATCTTTATAACATTAGGTTTCTCTGTCATTGCCTGTATTGCCAATAAATGTATAAGTTAAATAGATATGACGAAAGTGGACATCCACGTTTTCCTCCTTTCCTAATTTTTGCTATTTGCTGACATCCCTTTACCACCATTAAAGTGTTTTGGTCATGTTGGTGCTGAAATATAAACCTCCTGTCTTCGATGTCTATTACTAGTCTCCTTCTGGTTTTAAACGTAAGTTTTACATATCTATCGAACATTTTTCCCGTAAATGAAAGTAAGGAAAACTTTCCTGTTCATTTCAAGCCTTAACTCTAGGATTTAATTTTTAGTATTTTTCCCCAGTGAATTGAATATTTCTTTTTTTTGATAATCCTGCTATTGTCCATTTTTACATGCAAGCGATCGATGCCGTATGAATACCTTTGTTAAAGTGAATGATTGAAAGAATGATGGTGTAGTGTTGTAGTTATTGTGCATGCATGGCTGGTGACCCAACACCTCCCGCCACACGCCCTTGAGACGGCTTGTGAGATAATACCTATGCATGGGGATGTAGAAGGGATTACATCGGGAATTAGAAAATACGTTTATTTGGGGATAAATTGCCAAGTCAGAATTGATATTTTTTAATATTATTCCGGCTCTGATTATAGAAGTGGTGGAGCGGATTTATGCAAGGCGGTGATGTCGTAGAATTTCAGCAAACAGAAATCCTAATTTGCTTGCAGCTTTTGTGAGTTGCATGATTTATGGTTTCATTAATTAATTAATCCAAAGCAAAAGTCATGGATAATCATTGATATATGAATGTCGCACCTGGCGCAGTTAAAATATAGAGTTTTGTAAGTTTAGTGGCCTTGGTGACAGCAAGGGCTGTCCCCGTAGACTAACATCCTGAGGTGTTTCGAGACGTGGAGAGGTGAAAGTGTCCCTGACGACAATGCGTGGCAGTCCCAGTACGCGGCCATTACTTACTCCTAATGGAGCTGTTGTCCCCTCTAACCTCTATCTACGCCTCATTTCCCGTAAATATGAGATCAACATTTCTCTTGCTACTACAGTCCTACGGCAAAAAATCTTGCTCTCATTTCCTTCCTTTATCTCTGCAATCCTCTTTCCCGATGGGTGTCACAAATCGAACAACCCGAAAATAGGTTTTCTCTCGTTACCAGAGATGACCTCAAAGACTTTACTTTTCGTCGTATCAGCAGCGACCCTTTTCTCTATTATTTCCTCGTTTTTAATTTCCATTATTTTAATTTCCATATGAAGGCCTTTTTGATAAAAAAGGGAATTTCCGAGCATGTGTTTGTAAAACTTTGAAAACTGTAATAAAGCAAAGCGTCAAGAAATATAGGTGTTCCGCCATAGTAAACAGAAAGTAATCCTCGGTTACAAATTTATTTTGAAAAGATAACAAGTTTCTCCTTTCACGATTCTCTTTTTGCTTAGTTATTAATTTTTTGTATCTTGTTCGTATTTATTTCAACTCATTCCCTTCCGTGTTTTGAAATCCGCGATTTTCTGTTGACGAATGACGCTACATAGCGTATTGCACTAAAACCTATATTCCATTCAAAATGTCCACTCTCTTATTCAAATATACTTGAAAACTATTCCATAGTTTATTGTACTACGAAAACAGTTTTCCTCATTTCACTGGGTAGGTGAATGTTTAATTTTGCAAATAATATGCATTCATAATTCACTATTGAACATTCCGTATGGAATTTTCTCCCCACGGCGTTGTTTGGTTGTTCTACTCTTATATTTTACGGTGGAGAAATGATCCATGGCGTCTAAATTTAATTTTTGAGATTCAATATGTCTCGTTTATAATAAAATACGAGGGTCATCCGGAAAGTAGTACCCGTTCGTGAAATAAAGACACAAAAGTAAATATTAACAAACATAAAAAATTTTATTTGAAAGAGGATACTTTAAACTACTTCTCAACATAATCTCCAAGCAAATTAAGGCATTTGTCATAACGTGTGACAAGTTTCTGTATTCCTGCTGCATAGTCCTTCGCCGCCAGCTCATTGAGATACGCGAGGGACCCATCTTGCACAAATTTTTGCATAATGCAGATGGTGTTTAACAATTTCATGAACAATTGTTCGAGAAACATTGGGAAAATGCTCACAGATGTCATCAATTGTGACGCGCCGATCGTTCCTCACGAATTCGTCAACTGAGCTCACCAGTTGGTCTGTAATGACAGACGGTCTCTCCGAACGCTCATCGTCGTGTGTGTTCCCCCTCCCCATGTTGAAGTTGCGACACCACCGCCGAACAGACGACTCGTCCATTACATTGTCTCCATACACCTCCTTTAATTGGCGATGAATATCACATGGGCGAACGTTTCTTGCATTGAGGAATTTAATCACTGCCCTCACTTCACAACTGGCGGCGTTCTCAATTTTTTTAAACATTGTAAACAATCACAGAAACAACACAGGCAATGCTAGCGTCACGCAACTTGGCTCAGAGAAGGCAGACAAGCCACTGAAGCTATCTGACCTCGTCCAGCGGCTACTCGCGTCGTCAGCACTTCATGCGGCACGAACGGGTACTACTTTCCGGATGACCCTCGTATATACAAGATATAATACATTATCATGATCGTTTCTCCCATGTTGCAGCATGGACACTTCCTTAGCGGTTTTATCTTTTTATTTTCGTAACTCCGGTATACTACCTTGATCAAAAATTTCCCGGAATTTTATCAGAAAATTAAAAATACAAGTTTATTCATCTAAATCTATATTGTCCCCTTCAAAGTAATCCCCATCGACTGCAACACACTTATGCCAGCGCTTGATCCAATCCTCGAAACATTTTTTATATTCGGTTTTCGGTATGTCCATCAGTGCTTCCTGCGATTTTTCCATTACTTCCTCTCGGCTGCTAAAACGCGTTCCCCGTAATGGTTTTTTAACTCGATTGAACAGAAAGAAGTCACGGGGAGCCAAATCAGGTGAATTCGGTGGCTGTTGGATGGTATTTGTTGCATTTTTCGTCAAAAAATTACGAATAATGATAGCACTGTGCGACGGTGCGTTATCATGGTGCAAAATCCACGAGTTTTCTGCCCACATTTCTGGTCTCTTTCGGCGAATTGCTTCACGCAAACGTCTCATAACGCCCAAATAATACTCTTTGTTTACTGTCTGGCCTTCTGGCAAAAATTCATGATGCACTACACCGTTGTAATCCATGAAAACCGTCAGCATTGCCTTCTTTTTTGACTGAAAACGACGTGGTTTTTTTGGTCTCGGCTCATTTGGTGAACGCCATTCACTTGCCTGATGTCTGGATTGCGTGTCGTACTCATAAACCCACGTCTCGTCTCCAGTAATGATCCTTTTGATGAATGTGGGATCGGATTCAGCCTCGCAAATCATGTCTTTTGCGACGTCAACACGGTCTCTTTTTTGCATGAAATTACCAACTTTGCTGCTACACGACGGAAACCCAAATCATTAACCACAATGTCTTGGGCGGATCCATAGGCAATGTTCAAGTCCTCCGCTATTTCTCTGATGGTAAATTTGCGGTTATTGACCAACATTTCTTTTACTTTATCAATTTTTTCACCGACTTTCGATGTCGATGGTCTGCCACTGCGTTCATCATCTTCGATTGACTCACGACCACTTCTGAACCGCTCGTGCCACTGGTAAACGACCGTTTTTTTTAGAGAATCGTTGCCGAAACACTTTTCCAACATTTCCAACGTCCGTGCGCCACTAAATCCGTTTTTTACGCAAAATTTAATACAAGTTCGTTGTTGCAAATTTAAATCCATTTCTGCAATTGTAAAAAATCGCCAACACACACAGAGATAGATGTACTCTTGGCTACGTAACTTTTGCAAATGTCAAGTTATGACACTAAGATTTAAAGGGAATATCAACAACAGATGTACCAATTTAACAAAAAAAAACAGAACTCAAATCGGAACGATGGGAGCGCCACACGGTGGTTATTCCGGGAACTTTTTGATCAAGGTAGTATATTTCCGATGTCCTTGCTCATTTTGTTGTTATATAGACTCACATCTAAATCTGTGACTATTTCCACGTTCAAGGAAATTTTTTAACTCATTAATAGCTATAATTATTTCCTTCGTGTAAGCATAAAAAATATGTTATTAAAGTAACCTAGAGTATCTAGTTGATAAAGCAAAATATCGCTTCTTTCGATCCCAACATTCATCTAACTTTAAGTTAGAGAAACCAACTCTAAGTTGGAGAAATGGACGCCTCATTTGAGGTGTCTTAAAGGCTTCATGAGTTAATCTCAAATTACATTCGCTGATGTGAGATTCGATCAAAGTTAGCGTGAAGGAACTTCAAAGTTGGATTAATGAAAACTCTGTAAAATTGCATGTTGTGAAAAATTGGTGGAACAATTTATTGAATATGCAGGCATAATAAAATTTGTCTTTTAAATGAATGTTGAACAGTAATTATGGTGGAAATATTGAGCTAAATATTACACAAAAATCCTTACTAGTTCCATTCTAACGCCATAAATAATGCACGAATTCCATTGAAATTGGCAGCAGGTATATATTTTTTAATACATATATGTGCATATGTATTGAAATTTTAATTCATGGCCATTAGCTGAACCCATACACAAGATTTTTTTACTGCTGCTTTAAATATGAAAACGATTAGTTTCCCTGGAGAACAATTTTACACTACTCATTAAAACATGAAATAATAAAGCTAGAAGCAAGGCTCTTTGACGGAAAAAAATTCATTGATTACACATTTTGATTATATTTGACGTGTGTCATATCTTCCCGGAATCCTGGAAGATAATTATTCATTTGTGAATTTTTGACGGCCATTCGCATTCTTGATACTCCCTGGATACTATACAGTCCATGATGGAATAGGAAAGGTCATACAATGCCTTAAAATGAATGCTTTTGTGAAGTTCCGCGAGATTTTAGAGAACTTTCAAATTGCATGACATCCCGAAATCTAAAATTCGGAGCTATATCATTTTTGTGTAAAATAGATAAAAGTGACAGGGATATTATAGTTTCATTTGAGTGTTCTAAATTCATTTCCGCCCTCAATCGGAATATTGGAATGCTTTCACATAGGCTTAGGAACTAAAGTTTGCATGCATGACGTAATAAAAGTGTAATTTTCGCTAGGATTAACAGAGATATATTGGTACAGGATTGGCACAGTATTATTTATGAAGATAAAACTTTGAGTGAGATAGAGGAGTATGGAAGACAAGGAGTTTCATGAAATGAAATTGAAAAACACAACTAGACGAACAAAATTGATTGATTGATAAAAATAAGAAGTGATTTATGTAAGGATAAAAATGGACAGAGAGATCAGGTAAATAAAAAATATGGAATAATGAAAATATTTTTAAAATTGTGAAAGGACAGTCAAGAAGGGAAAAGAGGAATAACTATTAGAGAATTAGGTAGTTTAAGGTAGTAAAGTAGACTAGTACTATACTTCAATACATAGGGTATGTGTTGATTCAGGGTACGGCAGCAAAACTTCCTTTTTTGAAAGCGTTTTTGCATTTGAAAAAAGGAAGTTATGTTGCCGCACCCTGTATGAAGTTCGATCTTGACTTGTCCACTCTGACTTAAGGTGTCGTTTACATTTCGTGGGCAATATTGATGTTCAGGTTCGTGACGATGTCAATGTTTGCGTCAAGAGCTATTGAAACCTAGAGGTTGAAATCCATTGGTCATCGAAGTTGACATAGGTTGACCTTCTGTTGCCACACATTTCATAGATATGAGAAGGAAATAAAAGCTATTCGAAGTTGCTCGAAGTTCAATTCTTCGGTGAGAGGTCTAACAATGACATGAAGTGAGGTAGACAAGTGTCGACGTGACACTGAATTTCAATGCGACTCTGGGTGTCTGTGTAACACTAGATGTCGACACGACGTTTTATTTCGCCGTGAAAATGGATATCAACCTCGACTTAGTCGAAATTTCTACATCTACATAATTTCCCTCAAGCCGCCGCAGGGGTGTGTGGCGGCGGGTGTCAGATCACCACGCGTAAAGTAGAACAAAACCACATTGAAAATCAACACATCCATGCAAACCTACACCCACAATGGCGTACACATTCTTGCCAAAACACTTTCCACTTACACGCATGCAAATAAATATACTATCAATTAACAATTTGGAGCACCAACGCAGCATGCAAGCGCAGCAGCGACATGGTCTTTGATATCGTCAACAGCGACATATTTAGGAGGGGTCGACATTGAGCTGGATTCGTGTGGTGGCAATAAAAAGTCGATGTCGGACAGCCCTACAGGAAAGTAGAAATGGGGTAATAGCAAATTAGGTTGCAAGAGAAATTTCGCTTACGGGAAATTTTGGGCATCCTATGGTAAATGGAAAAAGGGCTATTAAGGCGTTGCAAAGGATAAACGTGAACAGCTGGTCGAGAAAAAAAAGAATCAATTAACGGAACCCGTATGAAGTCGGTTATACGTAGAGATAATACGCGAAAAAGTATATAATGAAGCCACTTAGTATAGCCAATATGCCTCAAGCTGATGGGAATAACTAAAAACATATAATTTTATATTTTTATTGCTAAGTATGTAAGAATATAAAAATTAAAAATGCTATCCCAAAATATGAGTATTATCTCTCTAAAAAAATACGCAGTTGCGTACACGTTATTAATTTCTAATCATGGCTATTAACTTTTATCATTTGAAGACTCAATTTGAAATTCAAGGGGTGTTTCAGATAGAGGTTGACAAAAACAAGATCAAAAAGGGTCCTTGCAAAAACAAATATGTATACAACGCCAAATAATTATTAACGGCGTCAAACGTTAATTACAGCATGACCAAGTAAAGATAAGCATGCCTCGGGAACGACCTTAGGTAGGATCCGTCCTCTTTGTGGATTAGGTGCCTAATTAAGTATTCATGGCCCATATCATGACCTGTATTAATATCATCACACTTAGTACTACTATAAGAATAAATTTTCCTGCTTGAACTTATACGGAATTGTGACTATTTCCGTCCCTCGTAATGTGAAATTTCACCAATGAAATTTATATTCCTTGAAATTCCGCTGAAGTAACTATAAATGCAGATGTACATTTCTGAAGGAATTGGAGGGTGAATGTGGCCAAATGTGCTATAGAGTTTGACGATACAAGTAAATCGCAAGGTTCTATCCTGCGTTGATGATCCCTGGGAAATGTGTACGAAGATATATTATAAGTAATTCGCATGAAGCTCATTGCGAAAATGGTTCCCAAGCGTTCTCCTGGTGCCAATTTATCCATCCAGAACAAAAGACCTCATTTTCTCAATCCTATTCCGCCGTGGGACGCCTCCCTAAGCATTCACCGTGCCTTCCAAAGGCATAGAAGCGCCAACACTCCATTTAACCTCGCGATATCCCGACGGCGGGTATCATAAACATCGCCTTCCAGGTTCCCTGTGCGAATCTCCGCTCCCATTTTCCCTACCCGCCATGAAGGAAAATTTACAGCGCAGGATATGCCTAAGCACTTACTTCTTTACCTGAATGAAAGCTACAATGAATGTTTTTTCTCTTCAAAAGTGAAGTAAACGTGAGAATTCTTGTTAGTTAGAGGCCGCATCGAAAATAGCGATAACATTTGTATCGCTAGAGTCAAGATTGAGAAAAATATAGTGACAATCTAGCCGAAATCCCTTATTATAACATCCATGGCACAAACAAAAGACTCACCTTAATATTGTCTCATCTTATAGGACTTCTACCTATAATAGGACTAGGAGTCTAGAAGATTCGGTTCTGATTAAACCCGTTCCGAAGGTAAAAATCGATGAATTCCACTTGAGGCATTGAGAAATTAGTCCAACCCGCGTATAGCATCTACAAATCGGTTATAGTTATACAATTTGACATATATCATATAATTCATTAATTAATTTGAACTATCACGGAATTCATGACAATCCTAAGAGAGATTAAAACTAAATATAAGCGAATGCTGCCATTTTTTTACTTATTCGTCTCCTTTTTAATTGCTCATATCCTGATAGACCCCGTCAGAGGCCGTTGTTCAGTCTTATGGTTACATTTACACATATAGGAACATCAAAACTGAAATTTATATTGAAGCATCTCTCTATCTTTTGATCTCTCAATCGAACTCTAACGATCTATTCTATGAAAAATTATTTAAAAATTCACTTTTCGTGAAAAATAATTTTATTGCAGAAGGCTCTAGTTTTCATTTTGATGTCTGGTATCTTTTGTAGAGAGCGGGAGAACGGTAAGCATTCCAAAATATGCCTCTAACCAAAACCAGTGGAAGGGAAACGAATTGAAGTGGGATTGCAGGGCATGATTAAGGTTATTATTAACGATGAAAATTTGACGGTGAAAGTGCCGTTGAAGAGGAGAAGAATTGGGGTAAATTAATGGAAGGACTATGAAAAGGAAATATTCATAATTTGAAAGCAGAATTTTAATATAGCCTTTGCGTACTTGTATTTCCCTCCCACTTCAATTATGTTAACACCTGCCCTCAACGCTTCCATTTCCAGTTACCTCGTCATGTATGCCCCTTACACCGCAAGAATTTCATGAATAAAATTCCTCAATTTTTAATTAAGAGCAGAGGAGGAGTTTAAGATATTAAGAAGCACATTTATATATCAGCGTTATATGCGGTTAACCCTTTGTTCCCTAGTCTAGGCCCGCCTTTGGTGGACGAAAGGTTTACTGTGAAATTGGCGGCAAATGCCAGGGAGGTTGTCTCATTAGGGCTCGTCACATTTGCTCTTTGCATGTATGTATGTTTATGTGTGTATGTGTGTGTGGATATGTATGTATATGTGTAGGTATGTGTATGCATATATGTATGTATGTGTGTGTATGTGTATGTATGTGTATGTGTGTGTGTGTATATATATGTGTATGTGTATATACTTTTTTCTTTTCGATGTGCAAATCTTTGCTAAATGAAATTATGTCTGTCTGTATGTATTTATGTGTACATATGAATGTAACTATAAGTTTAATGCCTAATATAATATGTATACGACGATGGGTTGAATGGAAGAAGGGACCATTTGGTCTCAATTTCGCCCAAATAAAGACCTCTATCTATCTATCTCTTTGATCCACCTTTTAATGTCAAAATTGACATCAACTCTTTGTTATAACCAGGAGTAAAACATTTAGTAGGGAATAACTAACATTCCTACTCTAGTACAATTCTAGGTGATAAATTCGTCATTTTGTTAAGGACGTGTCCTTAATAAGTAAATAGTGAGGTTTTTATCACAGTAAAATCAGAATAATGATTCATGATCGAAGATATTTCTGCTAAAGGGCGTTAGCAAAAATTCCTTTACCTCGTTATTCTGTGAGCAACGCAGAACAGAGAAATCAAAGAGACCATTTCTTTTATTTGACTGACTTAACTGCCGTTTGATGACAACGGTCAGTGTGATTACTTTTTTATTTTGAGCTCACTTTTGAGGAGAACGGACATGGACTGGCCAAAATTGGAAAACATTTCCAAGATTTGATGAGAGTTTGGGAGAAGTAGACGGTCGTAGTAAAAAAAATGTATAAGCTATAAGAGCTGACGACCATTTTGGGGCACCAGTGTGAGGGAACGAAATTAATATATTATAATTCAATCCCTTTGCCCATCAATTCAACGCAATTGCGACTCTGAGGAGAAAACAGTACGTTAATGGTCGCGAGGAATCGAAACGATGTCTTCCTATCGCTTTGAAACAATTGGTACTCAATGGTTTCTGGTTTCGTGGTATTCAAAAACTGGTAACGTGGGAAATAACTGTCACGTGGAAGATCTCATCTACATCTACATAATGCCCCGCAAGCCGCCGTGCGGGCATATGGCGGGGGTTAATAAGTCACCATCGGTAAAAGAGAATAAAGCCATATGCAAAAACCACAATTTCATGGAAATCTACACCCACAGAGGCGTAAATATTCATGCAAAAATCTTTTAACTTACACGTATGCAAATGCATATGCTATCAAATAACACATGTATAGTAGCATTAAGCATCAAATAACACATGTAGATGTAGATGTATGCATATGCACCGACGAATGTTGTTAAAATCTTTCCAATAGTGTGGAAATTTATGTGCAATCTGGAGGAAGACTTAATTCAAAACAAGGTTTAATTTGCGTAATAAATTAGCTATTTGCTATACGAAAAAACGAAATAAAAATGAACTACAACATTCATACGGCAGGCCCCCACCATAGCAAGACATCATGCAAAATTGGAAGAGGGCGAAATTCTACTGTCACACAGACATGCAACTCATGGTGTCCACCCCTAAAGTCACAGGTAGGGATGGGTGACACACCGCAGAGGGCGGAAGATGGCGTGAGGCGTCGCCGTCGACGCTCTCCACAGAGAACGACAAGGGGTGGAAGGATAAGCTTGAAAACCACAGAGGAAGGCAATATTGTACCGATCATTACATTCATTTGATGGCAGTCCCATTTGGAAGGGGGTTTGACTACAAAACACATGAGATTAAGGGAAGTGCATTCATTCAAATAAAACTAATTATTCCCTAGAATTTGAATATTGAATTTGAATTCCCTAGAATTCTATTTGCCTAGAATTCCCTAGAATAAACAGATTGAATCTCTTGTATAAATTTGAAGGTCTCTTTGGCAGTGGTGTTGAAAATGTATTATTACCCCCAGCGTACTACGGTAGGAGAGATTATGCCAATAAATTTGGAGAGATTAAGCGTGGAACAGATGTCATTTTTTCCACGACCGATAGGGGATCATAATAACATTGTTCCACCGCTGTAGGGTCATATTCGGGTAAATGTATTCTGGTGTGTATTCAACCCCTGCCACACATCTTGGTGGCGGCTTGCAAAGGTATGTATAAATAAATAAAATAAATAAATAGACGGTTTTCTAGTGGGATTTTTGTTGTCTTTAGTACAACAATTTCAGAGTGTAAAAATCATTCGCCTTGACTGGGATCCGAACCCAGATCCCTCAATATCCGGTCGAGTGCTTGAGCCACTTAAGCTACCGAGGCGTCCTCTTAAACTCCGGATGACTCCGTTAAAAGTTACTGTTGCGGCATCTCCCGCAGTTTCTTTGGAATTTGTCTTTAGTAGTTGCTATCCCGTATTCCCCGTGGGAAGGAGTCCTTGAGTCTGCTAGTTCTTGTATCTATTTCCCGAATTTTGCATTCATGATCCAAGAGACCAATGTATGTTGGAGTGCGAATAATTGGTGAGACCCTGGCGCTGAAGTATGTGGCTCTGAATTTATTTGATGAAAGATGATACTGCTTCGATCTTCGTTCACGAAACAGAAATGATTTAAAAGGAAGAAGTTTAGAAATATAATGACGTGTATAGTGCGGTTTTCAATCACTATTACTTGAGAATTTATGCTAATGTAGAAATATCTAATGGACCCAGAAGACTTGAATTCCCTTAGAAATGGAATACGTACAGGTGACACGAGGGTTTTTAGAACTCCTCGAAGGTTCGGCTGATGAAAAGTATTGTTCTTCTGAGACTTTTTAAGACTTTTTTAAGACTTTAAGGCTAGTTTTCCATGTTTCTGTGTGTAGCCAATGGGTGATTACTGTAGTGTATTTGAAATAATATTGAATTCAAAACATAAATATCTAAGCAATTTCGATAATTTCAGAACGCGTGTTGTTCATTTTCCGCGTAACTCCTGTCTTTGTGAATGCGTTGGGTTGGATGCACGCGACTCATATGGTGAGTATTGAGTTAGATTTTGTGAAATGCCACTGCAACATTGCTTTCTTCAATAAATACTTAACTTAACACGTAAAATGAATACTTGGTATAAAATGCTTAGCTTCTCACAAAAATTGACCGACAATTCGTGACGCGACTAAAGTTCGGTTTGACGTTTAAATAAATTACTCAAAATTAAACTCCTGGAGGAATAACTGAGTTGGCTTCCTTCGTCTTCTTCCACGGTGATTTTAACGTGACACAATCACTTAAGATGACACTCCTTTTGAGATAAGGCGACGTTGCCGCCCCCTCACTGAAAAAGAGATGCTGTACCGTCTTTTGACTCCTACCCTTTGATATTATCTCACATGGGTGAACCCAGCCGGAGCAAATTTCCTTGCTCTCATCAAATCAAAGCTTAAAGGGCCAACAGTAGGGATAGCCCTTAAAACCACGTCAAGATTTGTAGGCCACGGGGAGGGATGGTGGTGATATATATCTTAAGCCGCATGTTGAATTTATTTTATAAATTACCATCTAATACTAAGTTTTAGCCATGAGAACAAATTTAATACAATTATTTAGCAAATTAGAGATAATCTTCTTACTAATGGGAGATTTTTGGACGATAGATAACGAATATTATCATATAAATCCTTTTGTTTCCCCTATTTCCTTCTTCAGTCTTTCGAGGCTTCCATCTGTCTACTAAAATATCTGTTTTCTTCCACCCTCTTCACCGCTTACCCTACGTTTCCCATTCTATCTCTCCAAAATCTCACTAATTAATATTTCCTCCAATTATTTTTTATGCCTGCTTCGGATTTCACTCAGGATCCTCCTCTCATATTCCACCATATTTAATATTTGATTTTTTGCCCTCAAGTTTTTTTTCATAATTACTCACCGTACCCACATTTCCAAGTGCCTCGTCTCTCCCCCAAGCACTTGCCTTGAAGACCCGGTTTCTGATCTACAGCGTAGAGTTCCACAAAAAAATACTATTAATGTTTTCGTGACTTTACTTAGTGTGCATTTGATCAAACTATTTTCTATTATCCCCTCAAAATATTATTTTTTTTAAAGTTATCCATTTCCTTATGTACCCAACACTGCCATTTTTCCTCAATAACACCGGTCAAATGCTTAAAATGTTTCTTAAAGTAAATTTCATGCCCCCTTACTTCATGTTTTACTAAATTTTTTTGCTTCTGGAGATTCTCAATACTTCGAGCCCCTTGTGCTTAGTGTTTAACTCGTACTTACTCCTATTAATTCTAATTATGATAAGTACAATAGTTACAAGTCGACCATTTGCTCGGGAGGTAGCATGATGTGGAAAAAAAGAAACGATGCAAATATTACTCGTACAGGAAATAAAATAGATATACCGAGGATATAGAAAATATATTGTTTATATCTATATTAAATAGATATAAACAATATACTCTCACAAAAAACATATCAATTATTTCTTAGTCTAGTCATAAACATCCCAGCTTTACTTGGGAAGGGATCTAGGGTACCTTTGGGTAGATTATTCTAATCCTCATTCCCGAAATTAAAAAGGGAATGATTTCCTGAATTAGAAATAGGCGGCCCCATCTTAAAACTATGGTCTTACCTCCCTTGATAAGAGGGCTTTCTGAAATATCTCTTCAAACTGCATCCCCAATGTAAGATTGATATGTGTATGAATATACTTTGGGCGTACTTTCTTCCTCCTTAGGTCGAGCGATCTCCAGCCCAGTTCCTTCAACATTTTAGCAACGCAAACCTTTCTTAAGAAATTCCCGGTTACTAATCTTGGGGCTTGTCGCTGAACTTTGTCGGATTGCTTAATCTCTCCGGCAAGATAAGTATCTCAAACTGATTCTAAATGTGTCAACAGCAACTGCTATTCATACAGCATCGCACGGAGGGCATGGGATTTTGAAGCGTGGATTCCATTTGTTTGGAGACGCAATGGAAGCGGCCGAGGAGTGAGCGCAGCGTGCAGAGGGAGGCGGCAGCAGGTTGCTTGATTAAATGGAGCGAGGCCTTGGCGGAAGCATAACGTGAAAGCGGCGGTGTATCAGAATCAATTTTGGAAGTTAGGGGGAAAGCGGAGGCAGTTTGGGGGACGGTGGGCCATAAAGGGGGCAGATGTGCCGAGTTGTGAACTAGCACCCCTCATAGAGCGCGATGATGATGCAGGGGGTGAGAGTGACTTTATGCAGTCTGCAATTTCAACTCTGAGGTGGAGTCATTTACGCGACTCGCGGCAAATCAATTTTTGGTCGGCCATTATATCACAGAAGATGCTCTTTCCCAGAGGGGCACTGTTTCCAGATGAAGCCCAAAGTTTAATTTCAATATATATCGCACCTTGAATTAGCTAAATTGAATAAGCCTTTTTCAATACATCTTAAAGAATCCTTAAATGCCTTCCTTTATTTGGCCAATGGTAATTTACGCCTTTCTGAGAATGCGATTAAATCTTTCTGAGGATAGCCTAAATTTAAGATTAAATGCATCTAAACACAAGATTTATATCTCCACAATTTTTCGTTTTACTCCCGCTGGCATCACTCTGTAATTGTTTAAAAGACTATTACATTGGATCGCTACGATTTTGAATTGCGTTTTCCAGGTATTCGTTGACCTTTGCCTAAAATCCATTCATTCGAAAGCTAATAATGTTATCCCATTTGTCTTGTTATAGCACTTGAAAATAATGCATGTCAAAAGTAATAAATAATGTGAAAGCAATAGCAGCCCCTTTTGCTGACACGAGTTTAATTTTCTGCTCCACGGTATTCATGGAGTTTCCTTAGTGCACTTCATTACCCCATTCCGTAATGAAAAATGAATTTCATTCAATTGCAAATCTCTTATATCGTATACCAAGTGGAGTAGAATTGCAAATTCTTTCCCTAAATTAGTAGTAAAGCATGGATTAAAAAGTATTTATTTCCAGAATTGATGTATTCATTCAAAAGTCTTTGAAGTGGCACCCTTTTGAGTCCTCACACCGATACCAGAGGGTTTACCCCGCCTCGTACGCCTTTAGGAAGGTGGCGCCCGTAATTCTGCTAATCTCCTTAGTGACGGCCTTTTGTGACGCTTCCACCGAGCCGTGATGACGTCCTTTTAACACGGGATTGAGGCGGGGGAAGAGGAAGAAGTGTGGTGGGGCATTTTCTAAAAAATTGGATCCTCACTGACATGGTCGAGAAGCTCGTGGTAGATACGCTTGCGAGTTTCCTTTTGTTCGTCCGAGAGCACTCGCGGCACCAACTTCGCACACACACCGTTCTTATGCCCATGTTTACGGTCCCAAGTCGAGGTATTTTACTTTTTGGATACCAAGTTCATCAGAAACCATACGAACACTTAACCTGTGACCACTGTCCAAAAAAACCTTCACTCTTGCAAGATTTTCGTGACTTTTTGAGGTCGAATGGAGCCCTTAAAGTCCCATCTTCAACATTTTCCCTGCCCTCCCGAAAAAATTTGTGCCACTCGAAAATATCTGATCTACGCATGTCGTTAACACTATAAGCTGCCTTGGGCGTTTCATGAGTCTCTTACCCGGTTTTTCCCAGTTTCACGACATTGACTCCTTAGTCACTAGTGACATGCATGTATTTGATGACGATGCAGTGGTTTACCGTGATATCCGTGATCCTGAGGACACAGCAGCTTTGTCAGATGACCTTCAGATGACCATCAGATGCTATACAACGCTGTTTCGACACAGAATTAAACTTAAAAAAGTGCGTTGCAATAATTTTTTGTAAAAAACGAAATTCCAACCCGAACGCATAATGCATTGGTAACACATAAATGGAATGTGTGGACTCAATTAAATACCTAGGCATTACCCTCTCTCACGGATTCTCCTTGGTGAAACACATGCGGGGAATATGTGGACAAGCTAACAAAAGATCACAATTTATTAGAAGAGTATTAGGTGAATGTGATGAAAAGGTCAAAGAGAAATGTCATCTGTCGTTGGTTAGGCCTCATTTACAATATGCTGCAAGTATATGGGATCCTCAAGAAGTTGGATTAATTGCAGAATTGGATCGCGTGCAGCGTAGGGGAGCTCGATTTGTAAAACGTAGTTATGATAAACTTAGTAGCGTATCCAAAATATTAGAGCAGTAAGGCTTGGAATTATTCATGGTGCTAAAGTTAAATTATAGATAGAAGCTCCTGCATAAATTGGAAGGGAGTCTCTTTAGCAGTGATGTTGAAAATGTATTATAACCCCCATCGTACTACTGTAGTAGAGATTAAGTGTAGAACAGAAAAACCTACGGATTTCTTTCGGCAATCTACCTGATAGGTATTTTCAATAGTGCCTCTTTAGCAATGCCAGCGATGTTTTATTTTCTTTTTACAAATTTCGAGAATGTAATTGGCAAAATATGTAGCATGGTGTAGCGAAATTGAATGAAAGTTTTCACAATATCAGCCTGTACATCATACTTTCAAATTCAATAGGAATTCCTGGGGTACTCACTTGGAGTGAGTACACTATAGTGATGAGGAACAGAAAAAAGAGACTTATCATTCCAAGTTTAGACTGTTTGTGTGCATTTTCTTAGGCAAATAACGAATAAAGAATGGTATTTTTATAAGTTCGTGCGGAATTACCAAATTACTTCTTTCATTTAAATGTATTCTCTACCCATCCCGCGTGGTGCTTTTACCCCCTGCCACATACCTTTTTGGTGGATCGCGAGGTATTGTAGATCCAAATTAACATAGACTCAGTGCCGACTGGCTACTTACTTTTATACGCAACTGTCAAGCCTGGACTATGGAAAAAACTTTGAGACTTTCCAACAAATAAAATCCAAAGGAAAGAGATTGCCTTCCATAAAAGCCCAGTTTGTACTCCTCCCTCCCTCGTGCCTCTTTCTCTGTGTGGGGGGGACGCCTCCGCTGTCTGCCTGCTGCGGTGTGGCACATTACCTACCTGTGTCCTTGGGGCGGAGGATATAAGTTGCTTGGTCCATGTGATAGTGGAGCTCCCCCTTCTCACTTTTCAATTCTACTTTCCCAAGTTATTTGATAGATTTTTACTAGATTCGTAGATGCATTTTTTCATGGTATATTTATGGTGCATTAGTTCATGGTACGAGCATTATTAGCATGCGCGTAAGTTAAAAAGGTATTTGCATGAAATATACGCCTCTATTAGCGTAGGTTTGCATGGATTTGTTGGTTTTGCATGTGGTTTTATCTTTTTTATAGATATTGACCTAACACCCCTCGCCGTACACCCCTGCGGTGGCTTGCGGGGTATTATGTAGATGCATGTGCCCAGCAAGGAAATCCATTACTCAGTAGGTACCCAGCAAGGAGCTCGTAATAAAGACTAGCAGAAAATGTATCAAGAATAAATGATATTTTCTTAAGCTGAATCTGCATTTTTCATGTAAATAATTAAGTACAGTTCTGTACAATTACCATGATCCAAATATTCAAATTTACCTACTGTTAGATATAACCGATTGTAATATCATGCGAGAAAAGGGTAACGGTTAAATATGTTTCAATAATAAATAATGCAATAATGCGTGTATTAATAGCAATATAAAGAAGAGAAAGACTGCTGATCTTGCACACGTACCTCCACAACTTATTTTTATTAGACGGAAAAAGTAATCATTATGCCTTATTTATGTTAAGGAATTTCGAAAATGTTTGGATATTACGTCATAATCATTCAAAATTCTATCATGGCATTACGAGTACTTTTTTGCACAAGGGTTATATTGCTATAATTATTAACCTTAGGTAAATTTCATTGCTTTTTCTAAATCATACACCAATATGAAATAAAAGAATCCATTCATATTCTTAACATGGCGCTATCATTTATCTGATTTGTGTGACGCATTGTAACATAATTATTCATTTTATAGCAAAATAGCTTTAGTTAAAATGTTGAATAATATTATTTCTAATATAAGTATAGAATGAGAATAAATTTGAACAAAACAAAGGTTTCCAGCTGTAAAGGAAGACCAAGTCTTAATTAAATATTAAAATAGGAGTTCATAACTAGAGAAGACGCAACAGTTCGCCTATCTTGAAATAATTTGGATTAAAATTGGCAATGTAGTTGGGACATAAAGATAATAATTATTTTTAGATGAAGAATCTTTCGTAAGGGAATGGATGACAGGGACGTTGATTAAGAATGTTATGAAAAGGCTCGTCATAGCTTTGACATGGAGCGTAGTTTTGTACGTCGCGGAAGTATGTTCATTGAAATAAAATGATAGGCGTAGATTGGAGACTTTTGAAATGTGGGTGTTGAGAGGGATGGAATAGGTGAGGTGGATTGAAAGGAAAACTAATAATGAAGTGCTACGTTTGGTGAGGGAGGAGAGTGGATTGTTGGGAGAAATTTATATAAGGTACAGCAAACATGATATAAGTATATTAAACTGTCGATGTAGAAATAGTCAGAAGACACCGAACTGATGATCGTTTTTCTATTGAAATTATTATCAACTCTCTCCATATCTCTTTCGGATGATGGGGAAGACGTTAGGAAAGGATTCCACTGATCGATACGCATATTCCGCGTGGGATTACGTTTTCATTCGGGGCATGATGACGGGGCAATTGGTCTTTGGGTAGTTTGATGGGCACATATCGCACTGAGTCTTACACGTTGCTCCGACAGGCGTCACGTATCCAATAATCTCTGCCACATGCCATTTGAGTTCGTGGCTTGCTTCCGTAGGATATGCATCAAATTCCACGTCCCTCAACGACCTCTCCATCGATTTCTATGGAGTGGGAAATGGGTTCTAGCTGGTGCATGTCCAACTCCAATGAATCCGTGCAATTGCATGACCTTTCATGTATCAGATTAAACGCACTTGACATTGAAGACGTAAATCTTGTTTCATATGGGAAATCGAATGCGCTTTATGCAATTGACGTTAATGATGGATCTGTTGATTCAATTTCAGGTTTAAAAGCATGTTCCATTAGTCCTGATCACCTTTAAATGAACGCCGGATTGATTTTATCTGAGTAGGATGTTATTTTCAAAGATTTAAGGCTAAAAATGTTTATTTTTAAAGGAACGTATCAGCCTAGTGCTTTGTGCGCTCAACTACTGAATGGGTTCAATTTCCGGGTTATGCCTCCGGAAAAAGCTCTCTAGAATACAAGTGATAAGACTTTTTTTGTTGATAGAAGTTAGTGGATACGCTTTGGTGGAACATGGAAAGAAACCGGTCTCCTGCCAGGAATGCGCGAAATTCATCTTCATTAAGGATCATTCTGGAGAGCTCTATCGTCCTTTTTCTGTGAAAGTCAGGCTTCAGTGTAATGACAGTGGTGTTAAGACTGCTTTAGCAATAACGGTGACATTAAGTTATCCTACTCTACTAGTGTCATTCTAATATGCCAACTGGAATATGATAGGATTGATATGCCGAAGAATGTTAGGGTTGCATAGTAAGAAAATTTCTAATAAGAAATAATCAGGGTATTTAAGTAAACCTTAACATGGATGGATGGAGGAGCAATCGAAGCAAAATTTATGCCTAGAGTTTATTGCGGAGGGGATAATTTTACAGTGCAGTCAGAAGCTCGCTGAATTAGTGTTTTTGGAGAAATCGTGTGGCGACTAGGAATAGGACAAAGAGTAGAAAATATGAGAGCGGTAGATTTAACTACCAGGAAAGTAGATTAATATAATGTATATAATAGATCTGTTGCTTTCCTGGCGTATTTGCTTCATGAAGTTTCCTCGGGTCTTCCACCCCCTAACCCGGTGGAAGACCCGGTGGAATACCCCTGACCTGGTGGAAGACCCGAGACAACTTCATGAAGATTAATTTAGGGTCGGAACTGTAACATGGAGCTAAAATAATAAAGGAGTAGGAAAGCTCATTAACACCATGATTTCTCTAAGTAATTAAAAGTAAAATTTCAAAATAGGTGGCTTATAGGCCTTATAGGTTGGCTTAAGGATTTATGGAAGAATACAAGCTTCCGTCTGGCTGTACTAGAAAAGGATCCAGACAACCTGCCTGAGACAATGTTCTTTAAGTTTTTTACGAGTATTAGAAGTAGTTTATATCCACATCTACATCTATACAACCCCACGCAAGCGGCCGCAGGGGTGTGTTGGGGGGGTTCTTAGGTCATCAACCGTAAATGAGGATAAAACCACAAGCAAAACCAATAAATTCACGCCAGCCTACACTCATAGAGGCGATTTTATTCGTGCAAAAACCTTATTAAAAAACACATGCAAATATGTACAATCGACTAACAAAAACATGCCCATGCACATAAAAATGTAGCAAAAACCTTTCCTATATATATATATATATATATATATATATATATATATATATATATATATATATATATATGAATAAAATAAGTGACAAGACATAAATTATGAAATAGAGGGCTATGTGCTAACTACTATTTTGGGGTAGTTCTAATACCACGCCTTTTATGGGGATCGCATATCAGGACAAAATGCGGATCTGCTCTAATGAAACTCGGCATCATTAAACGGGGTGGTCGTGAAATTTAATCGGAAAGTAAACGAGAGGTGTTATTTCACTCTGTTTAGGTATTATTTAGAATATGCTGCGAGTGTTTGGAATAATTTGGAGACATTTAGGCAAATTAATTATATAAAGCCCAGAGAAAATCCGCAATATTCATAAAAAAATGGTATAATAAGAAGCCGAGTTTGACAGGGAGGAACAAGCGAGACTGAGACTTTAAGAAAAGTTCAGAACAAGTAAGTTTAACGATTGCTTTAAAGGAATTATTATGTACCCACTCTACTTAGGTAGATCAGACCACAAAGATAAGAGAAAGGCAAATTAAGGAGATGCGGGAGATTTAGCGAGTATTAAGATTGTGACGAGAAGATAATGCTGGAGATAACTGGAGGAATAGGGAAAGTAATGGTTATTTCGGAAGAGAGAATGTGATCAGTAGTTGTCATCAGAAATTTAAGAAAATAATATAAGGTTTATAAAATTTGATTTTTTTAAATTTCAGAAGTCGCGAAGTATTCGCAATATTTGTCATTTACCACCCATGACTCACTAATGTACAAGAGGCATATTAAAATTGTTATCTGACTAGACAATAGATTATTCAACGTGAGATGTATTGGTTCAGTGATTAATTGTAGTGTCAATACCATTTCATATCAATGGAAGACCTAAGCAAGCCACTGCGTCACTTCGCGAATAGAAGCATACATGATGCGTCGTATTTATCTGCACTCCTGGAGGGAAGGGATGTGAGAGAATATGTTGACTTTCCAGCGTGGGAAAAGTCTATCAAGAGAATTTCACTCGTATCCTAGATTATTTACATTCCAAAAATCATCTAAATTTGATCCTCCTGCAAAATATATCGTGTCTCTCGGCCACCTACGTTGTTCTTCTGTCCACCCAAAACTCAATTTGAACGCAGAGCGGTGAATTGTGTATGAGTCACGTTCTTTAGTTATTTTCATCGATTTCAGAGTGTGTGACGTGATATGACGCAGTTGCAAGACCTATTAAAATGAGGTAGATTGAAGAAAACTAGCCTGAAAACAGTATTAGATCGAACAGAAATCTTAAAATGCTGTATGACATACATGTATGTCTCTGGGGTCGTAGAACTAGTAAGAATAGGCATCCCTATAGAGAGAGAGATACGAGGGGTCATCGCAAAGTTTTAATTATTTTAATTTTTTATTTTAATTTAATCAAAAAAAGAATCTGGGTAGAACTTTAAGTTTCATTTTTTATTCTTTAGGCTTCGCAACATACCTGTAGTCACCATCTAGAGTTATACATGTCTCCCGGCGTTTCATCACCTTTTGAAGACCATGTTTGTGATACTCAGCAAATTTCATCGAACACGATGGTTCGATCTCTTGTTTGACGTCATCTGCGAAGTCAGACCTCCAAACCCGCGATGGCATTTTCAGTTTTGGGAATTAGAAAAAGTCACTTGGGGTAAGATCGGGAGAATCGGGAGAGGTGTGGCAAAATTTCAAAGCCGCATGGACCGGTTGCGCCGATTTCCCGATTGCAGGTCAGGCCTTATTTAAATCTGTGAAACGAGTCAGTGGTTCTGGAACCCAGCGTGCTGACACCTTCGACATACGCAGTTTCTAATGAATAGCTTTCCACACTCTACCGTGAATAAGATCAGTCTAATTCATGCCATTTAGATGGCTGCTCTCCACTCTAATATAAGGATGAAGTCCTCTTCACTTTCTTCACTGGGATAGCATTGTCCATGAATGATGGTTCTCCACCTCCTGGACCGCTTTTGAGGGACATGTGGCCCGTTTGGAAATTCCTTTTCTACTTCACAACTGTGTCATACTTGTAAATGATAGCCCGTCTTGGATTTTCCGTGCACTGTAGCCTTTCAAATGAAAGACTTCATCACAATCTTCTCCAAACTTCAATTTATTTCAATGCACGGCTTTCTGCGAGAAAAATAATATTAACAGCTGTAATTTACAAGATTATTAACATAAGAATCAATTCATCAGCAGGATAAATTTTATTCAGATATCTTGGTTGTTTCTTAGTAGTGATTACTTAAAACCTATACCCCCACATAATTCAAATTTCAGCCGTAGAATATAAAACATACTGCTACTCATACGTTCTAGAGTTAGCATCGAGAGAGTTAATTATGGATAATAACGAACCTCAATTTGATTACCAACCCTGACATTTCAAATATCGTACGTGAGATATTGTCCATAACGCCTGTATTGCTGGAAACGGATTTGCTCTGGCTGGCTAAATGCCCGTCATTAAGCTAAATGTGTCTATAAGTGTCTTATAAAGCCACTCGGGTTTGTTCGACCCTGTAGTTATTCAGGAGGCGATTGTATATTTTAAATATTTACCAGCCATTTGTTCTGTTCACAATGTGGTCCAGCTCGAAGATCGGAAAGTTTCAGGTGATCAATTTGTGGGTCGAATTTGGGCAAATTCATATATTAAACAATATGATCATCATAAAAATTGAGTTTCAATGACTTTCAACCATGTGTTGGAGGTGTTCTCCCTTCGGTTTGCTGAAGAGGGCCACTTTGTGGCCGAAACACGCTTGTTTGACGCATATCCTCCAATGCGCTTTTTACCTGTGTCCAGATTCTCCCAGAAGTTGGGCCCTTTTCAGTGTGTGGGTGTGTGTTTCTTGAGAGCTTGTGTGTGTGATTGGTCTGTGTCACGAAGTCACGAAGTGTGTGCTCGAGAATATCCTGGCATCTTTAACGGGGTCCACTCTACAGTCTCGTGAAGGATTCCATTTCCATCTGAAATTCTTTAACAGGGTCTCACAGCCTCGTGAAGGATTTCAGTCAGGATAGTATGCATTTGGCTGTGTGTGGCCCCTGACGCGGGTTAATTTCCCGTAAACCACTACAGAGGGTATTCTGGTCGAGAGGTTGTGGTTGGTCCCTGACGTGGTTCCCGTTAAACCAACACAAAAATTGGTCTGACGAGAGAGTTACGACTAATTATTACGGTCATTGGAGTTTTTTCCCCGTTCTTATTTTACATAAAAACAGATATAAGGAAAAGGGATAGGAGCACACATAAAGGACAAACACATGAGAAGTGGGGATGGCGGAATCAGACAGATCACGAGTGTAAAAATATTTCCTAGACCGGATCTTTCCACTTGACGGGCGAAGGCTCTTAACTTGGATAGTATTAACGTTTCTTGGATATCTCAAGTGGTTTTAAGCCTCCGCCCGGCAAGTGGAAAAATCCGGAGTTCAAGTCCCGGTCTAGGAAATATTTTTACACTCGTGATCTGCCTGATTCCGCCTCCCCCAATACTCCTGTGTTAGTCCTTTATGTGTGTTCCTATCCCCTTCCCTTATATCTGTTTCTATGTAAATGAGTGTGTGTATATATATATATATATATATATATATATATATATATATATATATATATATATATATATATATATCCCTGATCGGTTTAGTAGTTTGGAATTGGCGGTATTCATAAATTCACTGAAGCCTCCACTAACCACCCTCCCCTCTCGAACAATTCTCTCAACGGCCCTCGAAAAACTGCCTCCGGCAAAAAACTCCGGCCCTCGCGACCAACCCCTCGCAGGGGAAGAAGATGAAGGGAGCGGGCATCTTCACTTCGGGAAGCATTCGAGTGCTCCCGCCCTCTTCCGAGAGTTCCTCGATTCTTACCTCGCGATCTTTTTTCACTCCTCGGTCCATCTCCTCCTTCCCTTGAACTCCCTTTTTAATAATTTCAAATTCCATCACCCCTCTCTCCCTCTTTTTCTCCCTCGAATTCTTTTTAATCTCACTGCAGCATCGGTTTCTCCCTATCCCCCTCTGCTCCTCCAGCGATCCTTGGCCCCCTTCGCGGAGGTCCCTCGCTACAACGTGCGAGAGATCCAGTGGATACTCCACACCCTGCCATTCTGAACCAGCGTGAAAAATCTCTCGTTTTTATCAATTCCTCCATCCTTCTCCCTCTTCTTTCCTTCCCAGTCTTCTGATTCTCTCTCCCCCTCCTCTTCTCTCTCTTCTAACAACCCTATCTCCCTCTCTCTTTCGCCTTTCCACTACCCCCTTCCCCATCTCCCCTCCCACTCCCTCTCTACCCCGTTTCTCCCCTTCTCTCTTTCTTCATCTCACTCTTCTTCTTCCCCCATTCCCTCTGTTTGTCTCCGCTCTCGATTTGTGGCAAAGTACAGTTGAAGGTGGAACAAAAATAAAAAATTAAGATTCATGCGCGATTGCTTTATATGCACATTATTGTGATTTATTGTGGCAAAAGTATCATCTTAGAGGAAAATGGAGCATGACTGTATTCATCTTTAAGATAAACCCTTAGTCCCAAGTTTCATCTTATTAATTTAATTAAAAGTCATACTTAATTTGTTGTCAAATTTCAAAAATGTGAAAAATATTTTTCAGTTGCATCTATTTTTTTCTCGTAATGTCTAAATTACGCAACTCCCAACGACGCCTGTACTTTGTATCAATTATTAGTTGATAATATTCCGAGTGTTTCTTTTTTAATATCTTGATAAATAAGAGACTTACTTAAAGAGTGTTCAATTTAGATTACCATTTATTTCAGTAAAAATATATTTCCTTGCTTTCTTGTGCTCGAATCAACTGCAAACGGCCTCTTGTGCTGTCCTCCTCTGGGGTGTATCTAAGGCCCACATTGAAATGCATATGATGAATAATGCCTTCATCGTTTAAAATTCATAGTAGAATTAATTTTAGGCGTTTTCTCAGAAATACTTTCAATTGTTACTCTAATACTTTTGGGTTATTACCTTAGAATGCATAGCAAGAAATATAACAATAATTTGTTTTGAAATTTTAGAAATCCGACAATGGAAGCCATTTGTGGATTGCCAAAAGAATTATTTTCGCTTGAACAAGTTCAACGAATAGTTTCATAAATCAGATCTTCTTTGGTAAAAATTTATTATTGAAAATTTATTACCAATTATCCAGGATAGATGGAGAAATTTCAGATAAAAAGAAGAGTTTAGAATAAAATAGAATCAGCTCTGCTTCATTTTCATTGTGAAATTAGCAATCATTCTTATAAATATATGGCAATGACCATGATGAGAGAATTATGCTTTTATTATCCTCCTAAATAGAAAAAAACATTTGAACTCGCATCTCTTTTACATACTAGTCGTAGGCGTGTAAACCTCAATTTCCCTGGAAAATAATTCCTCTTACATAATGTTACTCCGTTTTAGAGTAATATTCTGAGGTTTTACACTAGAATAAATAAAACGTTTTTTCTATTAAAGACCCCTATCTCACCCCTATATTACAACTTTTTTCCGCTTAAATTCTACTATTTTTTAAGCATATATTCTTCGTATCTAAAAAAACGTCATGCTGGAAAATGGCCATGAAAATAGTGAGTTTCTGAAGCCTTGATCATTGCTCCATAAACTGAGCTTTTCCCTTTTTGGTTTTATATCTCAAGGGGCATTTATCGCTAGTCACTCATTTTATTTTATACAAACCCTTTTTCACCGTTGAAAAATAAATCCGGTAAGCCATTCAAACCACACTCTTTACCTTAAAGAATGGTTTTCGGCACCTCTAACCCCAAAAACTCTAATCGAATGTATCCATAGTAGGAATGTCAATCTGTCTTATCTTATTTTATTCACAGGAAATATCTTCACTTTTGCCTTTGTCTTTTTATACATACACTTGGTAAATACAACCACCATGCAGGTATATCGTAAATGGTTGCCTTTCATAGATTCTCTGATCAATTCCTTCCCATTCCAATAAATTGTCTTTCACGATAGACTAGTGCTAACATGGTATAACAGAATAGTGATTGGGTTGATAAGGGTTATAGGGTTAAAGTCAATCTAATCTATTGAATTTACGAAATGTTAGTTGATATAGGCACATTGACACCTTCTAAAAAACTCCTAAGTGACGCAAAAAATAAGGCAATTAGCAATACCGAAGCTATTCCCGAGTCACTTACATGAATTTTGTACGGAAAAATAAATATGTGATGCATTTACCGGCTAATTGAATTCCAACGATTTCGTCTGTCATCTCGGACGTGGTTTTTATGTCGCAATGTTGAGGATTTTATTATTTGAGAATATGGCCCTTAATGACATCAATCGTTTGGAGGAGATTATTAAGAAGCAACAGAATATTACTACGATAACACCTCGATAGGGCCGAAGGACTGCACCAGGCAGGCGTAGGCTTTTCAAAGAAACTGCCGTCCTAGCTCTCCCTGGGACACATCCTAGGGCGCTGCTAGCAAACGCCCATTTGGGAAATTCCTTATCGTTAATGTGTCTCTGGCTGATAATATAAAGGACTATATTGATTACAAAAAACCCACGCCCTACGTTTTTGTCTATAGTTGAAAGTGGTCACGTTTCAAGTTTTATATCCGTGGGTGCAAACCTAAAACTATCGAACTAGGATTTTTGTTATCTATGTTGCCTTTTCTTGCTGTACTATTGTAGAGTTATAAAAAATTGTCAATACTACATTATAAGAAGTGTATGCAAACTAAAATGACCTCATGACGCCTGAATTTATTCGCAAACGTTGGAGTAGCAAAAAGGTTTCTTAACTCTGTATAAAATAACAAAGGGTTGAACCAGATTGGACGCATTAAAAAAAATGTTCAATTATCTTGTCTCTGGATCTAATAGGTACTTCCAAGAAAACAATGTTAAATAAATTCCTGTGTGTGCAAATTCCTAATGGATCAAAATCAAACTTGAATGTGTCTGTGTTTGCTGGTAAAGATATAATTTTAATCCATATTACCGCGAAGTTATCAACCGATTCTGAATGATACATTTTATGCGGATCTATGCTCTTTTCTCACAGGAAGCAGAAATAACTACTATAAAAATGTTTTGGAGCTCATTTTGATGTAATTTTTTTGTAATCTCCTTGTAATTATTGCGAATGATTAATGGCAAATTTGTTCACATTTTGGTAATCAAGCATAAGGGATAATTTGGGGAACAACTCTGGTTATAATAGTGTATGCCTCTGACTTTCTCTTTGAGTGTAATGAAAACCGCAATCATGCGAAATTCCTTTAGCTCTCAACCTTGTACGTTAATATCGAAAATCATCTCCGGTTCATCTTCTCCTGTATTACCAGCCGTGTTAGGTGATGTGATTATTAAATATCTTGGATGCTTTCAATTTATGAATTATGGTGCTCTCTTCTCCTGAAAATTGATTCTCCTCTCCTTTTATTTTCGGGCAGGCCCTTGCAGATGTGTTTAATGTACACAAAGTATGACTGCCTCGCATGCTCAGTTTAATTTCCGTGGAAACATTCGATAACGTAAAGTGTAATGGAAATTTCTTTTTTTCCAAACCTAAATGTTAATCCCCTAAAATATTTCAGCCATTTTCTGCCATTTTGAATGAAGCCTTGATCGGGTAAAACATTATTTAGGGAAAATACGAGGTGTACGGTTATTTCATCTTATTCATGAAATTTTGAGTTCCTTTAACGTGTCACCATAGTGCTTCCAGCGTTTTGATAGAAACCATATGGAAGAATCAAATAGCGTTGAACGTTTTGTGTATTGGGAAATATATCTGATTAGTGGCCATGCGTGAATTTAGGAAGCTTCATTTATTGATTCTAACTGATTGCTTTATTCCTAATTCCTTATTGTTATATTATTAATATAGAATTAAATTGTTAAACATCTTTTATCCATGCTTAGTGAAATCAGCAGATTTTTTAAATGCAGTAGTCATTTCGATTTCAGCGATAGTTAAAATAGATGAATATTAGGTTTTTTGGTTTTCTTTGTAAATCGAACCCCTTTAAAGATTTTATCTTACATTTTAGAGACACATTTAAGTTATTGCTTCTTTGCAAAGCATTACCACGGTGACCTATTGTTTAGACAGAGCGAAGACCGATGCGTGTAATTTAGTCCCTAAATACCTGGGTTATCATATCAGTAACTAATTTAATTTAGGGTAATATACACTTTTGAACATTGGCTTGGATATAATTTTTTGTGAAAACGTATTTAAAAGGAAATTAATCGCGATGCCATACCAATCGATAGCGTGCTTAGAGGCGAAAATCCAATACTCTAAAACTTGAAGTTTATTTGTCCCAAAAATAGAATCCATAGGAAAATTTAATACGTAAAAGAGAGATAAGACTATTTTCTCTCAATAAGACATGGCCAGCTATAATTGCATCGTAACCTAATGACAAGCCTTTACATTTATATACCGCGGAGGAAATGGAAGGAAGGGTAGCAATGATGGTGTCAATTGGTGAAGTAAAGGATGCGGGAGAGGTCTGTTTACCTCGGCGGATATTGGAATGAAATCCATATCTAAAAGGTTCTTTCGAAATAAATATATTCCTGCAATACTTATATATATATATATATATATATATATATATATATATATATATATATATATATATATATATTGCATAGGAAAATATTTGATTTCAATTATTTATCCAATTAAGTGTACATAACTATGAATGGTTTTGGACTAAGATTGTCTAAGTGGCAAGGGCAGAAGAAGAAGATATTGTGGTAAGGAAAGAAGCATTTGCAAAGAAGAGAGAGTTGATGGCTAAGATCTCACGTAAAAATGCAAAGAGGTAAGAAAAATACTTTGATATTGAATGTATTTATGCGTGAATCGGAAAAACTTTTAACATTAGGAATGACTAATGTAAGATATGATATTTTGATAGTTGAATAATAAATGACCAGAAGTTGAGGAGGTATTAAATAATGTGGGAGACAGGTGAGGCGTGAAATTAAATTCAAAGAAAACTATAGTAGAGTTAGAAAAGAAATGGGAATGAATGTCATACTAGGAAAAATGATACGAAAATATTATAAGTGCATGATTTAAGGTATTTAGTATGCATCATTACTAAAGATGGAAGGAATGAAGAGGTGTGTCATTGGTTAGTAGTAAGTTGCTGAACTTCAAACGCAGACAAGATATTCTGAAATTTCTTCGGGATTTTACTTTGTGAATGAGTGATTAGGAGCAAAGTTAGGGATTTTAGCCACCTCATCACCTCCAGGATTATACAATAGTTAAGTTGCCATGCCTCATTGAGCGCACTTATTCTTGGGGTTTTATGCGAACAATAGTTTTTAACGGGCTATAATTCTTGTGTATCAATCAACATTAAATTGCGAGTTCAATTCCCTCTGCTGCAACTTGTTTGATGAATATGTCAAAGTTTTCCTTCATTTTGAATTTTCCGATGCAGGTTCTCATAATTATTTCTCTTCTATTGAAACTCAACTTTACAGCAGAAGATCAAATATCTTGATATCCGATTTTCTGATCTTTATCTGCACTGAGAAAGCATGGCGACACCCTGTAGCACTCCCTAGCACTCTGGAGGTGCCCTAGCTTCCTCTGGAAAATGTTAGGGGGCCACCCTTAATGTATATTCTAAAATATGCAATTACACTTAAATTTAAGTACATGTTTAAACTGAATAATTACATGTGCACTGTGAGTTCAAGTTCATTTTATATTTAGCTTTTCGAAAGAATAGTATAGGATTTTGTGCGTTTAATTTTTTCATGAATATGCGTCGTTCGGGGAAGGGAAAGCGAATACTTGACTCTTGTCAGTGATTTTGTCAATCTCTCCTTAAATGCAACCTTGGTGGTCCAATCTGCTAATTTGAGGTCTTAATAATTCACTCGGTGTCACTTGCAAATACTGGCGTTGTGCATTAGTCTTAGCCTTACCGTTGTGTATAGCCTTAGTCCTCCTTGCTCTCTTTCCTGCCGCATGGAATCAAATAATTTAATTCCTCCAGAATATCCATCAAGCATACACCTTCTTTCTCGTAGAAAAAGTATATCTTTAATTTTTACAGATCCTAAGGCTAAAATTATTTTAAACGCCCGTTTTCTCCAACTGATTCTAAATATTCTCTGTGTATTCCCTTCTATTTTGTATATTTCCTCCACAAACAGTTTTTAAGTAGCCCTGTAAAATGTACGTCTTCAAGGGAATGAAGTCGAATACTAAAGACGCCAAAGTACGTAAATGCACCTTTCACGCCTTAAATAGACACTCTAAAGCATTTATTTCATTTTTTATCCATTTTAAATTGCTTCCAGAATTAGCTGGAATTAAATTGTTTTCTATTAGTATTTTTTTTAATTGAACCTTAACTTTTCCTTACTCTAATGACGGCATGAGAACACGATGAACTCTCAACAAAAACGTTTCGCGATAAATGGAAGCGAGCATATTCTATCGTCACATCCTTGGTAGAATGAGTTTTGTGAAGTATTGAGGGACGAAATTAATTTTGTCCTTGTTAACCCTTTGGTCGATTTCAATACTTAGCCATTCGTTTTTTGTGGCGCTCATTTATTTGAATTTCGATTTTATCCAATCTAAAATCCTGTAATTTAAGGCGATATCATTATTGGTAAGATCAAAAAGTAGTGGGACTGACTTTTTGTAGCGCGAACGATGCGATTGAGGGGTGTCGGACCACCTGTGCGTGGTAATGGGGAACCTTTTGAAATTTTTTGGTTGCCTGCGGGCAAGCGGAGAGTAACCACGTTAATTTCCGTGAACCTCTGTTAAGAAGTGTCGTCGCGATCCAAGATGGAGAAAAATCTGGAGCAGCGCAAAGCCATCAAATTCTGCGTCAAATTTGGGAGAACCACGCGGATATCCTCGAAATGATTAAGGTCGCCTACGGGGATGCTGCCATGAGCTTCTCTCAACAGTGTTCGAGTAGCATAAGCTGTTCCGGGAGAGGCGGGAGCTCGTTGAAGACGACCAATGCGCCGGTCGCCCTTCAACTTCAAAGATTGATGAAAATGTGGCGAAATTAAGGGCGCTCCTGAACTCCGATCGGCGCACAAACATTCGCCTGATTGTTGATGAGTTAGGGATTTCGTACGGTAGCGTCCAAAACATTACTACAGAGGATTCAGCCATGCGAAAGGTGTGCGCCAAGTTTGTGCCACGAGTCCAGAGTGATGAACAGAAAGTGAAACGTGTACAAATTTCCAAGGAAATTCTGAATTGTGCCTCGCCGCCCTTAGGGTCCAGATCTGGCACCGCCGGACTTCTTCCACTTTCCTCATCTCCAGAGGGACCTCCGATATAGAGGGACCTATCGGTTTTCCTCCAGAGGGAAACCGATACAGCTCCGTAGAAGACGCCCAAGGGTCCGTGATGGCATCTCTGAAAACGACCCCGGAAAGTGAGTTCCAGAAGGAGTACGCGCATTGGGAATCGCGTTATACGCGTTGTGTCTAAGCACAAGGGTGCTATTTCGTCGAGGATTACCAAGGATTTTTACCGAATAGTTCAAAAAAAGCTAAATAAATTCAGTCCTACTACTTTTTGATCCTCCCTAGTATATTCTTAAAATATGATAATAAATATGAGTCATAATAAATAGATTAGGCCCAAATACTTAATTTCAGGAGATGTTTTCGTAATTAAATGCACTGTCTAAATTTAGTAATGGTTAAAATTAAAACTTTTGAGAAATTTTTCACTTTACATAAAATGATATCAACCTACATTTAAGTAGTAGTAGTAGTTTTAAGGGGAGGCGACCGACAGCTAAGGTCATTTGCGCCATAGGGGATGGACAGGAAAGGATGAAGGGTGGAGAGAAACCCGGCGTCGGCATTAGCCTACTCTTTACGAAAGGCGCCAAGGGGTCCGCAGTTTAACGTCCCATCCGACGGACGGCGTACTCACTCAAAGTGCCCTCCACAAAGCACCTCAAGTAGGGATCGAGAACCTACATTTAAGATGGCATAAAATATTCTTTGCCTGGCTAGACAACTCGCTAATGTTGAAGAAGTTGAAAATTTTCGGAACGGCATGCTAAAACATTATCCTTGTAAAATTTGAGAATCCCCCTTAAATCAGTGCTAATTGAGTCAACAACTACCATTTCTATTGTGGAAAACTCTTTGAATTCATGATTTCCAAAATAGGAGAGTGATAGTAAATGAATTCCTAGACTCATGTGCGACACCCCGTAGGCCATATGATAAACGAATTATTGTGGCACCCTTACGTGCTGAAGTGATCAGTGATTGAGACTCAAGGGTGCAGTTATTTCCTCTTAGAATCGTTTAAAGATCCGACGAAATGTTTACTTAGCTCTTACTCTTGAAGGCATGAATCTCATTGTGTTAGATGTTCTCAAATGAAATGTTCAGAGACGAACAGAAAGGCCGCGCAATGCAGTCAACCTCTTTATCTCCCATGAAATTGGATTCTCTCATAAATTGGTAGAGACCTCTAATATCAAATACAAGTTGCACGAATCCATGCACCCTATCACAACCGCACTTGATACGAAATTGAGCTAATAAAAGCAATGGGAGAAAAAAAACACTTGAATTGATAGCAATTTGAGCCCCAAACCTAACAGACAGATAGTGTGATTATTTTCCCTGCGAACCTTAACTCACACGTGTAATATATGTACACTATATCGAAATTCTTTAATCGTGGCTTAAATATATTTCAAAGAGCACTTTTGTAGGCCCTTAAGTTTCTGAGCAGTCGTAAATCAAGCTGAGTCATCCCAGAGGATGCTTTTCAATTGATCGGAGTTCTCGGGAGACTAGTTCCCATCCTCGGAAGAAATATCTCATTTAATATTTTTTAAATTTGATTTAAAGCGCTCGGGAAAATTATCATCGATGCAGGGGAGGTTGCGCTTCTGGGAATGACTCTTTTTTTTTGACTATGCCAATTTTATTGGGTGATATTTTTCACTTTTAATTAAACCTTTGTCGTTTCCTTCTCTTTTATATGCTTTGAATGAAAAAAAACTTCCAAGATTCTTTTTTACTCTGTGCACCGTAGTCTATTTGAACTCAAGTATAGTATAGCAGTGGATATTGAGCATCCATCAATAGAGAGCTATTCGCTCTCTTACTAATTAACTACCACATGATTCCTGTAAACCTTTTTTTATTAGGTATGGAATCATGACTTTATTTTGTTTATATATCTTTAAGGCTCTGATTGATGTGAAAGTTAATCTAGAAACTTACCAATTAAGATCTCACATCCATAACTACTCCACAAGAGGTAAATCAAATCTAAATACTGCTTATTGTATATTGTCATCAACTTAAAACACATTTCATAAAGTGAACATACGACTGTATAACTATCTGCCTACTCATTTGAAATCAGACGATATCCAGAGTTTCAAGAATAGGGTATATTATACCTGGTCACTTGCTCATCCACTTTACTCATTGGATGAATTATTTTGTGACAATCTTCATCGCATTTAAGAACTTATGTTTGTATAGTAAATAATATTTATATTGACGTAATTTAATATAGTTGTGCCATTTTAAAAAATGAATAAAGCAGTATCATTATCATTATTATCCGAAACTAAATAATACACGCAATGCACAATTTACTCATAGTAAAAGAATAGCTGTCAAGGAAGTCAGAAAGTATTGAGGAAAGAGCAGCCATATGAATCAGAGCCAAAGGCAAATTTTATGATCCTGGTGTCCTTACAAAGTAAATGATGAATCATTGAAAGAGGAAAGGGGTTGTAAATCTACTTTATTCGATTGACTCTATCAGTAATAATAATTCTCAATCCAACATACAGTGGTCGCTTGGATAATCACTATAAAATTTGAGAAATAGACGCCAGAACAAGCACTTAAGGCACTCAAGGACTCCTCCCCACGGACTAGTACGGGATAGTAATTGTACAACTTAAGACAGCAAAAAATCCACTTGCTACCCAATGAGTTTAGAGAATAATTATTTTTGCTTAAATGCAGGCATTTTTACCAATCTCGTATGTTTTGTTGGCAAAGACAATATTTCATTCAAATCCCCTTGCGCATGACCGCATGTTACTGTCAAATATTAAATTCAGTGCACGTTAAAACATTGCCCACCCTTTTCCCTTCCGCTTTCACTTTCCTCCTACTATCCCTCTCCACCCTCTACGTTGGGGTGACGCCCTCTGCTTCCAACAGCAGTGTGCCACTATTTCTACCTGTGGCTTTTGAGGAGAAGATCGTAGGTGGCATGTCCATTAATTATTGGAAATTCCCTCTTCTTATCTGCCATTTCTGCATGATCTATCTTTGTATGGTGGAGGTCTGTTATATAAATGGCTGTGGTTCATTTTTATTCCCTCCTAATTCGTGCACAGAAAAACTATTTAATTCGGTGAAATTAAACACCTGTTTTAGACTGTTTTTTCCGCCAGCTTTCATGTAAGCATTTGAACATTTTTTTCGAAGTTTTATTGTAAATTTGTCCTTGCTTATTCCTTACCCATTCCACCTAGTGCTTGCACCCCATGCCACACACCTTTTTGGCAGTTAGGGAGATATTCATGTAGAGATTGGTGAGTAATATAACCTCTCAGCGTACCATGATTAAGTGCTAAATGCTCTTACTTTACAATATTATATAAGGTCGTGATAATACCTTTTTAGAGTGAAAGAAATTCAATTTCTTGCACCCTTTGTAACAACTACATTATTTGTCTGATATCAGCATTTACATAAAACTCCATTAAACTATCCCATTCATGGTGACATACTACTCCCCGTGAAAAATGTATGAAAAGCTCCTCCGCAGTTCAATTATTGATTTAACATTTTTAGCAAAAGTATCAGAGCCTTTCTTTTTCATTTTTACCATATTTTTCTCATAATTAAAGACCCTGATGAGAATTCCCTAATGGGGTGAACCTGATTATTAGTTCTCAGAATGGAAGAGTTAATTTACATTCCTAGCATTTTGTATTAACTCAAGCTAAACGGACCCCTTATAAATTTAATTTTTGAAAATGGTACTCTAATATTCGTTCGTAGGGTATTAATATTTTTTGAACTCGCTTCCAAGAACTCGGTGAGTAACAACTACTTGCGCTTATTCCCTCTTTAATTAGCGAAGTTAGGAATTGATTTTCTCTTCTCTCTGAACATAAGTAGCTCCTACTTACGATAGAAAACCCTTAAGGGTCTTATTTCAAGCCTAAATTCGTACCTTAGGAAGCTAATATATATTTTATGAAATCTCTTAATTCCCTTCTACTCTCCAGCGCGGTTCATTACGGCTCCATTAAGGCCTTGGCCTAAAGTTTTTCCTTGAGTAGGATTTTTCTTTAACTCCAAGTGCCTTTTCTGATGAAAGCAGGGCAACATTTCAATTGTTAGGTTACAAATAAAAATAATATCCTCATATAAGTAAATATGTAAAATGCCCACATCGCCAGATACGTAGTCTCTCCAATAAATACACGAACTGAGGCCATAAAGACTTTGTTTTGCAAAATTTAATCTATGTACATTTATTTTGTCCCCTCCAAAGTACTCTACATTCGTTGCTATGCATTTATTCCATCTTATTTTTCACTGTTAAAAGCACCTTTGGAAGACCTAGGCAGTTAGGCTTTTTAGTTTTCTCGTCGTTTCTTGCTTTATTGTGTCCACGTCTTCCCAGTGATGCCCCCTCATCACATTTTTGCATTTTGGGGATAGGAAAAAGTCGCATGGGGCGAAATCTAGCGAATAAGGAGGATGATCAAGGATGGTGATTGAATTTTTGGCCATAAACTGGCGAAAAATTAATGCTGAATCTGCAGGTGCATTGTCATGGTGAAGGATCCATCCATCATGTTCGGTTAAAATAGTGTTCACTGTTGTTTTTCTTAAATTCAGTTCATCAGCTACCATTCGGACAGTTTTTCGACGTTCGGCAAGGACGAGGGACTGCATAGGATCAATGCTGTCGTCAACACAGATAGTTGAAGGTCATCCCGGCCTTGCATCATCCGTGGCGTCTTGTCGGCCATCTTTAAAATGCTCAATCCACTTGAAAACGGTTTTCTTCGATACATTATCACCGTAAACAGCTGTCAACGTTTCAGTCATTTCTTGTTAACTTTTACCACACTTCACCAAAAAACCTGATGCTGATTCGTTGCTCCGTGATTTCGTCAATTTCCATTTTCGACAAACAGTCAAAACAAGGACAACAGAAACTAACACAATGGCACCATACGTACAGCTCGACGATCCGCCAAGCACAGACGGCTGACTGGGTATCAGGTAACTAGCGCCGCTAGTGGTTATAGTCCGTGTCATGGGCACCAATTTGCACCAGTTCGTGTATTTGTGGCCAGACGTACTTAACCTCCTCTGACATATCGAAATATCCAGGCACCGGCATCTATTACGAAGAGCTTAATTCTAACGTGACTTTGAATTACTATACCATTTATAAATAAAGGATTAGGGTATGGTCATGTTAGTTAATCGATCGTCAATTGTGGAGATCAGAGGCTTAAAATATATTTTTTGTTTATTACTATTTGTAATCTTGCAATATGGGGTCTGATTCTGTGACCATTTTCATTCAATTTATCCATTCCATTCAATGAATCCTCCCGTAGCTCCCTCCTTAGTGCTGACGTGATTTAAGGCACATCTACATAATACCCCGCAAGCAGTCACACAGGTGTGTAGCAGGGGGTGGTAGGTCACCAATCATTCTAAATATATTCCCTCTATTTCCTCATGCACCTGGCACCCCTTGATTCACCAAAAACCGCGTGGAAAGAGGGCGCCCGAACACCAATCATACAACATGTTTGCATGCATATATTACGAGTAGTACATGGTTAGCAGCTATTCCTATGCCTACATGAAGGAGACAAGAAGATACATCAAAAGAAGGCAGGCACATATGCAATTCAGGTACTTACTACTGGTTAGTATTCTACACATTCAGGAGGGACAATTCACAAATACAATTGAATTAATAAACGTTCACCTGCAAGGTAATCTATAGAAATATTATGCTAGTTTTGTTAAGCGTTATTCTGCTCAACATTTTTTCACCGTTGTACGTTTTAAAACAGTTAAATCTTCATTTATTAACCAATATAGCTTCCAACCTCCATCATTTCTGCAAATTGTCATTTTTGCATTTCTGTATCACTTGATATATTTTTAATACAAAAATTAGAGAATACGTTACCGACACTCTGTAATATATATTGAAGCTTTAATGGATTCAGTGCGAAGTTATGAAGTAAATGGCTTTCCCTATTACCGCAGGGTCAAAAGGAACCTGTTTTTCAAAACTCCTAGTCTTCAAGTTTTTGAGAAGTATAGTGTAAATACATTTTTATGATATGATCAAGCATGTTTGAATTAAAGTTCGATTACTTTAGATGACCTGCAAATTGATCGTTAGTTCTGAGAAACGGGCCCCGGTATTGCCAGATATATTTATAGGGGGCAGGAGGTTACACCATGTTTTGTATTTATTGTTTTTCGCCTTCCCTAAATTGCTATAGCTCAATTAAAAATCAATTCATTTGAATGAAAACACTCATAAACAATAAAGGAGGCACTGTAATTCCAATCCACTGGATAACACCCTCGGGGATAGCCATCAAGCTGCCATTTGACGAAGTTCTCATCTGGGGATGAGGATCGTTTTATTCTAGAGCAGGATTTAGGTTGCATTACTAAATGGTGTTCTAACTGGGGATTGACTCTAAATTATAATAAATGTTCAGTGGTAAATTTCTTTAAAAGATCAACGGGATTTGCTTACAAATTAGCTGGAGGTGACCTGGCAGTAGTTGATACGGTAAAATACCTAGGTGTCACATTCACAAAAGACTTAACTTGGGGGACTCACATACGTAAAGTCTGCGGTCAAGCATATAAAAGATTGGGATTCATTAGACGCATTGTCGGCAAAAGTGACTCGAAGGTCAAGGAACGTTGTTACCACGCTCTTGTAAGGCCTCATTTAGAATACGCATGCAGCGTGTGGGATCCGAGTGAAAAAGGCCTCATTCGGGAAATTGAGAAGGTTCAACGCCGGGCAGCCCGTTTTGTAAAAAATTCCTACGATAAAACGCAAAGCGTCACCGAAATGCTCATGGATTTGGGGTGGGAATCATTGGCTGAGAGACGATTCAATGCAAGATTGAAATTATTAAATAAATTTAGATCCGCATGTTTCAGCACCGAGGTCTCGCAAATTATTCGTACTCCTACATACATTGGTCGCTTGGATCATGCATATAAAATTCGGGAAATAGATGCCAGAACTAGCCGACTCAAGGACTCCTTCTTCCCACGGACAATACGGGATAGCAACTGCAGGGTTATAGATAGCAAAATTCCACTTGCCACCCTCAGCGTCTAAAAAATAATTAGTTGTATTTAAATGCATGCTCTTCCACTAACCTTATGTGTTTTGTTATATTAACACATTCTTCCCGAATGACCTCATTCGTGTTCTGTTCATCTGTTTTTAAGTTTCCCTTTCAATCCCTCGTCCCTCTCCGCGGGGGGAAATTCCTGCTACCTGCAACGTTGGGTCGCATTTCCTGCCTTTTACAGACTCTTGGGGATAGAGTGTTTCGTGGTGCATTTTCATGTGGTGTTTCAATTTCTTGCTTGTTTTGTCCTGGCTTGCGTGTTGTTGGATGGCTTTCGTGCTGCATCATGAGGTGCAGTTTTTTAGTTGTTTTGCGGTATATGTGTTTGCATGAGTATTGGATAAAGGGATTTTTGCATGAGTGTGTGCGCTGCTGTGGGTGTAATTTTCCGTGTTGTTTTTTTGCATGTGGTATTTTTCTTTTTTACGGTTGGTGACCTAACACCCCCCGCCACACGCCCTTGCGGCGGCTTGCGGGGTATTATGTAGAGATGTAGAGTTCTTTACGGGGCCCGACGGCGCAGGTCATTTCGTCACGCACGGCTCCAGCCGTTCCATGATTCACGTGAGCCGTTTAGTCTCACCAAAAGTCACGCTATGACTCGGGGATGATTTCATTTGAGAATGAGATGGACGAAGAGGGAAGAAAGGAATCCAATTTGACTCGCAAAGATGATTTGCGGCGTATTCGGTGCGCGCCAGAATTGGCAGGACGGGTTGGCGTGTGTTCGACCGCGAATGGGGATTATTGAGAGGGAGGCAGGTGGGGATGAGCCGTGAATGAAGTCTTGAATATCAGAAAGGCAAGTCAAGCGTTAAGCTTTCGCAGTGTGAATGGGCAAACTAGGATGCTAGCCTAATATAGACTAGCTAGACTAGCTGAAATCACATGGTAGGCCTCACTGAGACGATCCGGGCTACGGCGGTAAACTGCACGCGTGCGCACAAAAAATCACGATTCTTAGTCTAATTTTGGATATATATATATATATATATATATATATATATATACACATATGTATGTTTTCTCAATTTAAGTCGTATATAAATGCCGCTCTAATGGATATTCTTTTCTTTTTTCGGCATTACGTTAGAGAGTTAAATACAAAGATTTCACAGCGGTTTTGAAGTTGCTCTTTTAATTATATATATATATATATATATATATATATATATATATATATATATATATATAATACATAATTAATGATACATGGGAAATCAAACTTATTGTTCTGTAGTCCTCACATCATGTAGCCTTTATCTTTTTCGGAATAGGAACTAAAACTGATCTCGCGAACTCTTCCGACCAGATTTCTTTCTCATAGATGCTGCAAATCAGTCCATGAAGACTCTTCCTCCCACATTTTCCTAAGACTTTTTGTGATTCCGCAGGAATGTTGCCTACCCCCACGGCCTTATTTGATTTCATCTCTCTCAACGCCCTTTTATCTTATTGTCGAGTATGCTTGGACTTAAGCTGTCTTCATCTGCATCATGTTCTCTTCCTTAGTTTAACCTTGTTTGCCTAAGTTCTTTACCATACATTTCTTCTATATATTCTTCTTCCATCTCTCTTGGATCTTTTTTGTTTCAACTATTACATTACTTGACTTATCTCTAACTGTTAACACAGATTTTCCTCTCTTACTTCCCGATGGTGTTTTAATCTTCTCGTACATTAAGCTTGTACTTCTTATATAAACCATGTTTGTGAATGTACACTCGTATGTACATGTGTGTGTGTGTATATATGTGTGTACATCTTTCCCATGCTTATTATTACCTGATTTCAATTTATATAAAATAAACATTTAAATTAACCATATAATTTATTTATAAATTTTATAAATAATATTTTAATAAGGTGTTCTAATTTCCACAATGCTATAGGTTCTGTGAACAATGGTTTTAAGCCAACACCTTGAAACAGGGTCATGTGCAATTTTATTAGGGGAAATTACAACGTATCTTAAATATTCCGAAGGCCGTTCTCAGAGAAAATTTTGATGTCACCATAAGCTGAGTTACGTGAGGAATCATAAATGGTGAGTTCAGGAACGTGAGAATATTGGAAGAGTAGATCCTCGCTATTTGCACCAAACTAACTCAAAGTGGCGAAAGTGGAAAAGAGTAGCGAGATGGAACCATGAAAGAATAAAATGAAGGCCGTATTCTGTCTTAGATCAAAATTTATCAAAATTATTCCTATGCATTCACTTATTTCGATTACATTGGAAGGATGAGCACGGATTTTCCCAGAGTGGACCTGGAAATGAGATTGTAACTGACTAGTCTCCAAAGTCACATTTAAACGCTTGAAAGATGGAATTAAAATCTATTGGAAGTTTCCTTAGATTGTGCTCTGAATTATACTCCTTCTCCTGAATTCTAACACTTCATATCGGGAGAATGAGTCTAAGCTAACACGCTTTGAGAGAAAACTGCAAGAACTGGCGTCACGCGGGTATAAAATTCGTAGACGTTGTGGTCACATCGATGTAGCTTCTTGAAGGGCTGTTATGAAGAACCAAATTGAAATACTTTCCATGCCTTTAGTGTAATCAAACGACGGAATAAAGCATTGAGGATCTTGCAACTAGGATCATTACTTCTGCGAAAAAACATTGCAAACTTGATGTCTAATGCCGCCATACTGATTTCTTGGCACGTACGCATACCGGTCTGGGACGAGGCCCTCAGTAATATCGCCCTCGACTGTCGCTTTAATGGTATGGGAGGGGTGAAAGGTAGCTGGCGGAACGGGCGAATTTCGAGATGGTAAGTTTAGCGGTGGGCGTGGCTTGGACTGGGGTTGTCCGCGGAGAGAGGACGGGGAAAGGGCGGGGCATTTACTGGACGGCGGAGTGAAGAGCGGTGAATAACAAAGGAGATGGCAGATTTCCTCCCAAAAAATCATGAGGAGCAGGAGGCTATCCTGAGTAAGCAAAGGGCGTCCCAGAGGAGGGTGGGGAGGGGGGGGTCAGAATCGCCATGGGTCCCATGCAAAAAAATGTTCCAGGCATATTTGGTATTTGAGTCTTGAGGGGTTTTTTCAAACGGCATGCCAAGGTATCAGCATACCCCGCCGGAGTGTTTTCCTCCACTAAAACCTTGTGCTTTTCTCGCAGAGTAATTAAAGGCGCATGACTGGAGAATTCATGTAATGCGTAAAAATATTTCAACACACAGAGAGGATTCTTATAACCCTCTCCGGGCACATATTGTTCGGGACGGTAAAGGGAATATGCCTTCGGGACAGATTATTGCCCACCGGACCAAATCATATGGAAAAGAGTTAGAAGGCGTTTGAAGACTACCCAGGGAACGAACGAGTTGGTACTTAAATTAGGGTTCACATAGATCCGGAATTATTCACCCTTAAATGGGTATTCCGCTGGGAGAATATCAAATGTGGGTGTTCAATTTATCGTTATGGAGTTTCTTAAGTGGGATCCTTCAAATTATTACGTGGAGAGAGATTGAAGATAATCAAATTGAAATCTAACGGAATCACTCCTAAGATTTTTTCTTCCAAACGCGCGGCATATTTTACTTGTGAAGAAAAAGGAAATATATCTTTAATATATATCGGGTTTTAACACTAAATTTAAGTACCAATTTGAAAATATTTATTTTAATTTTTAATCAATTATTAGGTGTAATTTATCCTTTTTTATTAACCGTCAAACTTTTATTTTTAAGGAAGGGTTTAGAGTACGCATAATAAATCACTGTCATTACATCTCAACTGAACTGTACAGAACTGTGCATCACTGACATTTCATCAAGTTAATCTCAGACACCTCAGTGTCAGAATATTATTTTTTCCTTATTTATGCAAAGCACTGATCTGCTACAATCTATTAAGAAATTTTAAATGCGTCAAGAAGAGCAAGTCAGACAAATGCAATCTGCACTGTCGTCGTGAAGTTTCGTTCCCATCCACATCCATTTCATAAAATATTTCCCTGAACATTTACGAATTTAAACTGACTCTCTATGCTTGTGGAAAAGATGCACACTTAAATGTGAGGAATAAAGGAAGTGAATGAAAAATCAGTATTTGGGATTGTCTTCATTAAGAATCCTCAACTTTTTTGTCAAGAATGCTCGAATTCTCTCCTATGGTATTTTGGAATTGCAAATTCAGAAAGAATGATTTCATAAAAGTTTTTGGAGTAACTCTGCCTAAGGTGAATTCCTCCCCAATTTTTTTAATTTAGATTTTTTTTTATATTTTACCACCCGCCCTCTGCGTATGCCAACCTTGTGCATTTTCAAAGATTGCAGCATCCTGGAAGTAAAAAATTGGAGGATAACATAAGGAGTGGGAGGTCTATAGATTGCAATTGCAAAGCCTAAATAGATTCAGATATCACGACATAAAAGACATATTCAGGTCTATTGTGGTGGAACTTTTCCAAAATAACAGAGATTAAGAATAGTGTAATTTTCCACTAAATTAAATTTTTTTATTCACGGCCAGTTTCGGTGCACTGCATAACTTTCAAGTAAATGAAACTTAAATGACCTGAATAAAACATGAAAATGAAACAGTGTATAGAAACTGATCTTGAATAAATTTTTATTTTGTGGAAAATTATAGTAGTCTTCATTTCTGTCATTATTCCGGTATTACGATATTGTATATAGCTGTTGACTTGATGTAGATTTCGTGATATCATTCCTAAGTTAAGACCTGAATTAAATTAATATGAGCCTTTAGAAGAAAAACTAATAGGGCTAGGTTTGAAAATGATTCCGAGGTAATCTATTCCATGCGTTATTATTCTCACAAAGCCAGAAGAGTAATTTCTCTGAATTCTTAGATAATGTAATAAATACCTCGTTCCCGAATCAAATCTCTCAATTTTTAGGTATACTTTTATCGCCTACCTTTAGAGTACATGCACATATACATAGTACCCCGTAAGTCGCCGCAAGGGCGTCTTGCGAGGGGTGTTGTGCCACCACCCTTATTAAGAATAAAACCGCATACCTTTAACGTATATTCATTCAAAATCCTTGAAAACTTATACACATGCGAATTGGAATATTATCAAATAGCATGCATATGCACCTACGAATATACTTTACATGTTTACCTAACGTTTAACCTTGTCCTGACTTGTGAACTAATGTCTTTAATATTTCCATATAGACTTTCGTTTCTTACTATTATGACTCCTGATGAAGCAAGAAGAGTAGAAAGTGTCTTCGAGAGACAGATGTTTCATGAAAGAAACTCTCCGAGTCAAATATTCATTTTTTAAGTGAATTTTTTGCTTTTTTGACTCTCTGTCATCTTTATGAAGAGAAAATTTACGTTAAAAGAGTTGTTATCTTTATTATTATCTATCTTATTTCTTTGGAAGAATACGATCATTTTATCGCGAAAAGTACAGGGTGCGGCAACATAACTTCCTTTTTCATACAGCAAGAACCCTTTAAACGAGGCAGTTAGGTTTCCACACCCTGCACTTAATATGTAACTTCGTTTTCACTTCAGGTATGGCTTCGCTGATATTTGCATTTTTCACATAGACTTCACCCTTTTGAAGAGATTCGTATTTTCATACTTACCTATTACAGTTAGTTCCTTACGTGTTAAGTATTGAGGATAACTTAGGATATTTAATGATCCCAAAATTCTAGACTCATATTTTCGTTTTTATGCGAATTATTCATAAAATGAGGAATTATCTATCTATAAGTTTATATCCAATGACTGTAGTATTTTTACTGCTCTCCACTTACCATTATGATTACGAGAGTGGTATATTATTAATCGTTGATATGGAAAATTAGAGCAATTTTTCATTTAAAGTGAAACTGTCATCTTCACCTTGCGATGTTCTTACAAAAATACAGAACATATTACGTGGATTTTATAAATTACGAAATATTGTGAATGCTAAAGTAAACAGGTATACATTAAGAGTAAAATGCGCAAAATGTTTGCTAGCATTTCTTGGTTTAAGATACATAGGGTGCCCTCCAAATGTAATGCCATTGAATTTCACGCGCCGCTCTTAATGTTCGGAGTGGGATCAATCTACTTGGAGTAGGTGAGGGAGACGCTAAGCTTTGCCGCGAAATCGGTCTCAGTGCTCTCCAAGCTGGGGTAGCGGCAGGACATCAGTTATTTTTAACCTCTGCGCGCCGACCGTGTCACGAAAGACCAACCGAGCCGAAATGTCGAGTGAAATTTTGCAGCGTATTCAAAATGAATCTGATTATTTGGACAGCGTCATCACTGGCGATAAAACTTGGGTTTTTAAATAAGACCCATAAACAAAACGCCACAGCTCTGAGTAGCACACCGACCAGTCCCTCAAGTCCAAAAAGTTAAGAATGTGCAAATCAAAAGCGAAAACAACGCTCATTGTCTTTTTCGAGAGTAAACTAGCGATCCATTAGGAGTTTCCTCCTCAAGGACAAACAGTTAACGCTGCCTACTCCGTGGATGTGCTGAAAGACTCCGAAAAGGGGTCATCAGGATTAGAAAAGACATCTCCGCTACCTGTCAACGACATCAGGACAACGCACCTTGCTACAACGCGCTACGAGTGTGCAAGTTCCTGGCCAAACACCAGGTGTTACCGTTGCACCCCCTCCCCCCCTATAGTCCTGACGTCGCCTCAGCAAGCTTCTTTTTGTACCCTGGGATTTAGGCAGCCCTGAAAGGAACGGGTTTTTCGTCCTTAGAAGGCATCCAATCAGCCGCGATGAAACCCTTGTTAGAGGTCCCCGAAGTCGCCTTCCAGGGAACGTACCGGTCATGGCAGAGTCGCTGGGAAAAATTAGTAGAGGCCCAAGGACGGTACTTTGAAGGATTTAAAGTTTTTATGCAAATCTGCCCAATAAATTACTTTTAAAAATAATTGTATTGCGCTTGGAACTTATTCTGAAGCAATTTTTTTAGTAATAGTAATGTAGAAATAAAGATATTTATCTCACATATCATTTCTTCTCGGATTGATAATTACTTTTCATATAACTTATCTTAAAGTAAAATCAGTATCAAATTTGATCATTATGCAAAGCTTGTTTAACGCAATTAGTTTAATTAAACAACTGAGTTACCTATCCTAATTTCATTGAAAAAAATCCCATAAACCATGTTCATTCCAAATTTGAAAAATTTAATATCTATGTTATTTATAATTATATATACATATTATTTATTTTTATATTATTATCACCTGTTAACTTCGGTTTAGACCCAAATCCCCTCTCGTCGCAAAGCTTTCAACGTGTCATGAAACTAATTCCACTCTAGGGCAATGAATATTGATTATCGGCCTCAAAGAGTGACAATACAATGTCTTCCTTCTTTAAAGAAGAAACTTATCTTTAAGGAATCAGCCCAGTCCCTTGTCGGCCAAATATACACGTAGTATTAATTCAAGATGCAAGCGTGAGACTTCGGATCCACGACCCCAAGGCCGCAGAGAGGAACGTAAACAGAGGGGAGTGAATCTCTCCGATGGAGGCCCAACAAAGGGGCTCTGAAGGGCCCGAGGTGCAGATAATGGACGAGACAATGGGCCCCACGCTGAATCGCAAAGGCACGTTTCGAGGGGCCGGTGGGAGGAACCTCCAGTCCCGAGGCTCTCGAATCAACAGGGGTGGCGGCGGCCCTATTCGTGTTCAGTGGGTCGGGAAGATCGTTGGAATGTTGGCATAGATGAATGATTAAAGAGAAACGTTGAATCTTATTTTTTCCCCCATTCCGCGTGTTCTTCATATATGCACCTCGAATGAATCCATTCCAGAAATATTTACCACAAGATCCCCTAAAGGGATATCTTTTTCGGTTTAGCCATTTTTTCGTTCGTGTTTGCCAAGTATATTCATTTTCATTTATGCTTAATTTACGAAAATATGTGCTTCCTCGTTAAATCGCATTCGAAGCATGCTATTCGGTTTACTCTGAATTATCAATAAAATCGTAAATCGGAAGAGAAATTTCTTTCTTTATCCTCAATTAAAAGAAATGCTTCCTCTGTAAATCTACTACTCGTATGAAAACCTATCACTGAACAGAGTAGCATTGAGATAATGAGTTAAAGTTTTGTTTTTAGTTCCGCTGATAGACCCCTTGGATACCTGATAACATGAAATAGATCCACAGGGGCCCTTGGCCGATATTGAATTTATTAATCAATTAATATTATAGTAATTAAAAATACTAGAGGTACTAATGATATTTTTTTTCTCTTGATAATGACTCAATGGCTTGCTGTTCGCCATATTTATAAATATTGAAAATAATTTGGCATAACATAATGCGATGCAGCATCATTAAAAATATACCATACAAGACTATCCAGCGGAATAGAGCATTAGAATTGAATGAAATTGAGCAGTGGAATCAATGAAACTGATTAAGCAATGGAAACAATGAAATTGAACTACGCATTAAAACATAATGGGCTAAAGATAACAAATTAGTAGTGTTTGGCGCGGAAAAGAAAATCCATTTTCAATTAAAGAATTTGAACCACACACTAATCAGGATAACGGAACAAACTCCCTCTTTCTCTCTCTCATCTGTTTATGAGCGACAGAAAGGCGAAAAAAAACAGTGCTTTCAGGACGCAGTATTTTTTATGGACCGCCAAATCGCATTGTCTCGTTTAATTGTCGTACTCACTGCATCATTCATTCATTCTTGTTCTTCGCCACTGAAATTGGGGCGTGGAAGTCCGAGAGTGTGACCGGTGAAGCACTTTGAATGAGAAAAGACCAATGAGCTTCCATTTTCAGCAGAATGTACTGCATGTTCGCGGGTTGTGGTTTAATAATGAATTAAACCTTCCTTCCTTTCCAAAGGACTACAACCTTGGCGTGGTGAAAGGGCTTGTGCTGGCGGGAGCAATGATAATGGCTACTGGTAGGGTCTCCCATGCCAGATTCGATAAATAGAAGGGTAAGAGCCCGATGAAAGGTAATCCGCGCTGACTCTAGCAAGTCTCTCTAATTCTAAATGCATAAGGTGCATTTTCGTCTAATTTATTTGACTATTTGAACTATTTTTTCTCCAAAGGGGATGCGATTTCTATATCGCCTGTATCCTGTGGGAGAATATGGAACTTAACATCTATGTGGTTATATAAATCTTAACATTAAATTATTTGGTTAAAATAAAGAAATTATCACTCAAAGTATTAAATAGTTACGCCATCTTATACGAGCTGAGAAACTTACATAGGAAAAACCATCTCTCTAGTTGTTTAATCAATCATCATCCAGACATTTCAAGGGAAACCAGAATCATTGTAATATTATTAATTACATATATTTTGTTTCTTATTTCCGTGGTGTTATTTTAAAGCAACAGCATTCCTCGACACCTGAAGTCTTTTTTCAAGTGCTGCTTTATGAATTTTGTCGATCACTTAAATATTTTGGAATTATTGTTTACTTATTATTTGTTTTTACTTCCACATTTGTGATGAAATTCCAATTGAGAACGTGTTGAGCCCATGCATCCAGACTTTATGAGCTAATTCTTATTCCACCTCATTTGGACTACAATCAATATGCTATCATTCAGCGCATTCATCGAAGCAGAGCGTAAATTACTGCAGCAAATTGTTGTGAACCGCTCGATCGCTTGATTTCCACGTGAAGGTAGACCCCATTAAACTCTTTCCACTTTAACCGGCCTGGAATTCTGAATAATTACACTTCACGATCGAAATTGGCTTTTCAAACTGTCATCCATGGAATAAAAAATACGTCAAATAGTTTAGGACACCTGTAGTTGCAATCGCTGAATGATTCACTTACACGTGTGTTGTATAATTTTTCATTAATGTAACATTTCCCTGTTTAATCAATTTTTTTTAAATATGATTAGCCTACGCGGCAACATTTTAAAGTAAAAGCGAATAAAAATGAAGCATCATTATTATCGCTAATAGCTGCTATAGTTTATTACAGCTCTAACTATTCTTCTTTACCTATTTATCTAAATTATTGCGCCGTAATACTTTATGATCTTTAAAGTCTTCGCCATTTGCCGTAAAATTTACAAAAATAGAGCATTTTAAAAAGTTTTATATATCATTTTTGTGTTAAATCTCCCATTTTCAATTATGTCTGTGCATTATTAAGTTGTTTTTCTGTATATATGTTATCAAATGTAGCATACTGCATTATCAAGTTTATGATGAAAATGTCACTTGTTTCAGTTATTAAAAAATAAACCGTTAATGTTATAAAAGTATTTCTCCCTATCTATAAACTATTTTTAAATTAACAATTTTAAACTATATTTGAAGAACATTCATTACTGACGGTTATATTTGCTGGGGCAAATAACGTGATAAGGCTGCAATTAGCGTTGCTAGGCATGTAGGAGATATCCTGTACATTCACGGAGAGGGATCTGGTTATGCAATGGGGATCTTATTTCCTTGTCATTGAAGAACAGGGGGTATTATTTCAATTTCCCAATCGGTGCGCGATGAAATCTCGCAAAGAACACATAGTAGGAATTTGTGTAGTTAGAAATCGTAAATATATTAAATACATTGGATTTTGATGGCGTTTCGTTTGATAGCAGAAATGTTAGCATCTTTATGAAGACATTTGCAAGTGAAGAATTTATATTTATTCAAGTTATTCCCCCTAATATAGGCTTGGGACGGTCCTGAAATAAATATTTACTTCAATGACTAACCTTTTCCCTTTCATTACTGCCTTCAGTACACCACTCGATTTTCAGTATTTCCTCCATCCAATTTGCCTGCTTCTTACCTAATTCCACCCCCATTCATTAACTTCCTATCTTCGGTCACTCTATTTAAAACCTCAGCTTTTGTCCTTCCCTCTGTCCACCAGGTTTTCTCTACTCTTCTCCACACCGACATCTCGCAAAGCCTCCTATCTACGATCAATCACTTGTCTAATAGACCAGGTCTCACATCCATAGAGCACAACGCTCCATAGTAAAGGTTTTACTAATACTTTCTCAGATCTTTACTAAGTGCATCATCGTGAATATACGTTTTCGTGTGGATGCCTTCATATAACTTTCGAATAAGTCTCTCCAGTCTATTCCTATATTCTGCGAATATCTCAATTGGCATTTAATTTGCTACATGGTCAAATGCCTTCTCAAACTGACGGGCACACACAAAGGCATCCTCATTCTATTTCATATTCCTTTCCTCGAAACGTTCTCATCACTGCAACGCCTTCCTCTTCCCTTTCTAAATCCAAAATGTGTTCACCCAGGTAGTGTTTGCACTGTTTTTAACTTTCTGCTTGATGACTCATGGAACTAACTACCTTTGATGTATTTGAAACTAAAATTATTTCCCTGTAGTCTCCAAATACCGGCGCTTTACACATTTTCGGGATCGGGTTCAAACTTGATGTAATGAAATATTCTGGAACTCTCGAATTAAATCTAATGAAATGTCTTCTACATATTACGCAAACACTACTTCTAAGTTCAAAGAATCTTCGCCTTCCATTACTCGCTCTATTCCTGAGTAATTCTGTGGGAATAGTATCTCTAACTATTCCCTTATTAGACTTCATCTCCTTATTTTTTATCCCATGTCGTCATTTAGAATGCAAGTGCCCGGGATGTCCTTGAATAAGTCGTCTTTCCTTTCTATTTCTACATTAACCGGCTAAATTGCCATAAATCTATTCCACGTATGGTTGCTTACATTCTTGTTGGAATTTTTCATCTAGTTTTTCATTTACATATGAGATTCGGGGATATTGAAATTCTGTTGCCTCGAGCAGAAGGTCTTTTATTGTAAATATGAAGACTGTTTTTTTATACACTCTATCGTAGACATTGACTATATTGACTGAAACAGACATTTTTACTTATTTATTATTTCATTTCCCCACTTTCTTGGTATATTTAACTTTCTTAGTATTGTATAGCGAAATTATTATCATAAATCCTTATAAATATTTTGCTCGAAATATTTCTTGGAATCACAGGTATTTCTTTTTAAAAATAGACTGAATTTTCTCACAAAAAATAAAAAAATTGCAAAACAAGTTAGAATAGAATACTAGGTTAAGGTTTATATTATAATATATTATGATCATTGGCCTTATAATGTAAGACTAATGATTTTTCGCCCAATCACCACCGGTAAAATAGGATATTTGTGGCCCACCTTAATGTGCACATTCAATTCAAAGATGTTTTGCCATCAAATGCTCCATTAGTGCCAAAGACTTTCTAACTTGTCGAAATGGCTAACTCTGGACGAAATTTATTGGACTTAATACGAACCGTCCGCATAAACGTTGTCTCATTATCTGACTAATTGAATTTTGATTACGGTTTCTGCTAATTCAATATTTGTCTTCAAAAGTCAAGCATAGTTCCCTTCATCGAGGGGTGGTATTACGCGTTCTTCTTTAATGTTTCTCGGGAGATTGTTTTCCTTCAAACGCTGCGTTATATTCCGTAGCAACTTCCTCTCTTCGCCCACCATATTTAAAACTTCGGCGCTTGTCTTGCCTTCCTTTTCATTCATTTCCTCCGTCCTTCCCCCACACCGTCTCCAAAGCCTCCAATCTACGAGAAGAGAGAGAGAGAAGGCGCTGAGCCGAAAGAAGCCGAGAAAGTGAGTGGAGGAAATATTGAAAGGCAGAAGGTTGTTCAAGGCCCTTGTAAATGGGAGATTTTTAGCTAAGCAGGGTAGAGGAAAAAAGGAAATGGACTTTTTAGATCGAATGGAAGCACGTATAGAAAAACAAGGAAATAATGTGGGGCAAAGAAAAGGAAGTCCCGTGATAACCAGAGGATAACAGTCGTTAGGTACGCATATACGTATACTATGGTGTTCTCTTAACAAATACGGGCATGCTTAAGGTAGTAGATTTCTGAACATTAAGAGTTAAGTAAAGCGAGAGTGCTCATTGATCGTATTCAAAAAGAGAATGTCAATGGATGCATCAGGAAGAATGTAAAAACCTCGTAAATAAATGGCTTATCCCAATTATTAGCATAATAAATTTGAGGAAAAATATGGATTGCAGATCAAAGTATAATCCACAAAAGTTCCTCGAAATTGCGCCAATGTGCATAGACACACCGATACCAGCGCCTCTAACAGTCGCGGTACGCTTCCTGGAAAATTTCGACGGCAACTTCGTCTGGGCAACTCGACAAGGCTTCTTTGACATTATTCAGCGTTCCAAAATGGCTCCCTTCACGCTCCTTTTTATTCTTGGGAACTCAAAAAAGTCCGGCGGCGCCACACCGGCCCTGCAAGGCGGCTGAGGCAGCGTTGCCACCTTGTTCTTGGTCAGGTACTGGGTCGCGGTCACGAGGACGACGGTGCGTGAAGGTTATTTGTCGTGGTGTAGCCTCCAATTGGCAGTCTCCTTCCCCACGCGCTTCCTTCTTTTCCGCAGCCTAAGCAGTTAAACTTACAGTTCACTGTCTGCCCCTAAGGCACAATACATATCTTAGTAGATAACGCCTTTTGAGTTGAAAAAGACGACGAGAAAAAATACTTCTTTTTTTTGGGACAGTCCCTACACTTTCATTTAGCATATATTTTACAGTTTATCATTGTACTATTTCATTTAAATATCACAGAATGTCTCTTTTTTACATTAACTATATTATCAAAAGGTTTAAAAATATTATTTGAAAAAATACAGCAGGATATGAAGAAGACATTCATGGATTTATCCGATCTCTAAACGTATCCAAATAGCTAGAATACGCAGATGCATTTTCCTTGTTCTGTCTAAAAAAAATCCTGTTTATGAAATGTCAAACTATTTTCCACTCAGCTGGAGGTGCCACGTAATAATGGTGCCCAAACAAAAAAAAATGTCAGGCTGGTGTCATCACCCAGGTTTTTATTTAAATTGGAAATGTCGACAGAAAAAAACAGATATTTAAAATGTGCATTTTTATCATGGCTGCACGACCATCGCTGTTTCCTCGTTGGAAAACTTGATTGATTAATATGCGTTAATTGTGTACCAACCATATACTCACAACATTTCTTATTTCATTAAATGATTCTATAAGTACTAATGAGCTCTTTAAAACATATATTGTTTCCAAAATACAATTTGCTTTTACTTAATAGATATACTGTCAAAAAAATTATTGTAACAAAAATATGAAATTCAAAAAAAGGAATGAAAAATAGTTTCAAATGTGAAATTATCTTGACATGGCAAGGTATGTTTATATTCAATTTTATTCCAACAAAATAATAGTATACACCCCTTGTAAACATGTCATGTACACCTCACATTAATTTTTAATGATTCCATCGGTGTTTTACTCTTCTTTTATTCTCTGATTCTCATTCCGAGATTTCCTATTCCTAGTGCAAAAATCGAGGTAAAAAAGGAAATAAATTCAAATTTTGTCCAGGCCTCCCCCTTCTTCTATGTTGCGCTTGCCTTGATATTGGCGAAATTCTACTCTTCTTCTATCGTAAGTGAATATCTTCACTGGCAACTTCGGAATTTCCGATTTTTTATCATAAATATTTCCAACCACTCGTTACTTCAGGGCGTCCCAGGGTTCCGTGGCTATGTGACAGGGTATAATGGAAAGAATGGAGGGACAGGGCATAATGGAGGGAAAAACAAGCGAACTGGCTGGAGATGGCGTTTCGGGGAACCTGGAAAACACTGTGATCCATCGTCGAGAGAATCATAATTTTGTATCCGCTGAATAGAGGTTGGTCTCTACCTTCAATCCCACGCAATGTGCCAGCGGGGGTTGAGGGGGGGGGGGGGTTTGGCGTTCCAAGAAGGGGAGGCCGGAAGCCCTGCGAGGGAAAGGAAATGTCTTCAGACGTCTCTCTGGCGCATCATCGCATTGCTGAATGGTGACTTTTTTCTTTTGATGCCCTCGGCTTTGGGTGAGAGAACCCTAAAATCAAAAACACGTGTTCGCAGGATGTAGTTCAGAGGTGCATGAGAATGCATGACAGATCGGTAATTGCTTACTACACCGTAAAAATTTGGCTCACTCCCTCCCTCTCTCATCTGTGGGTATATTTTTAAGAGAAGGGGATTTTATCAACCCATACGCATGGTGCTCTTTCCATTCCTTCCAAGTGCCAAGGAAATGTAAAAATAAAAAAGAATGTATGAGAAGGGCATTTGAACAGTGTTGTCGTATGTGAGAAAAATAATTATTGAAATTGGATACCTAATTGAATTCAATCTTATCCATTTTTTCGAAGGAGTAATGTACATGTTGGTTGTATATTTGCTATATTCTTGTTCTAATATTTTATAGTACATACAAGGTGTGATCAAAAAAAGACCGGACTGATTTCATTTTGTGCAAACCATTCAACGGATCTAAACGAGATACAGTGCGCCATCTAGCGACACATCTGACGACTAAAACGAGAGGTGTTGCGTTTGTTTACGTCGAGTAGTTACGCAGCAGCAGCGGTACGTGTCTTCACCTATTCGTCACCACGTGCAACGGCAGCAATGAAGGAGCTAGAGGAACAGCATATGTGCCTGAAATTTTGTTTCAAACTTGGCAAAGTGCTACGGAGACATTTGGAGAATGATTCAGCAAGCCTTTTTTAATAAAGCTATTAGTCGAAGCCAGTCTTTTGAGTGGCACAGTCGTTTTAAATCGGGCAGAACCTCGACAGATGAATATTCGCGAACGGGGTGGTCTTCCACTTCGACAGGCCGCAACTATGTCAATTTGGTGAACGATTTGGTGCGGGAAAATCGCCGTTTAACTGTAAGGAAAATAGCCTGTATGAGAGAGATTTAAAATATAAAAAGCTAAATAGATATAAAAAGTAAAAAACAGATACCTCTGAATAGTAGGTAAAACTGGAATTAAGCGTTTATCTACTATATAAAAATTGTTGCCAGCCAAGCTATTGTTAGAACATTTTCTCAGAAAGGTTTCGCAAATTTGATACTTGATTATCAAGATACTCGTAAGTTCTATCAGAAAATTCATGGAACTAGTGGTTACCATGGTGAATATAAGCAATCTTGATGAAATGGAAATGGAACACAGAATAAGGGGATGGAAAAAATCAGCGAGATCCTCATATGCTCGAGGCTTTATCCACCTGAGTATCCAAAACGGATAAATTTTCCCTCGTAAATATGAATTAGCCCATGATAACTCTTTCACGATATTTTCGTAGATACTTAAGTATTTCCGCGAGGATCAAAATTCACCACCATATTTAACTTCATTTCTTTTAAAAGTTTTGCAGCTGTGCTCCATTTAGACATCTCCTTCCTTTCAGCGCTTTCACGTTTCTGTTCGGCGCACCAATTTCACCCTTCCCCTGAAAACTTTCCAAGATCTTTGCCACTATCCCATGTCTTTTACAACGCTTCTTTCATTCTATCAATTTCCAGTCTCAGTTTATCATTAAACTTAATACTTTCATCCACCTAATTCTGGGTGAATATTCTTCCATATCCTTATCTCTTTTATTTTTCATGAATCATCACATATTTAATACTCGATTCCGTAGTCATTTTTACTATGGTTTAGCTTGCGACTTTCGCTGATCCATTAATTTTGGTTTTCCTGTCTTTCTTTCATCTAACTGGCTCCATAGTCTCTAAGCTGGGTGTTCATTATAAATTATGTAACTTAACTGTAGAAAAATGTCTCCAAACAGATCGGTATTTCAATGTAATATGAAAGCTTATATGAAAGAGAATGCTGTGGGCATCGACATAAATAAGTTTTGCGCTCAAACTAATGCAAAAAAGCAATACCTTAGCACTTGATAAAAACTTTCTGCTGGATGAAAGTTCACAGTAAACCTAAAAATAAGTTATTCGAAATAGAATTTTGACTTGCGATTAGAAAAAGTGAAAGGTCAATACGTGTTTGATATTAATTAATCATTTTCGTTTCGATAAAAATTGAGTTATCGTATGATATTTTTTTTAAAGTGCTACTAGTCCTCGTCAGTCTATATCCATAATTCAATTTTTAACACCTGTGATTTTACATGTTATCTTCAACTTTCATAGTGTTTCCACTTCAGCTCGCATCACTTCAACGTACGTGGTTAAAATATACTGTCATTTTTTCTAATGTTTTCTAGCGTTCGATGAGTTCGCCTCCTATATATGTGTATAATAATAACATTTAATCAGCAACAACACCATTTTTTTGTTCACATTAACAACATTGCAGAAAGAGCTGATAGAATTGGTTTCTCGATTGCTGGATGGTTACGTAATTTAAATAAAACGACACCATAGACTAATGACGAAATATTTAATAATTTAAAGCATATTTATGAATATTAAGTGGGATCAAAAAAATGTTTGAAACCCTTCAATAATGTGAGGCATACTTATTATAATACGTAGATGCTTTTTATTGCGTGAATAATTTCATACCAGTGAATTAAAATTAAATTGACGAGTACATTCGAGTACATTCGAGTACATTCAAAGATTTAATTTCATACGAGTACATTAAAATAACTACTTATTGCTAGTACATTAAAATAACTACTTACTCTATTAAGACTTAGCTAAGCAGAATGGTTACATTGAAAAATAGAACTTTGGGGAGTCAAGATTACAATTACATTACAGAAAAATCGAAGGCCATCGGAATCTAATTTCACGAGCAGACATGGAATACCTCGCTTTCAGGTCTAACCATGTCTTCCGGTCTAGGCGGCAATTTGTGGAATTTTCTTCAAATTGCGACGGTCAAAGAAATTCCGATTCCAACCCACTGGCCACACCTCACTCGGCCCTTGGAGTTTGGGTGCCAAACATAGGTGCCATTACTGCCTCTCCCGAACGGTTGGAATTTGCGTCACATAAAACCAACTTCGGTCGGGGTTCAAGCTACCGGTATATTACAGATTTTATTTTTTCATTATCATTAGTGCATTTGCGCAATAGGATACAAAACACTTTCAAACAATTTGAGAAATATCTCTTCCACTACAATATGAAACTCTTCCTCAGTATGTAAAATGATTCCGTATTTTTATGCATAATTATAGGCTTAAAACTGCAAATAAAAAATGCCAATAATAAAAGGAATGATTCATAGGATGAACTGAATAAACATCACAACTCGTGAATCAACATAAATATGAATTACATTTAATATCAAGTTTTATTGCCATCAGCATGTTTTTAACATATGAAAAAACTTGATCTTGACTTGACACTTGATCAAAAAGATGAGGGAAGGAAATAAAAGAATGTAAACACAGAATTAGGCCAATGTATAATAAGAGTTGTATAATAAGGTGAAACAGAAAACTGATTGGTCGAAAGAAGAGTGGAAGAAGACATGGAATAGCGGTTAGGATATGTAAAGTTTACAAGAGAAGGGTGAGATTGGGGCAGTGTTCAGAAATTTTATATTACTATTGTGAAGTAAGGAAGGAAAATTCATGCAAGCTATCAAAAAGAGAATAAAGTAATTTTTTCGCTTAATTTGCAGGAATTAGACCAGGTGATTTCGTCAGATTAGACCCAGTTTCCTTTCTAACAATGGTATTACAATCGCATTTGAGTATCATAGAACAATAAGTTTGGTTTTGCAGGCACCTTAGACGTTACTGGCGAGCATCAATAAAGGGATGGAGAGGAGGGAAAATAATTACTCAGGGGATGATTAATTTGGGTTAGGAAAGAGGAGAGACGTGAGTGATACCATAGTAATAACGAGGTCATTAGTGGAGAGAAACAGAGAATGCATGTATGATCAATACGATGTGTTTGTCTGTTTTGAGTGAGATATAGGCGACAACCTGTCTCATACTGCTTAGGCACGCGTGATGGATGTAGAGCCGGAACGGTAGGAAGGAGGAAAACACAGGGATTCCCTTCCCTGACTAGTATTTTCAATATATGTGCGGGTTGATGGAAAGAGGGCCTTTGGAAAGGTTGGAGGCAGGACAGGTAATGAATTCATAAAATAATTTTATATCTGCATCTGAGAAAACGTTAGTTGTTCAGTCAGCCAAAGGGATTACAAACATTACTGAGTACTTTGGTAAATCATTGTAATAGGTATGATATGAAAATCAATGTAAATGAAAATAGGATGTGATATTTTACGATGTTTTCGAGAAGCAAAAAGACTTAAGTTATAAATAAGAATAAAAAAAATAAAGCAAGTGTAAAAGTTTACCTATCTTCAAATTGTTTTGCACCCAAAGGTCGAAAGTAGTCGGGAAACTAGGTTGATAATTGCATTAGGCCATGAAGTTTTCTCACGGAGGAGAGCATTAAATTACAGGGACGTTGAGTAGGGATATTAAGAAAGGATTAGTTAGAATATTTATATGAGAACCGTTTTGTACGGTCGGGAAACTTAGCCATTGCAGCAAGATGAATACCATAAATCTGGAAGCTTTTGAGACATGGGTGTGGAAAGGAATGGAAAAGGAGGAAAGAACCTAAGGAAACCAGCAAAGAAACATTAAGCTTAGTGAGATAGAAGTAAGTGTTGATAAATTAAATTTACAGGAGACACAAAAGTTGGATGCAGAGCACTCGGAGTGGCGAATAGAATGACGATGAGTGATTGAAGGGAGAACTTTCTACAGGCGAGGTGAGGGGGAGGAAATATATATCACCATATTGGTTTGAATGAAGGGAGGTATGTACGGGACCATAGTCGGCGCAGGAAAATGATGTGTGAATTGCACACGCCGTCGGGCTTAGTACTGGGTGAACTCTATCTTCACCTACCAAACCGACCTTCGGGTTAATTACTGTGTTCATGGTTTTTTTATATATTTATATGTAATATACATAGGCTTCGTGCTTCAGTGGCGTTCTTACTTGCCCGTTTTCAGCCTTGTTATGTTACTAGGTTATAAATATAAGGTATTTATGATTTTTGTTGCAACATTAACATAGAGAGAAACATTTCCAATGAAATAGAAGGGAAAATCCTGAACCCAGCCATTACCACTCCTGTTATAATTGAATTTCATTTATCAATTCTCTTCCACGCTCCAGCAGTAAGGGGGGGGGGATAAGATTACGGTGGCTTTTTTGTTTCAATACGCAGCATCATGATCCTCGTGATTGGACCATTATATTCGTGCCTATAGCCAGCTCGTGATAGCTGATCCAGAAGATCCGGAAGATAGTGATGGAGAAACACAATTTCCTTGTTTCCAGGGTCGTGCATTGAAATGAATGCTGAAACACGTCTTCTGCGTTCTTTTCCCGTAAGGGGAAATGCATGTATGTAAATGTGAGAATTTTGCTCTTGATAAAATTATTTTTTTGACAAACAAAGTTTTATTCATCGCCGATGATTGTAATTTTGCTATTTCTTCGGCAAAAGGTAAAGTAATTAGGCTCCATTTTGATTTCTTTGTCTTAGGTACGAAACCACGCAAAACATTAGGTTATATCAGCTGTCTTAAGAAAAGATGGTCAAATTTTCATACGATAATGCGTCTTTGGCACACAACTTATTCCTATTACAAAATTTGGATGAAAAATGGATCCTATGTGTTTTATTACATGTGTTACTTGTATGCCTATTTTCATTATTATTTGACACATTTTCTCCACCACGGACTACTGAAGGTACGCCAAATGGATGGATGTTCATTGTTCACTTAATCCGCAAAGAAAAACTAGAACAGTCGCTTGAATTTGGCAGGAAGGCAAATTAATTGTTTAAATATTTGATTTTGGCTTAATCTCGACACAATTTCTTTTTTTTAAGTCATTTCGCAAAGTTTCATAAAATTAAATAAAATAAATTGGTTGGATTCCTGGAATTCTCGAGGTTAACGATTTTCTTTCGAGGAAAATCCGTTTCTTACTTTAATGTGACGTTTCTCGCTCAGTTCATCACGAACCATGTCCAATGTTAATCTCTGACAAAGAAAATTCGACGTTCGCTCAGTGAAACGACGCAAAATTTACAAAGATTGACGAGGACCAGTGCACGTTTTACGTGCTCTCCCAGCGCGCAGTGTGTGCTGAGCAAGTGGTGCTGGGAATTAGAATTTCCGGGTGATTAGTGAGTTGCGCACCTGTTAGCCGGTAAACTGAAATCACAAGTCTGCGAACTACTCCACGGGCACGGCCGTTTCCATGAATGCCATAAATCACGTCAGTGGATATTTGGACACGGTCTGGTGCAAATGAATACGTCGGCGGATAAAAAATTAAAGTAGTTTTAAAAAACTCTTGCCGTTTAGGAAAGAGTTTTGGCCAAAATAATGAATATTCGTGATCCATCACGTGATTTTATTTTTTTCCTCACCCTGTATCCATTCCCGTGATTTTTTAGGCATTTCTTCACCTCTAATTAATAAAATTCATTATTTTTTTAATTGAACCCAGGATAACAACACCGGAGCCATTTTTCTTCATTTCATTAGAAAATTTCGAGCGTGAAAAGCAGCCGAAAATAGCCGAGAACGCCGCGGGGGACGATCTGCGAAATTTATTCGTGAAAAACCCACGGCGGTGGGTTCCTAGACCGTGCTCAGATACGTATGTGTTTCGCTTCTCTCTCGAAACTCTCTCTTGAGTCTCGTCTTTCGCCGAATAACTCATTCCCCCGCACGGAACTTCGCCCTGCTTCCCCGGCCGGCCCCCCGTCTCCGCCTCGGTACCAGACATCTCGGGAGGATCCCACGGCCAACCCACAGACGGGAGGAGGATGGAGTTTCACCCTCCTTTTGCCCCGCACCTGGTCCAACAAGTACCGCGTGCCTCCTCCCCTTCCAAATTGCATGAGCCTCTCCCTTTCCCTCCCACCCTTCCTCCCAGATGACGAACAATAGGCAGAGCGCTGCAACCATCCTTCCCCTCTCTCTCTCCAACTCACCATCTTCATCCCCCGACCCTCACCCCACTTTGTATGCCTTCGCGACCTTCACCCCCGGCCCTCCCATTCGCACAATCTTTGTGCATGCCGAGGCGGTTGATTGATACTCATTTCTCCGCCAATTACGTGTTTTTGATACATAGAAGCCGAGTCGGGAGAATTTCAATCAGTCACGGACAATACGGGATAGCAACTGTAGGATTGTAGATAGTAAAAATTCCACTTGCACCCTCAGTGTCTAAAAAATAATTAGTTCTACTTAAATGCATGCTCTTCCACTAACCTTATGTGTTTTGTTATAATAACCCATTCTTTCCGCATGATATCATTCGTGTTCTGTTCATCTGTTTTTAAGTTTCCCTTTCAGTCCCTCTTCCCTCCCGGCGGGGGGAAATTCCTGCTACCTGCAACGTTGGGTCGAATTCCCTTCCTTTTACTGTCTCTTTGGGGGGTTGAGTGTTTTGTGGTGCATTTTCATGTGGTAGTGATGTTTCACATTCTTGCTTGTTGTGTCCTGGCTTGCGTGTTTTAGGATGGCTTTCGTGCTGTATCCTGGGGTGCAGTTTTTTGTTGTTTTGCGGTGTATGTGTTTGCATGAGTATTGGATGGAGGGAGTTTTGCATGAGTGTGTGCGCTGCTGGGGTGTAATTTTCCGTGTTGTTTTTTGCATGTGGTATTTTTCGTTTTTACGGTTGGTGACCTAACACCCCCCGCCACACGCCCTTGCGGCGGCTTGCGGGGTATTATGTAGATGTAGATGTAGATGAACTTACCTGACACTTTTTGGCCTTTGGCGGTGAATTTTTAAAGCAATTGTCGGACTTCTTTTGGTATATTTCGCGATTTGCAGATTAATGAGCGTTTTTCGTAATGCTTGTCCACTGACATCCAACATATGAGGGAAATATTTTGTATGCTTCTACTTATCATTTGCTTTCTTGCCCCCTAGGGAAGGGAGAAAGTTTCGACAGAGTAAAAATAATAAATTAATGCTCAATGCACTCTTAACTTAAAATTATTCATCCAATTAAACCAAAAGAGGAAGCTTTAGTTGACATCGAAAGCATCCACCTCGAGGTGGGGGTTGCACGTATATTTGTAGTGATTAGAAACATCAGTTTAAAAACCAATCATTAAGTAAAAGGACAATATACGATATTATAATACAAATGTGTACCAGAACAACAAAAATATACGTGATAAATTGAATTGTGGGTTTATAAAACTCGTAAATTATCGCATAGTTGTCCTTCAGTTTAAGGTTTCCAATGGAATTAAACTCAGCTTTATGAATTATAACTCTCGTCAAGTCAGATGAGGAAGCAGTATTTAAGTGATAAATTGCGAATAAACGCTGTGGGTGTAATAAATTATCTCCTTATGGAAATCGCAAAGATATATTCTCGATTTGTCAAACTTTTACTTAGATTGGCTTGTCCAAATTTCTATCTTGTTCACTCAAAACACCAATACCAGCTGTTTTTTACATCTACATCTACATCTACATAATACCCCGCAAGCCGCCGCAAGGGCGTGTGGCGGGGGGTGTTAGGTCACCAACCGTAAAAAGAAAAATACCACATGCAAAAAAAAACAACACGGAAAATTACACCCACAGGAGCGCACACACTCATGCAAAAATCCCTTCATCCAATACTCATGCAAACACATAAACCGCAAAACAACTAAAAAACTGCACCCCATGATGCAGCACGAAAGACATCCTACAACACGGAAGCCAGGACACAACAAGCAAGAAATTGAAACACCACATGAAAATGCACCACGAAACACTCTGCCCCCAAAGAGTCTTTAAAAGGCAGGGAATGCGACCCAACGTTGCAGGTAGCAGGAATTTCCCCCCGCGGAGAGGGACGAGGGATTGAAAGGGAAACTTAAAAACAGATGAACAGAACATGAATGAGGTCATTCGGGAAGAATGTGTTATTATAACAAAACACATAAGGTTAGTGGAAGAGCATGCATTTAAATACAACTAATTATTTTTTAGACGCTGAGGGTGGCAAGTGGAATTTTTGCTATCTATAACCCTGCAGTTGCTATCCCGTATTGTCCGTGGGAAGAAGGAGTCCTTGAGTCGGCTAGTTCTGGCATACACCGCAAAACAACAAAAAACTGCACCCCAGGATACAGCACGAAAGCCATCCTAAAACACGCAAGCCAGGACACAACAAGCAAGAATGTGAAACATCACTACCACATGAAAATGCACCACAAAACACTCAACCCCCCAAAGAGACAGTAAAAGGAAGGGAATTCGACCCAACGTTGCAGGTAGCAGGAATTTCCCCCCGCCGGGAGGGAAGAGGGACTGAAAGGGAAACTTAAAAACAGATGAACAGAACACGAATGATATCATGCGGAAAGAATGGGTTATTATAACAAAACACATAAGGTTAGTGGAGGAGCATGCATTTAAGTAGAACTAATTATTTTTTAGACACTGAGGGTGGCAAGTGGAATTTTTACTATCTACAATCCTACAGTTGCTATCCCGTATTGTCCGTGGGAAGAAGGAGTCCTTGAGTCGGCTAGTCCTGGCATCTATTTCCCGAATTTTATATGCATGATCCAAGCGACCAATGTATGTAGGAGTACGAATAATCTGCGAGACCTCGGTGCTGAAACATGCGGATCTGAATTTATTTAATAATTTCAGTCTTGCATTGAATCGTCTCTCTTCTAATGATTCCCACCCCAAATCCATGAGCATTTCGGTAACGCTTTGCGTTTTATCGTCGGAATTTTTTACAAAACGGGCTGCCCGGCGTTGAACCTTCTCAATTTCCCGAATGAGACCTTTTTCACTCGGGTCCCACACGCTGCATGCGTATTCTAAATGAGGCCTTACAAGAGCGTGGTAACAACGTTCCTTGACCTTTGAGTCACTTTTGCCGACAATGCGTCTAATGATTCCCAATTTTTTATTTGCTTGACCGCAGACTTTACGTATGTGAGTCCCCCAAGTTAAGTCTTTAGTGAATGTGACACCTAGGTATTTTACCGTATCAACTACTGCTAGGTCACCTCCAGCTAATTTGTAAGCAAATCCCGTTGATCTTTTAAAGAAATTTACCACTGAACATTTATTATAATTTAGAGTCAATCCCCAGTTAGAACACCATTTAGTAATGCAATCTAAATCCTGCGCTAGAATAAAACGATCCTCATCCCCAGATATCTCCCGATAGATCACCGTGTCATCCGCAAACATCCTAATGTTACTTTTCACTTCGCGGTTCAAATCGTTAACAAAAATCAAGAAAAGTAACGGCCCGATCACACTTCCCTGAGGTACCCCCGACGTGACTCGAACGCTGTCGGAACTAGCGCCATCAAGGACTACCCTCTGTTCCCGCTCTGAAAGAAAATCTTTAACCCAACTTATGGCGCCCTTGTTTATACCCGCGACCTTTAATTTATGAATGAGTTTACCATGTGGGACCTTATCAAATGCCTTTTGAAAATCTAAGAAGATGGCATCCACTTGCCTACCTCTCTCACCAGATACAAGTAAATCATGTGTAAATAATCCTAATTGGGTTTCGCAGGAGCGGGTTTTCCTGAATCCGTGTTGATTGTCACTTAAAAAGTTAATATTGTCAAGGTGTCTCATTATTGAACTGACAATTATGTGCTCTAAGATTTTACAACAGATAGAAGTGAGAGATATAGGTCTGTAATTACTGGGATCCTCCCTGTCACCACTTTTAAAAATAGGCGTTATTTGCGCGGTTTTCCAAATCTTAGGTACTTTGCACTCTGTGAGGGATTTGTTAAATATAAATTCAAGGTACGGGGCAATGTTTGGAGCTAAATGTTTTATCACCCTAGCTGGTATATTTTCGGGACCCGGGGATTTGTTGGGTTTCATCTACATCTATCTACATCTACATAATACCCCGCAAGCCGCCGCAAGGGCGTGTGGCGGGGGGTGTTAGGTCACCAACCGTAAAAACGAAAAATACCACATGCAAAAAACAACACGGAAAATTACACCCCAGCAGCGCACACACTCATGCAAAACTCCCTCCATCCAATACTCATGCAAACACATACACCGCCAAACAACAAAAAACTGCACCCCAGGATACAGCACGAAAGCCATCCTAAAACACGCAAGCCAGGACACAACAAGCAAGAATGTGAAACATCACTACCACATGAAAATGCACCACAAAACACTCAACCCCCCAAAGAGACAGTAAAAGGAAGGGAATTCGACCCAACGTTGCAGGTAGCAGGAATTTCCCCCCGCCGGGAGGGAAGAGGGACTGAAAGGGAAACTTAAAAACAGATGAACAGAACACGAATGATATCATGCGGAAAGAATGGGTTATTATAACAAAACACATAAGGTTAGTGGAGGAGCATGCATTTAAGTAGAACTAATTATTTTTTAGACACTGAGGGTGGCAAGTGGAATTTTTACTATCTACAATCCTACAGTTGCTATCCCGTATTGTCCGTGGGAAGAAGGAGTCCTTGAGTCGGCTAGTCCTGGCATCTATTTCCCGAATTTTATATGCATGATCCAAGCGACCAATGTATGTAGGAGTACGAATAATCTGCGAGACCTCGGTGCTGAAACATGCGGATCTGAATTTATTTAATAATTTCAGTCTTGCATTGAATCGTCTCTCTTCTAATGATTCCCACCCCAAATCCATGAGCATTTCGGTAACGCTTTGCGTTTTATCGTCGGAATTTTTTACAAAACGGGCTGCCCGGCGTTGAACCTTCTCAATTTCCCGAATGAGACCTTTTTCACTCGGGTCCCACACGCTGCATGCGTATTCTAAATGAGGCCTTACAAGAGCGTGGTAACAACGTTCCTTGACCTTTGAGTCACTTTTGCCGACAATGCGTCTAATGAATCCCAATTTTTTATTTGCTTGACCGCAGACTTTACGTATGTGAGTCCCCCAAGTTAAGTCTTTAGTGAATGTGACACCTAGGTATTTTACCGTATCAACTACTGCTAGGTCACCTCCAGCTAATTTGTAAGCAAATCCCGTTGATCTTTTAAAGAAATTTACCACTGAACATTTATTATAATTTAGAGTCAATCCCCAGTTAGAACACCATTTAGTAATGCAATCTAAATCCTGCGCTAGAATAAAACGATCCTCATCCCCAGATATCTCCCGATAGATCACCGTGTCATCCGCAAACATCCTAATGTTACTTTTCACTTCGCGGTTCAAATCGTTAACAAAAATCAAGAAAAGTAACGGCCCGATCACACTTCCCTGAGGTACCCCCGACGTGACTCGAACGCTGTCGGAACTAGCGCCATCAAGGACTACCCTCTGTTCCCGCTCTGAAAGAAAATCTTTAACCCAACTTATGGCGCCCTTGTTTATACCCGCGACCTTTAATTTATGAATGAGTTTACCATGTGGGACCTTATCAAATGCCTTTTGAAAATCTAAGAAGATGGCATCCACTTGCCTACCTCTCTCACCAGATACAAGTAAATCATGTGTAAATAATCCTAATTGGGTTTCGCAGGAGCGGGTTTTCCTGAATCCGTGTTGATTGTCACTTAAAAAGTTAATGTTGTCAAGGTGTCTCATTATTGAACTGACAATTATGTGCTCTAATATTTTACAACAGATAGAAGTGAGAGATATAGGTCTGTAATTACTGGGATCCTCCCTGTCACCACTTTTAAAAATAGGCGTTATTTGCGCGGTTTTCCAAATCTTAGGTACTTTGCACTCTGTGAGGGATTTGTTAAATATAAATTCAAGGTACGGGGCAATGTTTGGAGCTAAATGTTTTATCACCCTAGCTGGTATATTTTCGGGACCCGGGGATTTGTTGGGTTTAATCTCATTAAGTAATTTTAGAATTCCTTGTTGGTCCACTGTTATTTTTTCCATGGGTGGAGTATGTATTGTTTCTTGGAGATATGCGGTGGCAACATCATTCGAGAAAACGCTTTGGAAGAATGAATTTAAGATGTTAGCTTTAACCTCGCTGTCTGTATGAATTACATTGCTACAATCCCTTAAGCAAGCCACGGTTTGTTTACTCCCATTTACTTCCCTAACATATGACCAGAAAGCTTTGGGGTCAGTGTTCAAGTGCTCGCAAAGTACTTTGCGTTTAAATTCCAGTAAGGCGCTACGTAATTGTTTTTTGGTTTCAATTTTAGAGGATCTATATGTGTCCCATAATTGTGTATTCTCAGGAGATGATGTGTTCACGCCTGCCCTCTTTACCCTAGAGTGTAGCATTCTCTGCTTTCGAAGGGCTTTTCTAACGTCTTTATTGTACCACCTGGGGTCGCGATTTGCTTTAACGTATTTTATAGGTATGAAATCTACGATTCCTTTTTGCATGATATTGACAAATTCTGTCCAAGTTTCTTCCACGTTGGCATGACTTAAGCGGGTTTTGAACTCGGGTAGTGAAAAGTTTAATTGATTGGCAAAAGATTCAAAGTCTGCTTTATGGTAATTATAAATTTTTCTTTTTGGTTTAACAATCTTTTTTATTGCTATGTCCAAATGGACATTAATTGCTTTATGGTCACTCAAGCCCTCATCAGTTGATACACTAATAATACGTTCCGGCGTGTTTGTAAGAAATAGATCCAATATGTTTTTACCACGGGTGGGCATGCGTACTGCTTGATGGAGGGAGTTTCTTTGAACCAATTTTATCATGGAATTGCAAGATTCGCGATCGCGGGTCCCAGATTTAACGATATTGCTGTCCCAATCTATACCAGGGAGGTTAAAGTCGCCACCAATTATGTTTATGCTGTTATTATATTTACGTGTAAACTTGTGAATTTGATCGTTGAGGGTGTGAAGTGTTTTCAAATCTGAGTCTGGAGGTCTGTAGAAAGAGCATAAATTTATGTTGGGTTGATTGGTCCGTAGTAAGGTGCACCAAACACTTTCTATGTTATTATTTTCAAATGAAACTTGCCTGCTTTCAAAATGACTTTTAACTGCCACGAAAACCCCTCCTCCGGGTCTTGTATCTCTATCGTGTCGGTAAACTTTGAAATATATTGGGAAAATTTCTTGGTCACTAATATCATTGCACAGCCAACTCTCTGTGCCTAATACTATATCAGCGGAATGAGTTTGGATTATGTGTTCTAGATCCGCTGATTTGTTCTTGAGGCTTCTGCAATTTATAACAAGTATAGTTAAATTATTTTGATGTTGAATAACGTCCTTATTAGTGTCTGACTGTAATTTAGGACGCCTTTGTGGGGAAGTGCGTGTCACATGTCTTTCTAAATCATTGCCAGTGTTGTCAATGACTTTTATATTTTTATTAATAATATTATACGCGCTATCCCCAGATGTTATTGACCCACTAAGTGACCTGCTCTCTATCCTAAAAAAGGCCTACAGTGGTCGAGTATCCTATCCGCTACCTTACTCGCCGCTTCCGCCGTGTAATGGACCCCAGATCGGTTAAGGGGAGTCCTGCAAGATCGGAGGGTTGGTCTGAGGTCGACGAAGGAGGCTCCTATGTCCGAGCAGAATCTCGATAGTCTCTGGTTTATGCCTTCCACTCGGCTCCAAACCAGAGACCCGCGATCCTCCCTCGGAACGATGCTGCAGACCGTTAGTCCCAGCCGAACCCCCTCGACGCCCTGGACGCGCTTCACCTCGGAGCTCAGTTCCCTAAGGGAACGGAGGACCTCCTCGGATCCACGGTCCGTGACGTCGTTGGTGCCCACATGGGCCACGACCTGCAGCCTAGAGCACTTCGTGCCTTTGACCGCCGCCTCGATCGCCTTCGTCACCTGAGGGACTCCTCCGCCTGGTATACACCAGGCGGTCACCCGTTGATCGGCGCCTACGCGGCGCGCCCTCTCCCTCAATGGGACCATTACACGACGGACATTCGAGCTACCTATTACTACAATTCCCTCCCTTCCCGTTCCCTGACGTCTTACCCTAGGCAGTGCCCTCGGAGTAGGGGTAGGGGCTGCAGGTACGGTGGTGCTGTCATCCGACAACACCTGGTACCTGTTGGAGACGGGGATGGTATCTGCCTCCGCAGAGTCCAATCCACGCCGCAGCGTTACCTTCCCCTTGCCCCGAGAGACAACCCTCCAATCGTCTGACCTACGGACGTGAGACACTCCCTCGTTGGGAGATGGGACACGGGGTAGGTCTCTAATCGCCCAGCCACGTGTAGCATTCGGACGAATCCGTGCACCCATATGGGCGTGGCGGGTTTTCGTATTCCCATTTTAATCTCATTAAGCAATTTTAGAATTCCTTGTTGGTCCACTGTTATTTTTTCCATGAGTGGAGTATGTATTGTTTCTTGGAGATATGCGGTGGCAACATCATTCGAGAAAACGCTTTGGAAGAATGAATTTAAGATGTTAGCTTTAACCTCGCTGTCTGTATGAATTACATTGCTACAATCCCTTAAGCAAGCGACGGTTTGTTTACTCCCATTTACTTCCCTAACATATGACCAGAAAGCTTTGGGGTCAGTGTCCAAGTGCTCGCAAAGTACTTTGCGTTTAAATTCCAGTAAGGCGCTACGTAATTGTTTTTTGGTTTCAATTTTAGAGGATCTATATGTGTCCCATAATTGTGTATTCTCAGGAGATGATGTGTTCACGCCTGCCCTCTTTACCCTAGAGTGTAGCATTCTCTGCTTTCGAAGGGCTTTTCTAACGTCTTTATTGTACCACCTGGGGTCGCGATTTGCTTTAACGTATTTTATAGGTATGAAATCTACGATTCCTTTTTGCATGATATTGACAAATTCTGTCCAAGTTTCTTCCACGTTGGCATGACTTAAGCGGGTTTTGAACTCGGGTAGTGAAGAGTTTAATTGATTGGCAAAAGATTCAAAGTCTGCTTTATGGTAATTATAAATTTTTCTTTTTGGTTTAACAATCTTTTTTATTGCTATGTCCAAATGGACATTAATTGCTTTATGGTCACTCAAGCCCTCATCAGTTGATACACTAATAATACGTTCCGGCGTGTTTGTAAGAAATAGATCCAATATGTTCTTTCCACGGGTGGGCATGCGTACTGCTTGATGGAGGGAGTTTCTTTGAACCAATTTTATCATGGAATTGCAAGATTCGCGATCGCGGGTCCCAGATTTAACGATATTGCTGTCCCAATCTATACCAGGGAGGTTAAAGTCGCCACCAATTATGTTTATGCTGTTATTATATTTACGTGTAAACTTGTGAATTTGATCGTTGAGGGTGTGAAGTGTTTTCAAATCTGAGTCTGGAGGTCTGTAGAAAGAGCATAAATTTATGTTGGGTTGATTGGTCCGTAGTAAGGTGCACCAAACACTTTCTATGTTATTATTTTCAAATGAAACTTGCCTGCTTTCAAAATGACTTTTAACTGCCACGAAAACCCCTCCTCCGGGTCTTGTATCTCTATCGTGTCGGTAAACTTTGAAATCTTTTTTAGTGCTAGTTAACGGAAACGAAAGAGCTTAACGATATAATGTCATGCGTTGGGGCTCGCTAAAGATTTAGGAAGTTATTAATCAAGGAAAGAGCAAAAATACTACTGAATATTACTGATTCTGTATCATTAATACTAAATCTCTAAAATAATGCATGAAAATTACTAAGAATCGAATATTAGGTATAAAATGTTTACGACCTTAATAAGCCTTTGGCATTCCTTTAAATATTTTATTCGGACATTAATTTCTTTGATTTACAGACACTGTATTTCACTGAAAAACAAGTTGAAATATGTAGTTTACAATATGTGAAAATACGATTTATTATAAATATATCTTCGAAAATTTATAACCATTTATCACACAATGGACATATTTATAGAGATCTGCACGTATTTTAAGTCAACCATTTCACATTTATTATTTAGATCATCTGCTCCAGCACAAATACTGTTACGTGAGATGCCATGTGATTTACCATTTGAGAATTTGAGAGGGATTCGTTAGGATAAGGAAAGTCCTCCATGAATATTCCACATAATCATGGTAAGCGTTGAGTGTTTATCATTTTTTTAGCAACATGAAATCATAAATATCAATTCCATTCAAAACCATTATCGAGTATTCTCTCTTGCGATGATGCCATTATTCATTTTTATGGCCGTGTTGATTGGCCGTTTTTTACCAAAAAACAGAAGAAAAAGGCCTATATTCATATTTATTCTCTAAACTTTTCCCAAAAGTGATGGTTTCGTGAATGCATATTCATTTACGCACTTGATCGCGTAATATTTTAGTCTTATGCGAAATGCGTTTTGAGATGTTAAAGTTCTACTGGGGCGTAGTAATCTCGTATGTTTTGCTGTAATGACCCTTCCCGCATGAGACTGCCATTCAATTAATATACTGCTCGTTACAATACTGATTATTCTCCTTTGTTTGTTTTCAAGTTTCTCCTTCCATCTTCCGTCTCTCTCTCTGTGAGGGGGACGCTTCCACTGCCTGCGGCGGTGTGTCATGCACATTCCCTACCTGTGTCCTTGGGGGCGGAGTCCATGAGTTACACGTCCCTGTGGAGGTGGAATTTCCCCTTCTTACTTTTCAAATATAATTTGCTTATTATTGGCTAGATTTTTACTACATTCTAAGTTGCATGTGTACCTTAGTCAATAGAATATGTATTTGCATGCAAGTAAGTTAAAAAGATTTTAGCCTGACTGTGCGCCACTGTGCTTGTAGTTTTGCATAAATATGTTCGTTTCCCATGTGGCATTGTTTTCTTTTACGGTTGGTGACCTAACACCCCCCACCGCCCGCCCTCGCGGCGGCTTGTAGGGTATTATGTAGACGTAGTCCAGTTGGCAGAGCGCTGAGGTACTAGCCGAGGATCGAGATTCAAATCCGCGTAATGCCTCAGCTTTACCCAAGCAGTGTTTAATTTAGCGGTGAAAACTGGAACTTCGTGGGAAATCACAGGTGGCACAGGAAAATGTACTGACCTTGACGAGTGCATTAACGTATAAGGTTTAATGGTAGTAGTTATTAGATGAGGCGATCGACAACTGAGGTCATTTGCACGTGCTTTTCTAAGGGTACGGACATAGCAGACTTTCCCTCCCATTTTCCTTTGCCGTGGTGTCCCTCCGCACATCATCGCGGTGGTTTTCGGGAACATGTAGGTTAGCCACGTAGGTTAGATGGTGCGGGATAACTTTGGCCGTTGTAGCTTCCTTCCAAAACCCTTCCTTCACCGTCCGCTCATTCCTTTTATACTACCTCAAGTCCACCTTAACCATAGAAAATTCAAGGGGTCGTGAAACTACCCGATAGCTCTCAACTCGAATGACGACGGGAAGCTGGAGGGGTAGGGAAAGGTTGGAGGGAAGGAGGGAGGAGTTTCGGATGGCGAGAAGTAATGGAGAACTTTTGAGAAGGTGCGAACGTGGCAATTAAGGGACGATTCAAGGGGGAGCGGACTCTGAAAGGTCGTTAGATAAGCGGAGGTTCGGTAACCTAAAGAATGAAAAGAGATGAGAATGAGGGAAATGATAGGGCCACGAATGAAAGCGGTATTTACTGTGGCGATCGAGAGTGGAAGACGACTTGCAGACTCAAGGATGACATCTTGATACGCTTATCCCAAGGCTGACGGCAAATCTTTAAAATAGAGGGCATGTGGGAAATAGATCGTCCTTAGTAAAATTACCCGGGGGTTTACTACTTACATTCCCTTAATACTTTGTAAAGACGTTTTCAGCAAAAGAGTGTCTGTCAAGTCCTCACTAGTCATCAGTTTAGTATATTGCCAGGCGTTTATCCAGCTAAACGCGAGGTGGATAATGATTAAAATTAAAAATGTGTCTAACTCAGCGCTGTTCAAAGACATAATTCAAACTTTTGAATCACTAGTTTTATTAATTTCTTTTGTACTTCAGACTTTTAATGAATTAACTCTGGAGAGAGAGGAGTTCTATCTTGGAATTTTTAGTTCTTTTAATATTATAGGTATAATCGGCAACAAACTTCGAATCGACGATCTTGAAAATACATCTCGTCTAATGCCATTTTGGAATAGCAAAATGAGTCAGACAAGTGGAACTTGACGAATGATTTTCTCGCCAATTGGTTAGTCATTTTTAAAAAATAAATATATTATTGTTCCTGAATGTTTTGCAAATAATGAATTATTTGTTTTTTTAAGCACGTATTTGTGATCGAAATCCTTGATGTTATTTTTACACATGGTGTATTTAGTGAAGCACGCCCATGCGTTCGTTTAAGCGCGTCGTTCTTTCATGTTCAACGAATGTGTTGACGTCTAAGAGACTATTTATAAATGGCAAGAAATGAAATCATGGGCTCAGTTATTTACCCTGGCTTTACAATTTTAAATGCTACATTTGGAAACATCGCTGATTTTCTGGACTACGTCGCATTAAATTAGATGTAAAAATTCTCTGTATATTAAATGAAACTGAGTCCTGAATGTTATAAAATAATTTCAAAATTATTTGTTTATTTAAAATATTTCACGTAATTGTTTAAACGGTGGTCCTGCTAAGCGTTAAATGAAATATTATTGCTAGATTATCATTTACTTAATTCCCAAGTGCCGTGATTTGCGCAGTCAGGAACTCTGAATTATGTTGTGTGGGTTTTTTAATAATACAAACGTTGGCATACCGTTCTAATCTGATAATTTTATTTTGACAAATGTAAATAGTTAGCAATAAAATTCTTGACTCTAAATATGAACTCACCACAGTTAGACGGTTGTTGTCATTATAATTAATTATAATAATAATATTATTATTATTATTACTATACATTATTATTATTATATGGAGCGTAGCTATGTACGGCGCGGAAATGTGGTCATTGAAGCAGGAGAATAGACGTAGACTGGAGGCTTTTGAAATCTGGGTTTGGGGAAAAATGGAGAAGGTGAAATGGACAGAGAAGAAAACAAACGAGGAAGTACTTGGTATGGTGGGCGAAGAGAGGGGTTTGTTGGGAGAAATCCTGTGGAAGCAGGAAAAGTGGATGAAGGCGGTATTGACCGGCAGTGGGATTTTGAAGACGGTAATGGAGGGGAGAATGTTAGGCAAACGAGGAAAGGGAAGGGACAGGATAGGGATGTTGAACGGGATGAAGGGAAGAAGAAAGTACTCAGAGATGAAGTGGGACCTGATGTAGAGTAGGATACTGGGTTTTGTATTTTTTAGGAATCACAAAATATTTATTTAGTAGCTGTGTCCATCCAAAAAACTACCTTAAATGGTAGATTACCTTATAATAATAATAATATTATTATTATAGTTAGAGGGTTTTACCATTATTACGGCTGTATTAAATAAAGTAAAACCATTAAAAATTAATATATCAATGCCTCTTATTTAATTCATATAAAAAACCATAATGGTCCGGTAATAATAATATCTCGCCTATCAAACCATTATAAAAAATGTGGAATACAGTGCTACAGTGAAATTCGTGAAAAAGGTTAACCTTTTGAATCCAATATTCGTGACCATCGATAGAATTTAATTTAAGAAAAGGAAGGCTGTTAGGAGAAAATAATATGAATACTAATACCCTAAATAAAAACCCCGCCCCAAGGAAAAATATTTGCCACCATTTCAGAAATAGAGAAAATTTCTACGGACGAGCTTATGAGCATTCCGGAATAAACGTTCCAGGAATGTTGTGAAAAAATGGAAACACCATCGATATAAGTTTGGTAGGGCACTAGTTAGAAGGCAATTCTGACCAATAATTTTAAATAAAATTTCAGTACATTTTTTGTAATACATAAAGTTCTGGAATTTTTCCAAAAGGCCTAGTGGTGAATTATGATGGTTGTGCGTTTTCCATTACTGTTAAGAGGAAAGTGGATTACAAATCAATAAATTTTCTTAGAATGCATTTTTAGGCTTATCACTCATTGTAGAGACATATCATCACTTCGAGAGTATGGAATGGATAGGACCTTCCTGTGGCTAAATTAGACTGATTGTGATCGAGGAGTGGTGGCCGGAGAGTACTCATCGATGAAGTGGAATGGTGTGATACAAGATGTCCACGGAGACAAACTTTGCATTCACCTTTCATGAACTACACTCATACATTACTCCCGTGAGCCACCGTTAGGCCTCGTGATGAAGGGCACAAATATGTACATGCACTAATATTAGTTCGCGCACGTATTTCATTACATATTTTCTCATTCACACAAACATTCGCACACATGTAGGCGTATGCAAATCGTTCATTAATAGGTGTGTTTGACTAAATCATTGAATGTTGCCCTATGAAATACATGCATGTGGAAATTTGCGTTCGATTTTGTAATGGTAGCGTAGTATCGTGCGAGGGAAGAACAAATATTTGAATCGATCAATGACGCTTTTTAGTTCTCTTGTTTTATCCAAATTAGTCGGCACTATCTACCAATATAATTTGCGACTAGAAGAAATCCCTGGTTGTCGCCACGAAACTTGGATGCACTCTATCTTACTTAAATACTTAGTCCCGCCTGCTCTCATTGTGAATCAAGGGGCGTCGAACTTAATTCCTCCAACAACACTCACCCTCCTCTCGGAATAATTTTTAACAAATCTAGCGCATTTTCCCTGGAACTTATCCACTTCCTTAATTTAAGAGAGGATAATTTACGTATCTAATATTAATTAACGTAAGGAACGTTAAGTAACCTAATATACATTCATTAACGTAGCGTACTTTGCGTAATAACTTAAGGATGTCCCTTCATGAGTAAAAGGCGGGACAAAGGTGGTTTGTTTTGGGTACGCACGGTGTTTATGGTGCCTGAAATCCGTGTATCGATGGCGTTTAAGCAGCTGAAAGAGACCAGGCGTAATTATAAAGGTTTTATATCCTTTGTAAACTACCTAAATAGGTATGTAAGAGAAAGAGTTTTTCTATTGAATAAAATGGATATTTAATGGCTAGAGTTCCACTTGAATTTTTAAAGAAGACTTCGGCTTTTCCGCGATGTCAGGTACTGCCGTCGATTTTGATAGCTACACCTGCTGTCGTCTTTGGAGCGCTAATTTACTGGACACCACGAGATGCAAGGTAGATTGACCTTCAAAATGTCGGCTGCTAAATATTTTGCCAAGTGAAAAAACCAAGAAGTCTTCGCATAAATCATACGTCGGGGATTTTTCAAATATTTATTCGCATAAGAGCATTTTTGAAGAATATAATATCGAAATATACTAAACTGTTAGGTTTCTTCAAAACATTTGGTCCGAAAGAAAGGTAGTGTTTTGATTTTTTCGTCGCCGCAATAATTGATTTGTAGCGTTAGGTAATGTTAAAAGTGAAGAAGATTTTGAAAAGAGATATTTTAGACTTTGGGCAGTCAATGAGATTGTCCCTGTTCGACACAGTACAAGTATTGTATGTTGCGATGACGCTGATCTTTTATCGGTTTTATTTCAGTATTGCCTGACGGTATTACCTTGCATTCTCTCATCAATTAAGTTTCCGTTACAGGCAATTCTCAGTGTACGACATTTCAACTGAAGTTCTACACCTAGGGAAAAGTAAATTATTCTGGGAAAAATAATGATGACATAATTATAACACTCTTATGCTTGCTATTTCTAAGGCTAAGGTGCAATGATGCACGTTTGAAAATATTCTATTTTTCAATAGTTACAAATTAATTTATAGTCAAACGAATCATTTTACACTGCAGTTTTCGTAGTAATTGACCTATTCTTTGTCGTTTTGGGACAATCCTGTGCCTGTCTTTTAACACACGATTTCTTCAATCATACGTATATTCAGAATTCGCCTTCCCGTGTCAAAATGGGATTTCCAAGCTATTCTTTCTGTCCTCAGCAATGTTTTAGCTACAGATTTAACGCATAAGATTAGACTCACATTTTTCAGTCCTCGTGATTCCCCCAATAGAGATCTCTTACGATGAAAGTGGAAGGGCGACGAATGAACGGGCAGGCAATGCTACGTGTTTAAAGGGAAAGGGTTGCTGGTCTATTCATGGCGGACAAAGGGGGTGCGGATCGGGGGGCGGAAGGGCGAAGGATGGCGTTAAGGAGAGGCGGAGGGAGCCATCTGGTCTTATGAATGAATTTCTGAGGTTCCTCCAGAAGACCGTTTTGCGACGCTATTGTCAGCAAGAAAGTTGCTAGAGCATTGACTCCGGCCGGGGCATAAAAGAGGCCCGACTAAACCTTGCCGAGCCGTTGAATAATTGAGGCCTTCAAAAGTAGTGGTTTCTCGGCTCAAATTTGATGAAACCCCCTGAAGAAATTTCGCAGGATTCCGTGCAAGAAACTGTGAAATCACACCCACTAGCAATGCTGTATTCTATCCGATTCATTTCTTGTTCATTAATTTTTTTTACCACTCCGGGAACTAAGTCGTAAACAGGTCAATTTAATCGTAATAACCGGTGTTATGAACGATTCCCTACCAAAAACATTCTTACTTCTAGCATTTTTAAGATTCCCATTTGACCAAGCAAAAGAGCAAAGGTCAGAGAAGTGGTATGCCCTTTAGACTATCGAAGGTTATAAAAGAAAGTTCCAGTGAAATAAGGTTGTTATTTTTTAAAATAAGTGGTTCAGATAGTAAATTCCTAAGGTTGCGCCAAGTTCGAGTTCTCAAATCTTATTCTGGGGCGGGATTTCATATTTTAGGGATTTCTCTACATCTACTTAATACCCCGCAAGCCGCCGCTAGGGCGTGCGGCGGGAGGTGTTAGGACACCACCCGTAATTAGTAAAGAAAAAAACCGTATGCAAAAGCCACAAATTTATATCATCCACAAACAAAACATGGCATAGAACGCTTACACCCCACACACATGCAAACACTCAAACTACCAACTAACATACACATGCACCTACAAATATACCTAATATCTCTGCAATGTTTAATTTTGTTCCGACTTGTAAATTCAGTGTTTTTAATATTTCCAGAGTGACTTGGGTTTCTTACTATTATGATTTCTAATTGCTCGGGGAAAGAATGAATATTTGTATCCATCTATCTCTATCTATTTCACCACTTTTGTGGTGGTTCAAAAAAATGATATTGGATAACCCTATTGTTAGTCAAAATATTACTATTTGTTGAATGACAATTTAAAAAGAACGAAGTCTTAAAACGAATCTTGCGTTACTCTCCTTAAACTATTGATAGTTGCTTCGGTATTGAGCAAATATACCCCATGGATGAGTGGCGAGGATGAAGGTTTTAACCCTCTGACATCCCATCCTCCTTGAGTCCGTGACTGGATTCATTCATCTCAATATACCTTCCGTGAAGAGAGTAATTGCATTCGCATGGAAGGGTCTCTGAGAACAAATCAGGTTGAATTTGCGCGCGTCTGTTTACGGCGATGACCCATGCAACGTCAAAATCCGACCGTTTGGAGTTTAAAGCGAATCCGGAAAATTCAGACCGAACGATACGGTGTGGATCCGAGCGAGGCGATTGCGAGCTATTTAGAAGGCTGCGGTTGGTACGCTGGCTAGCGACAGCACATGCACATACTATGTGCTTAAGTATGCTCTTCCACATCTACATTAATACCGCGTGATGCGCCATAAAGGTGTGTGGCAGAGGGAGTAAGCACCAGGTGGGATGGCTAAGGGATAAGGAAAAGAAAGAGTGATGTAACTGTTATTAGTTACTCTCATTCATTACCATGCAAGCCAACGCTATGGTGTGCGGCAAGGGGTTGATACACATCAGACTAATTTTGATCCTTATATGACCCTACCGCGGTCGGACATTGTTATTATGATCCCCTATCGTTCGTGGAAAAAATTACATCTTAAATCTATCTGTTCTACACTAAACCATTCTAATTTTACTTACATGATCTCTGCTACCGTAGTGTGATGAGGGTAAGAGTACATTTTCAAAATTACTTCTAAAGAGATTTCCTTCCCATTTATGCAAGAGATTTAATCTGTAATTTAACCTTTACTCCGTGAGTGATTCCCAACATAGCTGCTTTAATATTTTGGATGCGCTACTAAGTTCGTCATAACAGCGTTTTACAAATCTAGCTCCTCTACGCGGCACGCGATCCAATTCGACAGTCAATCCAACTTCGCGAGGATCCCATATACTTGCAGCATATTCTATATGAGGCCTAACCAACGATATATAACATTTCTCTTTGACCTTTTCATCACATTTACCCAATACAGGATTAGCATATCATATTTTTTTATCTTTCCCGCATACATGCATTCCCCGTATGTATTTCACCCTAGAGAGGTCGTAAGTAAAGAGAAGGGAAAAAAAACATTCACTAAATACACGGAAAAAAGGAAATATCCATTAATATGCTGGCGAAAAACATAGTTCCATGCAATTATTAATATCACCCACCGAAAAAGTTATTTCATATAAGATAAAAAGTTCTTGTGTAGCGGTCTACCTCTATGCTAACTCTATGCTGCGGTGTTCTACGGAATATCTGTGTGACAAAGTACTCTAGTATTCTGCCAATAATTGTAATGAAGTTAAATGACACACGCAAACACTGGGGAAATATCAAACATCTAATACCTCAACATCTTGTGCGACACACTAATCTTATTAATTGAAATGTTGATGTTCTTTCAGAATAAAACAAATTAAAAATCAACTGAATTTTTAGCTCCGAGATATTTCACTTTATTTCGAAATAGTTTCGTTCCTGTCTCGATTTCCTTTCTTCGTGCTCCGTGCCATTTAGCCTGACTAACACCATTAACTGATTGAAGGTAAACGAATTATCGTGTCCTGATGGAAGGGTCGCTTTGAGTCAGGAGCGAGGGCGCGCGAGTTCGAGTATTAGCTAGTTTACTACTTCTACACGGTCTAGTTATGCATGAAATTGACTCAAGGCTTCTAATTTGTGCTTAAAAATATAGTTTGGGCATAAGTTTAGAATTCTCACTCCATCAACTTTATGCTAAAGACACCACGAGCACATCTATCAACCCGAAGACCGGTTTCATAGGTAGAGATCACCCAGTACTAAACCAAACGGCGTGTAAAATTCACTCATCAGGGTAAGGGGACCAGATCCTCTCCCAGTGCTGCCTATTGTTTCCCAGGAAATTCTGGTGCCCAAAAATCACAGTTTGGTTGAAGCTAAGGGATCTCCGAGAGGCATGCCAGGTAATCGAACCTGAGCCAACCGGTCGGTAACCCATATTATTTGCTATCTGATAAATATTATTTCCGTGAGTAAAATATACTTCAAGATTGCATTAAAAAAACTTCTTGTTGAGATCTATTTAACAATTTTTTACTTATCTATCGATTGCAGGCGTACAACAAACGTGCCTGTCGTCTTAAGAATTGAACCGTGATTGGTACTATAGTTCGCCGTAGCTGAAAAACTAATGGATAAAGTAAGGAAATTCATGTTTCTGGTTTAGGTGAACGTACGATAATCACTGATTAGTCCGATGTATGTAAAATTCATAGCAGGTGTAAGACGTGAGAAATATTTTATTATTGAATATGATAGTCAGGATTTTTTTAGCAAAACATTTATCATACCATTTTTCAATAAACATTGTGGCTAATTTTCCAATTCTTTAACCTGGTTACGACCAAACAATCCAATTTACGGTAAAAATTAAAAAAAGCGATTGAATGTTTTCCAGTGCCAACACATGTATCCCAAAAGATAATCTTTCATCAAAATCTATAGAATGTACATTTAAGTTTAGTCCAAGTAATATATTGTGGCCACAAAATACTTATGGGTACTCACAAAAAATTAAATTCTTTGCGTCAACATATATATATATATATATATATATATATATATATATATATATATATATATATATATATATGTTGACGCAAAGATATATATATATACACTTGTATGGAATTTAAGGAAGAATGTTCACGAAATGACGAATGTTGAAAACGGGAAGGAATAACGAAAAGAATTAATCGAATTTTGAATTTAACAGGTATGTATACGTATCAATATGAAATATCATGTTGACCTTATGCTGTAAAAGCTTTTGAAACCACTTAGGCACTTCTAATTACATGAAAAACATGATTCAATTTTAATATATAATCATTAATGTATTGTTATAATAATAATTACTTACGGTGATTATTTTTGTATTAATGATAATTTTTCACCAATTGAGTGTTATTTCTTTTCAAATAAAATGTATGATCAGCATTTGCAGTAAAGGCAATTTAACATAGAAAAATATATCATTGCAGTTTAAAGCCAATTTTAGGTTATTTATGATAGAATTCATTTAATTTATATTCATTATAAGAGGATGAAAAAACTAATGATTATTCATTTTATCGACTTAATAATGATAGAAGACCTTTGGAATGAATTTCCGGTTATATGCGTTGGTTTTGATTGGAAAAAATAATCTTAAGTCTCTAATTAAATGCATTATTAATGATTACGTATTGTTTGTTTGAAAAAAAGGATGGCATAAAAGAAGTAATGTAGCTGAAGCTGATCGTATCATAATTTTTTCCGCGATGGCGAAAAGATAAGGCAGGAGTCTACAAGAGCTAGGCAACCATTTGTAAAATTAAATAAGGAAAACGTTTACATGAAATGAAAGGTGCAAAATATAAAGCTAAAATATTTTTCACCATTCACGGAAAAAATTACGTGAATTCTAAAACAAGAAACACACGTCACTAGTCAATACATGTCAGGAGGGAATAGTTCGAAAAAGCCAAAATTGCCGTTTCCGATGCAACAGCAGTTGTGCAGCAGGTCGGAAGGATGATCAGGAGTGAGAGAAGAAAATTTTTTACGTGTATGATAAAACTAGCTGTTTTGTAATTGAGAATAAGATGACCACCGCAGTGACAAACTGAAAGGAAAGTTTGATAAGGGAAAGATGAGGTAAGACGCCACGCCAAAATGAGTCGAATATCGCGTGATATTTACATTTTCGAGAAAAGGAGGTCAAGTTCACCTCCTTGTGACACTTCCTTATTCCCAAATGGTCGCAATTACCATAACACTGTCCAAAGTAAAATCTATAAAATAATAATATGTTAAAAAACCTTTGAAAAGTCTCTTAAATATATTTATATTTAATACGTTTTAGTCTGAATTTTTTAAATTGAGGTTAGCTCAACCCCTATGCGTATCGTGTTTTTTCAGTATTATAACCCGCACTCCTTACCCCTGAAGGGGATGAGGTTAATTCAGGTCAATTTTGAAGACTTTTCACCTAGCCTATTCCATAGTTTCATATTCTGCTGGGGTTTTTTGAAAAGATGATGGTCTGAAACAGAGGGGATGGAAGTTATCAACTTCAAAAGGGTGCAAATTGTGCGTAGCATAAATTAAATCGCCCGACTTGTCAGGTAGTGTCTTGTTGGACGGAGCTTAGAAATTTAGCTATTTTCGCAGCAAACCAAAATCCACCTAAAACGGTAGACTACTAATCAAATTATCAAGTGGCTCTTGCAAGGAGTTGAGGATAAGATAGGACTAACTTCTATTTACTGTCACTTGGATCGAAATATTTTCCGAGTATTTTGTTTCCATCTCAGAAGAAAGAGATCCAGAAATGAAAAGAAAATTAGCTTCATGCTACAAGGATGAATAACCCAAGCGGAAGACAGTAAATCGTCAAACCATGACTGGGAATTCTAGAAATGGTCTCAAAGACGCGAAGATAACTTTAGTTAATTCAATTGTGGCGGCCGTTGGATTTGTGGAAAGTGGAAAGATTTCCGGAGAAAATATTATGTTGTTCACTCCCAAGTAACTCAAGGGACCATGAATCTATCTCAAGTAATGAAACATTGAGACCAGTGCGGACTTAATTTCGCTCAGCCCACGCCTCTTCTCGAATATACGGGGAACTCCGGGTCTCCGAGAGGGAAAGTTTACAAGACATTAGCATCCTCCCCGCCTCGCATCCATTCCGACGCAACGACGATGATTATTCCGGCCTCCCTAGGATTGGTCCCGGAGAATAATATATTCGCCAAGTGTACGCCCAACACCAATCTAATGCGATCCATCTCGACGTGAATCCAACAATAAGGGGTGCCCTCTGTGGAGAAATTGGTGCCGTTTGTTGCTCTCCTCTCTCAGAAGGCGATGACCCGAGTTTTATTTTAACAATACCCCAACCGTCAAGGACATGCTATGCGGAGCGAACGTCTGGCCATTACTGTTTTAGCGTGACTAAATAAATCTAGTTTCCCCCTGTGTTTTACCCGACATGGCTCAGGTAGGAAGAAGTCTTCGCAGCTGAAATTAGGGTCGGAAGGCATAATAGAAAAAGCATATCCGCTTTGGAATATATATATATATATATATATATATATATATATATATATATATATGTATATATATATGTATATATATATATATATACGTACATATACACATATACATGTACATATATATACATATATATATCCCCTCCCACAGACTACAACCTTGACATGGTGGAAGGGCTTCTGCGTCCCGATGACCCCTAGAGTGGTACTGGCAGGAGTAATGATAATTACTCCTGGTAGGGTCACCCATGGTAGGCCGAAGGTTAGGGGCTAGACGAATGTAGTCCATGCAGCGTCTGTTCCTCATTGAGGCGGCTGCAAAGGCGTCTGACCCCAGTGGGGTGGCCAGTAAGTGATGGTGTCACGTTAAAAACACTATTGAGGAAGGCAACGGGAAACCACCTCAATTATCATTCCCAAGATTTAAATTATGGACAAAACAGAGATTTTGAGTCCTGGCAACTACGGGGTTCGGCCCATTCGGCCGCGTGTCGTGCCCGCCAGCGGGGGAGACAAGGCTTCCGCGGTCGTCATCCAACGAAACCCATGCCAAAGAAAACCGGCAGCAACAGGACAGAAGACGCAGGAGGAAAAGAAGACCAAAATAGTTAGAATAAGAACGTGGAATGTTAGGACAATTTTGAGGATAGGAAAATTAGAGAATATTAAGCGAGAGATGGAAATAGGAAATATTAATATTTATTAAATAAAGAGGTATAGCCAACATAGAACAGGCAATGGATAGAATATTACTAACAGATATAAAAGGAGAACCGACGAACTTGGTCATTGTTAAGTTATACATGCCACGGAGTAACCATACGGAGAAAGAGGCCGAAAGGATAAACGAGCAGTTAGAGGACATAATCGAGTGTTTTGCTGCAGGAAAACACTTGATATCGATGGGGGATTGGAATGCGACGGAAGGCGAAGTGAGAGATGGTGATGAGGTGGGGGACTACGGTAGGCACGAGGAATGACCGCGGGGAGAAAGCAGTTGAGTTCTGCAGGAGACAGGGGTTAGTCTTCACCAAAACTTGGTTTAGACACCACAAAAGACGCAGGTATACATGGGAAATGCCAGGTGACTCAGAAAGGTATCAGCTAGATGATATCCTGGTTAGACACAGGTTTAGGAACAGTGTGATAAATTCCCACAGCTTCCTGGGAGCGGATGCGGACTCTGACCACAATTTAGTTGTTATGAAATGTAGCGTCCGTTTCAAAAAGATAAGGTAGGAGCGGCGAGTTAGAAAATGGAATTTAGAAGCTTTGAATTGTTTGAAAAGGAAGGAATACAAACAGGCGGTAGAGGAAATCATGGAGGGTGGTAAAGAGTTTAGTATTATCGAAGAAAAATGGGAAAGGATCAAGAAAGGGTTGTCTAAAGCCGTAATGACACTATTGGAACCGTTAACGCTAAAAGGACTAGAAAACCATGTATCACGGATGAGATGATTATAAAGATAGATGAGCGGCGAAAATGAAAGAATATAAATACAAAATTAGGCAAAATGAAGTACAAAGAATTGAACAATAAATTGAGGCGAGCAACAAATAAAGCAAAAGAAGCATGGTGGAAGACGCAGTGCGAGGATATGGAAAGTCTGCAGAGGAAGGTTGAAATCGGTGCGCTGTACAGCAAAGTTAAATCTTTATCGGGAAGTAAGAAAGGACAGTTAGAGATAAGGCGGGTAAGGTAATAGTTGACGCAGGAAAGATCCAAAAGAGATAGAAGGGGTATATAGAAGAACTGTATAGTAAAGAACTTAGACCAACAAAGTTAGACATTGGAAAAGAATATGACGTAGAGGAAGACAGCTTAGGTCCAGGCATACTTGACAATGAGATAGAAAGGGGATTAAGGGAGATGAAACTAAATAAGACCGTGGGGGTGTTTAATATTCCCGCGGAACTATTGAAAAGTTTAGGAAAATATGGGAGGAAGAGGCTATATGGGCTGATTCGTAGTATTTATGAGGAAGGAATTTGGCCGTAAGACTTTGTGAGATCAGTTTTAGTTCCTATGCCGAAAAAGGTAAAGGCTACATCATGTGAGGACTAAAGGACGATAAGTTTGATATCCCACGCAGCTAAATTTGTTCTCAGGATAATAAACAAAAGGATAGAGAGTAGGGCAAATTATTACTTAGGGGATGATCAGTTTGGCTTTAGGAAGGGGAGAGGTACGCGTGATGCCATTGCAGTAATGAGATCATTAATCGAGAGGAATATAGAACACAACCAGGAGGTATTTGCCTGTTTCGTAGATTTCGATAAAGCGTTTGATGGAGTGAATTGGGAAACACTAATGGGTATATTGAAGAAAATAGGAATAGATTGGATGCAAAGGAGGCTAATCCGCAACCTGTACATGTCTCAGAGTACTCAGGTGCGGGTGGGGAACGGGGAGTCCGGATGGGGAGTGTTAGGAAGAGGTGTAAGGCAGGGTTGCCCATTATCACCGTCGCTTTTCAACCTGTATGTAGAGGGAAGGGTAGTGGAATGTTGAAGACTGTGATAGAGGGGAGAATGTTGGGCAAAAGAGGAAAGGGAAGGAACAGGATAGGGATGTTGGACGGGATGAAGGGAAGAAGAAAGTACTCAGAGCTGAAGAGGGACCTGATGTAGAGTAGGATGTTGTGTTTTGCTAGGGGTCACAAATTATTTAATAAGTAATTATGCCCATCCAAAAACCTACCTTTACCGGTAGATTACCTCATTATATGTGTGATTTAATTATAATGCCCTTCCTATCTCATCGTCGAGTATGCCTGGACCTAAGCTATCTTCCTCTACGTCTTGTTCCTTTTCTATGTCTAACTTTATTGGTCTAAGTTCTTTACTATACAGTTCTTCTATATATTTCTTCCATCTCTTTTGGATCTTTCATGCGTCGACTATTTTCTTACCCGCCTTATCGCTAAGGGACCTGAAGTAAAGTAGGATGTTGTGTTTTGTTAGGGGTCACAAATTATTTAATTGGTAATTATGCCCATCCAAAAACCTGCCTTAACCGGTAGATTACCTGATTATATATATATGTGTGAGTGTGTGTGTGTTTTTCCGAAGAGTTGGAGAATGCTTTGGCCAGCATCGCAAGTCATCGGGACTTACGGTGTGTGGGATTCTCCTAGGGTGGGCACTGATGCCACCGGTGTCCATCCCTTGGCCTACCCACTAAACTCCCAACTCTTTAGTGCCTGCCCCCCGGAAACCACCGCTAGGCATTACTTCGGTGGGGCAGCCATGCCCTTTAGGCCACTCCCGATGCTATTTCAAGCTCCAGTTGACTCCGCTTCAATCCTCCTTTCTGCCTGTCGCCTTAGGCGACTCAGCTCCTCTACAATTTTTGATGAGAACGCGACCCCAGCATTCCAATCCGACTCGGACCTAAGTAGACAGGACCCTAGCCCTTCTGGTGTCATAGGGCCCTGCCAAGTGCCACAAAATAAGCCTCGTGCCTCGACGAATCTTGGGCACCGAAACAGGACATGTTCTACGCTCTCGTCCTCACCTGGGCAAGCCGGGCACTCCGCACTTCCATACACCCCAATGCGGTGCAAAAAACTGCGAAAGTTGCCGTGGCCGGTAGGTACCTGGGTGAGTTGGAATGTCAGATGGCCATGTCCTCTGCTGATCCATGCTGAGACGTCTGGGACAATCCTATGAGTCCAACGGCCCTCCATAGCTTCATCCCACCTTAGCTGCCACTCTTCCATCAGTGCCGAAGACCATTGATGTCGGCTGTTTGAGCGAGCTAGGTCCGGTCCTGTATTCCGCCTTGATCCGTGGTAATTCCTGGCGCGTTCTTATGCCAGGAGATCTAAGGGAGGAAGTCCTCCTATCACAGGTAGAGCAATGCAGGATACTGAACGATAGGCTCGTGTAACCCTGAGGATCGCAGTTCTGTAAGCTCGACTACAGCTTGCCCCATAACTTCTGTTTTTGCTCATTGCCTCGTACCATATTGGTGCGCCATACATGATAATGGAGATAACCACAGAAGCGAGTAGTCGCCGCCTAGGTTCTTTCGGTCCTCCAGTATTTGGCATGATGCCTGCAAGTGCTCCTGCTACCTTCGATGCCTTGGTTCCTACCTTCTGGAGGTGCTCCTTGAATCGGAGCTTCCAGGGTCTGATACGCCTTCTCCTTGGTTGCTCTGACGCTCCCTTTGAAGTTTCTCATCACCCAATGAAGAGTTTTGAAAGCTTTCGTAAAGTTGTACTCCACATTTAGCCCCCACCCTAAGTTCTTAGTTAAATATACGCCTAAGTATTTGCAAGTATCACTTCTAGGAATGACATTTTCTGAGAATTTATATTCCCTATTGTTTCCATTTGCCTTGTTGCTAAAAGTGATGGATTTGCATTTGTTAACATTAATATCCATCCCATGTTTTGTCACCCAATCCGCCATTTTATTGTCCCTTTGAAGTTTGTCACGGTCTCTGTCATTTTCGACTTTCCTGTAGATAATACAGTCGTCTGCAAAAAGTCTTATCTGAGAATTAATATTTACTGGGATATCATTTATATATATTAAAAACAAGAGCGGGCCAAGTACGCTTCCTTGTGGGACTCCCGATGTTACCCTTGTTTTTTCATTTTACACTTCTCCTAATTTGACCCTTTGTGTTCGACCGTCCATGAAATTTTTGACCCAAGAGATTACTCTTCCATCTGTGTGTAGTGGCAATTGGCCCATCTTAAGCATTAAGCGATCGTGGTCAACTTTGTCAAAGGCTTTTGACAGGTTGACTATTATAGCATCCATACGTCGAACATTTCTTGGCAGAACGCTAATAGCTGAGTTTCGCAAGACTGCCCTTTTCTAAAACCGTATTGGCGACTATACAACCAATTCTCACTCTCCCACAAGTCCCAGAGATAATCAGCCATCATCTTTCCTAAAAGCTTGCAAACAACTGATGTCAAGCTTACCGGTCTATAATTATCAACTAGTGCCTTATCTCCTCCTTTGAAAATTGGCGTAACATATGCCTCCTGCCATGCATTTGGCAGGGCATTATTGTTTAAGGTAACATTGAATAAATGATTTATATAATTTGAAACTACACTACCACCCAATTTAAGCAAGTCAATTGAGATACCATCTGGCCCTTTTGATTTATTCGCCCTCATTTTCATAATTTTTTCATAAATTTCTGCGCTCGTCGTTTTAATACTTTTGGTATTTAATATTTTTTCGCCTCCTTGTTGACTCAGAGATGTATCTACAGAATCCTTTCTATTTACCATAACCTTAAATACACTTGCATACCAATTATTAAACGCATTAGCCTTTTCCTTATCATCAACGATTAGTGTTCCATCCTCTTTTTTTAAAGCTGTTATGTTTTCCCTGTTGTCTTTCCTCCTCCGTAGGTACTTGTAAAATTTATTTCCATTATTTCTTCCGATTATTTTCTGTAGAAAACTTTCTTTGGCTATTTTCTTTTCTCTATTCAATTCACGAACTAATTTTTTGTAGATTATGAGCCATTCCGAGCTCTCGTTCCGTTTTTTGTGAATCACTCTCAGTTTTTTCTTCAAGGATCTAATTTTGCGGTTGTAGAACTCTGGATCAGTATTTTCTTTAAGAATTTTTTTCGGGACAAATTTATTAAATCCCTCCTCCATTATCCCCTTAAATGTTTTCCAGATTTCTTCTACATTCTGCCCACCACTTACCCATTCCGAATACTTTTCCCTTAAAAAGCTCTGGAACCCTTCCCTATCACCACGTTTATATTGCCAAACTATCTTTTTGTTTACTAGCCCCTTATACTGAGCCCTCTCCCAGTTTAGATACATACGCACAGCTGAATGGTCACTTATTCCCGGAAGAAAATCGACTTCCCCTACCCACTTTTTCGGTCTCACAAGTATGACGTCGAGGATGTTTCCCCCGCGCGTGGGTTTTTCCACCATCTGTACAAAACCCTCCTCGTTTATAAGACGACTAATGATTTCTTGGGCCTTCCCACCCCCCACCGTGACCTCGTCTGCCGACCATTGACTACCTGGAAGGTTCAAGTCCCCCGCTATGAGGAATCTTTTGTCCTTAATCAAAACCGCGATACGAGTTCCGATCAATTTTAGATTGCTCGATATTTTCAATTTTCGAGTAAATATCTTACACTAATAACCGCTTTAAGCTCTGTTTCGTCAATGGAGTTTCATTGAATTCGGAATAGAATTAAAATAGGATGAATGACTTGGAGGAAAATTGTTGGGAGAAGATATTATTAAGTTCTAAAGCATATTTATTTTCTAAAATTAAACGTGCGGGTTAATTTGTTTCCATGATTTTGCTGCGATAATGCAAAAGTTCAGGGAGATTGATGTTCCGATTTCTGGAATGATTATTGAATAACTTAGCAAGTAAGTTAATGATTTTTATTGATCCGATCGATAAAACGATAATGAATTTGATGTAAAAAATGGGAGCTTAATTCGTGGAATCGTAAGGCGATTCAATCATTGGACGGATACTAAGTCCCACCTAGAGTCTATAGTTGCGATAGGTGATTAAAATTTCTTCATACGCTAAATACTCCGAAGTAAATCTTGAAAGTCTTACAGTGATATTTATTTTATTTTGGCTGTCAAAATTTCAAATAAAGTGCAACTCTTATAATTTCATTTGATTACACTATGTAAAAGTGGTACTTACCCAAGAAAGCATTGAAAATATTTCAATGTAAGGTGTAGCAACTTCTTTCTCACCGCAGCTCTGATGTGAAATCCTATTGATTGATTCTTCAGAGAAATCACCTGTAAAAGAAAATAAAAAATGTGTTTTAATGTCCATTATTTTAATTAAATTGAATTTGCAATTTTATTTTTGCCTTAAAAATCTTCTCATCCTAGTAGTAGTAGTTTTTAGGGGAGGCGACCGACAGCTAAGATCATTTGCGCCATAGGGGATGGACAGGAAAGGATGAAGGGTGGAGAGAAACCCGGCGTCGGCATTAGCATACTTTTTACGAAAGGCGCCAAGGGGTCCGCAGTTTAACGTTCCATCTGACGGACGGCGTACTCACTCAAGGGGCTGTCCACAAGGCACCTCAAGTAGGGTTCGAGATACCTCTGAAAAATATTCAACACCGCCGGGATTTGAACCCGCGCCCTCAGGGTGAGAAGCCAGTACGTTAGCCCCCGCACCATCTCGATCCCCATTCTCATCCTATTTAAATATAGAAAATCGAAAGAAATTTTCGACGAAAGTTTTCTCAGAAGGAAAAAAAATAAATAATATCCTGTCGGACGAATGAGGAGGAGGAAAACTGAATTATATAGCGAACCTCTTTCTGTGAACCAATGGATAAAATGTGAAAAATTGTGAAAAATCACCTCTAGCCATTACATTAACATCTCTACATTGTTCTCCTTTTTAATACCCAAAGATGAGAAATTTTAATCATTTATCGGCATAAAGGTCCATGTTCCACGTTAATAACTCAATTCTTTCATGATTAAATGAGAAATGGCCCTTCAAGGAGAGTCTAATTGGTTTAAAAAATAGTTCTCAGATCCCTCCCTATTTGAATGTTTTTTTTTGGGCGGAGATACAAATTGTTCACGGATCGACCTTTCTCCTTGAATGATTATTTTTTTACTGCGGCACCGACATGTCAAAAAAAACTGAACGAAACTTTCGCTTCCGATGAGTTAAATTTAGAAACAAAGCTAATCAGTACTAAATGAAACAGTTAATGATAAAGTTCCATTCTGCTCAGTTGGTTATTTTTTGAGAGATCGTTCCAAACCTAAACCTTTCCCATGTACAGAGGCATACGGAGCTGTACAAAAGCGGACGTCATCTGGAAAATGGGGTTCAAAGGACCTCAAAACATATATGTGTACGATAGTTCGTATTTGAATAAAAACATTTTAGTCAAGATTTTTCATGAAAACTATATTTTTCTCTATGCTACGTCTGAAGATTTATGATGCGTAGTTTCAAAAAGATACGCTTTCAAGTGATGGGGAACATTTAAAAAAAAAGACAATGATATTTCCACAAGTTGACACTTCATAACTCCAGTGTTGGTGATAAGGTACCGGCGGGGAGTTCGAAGTTCGGAGAAGCCTGCGCTAACTCAATTATTATTTCCTTTCGGCGTATATAGGGAATAATGTAATAAGGCAGAATCCACCGAGTTCTTTCTTTTAAAAAATAATAGCAAAAAAGTGAGCGCTTTACGTTCCCCTTGACTGTTTCCCAGATGGCCCACGCACGTCTCCCTCATCGCGTCCGTAAATGAAGCCGTGCCCTCGGATGCTTGACCTCGGCTCAGGCAGATTGAGACGTTCTTCCGAGGCGGATTTCTCTACAGAGGGCCGCGGTGCGTGTTTATGCAGGCCTCTCTTTGCAGCAAATTTAAATTTTGCAAACATTTGGCATGTGTGCCTGCCCGCTTCACATTTATTTTCTTCTCCTCATTGTGTAGGTATAGGAATAGCTGCTAACAATGTAATACTCGTAAAGTATATGCATAATATACATATGTATATATATACATATATATATGTATATATACATATATATATATATATAAAATATCTTCGAAATGGAACGCTCTTCGGCGACACACAAATATATAAAAAACACAGATGTAGATTTTTAGAATATAGAGACACAAAGAAAGGACACTCACAATTTGTTATTTACGTTTCGACAGCACGGCTGTCGTCTTCAGAATCAAGACAGAATGATTCTGAAGACGACAGCCGTGCTGTCGAAACGTAAATAACAAATTGTGAGTGTCCTTTCTTTGTGTCTCTATATTCTAAAAATCTACATCTGTGTTTTTTATATATTCATATATATATATATATATATATATATATATATATATATATATATATATATATATATATATATATATATATATATATATATATATATATATATTTATTTATATATATATAAAAGTGTGTGTGTGTAGGCATGTTGCATGATTGATGTTCGGTCGTCCGAACGAATATATATATATATATATATATATATATATATATATATATATATATATATATATATATATATTTATATTTATATATATATAAAAGTGTGTGTGTGTAGGCATGTTGCATGATTGATGTTCGGTCGTCCGGAGGAATATATATATATATATATATATATATATATATATATATATATATATATATATATATATATATATATATATATATGTATATATATGTGTGTGTGTGTGTAGGCATGTTGTATGATTGATGTGCGGTCGTCCCGTTCCCGGTCGCGGTTTTTGGTGGATCAAGGGGTGCCAGGTGCATAAACAAATAGAGGGAATGTATGTAGAATGGCTAGTGACCTACCACCCCCTGCCACACGTCCTTGCAACGGCTTGCGGTGTATTATCTAAATGTACATGAAACACGCACATACTCGTGCCGATTTACACGTGGCAGGGCTAATTCATCCCCCAGACAACTCCTCACGAAATTTCGTCTCCATTAAACGTAAAAATTGAAATCAATCATGCGACGATTGGCGACCTCGGACTTTCTCGACGAATGAACCTGCAGCAATGGTCCGGAAGGGGAAAAACACTTCATCACTAATGTTTCTATTTTCTAGTCATGGCCTGTTGTGATATGGATTTTAAGTACGCGCATGGGTCACACTTAATAAAGAGCCATATGTGGATGCTGAAACTGTTGACAAAAAGAACTTCGGAACTGATTCGGATTGGAACTTTGTTTTATCAAACATACTAGGGATAGTCAAATGAAACTTGAATATTTTAGTCTCGTGATTTCTTTAGTTAAAAAGATTCTGCTAAATTTTTTTCATGTAGACTCTCCATGATGTGCATTATAAATATTTTCTTACTCTTTGAATGCTCCTGATCACTCCGAGAAATACCCTGGCTTTAACTGCTAGTGGTGCTGCCAAGTGACTGCTGCCAGTGGCGTCAATACTTGGTGTGCCTGGTCGGGGGAGTCTCTTAGAGAAGTATTACTGTTTATGAACTGCCTAGTTCAAATGTAAGATTGTTGGAGTGACAGAGATGAATACACTACTTTCATTCATTGATGAATTGCAATGTTTCTCAGCTCAAATACTCTTAGAACAAACAAGACTATGAGGTTCCTCTGAGGAGCATGTTGCAATTCAGCTGCCATGTTTACATTAATGTTGCTCCATATTGTTTATTTCTGGCATCACGCTGCTAACTGTGGAAGACTTATCAAAACATTGCTATTACTATTGCCAACTAACTGGAAAACGGGACATCATGTTGAAATTTTTAAAGTTAGTACGCTTTCAAAGACTTCACTTGATACACCCTCAATATCGTATTTGGCAAAGATCCATGGGTATCATTACGTATGTTTCTATGCCATTTCTCAATACCATTCTTAGAGTTCTAATGGCTAGGTATTGTCATATTTGGAATCATGTCAGTTTTGCTCTTGCGTTACAATCCGTCCATCATCAAGAAAGGACGAATGAACTAAGCCAGATTAATGCAGAAAAAGTTGTAATTCAGTTTTTTTTTAATTTAAGCGTAAGGAAATTGGAAAGCTGCTAAATGAAAATTGTAGCTTCTTTCCAACGCTGGATATTACTGTATTAATACATTTTGTTGCTAGTTAGAGGCATGCTCGAAGCCAGTCAATTATTATCGCCAGTTCAATACTTTTTAAGAAAATTTCATTCAGCTGCAACTACATCCACACAATAACCCGTAGTGTGGATGTAGTACCCAATAAGTCGCTGCAAAGGCGTGTGGCGGGGAGTGTTAGGTCACCACCCGTAAACTAGAATAAAACCATATGCAAAACCAAATCATGTTACCTCTACACAATTTTTAATTTGTTTATGCACTCGAAAAACCTCTATCTCACGTGACAAACTTTATCACACGAAAGGAAGTACTTACATGCGAAATATTTAATAACAGGATGCGTACATTCAAATCGTGCTGTAGAACTGTTTAAAAAATGGATCTATTCATTAAAAAGAATGTCATGCAGGAAAAAACATACGAGATATCGACAAAAATATATACACTACTAATTCCAATTATCTCCTACGCGATTTCTGCCAATGCTATTATGATCTCTAATGGTTCGACGAAGAAACGACATTTTAAATTTATCCGTTCTACAATAAATCTCCCTGATTTTACGTTGGTGATCTGATCTACTATAGTAAGTGAGGCCTGTAATCTACATCTACAAGATGTAGTAAGGCAAAGCATAGAGGGCCATAAATGAAAAAAATAATATTAAAACAAATGTAATACGTTTCATTCATTGAAGTCAAAGGCTTCTCAAGGCATGATTGAGAATTTTTTTATTAGGAAAGCCAGCACAAAACAAACTCCTAGCCTTTCGTTAGGTTGATGCACTATGGCGTCGAAATTTTTTTAATGCATATTATGGTTTAATTCTTCGTTACTAACATTATTTAAAAAATTATTCATGCATTCCTCTCCGAAAAATTCATTTATTTCCCCATGAAAAGTAGCTGCCAAGCCTAACACGTCTGCTTAATTTCCCACCGAGAATTGCGATGACTTTTAGCGAAATTCTCGAATCCGTGTCGTGTGGTGATCTAGGGTAACTGCATCTAAAAATAATGTTTTTTGAGAACATCAAATGCTCTTACGTCCTTCAAATGTTGGCTCTCTTTGAATACCTAAATATATTTAGTTATAAGGAAAAAAATCATATTTTCTAACACTCGTGCCGCATGATTTCCATCAGAGCAAAAACACGTCTTCTGACACTAGCACTAGTTCTATTAGATATTAAGATTGGTAATACGACAGAAAACTTTCTTCTCATGTCTCACTCAAGGCTCAGTCTCTAAGGGTCACATTTGTCTTTATAAATCTACTCAACTTATTTCAAAATTGAATATCTTTAAAAGCTCATTGAAATGTTGGTTTCTAAAAAGTTCGTTTTTCTTTTATTCCAGGTAAGATGGCCTCAAAACTCACCAGCAGTGTCTAAGCAACCCAGTCTGTGGTAAAATTGGCGGAATAAGGTTAGTATGTGCCGCATGGTTGATTGGAGTCGTAGGTACGTCGGCGAAATATCGGCTGGCAATATTATTAAGTAAGGGCAAAGCTCGCTTGTTGAATTTCAAAATATGCATCGCGAGTTCCAGGGATGTCACTAAGTACGATAAAGGGGCCCATCAGAAATAAATAAGTCGATGAGGAATATCCATGAAATTTACTTTCAAATGTCAAACTTATGACGTATCTCAGATTCAATTGGTTCCGGGAAAGAGATTTTGAATGGTCCATTAGCTTTTATGATTGGAGCATATCACCTAAAGTATTAGGTACGTGCCCTTTAAAAATAGTACATCCTTTTTATGACTTCCATTTCCCTAAACTAAATTAACCGTCATTAAATGGAACTTCTGAGAGGATAATGGAAATTTTCATCCTTGAAGAATAAATAGTTTTAATATTTTAGAGTTATACTTTGTTTGAGAGTGCAGTTATATTTTTCAGGTAACTATGCGTAATTAACAAATGTTAAGAGAATTCATGAAGTAATGGTAATTTTGAGCAGAGCTAGTTTATGTTTAAGTACTATTAAAATTCAGACAGCTGGGTTAATTTGACTTTATAGTGCCCATTCCTTTTATCTTGCCTTAGTTTTAAGTAGTTTCAGTGCACCCACCGCGTGAAATCGTAGTGTTTCGTATTATCTTATCTATTCCTTAAATTTCCAAAGTAATTTCCCTTCCAGTAGCACACAAGTTACTGTATTCGCTTCCGTACAATATTAATTTACCAAATAATCTTTAATTTATATATCCCATTTAATTAAATAAGAATACCAATTGATTTATTCCGTTTTAATCGTAAATATGCCTTTGAGGCCAAGTACAATGCTTGATAAAACCTACTCCATATGTATTTCTCTCAGAAACTATCACCATTTCCGGGAAGAGGGTAATGTACACTCCAAGCATAATTTTCCTACTTGTGAGGTGATTAGAGGAAAGCTCGTACTGTCTTGAGTAATGCATTAGCTTCATTTTCTGCCTAGGGCATGGATTCTATCATTTAAAGCTCATTACTTTTGGTGAGACTAGCATTCATCTGTCTTCAGCATATCTTCAACAAAATTAATGTACACTGATATTATTCCCCTGGGGCAATTCATACCTCAATATCGGCGAATACAATTTTAGAGTTTAATAAAACTTACTCCAGTTTAATTAGGAGGAAAAATTCGCTCTTGAGTATTAAATTTAGTGTATTAATTTATTTAACTTCAGTTTCAATACTGAACTCTTTTCCTCACTTCTGTTAAATTCATTGCATTATAAAATTCCCTCATTAAATTTTTTTACGCCAAATCTCCCATTTATTTAGAGTTAATCTTTTCATTTTATATATTTACTACGCTCTCTACTCTGAGCATGAATCATATTAGCGGATGACTCTGCTGAAGTTATTTTTCGTCATCTCCCACAATTCTTTTAATTTCGTATCGCAGAATAGTCTATGTTTACACTTCTCTGTGCTTAATGGAAAAACTAAATTCACTCAATTAATGTCGTTTGTTTATTTACCCGCCATTAGGTACACATAAAATCCTAGCGCTTAATGTTCGTATACTTATAGATACTTACAGTGAGTGGAAAAGGGGGGAAGCAAAAGGTAGGTAGGGTCTGGTAAAAGGAGTCTGAGATAGGATGTAGCACAGTAGAAGAATATTATACTAAGATGATAAAGTCAATAATATGACGTACATTAGGTTATATATATATATATATTTTTTTTTTCAGAACAGTCAATTATTTCTATTTTTTTCCGCGTCTTTATTTTTAGCCATTTCCATAACATTTTATCAGTTATTTTCTTTCTTCAATACCATGCGTTTCTTATGTATAATGACCGGTAAAGGTGGGACTTCACTCACTGGGATGGTTTATACATGCCCGTTCGGGCAGTCAGTGAACGTTTAGGCCCTTTATCAAGTACATCGTATGTGTTTTAATTTTTTTTTTACCTTCTCCTCAATGCGCCATCATTTGCCAAAAATCAAATACTATGCGTTTAAAATGACGGCTATAGTATCATCTTCCTTCCTGCCTTCCTTCTTTCCTATTGGTCATGAATTTCAGTTACGTATTATTCCCGTATTATTGCCTGCTTCTTTTGGTACACCCTTACACTGAAGTACAGTTTAATATATTTTTTCTCCGAAATCCTCTTTCTATGTGACGTCGTAATATCTCCAGCGGGCGTAAAACTTTCAAATTTCATCGTAACACTTTCCCCTAATCCTTCCTTTCTTTGGGACGTGCCCTACCATTTTTACAACTCCACTTCAGGCCGCTAAATAGCTTCCTGCAGTTGATTAATCTACTCTCAGCATAACGCTCCCAAACTTTCCACCAACCTGAAAATTAATAGCGTTAAAAATGCAAAGACATCACTCGTCCATCTTCGTTCTTCTATCAACAATTTGGCTAAAATATCTTTAGAGACTTTGAGTCTTCCATTGTACATTTTACTGTTATTAAATCGTTATACTTGTGTTCCTCACAATTCTTGGTGAATTTCTATATTTTTCTGCACCAGATGATCTTCTTTTCCAAATTTCATTCGATATTTATACCTCGAAAAACATCTCAATTGGAATTTTAACGTGAATATACGTTCTTATGGTACCTGAACGCGTTTCATCATTTCCCAAATAATCTCTCTCGCGAGAGAAAGAGGTCTGCATCTATTTATCTGAGTAAAAAGAATTTTTTTATAATTATTTTTGTTAATATTAGGTGGGCTGGTCGGATTTGGGCCTTAGGCGAGCCACCATGAAGGACCGCCACGGTCTGTTTTTTAACATGTGATAGTGAAGCCCCTTCAAAAAGATCTTTTAAAAAGAGCCAGAAATGGAAGAACTATTCATACAACTGATAAGAGCTTCGGTGAAACACCATTTCATTTTTATCATTAAATAATAAATTTATTAGAATCTAGCATGAATCATTTCACTCAAAAGGGAACTTCTGTCGGCATTTTATTCAACATTCATCATATCTCGTGCGAATTATTAATAAATACAATTTTTTACAGATTTTAATGTGGTCACCATCTCAATCCCCTCTGCATTCTTACAGCCTTAATGAGGTAAATACTTTGACTCTGAAGGAAAGGAGATTACTAAAAAAAAGTACGTTTCATAGAATTAACGGCGGGAGGAGGTTATTCCGAGTGTATTCATTCATTTCGCTTTTCAGAGGTATCAAGTTAAACTTTAATAGACATGAGCCATGCAATATTCTACCGTCACTTATTAAATGCTGTCTTTATCTTTGGCTATGAGAAGGAGGACAAAATAGGGAAAGTAGTATTTATTTACATCATACAAATTCATTCGTATCTAAGGGTCAGGTCTCCCTTGCGTTTATAAAAGTTGTTATTTCCCATTCACGTATTAAATAAAAAAAATATGCCATAAAAATTTCGAAAAGTCTAATAGGGGGCGTTATTAATTCTAAAAATATAGTAATTTTCGTTATAATGCGTCACTGTTAGAAATTACGGTACATTTATTAATAATTACCTACGGGAAAAAATATATACACGTATGTGTATATATATATATATATATATATATATATATATATATATATATATATATATATACATGTGTATATATACATATATATATATATACATATATATATATCGAAAGATCCAAGAGAGATGGAAGGAATATGAATATGTAGAAGACCTGTATAGTAAAGAGCTTAGACCAACAAAGTTAGACATTGAAAAGGAACATGACGTAGAGGAAGATAGCTTAGGTCCAGGCATACTAGACAATGAGATAGAAAGGGCATTAAGGGAGATGAAACTAAATAAGGCCGTGGGGGTAGATAACATTCCCGTGGAACTTTTGAAATGCTTGGGAAAATGTGGGAGGAAGAGGCTATATGGGCTGATCCGTAGTATTTATGAGGAGGGAATCTGGCCGGAAGACTTTGTGAGATCAGTTTTAGTTCCTATTCCGAAAAAGGTAAAGGCCACGTCATGTGAGGACTATAGGACAATTAGTTTGATATCCCACGCAGCTAAGGTTGTTCTCAGGATCATAAACAAAAGGATAGAGAGTAGGGCAAATGATTACTTAGGGGATGATCAGTTTGGGTTTAGGAAGGGGAGAGGTACGCGTGATGCCATTGCAGTAATGAGATTATTAATCGAGAGGAATATAGAACACAACCAGGAGGTATTTGCCTGTTTCGTAGATTTCGAAAAAGCGTTTGATAGAGTAAATTGGGAAAAACTAATGAGTATATTGCAGAAAATAGGAATAGATTGGAGGGAAAGGAGGCTAATCCGCAACCTGTACATGTCTCAGACTGCTCAGGTGAGGGTGGGAAACGGGGAGTCAGGATGGGCAGTGTTAGGAAGGGGTGTAAGGCAGGGTTGCCCATTATCACCGTTGCTGTTCAACCTGTACGCAGAAGAAATGATCAAAGAGGCATGGGAAGAACTCGAGGTAGGAATGAAAGTGGGCGGGGAATTCGTAAAATCAGTTAGGTTTGCTGATGACCAAGCTTTAGTTTGTCAGTCAGCCAAGGGGCTGCAAGCATTGCTTAGTGAATTGGAAATTCAGTGCGACAGGTATGGGATGAGAATCAATATTAATAAAACAAAGGTTATGCGATTTTCTAGAAAGAAAAAGGCCAAGCTTAACATTAAAATAGGAGGGAAAAAGCTAGAGCAGGTAGAACAGTTTACGTATCTCGGTAGTGTTTTGGACCAACACGGTCAAAGTAGTAGGGACGTAAGGAGAAGAATTGCGCTAGGCAAAGAGGCTTTCACAAGGAGGAGGGAGTTGATGACAGGGACTTTGAGTAAGGATGTTAAGAAAAGACTCGTAAAAACTTTGATATGGAGCGTAGCTATGTACGGAGCGGAAACGTGGTCATTGAAGCAGGAGGATAGACGTAGATTGGAGGCTTTTGAAATGTGGGTGTGGAGAAGAATGGAGAAGGTGAAATGGACAGAGAAGAAAACAAATGAGGAAGTACTTGGTATGGTGGGCGAAGAGATGGGTTTGTTGGGAGCAATCCTATGGAGGCAGGAAAAATGGATGAGGGGGGTGTTGACCGGCAGTGGGATGTTGAAGACTGTGATAGAGGGTAGAATGTTGGGCAAAAGAGAAAAGGGAAGGAACAGGATAGGGTTGTTGGACGGGATGAAGGGAGGAAGGAAGTACTCGGAGATGAAGAGGGACCTGATATAGAGTAGGATGATTGATTTTGTGTTTTGTTAGGAGTAATAAAATATTTGTTTGGTAGTTGTGTCAGTCCAAAAACCTACCTTAACCGGTAGATTACTTAAAAATATATATATCCCTCCCCGGACTACAACCTTGACGTGGTGGAAGGGCTTGTGCGTTCCGATGACCCCTAGAGCTGTGCTGGCGGGAGTAATAATTATTGCTCCTGGTAGGGTCGCCCATGCCAGATAGGTCGAAGAATAGGAGCCAGACGAAAGGTAGTCCACGCAGCGTCTGTTCCTCAGTGAGGCGGCTGCAATGGCGTCTGACCCCAGTGGGGCGGCCAGTAAGTGATGGTGTCACGTTAAAAACACTATTGAGGAAGGCAACGGGAAACCACCTCAATTATCATTCCCTAGAAAAATATGATGGACAATAGAGATATTTTGAGTCCTGGCAACCACGGGGCTCGGCCCAATCGGCCGTAAGTCGTGCCCGGCAGCGGGGGAGGCAAGGCTTCCGCGGTCGTCATCCCACGAAACCCTTGCAAGGGAAAACCAGCAGCAGCAGGACAGAAGACGCAGGAGAAGAAAACCATATTAGTTAGAATAGGAACGTGGAATGTTAGGACGATGATGACCACAGGGAAATTGGAGAATGTTAAGCGAGAGATGGAAAGGGGAAATATAGATATTTTAGGTCTATGCGAGGTGAGATGGAAAGATAGCGGGGATTACTGGAGTGATAAGTATAGAATAATATACAGCGGCGGGGACGAGAGCCAACGAGGGGTTGCCATTGTATTAAATGAAGAGGTAGGGAGAAGCGTAGTCAACATAGAGCAGGTAACGGATAGAATACTACTAGTGGAGATAAAAGCAGAACCGACGAACTTGGTTATTATTCAGGTATACATGCCACCGAGCAACCATAAGGAAGAAGATGTCGATAGGATATACGATCAGTTAGAGGACATGATCGTGTGTGTTCCTGCAGGGAAACATTTGATAGTGATGAGGGATTTGAATGCGACGGTAGGTGAAGGGAGAGATGGTGATGAGGTGGGGAACTACGGTTTAGGCACGAGGAATGATCGCGGGGAGAAAGCAGTTGAGTTCTGCAGAAGACAGGGGTTAGGCATCACCAACACTTGGTTTAGACACCACAAAAGACGCAGGTATACATGGAAAATGCCAGGTGACTCAGGAAGATATCAGCTAGATGATATCCTGGTTAGACACAGGTTTAGGAATAGTGTGATAAATTCCCACAGCTTCCCGGGAGCGGATGCGGACTCAGACCACAATTTAGTTGTTATGAAATGTAGCGTACGTTTCAAAAAGATAAGGCAGGGGCGGCGAGTTAGAAAATGGAATGTAGAAGCGTTAAATGGGTTGAAAAGGAAGGAATACAAACAGGCGGTAGAGAAAATCATGGAGGATGGTAAAGGGCTCATATCTATCGAAGAAAAATGGGAAATGATCAAGAAGGGGTTGTCTAAAGCCGCAAAAGACACTATTGGGACCGTTAACGCTAAAAGGACTAGGAAATCATGGATCACGGATGAGATGATTACAAAGATGAATGAGCGGAGAAAATGGAAGAATATAAATACAGAATTAGGCAAAATGAAGTACAAAGAATTGAAAAATAAATTGAGGCGGGCAACAAATAAAGCAAAGGAAGCATGGTGGAAGACGCAGTGCGAGGATATGGAAAGTCTGCAGAGGAAGGGTGAAATCGGTGCGCTGTACAGCAAAGTTAAATCTTTATCGGGAAGTAAGAAAGGAAGAGCTATGCTAACAGTTAGAGATAAGGCGGGTAAGGTAATAGTTGACGCAGGAAAGATCCAAGAGAGATGGAAGGAGTATATAGAAGAACTGTATGGTAAAGAACTCAGACCAACAAAGTTAGACATTGAAAAAGAAAATGACGTAGAGGAGGACAGCTTAAGTCCAGGCATACTAGACCATGAGATAGAAAGGGCATTAAGGGAAATGAAACTAAATAAGGCCGTGGGGGTAGATAACATTCCCGTGGGTTCTTTTAAAATGCTTAGGAAAATGTGGGAGGAAGAGGCTATATGGGCTGATCCGTAGTATTTATGAGGAGGGAATCTGGCCGGAAGACTTTGTGAGATCAGTTTTAGTTCCTATTCCGAAAAAGGTAAAGGCCACGTCATGTGAGGACTATAGGACAATTAGTTTGATATCCCACGTAGCAAAAGTTGTTCTCAGGATCATAAACAAAAGGATAGAGAGTAGGGCAAATGATTACTTAGGGGATGATCAGTTTGGGTTTAGGAAGGGGAGAGGTACGCGTGATGCCATTGCAGTAATGAGATTATTAATCGAGAGGAATATAGAACACAACCAGGAGGTATTTGCCTTTTTCGTAGATTTCGAAAAAGCGTTTGATAGGGTGAATTGGGAAAAACTAATGAGTATATTGCAGAAAATAGGAATAGATTGGAGGGAAAGGAGGCTAATCCGCAACCTGTACATGTCTCAGACTGCTCAGGTGCGGGTGGGAAACGGGGAGTCAGGATGGGACGTGTTAGGAAGGGGTGTGAGGCAGGGTTGCCCATTACCACCGTTGCTGTTCAACCTGTATGCAGAGGAAATGATTAAAGAGGCATCGGAAGAACTCGAGGTAGGAATGAAAGTGGGCGGGGAATTCGTAAAATCAGTTAGGTTTGCTGATGACCAAGCCTTAGTTTGTCAGTCAGCGAAGGGGCTGCAAGCATTGCTGAGTGAATTGGAAATTCAGTGCGACAGGTATGGGATGAGAATCAATATTAAGAAAACAAAGGTAATATGATTTTCTAGAAAGAAAAAGGCCAAGCTTAACAATAAAATAGGAGGGCAAAAACTAGAGCAGGTAGAACAGTTTACGTATCTCGGTAGTGTTTTGGACCAACACGGTCAAAGTAGTAGGGACGTAAGGAGAAGAATTGCGCTAGGCAAAGAGGCTTTCACAAGGAGGAGGGAGTTGATGACGGGGACGTTGAGTAAGGATGTTAAGAAAAGACTCGTAAAAACTGTGATATGGAGCGTAGCTATGTACGGTGCGGAAACGTGGTCATTGAAGCAGGAGGATAGACGTAGATTGGAGGCTTTTGAAATGTGGGTGTGGAGAAGAATGGCGAAGGTGAAATGGACAGAGAAGAAAACAAATGAGGAAGTACTTGGTATGGTGGGAGAAGAGAGGGGTTTGTTGGGAGAAATCCTGTGGAGGCAGGAAAAGTGGATGAAGGGGGTGTTGACCGGCAGTGGGATGTTGAAGACTGTGATAGAGGGTAGAATGTTGGGCAAAAGAGGAAAGGGAAGGAACAGGATAGGGATGTTGGATGGGATGAAGGGAGGAAGAAAGTACTCAGAGATGAAGAGGGACCTGATATAGAGTAGGATGATGGATTTTGTGTTTTGTTAGGAGTAAGAAAATATTTGTTTGGTAGTTGTGTCCATCCAAAAACCTACCTTAACCGGTAGATTACCTTAAAAAAAATATATATATATATATATATATATAGAAAAGAATAGACACATATAAAAGAACACTTACACGGTAAATTGTTCGAGCTTTCGGCCCTCTCAGGGGTCTCTCTTGAAGAAGGCCCCTGAGAGGGCCGAAAGCTCGAACAATTTACCGTGTAAGTGTTCTTTTATATGTGTCTATTCTTTTCTATTTGTGTTATGTTGTGTCAGCCCATTATTGTGCCGCTCGTATGAGTTTTTCCGTACAATCGTTATATATATATATATATATATATATATATATATATATATATATATATATATATATATATATATATATATATATATATATATATATAAATTAGGGTACGTTTATAAATAATTCCTAACGGGGAAAAAAATAAATGCGTATATTTCCCGTAAGTAATAATTTATTAATGTACCCTAATTTCTTATGTGCAAAGTATTGAATAACTCACATATATGCAATCCGCAGCATCCTCGTTTTGAGTCGGATGATGTCATTTGCCAATCGGCCAGTTAGAAGGCCTCTGGTTTCCTCGGAATATTATTTGCCATTAGGGAAATCATGGTTGGCATAGGTGAATTGTGAAAATTACAAGGAAGGTGTAATTTCGCGCCCCTTGGGTGTTAGTAGAATGTCTGCAGGTTAATGAAGCATGGCGCGAAGGTCAAGGCACAACATGAGTTCATAATTGATGAACACTTGAAGCAATACAACTGAAATAAAAATTGGCTGTGCGTTTCACTACAAACTTCCAAACCTAAATATGTGTAAAATGCGGAGAAGTTTGATCTTCTTTCCCCTTACCATAGAAATGTCCTATTTATTAATATATCTATTTAATAATTACTTTCGAATAATATCTATAACATCCGTTGCGATACTGGAATGCTATCTATCCTACGAACTAAAAATTTCATTTTTCAAAAGGATTTGAAATTTACTATCCTTATGTATATGTAACTCCTTACCCCACCTAGATAACTCAGTGTTACCTTGGAATTTGGAAACATTATAAAGGCGATGACGTTAATCAATTTTTTAATAAATTTCAATGTAGTCATCCAAGTTTAATGAATTCGCTCACATCTCCAGGGATAGCTTTACTATAGAAGCGATTTCGTGATATTTTAACGCCTTTACGTTCAAGTGTCTTATATTTCTCGAACTCTTGCAAAGCTATTTAAGCTCATTAGAACATTTCTTATAAACCCTCATTTTGCCTAATCCTTTATAAAATATTGTGAGGTGCATTATTGGTTGAAATACTTAGTTCCAGTTCTTTTATTTTGGCATCTATAAATTGATAATTTGTCAGCACCTAATCTAGTTGAATTTGAAGAAATCCTGTCGAGGTATAGGTTCAAGGTTTATTCGATCCTGGTTGGAAATATGATACACTAACTCTTATTACAAAAATATTTGCGCTTTCACTGGGGATGAGAAATTATGCTTAAATATTCTATTTTCATCTTGTTGTTGGTATTGAAGTTTTGATAGAAGGGAGAATGTTAGTCAAGCGAGGAAGGGTTCGGAATCTGAAAGTAATCATTTTGGACGGAAGAAATGGAAAAAAGTAATTACATGTATGTAGATTGAAGAAGTTTTTATTTTGTTTTGGATGTTAGGTTGTTTTTTTTGGAGAGGCAAATAAATATATCATTGTTAAACTTCCATTCAAAACCAACCTAAAGTGGAAGAACAACAAATATCATGCAATAATATCTATGTATAACAGTAAAAATCAAATATATCTCCCTATGTTACTTTTGAAAATTCGCAGAAGAATTCGTCCTCTTCCTTGAGCATAATGGGGGTAGCCAACCCCTCCTCGTATCGAGTAACCAACCATCTCATTATCCGTGAGGGAAACATGAACGACAGGGTCGGGTCCGAGGAACTTCTCACAGCCCATTCGGTGGATGACCTCAGCCTCAAGCATAATTTCAACAAAAGATGTATCGTGAGCATCAAAACAACCAAATCCATCGCCAATGATTTTTACATTATAAATCAGCATTATATATGTAATTTGTTACCATCTTGGAAAATAGAAGGGTTTCAAGAAATCGTCGGTCGAATATCAGTTCCAGAATGCAACTAACTTCCGAAAGACTATTGATTACATAGTTCATGGCATATATTTTTATTTATTTAATAGATGTTATCAGTTTATACTCTCATATTCTAAGTCTTGTCATATTGGCGTGCATTTAAATCCAAACATCAATTAGCCCGGTCTAACCTAAATTACGAAAAAAGTGAGCACTTATTTTTATAGATTAAAAATATAATAAAAAGTTAACATAATTTGAATTTAAGAATTTTAAATGAGCTCATCAGGGAATATTAGTGCATGCTAATTTTCCCTTCCGAGTTCCAGAGCATTACAATGAAGTATGAATACGCGTTAAACTCTAAAACGAGTATTATTATTCAAGGAAAAACATGCGTTCTGGGTGTAGTTCTCCGTAACCAAATTTTTCAGTGCCTTTTGTAAAGAAGGTCTCATTTGGCATTCATTAACTGAAAGTAGGTGAGGAAAAGTTGTTTTTTCCGATTATAAATAACTTTCTCGTCCTGACGACTCGGTGAGAACGTGGGAGTTTTCGCCGAAAAGCGAGGAGAAACTCACTGTCCGATCTGGGAGTCAAGTACTACTTCCCCTTTAATTTTTAAAAAATATTCTTCGTCACCGATAATGAGAATGATGCATCCAGCTCCGGGCTTCATCTTCTCTCCCCAATCCCCTCTCGATCGCCGGAATCGAAACCGTCACTCCTCGCGGAAGAGATTCTGTCCTCCCCTTCTTTCTCTCTTCATTTCTCCCTCTCCTCCTAGGACCTCTCCTTCTACCTCTCCTTGTATCTCTCATCCTCCTTGCCTTTATAAATGTTTCCTTCTCTGTCTCCATCTCTCTCTCCCACTATCTCTTCCTGCAATCTTTTCCCCCTATCTCTTCCTCTGCCTCTCTGTCTCGCTTGCTCCATCCTCACATGAAAAATACTGGTATGAATTTAGAGAATTTACCACAACTTTGGCTGGAAATCGGACCCGTCGGCCATTCCCCCGAAGAAATACCTCTTTTCCCTCGGCGAAAGAGATTTCACTTTGCTTTCTCAAGAAAAACGATTCCTTATCGTTCACTTTCCTCCCATCGACTTTTTCCCTCCAGCTTCTCCTCACTCAGGAAGAAGAAATCCGAACTTCAAGTCGCTGTCATTTCGAACGAGTGGCAGCAATAACAATAGGAGAGTAGAAACAACGTTTCATGCGTGTTCGAATGTCTTTTTTTTGTCCAGACGTCATGTTTCCATGAACCTGTTATCTTTAGCGGAAGGAGGATTGTAGGAAGGGGTGCTTTTGCCCTACTTCGTTCAAATTTCAAAGAAACTGCGGAAGTTGCCGCAACAGTAACTTTTAACGGAGTCATCCACTAATGTGGATTTTTATGCAACAATTACAGAGTGTAAAAATCATTCACCTTGACCGGGATCCCGGTAATGATTTTTATACTCTGAAATTGCGTAACTTTGTTCAATTATAATGCCGTTCTTTATCGGAAGCAGGGATGTGCGGTGACTTTTCCGTTGTCTTTACAATGGGAGAAACGAGATTTAAGTTCCAATTGCTTCGTGATTATTCACATGAATTTCGGTCAAAATGAATAAAATGCTGAGGTATTTGAGCTGGGGTATTTGTGACAATTAAAATCAATAGTCTATAAAGTCCTACTATTAAAGTCTAGTGGTTTATTTCCACCCCTGCTTCCTCAAATTGATCGTTAAACGAAGGAAATGTTTTTTTCAGGCATAAAATGATAACTACTGCCAATGCTCGTCAATCGTAGGATTAATCCATCGCATATTTGTTTTGGTAACCATTGCCACCTTTTCAGAATTATTTTTGCACACATACGCACATCTAAGATGATTTTTAAATTAGGTTTACTAGTCCCGTTGTTTTACGATGGGAGAGATTATGAAAATAAGATCAGCTGTAGAATAACGAGATTTTATATGTCGCATTCAGATCTTAGATGTCATTTACTAAAATGGATGAGAATTCCTGTAGCAAGGAGGGTATGGGAGGGCATCAGCGAAGCATTAATTTATTTAACTATCTGGTATTTTATTATTTTATCTAACCCTTATTTCATTAGATTATTACCTATTGTAAACACCCTGGTGCAAGTGCGGATGAGTATTTCACCCTGAGATACTGTAGTGGGTGTACGTTTTGCAAAAAGTAGTCTTTTATAATTAGTTAGCGTACGTACCTCTTGGTAACTACCGTTTGAGCAACAATTATTGATGTCTGATTCTGCCCTTCCCCACGTTGCATATCCCTGCGGGGGCCTGCTGTTGATGAATATCTTTCCCGGCGAATCTCATTTTTGCAACGAGGCAAACATGCTTCCATTCCACGCTTCCCTCTCATCCAATTCGTTAACTTCCAAAATAGCCTATCTCAACTGAATAAAAGGGACGCATGATTATTGGAAAACTCGAAAACGGAGCTGTGAGGCACGTGTAGAATGGCTTTAAGGTTCAGCATCTAGGATACTAAATCGCATCATAGACAAACTTTAATACCACAGTAAAATCATTGGCAATAATTGATCGCAAGTTAACGCAGATAATCTCTCCTATCGAACTACATCAATAAATCCGTCTTCATATTTCATGAAATAACAATGCACAGTTATGCCTTCGACAATTGAAATCATTTGGAAAATTGATCACTCCATAATATGTGCTCTTGAGTCCGTAGAGAAATCCACAAATTCCCAAATCATAAATATCCTCTAATTTTCCGTTCTCTTCTAATTATCTGACATATTTTACACGTCCTTATGAGGGCCTGGTGGGTATCGTGTATGCGTACGTATTTCATTTCTGAAATTCAGGGTACCTAACGAAATATTTGCGACTAAGGTACATGAGCTTTTTTCCACTTTCCGTGGAGAATAGTTTGTAGATAGGGCCACTAAACTTATCAAGCCTCGTATTTGATTTGACGAGATTAGCATTTCATTTGCTTAAATCAAGCTTCCCTGCGTTAATAGGCCAAATGGCCAACTTCAAGTAGTAGTATTTACAATGCGAAGATGTGAATCTCTTGCACAAGTCATTATTTTCTACGAGTTCGAAGTTGTGCATACATGTGTGTGTGTGTATATATATATATATATGTATATATATATATATATATATATATATATCATATATTTTCTACGAGTTCGAAGTTGTGCATACATGTGTGTGTGTGTGTATATATATATATATATATATATATATATATATATATTATATATCCCTCCCCGGACTACAACCTCGACGTGGTGGAAGGGATTGTGCGTTCCGATGACCCCTAGAGCTGTGCTGGCGGGAGTAATAATAATTGCTCCTGGTAGGGTCACCCATGTCAGATAGGTCGAAGAATAGGAGCCAGAGGAAAGGTAGTCCACGCAGTGTCTGTTCCTCAGTGAGGCGGCCACAATGGCGTCTGACCACAGTGGGGCGGCCAGTAAGTGATGGTGTCACGTTAAAAACACTATTGAGGAAGCCAACGGGAAACCACCTCAATTATCATTCCCAAGAAAAATATGATGGACTATACAGATATTTTGAGTCCTGGCAACTACGGGGCTCGGCCCAATCGGCCGTGTGTCGTGCCCGGCTGCGGGGGAGGCAAAGCTTCCGCGTTCATCATCCCACGAAACCCTTGCAAGGGAAAACCAGCAGCAGCAGGACATAAAACGCAGGAGAAGAAGACCAAATTCGTTAGAATAGGAACGTGGAATGTTAGGACAATGATGAGGACAGAGAAATTGGAGAATGTTAAGCGAGAGATAGAAAGGGGAAACATAGATATTTTAGGCCTATGCGAGGTGAGATCGAAGGATGGCGGGGATTACTGGAGTGATCAATATAGAATAATATACAGCGGCGGGAACGAGAGCCAACGAGGGGTTGCCATAGTATTGAATGAAGAGGTAGGAAGAAGCGTAGTCAACATAGAGCAGGTAACGGATAGAATACTACTAGTAGAGATAAAAGCAGAAACGACGAACTTAGTTATTATTCAGGTATACATGCCACCGAGCAACCATTAAGAAGAAGAGGTCGATAGGATGTACGATCAGTTAGTGGACATGATCGCGTGTGTTCCTTCAGGGAAACATTTGATAGTGATGGTGGATTGGAATGCGACGGTAGGCGAAGGAAGAGATGATGTTGAGGTGGGGTACTACGGTTTAGGCACGAGGAATGACCGCGGGGAGAACGCAGTTGAGTTCTGCAGGAGACAGGGCTTTGTCATCACCAACACTTGGTTTAGACACCACAAAAGACGCAGGTATACATGGAAAATGCCAGGTGACTCAGAAAGGTATCAGCTAGATGATATCCTGGTTAGACACAGGTTTAGGAACGGTGTTATAAATTCGCACACCTTCCCGGGAGCGGATGCGGACTCTGACAACAATTTAGTTGTTATGAAATGTAGCGACCATTTCAAAAAGATAAGGCAGGGGCGGCGGGTTAGAAAATCGATTGTAGAAGCATTAAATGGTTTGAAAAGGAAGGAGTACAAACAGGCGGTAGAGGAAATCATGGAGGATGGTAAAGAGCTAAGTACTATCGAAGAAAAATGGGAAAGTATCAAGAAAGGGTTGTCTAAAGCCGCAAAAGACACTATAGGAACCGTTAACGCTAAAAGGATTAGGAAATAATGGATCACGGATGAGATGATTACAAAGATGGATGAGCGGAGAAAATGGAAGAATGTAAATACAGAATTAGGCAAAATGAAGTATAAAGAATTGAACAATAAATTGAGGCGGGTAACAAATAAAGGAAAAGAGGGATGGCGGAAGACCCAGTGTGACGATATGGAAAGTTTGCAGAGGAAGGGTGAAATTGGAACGCTATACAGCAAAGTTAGATCTTTATCGGGAGGTAAGAAAGGAAGGTCGATGATAGCAGAGATAAGGTAGGTTTTTTTAGGTTTTTGGATGGACATAATTTCTAATTAAATAATTTGTGACCCCTAGCAAAACACAACACCCTACTTTACTTCAGGTCCCTTAGCCATAAGGCGGGTAAGAAAATAGTCGACGCATGAAAGATCCAAAAGAGATGGAAGGAATATATAGAAGAACTGTATAGTAAAGAGCTTAGACCAATAAAGTTAGACATAGAAAAGAAACAAGACGTACAGTAAGATAGCTTAGGTCCAGGCATACTCGACGATGAGATAGGAAGGGCATTAAGGTGGATGAAACAAAATAAGGCTGTGGGAGTGGAAAACATTCCCGCTGAAGTATTAAGACTTTGTGAGATAAGTGTTAGTTCCTAATCCGAAAAAGGTAAAGGCCACGTCATGTGAGGACTACAGGAAAAAAAGTTGGATATCCCGCGCAGCTAAAGTTGTTCTCAGGATAATAAACAAAAGGATAGAGAGTAGGACAAATGATTACTTAGGGGATGATCAGTTTGGGTTTAGGAAGGGGAGGGGTACGCGCGATGCCATTACAGTAATGAGATAATAATCGAGAGGAATATAGAATACAACCAGGAGGTATTTGCCTGTTTCGTAGATTTAGACGTAGATGCGTTTGATAGAGTGAATTGGGAAAAACTAATGAGTATATTGCAGAAAATAGGAATAGATTGGAGGGAAAGGAGGCTAATCCGCACCTGGACATGTCTCAGACTGCTTAAATGCCAGTGGGGAACGGGGAGTCCGGATGGGGAGTGTTATGAAGAGGTGTAAGGCAGGGTTGCCCATTATATACGTTGCTGTTCAACCTATATGCAGGGGATATGATTAAAGAGGCATGGGCAGAACTGGAAGTAGGAATGAAAGTGGGCGAGGAATTCGTAAAATCAGTTAGGTTCGCTGATGACCAAGCTTTAGTTTGTCAGTCAGCCAAGGAGTTGCAAGCATTGCTGAGTGAATTGGAAATTCAGTGCGACAGGTATGGGATGAGAATCAATATTAATAAAACAAAGGTAATGCGATTTTCTAGAAAGAAAAAGGCTAAGCTAAACATTAAAGTAGGAGGGCAAAAACTAGAGCAGGTAGAACAGTTTACGTATCTCGGTAGTGTTTTGGACCAACACGGTCAAAGTAGTAGGGACGTAAGGAGAAGAATTGCGCTAGGCAAAGAGGCTTTCACAAGGAGGAGGGAGTTGATGACGGGGACGTTGAGTAAGGATGTTAAGAAAAGACTCGTAAAAACTGTGATATGGAGCGTAGCTATGTACGGTGCGGAAACGTGGTCATTGAAGCAGGAGGATAGACGTAGACTGGAGGCTTTTGAAATGTGGGTGTGGAGAAGAATGGAGAAGGTGAAATGGACAGGGAAGAAAACAAATGAGGAGGAACTTGGTATGGTGGGCCAAGAGGGGGGGTTTGTGGGATAAATCTTACGGAGGCAGGAAAAGTGGATGAAGGGGTTGTTGGCCGGCAGTGGGATGTTGAGGACTGTATTAGAGGGGAGAATGTTAGGCAAACGAGGAAAGGGCAGGAACAGGATAAGGATGTTGGACGGGATGAAGGGAGGAAGGAAGTACTCAGAGATGAAGAGGGACCTGATGTAGAGTAGGATGCTGGATTTTGTGTTTTGTTAGGAGTCTCAAAATGTTTTATTTAGTAGCTTTGTCCATCCATAAACCTACCTTAACCGGCAGATTACCTAATTAATTAATTAATATATATATGTTTGTGTTTATGTGTGTGTACATATATATATATATATATATATATATATATATATATATATATATATATGTATATATGTATATGTGTGACTATACATATGTGTGTGTGTGTACACATTCAAACACGAAATCCCGCCAAACGGCGAACAGATACTCATTTATTTGGAAACAGATATAAGGAAAAGGGATAGGAACACACACAAAGGACGAACACAGTATTCCGTCTTCCCCACCTCTCCTGTGCTCGTCCTTTGTGTGTGTTCCTATCCCTTTTCCTTATATCTGTTTCTTTATAAATGAGTATACATATATATGCATATATATATGCATATATATATTATATATATATATATATATATATATATATATGTGTGTGTGTGTGTGTGTGTGTGTGTGTGTGTGTGTGTGTGTGTGTGTATTTTTATACGTATATAAAAATATTCGAGACGAAAGGAAAATCTTTGCCTTCCCGGGAAGGGCCATGTTTCTTCTTGGAATCTAATATTTTAGTTCTCTTCTGATTTGAGAGCAAGATTAATTTTACTCTTCATGAAGTGCGTCTAGGGTTAAGGTTATTATTTCATGTCTGAAATACTCTTTGTTTAAATGATCCGATGATCTTAGGCATATTGACTTATAGAAGATTCAAATCGTATTGCTAGGTTTCAAGAGAAGTATTAAGAACTCTCGATTATTTCCATAGAAAACTATTGGATTGGTATATGTTTCATACGCAACTTCCTTGATTGGACATAAGAAAAGAAAACTCCTCCAGTGGTTAGTTCTGTTTATCTTTTGAAGACGAGTGCATAAAATAAATAAAGTTTAGGTAGCCATTAGCTACGGTTTTTATCGTCCCTGTAGCAGTGTTCCTGTAGTCATGTAGTATCCATTTTCCTCTTCGATGTCATTCATTATGCATGAAAAAATAAATTTTTGTTGAACAAAGTTTCTTTTTCCCCTCGTTTCAATAGTCTTTTAATGTAAGTACAAACGTCTATCGGCAGTTATTAATTCTATGATTACTTACTTTAGCATTTTCCTCAATGCATCTTTTTGTGGAATAACTTCCTCTTGTGTTGTCACATGTCATTAAATATACTCATTATTCTGAAAACCACGGAAATGGCATGTGGAATGAGATTCTAAGGCTACATCTTTGAGAGAGATTGATCTAAGAGAGTTATCGAAAGAACATCCGCAATTATCTTTCATTCAACTCTCCAGAATACCGTCGTAATTCGATTATTTGCTAATGCAATGCGAGACTTGGATTATTTCCATCAGGTCTAAAGTGAATCATATTGATAGTTACACTTCAGTGTTGATAATTCATTTCTACCACTCTATTTTATTGATTATTTGGTATGGTTTTTTTTTATTTGGTATGCATGTTATATAATATGATTACATGTCGTCATATCATTTCTTTATCGATATTTTAGATGGTTCGCAAATTTTTGATATTAGGTCTAACATATGAGATTTAGGAGACTAATACCTTATTTCCTTCGGTGCATTTTTGCAAATAAATCGAGGCGGCACCACATAGGAAAGATGCGGGAAAACCAAATTTTATAGGGAGAAATTACCACAAATTTAAGGTAAAATGCCAGGCACAAAGAACGAATTAAAAAAATTTTCTTTTCTAAATAAAACAATTGTTGATTGGGGATCACCTTACCTGCAAAACTATTCGAGCCCTTTCCTAACAGATTGCATACTTTTAAGAAAAGATGTAAAGAATTTATGTAATAATTTGATTGATGTGTAGTGTAAATTTATATGTAACAGCTTAATTTTTTTATTGCTGATTGATTGATGTTAAGGAGATGGAGATTTTCTTCCTTCGTGAAAGAGATTTTTGTTTGGAAATTTCCTTTAGGTGTACTTTTATTTTAATGAATAATTTTATCTATTATCTTTTGTGATTACTTGGGACTTGTGTGCTACCTGAATCTGTCTATGTGCACATGTAAATTTTAATAATAATTAAAGAAACTATGAGTGCATATTCCATTGAGAAGATGCAACGAAAATATTGAGACGTTCAGAAATAGTCATTGTATCACCTGCAGTTGCTGCAGGGTAGCCTTAGGAATTTTTAAGATTCTTCATTTTAAGAATTGCATCGCCGAATGTTTTTAAGCATATTTCCCTTTGATTAATTTCACCCATCATTAATCCATTTTTTTCGAGTTTCTTTAAAGAAATGAATTGTATCCGATGTATTTACTCTATTTTGATATGAGAAGATTATCCATAATACATTTTTCTTCCCTCACTTGCAACAGGACTTATTCCTCAGTAATCCAATTAAAGTTTTAAGTAGAAAAAAAGAAGACTTTTCTCCTGGTAGCTGGATGCTTTCATTGCTCGGATGAATCCACTCATTTTTCTCCCGCTACCTTGCATTCACGAGAGATTTACTACTTCCTAAATTCGTGTGGTGTTTCCTGATGAAAAAATTTAAGTAGGCAATTCTAAGATGAAAGGGTATTTTTTTTGTCGAGTTTAAAGGGACGGAAATGGTATTAATACGTAATCTAAAATACAATCATAATAAAATAAAATACAAAATCATTTTCCTAAAACTTACTCTGAATTCACTTAATCTACTCCGCATTATGCACGGAATTTTTATACAGAGCCGTCACGTGCGACTCAATTAATCTTAGTTCATTCCTTTTTCCCCTATGAGATGGACGTCACTGTGTAAAATATGTGGCCGTCCCAATGCAAGACCAAACTAGTAATAATTACCGCAAGAACAGTAAAACCAACTGTCAAGGGTTGACTTTATAAATTTCAGTTTCATTAGTAAAACAGGAGCTGCTTGTGGATCTCGGTCGTGTGGATCAGGAGTTCTTTTCAAAATCCGCCAGTTGTGACAAACAGAAACGAATGTGCATTTCAAAGTTTAAGCATGCAAAGTTAAAGCTTTCGAGGTTATCAGGAAAGGCATTAACCAAACTACAAGGAGTTAAAAACATAATTTTACACGATAACTTGGCAGATGATTCTTCCAAGGAAGGTTGATAAGGAGCACCCTAAATGTTTACATAGTCCTTATTCTCAGCCAATTTCCGTTTGCGAGTAGGTCTCGGAAAGAACGTCTAATGAACTTCGTCTCCCTATCCCCTTCAAAATCAAATTATGATGACGGAACGGTTTCCGAGCAGGCAGAATTACAATTGCAGTGTGAAGATTATTTCCTCAATTTTCCTCCAAACGCCTAATGTCTTCATGCTTTAGTTGTCTCTCGTAGGATTAGAGATGAGCAGCCGGCGATGGCTTTTCTCCTTGAAATACGCCCCCTGTTGGTGGCCGCGGAACGGCGAGGGGGGAGGGAGGCAGAGGTAGATGAAGGGGCAGGGAGGAGGGAAGGAAGGGAGTTGGAGCAATTAGGTCATTGTTGACGCCCTGGGAATTCCAGCGACCTCATCGCAGTCATATCCTCCGTGCAATCCCGGCGTCTCAAAACGCCCCCGGGAAGAGTCAATCCGAGGAGAGAGAACAAAGGCCTTGCCAAGTTTCAAACTGCGCCGACCTGGGCTCATGCATTCTTTATCCCGTTACGCAGTGACCCCACCGCAGCGCATGCAAACTCTGAGCCACGTGATTCCTTGGGGAGATAAGGAATATGTCTGGGGAGAATATTTTTGAAAATTGGACGGGTGAAGTGAAGGTGAATTGTCATACAGAATTTGATAGATATTACTTTTTCAGCCTCATTAAATATGATAGAAGCCATCGCCGTTGGATAAATCAATTTATTTATTTTTACATTTCAGTTAATTGCAAAATTAGGTATTTATATGTATATATATATATATATACATGTATATGTATATATGCATATATGTATATATATATATATATATACATATATACATATACACATGTATATGCGTATATGCATATATGTATATATATATATATATATATGTACACACACATATTCAAAACACGAAAAGCCGCCAAATGGTGAAAAAATATTCATTCGGATGTATCTAGAAATAAGGAAAAGGGATAGGAACACCTTGTTTATATGTGTTCCTACCCTTTTCCTTATGTCTACATATATCCATAATATAAAAATAAAAATGTGAATATAAACATATGCATGTATATTTAGAATAAATATCTTTGAAAACGAACGGTCCTCGGATACGACACAAATATATGCATGAACAATAATTCCAAAGTTAACACAGAAAAAAAGAAATTACACTCACGAATATATTTGGTGTTTATAAGGGTATTCCGTCGAAAACATGTATATGTACACAAGTGCATGACCATTAAATATTAATTTAAAGTCTTAATAAAACATATAAAGAGATAAATAACACTCAAAGACAAGATTAATTATTAATTAAAAAGAGATATTAATTCTGATTTATGTATTTACCCTCTTCACTTGCTAAAAGGTCAGGTTTTTAAACTGTCATCGGTAGTAAGTATTTATCTTCGCTCGTATTTGCATTTCATTACGCTAAAATTTGTCGGATAAATTCATGATCAGAGAAACTATATAGGTCGATGATTACATGATTATTGATTGTAGAAGTTATGTCCCAGCTTCTCAGGTTTTTTGCAATTTATATCATAACCCTAAATCATATTGATTTTTGTGTTCCGTTTTAGTAATTAGAATTCGTAAGTAAAAAATTATATATGTATATACCACTCCTTATAATATCACAATCAAGCGGTTTTGATGGCAATTCAAGTTCATCAAGAGGATACATTAACACAGGCTTTTCACCGACTTAAAAGTATCCCTTTGCCTGAAGCTGAAGTTTACAAGGAACGTACCATCATCAACCATATTGTCCTCCCGCTCCGACTAAAAGGGAGAATATTTATGCAAAACTATTCTCGCAACGTCGTTGGGAACTTGTATTCAACAACTCCTTTCATATTTCATCGATTCGCCGCAAGAACTCTTGTCAAAAGTCTTTTATACTTGGTTTAATCATTCATTAATATCGTTTTCACGCGTGTTTTGACGCCTCCGTGACTATTTGTAATCTAATATTCAATTATTATTTCTTACTCCGTGGTGATTTGGAATGTAGCGGTTTCTTAAATGCAATGCCTTCGATTCCAAAACCTTTTATTTAGATGGAACCGCCAAAAATTTGGGTTTAATATTTCCATTGGTATTTTAAATATTTTTAAAATCTTTGCTATTTATCCTTTGGTAAAAATTTAATCAAATACTAATATGTTCGTTTTTTTTAGTCCCTGACGTTATATTTATGAAGGCTATAACCTGGATATTTTTTCAACTGTTTGATATTGCCGATTCAGAAAAAAAACAGAATCCTAAATGTCGTTTCTCGTTTCGAATGTCCTCTACTCAACGAATTCCAGGTAGATTAACCCGGGAAGATTAACCCATCCCAGCAAACCTCATCCATCTCTTGCCTTTAAGCGTCTCCGCCCTACTCACTCGTCCTGACCTCCTTCAACTGGAAGCCAGGATCAACTGCAACCTAACATGATGCGTCAAAATCGAAACTTATGTCGATCGTCTCAAAGTGAATTTTTTATTAATTTAGCAATGACATTGTGACGATTTTCAATTGTATGACTCTTTCACAAGCATCCTATACGCATTCGATAGGTGAGAAAATATCAGTTTCACGTCTAAGCATTAACTGTGTTCTATTGAACTTTTATCTAGCCGAAAACGTTAAGACTTGATAAAAAGTAGGTCTGATTATTATTATGGCCAAATACCAAATAAAGTTAATAAGGAAATAGATTAGCTTATTTAAATCTCCTTGTCAATTTCTTGGTAACATATGTTTTTGACAATGGCGTATTATATTGAAACCCTATTTCAAGGTCACGTAAACATTTAGTGCGACGTCATGACATCTACATCTACTTAATACCCCGCAAGCCGCCGCAAGGGCGTGTGGCGGGGGGTGTTAGGACACCACCCGTAATTAAGAAAAAAAAACCGCATGCGAAAGCCACAAATTCATACCATCCGAAAACAAAACATGGTATACCCTCATGCAAGAACACATGCACCCCACACACATGCAAACACTCAAACCACCAACTAACATAAACACGCACCTACACATGGCGTACAGTAGAACATGCACGCGCATATCTATTCGATTCTTTAAACTTCTGTGGCACTCCCTAACCTGAAGTCGTAACCATCTTTGAGCGAAAAGAAAACTTTTAAAAGCATTCTTGATCAAATCCTCTTCCAGCCTCACTTAAATCAATCCAAATATATACACCCATTAACTTTATTCTTGATTTTTAAAGTCTTTCTTTGACGCCATTTATTTTCATGCGGTCTATTGAATCGCAAAAATACTGATGCTTAATAAAACCACCAAAGACCTTAGCAATCCCAAAAAGCTTCGTCCCATTTCCATAAAATATTCCCCCTCCGAGTTATTCGAAAAAAGTCATATTCGCGCCATAAAACCTGGTAATCTCCCCTCCAAATCCCGAGGCAATTAAGTTTCTCTTCAAAAAACTACTCACCATCTAGCTCATATTTTATGCAGAATATATGACTCATGACACTTCTGATGGTTATAATACCTCTTCTTGGCGTGCAGAAAACCTTAAGTAAGGCGTGCCGTAGCACAATACTAGTATTTATAATCCGTAGTAATATTTATAAACTTTTCTCTATTTACATTCCGCTCAACTTAATTCAAATCATTTCTTCTTACATCTAAAATCGCGAATTCTTTATAGCAATGCATAGAAACTTCTTGACGAGCTTTAAAAAAAAATTCTTTCTTCCATATATATTTCCAATCTGACCTGAGATCGTACAGGATGAAGGATAATCACCGACACGATTCAATATATTCGTGAACTGTTTTCATCTACGCACTTAATAGCCCGCAAGCCGCCGAAAGGACGTGTGGCTAGGGGTGTTAGGTCACCAGCCATGCGTTCACAACCACAACCATGTAAACTATACACAAATGTCAGTTTGATCTTTAGCTGGATGAAAGTTCACACAAAAGAAGGTACTTATGTGCAAGAATTATTAATAATAGTTAATCGGCTTTATTCGGGAATAATGGGATACTTCAAATCATGCGAGATATTTTTATTCCCTAATCATTTGCTAACCACGTCTGGCAGGTATTTCAAAATTTTAGAAAATAGTTTTTCTTCTTAAATGCTTGAACTCCACACTGAATGGATGAGTGCCTGGAGCCACCCGGATTCGAACCCAATCCACTCATTGATTTTGGACACTGTATAATCCTTGAATAAGGATTTTCTCTGTAGAAATGAGATATGAATTAATCTGTTAGTGTTTCCATCTTTCTGAGTCGTCACGGTGAAATGTATGAGACACAAACGAATATTTGAATATTTCAGTCTGAGTAGCCATCTTTTCATTTTGTCACTGTGATCAAACAAATACTGTTTTGGTTTCACTTTAAAGAGCTGGAAAAATCACCTGGAAGCTACGTCCAAACTGGTTTAGGGCATTAGGGAGCAAGCCTTTAGGTCCCTAAATGTTAGGCACCTAGTGAAAAGGCAGTTTGAGGTTGGACACCATACGCAGTAGTACTACCATCTATTTAGCTAAGATCAAGGAATAAACAGATAATATCCAATGGTTTATATTTTGATATTTAAAATATTATGGGCAAACATTTGTGAGTAGTTGCAAAACCGTGTTATGGTTTTTGCGAGATTCTGAGTTAACTTTACAATCATTCGGCAGTCTTATATCAAAGTTTTCCATTTCTTTCTTTTGATTTAGTAACCTGGGCGAAATTCGGTACTAGTTTCATATTCATTTTCTCTTAACGTACAATATTTAACTCTTAAAGCAAAATATAAAAAACGGATTATCTATAAAATTACCCGTTTTTTATATTTTGCTTTAACTATTAGGTCTGATAGTTTTGCATTTAAATTTTAAACATTTTATCTTATTACACACTATTTTATTCCAGGGTTATATTTTCAGTCATTCATCCTAGTCAGAGTAATTGTTTTAAGATACGAAGGCGTTTCAATAAGTACCCGTGTTAGAATTGAAGACACCATTTTTTCAAAAACATTTTTTTTATTTTTCAACATTGTCCCCTTTTAGAAAGATACTTCTCCCAACGCTCCGGCCATTTTTTTAATCCCTCCAAAAAATAGGAAATGTCGAACTCTCCAAAATACGCCTCTGTCTCGGCGATAACTTTCTCGTTTGAGCTAAATTTTTTCCCGCGAGCCATTTCTTCATGCGACAGCAATTCATAGCGTAGTTCATGCAGTTTGGCGGCGATAACTCCGGATGTATGTGCTGGTGCTTGTTGTCCACCGTGAGTAATCGCGGCACCCATCGGGCCGACAATTTTTTCATCGACAACTTATCATGTAAAATATTGATTGCCGTTTCGATCCACACACCCACTTTCGTTCGTCGATCAGCGAGAATCATGGCGTGGACTTTTTGAATGATTACCTCGGTAACCACGTCTGCCGTGCGTCCTGGTCGCTCCTCATCAAAACCAGATGTTCGCCCACGTTTAAATTCGTTGTACCAATATCTAACTGTGGTCATAGATGGCGAAGTGTCCCCATAAACAGCATTCAACTTTGCTTTTATCTCCTCGCATTTATTCCCATCCAAAAACAAAAAGCGAATTACCGAACGATACTGCTCTTTTTCCATCTTAGCGAAAATCATGAAACACGTCTTACTCGAATGGCTGCCAAATCCAAACTAACCTTTAAATCAGTCTGAAATTTATTTCACCGTCGTTTGATAGATGGCAGCACACGATGATAACATAAACTTCCCTCAGGAAGGCCCTTTGTTGTCAAACTCGGGTACTTATTTTACCGCCCTCGTATGCTTCGTGTCAAATGTAGTTCATTTATATATTTTATTTTTATATTAATATGCGAACTCTTCTTGCTAAATGTTTCACATTTTTAAGTTAGGTTTATTATCAATAAAATATGTATCCAACAATTAGTCTTTGTCGGCACTTTAATCATGTTTGTTGATTTTTTTACTTTCTGGGCTTACACAGCGAAACGTTGACTTCTTTTGCTAAGGTTTGGCAAACGACCTATGATTATCCAGTTGTATTCAAGCAGACAGCTTTTTTTACTGAGGGCATTACCAATAGCTTACACTCTCCAAGCACAACGTTATGCTTGAAGATAATTTTCCGTAATGTTTATATACCAAAATAAGATTTAACAAGCACACGAACGAAGCATGGATACAAACACGACGACAAAGACGATCTTTTAAGTCATGAAATGAAGCACAAAACAAAGAAATACGGGTATATAAAAAAACACGGGAAAAAACCTACGACGATACTGCGCGTACAGTTAGCATATGGTGCCAGGGTTGTCAAGTGTAAGCCACGTATCTAGGGATCGCAATAGATGCACTAAAAGCTCACTCCGCACCACCATTTAAAACTGACACGTGATATGAATATGGCATGGCAATTTAGGGTGTTGACTCACGCCCCGTGACCAACTATCACTCACACCAGTATTACCCATGCCTAACCTCCTCATGGCACGAACTCTTATGATAGAGCTTACTAGGAACCTTAGTAGGATAGAGCACTTGTGCAATAATGGGCTAACTGACGGATGCCACTTTATAGCAAAAGGGGAGCGATTTTGCCTGGGCATACACAAACGTACGAGTAAGTCGGGGCCTGCAATACTTCTTCAAGATTAGCAGATTTACGCGGCAAATATAACCTGTAATTCAAGATACGGTTCACTATTGGCTCCCATTTTAATTCTTCCGATAGTATCGAGACCCTGCCATAACCTTGTTCATAACAACTTTTTACAAACCTAATTGCTAAGAACCATAAATATTATTTTTCACGATTCCACTAAATTATTTATTTTTGGTTCCAATGCCACTGCAATTGCCTCTCATATATGGCTTATTTAAAATGCATAGAAGTAACCAGAAAAAATTCGCCAAATGGGAATGTTTGTGGAAAATGGAAGCTAAACTCTCAAAATATAAAGAGGTCTTCTTATAGACTATATAATACAGACTTCCTCCCCCTTGGCGTTAAAATGATCCTATGCCCAGTCCCGTGCATCAAACTTTTCACAGAAATACAACTTGTACACAACTCCATGAAGAACTTGGTATTTCACTCATTTTCGTTTCATCTCCTCCAGAAAAATGGCAGATTTCACTATAAACGAAAATTAAAACCAAATATCCTCGTCATTACTTCCAGGACACGCGACGATGGTGAAGAATTCAACAAAAATAGTGAAATTTCCCTCCTTTATGAAAATTCCCCTTAAGAAAACTAAAGCAACAATTCAAATCCCCTTAACACATTTCTAAATGGCAATTTATTCGTGTATTCCTTTTCCTTCGACCAAAACAACAATCAATAAAGAAACCTTCTCCGCAGGATCTCCCTTGACAGCCGGACTAATATGGACCATTCAACAACGATAAACCAATAAGATCAACCTACCCAAATATAAACCAACAACACATGCGCTTAAAAAAAAGGTCCTCCAAAACACGGGCCAAGCTTCTAAAGAATTCAACACACAACCAACACCCATATATATAATAATAATAATAAAAATAATAATAAACAATTTTTATTGTTCTGGGAGCGAAGTCCCTTGGAGCAGAATACATGTTACATGAGGTTTTGAAACCTATGGAGTGAAACAGGTTTACATAATGCATAGGATAAGGTAATTAAACCAGTCACAAAACACAATTTAACATCAGTTGAACGAAACATATAGTACAATACATACATACAAATACAAAGAACAATAGTTAAATATTTAGCCTGATAGAACAGTAATAAGGTCATTTTGGTAGTGTGGTAGACAGATATTCAAACATGTTCCTGTTGAATTGGGATGTGTTCCTGGATACACACCATACTAAAGCACGCTAATCAAAATGCAACCCTTGTAAGTCCAACCGTTAAGGAATGTTTTAGAAAAAAATCAAATGGCCAGGCGATTGGCGGCCACATACCCTAACGATAAAGAGGAACGTAAAACTATTCGTCATTAATTTAAAACTCGTCGATTTCTATGTCTATATAGCGTCACTACCGCCATGTAATTACACTCGTAACTCGGGAACCTTGACAGCTACGGATATGATGTTTTCACGGGGCGTTTTATAGTTTTTAGTAGATGTGCACATTTCCCTTCAAATGTCGATAATATCCTCGGTTTAGACACTAGAATCTAAGCCACGTAATGTTTCTTTCCATAATGCTTTGGGGAGTTTCTCTTAGGAGTCTCGGAAAATAATACCTCTCTCATGCCAGCACTGACGGATACTTGACAGATTGAAACGGGTACCCGGAATATATGGTCCAAAAAAGGACCGCCAAACAGAAAAGAAAAGGCGTTGTCGGAAGACGGAATTCAGGCCAAGAAACAGAGCGAGGAGAAACCTGGACAAGAAAAACCGACGACATAGAGGTACATACGACATACCTGTATGCTACCATTACGTATATCGCCGGAACGGCTGAAAACATAAGTAAGCTCCGGAAACATAATGTAACGATTTTGTTATCCAGAGCAAGAAAAATCAGCGGCATCATCTCTATGCCGAAATACCCCGTTCTCATGCACGAAGGCGTATATGAGATCAAGTGCACATGTGGGAAGTCCTATATCGGCCAAACAGGAAGGTACATCGGATGCAGGACAAAGGAACACCAAAGGGCCGCAGGCTTTTCTGCCTCGTTCAGTTCCGACCCGCGGCAATTGCCGAATATTCATGGTCGGAATCCGGGCACACGATTAAGTTCGAACAAACTAAAGTGCTGGCAAGAGAGAGGCATTATTTTCCAAGACTCATAAGAGAAGCGGTAAAAATAATAAAAATCCCAACAAAATCAACTGTGAGGATGGCTTCACCCTGACCTCCAGGCGGTGATTCCTATTCACCGCCAAAAAAGGGCCAATTAGAGATATCCAGGCCAGTCAGCGTCTCCTATGTACTATATCGGCCAAATCGCGACGCAGATTTTTCCGCTACCGCTACCCTCTTTCTTAGCCTTTCCTATCATGTAATTTTCCACCCCGAAGAGGAGTTAATCCTAAAACGGGGTTTCCGTATTGTTTTATTAAATTCCTATTATACTTTATACATTTTTTGTATCCTTGGTCTTTACGGAAACAAAAAGATTTAAAACTGAAGCGATGCAGATCAATTCGACCTGAAGACGCCTCCAGGACAGGGGGCGAAACAGTTCTTCATCAACACAACTAACCACGGTAATTCCCGGAAGCAGCATGGATCCTTCATCAGATAGACGTCGCGGAAGCCTAAGGATTAATTCACGTAGTCCCTATGCCCATATGTTTTGTATGGACATAGACTATTACCATACGAAACCTTGTTATGGTTCATATCCCAATTCCGTACGAAAGGACACAAATTGACTCCCCACATTACATTAAACCGTTTTTCATATCCGAATATTTTCTCTCCCTTAATTTTTTCTAACATACCTATCCTTTTTCTTCATCTGCCGAACGCCCTCCCCTCTATCACGGCCTCCAGCATCTCATCGCTAATAAAAATATTATGCGTCCTTTGGACATGTCTTCACATCGTCTTTCTTCTTCCACTTCCCTTTTTTGTTTTCCTTTCTGCCCATCTTACTTTTTCCATCCTTGTCCGCACCCACATTTCAAAAGCCTCCATTCTAAGCCTATCATCTTGCTCCATTGAACATTTTTTCGCGCCTTACAATACCCCACTCCTTCTTTAAGTTTTCACGAGTCTTTTCTAAACATCCTTACTCAAAGACCCTATCATAAATTCCTGAAAGTGAAAGTTTCTTTGCCAAACGCAATTGATTTCCTTTTGTCCCTACTTTTTTAAGCATTTTAGTCTAAACCACTTTCAAAAAGGATAAACTGTTCCACCTGCTCCAGTTTGTGAACTTCTACTGTAATAGTAGTAATCGATTTAGGAGAGGCGACCGACAACTGAGGTCATTTAGGCCATTAGAGATGGATGGGAAACCCGGCGTCATCTATTCGTCGTCGTCGTCGTCACCTACTATTAAAGAAAGGTGCCAAGGGGCCCACAGTTTAACGTCCCTTCCATCGGATAGCGTGATCACTAAAGTTTTCACCACAATGCAACTTATTTAGGGAACGGGATGCCACTGTATGAAAAAGATCTATCGCCTCCACGATTCGAACCCGGCCTCTCTGGGTGGGAAGCCTCTGCGCTAGTCACCGAACCAACCCGACCCCCCCTCCTACCTTATATTATCTCTTTTGAAAACCTCGGAACACGTTTCGATTGAATTTCTTCACTTCCCATACCTTTCATCTTGATTTTGTAATAAGCCCAGGAAATACCTTCAACCGCTTGGCTTTCTGACAAACTACAGCTACATCATCCGCAAGCATAACTGATTAAATAGATGCTACACCAATTTCATTCCAATATCCAGTTCTTCCCATGCCCATTTCCTCCACATATAAGTTGAACAGCATGGGTTAACACCCATGCTGTTCAACCCACCTGTCTTACCTCTCTTCCTAACACTACCCATTACGACTCTCCATTCCCCACTCGATCCTAAACAGTCTTTAGATAAGGGCATTCGTAGTGAACCTGTGGAAGTTAAAGGTCACAGCAAGTAGCGAAAGAGGCAAAGCAAGGGAGAATTTCGAAGAGATTTAATTATAAAACCCGAAGTCAAACGATATAATGGGTGTATTAGTATTAAACTATGAAGGACTAAACGTTTCAGTTGCCGTTTTAAAAATTTAAAATTATTCATTTTGAGACATTCCGGGGAAATAATGACAAGTCTATCTTGGTGCCTTAAGTTATCATAAAATGAAATCACCCTCGATATAGCGTCATGGGGTCTGCGGGTGGGGAACGGGGAGTCTGGATGGGCAGTTTTAGGAAGAGGTGTACGGCAGGGTTGCCCATTATCACCGTTGCTGTTCAACCTGTATGCAGAGGAAATGATAAAAGAGGCATGGGAAGAACTGGAGGTAAGAATGAAGGTAGGCGGGGAATTCGTAAAATCAGTTAGGTTTGCTGATGACCAAGCTTTAGTTTGTCAGTCAGCCAAGGGGTTGCAGGTATTGCTGAGCGAATTGGAAATTCAGTGCGACAGGCATGGGATGAGAATCAATATTAAAAAAACAAAGGTTATGCGATTTTCTGGAAAGAAAAAGGCTAAGCTAAACATTAAAATAGGAGGGCAAAAACTAGAGCAGGTGGAACAGTTTACGTATCTCGGTAGTGTTTTGGACCAACACGGTCAAAGTAGTAGGGACGTAAGGAGAAGAATTGCGCTAGGTAAAGAGGCTTTCACAAGGAGGAGGGAGTTGATGACAGGGACTTTGAGTAAGGATATTAAGAAAAGACTCGTAAAAACTTTGATATGGAGCGTAGCTATGTGCGTGGTCATTGAAGCTGGAGGATAGACGTAGACTGGAAGCTTTTGAAATGTGGGTGTGGAGAAGAATGGAGAAGGTGAAATAGACATAGAAGAAAACAAATGAGGAAGTACTTGGTATGGTGGGCGAGGACAGGGGCTTGTTGGGAGAAATCCCATGGAGGCAGGAAAAGTGGATGAACGGGGTTTTGACCGGCAGTGGGATGTTGAAGACTGTAATAGAGGGGAGAATGTTAGGCAATCGAGGAAAGGGGAGGAACAGGATAGGGATGTTGGACGGGATGAAGGGAGGAAGAAAGTACTCAGAGATGAAGAGGGACCTGATGTAGAGTAGGATGTTGTCTTTTGCTAGGAGTCAAAATATTTATTTAGTAGCTGTGTCCATCCAAAAACCTACCTTAACCGGTAGATTACCTAATAAATAAATAAATAGCGTCATGTTAATCCTAATGAAGTTAGAATTATCTCTTTAAACCGTATTTTCCCGTCCAATACGCAAGGAACATTAGCATGCATCATCTAGTGGTCTAATGATATTGAACGCTGAGTAGTCCAATCACGAACGCTACTCGTCTTCGCGAATAGTTCCCTATTCAGCCCGTCATTTGGTCCCCGTTTACTTGTAAGTTTCTCACTATCGACGCTTGAATTGCCTTGAAGTTCTCCCCCTTCCCAGTACGCTCCAGTTAATCAAGCAATCGAGTTCCCAGCTCTCGCTTCTACCGTTCACTCTTCATCTACCCGCCCCTCACTGGAATTGTGTCACCAATTTCACATATTCCTCCCCTGTTTCCCCACTTCCCTTCGCTGTCATGGATAACCATGTCATCGGAAAATAAGATACAGCAAATTTAAATACACGTACTGATACTGATGTACAGTCACACCATGGAAGGGCTCCAGCGTAGAGGAAGAAACCATGAATTGTTTTCTTGTTCCCATTATTTATTCTTTATTTCATTAAATACTCCTTATTCCGTTTAGTTTCCCAATATTTTTCAGAATCAACGCCTACGCTTTTTCCATTTATTACCATAGTTTTCATAAATACTAAAATAAATTATCAAATAGGTGTTTTTTTCAATGTAAGCCACTGGCATGGTAAACTTTGTGACTGCTTTACGAGAGCTCAGCTCGTTCCTGCATGGTATGTTAAGAATACAACTTCCGTGTAGTTGCTAAAGCATAATATCTTGCAATCACGCTTACTGTAAAATCTAGTAAATAAAACTAATACCTAAATAAACCATTTCAATTTAATGAAATTAATTGCAATGAAGCGATGAAGAGCATTACGAATAAATTTTAAAATTCATCAGCTGCCATTGGATTACAATTAAAATGTGGTCATATTTAAAATAAATTGTCATTAATACAGGAATGTGTTTGCCGTAGCCTTTAAAGCCTTCAGACACATGTAAAAAACTGAGCTGTAGCAAAATATGCGTATATATTTGGGATTATTTTCATTTACTTACCACTTAATCAGAAGCACAGCGACATTTACCAATTAAAGGAAATATTAATTAAAATGTTAACAAGTTAAAATATATAGCTAATATTATGCAACCATAAAATTACCCCGAAATAATCCCAAATCCAAAAGGAAATATGATAAAATTGATGTGTGATGAAGAGCGCTTGTAAACACGTATTTAAACTTAATGTATTTTTCGACGTTGGCATTCACCATGACAATCCACATTCCCCGAAGTGTATTATTTATTCCAAATTAAACTAGTGCACTACAAATGTATTGCTGAAATAAAATTAGCATGAACTGGTTGCTATTCAAATATTTTAGTCATATTTGATTTAATCTGAACACCGACGCCTCCGGGACTTGAACATTCATTCACATATTAGTGCGCAATATGGCGGTATTTCGTGTTGAATTTGTATTTGGTCAATGCAGCGCGTCCATTTCTTCTAGTTATGCGTGCCGTGAAACGCGCTGCTCCTATCCTTTATTATGTTGTATTATTCCTTACCTACTGTCCTTTTACCTTGCGTGTTGTATATTTCTCCTTTGGTGGGTGAAACAGCCCCCTGACGCCATCTGTTGGCCAAAGAATCGGGACACTGGGTTGCATGAGACCCCGCAGATCTAAGAATAAATTACATTTCCTCGATAGCTCCAGCGGTTAGAGCATCCAGCAGCGGCCCGGTAAGTTGAAATATCCGGCGTTCAAGTGCGGTCAAGGAAATATTTTTGCGCTTGTGATCTGCTCGATTCTCCACCTCTCCTGTGTTCGTCCTTTATATGTGTTCCTAGCCCTTTTTCTTATTATCTATTTCCATGTGAGGGAATATATATAAATATGTATATATATATATATATATATATATATATATATATATATATATATATATATATATATATATATATTTATGCTTAAACACGTACTTAGGTTTTTAAAACATAGAAACACAAAGAAAGGACACTCACATATGTAGTTTTGATGTTTCGACGGCACGACCGTCGTCATTAGACTTTTTTTGTGCTTCGCCCAAAACCGTTCCTTTTCAAAGATATTTTTATATTAATAAACGCCGCTGGACGACCGGTTACGGCAATACAATTTTACTCTGTTGCTTCATACACACACATGAGTATAAAAACGGTTAAAGCTAATTTTTATGATTTCCCTTGGAATAGAAATGAGTTTAAACTCGATTTGAATTGATTTTCAAACTCGAATTCCTTTCCATGTGGTACTTGTCAATTTTGTCGGGACCGTCCAATGTGAGTATCATCAGTGATACCTTCCCTTTCCCTCATCCTACAGCACCTCATGCCATTGGGAACCGCTCGCTCTTTTCTAACGCTGTAGATGACCCGAATAAAGGTGAAATCCCCAAAAACGAGTAAGGAAGCCCCTCTCCCGCACTTCCTGTGTGGTGTAATTATAACGCCGCCGAAGCGAATAGTCCATACCCAGGAAACTATGATTGCGGTGACAATGGAAAATATTAAAAGACTCTCCACGTGAAACTAAAATATCCTTGCCCTGCCTCCCCCACCCCACCTCAGTCGCACCCTCTCTGAAAAACGCGGTTGGAGGAGCGAAGGAGTGAATGGCCACGGAAATAAATTTTAAAAACTCCCGCCGGGAAAGGATGCTCATTTTTTTTAGTTTCCGGGTGGCTTATCCAGACAACCTTTTAATCAGCAGGGATGCGGAAGGCGCTCGTGTGGATATAATATATTTTTTCAACTAAAGATTTGAATGTGAAAGAGGAAAAATGGAGAAAAATTAAGAGTCGAGAAATGGGTGCCTCGGTAGTTTTCATGGTCAATTACGTGTTCAGGAAAATAGGACCTCGAGAGAGATCGTAGGTGCTGTAATTGACACTGTGTTATGAGTTGTTAAAAGTAATTAAATTTGGAATTTGATGCGTTATTAGGAAAAATTAATGAGGTAGAAATTGGGACGTAAAAGCTTAGTTTTCGTTTATTTCATTGCATTACGTGTACACAAAACATTACAAACTTGAGTACTTATGCGAATATAAAACATTTTTTTCCCGTAACTTGAATTTAATGTCTACATTGCCCCATGAAGTTATTACACTGCTTTATGTGTTTTTAAAGACCGCTTCGCAATATAAGCAACTTATGACCCAAGTTATTGCCATGTGTTCCTGAAAGTTTTAATGTCCTCACTCTGGCCAAATGACCACTTTTTTCCTCCTTTTCTTTCTTTTTAACCTAATATTCTTCTTCTGGGCCATTTTTCTAGATCCACCCTCAATATTTCCAATATACGGTTTTCCCTTTTTCCAAATTCCACTCCAACTTCCTCCATTACACATGTATTACTTGTTCTTACTTGACCAATTTTACTAGCTTCTTTCCCGTAGTCTCATTTGATATCATTTCTCAATAACCTTCAAATACCCACATTTTCTTTTCTCAAAAAATATCCTTCTCGACTCATAAAACGTCTAATTATTTGTTCCGCCTATCACAGTTCTTTTAGTTTAATTTTTCACTTTGCTTCCCGATTATTGGGAACATTATTGCTTTTATTTCCCTAAGATCTTTTTTAAAATGCCTTTCTTACACCACCAAATATTTTTCATTTCTTAATATTCACGATATTTAATATCAATTTATTCTTTACATACCCTTACTAAGTTCTCTTGATTCACGTAGTTGTGTTAATTACGCGGCAGTAATATCGAATAATTTTGCTAGTAAGATTATAGACAAGTGAATTAGTAGAATAGACAAATTCCAAAGAAACTGCGGGAGATGCCGCAACAGTAACTTTTAACGGAGTCATCCGCTAATGTGCATTTCAATGCAACAATTTCAGAGTGTAAAAATCATTCGCCTTGACTGGGATTCGAACCCAGATCCCTCAATATCCGGTCGAGTGCTTTAACCACTGAAGCTACCGCGGCGTCCTCTTAAACTCTGAAATTTTGGGGCTTTTAAAGGAACAAGATGTTGTGACGAAATACCGTACATACAATGTCACAGGCATTCGTAGTCGTGCGCGAGGCGCCACAGTCCACGAGGTTAAAGCCAACTTTAAACACTTATGGTGTTTTCACTTTGACAAATTCCAAAGAAACTGCGGGAGATGCCGCAACAGTAACAAAATTTCAGAGTTTAAGAGGACGCCTCGATAGCTTAAGTGGTTAAAGCACTCGACCGGATATTGAGGGATCTGGGTTCGAATCCCAGTCAAGGCGAATGATTTTTACACTCTGAAATTGTTGCATTGAAATGCACATTAGCGGATGACTCCGTTAAAAGTTACTGTTGCGGCATCTCCCGCAGTTTCTTTGGAATTTGTCAAAGTGAAAACACCATAAGTGTTTAAAGTTGGCTTTAACCTCGTGGACTGTGGCGCCTCGCGCACGACTACGAATGCCTGTGACATTGTATGTACGGTATTTCGTCACAACATCTTGTTCCTTTAAAAGCCCCAAAATGTCAGAGTGTTAGAGGACGCCTCGGTAGCTTAAGTGGTTAAAGCACTCGACCGGATATTGAGGGATCTGGGTTCGAATCCCAGTCAAGGCGAATGATTTTTACACTCTGAAATTGTTGCATAGTAGAATAGAGTTTATGGCTTCAACTTAGGCCTTGTTTTGTTTTATTTTATTGTTATCCGTCGCAAAATTTATGATTGTACATGGAACACATTTATACTCAGATTCAAAAAACCTATTCGTGACATTTGGTAGTCTGAACAGCCACAGCTGTTTGTTTAACATTCTACTGCGTGATATAGCTATGACCAGAGTACGGATTCGCTTTCACCACCAATTTTCTGCCATCATAATGAATAACTGATCGTAGCACTTTTCCACTTGATATAATTCATTCCAATTGATATAATTAATCAAGCGTGAAATTTCTACGATCAGTTATTCATTATGTTCGACTTCAACCACATCACGCCTGAAGCTATTCAATTTCTGCCATCATAGTCGTCAATTTAAAAAAAAAAATGCTCTTTTTACACAAATGTTTTAAATGTTTTTAACTACATTTTTAACCCAAGACACATCTAGTAGGAAAAATATCTTATTTACCATGTTATTATCAATATACGACTACCTGATTGTTAATAGAAGACATTTATCAACTAATCAAGCTATTGTTAAACTGTCGAGATTTTTTGCCATTAATTAGCTAAGGGATGGAAAACCATTCACTATACCTTATTATTCATTGTATTTTTTTTCGTTTTGTGGAAACATTGTTAGCCCAAAAAATGAACGTTCGCCCTGATAAAATGTGATTGCAAATTGGTTTCACTAACAGTAGTATCGTATGCATGCAATTATTGCTGTGAAGTAGCGCTTAAATTAGTTCTATAAGCATTTTGCATTGCTAATTTTGTCTGAGAAATATTTAAAATTGTTATGTCAAAAGTAGAAGGAAATCTGGGGTAAATTGTTTTAATATGAGAACGGTGTACTAAATCGTTTGAGGAGGGTAAAGGGTCATGTGAAAGGATACGAGCGAAGAGCAAAAATCATTCTTATCCTTCTCCAAATGATTATGAAGCTCAGATAGGATTTTCAGAATGGTGGCTTTCGCAGCATAGTGAGCGGAAATAAATGTCCAGAAAGTGTCCCAAAAGGCGATGTCTCAGCGAATGCAATGACAATTGAAGTTCACTACTGCAGCGAAGTGTGCTTGTGGTTGATTGGTAACTTAATCTTTAAATTTTAACATTTGACATAATGCCTAAATCCTGGTGATGTGCATGGAGACTAATTCCATGAACCTTGAGGCGGATGGGTAACGGTGGTTTTGTAACAACCGATGAATAGCTTTTGTGATAGGCTTTCAATTATTAATACAGTGAATGTACATCTGGTTCAGATGTGCTATACTGCTTGGAAAAATTTGGAGAAGAAAAGTGAAATTTGTGAGTCAGAAACGATAGTGCTAACCTTTTTCTTAAGCAAATCAGAAAAAAGAATGCGTTTACTATATAGGACGTTCGCCATCAAGAATTAATCTCAGTAATAACACGAAGATGCGAGGGAGGGTCATATGAAAGCCTGAAAATTTACATATTTTTATATCGTTATTTTATGAATAGTTTAGGTTCTCATTCATAAAAGTTTCATATAGTATGTAGTCCTCTTGGCGTACAATAAAAGTACTTTGGCTCTTCTAAAGTTGACAGATACAGGGACTGTCCCAAAAAATAAGTAGAATAAATCGAGGGAAACTTTATTGCAGATGAAGGTAGAAATTACTAAAACTCTGCAAAAGAGCACTCTTGGGCATCAACACACCTATGTCAGCGCCCCTGCCATGCTTCCTGTATATCATCAACAGGGCCCTCGTTTAGGCACCTCGTTATGACCTCTTTGATTTCATCCAGTGGTCAAAAATGGAAGTCAAAGGGGATAAACTTGGGTCGTACTCAAAGACCCATTGGTCTCGTCGGTCTCGTCACCAGTAACTACCTATTTTAAAAAATTCGGGTCACTTTCACAATGTTCCAAGAGGTCCAAGACAAGGTTGTCACATAAGCAGTCTTCCGACAGCACCTTGGGGATCATCTTGGCACACCTTTCTCATTACTAAGTCTTCTGTAATAATGCAATGCACTGTGGTTTTCTGAATATTGCATTCTTCTGGTAATATCCTGACACTTGGGGGGGGGGAGGTCAATCAAAATTGAGCAGGTGTTTCACTTTCTCCACGTTTTCATCCCACTGTGTTGTTGATGGATGTCCAGGGCATTCCTCATTGTCAACCTCACATTGTTACCCTCCAAACATCCTGTGCAAGCAGAAAACCATTACTTGGGACATTTCTCCATTTTCATAAGTATCCTTAACCAGATTCATGGTCAGTGCAACAATTGCGGATGAATCCGTTAAAAGTTAATGTTGAGGCATCTCCCGCAGTGTCTTTGGAATTTGGACAGAGCCATGGTCTCCGAACCCGATTTCCCGAGTTGAAATAAAATTTTATCGCTCCATGGAAAGTGGCATCGAGAATTCGTGCCGCGACCCTCGAACAAGGGTTCCGTCTGAGCGATCTTTAGACTGTAACGGCCTGCAGATAATTAATGCGGGTCGTTTCAAATTGTAGCGCAGTTTTTAGGTTTCCACTTGACTCACTCTGTTAGGTTTTGGGATTGTTAGTAAAATACGCCGCGCACTGCGTTTGAAATTCGCACGTCAAAGTAGGGAATCCAATAGCTTGTTTTGTACCGCCTGAGATTTTACAGGGAGTTTGTACCCGAAAACTAACAAAACTCGGTTGAGTCTATGCTATTTTTTGGGTTCACAAAAAATGCGTTCATCAAATTTAGACTACCACTCGGTCGAAATTCCTATTGATAGGTTAAAATTCATGACTCTTTAAGATAGACTATCGAGTGACATCTAACTTCGCTATTTGTTCGTAATTAGGAAGCCAAATTTTCACAAAAATATTTATTTTCATAATTTACTACATGGCTAATAACAAGTGATTCGTTTTGAAATAATACTGATGTACAAACAAAATGTCCACTAAATTTATCCTTTAGTAGCTGAAATCATATTATATTGAATCCAATGGTAATATTCACGCACCTTTACATAAAGACCGATAATAATGAAAGAAAGAAGGTATTATTTGCGATGTATCACAGCTGAATAAGGAACTTAACTGAAGTAAATGACTGCGCATATTTATGTGGTAGGAATATGGAATATTTGGAATGAAATTGAAGAAAAAGGTTACAATACAAGCAAGGCGGATAATAAATAGTTTAAGGGTGAAAATGTGGAAATAGTTGTGGCACGGGAGGGAATATGATATTCACTGCCTGCGCTGTTAAAGAAGAGGTTTCGAGAAGACATTTCAGAGCTTGAATGGGTTGCTCCAAACCGATCGAAAGAATTGGTGTGCCGAGCCCCTTATTAAATACAGAAGAAGAGGGAACACACACGACGATGAGCGTTCGGGGAGACCGTCTGTCATTACAGACCAACTGGTGAGCTCAGTTGACGAATTCGTGAGGAACGATCGGCGCGTCACAATTGATGACATCTGTGAGCATTTTCCCAATGTTTCTCGAACAATTGTTCATGAAATTGTTAAACACCATCTGCATTATGCAAAAATTTGTGCAAGATGGGTCCCTCGCGTATCTCAATGAGCTGGCGGCGAAGGACTATGCAGCAGGAATACAGAAACTTGTCACACGTTATGGCAAATGCCTTAATTTGCTTGGAGATTATGTTGAGAAGTAGTTTAAAGTATCCTCTTTCAAATAAAATTTTTTATGTTTGTTAATATTTACTTTTGTGTCTTTATTTCACGAACGGGTACTACTTTCCGGATGACCCTCGTATATTTTATATCCTAAGGTCAACTAGTGGGTCCCATCCTAATTCTTCCAAGAGTGTCCCTGACACTTTCTTGTTGAATAAAATATACTCAAACCCAGCTACAGTACGTTGCAGTCAATCTAGTTCCAAAATTTAGTCTATTTCATGAGGATCCGTTACACTTGCAACATGCTCACGGTAGGGCCTAACTAACGTGAAAAAACAGAGCTTCTTGACCCTTTCATTACAATTCCCAAGTATTCTATTTATGAATCCAAACATTTTAGTAACTATTCCGCTAATTCAACGAATATGTTTTCATCAGGACATATCCTTGGTTATCGTTAAACCTAACTGCTATATCGATTCCGCGTGTGCTTTGTTGGTTCCCTATATAATGTGTTTTCTGGTGAAATAATTTCCCTCCAAAAATTTATCGAAATACATTTATTAAAATTTAATTCTAGATCCCATGTCTCGCACCTCTTTTAAATTGTATTTAGGTCGCTATCTAATGATAGTCTATCTTTCTTACTAGGTATTTCCCTATATATCACGACATCATCAGCAAATAGACGAAGTTTACTGGGAACCAGAGACCCGATTTCATTAATGTTTATGATAAAAGGAACAATAGCGGGCCGATAACACTTCCTTGTGGGGCACCCAATGTTACCCTTACTGTGTCCAAAGATACCCCGTCAGTTACATGAGATTATTAGTACTGGTATAGTGCCATTTAATTTAAGTTATAGATAGTCAGAGACAGAACAACGATAAGTCCCTTCGCCTCCCTTCAAAAATAAAACCTGGCATGCTATATTATAATTAATCCTTGTTCGATTCTTCCGCACTTCATTTCTCCTTTCATTCCGTACAACATGTATATCTGTTTCAACCCCTTCCATGCTTGTACAACGTTCTCCACTCTTGAAATATTTCTGAACATCCCATCGCCATTAAAAAAGCTCAGCATTCCCCATTCCTGCCTTATTTGGATTTGTCCCAAAAATACTTTCTCCTCCCCGAGCATACCAACATTTCCTCGTTTTTTCTCATTTCTCTGCATTTCACTTTTCCCATCCTTCTCCACACCCACATTTCAATAGACACCAATCGACGTATATCGTCTTGCTTCAACTACTATGAATCCTTGTCGCAAAAACCACGTTCATACCAAAGTGCTTTTTCTAACGCCCATGCTCAAAGTTTATGTACATCTGCAAAATACCCTGCAAGCCGCCGGCGTGTGGCGGGGGGTGTTAGGTCACCACCTGTCAAAGGTAACAAGACCACATTCAAAATTAACAAATAAATGCAAACCTATACCCACAGTGACGTATACATTCATCCAAAAATCCTTTCAACTTACATGCGGGCAAATACATATGCCATCAACTAACAAAAAATTGCACCTTAGGATGCAGTAAAAAATTTGCCCAATAACATGCAAGCTAGCATTTGACAATTAAGAAGAGAAATTCCACTACCACATCTACTCATCTACATCTACTCAATACCCCGCAAGCCGCCGCAAGGGCGTGTGGCGGGGGGTGTCAGGACACCACCCGTACCACATGGACATGCAACGGTCTCCTCCCCCAAGAACAACGGTAGGGAATGTACGCTACGCTGCAGGTAGCGGGAGGGTCCCCCCAACAGAGAGAGGCGAGGGATGGAAGGGGAAGCTTAAAACAGACAAAGCAGAGCAATCAATAATGTTCAGAGGAGTACATTATTTAATGGCATTCCAATGCGGTGTTATGGGAAGGGTTCTTACAACAAAACACACGAGGTTAGTCAGGGTGCATGCAATTCAGTAGAACTAATTTTTCCCTGAACGCTGATGGTGGCAAGTGGAAGTTTTGCCATCTATAACCCTGCAGGTGCTATCCCGTATTGCGCATGGGAAGAAGTAGTCCTTGAGTCTGCTCGTAGTTCTGGTATCTGTTTCTCGAATTTTATATGTATGATCCAAGCGACCAATGTATGTTTGAGGGCGAATAATTTGCGAGACCTCAGTGCTGAAAAATTCGGATTTTAATCCATTTCGTAATTTCAACCTAGCATTCAATCGTCTTTCTGCTAATGATACCCACCCCAACTCAACAAGCAACTAAGTGACGCTTTTCGTTTTATCGTAAGACATTTTAACGAAACGGGATTCCCGACGTTGAACCTTTTCAATTTCCCGAATGAGGCATTTTTTACTCGGATTCCACACAGTACACGCATATTCTAAATGAGGTCTTACGAGATCGTGGTAATAACGAACGTTTCTTGAACTTGGAGTCAATTCTGCCGACAATATGTCTAATAAAGCCCATTTTTTGTAATTTTGTCTAATAAAGCCCATTTTTTTGTAATTACCGGGGTCCTCCCTGTCACCACTTTTAAAAATAGGCGTTATTTGCGCGGTTTTCCAATTCTCAGGGACCTTGCACTCTTGTAAAATATAACTTCTAGGTATATAAATATTTTATCGCCCTAGCTGGTATATTGTCGGGACCCGGGGATTTGTTGGGTTTAATCTCATTGAGCAATTTGACAATTCCTTGTTCGTCCGCTGTTATTTTTGCCATGGGTTCAGTATGTATTGTTTCTGGGAGATACGCGGAGGCAACATCGTTCGTGAAAACGCTTTGGAAGAATGTACATATTTAGAAAGTCAACTTTTCCCTCACTGTCAGTATGAATGATATTTTGCAATCCCTTAAGCAAGCCAAGGTTTACTGACCCCCTTTTACTTCCCTAATATATGACCAGAAACCGTTAGGGTCATTATCCAAATACTCGCATAGTACTTTACATTTATAGTCTGATAAGGCGCTACGTAATTGTGTTTTGGTTTCAATGTTAGAGGATCTATACTGGTCCAATAACTGTTTATTCTCCGAGGATGGTGTGTTCACGCCTGCTTTCTTTACCCTAGAGTGTAACATTCTCTGCTTTAGAAGGGCTTTTCTAACGCCTTTATTGTACCACCGGGGGTCGCTATTTGCCATAACGCACTTGGATGGGATGAAATCTTTGATTCCTTTTTGCATAATATTGACAAATTGTGGGGAATGAGAAAATAGTAACTTTGTGATTCCACTGAAAATTTAAAATACATTTTCAGTGGAATCACAATGTTACAATTTTTTCATTTCCAATATGAATCGATTCCATAAAATTACGCCGGAAACCAGCGATTGACAAATTTTGTCCAAGTTTCCCCCACGTTGGCATGTCTTAAGCGTTTAGAACTCGGGTAGTGAAGCGTTTAATTGACTGGCAATTGATTCTTTATAGCTTGCTCTGCTCTCTCTGTTTTTAAGTTTCCCCTTTCATCACTCGTCCCTCTCTGTGGGGGGGGACCCTCCCGCTACCGACAGAGTTGGGTCACATTGTTTACCGGTGTCTTTGGGGTAGGAGACCGTTGTATGTTGGATGTCCATGTGGTAGTGGAATTATGCCTTCTAACTTTTCAAATGCTAGCTTGCACGTTGTTGGATTAATTTTTACTGCATCCTAAGGTGCAATTGTTTGTCAGTTGATAGTATATGTATTTGCACGCGTTTATGTTAAAGGACTTTTGAATGAAATGAAAGGACTTTTGGGGGAATGTATACGCCACTGAGGGTGTAGGTTTGATTGAATGTGTTGATTTTGCATGTGGTTTTATTCTCTTTTACGGGTGGTGACCTAACACCCCCCGCCACACGCCCTTGCGCGGGCTTACGGGATATTATGTAGTTTTATATGTATATAACATATAGTTTTTTACATATTATTTCTATTGTATACATATAATATATATATATATAATATTTTTACATTCGTGATCTACTTGATTCCGCCTTCCACACCTCTCCTGTGTTCGTCCTTTATGTGTGTTCCTATCCCTTATTTTCCTTATATCTGTTTCTATGTAAAAGAGTATTTGTTCGCCGTTTGGCGGGATTTCGTGTTTATTTATTGATATATATATGCAACAAGAGAAAAAGATTAAACTTAGAAACATGAAAAGGGCACTTTCCCAAGCGTCAGTTCAAGGAACCTGCAATTACTGACGCCGCAACCTATTATCATGAAGTGGCCAGACTTCCCTCGAACCCACGAGATGAAAAGGAATTATTGATTTTAGGGGAAGGCTCTCTTTTTCTCCGACTCCTAAAGTGAGCCCCGCAAATATGATTACGGACGCCTTTAACTTTTGCCTCAACCTGCGCCGGCACGCATTCTGGATATCCTACCCAAACTCCTTACCCATCAATGATGCAATCACAAAACTTCGTCTTCATGTACTTCCCAATACGAACCGATACCACTTCCGTACAGCCACCACGCCGTTGAAATATTCAATTTTCTCTTTCTAAACAAAAATAATGACAATAGGTTTCTACAATCACTTAATCCGCCCAATAAACCCTCTTGCCCCAAATTACATGCCTTACATAAATTGACATACGAGGATAAAAATGTAATTACGTTGAAAGACAAAGGTTCCACCGTCGCTGCCATGAACAAAACTTTCTGCAGAAGTACTGAGCCAACTTAACGACCCATCTTTCTTTGCTCTCTTCGGAATGACCCAAAACTGCAATTCCATTTCAGTACTCTCTGCTTCTTTGATACCTACGGACCGAGGAAAGGCCTCTCGACCACTGATATTCACATTCTTCCCTTTCCCTAGCACTCCCAAGGCCCCTCACGTTTACTTATCCAGCAAAATCCACAAGACCAGCATCCCCGGTCTCCCGATTATCTCCAGGACCAGTTCTCCCACCGAACTGATATACGCATTCTTAGACAATCACCTTCAACCTATAGTCGCGTCCCTCTCCTCCCCTTATTAAATATTCATACCACTACCTCTACTTGCTGCATTCAAACTAATTTCTCTTTAACAAATACACTAATGGCCACTACAGAATTTTTTCAATCAAAATATTCTTAATACTTCTTTCCTGCCTCCTTTGGATTGCTCCTAACTTGTATATTCTCTCATCCCTTACCTTACCCAGCACTTCCTCGTTTGTATCACTTTCTTCCAATTTCACGTATTTCATTCTTGTCCACACTCACATTTCAAAAGCTTCAAATCTTCGCCTTTCATCCGGCTTCAATGACTATGTTCATGCACCGTATAAAACCACGATCCATAGCAAAGTTTTGATGAGCCTTCTCTTACGTGTAACGTTCATACTCAGCGTCCATATTATTAATTCCCTCCTCCTTATGAAGGTTTCTATGCATGATGCCTCTTATGCTGTTTGGACCATTTCGGTCGAAAACACTTCTGATATACAAGTGCGTAAGCTGTTCCTCGTGCTTTAGCTAACACACTCCTTTTTTGATATTGAATAATGCCCATGGAGTGTTGAAGGCTGTGATATCTGACAGAGGATCTTAGGCAAGGAAGGAGGGAGAAGGAAAAGGATGAGCATGTTGGACGGTTCGAAAGGAGGAAAGAAGTCTGCGGAATAGAAGGAGGAGTAATTCTATTGCCATATTGTTTTTTTTTACGAGAAGTCATTGAATGTATTGCTGTACAACTATATAGGCGGAGCCCTTCCATAACTAACCTTTACTAGTAAAATACAAAAACTAATAATTACAAAAATGCTAACGGATAAAATGATATATTGTGTACGATAATTAATGAGTTTTTATACACAGGTTTGAGAGACGATTTCTTGTTGTCAGTACTCTTCAATGTTATATACCTATGTAGAAAATTATGTAAAAGTGCCTTCGGAAAAGCTTGGGCTTGTAATGGAATGACACGGCAAGCTGATTTGAAGGTAATCAATCAATAGAAATGCAGACGGCCAATTTATTGCAGCTATTGTTTCTTACAGTACATGACCAATAGTGCTTTACAGGAACGGATGGATATTCAAAATATCCTTTTTTCCTTGTACCATTGGGGATCAAAACAGATATGGCCGCAGGCGTGAAGGAGATAAATATTATAGATAGAATTTACATTTTGTCGATATCCTTTATGCATGATAAATGGACCCACCCTTATAAAATTGTTCTCTCAGGTATTTCTGAGCACGACAGCCCTCAATATCATCGCCATGGAACCTCCACTCAAATACGTCGTTTTGGAACATGTGGCGAGAGAAGAGTACAAAAAGGGTAATGTCATCATCACTTGTCTGGGTACATAAATTAATCAGCTGGAGAGGGGAATATAAGTATTCTTAAAAAGAAGCTCCGTAGAGTAACAGAAGAAGATTGGGAAACTGCTGGCCGAACGCGGACACTGCAGGCCATATCTTGCCAAGGTAGGAAAAAAGAAGAGTGGGAATTGTGACGAATGCGAACTACTATGCGGATTCTATGATTGCATGTATCTGAGAGTACCAGATACATTAAAACATGGAATAACTACTTGCGTTAAATATTAAATATGGAGGGCTATTCTGTGCTATGAGATGGGGTATAGGGCAAAATCACGTACAGAAATGATACCTTACTGCTTAAAAACAATATTTATGATAAGATAAATAGATTGAATCACACATCAACGAGTACCAAGAATAAGGATAGAGTCCTTAAGACTTGGTCAATAGTGCCAGGAATAAGATAAAGCGGGACAAAGGAAGATCTCAGGTTAAGTATTAAAGACAAAGTTTAGAGAATTGTAAAGAAGACAAAACTATGGTATCAAACGATATCCAAAGAGGAAGCAAAAAATAAGAATTTGCATATCATATAAGACTTTATATGCTAAAGCTATGATCACAGTTTAGATTATAACAAAAATTATAATAGGCAATATACGCGTATTAAGCAATTAGTATAAACAATAACGAATAAGGAATAAGTGTAGAAATAAATAGCAAGAAATGTAAAAAAATATACAACGATGCAATCAGTGTAAATAAAATAGGATCATTAATATATCGGCAAAGGTATAGTTAACGTAGAGCAAGTAAATCATAAACAAATCATGACAGATACCAAAGTAAAAATAATAAAATTGTATAATATATGCATTCGTAGACGTAATAGGGGTAAGTATATGCAGGAACCCTCAATTGGCACACAAAATGTACTGTATTCTGTAATTGCAATAAGCACGGTACATTAGTTGAATTTGCCATGAAATTGAATTGAAAAAAAAACATTTTTCCCGCATGATTTGGATATTTCCTACTATCAAATATCCATGAATGCATGGATCATCTTTCATGTTATCAACTTTGTTCGAGAGCATAATCAGACTGATATTTGTTTAAAGGTGTAATGATTGTGATTGCACATCCATGGCTGGTAAGCCAACACCTCCCGCCACACGCCCTTGCGGCGACTTGCAATGTTTCATGTAAATGTTTGTATAGAAGAATACGAGAGATATGGGATGAATATTAACCACTGCCAAGCCAAAGTAATGAGAGTCTCGATTAGCAGGGAAATTCGTGGAGAATAAACTGGAGCAGGTGCGGTAATTCATGTTCTTGGGCAGCATTTTAGAATAGGGCAATGCCCTATGTTGTGGGGATATCAGGAAGAGACTTGTTTCAGCAAAAGAAACATTTCCTTGAAGAAGAGAACAGGTGACAGGTACAATATGAAAAGATTAGTTTAAACTGTGGAGCGTATTGCTTTGTATTGGTGAAATCTGGTGTTTGAGTGTAAATTGGAGGCTTTTTAGATAGATGTGGGAAAGAATTGTGGAAATAATATGGAAGGAGAGGATCGCAAGCGCTGATGTTTTAAATATGAGGAAGGCCAAGAGAGGAATTTTCCGAGGGAAATCTGAGGAAAGTGGAGAAAAAGTGGATGAAGGAAGTATTGAAAAGCAGTGGTCTGTTGAAGGCCATAATGGATGGGAGAACGTTGGGTAAGCCTGGCGGACGAGGCAAAAGAAAATATTTTTTAGACAGCACGTAGGCAAGTGAAAGTTATGAAGAAACGAAGAAGACAATTTTGATGAAAAAATAAAGGGAAGCTTCCATGAGACTAAATGGTAAATAATCGTTAGGTACCTTCTTTTAATTAGGTAGAATACCCGTAATAAACGACGATTTATGGAGTAAGGCCTCAAAAAAGTTGTAGTTTTTTCTTCAAGTGAAAGTGTAAAGAGATATGAAAATTAAATATGATATTTTTCATTTTATTTTAAGCCTTTTTACATGTTTTAAATTCATCCTTCAATCATAAGATCCAATGTTTGAATTAATTTCAAATACGTGTATATAGATAGGGGTGCCTGTCTTTTCTCCTTTTGTGGTGAGATTTAATTTAATCCATTATGACAAGGAATGCATGAAAATCAGAAAAAAACCTATATGTTAATGAATCTGGTAATGCTTAACTTTATTTGCTACCTCCACCGATGAGTCTACATTTGAATTCTAAGTATCTCATCCAAATTCCCTTCCGCATTGTGACGCAGCAAGCTTCGGTTCCAGAGATGAAAATTTTCCCATTAAATTTTATGATGAAAATAATTTCGCCCAATTGTATTATTCGTCTCTTTAACGGATATCAGTGGACGAGTATGAAGAATTTCTACTTCTCAGAACTGACCATGGAATGTTTAATTAAAGGTTATCCATTCAACGCGGATCCTAATTTCCCATTGTGATTACAAACTCCCAGTGAATCTTTCTATTCCCGAACTTTAAATATCAAGAGTATTTGAAATCTGAAGACAAATTAAGCAAAAAATCGGAAAAGTTGGCCTTGATCGATTGGGATTTTTTTGGCGTTCGCAGAGTCAAAAGGAAATTCAGGATGAGTTAGTAAATCTATAAAGAGTTGTGTAAAATCTTTAGTTCCGATAGGTGAATTTTTCTTGTTCAACTAAAAATTCTTTCATTGTTTCGTTTAAAAAACGGCGTACGGCCTGCTTTTAGTTCTGGTAGGCACCCTCAGCTTCTACCAATCTACATGCTTACTGACCGCCACCGCTGAGTGCGTGGGAGGAGTGATTACATTCAAAGCACGCGACATTAAAAAAGTCTTTCTTAGTTTTTGGCAAATACATATTCATGTGTAATGTTCAAGCTTTGTTTTCCGCGGAAAGGTGGTCATTGAAACGAGTTAATAGGCGTAGATCTGAAAATTTTGGAATGTGTGCGTGGAGAAGGATGGAGAACGTAATATGAGCAGTAAGGAAAACGAACGAGGAAATACTAGGCAAGAGGGAGGAGAGGGGTTTGCCCAGGAAAATCCTAAGGGTGGGATTCATCCGATGCACCCTTTGGATTACACGTTCGACATACGTCCCCATCACCATGTCTATCATACAATTGTGTGTTTGTGTGAGTGTGTGTGTATGTATATATATATATATATATATATATATATATATATATATATATATATATATATATATACACATATATAATTAGGTATTCTACCGGTTAAGGTAGGTTTTAATATAAAAAAAGGTAATGCGATTTTCTAGGAAGAAAAAGGCTCAGCTTAACATTAAAATAGGAGGGCAAAAACTAGAGCAGGTAGAACAGTTTACCTATCTCGGTAGTGTTTTGGACCAACACGGTCAAAGTAGTAGGGACGTAAGGAGATGAATTGCGCTAGGCAAAGAGGCTTTCACAAAGAGGTGGGAGTGAGACGAGAGTAAGAGAGAGACGTTGAGTAAGGATGTTAAGAAAAGACTCGTAAAAACTTTGATATGGAGCGTAGCTATGTACGGTGCGGAAACGTGGTCATAGAAGCAGGAGGATAGACGTAGACTGGAGGCTTTTGAAATGTGGATGTGGAGAAGAATGGAGAAGGTGAAATGGGCCGTGAAGAAAACAAATGGGGAAGTACTTGTTATGGTTGGCGAAGAGAGGGGTTGGTTGGGAGAAATCCTATGGAGGCAGGAAAAGTGGATGAAGGGGGTATTGACTGGCAGTGGGATGTTGAAGACTGTAATAGAGGGGAGAATGTTGGGCAAACGGGGAAAGAGAAGGAAAAGGATAGGGATGTTGGATAGGATTAAGGGTGGAAGAAAGTACTCAGATATGAAGAGGGGTCTAATGTAGAGTAGGATACTGGATTTTGTATTTTGTTAGGAATCTCAAAATATTTATTTAGTAGCTGTGTCCACACAAAAACCTACCTTAACCGGTAGATTACCTTATATATATATATATATATATATATATATATATATATATATATATATATATATATATATATATATATATGAAAATAGATACAAGGAAAAAGAATAGGAACACATATAAAGGACAAACTGGAGAGGTGGGGAAAGAGGAATAGAGGTGATTACAAGCGCAAAAATATTTCCTCGAGCGGGACTTGAACACCTGATCTTTCGACCTGCCAGGCTGATACTCTAACCACTTGAGCTATCGAGGACACATAATTTAATCTGGAATCTGCGGGGGCTTTATGCAACCAATAGCCCCAATTCTTCGGCCAAGGTAAAGCCCTAAGGTAAATGTTCCACCCACCAAAGGAGAAATAGACGCCACAAAAAGAGGAAAGGACTGTATTAAAGAATCAAGATGAAGAAAAACAATAATGAACTGTGGGAAATGCAGTTTGATTTCGGTCGTTCAAATCTTCCAACAGGATAAAAATCGCAAGCGTAGAGAACAACATTTCCCCCCGATGATAATAATGATGGCCATGAGATCACGAATTCATTCGTTGGTGGTCATTCGCTCGATGCCTTTTTTATTTCGAACACGCGTCATTTTCAATTGCGAGTCCACGCGGTTACATTTGGTGTGGTAAGGGGGCAGAGGGTTCACTTTCTTCACTATGGATAAATGTATCCCAGGATTGACTTCATTATTTTGGATGCCGCTCGGAAAAAGTATGTGAATGAGTTCATTAAGCCTTCTGCGGACCGATAAACTTGCGAGGCGGTGGATGAACCAAGAAGCGAGCGTTTTCCGGATTATTGTGTCGGATCGATTATGATAGATATTTCGATATGATGGAAAAAATTCGGTCGCTTTCGTGCACCAACGCTTACGGCTTACTCGGACGTCATTATTCATGGACGGCGGGGCTGTTGAAATCGCATTTGCAAATTCTCCTGCAGCCATATCCGCCGCGGGATATTTAGGCACGGAATTTGAAAACAAGCCCCACGGGGGGGATAAAGAAATCTACCGTCAAGGCTTGAGTTCCGCTCATTATCGAACCGGTTGAAATCCGTTTGTGTTGCCTCATTCCACCTCAATGATTGCATTTTTTTCGGAGAGCGAGAGAGTGAAGCCGCTGCTAATGGTGCTCTACTTTCAAATCACGCCGAAGGATCGCGTTTTAGTCCATCAAGTTAAAGAATTCTTAAGCGGAATGGGGATATTTTAGAATACAAATAATCCTGCAAAATCTTTTGTCGGTTTATAATACGAAATATAATTTCGTGGTATCGATTGTGTAATTTCAATTCTTAATAATGAATATTATACATTTATGACTTTCAATTAAGAGATACCGAAATGCCAGCAATTATACTAAGTATATTTAAATATGCCCGAAAGAAACGTTACCGTAACTAAAAATTGCAAGCTAGCTTTGTCAGGCTAATCAGCAATTCTTGTGCATGTTGATTGCAAAATTTACCGAAGTGTAGTTAAGAATATAAAAAATAAGAAAATTGTACTATATTAAGATATTTTTCTCCTCCAGTATAATTGGTTAAAATTCTTGCACAATACATGTCACCTATGCATGATGATGCATCTTCACCTATGCACGTATATATTTACACAACACCTTGCGAGCCACCGCTAAGATGTGTGAGACTGGGTTCTTTGGTCTAGCATAGAAAAGTCATCACTGCTTACTTATAGGTGTCAAAGTTTCTAGATTTTTCTGTGGTTCCAAACTAAAATAAAATCATCTTGCTATCGAAAGTAATTAATTCAAAACAATATTGAAACTGATTTTCCATATTAAATACGCATTCGAACAGGAAAAATGCTGGTACTACCTTCCATAATTCAGCAGCTTATTATAAGTGTGTAGGCCTTTAAAATAATTTGTCTACCTTTCGGATTCATATCATTATTTTTAATTTTATTTTCACTGTTATCACATCATAGTACCCTGCAAACCACCACTAACGTATTTGGTTGGGAATGATTATGCACCACATAACTTAGGACTTTTATGACCCATAATACTTCCCCCCCCCCTATCGCAGTCGAAGGACGTAATTCTAATCCAATATCGTTCGTTGGAAAAATGACTCTGTTATACATTCAGTTTCCCTAATTTTATTTACACATACTCTCCTACCGTAGTACGAAGGGACTACTAATACATCTTCAGAGCCATCGCTTTGGAAACGTCCTTACAATTTATGTAAGAAATTGAATCTGTATTTTAACCTCCATTCCATGAGTGATTCCCAATCTAGCTCTTCATATAATTTTGATACGCTACTCGGTTTGTCATAACAACGTTCTGCTATGATACTCTATGAGGCACACGATCTAATTCGAAAATCAATCCAACTTTATATGCTGGCATATTCGATATAATAGCAGCATATTCTAAATGATGCCTAATGAGCGTAAGTTAACATTTCTCTTTAACTTTTTTCATCGGAATTCACCAATACTCTACTATTGAAAGAAATTAATTACTTAAATTTTATGAAATCAGGCTATTGTACTTCATTGTGATATATAACATATAATAAAAATAAATCTGTTCATTCAGTTTTCTATGTACTGTTAAAATTGTTGTAGTAAATTTTTTTATGGCGTTGATGAATAATTTTATGCATATTTTCTCTCGATTCTTTGTGATGCACACATCTTGTTTTCGTCCTCTTTATCGAAGGGAATAAATGCATTCGTTCCAAATATGCCATCCTAGTTCTACCGAGGTTATTCCCTTTCAAATTCAAATATACGGGCTTAACCGTTTTGCATGCCCTCGAATGTGCACGACACGATGGAGATGGGGATGAAATTTTATTTCAAACCAAAAGAAAAGTATCTGAACCTCTTCAGCCGTTCTCTCAAGTCATTCAAGTGTAAATGCTGAGTTTAAATACGTATTTCACAACTATCCAACGTCCCCCATGTCACATCTTAAAACCCTTCCTTTATACTTTATATATGCCCTCTCTTAGCTACCCTTAAACCAAGGCTATTATTATCACCAGCACTTGAATCTTTGTAGCCTAATAATTTTGTTCCTTTCGTAAAGTAATCTTTTCTGCTATCGAATTTAGTTGTTTGGGAGGCATTCTCTATGTTACAATACGGAAATAGCTCTTACATATCCAGTCTAAAGGGGGTGAAAGTTAAATAAACATATTACCCTATCCAAAACAACATAAAACAAATTTCATAAGCATTTTAATTGAAATTCCAAAATTTTGAATGTTTATTTCACCAACATTTTTGGGATCCAGGGAATATAACTATGCAAAGTTTATATTCACCCCCTGCCACATACCATGGCTGTGACTTGTAGGATACTAAAACATGTAAAAATACATTAAAAAATAAAAGTGGGTGTTTTTAAACGCAAACTTTTTACGTGGTATTCGCACTATTACGTTGGCAGTTTTAAAATAAGACATACATTGTGCCATAATTGTTTTCCCAACTCTGGGCAAATAAAAAGTTAAATGATGTAATTAGGTAAATGTTGGCGATTAGTAATATTTCTATTTTGGTTCCGTCAAAGTCTTGTATTGTCAATTAAACCCTTACCTGGTGAAGAACTTGAAAGGTGAGGGTGCTGGTATATTTGAATTTGAATACAATCTTGGGTGTGCATTTCAACACGAATCCGAATGGAATTCTCATCTAAAACTCTGTCAATAGCTGTTTTTAGCATTTGATTTAAAGTTAAGAATTTAATCAGCAATATTTTGGAAATAATATTTTACCCCTCTTCAAAAATGAGGACGCTACACAGAAAATTGCGAATTGTACTCGGCTTTGTTTCCGTTAGGCAGTTGTATCAGTCCTTGAATCAAAGAGAGAGTCCTATTGGGTACCAGTCCGTTGTGGTAACATCAATAGCTGTGGTAAATACCCCGTAACCCACCAAAAAGGACTGTGGCAGGGGGCGCAAGCATAAAAATGGGCTGATAAGGGACAAAGGGGCGGAATGGTTAATTAAATAGTTAGGAAAAGGAAAAAATATTCACCAAAAAACTCTGGAAAGACGTGAAAATACCCATACATGCCAGCTGATAACTTTTTTCCAAATAAGTGATAATTTTACTTCTATATTAGTTGACATGCTGTTCGGATATTGAGTTCGGATCAAGAATCATTTCATAAGTTTCAATGTCATATAGTTTTCTTGTAGCAGGAGCAGGACTAAACAATTATTACATTCTTTTAGGTAAATCCAGATAGAGCCAAATCATTTCTCTGTTTAAGGTTCATTGCAATGCCGCCGTTGTCAGCAGCGGACTTATTTCGTTTAATTGACTCTATGTACCTTTTTCTTGCTTACTTAAGCTAATTATCGATAATTAAATGAAATATCTAAATGTCACTGCCTGATTTTTGTCTGAGAGATAATATGGGCAAAAGGCGACCTCTCACCAAAGTCATTTATAGAATTCGAATTTCGAAAAATATTTTTTAATCTGACGTTCATATCGTAAATGAATACGTGTATATATGTAATGAAGAAATAGTCAATATTCAAGTGTTAGTAAACATTTACTATCCTCACATTTTATTTTCAATTAATAGTACGTATATGTGTGTGTGAACATGTATATATATACACATATACATATATATATATATATATATATATATATATATATACCCCTCCCCGGACTACAACCTTGACGTGGTGGAAGGGCTGGTGCGTTCCGATGACCCCTAGAGCTGTACTGGCGGGAGTAATAAAAATTGCTCCTGGTAGGGTCACCCATGCCAGATAGGTCGAAGGTTAGGAGCCAGACGAAAGGTAGTCCACGCAGCATCTGTTCCTCAGTGAGGCGCCTGCAATGGCGTCTGACCCCAGTGGGGTGGCCAGTAAGTGATGGTGTCACGTTAAAAACACTATTGAGGAAGGCAACGGGAAACCACCTCAATTATCATTCCCAAGAAAAACATGATGGACTATACAGATATTTTGAGTCCTGGCAACTACGGGGCTCGGCCCAATCGGCCGTGTGTCGTGCCCGGCAGCGGGGGAGGCAAGCCTTCCGCGGTCGTCATCCCACGAAACCCTTGCAAGGGAAAACCAGCAGCAGCAGGACAGAAGACGCAGGAGAAGAAGACCAAATTAGTCAGAATAGGAACGTGGAATGTTAGGACAATGATGAGGACAAGGAAATTGGAGACTGTTAAGCGAGAGATGGAAAGGGGAAATGTAGATATTTTAGGTCTATGCGAGGTGAGATATAAAGATAGCGGGGATTACTGGAGTGATGAGTATTGAATAATATACAGCAGCGGGGACGAGAGCCAACGAGGGGTTGCCATAGTATTAAAGGAAGAGGTAGGAGGAAGCGTGGTCAACATAGAGCAGGTAACGGACAGAATACTACTAGTAGAGATAAAAGCAGAACCGACGAACTTGGTTATTATTCAGGTATACATGCCACCGAGCAACCATAAGGAAGAAGATGTCGATAGGATATACGATCAGTTAGAGGACATGATCGTGTGTGTTCCTGCAGGGAAACATTTGATAGTGATGAGGGATTTGAATGCGACGGTAGGTGAAGGGAGAGATGGTGATGAGGTGGGGTACTACGGTTTAGGCACGAGGAATAACCGCGGGGAGAAAGCAGTTGCGTTCTGCAGGAGACAGGGGTTAGTCATCACCAACACTTGGTTTAGACACCACAAAAGACGCAGCTATACATGGGAAATGCCAGGTGACTCAGAAAGGTATCAGCTAGATTATATCCTGGTTAGACACAGGTTTAGGAACAGTGTGATAAATTCCCACAGCTTCCCGGGAGCGGATGCGGACTCAGACCACAATTTAGTTGTTATGAAATGTAGCGTACGTTTCAAAAAGATAAGGCAGGGGCGGCGAGTTAGAAAATGGGATGTAGAAGCATTAAATGGGTTGAAAAGGAAGGAATACAAACAGGCGGTAGAGAAAATCATGGAGGATGGTAAAGGGCTCATATCTATCGAAGAAAAATGGGAAATGATCAAGAAAGGGTTGTCTAAAGCCGCAAAAGACACTATTGGAACCGTTAACGCTAAAAGGACTAGGAAACCATGGATCACGGATGAGATGATTACAAAGATGGATGAGCGGCGAAAATGGAAGAATATAAATACAGAATTTGGCAAAATGAAGTATAAAGAATTGGACAATAAATTGAGGCGGGCAACAAATAAAGCAAAACAAGCATGGTGGAAGACGCAGTGCGAGGATATGGAAAGTCTCCACAGGAAGAGTGAAATCGGTGCGCTGTACAGCAAAGTTAAATCGTTATCGGGAAGTAAGAAAGGAAGAGCTATGCTAACAGGTAGAGATAAGGTGGGTAAGGTAATAGTTGACGCAGGAAAGATCCAAGAGAGATGGAAGGAGTATATAGAAGAACTGTATAGTAAAGAGCTCAGACCAACAAAGTTAGACATTGAAAAAGAAAATGACGTAGAGGAAGACAGCTTAGGTCCAGGAATACTAGGCAATGAGATAGAAAGGGCATTAAGGGAGATGAAACTAAATAAGGCCTTGGGGGTAGATAACATTCCCGTGGAACTTTTATAATGCTTAGGAAAATGTGGGAGGAAGAGGCTATATGGGCTGATCCGTAGTATTTATGAGGAGGGAATCTGGCCGGAAGACTTTGTGAGATCAGTTTTAGTTCCTATTCCGAAAAAGGTAAAGGCCACGTCATGTGAGGACTATAGGACAATTAGTTTGATATCCCACGCAGCTAAAGTTGTTCTCAGGATCATAAACAAAAGGATAGAGAGTAGGGCAAATGATTACTTAGGGGATGATCAGTATGGGTTTAGGAAGGGGAGAGGTACGCGTGATGCCATTGCAGTAATGAGATTATTAATCGAGAGGAATATAGAACACAACCAGGAGGTATTTGCCTGTTTCGTAGATTTCGAAAAAGCGTTTGATAGAGTGAATTGGGAAAACCTAATGAGTATATTGCAGAAAATAGGATTAGATTGGAGGGAAAGGAGGCTAATCCGCAACCTATACATGTCTCAGACCGCTCAGGTGCGGGTGGGAAACGGGGAGTCAGGATGGGCAGTGTTAGGAAGGGGTGTAAGGCAGGGTTGCTCATTATCACCGTTGCTGTTCAACCTGTATGCAGAGGAAATGATTAAAGAGACATGGGCAGAACTGGAGGTAGGAATGAAGGTGGGCGGGGAATTCGTTAAATCAGTTAGGTTTGCTGATGACCAAGCTTTAGTTTGTCAGTCAGCCAAGGGGCTGCAAGCATTGCTGAGTGAATTGGAAATTCAGTGCGACAGGTATGGGATGAGAATCAATATTAATAAAACAAAGGTTATGCGATTTTCTAGAAAGAAAAAGGCTAAGCTAAACATTAAAATAGGAGAGCAAAAACTAGAGCAGGTGGAACAGTTTACGTATCTCGGAAGTGTTTTGGACCAACACGGTCAAAGTAGTGGGGACGTAAGAAGAAGAATTGAGCCAGGCAAAGAGGCTTTCACAAGGAGGAGGGAGTTGATGACGGGGACGTTGAGTAAGGATATTAAGAAAAGACTCGTAAAAACTTTGATATGGAGCGTAGCTATGCACGGTGCGGAAACGTGGTCATTGAAGCAGGAGGATAGACGTAGACTGGATGCTTTTGAAATGTGGGTGTGGAGAAGAATGGAGAAGGTGAAATGGACAGGGAAGAAAACAAATGAGGAGGAACTTGGTATGGTGGGCCAAGAGGGGGGGGTTTGTGGGATAAATCTTACGGAGGCAGGAAAAGTGGATGAAGGGGTTGTTGGCCGGCAGTGGGATGTTGAGGACTGTATTAGAGGGGAGAATGTTAGGCAAACGAGGAAAGGGCAGGAACAGGATAAGGATGTTGGACGGGATGAAGGGAGGCAGAAAGTACTCAGAGAGAAGCGGGACCTGATATAGAGTAGGATGCTGGATTTTGTGTTTTGTTAGGAGTCACAAAAGGTTTTATTTATAGCCTTGTCCATCCAAAAACCTACCTTAACCGGTAGATTACCTAATAATAATAATATACATATATATATATTCTTCCTTCTTACTCGAGAAGAAGGGGGTTTGGCCACCGAAAATTTGGATTACCTGTGAATTTCATTTTAATTTTTTTCTCTCTGTTTTTAATGGCTAGTGATATCTCGCTCCTTCATTTAAATTATTTTTCACATCCGGAAGACTTTCTTTCAAGATACATGCATATGTATGTGTATAAATAAATATATATAATGAAGAAATGGTCAATATCCAAGTATTAGTAAACATTTGCTCTCCTAATAATCTATTTTCAATGGAAATTATCTATATAACTTTTTCTTCCTGCGCCATTGCTAGTCAGGCTAGAAAAAATGTATTCGGCAGTATTAGAATTCGGCGTCACTATTGAATTTGAGTGCTAAATTTTTTAGCATAAGAAATCCTGTATGAATTTTATCTTTTATTTTTATCAATATCCTCCCGTTTTAGTTCTACTAAGACTCGAATTACAAATTCCTTAGAATCAGACTTGATGACATCCATTTGAGCTGGTTTTCCCATTGTCCACAGAAGTATTATGAAAAATTCGGATTACGTGACCTAATTTTTTAATGGGACTCCTGAATAAATTTGCAAACTGAACACATGGTGAGTGCTGTTGTGGGAAACGGGCGAAAAAAAAAGGTTGATGCGCGCGAATTTCCCGGAGCGCATCTGATAATTCGGCGTGCAATTTCCGCGTGCAGAATGCGACATCGGGCTTACATTGCGAGCACAAGGCACGCTGTATCCTCAGTTTTGAGACTGGTAGGAAACGTTGGGCAAAATCACATTGGGATTCACTTGTAATGCAAATCAACGTCGAGTCGTAGAAGTAACGGGATTTGTCCGCTGAAAAACAACGGCTATGGGCGCGGTTGTGCCGAAGGAGTGTTGGGTGATTTTCTCTTGGATTTTCTCCGGAGAGGCTCAACCGAATGTGCATACATAAACTAAAGATCTTAAGCACCGACTGTGCATCTAATTGTGCGCCTTATCCACGGCAAATACATGACGTATACGAAGTAACATACACATATCTCGTACATATGGCATAGCACATGTCCTGGTTTCGCTATGCATCTTTTTTCTGTCAATTACTCGAGAAAAATTAATCCATAACAGCGAGTGGCATGCATCCTTGCGTGTTTCCCATTTGCACGTGGGTCGATACAATTTAGCGCCTCGCTCCGACTGGCGTCAAAACTTATTTGGGTTCCATCAAGAAACAGAATCATGATATCAGCTACTTTCCGATATAACCGGGTTTCATAAGCTTTTGAATGTTTTGTTGCATTCAAAATTGTTCGTTATAATACCCAAGATGGGGATACAATAATTAAATCTGAACGAATCGATTATCAAATTTTTACATTTATTTTACCCCTCCAAAGTGTAGCTGTCTACAAAAATGTAATATAGTTCCTTGAAATTAGTGAATTATTTTGAAATTTTTCGTTTGGCGTCAACCGTAATTTCATATCATTGTATCAGTATCATCTATGAAATTTAATTTTTATATTAATATTATGTTCCAAAATAAATATTAATAATTATGTCCTAATTATATATTTCACAATGGGATTTAAGAAATTTTATAGGCGCTAGCAGTTGACCGCTAAGATTGTGTACCACTGGATTGCCATTTAAAATAGAACATATCCTAAGTGACCAGTTATTGTAGTGTCACTCAAACTATTTTCTAATGTTAAACGGTATCTTGTTAGTGCCCACCTTGGTACTGCCCTCTGGGAAGCAATAAAAGAGTTCATGTGTCAATATGGTGAATAATTTGATGAAATCTGGTAGTTAAACAGCATAGTCTTTGAAAATACATTTCAAAAAAGTTATTTTCATCCAAAAATATAAACTTTATCTTTTAAGCAAAAATTGTACATATCGGATGTAGGTGGAATACACGCGTTATATGAAATTATTCATTCAGTAAATACCAATGAAAGGATTCAAATTGTCACAATAATTCTGGTGCAAATATTAACGGATCATGTAATGCTTGTGCATATGTGTCTTCGTAATTATTTACTTGACTTTCATCCGTCAGAATTGATTACTTCGCGAATTCCAGTTCATTAATTCACATTGGTGCAGTATTTTTTTAATGGAATAATGACAACTGTCTACGGCGCAATGATTCTGATGCATAGCTCCAGGAAACGTCGGATTGATGGGATGATATCTCACACCGAGCATTCAAAATACGTGAGCTATCCCTGACCTATATGGGATGCTGGAGAAATGAAAATTCACTATTCATGAAATGTAACGGTATACTCTGATACATGTACCGACTTTATCAAGAAAAAACTAAATCTATCTACTGCATACGCACAGGTGTTTATGTACGTAAATAATTATATATATATATATATATATATATATATATATATATATATATATATATATATATATATATTAATGTATATTTAAAAATGTACACCTATATTTATGTCTTCAATTCATCTTCCTAATTTTCACCCTATTTATAACGTAGCTATGTGGAGAGCTTGTGGCTGTCCTGTGAGATACACGATTATAATACTCCGGCTTTCTGAACCTTGAACAGTTTTTTTTTTATTTGAAGGTACGTTTGTTGAAAAAAGAATGTGTATAAATAGCGTGTGGCTCGGGAGTTAATAATAGCCCTAAAGGCGTAAGAGAGTACGAAGGTGATTGATTCGGCATTAGCCGGTATCCGGCTGTTACTTGGTATCAAGATAAGGCTAAGAATAATCCAGAGTGATCCTGACGAAGAATATGGATTAACGACTTTCTCCCAGGTTTGTTTTCGCCAGTATTATCCGCTAATTGGTTTCTTATCTCGTGTCTTTCGTTTCGTATCTAGGACACATTCACTTACCCCTCCCCCCCAGTCCCTTTCATTCTCCTCCCAAGGCTAGATACTTTAACAGCTATGCTCCAATGATGTAGCATATTGACTTAATTTCAGTAATTTCCCTGCAGACTAAGTAAGACTTATCATCCGAGTAAATGATTAAAAATATTTTAGTTGCGATATTCTTTTCCTGAATGATCTCGGAGTCAAAATCTGACCATGGAAATTAAAAACCAGTAATTCTGGAAGTGACTTTAAAAGTGCTGGTATTTATAGCAATTTTTTGGCATTTCGTTCTCTAATTTAATAACCCTATGCATTTTTCATCCGCATTACACTCGCCTATTTATTTTGGCGTGCCTTTTTCAGGGTTTAAGGACAAAAGAGCTACATTTCATTGTAAAGGTTGATTTACCAAGATGAAAAGTATTTGTAGTTTAGTAAGCAAGTAGTGGTACTGGTAAGTAGAGGCAAACCAACCTCTTTGGTTGGTTTACCACTTCTTTGATTTTGGAAATTTATTGGCGCGATGCGTGTGATAATGGGACCCAAAGTATATCAAGGCTCTTCTATAGACGACGCATTCATGGAAAAGTAGTATTGAATGCAATTTTTTACAGATAATAAGATCATAGATGTCCTTCTCGACTGTTAAGTGCATTGAGCATAAGTAAGCATTTAAACACCGCCAAAGTAATTCTTTCTGTCTTCTGTACAAATAGAGCTTTAATGTATGCAAAATTACCTGAGGTGACGGATTTAAATATTATGTGATCCCAAATAGAGAACACATAATACATAGAAAATTGCGATCCCAAACTTCATATTTTCTTTCCCGTGATGGTCATTATCAGTCTCTAACGTGTTCGCCGTAAACACATGTGTTTGGCAATGCATGTTGTTTTTCTTGGTTCTCTTCTCTTGCCCAGACTTCGAGGACTAATGAAAGTAACGCTGCTTGCACGTTCCACCGATCCCCTAAAACAATTACGTAGCCCGGAGGTTTCATTCCCCGCCAACTTTTTCCTGCTTGGAATTCGCACCCTTCACCTTCCCCAGATACCTTATGAATATGAATACTTGAGGTATAAAATGAAAAGATGAAAAAATGTGTATAAAAGGTGCAAAAGGTATGTGTGTGTATGTATAAATATTTATATATTTGCTTATATGCATATATATATATACATATAAATATATATATACATATATATATACATACTTTCATATTATTTACCGATTATTTCAACCGTCCCTATTCTATGGTTGCTAGATAAAACTAATCCTCAAAATACTTTATGGTAATATTCAATTCCAAAAATCCAAATCACATATTTTTTATCACTGGGAAAGGGTACCGTTGACCGAAGGAAATCGCCACCGTTTATATTAGAAAATTGGTCATGCAGCAGTAATTTTCCTATTAATAACCAATAGAAAAGTGTTATTATCTTTCTATCATATTAATAGGGAATATTACCACACCTTGAATTTAACGGTAATTTGAAGTGAGAAAAAAACCCTTTTTAATATGCCGAATTCGTTAATTTATAGGCATTTTATTTCTCTTACATTTTCTACAAGAATTTAGATTTTATAAAGTGGGCGTTTGCATTAATAACGACCTAAATAAATGGCCTGCAATATTTTAAAACTGTGACCTTGTCGCATTCAGATTTTGAAACTCTACTCCTTTCAAGGAATGTGCCTCTACATTCGTTTAAGCATCGCTATTACCCATAGACTGAGATACCTACGTATTCTCTCGATACACCCAATGGCTTACTCCTCACTAGACAACGGAAAACAACAGAAAAAATAACGTCGAACGATTTATTAAGCAATTTACAAAGGCACGTATCCACAAAGGAACGTATCCACAAAGGACCGATAGCAAATAAATACATTTAGCTCAAAAGAACAATTGCCTCTCTCCATAGACCTGCCGTAGTAATCCCAAGTCTTATATTAGAAAGGTCTCCCGGGCACACCGCTATTGCTCAATCCCAGCAAATAGCATCCAAGTCTTCGTGGTCTCAAGGGAAGTCGCATCCATCGCCAATTTGGACGGGAGGCCGACGAGGCGGCCCGCGACGCTGTCACACGACGGGTCCATTATGACTCCCTTTGCGGCCAGACACCATGTTTGCGCAGCCGCCCGGCAAATGTTCCGCGAATTTGCCTCGGGGGGTCAAGCACTGGGATACATCCACAAACCTTCCGAAGGCCAACCTACTTCAAAGCTTCATTCAGATGAATGAAAAAATCGATATGTTATCATCTCCCACGCGTCACAATTGGAAGACAATTCGAGAGGGATTATTCCACATTTCAACATTCAAGTAGCGCCATTCATACCTTTCTCAGGGAAGGTATGATCCCAAGGCATCAATAGTTAAATCACCAGTGCCCAGCGACCCATATATATATATATATATATATGCTTGATTCCGCCTTCCCCACCTCTCATGTGTTCGTCCTTTATGTGTGTTCCTATCCCTTTTCCTTATATCTGTTTCTATGTAAACGAGTATTTGTTTACCGGTTGGCGGGATTTGGTGTTTGAATATATATATATATACATATTTGGTGTTTGAATTTATATATATAAACCATAAACACAGTAACCAACCCGAAGGTCGGATTGGTAGGTGATGGCAGAGTTCACCCAGTGCGAAGCCCGACGGCGTGTGAAATTCACACATCAGGGTAGGGGGGCCAGTTCCTTTCCTTGTGCTGGTTATGGTTTCCCAGGAAGATCTGGTACCCGAAAAATCACATAGCTTGGGTTAAGTGCCTTGCCGGGGAATCGAACCCGGGACCATCCGGTAGCAGTCCAACGCTGTACCCACTGGTATACCGCGACCAACATATATATATATATATATATATATGTGTGTTATATATGTATTTATATACATATATATACCTATGTGTGTTATATATGTATATATTATTATTATAAGGTAATCTACCGGTTAAGGTAGGTTTTTGGATGGACACTAAATAAATATTTTGTGATTCCTAACAAAATATAAAATCCAGTATCCTACTCTACATCAGACCCCTCTTCATCTCCGAGTACTTTTTTCCTCCCTTCATCCCGTCCAACATCTCTATCCTTTTCCTTCCCTTTACTCGTTTGCCTAACATTCTCCCCTCTATCACAGTCTTCAACATCCCACTTCCGGTCAATACCCCCTTCATCCACTTTTCCTGCCTCCACAGGATTTCTCCCAACAAACCCCTCTCTTCGCCCACCATACCAAGTACTTCCTCATTTGTTTTTTCTCAGTCCATTTCACCTTCTCCATTCTTCTCCAAACCCACATTTCAAAAGCCTCCAGTCTACGTCTATCCTCCTGCTTCAATGACCACGTTTCCGCACCGTGCATAGCTACGCTCCATATCAAAGTTTTTACGAGTCTTTTCTTAATATCCTTACTCAACGTCCCCGTCATCAACTCCCTCCTCCTTGTGAAAGCCTCTTTGCCTAGCTCAATTCTTCTCCTTACGTCCCCACTACTTTGACCGTGTTGGTCCAAAACACTTCCGAGATACGTAAACTGTTCCACCTGCTCTAGTTTTTGCCCTCCTATTTTAATGTTTAGCTTAGCCTTTTTCTTTCCAGAAAATCGCATAACCTTTATTTTATTAATATTGATTGTCATCCCATACCTGTCGCACTGAATTTCCAATTCACTAAGCAATGCTTGCAACCCCTTGGCTGACTGACAAACTAAAGCTTGGTCATCAGCAAACCTAACTGATTTAACGAATTCCCCGCCCACCTTCATTCCTACCTCCAGTTCTGCCCATGTCTCTTTAATCATTTCCTCTGCATACAGGTTGAACAGCAGCGGTGATAATGGGCAACCCTGCCTTACACCTCTTCCTAACACTGCCCATCCGGACTCCCCATTCCCCACTCGCACCTGTGCCGTCTGAGACATGTACAGGTTGCGGATTAGCCTCCTATCCCTCCATTCTATTCCTATTATCTGCAATATACTCAATAGTTTTTCCCAATTCACTCTATCAAACGCTTTTTCGAAATCTACGAAACAGGCAAATACCTCCTGGTTGCAATATGTGTATGTATATATATATACAGGGTTCGTCCGGAAAATAAGTGTACTGATTTTTTCCCGCCGCTCCAGGCGCGCCCAGCACCGCTCTGACGGGCTGCGATTGGAGCTGGGTATGTTGGCAAGCGACGCTGAAAAAGGCAGTCGGCTCTGAGCTGTGGTGTAGTGAGGAGCTCTGTTAACGCGAACCTCCACGCTCGACCCACGTCACGGAACGCGATGCCGAAGTTTTTGGAGCAGCGTTATTCCATCAAATTTGCGGTAAAGCTTGGGAAATCGTCTACCGAAACTGTCGGTATGATTAACCAGGCTTACGGGGAGTCAGCTATGTCCAGAAACATGATCTTTCGGTGGCACAAGATGTTCGTGGAGGGCAGAGAAGAGGTCGACGACGAACCACGGCCTGGACGCCCATCAACGACACTCACCGACGAAAATGTGCGAAAAGTTCGCGATGTAGTGAACTTTGATCGTCGTCTAGGTGTTCGGATGATAGCAGAGCAGTGTAATGTGCCAAAAACAATAGTGCACGAGATTATTAGGTACCAATTACAGATGCGAAATATTGGGCAAAGTTGGTGCCGAAAGTGCTCAGTGATGATCAAAGACTCAATCGTTTGGAAATCGCGACACAACTTGCGGATCACTGCAAAAATGATCCACATTGTTTAGAGAACGTTGTTTCGGGTGACGAGTCGTGGATCTTTGAGTACGACCCGGAGTCGAAGAGACAAAGTGCGGAGTGGCTCACCCCATCATCACCCCGTCAAAAGATAGCTCGCATGAGCAAATCTCGGATCAAGGCGATGCTCATTGTCTTTTTTGACAAAAGGGGAGTCGTCCACTACGAATTTGTACCTGAACGACAAACTGTAAATGCTGCATTTTACGTCCAAGTGCTCGACAGGCTTCGAAAACGAGTCGCCCGCGTCCGGCCAGCGATCAAAAACATCTGGCGGCTGCATCACGACAATGCGCCGTCTCACACCGCGCTTGTCGTGTCGGACTTCTTGGCCAAGCACGGCGTGGCAACGCTGCCGCACCCGCCCTACAGCACGGACTTGGCACCACCGGACTTCTTTCTGTTCCCGAAGATAAAGAGGAGTTTGAAAGGAACGCGATACGGGTCTTTGGACGCCGTCAAAGAGGCCGTGACGACGTGTCTTCGAGAGGTTCCCGATGATGCCTTCGCGGGAGCGTTCCAGGAATGGGAACGCCGCTGGAACAAGTGTATCGACTCACAAGGGTCCTATTTTGAGGAATATTAGCTTAAGATATGTAAAAGTGTAATAATTTTTTTTCCTGAGCTCAGTACACTTATTTTCCGGACGAACCCTGTATATATATATATATATATATATATATTATATATATATATATATATATATAATATATATATATATATATATATATATATATGGATCGCAGTAGTATGAGTATAAGTAGATCACTGACGCATTTCGTGTTTACTCATAATAGATTATCTATTACACCGCGGGAATCTCGTTGCGCTAGCGCTGACACATGTTGATTCTTAAAACCTTTCAAACTACCCTTTTCATTCGAAAGGCTACTTATTGGGGAAATTTATTCAAAAAAAACTCGAATCCAAAATTTGGGGAAACCTGTCAATTTCTTTACAAAAATTCCCTCATATTTTCCCACGCAAATGGTAGCGTACTGTTTTACGCGATTGGTTTTTGGGTATACAAGGTCGCACCCAAAAGTGGTAGGACTGATTTTTTTACAAGAATTTTATTGACGATATACTTACATCGACTTAATAATCTTCAAAGCATGCTCTTTGAGCTGCTACACACTTAGTATAACGTTCAACAGATTCAGGCTTGAGGTCGTGGAAGTTCATCATAATGAAATAAAGACAATTTGCACTTTTCCGCAGTTTATTTAACGTACGACGCGTTTCAACTCACAGAGTCATCATCAGGTACATGACATGAAGATGATGACTCTGTGAGTTGAAACGCGTCGTACGTTAAATAAACTGTGGAAAAGTGCAAATTGTCCTTATTTCATTAGTATAACTTTGCTCCCATTCCCCGTACGCCCGCTGGAAATTTTCTTTGGGGATGCCGTTGATGACCCTCGTCGAAGCCTCTTGAACGGCCTTCATCGAGTCAAAACGTCGTCCCTTGAGCTGTCTTTTCATCAGGGGAAAGAAGAAGAAGTCCGGTGGTGCCAGATCGGGAGAATAGGAAGAGTGTGGCAACGTGGCAACGCCGTATTTGGCCAGGAGCTGTCTGACGACGAGCGAATTTTCGGCACCATCTTGGCGCACACCTTGCGCATGGCCAAATCCTGTGAAATAATTCGTTGGACGTTGGATGCAGACAGACCCAGCTGGTCTACAATTTCTTCACTGGTTAAGCGTCGGTCTGTGTTCAGCAGTGTCCTCACTCTGTCCACATTGGTGTCGGTTCTTGCCGTCGACGGCCGTCCGGAGCGATGGTCGTCTTCAACGAGCTCCCTACCTTCTTTAAACAACTTGAGCCACTCAAATACTGTGGAACGGCTTAAGGCAGTGTCCCCATAAGCCTGCTTGATGATATCGAGGGTCTCAGTGGCCGTCTTCCCGAGTTTCGCACAAAACTTCACGGAATAACGTTGCTCTAAATTCAGATTCATTTTGTTTTTCGACGCGGACAAAAAACTTGCTTCACTAAAAACGGTGTCCTCACTCAACGACAGCCCGCAGGCGACTGAGGTTGGTGTCGGTCTGTTTGCTAAGAGCCCCCTCAACCTTACCCTGCCAGGCAGACCCCCCCTCCACCGCTCCGTTCCCGCCAGAGAAAATCAGTGCTACCACTTTTGGGTGCGACCCTGTATATATATTCATGCCAAAAACCTTCTCAAATCACACGCTGAAATATGTGTATACTATCAACCAGCATACATATGCACGTACAAATTTAGCCAAAAATATCCAATATCGTGGAAATTAGAATTGAATAGCAAAGAAGAGGATACTCTGCTATCGAATGGACACGCTACTTATAGCCTCCGCCCTAAAAGACTAGGGAATGTGACATTATTGGCTCGAAAACGTCAACAACATGAAAGGGCAAAGCATTGAAACATGTTTTCATATTTGTATTTTTGAAATAAAAATTGTAATTCGATGAAAATTATAACAATCTAAAGTATTTTTATTTTGAATGCTGTGCTGTTTATACAGTTGTGATTTTTCTGCGATAGTTGTGCAAAATATCTCCGTTACCTTAATTTTTCATTTAGTTCATTGTAATCACTTATCCAGCCAGAGAATTTTCTCTTAAGTCGTCACACAGTCGTTATTAATGTAAATTTTCTTTCTCCGAACGAATTTTTAATAAATGGTCCTTCCTTTCCTAATCATCTGAAACGAAATATCAGTGAGTATTTTCTTTTCCCTATTTCGCTTCTTTTTACTTCGATCTTTCATTAATATCCCATGCCATTTTGAATTTGCAAAGAACGGGGAGTCGCAAGATTACATGTCATTTCCTACGCGACTCACTTTCTAATTCAACCCCTTTCATTTTTCCCTTTGTCCTTCAACTCGTCACCTTCAATGTCTTCCTCTTTTGCCCTCCCGTCCCAAGGTCCCTCATTTCCCTTGGCCTCCCGCCCCCGTCTTCCCTTTTCATTTGCAATTTTTTCTTCCCTCCCCACCCCCCTCTGGAATGCTTGTTTCCAGTGGGGGAAAGGGAAGGGCATCGACCGCCTTCTCTTCGCCGAAATGAGCCGTGAATGGAGTCACAAATATAAAAGAGTGAGTTACATTCCTCTCACCCTTAACTCTCTTCAGCTTGGGATGTTAAAAAAATAATAATTTAGTCTCGCACTTTTTATTCTCTTTTCATCCGAATCGCCATCATAAATAATGCTCGGGGCCGATTATTTTCTCATAAAAATTTCAAATTCTACATCTACAAGCAAAGTCTGTCTGAACATGGAAGGGATTGAAAGCAATGATGGTTGTAAACAGGGTTTGGAGAGATATCGCTACTCTGCTGTGCTGCGCTGATCGCCCCTTACACAGATTTATCCATTTTTATATTCCTCAACCTTTCTCTAGTTGTATTTCACCACTTAATAATTGATCTAAATATCAGTGGCGAATCTATCCTCTTGTAATTTGCTCACAGAGGTCAGGGTTGTCTTTTTTTACCAAATTATTAATTTTTAAAAGAGTGCTATTGACGCTCTTAATTCTGCCACAACAGTTTCAAAAATGAAGCAATCTACTACACCTTGAAAGCATTTATTCTTTTGATGGATCGTTTATTTTGTTTTACATGGAATTGTGCAATTTCCACTAATACTTTATATACTTTTTCACCACGACTGACTTTAAACTTTCCAAATTTTCTCTTCGATATTCCTAAGGGGACTACTTTTATGAAAAAATTGATTATCTAATCATAGCTAATCTCTGTGAAAGGATGGTAATTTAGCCAATATGTTCTCACTCAAATATTTAGTTAATAATAAAGATTTCCCCTAAAGATGGGAGTTTTCTACACCATCCTCATTTCAGGATACTGATTCATCTCCTGTCAAGAGTCAATTAAAAGGTTTGAGGGAAGGACGACTTGTCCGAGATAAACCATGAGTGAAGAAGTTATCTTGACTCTAAAATCCATAAATCATCTCAAAAATTAGAGTACAAATCGATTATTTTTATTTAATGACATTGTTTTTTTGAATTTCTCCCAATGTATGAAAGGGGCTTATTTCATGATAAATTGCTTCGTTGTGAAAGGAGTAAATATAACTAAAATACCCCTAAATTTGAAACTTTACTCCAATTAACAAAAGTGAGTACTGTAATTGCTATTTTTCCCATATTTTTCAATGCAAAAACTATTGGATTAATGTGTATTTTTTAATTCATAAATAATCTCCTTTATACCTTAGGTCTCATCTTGACCAGCAAACAGTAATGTACCCACAATGGGCAAATTAAAGTTTCCAACACGTCTTTTTCTACAATAATCAATTAAATGCTCAAATCGCTGAATGATTAAACATCAAATAATGAAGCATATCGAAATATGGCTTTATTAAAAACTATTATTTCTTTTAAAATCAATATATAATAGTTTGAAACTATAATACCATTACTCGTTCCATTAAGGCATTTTATCTCAGCATTTTCGGAGGATTTGAAAGCTGATTTTGGGGACTGCAAATACTTCGCTAAGCAGAATGAGGAATCAACTTCTCCAAACACCAATTATTTTCTTCCAGTTCTTCTGCTCATTTGAAACGGCTATTCTCAACACCTTATAACCCACGTTCACAAATTGCCCGATATAAATTGGAGGACTGAAAGCAGTAAGAATGAGGAGATGAAAGGAGAATCATTTTTCCATTTTATAGGTTTGTTTGCCAAGCTTATTGATACTTCTGCATCAGACACGCTCGCTAGTTCCAGGTATTTAACAATCCGAAGGACGGAGGGTGGATGACGGGATGGTGGTATTCAATTACCAGAAGTAGGTTGGGTATTATTAATAACAGAAGCCGTCGTAGTAAAGAGGATCATCAGAGTGTGGATGAGGTGGGTATAGTTCCTTATCTACGTCTGCAAAACACACCACAAGCCACGGGGGGCGGGGCGGGTTGTGTTAAAGCACCAGCCATTCTTGTGTAAATGAGTTCATGCATGCATGTGAATTTAGGGACGTAAGGAGAAGAATTGCGCTAGGCAAAGAGGCTTTCACAAGGAGGAGTGAGTTGATGACAGGGACGTTGAGTAAGGATATTAAGAAAAGACTCGTAAAAACTTTGATATGGAGCATAGCTATGCACGGTGCGGAAACGTGGTCATAGAAGCAGGAGGATAGACGTAGACTGGAGGCTTTTGAAATGTGGGTTTGGAGAAGTATGGAGAAGGTGAAATGGACTGAGAAAAAACAAATGAGGAAGTACTTGGTATGGTGGGCGAAGAGAGGGGTTTGTTGGGAGAAATCCTGTGGAGGCAGGAAAAGTGGATGAAGGGGGTATTGACTGGCAGTGGGATGTTGAAGACTGTAATAGAGGGGAGAATGTTAGGCAAACGAGGAAAGCGAAGGAACAGGATAGGGATGTTGGACGGGATGAAGGGAGGAAAAAAGTACTCGGAGATAAAGAGGGGTCTGATGTAGAGTAGGATACTGGATTTTATATTTTGTTAGGAGTCACAAAAGGTTTTATTTAGTAGCCTTGTCCATCCAAAAACCTACCTTAACCGGTAGATTACCTAATAATAATAATAATATATATATTTATATATATATATATATATATATATATATATATATATATATATATATATATATATATATATAAGAATTACTCAATGTATATCATGGCATAAGTTATTCCATTGGTATCTGGCAAAGCAAATATCTTACAAATTCTGTATTAGGTGGTCCATGCAGTAATTGTATACTCTTAAATTGTATACTCTTTCCTTCTTGTATTCCATCCAATATGCCCATTCTATTCCGTTCTCTTCTTTCCATATCCAACGTTCTCAACTCTTTACGCAGCCTTCAGCACCCCATCGCCAACCAAAACGCCCTTTATCCATTTTTACTGCCTCTAAATGATTTTTCTCAATACTCTCCTCTCCTACACCACCATACACAGCACCTCCTAATTTGTTCTTGTTTCTGTCCGTTTCACCTTCTCCGGCCTTCTCTGCACCCACATTTCAATAGCCTCAAAACTATACCTATCAGGGATCGAGATGCTTCGGTGGCTATCGTACTGGCTCCCAACTCATAAGGGTTTGAACCCCGGTGGTGTCGAATAGTTTTCAGATGTATCTCGATCCCTACTTGAATTGCTTTGTGAAGGGCACTTTGAGTGAGTACGCCGCCCGTCGGATGCGACGTTAAACTGCGGACCCCTTGGCGCGCTGACGCCGGGTTTCTCTCCACACTAACTACTTTCCCCTTCATCCCTAAAGGCACAAATGGCCTTAGCTGTCGGTCGGCTCCCCTAAATACTACTACTACCATACATGCTCTCCACAAGCACCTCAAGTAGGGATTGGAATGCCACTGAAAAATATCTGTCATATGTAAGATTCGAAGTCGGGAATCTGATCTAGGAAACAGTACATTAGCAACCTCACCATTCCGATCCCCTCGCTATCGCTTTGGCTAATTTTGTTCCAAACACTCACAAGATAGGTAAACTGGTCCACCTGCTCCAGTTTATGAACCCCTATTTCAATATTTAACTTTCCCTTCCTCTTTCACGAAGCTAGCATCACCTTTGTTTTACTTACATTTATTGTCATCCTATTCCCATCGTATTGATTTTCTGAGACGGTGTACAAAATACATTTCTTCTTGGTGGACTGCTAACCAAAACTTGGTCGTTCGTAAACTCAGCTGATAATATGAATTATCCATAATGCCATATGTCTATCTCCAGTTCTTCCCATGCCTCTTTTACTATTTCCTTCAAATAACGTATATATGTAAGATAAAAATCTCTGGTGTTAATTGACCCCGTATCTTCTCCTCTTCCTTACAATGCCCATTTCGAATTTCCGTCCGTTACTCGTACCTGAGTAGTCTGAGGCATGTGCCAAAACTGATCACCTTCCCCCCCCCCCAAGTCATGATTTACCCGGTTCCCCATTCTCTTCGTGATGATCCTGGGAACCACTTTTGCTGCATAAAATATATAACACATAGTACTTTATTTATACATATATATCCCATCCACTGCTTTTCCTCTTTTGAATTAACCCGAAAACACCGCTTTTGTATATTGCGATACTTCATCTGTCTTCGCCCTCTCTCAGCTCCCACTATTTTCCAACCTTAGATTAATTTGTTTGTACTCCTCAACTCACATTTCCGGAACTTATTTTACAGGGTTCGTCCGGAAAATAAGTGTACTGAGCTCAGGGGAAAAAAAATGTATTACACTTTTACATATCTTAAGCTAATATTCCTCAAAATAGGACCCTTGTGAGTCGATACACTTGTTCCAGCGGCGTTCCCATTCCTGGAACGCTCCCGCGAAGGCATCATCGGGAACCTCTCGAAGACACGTCGTCACGGCCTCTTTGACGGCGTCCAAAGACCCGTATCGCGTTCCTTTCAAACTCCTCTTTATCTTCGGGAACAGAAAGAAGTCCGGTGGTGCCAAGTCCGGGCTGTAGGGCGGGTGCGGCAGCGTTGCCACGCCGTGCTTGGCCAAGAAGTCCGACACGACAAGCGCGGTGTGAGACGGCGCATTGTCGTGATGCAGCCGCCAGATGTTTTTGATCGCTGGCCGGACGCGGGCGACTCGTTTTCGAAGCCTGTCGAGCACTTGGACGTAAAATGCAGCATTCACAGTTTGTCGTTCAGGTACAAATTCGTAGTGGACGACTCCCCTTTTGTCAAAAAAGACAATGAGCATGGCGTTGATCCGAGATTTCCTCATGCGAGCTTTCTTTTGACGGGGTGATGATGGGGTGTGCCACTCCGCACTTTGTCTCTTCGACTCCGGGTCGTACTCAAAGATCCACGTCTCGTCACCCGAAACAACGTTCTCTAAACAATGTGGATCATTTTTGCAGTGATCCGCAAGTTGTGTCGCGATTTCCAAACGATTGAGTCTTTGATCATCACTGAGCACTTTCGTCACCACCTTTGCACAAATTTTTCGCATCTGTAATTGGTGCCTAATAATCTCGTGCAATATTGTTTTTGGCACATTACACTGCTCTGCTATCATCCGAACACTAAGACGACGATCAGAGTTCAGTACATCGCGAACTTTTCGCACATTTTCGTCGGTGAGTGTCGTTGATGGGCGTCCAGGCCGTGGTTCGTCGTCGACCTCTTCTCTGCCCTCCACGAACATCTTGTGCCACCGAAAGATCATGTTTCTGGACATGGCTGACTCCCCGTAAGCCTGGTTAATCATACTGACAGTTTCGGTAGACGATTTCCCAAGCTTTACCGCAAATTTGATGGAATAACGCTGCTCCAAAAACTTCGGCATCGCGTTCCGTGACGTGGGTCGAGCGTGGAGGTTCGCGTTAACAGAGCTCCTCACTACACCACAGCTCAGAGCCGACTGCCTTTTTCAGCGTCGCTTGCCAACATACCCAGCTCCAATCGCAGCCCGTCAGAGCGGTGCTGGGCGCGCCTGGAGCGGCGGGAAAAAATCAGTACACTTATTTTCCGGACGAACCCTGTATAAGCCTTTCATTGGCTTTAGTTTTTCGTCTCCTAATTCCTGTACTGATTCGGCCATTTTGACCAACTTTTTCCCTATTCTATAATTATTATTTATACCTAATTTGTGAAATTTGTAACCACTGCTTGGATATGTGATTTCGGCAACAGAATGTTAACAGTCTGACTTGTATCTAAATCAGTTTCACGTATTTGTTAATATTATCAGGTTCGCTCAATTATGATCCAAATTTTAATTAATATCTTGGCGTGACAATCTGTTGGCATTAAGGAGAGTATCACACCTTTGAAAAGGATAAGAAGCCGGAATCTAATTTAAAAGATTACATCGCCATTATCTACTTTCTTAACTTGTCATATTGTTTCATCACCTTTCAGCTACTCCTTATTCACTCTCCTCCGTATCCTTAAAAAATATTCGCTTTGTTAAAATTTCTCACTCCTTGAGGAGTTTTCGAATTTCTTATTTCATCCTTGCTATATTTTTTTTCATATTATCTACTTCACTGGACTCCTAATGGTATAAATTTCCCGTCACATTATCGCTAAACACAGCAAATGTTGTGCATAGCAAAATATGGGTTCCACAAAAAATCTATTTTCATTCCCCGAGTTTTTCCTCGCAAAAAAAGTCATTACTGATCCATTCATGATTCACCGCTTTTGTATGAGTTTTGTATTTTTATTTTTCGACGAAACCTGTATTTTCGCTCCGCCCTGCAGATATTAATCAGAGCATAAACCCTTCCTTTTATTCCCGAAAAAAATCATTTATATTTCCACAAACCAAAGATTGAATAATCAGTGAACAATTGACTTCGAAAATACGTCCGGTTTATTCATATGTTGATAAAAAGTACCACACAGGGAGGAGAGTGCAAAGAACCAGTAATTAACGTTTTTTCAATTCGTGAAGTATTAGTTGAACATATCAGTTAATATGGCAGTGACTGTGCTGAGATGATTTTGGAGCGTTAACATTTGTTGTTACGGTTGAAATTTCTACATCCAAGCAAATAAATGGGAACATTTTATTTTAATATTTCTAGTTTTGTAAATTACCTTAATGTAGTCTTGCGATTCGGTTTCAACATTTTACCGGGTCCACTAAAAAAGTAATGTGCATTCTCTGAGAAAAATATATTTATTGAACGTATTTTTACACATGCTTCAAAGTCAGATTACTCTCCCCATACATCAATAGTCTTGCGGAGTCGTGCATGCCACGCCTGGAAGGCACCCTGACCCTCCTCGACGTGAATGTCCCTCAGGAACTTTGTAACATGCTTTTGGATGTTTTACACGGTCACCCAATGCTTTCCCTTTCAACTCTCTCTTCAGTCGGGGAAGAAAAAAAAGTCGCTCAGAGCCAAGTCAGAACCTGAAGGGGACTGGGGTACCCCCGGGGATCTAGACCAAGAAGTTGGTAACGATGAAGGACGTGTGGCTGGGAGCATTTCCATGCCCATCTACAACGCAGCACTCCATCGCGCCGTGTTGCAAAGTCGAAAAACACACTTCACGCGGAGGCACGTCTTTCGGCTCAGACTGCTCGATGCTAACTACCAACCGGGTGCGTTGAAAGGGCAGATCCCACAACACATTTCACGACTAATTTTACTGCGCTGCCTCGGATAGTCGTGTCACAATAATATCATGAGTATTTCATAATTGGCCATGTTTTCCGCGTTAGTTTGCAGGTAAATATTTAAGTCGATTATACTATAAAGTCATTTTATTGGAAAAAATAATTTTTTAAAGTTGAAATTGAAAAACCCTCCTGCATAACCATACTAGTGGGCTTTATCCAATGGAAGTACTTGAATTATTTTTTGGAAGTGAACGAGTTTTGAGATTGTTAAAAGGAAAAGATTCATCATATAGGATGCTTTCCGACATTTCAATGAAAATTTTTGCAAAAGCATCCTGTGCCAGTAAAATATATTTAATTCTCGCGAAAAATATCCCCGGCTGCATGTGCGTGGGCGAGCGAAGCAGTTAGCTAAACGAGTGCTCCCTTCGCGAGGCGGGAACCCAGGCACTCCGCGATGCGTCGCCTGCATGATTCACCGCGCTATTCCACTCGCACCATCGCGTCGTGGCGCAGGGCACGGAAGTAGGGCACAAATGGACCAGGGGCGGGATTCAAATCTCGCGAAGATGAGAATCCCGTGGAATTCCGTGCTGACGCAGGCCGGCCGGCCAAAATAACACCCAGGCACTTAGACGGCCATTTGATGGCCGGTTTCCGCGCAATGAAAATTCCCTCTCTCCCTCACTCTCGCCATTTAGGTGGGTGGAGGAAGAAAGGGCCCTCGCCTCGGGGAAAGAGTTCCGCATGGGTAGGTAGTGAGGCACAGTGGGGAAGTGGTTAATGAGATGAAGAAAGGAAAGGAGCGGAAGGCTCTGTTGCGTCCCTCATTACCGCAGATTTGAACCGCGAGGGGTACGTCATTCTGATATACATATCTGTAGTTGTATGTATGTATGAATGCATGTATATATATATATATATATATATGTGTATATATATACGTACATGTATATATATATATATATATATATATACACGTACATATATATATATATATTTAATATTTCCTTCATTCGCGATATGGCGATCATTTATATGGGTCGCGGTAGTCCAGGGGGTAGAGCGTTGGACTACTGACCGGAGGGTCCCGGGTTCGATTCCCGGGCAAGACTCTCACGGCACCTGCAGCTCCACCCGAGCTATGTGGTTTTTCGGGTACCAGATCTTCTTTGGAAACCAAAACCGGCACAGGGAAAGAAACTGGCCCCCTATCCTGATGTGTGAATTTCACACGCCGTAGGGCTTAGTACTTGTTGAACTCTACCATTACCTAGCAAACCGACTTTAGGGTTGATTACTATGTTTATGGTTATATATATAATATATATATATATATATATATATATATATATATATATATATATATATAATATTAGTATGAATATTGAATCTTTCAGTTTCGGAGGAACAGAATGGGTACGATTGAAGGCAGATAGATGCATGAAGTTGCATAGATTTTACGTAAACATTGCTAAGAAATAACCGAAATATGTGGATAAATTTTATGCCGTATATCAATTCATTCTTATTTAAATATTTTTTATTTTCATCATAGCTATTAATACTCATTTGTCCTGAAGTAACTCGTAGTATTGAGAAAACGGAGTTTCGTAGTGAGATAATGGTCCTTCATTTAAAAGGTTACAGTGCCCGGAAAAGCAACGGATGAAATTGAAGCTGTTTAAAGAAGTGATGGCCCTTCATATGTAACAGTTCTGACGTGGAAAACGGATTTTTTTAACGGGCCTTTTGTTCTTCAGAGATGATCCAATGAGTGACATCTCTCTCACGGACGATGCTGCCATTTTGAAGAAAGTAGAAGACTTTATCCTATTAGACAATAGAGCATCCATCTTAATGATAATGAATCAAACTAATCTCAGCTACAGAAGTGTATGGGATTTTATTTATTAAGGAGCACTCGTATCAAAGGTGTCAACACCTTGGGTTCCACCATTACTGACTCTTTTCAGAGGCAATCCCGGCGCGATATGCAATCGTGACCACGGCACGGCAGGCAAACGAAGCGAAGTGGCCTTGAAATGTTTTCTACATCCTCCCCATTATCCCTATCACGCCCAAAGTAACTTTTTATTATTCCCAGAACTCAAAAAACCATTGCGGGGTCGGAGATTTGACTACACAAATGACGTAATTCGAGAGGTGAAAAAATGGTTTTCGACTCTATCTGCTGAGTTCTACAATGATGGCCTGCAAAAAGTTAAGAAACGCTGACAGAGACATATAACTCCGGAGGGTGACTATATGGAGAAGTCTTAAAAGTTAATAAAAATTGAGTTTCTATCTCGATTATTTTTTAGTAATAATTTAAAGTTTACGATACCCCCTCGTTCCTGTGGGATTGAAGAACGATTTAATGTATTGAGGGACGTCCGGAGTTTTCGTCCATTTAAAACCCACATTGAATGGAATTCTATCAATAATAATAATATTTTTTTGTTATTAAGCCGTTCTCTGAGTGTGTTCTAGTCTCTGTGTGATTCCTTACCTCTCTTCGAAATTTCAAGACAAAATCTGGAAATAGTCAACCGAAAGGGAATTTTTACATGCTTCCCAATTAAAACTTCTAACACAATTGATTACTAATCAAAACAAATACGTATTTCAAAATAAAGCTGTAAAAAAATTTTTTTATGAGGATTACTTTCTGAGGTTAATATTGTGTAAAGACACGGAACTCTAAATCAATATTATTTTACATTCAAGAAGTTCTCTCGGGTTTCCCACCGGGTCAGGTTGCAGTACCCCTTCAGGGTGAAGACGATGGCAGAGTCAGCCTTCGAAACGTCGGTGTACTGCAACCTGACCCGGTGGGAAACTCGAGAGAACTTCTTGAATACCATACGCCGGGAAAACCTGAGATCCTTCATTATTTTACATAGTAGATATACGCCCAACCATGTTATCTGGCTTCATTTCCTTATATTAATAGAGGAATTTCAATTAGAACCATTTAATTCAATGTATTTACCGCAAATAATTTTAGAGATCGTTATATTTTTACATTTTCAACCTAGACTGATGAGCTCTTCATTTATTTTTGATTAATCGACGGACGATGACTGACGTCTTTCGGCTGTTTTCAAATTTAATAATGGAGCTACCAACAGAATAAAAATAGTTATTGCTGTTGTAGTTTATACAATCAAAGACGTAAGCATTAATTCTAAATAATCATCTTAACATTGCTTACTCCATCCTGTAGGATATTTTTGTGATTTATGAGTGAAAGGAGCAATCATGGAGTTACAGCCAGGTTTTTAAAACTAGTCCTCGTGTTCTAACAAAGAGCATGTGTCTTGTTTTCCTCCTGTTCCACTTGCTCATGGGACATTTGGTAAAAAGCATTTCCCGTCGTCATATATATTTCTCGTAATATTGTTTTCCTGAGGAGCTCGTGACCCAGAATGTAGATGCAATATATTTGTGCTCCAGGTTTTACAAGAGACAAGGCTGGATAAAGCGCCGTCCATTTCTCTATCTACCCTTGCGATTCGGTCGATTACAATTCTTAAACTGTATGCACCAAAGAATTGTCCGTCGTTAAACCTCCTCGGACGCATTTGGTTTCCAGTTTGACCGTGGAATCATGATGAGCCGCTAGAGGCTTGTTATCAAGGGTCCTGAGAGCAGAACTACCCAAGTTCACAATACACTTGACCAGAATGGAACTCAAACTCGAGTACTGTGGGTTATCAAGCGAATCCCTCGTTTCTCTGTGGGGCGGGGGGACTTCCCCTGCCTGCAGCGTTTTGTCACATTCCCTACCCGTGTCCTTGGGGGCGCAGATCATTGTGTGTTGCATGTCCATGTGGTGGTGAAATTTCGCCTTTTTGCTTTCCAATTCTAGTTTGCACGTTATTGGATAAATTTTTACTAAATTCTAAGATCCATTTTTATGTTAGTCGATTGAATATTTATTTGCATTCGTGTAAGTTAAAACGGTTTTTGCATGAATTTATATGACACTATGGGTGTAGGTTTGCATAAATATGTTGAGTTTGCATGTAGTTTTGTTCTCTTTTCCGGGTGGTGATTTAACATCCCCGATCATAAGCCCTTTGCGGCGACTTGCATGGTATTATGAAGATAGACTTTGAACATTAGCGTTAGGAAAAGCACTTTGATGTGGAACGTGGTTTTTACGGGGATGAATCATGGTAATTGAAGCAGGACGATGTACGCCGACAAGTGGCAATTGAAATGGGGGTTTGGAGAAGGATGTGAAAATTGAAATGTATTGTGTTGATGTAGATGCGCTCTAACCATCTGACTCATGCGGCGGACCTTAGTTTTCGAGTTATTTTAATTTTCCAACTTCAATAGGCGCTCACTTTCTTACATTGAGTGATACAAGGTTATTTTTTCATTTATTACCATGCATTGACAAGTTTTGTTGCGGGTTCAAGCTTTCTGCTATTTATTTATTATTTCCTCCTTTATTTATTTATTTACTTAATGACTTTATTGGGGCAAGATTGATACTTCATAGTCCATTCTTACACCTAATTCTTAAAAATCACATTGAAGACAATCGCAGACACCCACGCCCTAAGTGGAGGACAATTCACCTACAAGGGGATCGTGACCTCTGGATTGGTAGGCGAGGGCGTTACCCCGCCGCCATCGGAACAGCCACCTTTAAGCTAGTGCATAGTTGTCTTTTCTGAGGTCCTTTGAAAAGTCAGCCCTGTTTGAGATTCATTTAGAATTTGTTTTCTTTGTATTCTTATTGGTTTTCGTTTTTGCGTCAAGTACCTTTCATCAACATAAAGTTATGATCGCTGTAATCACTATATGGACAACGTGATAGTGATCACTATATTGACAGTTATCATGGTCCTGTTCTGGTATAACTTGTTCATTGTCTTTGACTTTGGTCCGGAATTCTCCTTCACCGAAATGCAATCGATGTGCATTAGTCTTCTCCTGTGTTCTAGCATTTTCCGGTAATTTTATCAGAGGGTACCTCTTATACCCTGAACCAAAATGTACCTTTTATAATTTATGTTGAGTTCTGGCATCCATTTCGCTTGATTCTAATGTGTTACGTTTCCCATATCCGATCATTTCAATCTATTAATCAAAAAATATTCCAAACTGTCTTACTTGATAACCAAACCTCCTTCAATGGCATATCATCATCATTAAGCAGTTAAAATTAAATTTTAAGTCCGGTATTTATATTTGCAGTGTAAAAAATTAAAAATATATTAACTAATTGCTATTTGATTCCAAAACGTTACAGCTACCATCATTTTTTCATTTAAATGTTATATGATTTTAAACCCTCTTATTATCAATATTTTATACTTTCTTGATATATGAGTCTGTGAATTTAATTTATCTCATCTTTCAATAAAAATTTCCTCATCTTTATGATACACTGTTCACCTTCGACATCTATCATAATGGTGTCTGAAGACTTTGTTGACATGTAAACCATAACTATCCCTTCATTTTAAGGAGGCCATTCTCATGCATTCTTTTTCCACACATGAGTTCCCGTTAATAGATGTACGTCCGTTTCTAAGCTGGTGTAGCATCGAGTCTTAAAATTCCACTTCTTTGAGCGAATTTTTTTCACTTACTCCCCAAATATTTGAGCGTTCTCTTTTCATTTTCGATCACAGGTTCACGAATTATTTTTCCGGATGAATTTCAATTTTAACTCAACCTCCTCGATTCGTGCGAATCTAGGGCGAAATTCGGCGGCCGTGACCTCCACCACAGTTGGCCCACAATCCTGTGCCTCCGTGAGGGCACATTCCCACGAGGCCGCTTCGGAATGAAGTACGCCACGGTGTTCGTGGACATTCGTGGAATGCACAATAAAATCTCCCGTGAGTCCTATCACAGAGTCACCCTTTTCAAATTTGGCAGCTGACGAGGACCTGTTGCCCGCACCAGTTGAGGTTGCCCAATCCACTTGCCATAAGCTCTTGTGGAGGATGAGGTAAAGGTTATTCCAGATGTAGAAGACGAGAGGATATTATCAATTAAATGCAATGAAAAAGAATTTTAACTGAATTAGATTAAATGGTCAGAAGTAAAATAGAGTTCTTCCAAATGGATTTTGGTTTCAGTTAGATGAAGACATGAGAGTTATTTAAACTGAGATCTCCTCAAAATAAATAGCCATTGCAATAGAAATTATATGTATCAAGAAACAAGTACTAAAGAGAATTGTGTAATTACGGCAATTATGATTCTTGACAATCAAACAAATGAATTGTATATTTGTGCAACATTTTAATCGTGTAAAAACCATTCGCCTTGGCCGAGATGAGTTGATAACTCCTATTAAAGTTACTGTGGCGGCATCTCGCGCAGTTTCTTAGAAACTGTCAAAGTATTAAATTGTAGTTTCGAATAATATAATACCAGTAATGGTGCAAAATAAAGTATTATGCTGCAAATACATATATATATATATATATATATATATATATATATATATATATATATATATATATATATATATATATATATATATATATATATATTTATTTATTTATTTATTTATTTTCCTAAACATTTCAGTTGTTCCTCAGGAATGTTATCTACCCCCACGGCGTTATTTGGTTTCATCTCCCTTAATGCCCTTTCTCTCTCATCGTCGAGTATGTCTGGACCTAAGCTATCTTCATCCACGTCATGTTCCATTTCTATGTCTACCCTTATTGACCCATGTTCTTTACCCTACAGACCTTTATATATTCCTTCCATCTTTCTTGGATCTTTTGTGTGTCAACTATTATCTTACCCACCTTATCTCTAATGTTAGCACAGATCTTCACTTCTTACTTCCCGATAATGATTTAACCTTACTGTATAGCGCACCAATTTCACCCTTCCTCAGCAAACTATCCATATCCTCGCACTGCATTTGTCACCATGCTTCTTTAGCTTTATTTGTGGCCCATCTCAATTTATCATTTAACTCTTTGTACTTCATTTTGCCGAACTCTGTTTACAATCTTCCATTTTCTTCCCTCATCCATCTTTGGAATCATCTCATTCTTGATCCATAATTTTCTTGTCCTTTTTCCGTTAGCGGTTTCTATGGTGTCTTTTGCGGCTTTCGATATCCCTTTCTTGATACATTCCCATTTTTCTTCCATTATCCTCCATGATTTTCTCTACATTCTGCTGATACTCCTTCCTTTTCAATCCATTTAATGCTTCAACATTCCATTTTCTAACCCACCGCCCCTGTCTTATCTTTTTGAAACGGACTCTAAATTTCATAGCAACTAAATTGTGGTCAGAGTCCGCATCCGCTCCCGGGAAGCTGTGCGAATTTTTCACACTGTTCCTAAACCTGTGTCTAACCAGGATATAATCTAGCTGATACCTTTCTGAGTCACCTGGCATTTTCTATGTATACCTGCATCTTTTGTGGTGTCTAAACCAAGTGTTGGTGATGCCTAATCCCTGTCTCCTGCAGAACTCAACTGCTTTCTCCCCGCGGTCATTCCTCGTGCCTAAACCGTAGTCCCCCACCTCATCACCATCTCTTCCTTCGCCTACCGTCGCATTCCAATCCCCCATCACAATCAAATGTTTCCCTGCAGGAACACACGCGATTATGTCCTCTAAGTGATCGTATGCCCTATCGACCTCTTCCTGGTTGCATGTAACGAACGTCCCGCGGATGTGAATACAAATTGAAATCAAGGAGCGGGATGGCGTTGGCCAACAAAATATAGAAAAATACATGTAAAAGGACAAACACACGTATGCCGAAATTTTCGGTGACAAGACCACTTTCCTCTGCGGACAGAAGGGACTAAGAACAGGAACAGAACTTATATTATACATATGTACACAAACACACACATATACTTACGCATGACCTATCTAGTCTCTCATTGATGACATCAATTCACATGATAATTAAAGCAAATTTGTCAAACAACTATGACACAGCATCGATTTATCTTTTAATCAAGAATTTATAACAGAAGTTTTATGCATTAAATAATAGAAAAACTTCTATTTTCATTGCAGAATAGTACGTGTCTGGTAATTATGTAGTCTGTGCAATAAATACGCGAACTGGTGCAATCAGGCGGCTCTGACGCAGACTATAGCCCCGCCCACTAGTGGCGCTAGTTGCCTGAGACCCAATGAGCCTGTCTGTGCTTGGCAGATCGTCGAGCTGTACGTATGGTGCCAGTTATGCTAGTTTCTGTAGTCCTTGTTTTTACTGTTTGTCGAAAATTTAAATCAACGAAATACGGAGCAATGAATCAACATCAAGTTTTTTAACGAAGTACGGTAAAAGTAAACAAGAAATTACTGAAACGTTGACAGCTGTTTACGGTGATAATGCTCTGAAGAAAACATCCGTTTTCAAGTGGATTGAGCATTTCAAAGATGGATGAGAAGACGCCACTGATAATGCAAGGCCGGGACGACCTTCAAGCACCTGTGTCGACTACAAAATTGATCGTGTGCGGTTCCTCGTCCTTACCGATCGTCGAAAAAAAGTCCGAATGATAGCTGATGTACTGAATTTAGGAATATCAACAGTGCACACTAAATTAACCGAACACGATGAATGGATTTTTCACCATGACAATGCACCTGAATATTCAGCATTGAAAGTTCACCAGTTTCTGGCAGAAAATTCAATCACCATCCTTGATCATCCTAATTCGCTAGATTTCGCCCCCTGCGACTTTTTCCTGGGAAGATGTGGACACAATAAAGCAAGAAACGACGAGAAAACTAAAAAGCCTAACTGCCAAGAGGACTTCCAAGGGTGCTTTAAACAGTGGAAAAGAAGATGGAATAAGTGTATTATAATGAATGAAGAGTCATTTGAAGGGAACAAAATCAATGTAGACTAAATTTTGCAAAATAAAATTTTTAAGGCCTCAGTTCTCGTGTTAATTGGACGGATCAAATATATTGGTTAACCATATCAATATAATCGGTTACTTTGATCAGTGTGAAAAAATGTTTAAGTGATGAGGGGACATCACTGGGAAGTTGTGGGCCCAATAAAGCAAGAAACGACGAGAAAACTAAAAAGCCTAACTGCCAAGAGGACTTCCAAGGGTGCTTTAAACAGTGGAAAAGAAGAATATGGAATGAATGCATAGCAACGAATGGAGAGTACTTTGGAAGGGACAAAATCATTGTAGACTAAATTTTGCAAAATAAAGTTTTCATAGCTTCAGTTCGCGTATTTATTGGACAGAGTACGTGGCCTAACTTTCCTGCTGAATTATGCATCATGGAAAATTTAATTTTAGTTTCAGATGCAATTAATATCGTATTATATTCTGCAGTAGTATATTCTAAGGAGGATTGGCGCATTAACATACTATCAGGCACGGTTAAGTCAAAGAATGGGACACTACTTATCAACTCTGGCTCATTTAGTTCGCGAAACACATGATTATGAACGGTATTCCTCAATTTACCCGTTGCTCGATAAGTGGTGTACGAATCGTTTTACCGTGGATATATTCAGTATTAATTGGGTAAGTCGTCAAGTGTGTGCGTAATTACTTTCCTTAATTCAATTTAAAACTATATGATTTGAACCTTAGTCTTTGGTTTTATTTGCACCGCCGAATATAAAACTAGAGCCTTACGGCTTCCCCGTCTTAACCATGCATTCTGAACTACTGGGAAAGGTACGACCCAACGCAGTGGAGTAACTGGGTCATATATCCCGTTCTAAGATACGAGGCAAATTCGAAGTGTAAGGACTGTTTGGCCATAAAAATTGCATAAGAAAAAGTTATTATAGGCGGATTTTCTTTTTTACAGAATACTTTATATTTCTGCATAATTTTGCATTTCTGCATAAAATTGCACTTCCAAGCAGTTTTCGTAACGCTGCACCATCTTAGAATAGAAGTATAGAAGTTCACCACCTTGGAAAGGAGCCAGCTGACAACGACAGTCTTGAGTTCCTTGTCTTATTCAAACCGTGGTCTACCAAGCCACTGTTCAGGATTCAAGAAGAGGAAATAGTCGATAAATGCAGGGATAATCTATATCGGTCCAAAAACGCTCGCCCACTCAACATTATTTGTTCTTTGTGTTGATAGGCAAGCATTTTCGGTATCCACCATGCATACAATTTGTGATATTAAACTTTTTCGTAAAAATCGCGTAAATCGTGGTGTGTCCAACAAGAGTAAATTTATCAGTCAAAGCACTAATCGTCAGTGGTCGATCAGAATACATACAGTTCTTTTTCACTGGTGTCATACCATTTTTGATGGCATCTTTCCTTCACTCGTTACTCTATTTCCATAAACTAGGGTCATTCTCCGATTAATTTGAGCAGTTGATGATCCTTTTGTACACAAATATCGAATCCAAGAACGCACTTCGCAAATGGTGGTAGCGACGATTTTCGCGGACATTGACAGCCGAATGACTACTGAACCCAAACAATAACTTCTGTGACTTTGGGAAAACTCAATAGAGGTCACTGCAATCATTAAAGTTTGTTCTGATCCACCAATAATTAATTATTAGAAAACGGCCCGTACTTTTCGAATATGTCGTAGGTTCCGCTTTTTAGGTCTAAGCTAAGTGTTCCTGAAAATTTGTGATTCAAATAATAGATTTAATTAGATTTAGTTTATAATTTTTAGTGAATTTTTCACTTAAAGCATTGTCTATCTTTGTGTGTCTACCCTTTAATCGTATCGTTTTCTACCCTTTAATGCTGTCGCCTCTAGGGAATTTGATCGTAGTGCCCATTTTGAGCTTATTGGCAAATAAATAACCCCAAAGACGGGTATGATTACACAACTACCTTTGATCTAATATCCTAATAAAGAAGGCCTTATTACGAGAATGTTCAACATGATAATATTTCTAGGTGCGTTGTGGAACTTTCAGTTGTGAGAAATTAGCAATAATGTACCCTTATTCAATGTTAATGCAAGCAGGTGACACAGAACAATCTCACTTGGTTCGTGTGTTTGACTCCATTGACATAAATTGGTAAAAAAACTATGAAATTTCAGGTAGCAACAAAACGGAAAACAAGTTCTATCAAATTTTTTGGTGTATCTTATTATGCATTTAAATAGAAAGCTGAAAACATTTTTCTCCTTCCATGAGTCTGATCACCACCAATTGCGGGGAATTATATTATTATTGGAAATATTTAAAAGGGATCTCATTATATTCGAGAGAAAGTTGCAAATAATAGGCAGTAAAATTTGGTGCCGATAAATATTTGCTATTTCAATTTGCAAACCTAATGAAAATGATAAAACTAAATGAATACTAAGTTTGTTAACTTTCATTAATGCACACGTAACAGACTTTTGATCTGGTGCTTTCCCGGCGTATTTGATTCGTGAAGGATTCTCGGGTCTTCCACCGGGTCAAGGGTTCCATATTGGCCGACGTTTCGATGCCCGACTCGTGCATGCTTCAGGGTTGATGATTCCATCAACCCTGAAGACGATATCGAAACGTCGGCCAATATGGAACCCTTGACCCGGTGGAAGACCCGAGAATCCTTCACGTAACAGACTTTTGCTTGGATATGCTGCCGTAGTTCATCAACGTAATGAAGCAGAGTGATTGATGAAATTCAAAGCGTGGGAGAGAGAAGGCAGTGGTTTCAGAAGCTAATTTCAAGTTCTTGGCTGTGGAGATATCAGCCACATCAAAGAGATTGCGCGGCTCTATCGGGGCTGTCCAGAGGTATCCTTTCCTCCACCATTTTTCGCAAATAACCCGCAGCTTGCCTTGTACCAGCTGATCAAATATTAAAATGTCTCATCCTCTCTCCCTTTGTACACCCGTAAGTTGGCTCAATTATCCATATAGCAACGCACTCATTAGTGTTTCCAAATGCACTCTATCAAACGCCTTTTCGAAATCGAAGAAACACACAAATACGTCATGATTATATTCTATATTCCTCTCTAGTAGTGACCTCATTACAGCAATTGCATGTCGCATGCCTCTCCTCTTCCCGAACCCAAACTGATCATCCCTAAAGCAATCATTTGCCCTACTTACAAAATGAGTAGCTTCAGGCGTGATGTGGTGGAGTTCAAACATAATGAATAACTGATCGAAGCACTTTTCCACTCGATAAAATGTTTTTATTTTACGACTGGATTTCGATGTATTACATCATCATCAGGGACCTGATGATGATGTAATACAACGAAATCCGGACGTAAAATTAAAAAAATGATCAAGTGAAAAAGTGCTTCGATCAGTTATTCATTTGCCCAACTCTTTTTGTTGATGATCCTGAGAACCACTTAAGCTACTTGGAGAATCAAACTTTTTGTTCTGTAGTCTTGAGTTACGAACTTTCGTGTTGGAATAATTTTCAAAATGAAACCGAATTCATCTTTTTCTGCACAGATTTCTCTGCTTTAAATAAGATTTCACAGTACAAAAAGTTTTAATGTCAGCACTCTAGGTAGTGCGAATACTGACGCAAGACTCGGTATCTGCTCAATAATTGGAAGTAGAATGCATAATGCAAAAATAAAATCGAAACTAAAATATTTTAGCCAATTAAATAAGCTGGGGCTACCAATAATACAAATATCTTCGATCAAAATGAAAGAAATATTTTTAAATGCTGAGGCTACTAGAAGCAATCAATACACTTAGCATCGACAACCACTCTCACCCGCGGTCAATCAGTTTCAACAGCTCTAACTCCTAAAACCTCCTATTTTTGGGCACTCAAACGGGTAATGGGCTTGGCATCATTGTTTTACCGCAAAACAATATTCCGGTGTGTCAGTCCCTTGATCATGATGTCATCAAGCCCTTAATATGTTTTTATTGTGATTACCATGCCAAAAGCCTTTATGTTTATATGTATTCATTAAGATGGATATGTCACTGTGCTCGACGCGGTGATCGACACTGTTTTTGCAAAGTTGGGATTATAGTTTGATAACGACATGAAAGGCTAATGAGGAAACATAAGATGGACAGTTGTATGAACTAATAAACGATATCGTATCCGGATAGAGGATAAATTCCGAAGATTTAGTATAATATGAAGCTAGCGCAGTTGAATCGTTTAATAAAAACCGACATTACGAGGACTTTTAGTTTTTAGTACAAGTATAATAGACAAAAATTTAGCATAAGTTGCAAGAGAAAGAGGTTTGAGATATTTTCGATGTCTAACGAAGATGTCCTAATATTTCTCCATAAATTATAATGGCATATATAAGCGAATTGAGGCACGCAGATTTTTAAATAATTGAGGGATGTGTAAATGAACTTGGAAAACTGAAGGGCGAATAAAGCCCGAAAAAATGGCCCAAAAATCAATAAATTAGTTTTGCTATAGATTTCTAATTTGTTCCCATATTCATATGTGTTCGTTTCAATATCATTACGGACCTACGTATTGCAAGGTAATGCAGCTGCTAATTTGAGCTCCATCATTTACTTTGCGAGAGTAGTGCTCGGCCCCTTAGTGGGCCGAGCACTACTAGCCCTGTATGATCAATTCATTATTTCCCTTGGGAGGTCGCTTTGAAGAGGTTCCACTCTATTACTCAAGCTAAAAGGTTGTCTCGGTACATGGAGATATGGATGAATATATATTAAAAATATATATACATATATATATATATATATATATATATGTATGTGTGTATATATATATATATATATGTACATATATATACATATATATATATATATATATATATGTACATATATATACATATATATATATATATATATATATGTACATATATATATATATATATATACGTGAAACATAGCACACATTTTACATGCATTTGAATCGTATCTAATAGAACGGATTGACGATAAATAATTATTTGAAACATGCTGGCCGTGCATGTAATTCGGGTTTGAATTTCTGAGAACGGTAAAGAAATCATGTAAGCATTTCCATGAAAAATGCATTTATAGTATAATTAGTGTTTTGTGATAATTAAAATATATTTCAATATTTTTGCCAAATACAAATATAAGCGTGTATTTTTAATAGATATTATGCCATTTTCATAGACATTTTCCGATATTCATAGTAAAAAAATTCTAAAAAGAACCAAAAATGAATTCTTGGACAGGAAGTTGGGTTTAGTCGGATCGTTTTGGTCATTGTAAGCAAAAGTCGGTATTGGTACACCAATTTAGGTAATTTTAAATATGCGAGAGTTTTTTGTAACTGAAGCAATCAATTGACTCCCATTGTATGAAAAGGCAGTGGAAATTTACCTCTATCAATGTATTCGATAATGCATGCAATGATATATATTAATGTGTATATTAATGATATATACGAATATCATTAATATATACATTAATATAGATCATTGCATGCATTATATATATATATATATATATATATATATATATATATATATATATATATATATAGACGCATACATAAATATATATATATATATATATATAATGTTCTTCCACACGCATTGATGCAGATTGATTTGCACACCAAACCATATTGAATTCTATTTTTTCACCTTTTAAAAATAGGTTGCATGGGTTAATATGGGATATTAAAGGCAAAGAATATATTTCTTAGCTTTTATAGAAGGTTGAATTGCTTATAGGACGCAGAAATTACGGTTTGAAGCCAGCGAACGTGATGGGATGAAATTAAAATTGTGGGGTGTGGCAAAAATTCATTTTGATATTTTTTTTAAAGCATAAAGAAAAATTAACTTTCCTCAATATTCATGAACATGTTATAAAAATATTTAAATCCAAGCTTTAACTTGATGGATAAAAATATGAATGTAAGCGTCTACCAAAACTGTGATAACTCTGGCGAGATTTTGAGTCTGGCAAATAAATTTGAGCCTTAAAAAACAATAGGAATCACCTTAGACTAGAACAAAGAGACAATTTCTTTTTAGGCGATTAATAGGATTACAAAGAGGATGAATTTATCTTATTTTGGCAAATTTGGAAGGGAATATATAGAAATTGAGATGTGCACGTAGATGAGAGGAAGAGGAATGTAATTGATAAAAGGTATGATATACTGTGAGCATTCACGTTGGTGCACCTTTGTGCGAATTTAATAATATGTTAATGTAAAAAATGATGTGCAGATTGTCAAAACGTAAATATCTAGTGTTCAGGAGCAGGTGGTGGCCTTTATTGGTCCAATTCCATTGGCGGTGGACGCCGAGATATTGATATGAAAGAAGAGAGCAAATGGCAAACGGATTGGAAAGCTGGAAAGCGATCGACAGTGATATTGATTAGGCCTTGGATTGCGGGAACGAGTCCAATTGAATGACAATGCGGAGATGAGTCCAGCAGAAGGGTCGCTCGCACGCAATCTATTGTGTGGGATGCTTGATTCAACCTCGCGATGTAAATTGAGCACGAAAGGGCTCGACGAATTGGGGTGGAAGGAAAAACAGGACTCACACGAGGGAAGGATTCTTAGCAATGGGAGACGTTTTTTTTATGTTTTCTTGCTCCGAACAATTTTCCTGTTGGTTTTGTGATGCCAGTTCATTAGTTTCATGACATCGGTCTCATCAGAACGTTTATGACGCCAACCGAGTCCAATAGCTGCGTAGGGTTGACCTGAAGGTCGGAACTCTTCTTGTTGGTTTTCTGCAAATCCGTGGTGTTCGATTAGTCCAGTGTGCAGGGTGTTAAGCTACTGACCAGAGGAATCGGATTCGATTCACGGATACGCTTCTAGGTCCCCTCATCTTCAACAAAAGCTGTTTGATTTTTCGGATAGCAATATTTCCGGAAAACACAACCTGCTCAGGGAATAGTAAGGAGGTGGTCTACCCACCCTGGCGTTTAACTTTCACACTTTCTCTAATAAGGGTTAGTATTAAGTTAGGTCCACCCTCACCTATCTTTCAAACCGAACGTCACCATGGTTATTGCGAGCTTTATTGAATTTCTGGATGTACTCCAAGTCCTGCTCACGAAGCTGGAATTAAATATGCAAAAAGGGGCAATAACTACGAAGAAATCTAGAAAACCTTGGAGTTTTCTGAGCATCCGACAGAATTTATTCAACAGTAAGGTTGAACCAGTATCGAATGTGTTTTAATCAACATATTCGATACTGGTTCAATCAGTAGAGAAGAGGCCTAATCAGCCGAGCGTTGGGGAAGAGAAATTAAATACTAGAGGAAACCAATGAGCGAATTCTCAAATTCTCATCAATATATGTATATATATATATATATATATATATATATATATATATATATATATATATATATATATATATATATATATATAACCAATCGAAGAAAGGTATACGTAATTTAGTATGGGGTATCAGTTGGTGCCTAGTTAGACAAAGTGATAAAATGTGGTGATGATCAAACTTTGGCAATCTAAAACGTAGCTTTAACGTTTAAACAACAATAAAATAATGATAGCTAAAGCTAATACTTCAATATCAATATTATTTAATGAAAAATATTGAAAATCTAATGTATTTATGTTTTAATCACTTTGACCGAACGGCGTCCCATGCCTCGACCCACGTCGGGAGAGCAACTTTGAGTAGGCGGTATGACGTGGTAATATTACCCACGCACTGTGTGTGTTCCCTTTCCGTGCAACTCAAGAAATGACATGCAAGATGAAAGCATCAATACAAAGTTATGCCTCAGTTTGTTCATTACTTAAAACGCAAATGCACATTCATACTCCTTTGGCAGGTCATGAAGGGTTCTCGCAGATTGGAAAAAGCCACGCAAACGATGTTCAATGGCGACTGCTTGGTGAAATGCACTCCTGGTCGTGTCATTTTCGACATTCTGGTTAGGAACGATTCAGGAAACGTGGTTAGACGCTCGGCGTATAGTAGGTACGCGAACCGGTGAACCGGAAACGAAAGGCACTTCTTGTTCTTGCATACATCAACTTCAGATCCATTGGGAGGTGCACCGAACGTGAAGTTTCCTCTACTCGGCATTCGAGTGGAAACTGGAAAGCCAGAGAATCAAAGCCGTTCCCTACGCTCGAGATCCCTGCAGACAAAGAACAGGATCCAATGATAAACTCATTTGAAAGTTTCTGGATGAAGATAATGATGAATTTTACGCTAGTAAAAAATTACTCTTTTTTCCTTAAAAAATGCTCTATCACATAGAATTCCTTAAATTGTAATCAATAATTTTGCGTCAAGTACAAGTTTAGAGACACATAACTCTAATTGATCCTTGAAACATTTAATCGCCATAGGTTGGATAAGTAAACCAGTGGGTGCTAGATCCAAAAGGTTGCGATGGAGTCACTTTAAAATTTTAAATATAATATTTTTGACATGCATGGGAAAGTATCAATTCAGACAAGGGCATAGTGTCATTAAAAGCATATAGTACATTTATTTTTTTCTTTGCCGTTTTCTCATTAAATTTAGGTTTGATTGGTGAATCTTGTGTGATTATTTGGCATGTGCGTGCATAATAAAGATAAGGTATTTATTAGGTTTTGAATTTGTTCATGATAAATGGTGTATACTTGTAAATGCTTCCTTCTTAACATTCATAAATGTTATTTGTACTGCCTTCTTTTCTCTTTTATGTCTTATGCATCTCCTGATGCCTCATATACGTGCATATCGTTCATAATTTATTTACTTGATTTATTACATGTATTTATTTAGTTTATTACATTCATTAATTTCATTTATTACAATTATTTACAGCATTTATTGAAATAATATATTTATTTAATCTACAAATTTGTGGTAGGTTTGATTAATGGGGCGGGAAGGATGAAAGGAAATCTATCATCTGCATTCATTTATTGCGAGCAAAGGCCCATATGGGGCAGGAATTTAACGATGAAATCGAGTGATGGGTGTATGATCATTTGGTGACCTCCACGGGGTACCTAAATAGAGATTCCAATACCAGTGGAAAATCCACGTATTCCGGCATTCTAATTAAAAAAATTGTAAAAATTATTTCGGGTTCTAATTTACTGGTGGTATCCTCACACCCCCGTCCACACGCCCTTACGTTGGCTTGCGTGTGGATGTGTGAATGTAGTTGCATTTCATACGTTTAGTGGGTCAAATACTAAGGTCGCATATTTGCGCTAGTTAAAATAATACACCCTTCTAATATTGCATTTATCAATTAAATTAAAACAACTGAGAACATTTTAGATCAGCTCCAGAGGGGATTAAACTTCTATCACTTATATTTAAACAAATCTCATCGTTTATTGTCCCATTTTCAAACATTTTTATCTCTTAACGATGACATCACAGTTCACAGAAGGATTAAAGGAGGTAAAAACTCAATATTTTTTTCCAATAGAATCAATCAATATTTTTTTCCAAGCATTAGAATTTTGTTTACCGCCTTCAATTATTAGGGTGTCAACCACTAAATGATGCTTTGGTCTCCTTACCTGGCTGGAGCTTTCACAAACTGTTTTTATTCTGTCACGAAAATGGGTTTTTTAATCAATTATTAAGGTTATTGACCTCAGTACCAGTAGATTCGGGGTTCTTTTTTTTGTTTTCTCGATTGTCATTTTATGGATAGACGTGACAAGTGTTATGACATCCATCAGCGTGCATGGATGAGTGTTGAGTGGTCGATTTTATATTGATCACCAATAATAAAACTTGTTCTAATACTACATGATTTCGTTATGCTTAATTTTTGCCTTTATAACCAAAATGCAAGTGCAAATGATCAATCGCGATCCCTCCACTGTACTGAGCATCACTATTCAGGAATAAATAATAATGAGGGGCGAAAGTTCTCCACTGTTCTGATAAATCGCGGCCCAATATTATGATATTTCAACGAAAAAAATACCACGCGCGTAATCGTAAAAATGGGTGACCGTGTTCACAACATTTTGGGCTAAAATATTAACCTTTTAGCCTTTAAGTTAAAGGGTTAACGCACTGATGACGCACCAGAGGTCACGATTAGTTTAGCGGTTACGCCTACATCTGAATTGCACATTCCCCGTGCCTCAACACCACCCGTAGGGGACAATTCGTCTCGATAAGGAGAAGTTTCGAGGGAAAAGTTATTCGTCAGTCCACTTCCCGCCCGCCACGAAAGAGTGCTCGAATCGTGTTCTCCGCCCCTGAGAGGGAGGAGGGGTCGGTCGGACTGCAAATGAGGAGGACGGCTCACGCCCCGGCCCCACGCACTTCCTGAGTGACTTCCCCAAGGCCAGAAAGTCCCTTTTACCCGTAGGACACGCCACTTTTAATTCTATTCCCTCTTGCCCTTCCGCTTTCTCTCCTCATTTGTAGTCACGGTTCCTTGTCGTTGGAATAAGAAAGCACTCAAGCGTTAACACTAAAAGTATTACTTGTATATCGTTCCATATCACGTCACAATTCAAATGCAGAGTAAAGATGACCGTTTCGTAAACAAAAATGTTTTGATTACAATTGTGTAATGTAATTGTGTGAGGTAATTGTGTAGTGTAATTATGTAATGTAATTGTGTAATGTAATTTTGTAATGTAATTGTGTAATGTAATTGTGAAATGTAATTGTGTAATGTAATTGTGTAATGTAATTGTGTAATGTAATTGTGTAATGTAATGGTGTAATGTAATGGTGTAATGTAATTGTGTAATGTAATTGTGTAATGTAATTTTGTAATGTAATTGTGTAATGTAATTGTGTAATGTAATTGTGTAATGTAATGGTGTAATGTAATTGTGTAATGTAATTGTGTAATGTAATTGTGTAATGTAATTGTGTAATGTAATTGTGTAATGTAATTGTGCAATGTAATTGTGCAATGTAATTGTGCAATGTAATTGTGTAATTTGATTGCGTAATTTGATTGTGTAATGTAATTTTGTAATGTAATTCTGTAATGTAATTGTGTAATTTGATTGCGTAATTTGATTGTGTAATGTAATTTTGTAATGTAATTCTGTAATGTAATTGTGTAATGTAATTGTGTAATGTAATCGTGTAATGCAATCGTGTAATGCAATCGTGTTAATGTAAATTCTAGGTTGAGAGACACACCGGAAGACCTTATCTCCTCTGCCCGACATAATCTAATGAACAAATATAATGATTATGCTGAAACGACAGAATAATGTAACCCGTACATCTCGTCGTTAGGAGAGGCCAAAGGAACGAGAAGTAAAGGGGAAGCGAATACTGGAGACTGCGACAGAGAGGATACGTTTTCTCTCCCCCCCCCCCCCCAGCCTCCCGTTCTTAATCACAAAAGTGTTATTTGTCGTATTGATCAAAAAGTTTCTTTTTTAAGCCTTCCAAAAAGTAGGATTTCTGAAGATCCACAGAATAGGCACCTGTGTTGCATCTATGCGATCACCTCGCTCGACGTGAATCGATGTTCACTGAGCCATTTCTTTTAAGTTGGGAAAAGTCCCTTGGGGGCAGATCTTACTGCATACGGTGGATGCTGTGGTAATTCGAACTTTAATAATTTATGCCGTCGAAACTGCGCATGTGGGAACCAATGCATTTTCTAGATGGAATATAATTTTTTCTTTGCCAAATGAGGACGTTTTTTCTTGATTTCTTCGCTCAATCAGTGCAATAACGACGCATAATGTGTACATCAGTTGTCCTTTCGTCATGTAATCATTGTAAGTATACGATTCCGCTTGTATCTAAAGAAAACGTGACCATCAACTTGTCAGCAGATGTCACCGTCTTCACCTTCTTCAAAGCCTGATCACCTTAACAGACCCTATGTTCCGACTGTCCCGTTATCTTTGAAGTTGAGAAGTGTATCTACAATTTCACGTCCAACCCACATTTAAATATAAGCGTAGAAACTCGTCAAATTCCACGGAAAATCGTCAAACCAGCCTCCGACTCGACAACACGGTTCCGTTTATTCTCCACTGAGAGCAAACGTCTTGCCGAGATTTTTTCACGCAATTTTTTTTGCAAAATTGGCAACAGTTTATGTTCCTTGTAATGTGTCTGTGGTCTCAAATATTTCGCAGACTTTGATTTATGGATATCTCAAAACCATATCTTGGATTTTTGCAACCATATCGGAGAAACCCACTTCCAATGGACTTCTCGAACGACATTCGTCATTTGTGTATGCACGGCACATTTAAACTCATTTACCCGATTGCAAATGGTCTAAACAAAGTTAAATATGTGTCACGAACTCCAACCAAATTGGCTTTTATATCTTTTGGTGTTAAGGCTTTTATATATCTACGTAAGTGTTTAATTACCGCACGAAACTCTTTTTTTTTCATTTTTCTAAATAAACACCAGTTTGTTGCTTCAATCGACTATGAAAATGAAATCACGAAATGGATATAGGTGAAACTTTAGCAGTAGTCTAGAGTGCGAGTAATAAGAGGCTTACTAAAATCAAGAATTTTACTCCACTACAATTACCATCTCTTGGATTTTACAAGGAATTATTGGCGTAGATCTCTTGGTTAATTTTATTATTTTTTTTGTTTTATTTTCTGTTCTTCATTTCTCACGATTTATCAATTTCCATGTACATGTACGGGGACAATGTATTTTTTGATTTACGCGCATTGGATAGAATGTTTTCTTTGCAAAATCAATACATATAAATAACGTATTGTTGTCCAAATTCGCGTCTTACCAAATGCCCTGTCCATTGTTTGAATATATTTTTTTAATTTAGTTCTTATTATTCATCTTATCTTTAATTCTTATTATTTTGCCTTCACAGGTTTTCTGTATTATTACGCTCCGTCCTATTTTCATTTCTCAAGAGTCACGCTCTTTATGTAATTCACATGTTCAAACCATTACCGAAGTGAGGTGGCATGCCTCCTCCTCTCAGTGGTTCACTGGTCGCAAGCGTGATTCATTTATTCGCTTGCGCTCAGTTTAATTCGTTTAATGTGGCACAGCTCAGTAATTATCGAATAGCGGTGTGCTTCTAATCCAGTACTGAGCTCTCCTCACCTTCTCAGACCTGCACCTGCATTTTCTAGTCGCGAATTTTCCTCCACCGCAGTCGCATGCGGCGCCCGTGTCGCATCGAGATGCAGAGAAGCGGCGAAGGTTGTTAGGGAGCGGTTGATCTCATTCCGCACTTCGCCGTGGCCCCGCTTCCTCTTCGTTTCTTACCCTGCTATTAACGGGGAGCGGAAGGATGCGGGTGATGGCAACAGGAGGCATTTGGGGGTGAATAAAGGCGTGGATTGCGTCCTTCCGTCGAAGAAAAAGAATGAAGCGGACTTCGCCATGAATGTACGTATGTATTGAAGCGAGAGTAATCAACGACTTCCTTCCGTTTTGCTCTTCCGGCAATTTTAGTCCTTCCTCCCTTCACAATCGTACTTCTTTGCCCTCATTGGGACTCGCAGGATCGATTTCAGGCGTATCCAACCGTTGAACACGAAACACTTTTCCTTGAAATGTATTTCGCATGGTTCCTGTTCCGTTTAGGCGTTCATTAATGCCTGTAAAGAGCGGTTGAACGAGATGCGGATTTCACATGTTGTTTTCATAGGTACCGCTACAGGGTTCTAAAACTCTTGCCTGCACTTCTTATCTATAATTATTCTCATTACATGTATAACACGAATTACACCAATTTAACGGCTTCCTTTTAAATTTCAAAGTTTCATGTGAATGAGATTATTGCAAAGGTGCCGAGAAAGATGGAGATGGATGATTAGAGGAATTAATATGGATATATTAATGGCTGCGTAGGGTAGTCTAACGTAATTAAAGATTGGCAAGTTGATGGAAACGTGATATGGTGGAATATCATAATTAATTAAAAATTGGCAATTTTCCACGGAATAAAATTTATTAATGCGACGGGTTTCAATATAACTACATCGTCGTCAGGTGATGTAGTTACATTGAAACCGGTTGCATTAATTAATTTTATTCTGTGGAAAATTGCCAATTTTTAATTAATTATGATATTCCACCATATCACGCCTGAAACGTCTCTTTTTAGTAGTCTTACGTCGCTTTTAAATCATTTTTAAATTAAAAAAGTACCCTGCAAGCCACCGCTGGTGTTTGTGGCAGGGGGTGATTACACGCTAGACTACTATTGAAAGAAAATACTTTTCCCTCCTAGTGCGGTCGACAATATTATTCTCATCCCGTACCTTTCGTGGGAAAAATTTTATCTTAAATTTATCTGTTCTGAACGTAATCTCTCTAATTCTATCTTAATGATCTCTCCTACCGTAATACGATGAGGGTAATAAAGCATTTTCAAAATCATTACTAAAGAGAAATACAATTAATGCAAGAAATGTAATCTATAATTTACCCTGCACTCAGCGAGTGATTTCTAAACTAGTTTCTCTAGTAATTTTGATACGCTACTCAAGTTTTTCATGACAAGGTTTTCACAAATCTAGCCCCTCCACGCTGGACGTGATCCAATTTGGCAATCAATCCAAACTCGCGACGATCCCATATACTTGCAGTATATTCTAAATGAGGCCTAACCAACGAAAGATAACATTGCTCATTAACCACTTCATTGCATTTACCCAACCCTCTTCTAATAAATCCTTAAATCCTGATTTTTTGTTAGCTTGTCGACATATTCCCCGCATGTGTTTCACCCAGAAGAGGTCGTGAGCAACGGCAGCGCTTAAGTATTTAATCGAGTCTACACGTTCCATTTCGGTGTTCCCGATGCAGTAGCCGTTCTGGAGGAAATCGCTCTTTTTCCTAAAATTCGTCATTACGCACTTTTTAAAGTTTAATTCTAATTACCAGTGTCGTGTAGCATTTTGGTCACCTGATAAAGCTGTTTATCCTCATGATTATGGATATCTCTAAAAGTACTGCATCGTCGGCAAATAAAAGTATTTAAATATTAACCACGAACTTAATGTCATTAACATAAAGAGGGAATAAAAGAAATCCTATAGCACATCCCTGAGGCGTACTTGAAGTGACTAAACATAATTAAAATTATCAAGAAGTAGTATCGCGAATTAAATATTCCCTCCTAGAAAAATCTCGGTGGCACCCATTCACTTCAAGTTTTCACTTCCTGTGAATGTATATCGATAAGATGAACAATTTAAGACTTAATAGTGACTCTATAGTTACTTGGAGCTACGTTTTAACATGCTGAAGTGAAGAGTACTACCACTCACTTCTAAAAGCATTGTCAACTCTAGGAATTGACAATGAATCTCCGAAGACCAATTTCGTGCCTTGATTGTCTGAAAATGCGAGCTTCCGCAAAAATATTTACATATTATGCGTCTCGTGCTGAATTACTATATTATTATTTGTTGATTTACATAGTATGCGTGTCTGATTACATGTTCTGCGTTCCTTGCGTTTTTCTTGTTACTATTATTTCCATTTAAATTTATTGCTAATTATTTATATTTTTATTGATGCATCTCCCTGTATATTTCGCTGAAAGCTTTCCAGCAGGCACAATTAGTTGAATTCATCATGTCCTATTTTTTATGAAAATACCTGTCAAAATTCTATGGAATTCATACTATGCGAATTGACCAATATTGTTTAAACAGCAAAATCACTTCTACTTTAAGGGTGTATTATGGTGTGTCATGTGTTAAAATTTTTAACCGTTATCTTACATTTTCTTGTGGCAACATCTGCAACTATCTTTATGTACAGAATAGATCTAAATCATCTCGAATCAGGAAGAAAAAGTCACCCTGTAGTGAAAGATATCCTCCAATGCAGCATTTCATGTTATACAGGGTTCGTCCGGAAAATGAGTGTACTGATTTTTTCCCGCCGCTCCAGGCGCGCCCAGCACCGCTCTGACGGGCTGCGATTGGAGGGGGGTATGTTGGCAAGCGACGCTGAAAAAGGCAGTCGGCTCTGAGCTGTGGTGTAGTGAGGAGCTCTGTTAACGCGAACCTCCACGCTCGACCCACGTCACGGAACGCGATGCCGAAGTTTTTGGAGCAGCGTTATTCCATCAAATTTGCGGTCAAGCTTGGGAAATCGTCTACCGAAACTGTCGGTATGATTAACCAGGCTTACGGGGAGTCAGCCATGTCCAGAAAAATGATCTTTCGGTGACACAAGATGTTCGTGGAGGGCAGAGAAGAGGTCGACGACGAACCACGGCCTGGACGCCCATCAACGACACTCACCGACGAAAATGTGCGAAAAGTTCGCGATGTACTGAACTCTGATCGTCGTCTTAGTGTTCGGATGATAGCAGAGCAGTGTAATGTGCCAAAAACAATATTGCACGAGATTATTAGGCACCAATTACAGATGCGAAAAATTTGTGCAAAGGTGGTGACGAAAGTGCTCAGTGATGATCAAAGACTCAATCGTTTGGAAATCGCGACACAACTTGCGGATCACTGCAAAAATGATCCACATTGTTTAGAGAACGTTGTTTCGGGTGACGAGACGTGGACCTTTGAGTACGACCCGGAGTCGAAGAGACAAAGTGCGGAGTGGCACACCCCATCATCACCCCGTCAAAAGAAAGCTCGCATGAGGAAATCTCGGATCAACGCCATGCTCATTGTCTTTTTTGACAAAAGGGGAGTCGTCCACTACGAATTTGTACCTGAACGACAAACTGTGAATGCTGCATTTTACGTCCAAGTGCTCGACAGGCTTCGAAAACGAGTCGCCCGCGTCCGGCCAGCGATCAAAAACATCTGGCGGCTGCATCACGACAATGCGCCGTCTCACACCGCGCTTGTCGTGTCGGACTTCTTGGCCAAGCACGGCGTGGCAACGCTGCCGCACCAGCCCTACAGCCCGGACTTGGCACCACCGGACTTCTTTCTGTTCCCGAAGATAAAGAGGAGTTTGAAAGGAACGCGATACGGGTCTTTGGACGCCGTCAAAGAGGCCGTGACGACGTGTCTTCGAGAGGTTCCCGATGATGCCTTCGCGGGAGCGTTCCAGGAATGGGAACGCCGCTGGAACAAGTGTATCGACTCACAAGGGTCCTATTTTGAGGAATATTAGCTTAAGATATGTAAAAGTGTAATAAATTTTTTTTCCTGAGCTCAGTACACTTATTTTCCGGACGAACCCTGTATGCTAGTACACAAATCAAACTCTGCTGCAACTCAAGGTCTCAACTAATTTGAGCTTTTTAAGTTACACTAGTATTGACTTCGCATCTATTGCCCTGGATTCAAGTATTCGTTTTTCCCGCGCGCCATTCGCGACAACCAGAAAAGGGGGACACCTAAGAAAAAAGCAGGCACACGCTGCCGAAAATAGGGGTGTACGAGATTAAATTCCCGCAAAACTCTCTCCAAGAGTGTCGTCCTAACGCCCCCCACCGTGCGTCCTTGTGCTAGGTGGGGTGTAGTTGAACGTCTGTTGTAGTATTTGTGAAATGTACGTGCGGAATGCCTAGGGTACTAACCGGTTATAAGTGTCAAAATTGCATGTGTCTGCCTTCTTCTAACGTATTTTCTTGTTCTCTTTGTGTAGGCATAGGAATATCTGCTAACCTAGTAATACTCGTATCGTAATATATGTACCCATATTTCATGATTGGTGTTCGGTCGCCCCCTTTCCACGCGGCTTTTGCGAGGATCGCGGGGTGCCAGGTGCATGAGGAAATAGAGGAATCATATGTAGAATGGCTGGTGGCCTACCACCCCCTGCCACACGTCCCATCTACATGATACCCGGCTTGCGGGGTATTATGTAGGTGTAGTTAAGTCAACATTTTTGATAATTTTTCATCTATAAGGATATGAAATTATTTCAAATTAACTACCATTTAAGGAAAAAACCATAAATAAATATGAGTAATAGAAATCCATATGTCTGATAATGCTAAAGTAGTACACGTAGACAGTAAACTCTGAATAAAAAGAGCGTTTGAGTATACATCCAATACTTGCGAGAGATTTGCAATGATATTTATGTATGCAATGCAATTAGCATGATAATAACGGCAAGGTAGAGCAGGCTTGCAGACGAAAGATAAGGTAGGAACTGATAAGGGAATTAATATATTAGAAAAGAAGGCCAAAGAGTTGTTTGACAATTAATATGTCAAACTATGTAATCAAAATTGATTAGGATGCACAAGTATTTAGACAAGATGATTCCCGCGTGGTCCAATATTCAAAGGTTTAAGGGAGAGAATAGTGCATATGCATGTATAATTGGCACCTCACAAGACACCCGTCTTTCTAGCCTGCCTGCAATAAACGAGAGATATTCGAAAAGAAAGGGCCATTTGGCCATCATAAAATATGTTCGTTAGAAAAATTTTTGAAGGTTTTATATTTTCTGCATATTTACTTCCCTCTTTTACATAAGTGCTTATCATTCCCAAGCAATTTTGTAAACACTACACCAGCTTCATTAATCCCTCAGCATAGAAGTTTGATCTGTGCTGTTTTCAAATATGCCTCGTATAATGAGATACCTGCACCCCATTGGTAAACTATGGCCCGGAACATGACATTGTTAGAGGTGGTCAAAGGCGGACATATTAATGGAGAGGTATCAGGTTATATGGTGACGATTGGTTGGTTTGTCTAACCGCTTTTTTCTTTGATTACATTTGGCTCAGTAATCATTACAAGCCTTTTTTCTTGCAGAAACTTTATTATTTTCCAATTCCTCCATCAATTTTACGCTTGGCGTTTATGCCACAGCATGAATATTGCTGCTTATTACTGGTTTAATATGCTGCTGCATAGCTGATATTGAAATAACGATCAAAATAAAATTAATCTCTATGAAATTTAGAGAATACTGAACTTTATAATGGGACGTAGCGGCCCAGAGATAAATCGTTGAACTGCTGATTTTAGGACCTGGGTTTGAATCCCGGACATATCTCTGTGGTCACCCTGGGCTCTATTTTTATGATTTTTTGGATACTAGAACTTCCTTGGAAACCATAGGCGGCACAGGGAAAGAATCTGGTCCCCCTGCCTTGATGTGTGAATTTCACGCGGCGTTTGGGTTTAACATTGGGTGAACTCTACCGTTACCTATTAAACTGAACTTCGGGTTGATAATTGTGTTTACGGTTGATTTACTGAACTTTATTATGACGCTGCTTTTGTTTTTTTTTTATTGTCAATTGATTGTCAATTTTTCTATCACAATTTCGGTATAGGTTTTCACAATTACGAAATGGATTTAAATTTTATTTGTAGTTCATATCATTTAAAAAAATTTAACTATTAAAAGATTGTTACATTTTCATCGATTGCGAATAGGAAAAACCCGAGCGAAAAAGCTGATTCAGCGCCTTTCAAAACGTTGGTCATATTAAAAATGAAATCTGGAATGAGTAAAAAGACGCGTTTCAGGCGTGATGTGATGGAATACCATAATTAATTAAAACTCCTCCCAGCTACGACATTCTCTCCGGACTTCGAAGGACTTTGCACCTGTTTACTTTGTCTTACCCACCCCCTTTCCCTTCCCCCACTCACATACGTAGTCACCCATGCTGCCTTCCACCCTTCCACCCTCTTCCCCTCTTTTCCACTACCCTCCCCTTACTTGCTTTTGAGCATCATATAGACTGGAGTCATGAACCCACAAGAGTGGGGGGAAAAAACGTTATTGACTTCGCTAATGCAAAAAACCTCAGGAGGCCAGTCAAAGCAACTACTCTAAATAACCTAACCAGTGATCACCTCCCCGTTCTCGTCACAATAGGAACTAAGGCTCTCATTACCCCAGACGCACCAACCAGATTGTGCTATGGACTTGCAAATTGGCTGTTATTTAGAAAGACTATAACAGAAGACCTTGATACTCAAGGAAACGTACAGACCACACCAGAAACAACAGAACAGTTAGATGAAATGGTCAAAAATCTCACTGCAGCCATCCGGAATGGAATAGACAAAGCAATCCCAGTCAAAAAGAAAAGACCTGCAGGATTACTAAAACTAGACGAGGCCACCCAAATTCTGATCAAGGAAAGAAATTTTTTCCGACGGAAATATTTCAAAATAGGTACAACCACATTCAAAGAAATAGTTAAGTCTCTGAATAAACAAATTAAAACTGCAATTCTGCAACATAGAGAGAAAAAGTGGCGAGACCAACTGGAATTAATAAATATAGAGACGGTTCTATCTGGAAAACAGTCAGACAACTAAAGAAAAATGCGCCATCTGATCCTAATATTAAAACCAAAGATACGATCATCTGCAACGAAATAGACAAAGCTAAATACATGGCTGAGGTTCTGGAAAACACCTTTACGCCAATTAAGACCAGTGCTAATACCCCGAGCATCCTTAAAACATCAGAAACGAGACAATGCACTAACTTACCGGTGGTCACAACTGAAGACATCGCCGATATAATTAACAGTAAACCATGTAAAATCGCTAATGCATCAATCGCTCTAGGATATTTCCCTGAAATGTGGAAACACTCAGTAATTAAATGCATCCCAAAAACGGGAGGAAAAATAATTTCAGAAAAAGATCTTAGGCCAATCTCATTAATCTCCAATCTTGGAAAGCTGCTCGAAAGATTGATCTCACCACATATACTAAGATTTGCCAATAAAAATAACATACTGCCGCCAGAACAGTTTGGCTTCAGAGAAAAACACTCAACAACCCAACAAATTCATAGAGCAGTAGACTATATTAGCGACGCTTTCAACAAAAAGGAATGGACGATTGGAATATTTCTCGATCTTACTAAAGCTTTTGACAAGGTATGGCATCATGGGCTACTGCTAAAAATGGAAGCGTGGAACTTCCCCGAATGGATCCTAAAATGGACCGAATCTTATCTGGAAAAGAGGACGTTCAAAGTAAAATGGGGTATGGCAACTAGTGTTGAAAGAGTGGCAAAGGCAGGTGTACCACAAGGATCAGTCCTCGGCCCACTTCTATTTAACATATTCACCGCAGATTTCCCTAGGGAGGAGGGAAACTGGCAGATACTGAATGCATTATATGCAGATGATGCGGCAATAATAGCAAAGGGAAAAAGCCTCCAGATAACCCAAGAGAGAGCTCAAGATATGCTTGACAAAACCATTAAGTGGTACTCCAAATGGAGACTAAGTGTTAATCCCAGAAAAACTAAGGCCATGATCTTTACAAGACCACATACTAGAAATGCGAACACAAAAAGCCTTCGAATCCTAGAACAGGCGATAGATTGTGGAGCACAGAAGCCACGTACCTAGGAGTAACAATAGACAATAGATTAACATTCAATACACATGCCAGAATAATATGTGGGAAGGCGTATGCCAGCCTGTCAGGCCTAGCCCCTATTCTTAAAAACAATGGAACCCCTCCGAACATAAAAAACTTCATTTACAAGGCAGTAATTCGTCCAGCACTTACATATGCAGCTCCAGCCTGGGTAGGACTGCTATGTAAAAATACACATAAAAAATTAGAAATAACAGAGAGAAAAATAATCAGGATTATGCACAGAATCAAACCATGGGTAAAAATAAAGGATATATACGACCGAATAGAACTAAAAGAGGACATTAAAGACACCATACGGCTTCAATGCACAAAATATTACAACGACCTGGAAACAAATGAAAGTATGGCATTAACATACACAAAAGTAGACAAAAGGAGTGGACACGATAGGTATAAAAGACCATGCGATATTTTGAAATAACCACCACGAAATATGGATAAGTGAAAACTCGACAAACCATGACACCGGCATTATAAACAAAGACACAGAGCAAAAGCCGACCTAATGGCGTACTCTGATATAAAGCCGCACTGCGGCAAGACACGTGATGATGGTGACTGTTACCTGATGATGATGTAGTTACATTGAAGCCAGTCGTTTTAATGAATTTTATTTGCGGAAAATTGCTAAATTTTAATTAATCTGGAATGAGATTCTATCCATGGAGTTATAAATAACTTTGTAAAGCCTCTGTTTTATGTTTTTACCGCTAATATTCTTTTGCAAACTAAAATTTGTAAGCTGTGTTTTTAAAGTACGTGGGAAGTTTATCCTTCTTTATGATGCAATCCAACTGTTAAAGGTATTAGTGTTGTAAATATTTTCCGCAATATACAATGTCATTATGGATAGAGTTCATGATTCAAGGATTCTAGGAATGCATTGTAAACGAATTGTATGCGAATATACCGTGAAAGGTCAGGGTCGAATTTTTAACAATCCTAATCTATGTCCATTATGTGAGGACATGAGCACGAATTAGATTCGCATTCAACCTAAACAATCGAATCTTGACTTCTTCATCTCAATCATCATTTAATTATATATTTTTTGCATATAATGATATGCTTTTCATTCCAAGTTACTATGAGATTGGTTCAAAAAGGATGCTTTTATCTGAAGTTTCCGCACTAATAAATTATGTGCCTCCAGGGGTATTATCGAATTTGGCATTTTGCATTCCATCTGATTCACTCCTGGGAGATGACTTAACCCCTACTGTCTTGATGCTTTGTGTAAAAGCGTTGCTTCGCCTGACACCAAAAGGATGCGACGTACCTAGGCGATGACTCGATCCCCAATTCTCAGTATGCCGCGCGGAGATGGGCAAATATCCTTTTGCTCTGGAATTATATAAAAAAAATCAAATTCCTTCAGCACTCGGGAGAAGATCGTTTTACCACCACACCCTTTTCCTTTCGATGCCCTCTTAGTAGGGATCCGTTTGAATTACGGCGTGAGGTCTTGAGAGAGCGCCAAATCGACGATTGCTGTCTCGTCATTCGACGTCACTTTTCTCGCACAGCAGCGAGGGTGGAGAGGGTCACGAGGGAGAGGGTGGGGAACCATTCACCCGCCAGGTTACGGCCGCATCATATGACCTCTCCCTTCCGTGGATAAAATGGCGGAAGGATGGGGATGGGGTGGCGGAGAAGTCCTGGAGAGTGGCCCTGAGTACATAGAAACGTGGGTGGAATTGGGTCACGATGGATAGCATCGTCGGAAGGGGTCGGAATGAAGAAAGCGGGAGCCGAGTGGGACGTAGGAGAGTGAGCCGGTCTATGCATATGGAAAAAAGAGTGAGCTAGAATGGGATATTCGGAAAGGATTGGAGATTGAATACTACATTAGAACGCCCTCGTTCGTCTTGTTAAGTAGCCTGATGGCAAGTAGTCTCCTTTCCTCCAGTTTAGCCTTTCTGTTGCGATTTTTACCTGCAATTTTTCCACCGTCCCAATACTCTTGCTCCGGGCCTATAATATTGAAGAAAAAAGAAATCATCTAATTATGTACCGAAAAATTGGGAGCAATCCCTTTTATAAATTGAAGCTCTCCTTTTCTTTTATAGGTTAATTAAATTGTAATAATAATTACAGAAATTTAGGCTTAGTGATTTTATTCAACATATATTACGCTGTTTCTCTTTAATATAAAACCTGGATATGGTTCGGATTAAGGTCACCAAACCGATCGGAAAGATGTCAAATTGCCAACTTAAATTTAAGCATATTATTAATATATATTCTATTTTTCTGAACTTAAATTGCAACCTAATACAACTTTATTTTCCGTAATTCACACTCAGTGTTGAATTAATTAATTACATGAATGCCAAATATGTTATTAGTAAGGTTCGTCCTATTCAAACTGGGTATAAACTTCCATATCTTGGAAAGGTCGCAAGATCAAAGCAATATTGTGCCTCCCGGTGACTTGATCATTTTCCCCAAACCATTACATGGTGACATCATGAGTATCTGGACGAACACGGCGCTATCGCTAAGCCGTGCTAAGCATAGCGCTTAGCACAGCTTAATTTTCAGGAGGAAGGCGAAAATAAAAGAGGCTTGGTTTGGGCTCCAACCCCAACGCTCTCGTCTTCATTTCGTTCTTCCTATCATCCAATCAAACGCTCTCTCAATCCCTTTCGATAACCTCGCCAATACCCACCAGTCTTGTGGTCTAATCAATTTCAATGCGGACCTGAAAATAGAACTATCTCTCTGGAGTCTATCAGATCACTCTCTTCTTTTCATTTACATCCATTTTAATGGCAGATATTTGTATGTTTTGCTAATTCGGTTGCAAGAAATAACTGGTGTAATATGTAGTTTCCGAGAGAACTCTCTTTAAGAATCAATTCATGCGCTGTTTGGAAGAATATTGTTCTCTTCACTCAATTTACTATGTGCTACTCAACACGCACTGTGAATTTATTTATGATCAATAAGTTAAAATGGGAAATTATAGTTTAACGAAAGGACTTGGGTTTAGCCCATAATGGAGGATTTTTCCTTCTTTCATCATTGGTGGAGGAAAAAAGTGCACGTTATTGTTTCAGTGGAAATATCCAAAGCAAAATAACCTGTTCCAAGGATGATGTAGTGTAATGAATCCATATAAATAATGATATAGCCCTTTTCCACGAAATACTTTGTGGAGAGGGGCTAATCCATACTTTAATATGAAAATACAGTCGCACAACGATTAGACCCACTATTTGATATGATATGCTACAAAAGACCTATGACAGATTACATTAAAACTCTTTGCAAATGAAGCAAAGGTTAACAATCGCTTTGAGAAACAAGACTACTATTTTGAGAATATGTATTTCTATTTTCAATTAACACTATATTTAGTAACTTTATGGTACTCCTTATTCAACATGTTCACTTAAGGATAAACTTTTAAAAATAGCCCCACCATAAAAATTAAAAATTTTACTGTGACGGTTTTTATTGTGGTATTTGTAAGAGTTGGCCTAAAAATAGTTATGCTTTTAGTTATTTAGTTATATATGTATGTATGATATATATATATATATATATATATATATATATATATATATATATATATGTGTGTATATATATGTGTTATATATTTATATATGTATATATATATATATATATATATATATATATATATAAAACTTGTGTGAAAGTCTAACGCATATGAATTATAATGTCCACCACGATAGCATAGGCGAACTTAACACAAAAAAGATAACTCACACGTAATTTCCTTCACTCCATTCACAAATGAGAAAGGTAGCAGCGCCACCCCAAATTCGGAATACGTATGAGTTTTCTTATTAGTGTATTTCTGTGTTTTTGTGTTTGTGTTCACCAGTGCTATCTTAGTGTGCTTTATATATCTTGTGTGTTTATATATATAACTATATATATTATTTAGTCATAGTTATTATATATATAACTATAGCATCCCATTGACTGTCAGTGTCCCACTAGTACTGCCCTCTCCATATTTCCCCCAACGGTGTTCCCTCTTCCCTTACCATACCTCCGTGGTTCGTCTTACTTTCCACCTATTTATTTTCTAAATTCTTTTCGAGACCCAAATCTCAAAGACCTCCAAACTCAGTTTATCTTCACGCTTCAACAACCACGTTTCCCAGTCATGAGATGTATTCTGGGAAGGTTTCCACTACTCTTGTTTTTAAACACTAAGAAATACATTCTTAAACATGTTTACAAGACAAATTCCTAAAATAAGTTTGATATAATAGTTTAGTACTACAGTAATAAAGCGAGAGGAAATTCACGATTCGCAGATAAGGTTTATTTCCCAATATTACTATTAGATCCTTTAAACTGCATAAAAAGCAATAATGGATCGTGTGTTGATCTTGCGGAAATTACCATTCCATGTTTCATCCGGTATCCAGGTCTATCAAAATAAAAATAAACCACATGAGGAACCTACTCATCGAAATTAGTTTTAGACTCATTTCCGAAGCAACGAATACACAGATTGGAAAAAACTAAAAACAAGGTTCTTATAATTTTGAAAAAGGAAAGAATATTAATAGATAAATTAAAGTTAAAGATAAACACATCGAGGCAACTATGAGATACCATTCATTATTGATAGAATGGATAAAATTCATATTGAAACTGAAGATTCGTGAGGTCATATGCAGAACTAGAAATTGTGTGTAAAAAAATATAAAAATTGGTGACAGCTGATGAGGGCAGTAATTCATCCCCATACTAGATCTAGGATTGCTAAATAACAATATCGATATATTTTAAGCGTGTGCGATAGACTTTGTTATTGATTAGCTTACATTTGATTTTTCATCAATTAAGTGCATAGCGAGCAAAGTAATTTCGCATTGAAAGTTACAGTCCGTAATTCAAGTGAATAATCCATGCTCCACTCTCACCCTTAACTCTTTAAACTCGAAACTCGCCCCCGCGTGTTATTTTCCTATACTTAGATTCAACGATTAGGCCAAGTCACTTCCAATATCAGCTCTAAATTGAGTAGAATTAATGAATGTATTGTAGGAAATAGGATTCCATTGAAGGAATACGAGACTAATCCGCAACCTGCACATGTCAGGCTGTTCAGGTGTGAGTGGTGGACGGAAGATAGTAATGGGAAGTGTGTGAAAGAGGGGTGAAACTGGGGTATCCATTATCGCCGGTGCTTTTCAACGTTAATTGGAAGGAAGTTCTTTAGAAGGCGTGGGAAGAACTGGAGATAGGAATAATAGTTGGTGTAAAATTAAATAAAAATCAAGCCTGTGACTAAATGGCATCGATGAACGCATTGGAAAGTCAGTGTGATAAGCATAAGATGAGAATAAATGCAAAAATATTAAAGGTTCTGGAAAGATGAAAGCTAAATTAAATATTGAAATAGCCATTCATAGACTAGATTCGGTGTCACAATTAACCTATCTCGGATGTTATTTATTTATTTCACACAATTGCGTTGCAATTAGGCAAATTTCCTGGTGGCAACGGTCAGGTTAGGTCAAAGATAACTCTAACAACGAAAATTACATACGAATACATAAAAACAGATAAGAGACAAAATATTTTTACATAATGACACTTCCACATCACATACAAACAAACTTCCACATCACATACAAAATGCCGTCCACATCACATACAAACAATATTTTCATAACTACAATGAAGTTTATTACCCAGTGGCTGCTTTACATTTCAACTTGATGGATGTGATGTGGATGAAAAAGTCCAAGGTAGTTGTAGGGACGTAAGTAGAAGAACTCTATTTCATCAGACAAAGGACCATTTACAAGGACTATGGAATTGATTATACGAGTGTACAGAGACGTCGAGTAAGGATGTTGAGAATAGACTAGTTAGAACTTTGATATGGAGCGTAGTGTTGTATGGCGCGGAAACATGGTCATTGAATCCTAATGATATGCTTATATTGGAGGCGTTTAAAATGTTGGTGAGGAGATGGATGAAGAAGGTGAAGTAGACCGAACAGAAAACGAACGAGGAAGTATAAGGCATGGTGGGGAGGAGAGAGCATCGTCAGGGAAAATGAAAAGAAGGTAGGAAAGATGGATAGAGATCGTCTAAATGGGAAGTAAGGTGGGTTTTATTGAAGGGATGCCAGGATGTGGCAAGTTAGTTAGTTAGGCGTATTGGAATCTTACAAACAAAAGGCACTGAAATGGGCACGCGTATGGCTCCTGCATACCCTAAACATTTCATGGGAAAACTCGAACACACCTTTCTCTACCAACAAACCCTAAAAACACTCTTCTGGACCCGCTACATTGATGACATTTTCCTCCTTTGGTCCCACGGACGCGAAACTTTATTCTCCATTTTCTCTCTCAACGCTTCCTTCTTGGTATCTTTCACTTCATCTATTTATGATTCTAACCTTACTTGCCTCGAATTCGACATTTACCTCCAGAGTAATTATTTTAACACCGCTATTCACGTTAAACCGAGCAATAACCCACAATACCTTCACTTCAAAAGCTGTCACCCATCATATACTACAAAACGCTCAATTCCTTTTTCATTCTCAATCCGTGGCCTTCGTCTCTGCTACGGCACCCCCTTCCAACCGAAATACATGGACCAGCTACATGACTCTTGCAGGAAACATACGAGGGTCATCCGGAAAGTAGTACCCGTTCGTGAAATAAAGACACAAAAGTAAATATTAACAAACATAAAAAATTTTATTTGAAAGAGGATACTTTAAACTACTTCTCAACATAATCTCCAAGCAAATTAAGGCATTTGTCATAACGTGTGACAAGTTTCTGCATTCCTGCTGCATAGTCCTTCGCCGCCAGCTCATTGAGATACGCGAGGGACACATCTTGCACAAATTTTTGCATAATGCAGATGGTGTTTAACAATTTCATGAACAATTGTTCGAGAAACATTGGGAAAATGCTCACAGATGTCATCAATTGTGACGCGCCGATCGTTCCTCACGAATTCGTCAACTGAGCTCACCAGTTGGTCTGTAATGACAGACGGTCTCCCCGAACGCTCATCGTCGTGTGTGTTCCCCCTCCCCATGTTGAAGTTGCGACACCACCGCCGAACAGACGACTCGTCCATTACATTGTCTCCATACACCTCCTTTAATTGGCGATGAATATCACATGGGCGAACGTTTCTTGCATTGAGGAATTTAATCACTGCCCTCACTTCACAACTGGCGGCGTTCTCAATTTTTTTAAACATTGTAAACAATCACAGAAACAACACAGGCAATGCTAGCGTCACGCAACTTGGCTCAGAGAAGGCAGACAAGCCACTGAAGCTATCTGACCTCGTCCAGCGGCTACTCGCGTCGTCAGCACTTCATGCGGCACGAACGGGTACTACTTTCCGGATGACCCTCGTAGATACCCGGAAAAGCTATTAAATAATACAATTGTCAAACCTTCAACCAATACACCCCTCTTCCCAAACCAAACCGCACAAAATGCTCTAACCTAATCGCTACTTTCTTCCCCGGTGACCGTTAACTGTGACCAATTATTCATAACAGTTAGTTCTCATCACCTTTATGCCCACAGTGTCCCTCCGTTTTCTTTAAACGCCCGTCGAACTTGCAAGACATCTTCACGTCCACAAAACCGCCTCCGGGTCCCCCTGTCTCTTCTCCGCCCCTCTCCGCACCATGCAACCGCCCGCGCTCCCAATGCGGCTATCATCCTCGACCTCCCTGACTACCAAATTCGCGGCTATCATCCTCGACCTCCCTGACTACCAAATTCAAACCCAAGAGTTAATCCCTTCGCCACCTACACTTCAAAAAACATTATATACCGCCTCTTCTAATATTATAATTAATTATGGATCAATTTGCTAATAAATACAGTTGACAGTCAAAACAAAATTCAAATAAATAGTTGCAAAATGTTTTTAACCACTCATTTTATTCAATGATGCGTAACATCATAATTGAGCGTAATAATACCACAATTAACGAATGCACACTCTTCTAATTTGAGTTTGTTCCAACCAAATACGCAATCAGCATGCCTCTTTGAGTATCGGCAGATAATATGACAAATGAAGTTTCGTGACTTTCCTGGCAATAATTGAATTCGAGGGATCGCTCAATTTCTTCCATTTACCCAGAATTATTCCTTGCACGCAAAGAGCCTCATGACTGTATCCAATGGAGCACGTTCGGCGTTATGTCCAATGTAATGGCTATATGGAAGCTGTGGTAGCACACGTGGATAGACGTTGCCCAATTTACATCTTAGCTCCTTCTTGGTGCCAATGAAGGCATTCAGGGAAAACAAGTGAAATTGCTGATAGCCTCAAGGGCCAGGGGTTATAATGGGTGTTTATTATAATGAAAAGTGGTTGAACGAAGGAATAACCCATCTTGTCACTGGAAAAGCTTAGCAATGTGATAGGCATGGGAAAGCCAGAAAATTATGCTTGGCTTCGCGGGGTTGAATTTTTCCTTCTCTTGTCCACTTGGCAAGAAAGGATGGAAAAGTCGAGTTCTGCCGAGACGGATTTTGATGATAAGTAACACCTTGTTCAAATATTAGCATAACCGTAAGCACACAAGGGGCATGCTAGCAGAAAATAAGGAGGTAGTAGTTACGTAATATCAAGGCTCTGCAATTATTTAGAAACAGCATCAACTAACGCAGCTTTCCGGATTTTAATTCAGATTAGGATCATGATTTACTAATGTGTAATGAAATGCAATTTAAATTTCAAAATGACTAGGAGGGTTTGACGAGTGTAGAATTTTAAATTCTGAAGATGTAATGGGAGTTAAAAATGAGGCAGTATTTGCAAGTAGAAGGTAATTGATGACAGGTGACCACATTATGTGCAGACGAAAGGAAATATTAGCAAAGGTATCGGGCTAAGTACGATGTAAACCCGTAACCTGGCCTTTTAGTAAAGAGGATATGCTTGGACTAGAGACTATTGAGATGTTGTTTGACAGTGGGGAACCAATTAATATTAAATACATTATGAAAAATAAGTTAATATTTTATAAATGTAATGTATAAATGTTAAACAATAATTTACATCTACATTAAAACACTACCCCGCAAGCCGTCGCAACGGCTTGTGACAGGAGGTGGTAGGTCACCAGCCATTCTACATGAATTCCCTATATCTCCTCATGTTATTACTATTATTAAAAATCCACATGTGCTGATAGACAGTGTCAGATGGCACACAAAAAATATGGAGGGAGATGGAGAAATTTGCAAAATATTTGAAAAGGGAAGAAAGAGTGGATAATACCAGTTAGCTGGAGTAGTGAGTGTTAGTGGACATTGGACAGTTTGTGTGGCAGCCCGAATCTGTTGCGAGGTGAAATATAAAATTCATGCTACTCTGAAGCCATCTCTCGAGTTTTTCTAAAAAAAATTAAAATCCTCCAAAGACTCATGAGGGAAGATATATTCTAGAATGGAAAAATTCTCAGTCTCTTTCTTCCTTTCGTGATAAAATTACGATGACTCGCTCGCCTCATCAGACATGCAGATCATTCAGTCCGTCGCGTCAACTGATATCTATCGAGCGGAGTGAGGATAGATGTACGAAATGGCAGAAAGACATACTGCTTCGAACGAAATAACATTTATAATCCATAAAATCGTGGTGGAGCCTAAATTTTCGATGTTCTGAAAGGTAAGACAAGGAAGACAGTGTAATCTCTAAAAAATAGCTAAGATATGAAAATATTTGTCATTGTATAAATTTGATTGTGCAAGGTTTGCATGAAAAATATCGGGGACAGTTTCTGGAAAATAGATTCATGTCAGATATTGCTGTAATTCCTCCAAATTCTTCAAAGTACATCCCTTGAGCGTCGACAGACTTTTGCCAGCGGCTTTTCCACGACTCGACGGCTCCCTCGTAGGTGGTTTACGGAAGCTCCTTAAGGGTACGCGTGCAAGCTTCTTTAACGGCAATTAGATCCCATGGAGGTGGATTTCACTTTTAAGATTAGGAAATAGTTTGCTGGTGCCAAGTCGGGAGTGTAAAAGAGTTGGGGGATCATTGCGATGCATTTGGCCTTCACGATCTTTCGCACAGATGTTTCGCATCGCCAAATTTTCAGTGATATTGGTGTACACTGTCGTCTTATCAATGCCGTTACGATCTGCGATCATGCGTAAACTTAACCGACGACGGTTTGAATTCAGCACTTAATGCATGCATCTGGAAAATATTATTACCGATACTTTTTATGCAAACCTTTTATTGAAGAATAAACAAGGGATAAAATTGATAATTTGATTGCCCTATTCCTCTACATCTAGATAATACCCCGAAAGCCACCGCAAGGACGTGTGGTGGGAGTGCTAGGTCATCATCACCCGTAACAAGGAGCAATACTATATGCAAAATCAACAACATGGAAAACTACACCCACAGCAGTGCACGCACTCATGTAAAAATCCCTTCATCCAACACTCATGCAAACACATATACCGCAAACCAACAAAAAACTGCACCCCAGGATGCAGAATGAAAGCCATCCAACAACGCGCAAGCCAGGACATGACAAACAAGAAAGCGAAACTCCACCACCACATGAACATGCAACACAAAACGCTCTCCTCCCCAAGGGTAAAAGTAGTAAATATGACCCAACCTTGCAGGTAGCGGGCGGGTCCCCGGAAAAGAAAAGAGGAATAAGAGAAACGTTCTCATATTCCGTGGAATAAAAAAACTTTTCTTAATTGAATGGAAGTGTAGAATCATAAAGGCATAATTAAATTCATAGCTTCTTCATAAATGTAAATATTTTATTCATAACGATGATGGCAACTCAACTGGTAGCTCAGTGATTAGAGTACTACAGGTAGATTGATTAGAGTACCCGGATTTGATTCCCAGTGATGCCTCTTGGCAACCTCAGATTCACCCAAGCTGCGTGATATTTCGGCTATCAGCTCCTCTGGGGGAACCACAGGCGCCACGGGGAAAGAAAATCCGCCCCCCGCCCTCACCTTGAATTCGTGATTTAGCACAGTGGCGGTATAAAAATTGGATTTATATTAACCCTACTCTCAAATATCAACCCAATCTTAGATTTCTTTGGTTTTCATTCATAAATATAAAACTTAAGGGATAGAGTTTTTCCATTTATCAGAACTGCTTTCATAATCTATTCATACCCATTGCATGTACAGGTATGTCCACACAAGCAAACTCTAAAATATTAATTTTTTTCTTTAGTAAAATTTTATGGAATTCAAACGTGTTGAGCATGGTTTTTGCGTCGTCCAATCTAAAATAAAAATAGCTGTGCATTTATTTACACAGCTCAATATCCGGAGCGGTATTGGAAGCGTAAAAGTAGGTCATGGAATTCTAAAGGGATACAATTCGGCCCGATTGCACCCGTGGCGGGGACGAAACTCAGTTGAAAATGTAACTGCGTTCATGTGGACGCGTATATAATTGAAGTTCAATTTCACTTCCTTCGCACTAGCATAAAATGTGCTACAATTGCAGCGTAATTCTAAGGACTTGGCACGGAATTAAAGGCCTCAAAATTCCCTTGAGGAACGATGGCTCTGGATACTGAGTATTGAGATCGAGTAGTTTGCTAATATTGGATAGAATTCCATCTCGCTATTGTACTAAAGCATCGTGTATAATTGAAGGAATTAATAAGCATTAAGGAAGATTCATGATCCCATTTCTGTAAACCCGAAAGAGATGATGATAATACATTATATTCCTTTAGGCGAGGAAACGACTACTGTATGAGTCTCAGGGTTGTTAAATTACAACATTAGTAGTACTTATATGGGCAATGGAGCTAAGGATTAGATCTCTGAGTGTATCCCATTTGCCTAGCCACAAGTTTTAAACATTTATATGTAAAATAAGCTCACAAGGTTGGATATGACCAAATAATATCTGACAATTTTTTGCAAGGAATTCTAATTCCTCTCGCTATGCGACTCTTATGGCTAAGTCGAACACGTTTCGTAATCGTAGTTGGATACAGGAAACGTAATATTATCGGCAGGATTGTAAGCCAATGCAATGTATGAGGGCTAATGTAATATATATATATATATATATAAATATAGGGTTCGTCCGGAAAATAAGTGTACTGAGCTCAGGAAAAAAAATGTATTACACTTTTACATATCTTAAGCTAATATTCCTCAAAATAGGACCCTTGTGAGTCGATACACTTGTTCCAGCGGCGTTCCCATTCCTGGAACGCTCCCGCGAAGGCATCATCGGGAACCTCTCGAAGACACGTCGTCACGGCCTCTTTGACGGCGTCCAAAGTCCCGTATCGCGTTCCTTTCAAACTCCTCTTTATCTTCGGGAACAGAAAGAAGTCCGGTGGTGCCAAGTCCGGGCTGTAGGGCGGGTGCGGCAGCGTTGCCACGCCGTGCTTGGCCAAGAAGTCCGACACGACAAGCGCGGTGTGAGACGGCGCATTGTCGTGATGCAGCCGCCAGATGTTTTTGATCGCTGGCCGGACGCGGGCGACTCGTTTTCGAAGCCTGTCGAGCACTTGGACGTAAAATGCAGCATTTACAGTTTGTCGTTCAGGTACAAATTAGTAGTGGACGACTCCCCTTTTGTCAAAAAAGACAATGAGCATGGCGTTGATCCGAGATTTGCTCATGCGAGCTTTCTTTTGAAGGGGTGATGATGGGGTGTGCCACTCCGCACTTTGTCTCTTCGACTCCGGGTCGTACTCAAAGATCCACGTCTCGTCACCCGAAACAACGTTCTCTAAAAAATGTGGATCATTTTTGCAGTGATCCGCAAGTTGTGTCGCGATTTCCAAACGATTGAGTCTTTGAGCATCACTGAGCACTTTCGGCACCAACTTTGCACAAATTTTTCGCATCTGTAATTGCTCCCTAATAATCTCGTGCACTATTGTTTTTGGCACATTACACTGCTCTGCTATCATCCGAACACTAAGACGACGATCAGAGTTCAGTACATCGCGAACTTTTCGCACATTTTCGTCGGTGAGTGTCGTTAATGGGCGTCCAGGCCGTGGTTCGTCGTCGACCTCTTCACTGCCCTCCACGAACATCTTGTGCCACCGAAAGATCATGTTTCTGGACATGGCTGACTCCCCGTAAGCCTGGTTAATTATACCGACAGTTTCGGTAGACGATTTCCCAAGCTTTACCGCAAATTTGATGGAATAACGCTGCTCCAAAAACTTCGGCATCGCGTTCCGTGACGTGGGTCGAGCGTGGAGGTTCGCGTTAACAGAGCTCCTCACTACACCACAGCTCAGAGCCGACTGCCTTTTTCAGCGTCGCTTGCCAACATACCCCCCTCCAATCGCAGCCCGTCAGAGCGGTGCTGGGCGCGACTGGAGCGGCGGGAAAAAATCAGTACACTTATTTTCCGGACGAACCCTGTATATGTATATATATATATATATAATATGAGATGAGCCAATGTGGCTCATCTCTTTCTTCTGGCTATGCGTGCCACGAAACGCACTGTTCTTTTCCTGTATGATGTTGTATGAATTCTAACCACTTACCTTTCCTCTTGTGTATTGTCTATTTCTCCCTTGGTGGGTGAAATAGCCCCCTGACGCCATCTCTTGGCTAAAGAATCGGGGCGTTTGGCGACATATAAGACCCACGGATCTCAGGGTAAATTACATATCCTCGATAGCTCAAGTGGTTAAGAGCATCCGCCCGGCAAGTGGAAAGATCCGGTGTTCGACTTCCGGTTGAGGAAATATTTTTACTCTTGTGATCCGTTCGATTCCGCCTTCCCCACCTCTATTGTGTTCGTCCTTTATACGTGTTCCTATCCCTTTTCCTTATATATGTTTCTGTATATATATATATATACAGAAACATATATAAGGAAATATATATATATATATATATATATATATATATATATATATATATATATATATATAGATATATATATATGTATATATATATATATGTATATATATAAACAACCGTTACATCTTAATTTTACCTTGGCGGACCATTTGTAATATAATGTCTCGATTCTGAATTCGTAAATGCAATGTACATATACATTATCTAGTTCCGGAAAATGCTCGTCTTTGGTTTTCGGTCTCGTTTGAGCAATGAATTTGACCAAATTAAACTATAGCCTGTGAAGTACAGCTTGAGATTTCTGTCGTTAACTCATGCCTCCCTCGAGTTGATTGAACACCACTATTTGTGGATGCCGTGCTCATTCACGTCACGGAATATCAACTGACGGCGACGGCAACCATATTCAATTTTCGGCTTACTTCGACGATGATATCTAAATCAACTGCGTCCTTGCCTCATAGTGGCTTCGATGAAATATGGCCGTCAAAGCAGCTTAGTACTCACAGCCTAGTAGCCATGGTAACCCGGGCTCATGCTTATATGACGTTCGCACCGCGCGATCTCCGCAAGCAGCCTGCATTGCTTTATCCTTTGTACCTCGTGGTCACTCTGAGGAGCGCAGATAACAGGACTTGGTGAATTCTCGGTTTAAGATATTGGATAAATGCCTCAGAAATAAATTAAAATGATGTTTGTCGCGACGATTATTACAGGGTGTGCTATGAGGAGATGGATTATTAAATCATGAATGTCAAAGATTCGTATAAAATTTTCGGGAAAAGTTTCAGAATAATAGATTTATTTCAGATATTGCAACAATTCCTCAAAATTCTTCAAAGTGCATCCCTTGATCGTCGACACTCTTTTCTCAGCGGCTTTTCCACGGTACAAAGTCTCCCTGGTAAGCAGATTCCGGAATTTCCTAAAGAGGACACGTGTAAGCTTCTTTGACGGCACTTAGGGTCCCGTGGTAGTGGCCTTTGAGGGAGGATTTCTCTTATCAGAATAGGAAATAGTCCGTTGGTACTAAGTTGGGACAATAAGGGAGTTGGGGAATCGTTGCGATGCCTTTGGCCTTCACGATCTCCCGCGCAGATGTTTCGCATCGCCAAATTTTCAATGATAATAGTGTGCAGTGTTATCTAATCAATGCCAATACGATCTGGGATAATGGGCACACTTAGTCAGCCGGTCTGAATTCAGTACTTGCACAGTAACGCACATGTTGTACGTTGTCCTCTATTCTTGACGTCGACGGCCATCCAGCGCGGGGCTCGTCCTCCACACTCTCTCGGCCATCTTTGAAGAGCGTGTGTCACTTAAACTGCAGTTTGTGACATTATTTCATCCTTGAACAATTGACAAATCATGCCCAATGTCTCCTCAACCGATTTCCCTAGTCCAACACAAAATTTGATGGTGCACTTCAATCGTTCGCTGTATTTTGCCCCTGCACTGAGTCACTGGGCAGGGGTCCACTAAAAATACCATAGAGCCTGAGCAAACGATCGCAGGCGATTGGCGCTAGGCGCGTGTTGAAGGTCAGACCCACCACTTTGCTATTAGATACAGTCACTTCAGAAACAATATTTTCCCGATTCCTTTTATCCACACAATATATACGTATTTACCTAATCGTACATCGTTTATTGAGAAGTCTGAGCGAAAGATATTATGCTGGTTGGTATTGTCATGTTGGAATAATGGAAGAGAGTCGAATCACAAGCGATGAATGAGGGCAGAGCAAGAGCCTTAAAATGAAGGACTAGAATGAGATAGGCTAGTGAATGCGGTTGAAATGGCTTTGTTGAGGAAATAATATAAGAAGTTTCAGGATAGCAGGAGCACTTATGGCAAAATGTGACAGGCGGATTGAGTATGCAGGGATAGGGGAGTTTGGAATCTGTCCGAAAAAAGACTAAAGTTTCCTTTCTTAACCGAAAACAAAGATTTCATAAACGTTGCCCATTCAGAAAGAGGATTTTATGAATGATATGTGTCTATTCAAGAAGTTCTCTCCGGTTTCCCACAGGGTCAGGTTGCAGTACACCGACGTTTCGAAGGATGACTCTGCCATCGTCTTCAGGGTGAAAACGACGGCAGAGTCAGCCTTCGAAACGTCGGTGTACTGCAACCTGACCCGGTGGGAAACCCGAGAGAACTTCTTGAATACCATACGCCGGGAAAACCTGAGATCCTTCGATATGTGTCTAATTTAAATAAATTTTCCCCGCAATCTTCCTCAGCTAAAAAAATTCGTCGCTTAGTGAATACCTTCAATCAGATTCACAGATGGTTGTGAGTCTAGATCTACCGCTAGTTCTCAAACCATTTACCCTTCTATAATCTATATTTAAATAAATAAATACTCCGCGGGCCACCGTAAAGGTGCGTGGTAGAGGGTGCAAGCACCGATTGGAATGGGTAAGGTATAAGGAAGTGGAAGGGGGGTTGAAGGGTTAAGAATATGGAAGAAAGCATTCATTACATGCCCAATAATTATTCGGTTACAGATAGCAAAAATTCCACTTGCTACCCTGAGCGTCTATAATTAGTTCTGCTCAATTGCATGCTCTTTCTCTACCCTCATTTGTTTTGTGGTCAAAACCTATTCTTTCCGAATGACCTCATTAGTTTTCTGTTCATCTGTTTTTAGGTCTCCCCTTCAATCCCTCGTCCCTCTCCGCGGGGGGGACACACCCGCTACCTGCAACGTTGGGTCGTATTCCTTGCATTTCACAGGCTCCTTGGGGAGGAGAGCGTTTTGTGTTGCATGTTCATGTGGTGGTGGAGTTTCGCCTTCTTGCTTGTCATGTCCTGGCTTGCGCGTTGTTGGATGACTTTCGGGCTTTATCCTGGGATGCAGTTGTTTGTTGGTTTATGGTGTAAGTGTATGCATTAGGGTTGGATGAAGGGATTTTTTCATGAGTTTGTGCGCCGCTGTGGGTGTAGTTTTCCATGTTGTTGATTTTGCATGTGGTATTTTTCTTTTTTACGGGTGGTGACCTAACATCCCCCGCCACACGCCCTTGCGGTGGCTTGCGGGTATTATGTAGATGTGTATGAGCAAAGACATGCAAATTCACATATACAGGTATATATATATATATATATATATATATATATATATATATATATATATATATATATATATATATATATATATATATATTAACCTATTTCCAAAAAAGCGTTAATATCACCCTCCAGAGATGTTCTTTTATATGCGAAAAAGGTGCAAATAAAAATGAACCTCAACCACTTGTACGATAGACCACCACCATTACTAACACAGGTCATAGAGAATTGTAAAGTAAGAAGGGGGAAGTTCTATTAACCCATGGTAATGCAACCTGTGGTTACCACTCCCAATGTCACAGGTAGAGAATGTGACATCCCACTTTTGGTAGCGGGCGTTGTGATTAATCACCCCCGCAGAGAAGGACGTGGCCAGGAAGGGATGAAGACCGCGAACTGATCATGTACTAATTTGGCTCACATCTACATGGCAAACTTTCCGAGAGGAATTTCCGCTCGCAATCCTCCGGGGAAGCGCCAGGTCTTAATTGACTCTCATCCTTTCACTTTGGCCGGCCCCGGTGGTGGCCCGGTTGGCCAACCTAAAGGTCGTGGGTTCGATTCCCACTTACATGTGTATGTAAGATGTAGTTTGAGTGTTTGCATGTTTGTGGGGTGTAAGTGTTCATGCATGAATGTATGCCATGTTTTTTTTGTGGATGTATGATTTTGTGGTTATTGCATGCGGGTTTTTTTTCTTTTCTAAATTACGGGTGGTGTCCTAACACCCCCCGCCACACGCCCTTGCGGCGGCTTTCGGGGTATTAAGTAGATGTAGATGTAGGTGGGTTGTCCTCCACTTAGGGCTTGGGTGTTCGTAATTATTCTTAAACGCATGTGTGTGTAGGGATTAGGTGGAAGAAGAAACTAATAAGACTTAATCTCGCGCCAGTGCAGATGATAAATAAATAAATCCCCACAACTTGACGGAAACAGCGCAGTAGGTGCACTTATTTCGTACGTCATCTGAAATCCGTGCGCCCAGCTCATATTCCCTCTCGATCCATTTGCTCCTCGCTCTTTTATTCGTATTTTTGCCACAAAAATTCCTCATATACTCGTAAGCACCTAACTTAGTACACTTATAGATGTATTTATCTCGGCATGGCCAAGTTACGTTTCCTTGCAATTTTGTGGGGAAGGTTAAACTTTAATTCATGCATGTCGTTATTTTTGCTTCTTATGCAAACATTCCTTTTAATATAACTCCGCATTTACAAATAAACTTTCTTTCGGCATTCGCATGCCTTCGAATTCTCCTCTTCTACCCTACCATCTTCAGCAAACACTCTGCCATTATTTACAAAATCATCAATTTCAATACAATTTTCTCAATGTTTAACTCGCTATACAAATATTTTTCCGATTCCCGTTTATCAAACACCGCTTCTATCGTTTTTGACGTATTTATCCCATTTCATTCTTTCTTTTTACCTCACTGACGTCATTCAGGGCCTCTCAGGGGAATCTCGAGGGTTTTTGACTACCATTAATGCATTGGTGTCGCACAGGAGAAAGGTATTTTGTACATTTAATATTCTAATATAGAACGCATTCATTCATCCATCCCTGGTACTTTTTCATCGATGCTTCTGCAAGAATCTGTATACTTGAGATAACTCCTACCATGCTATAGTCCAAAACAGATGCATGCTTGCTGGCGCAATGGAGTGTTATTCATTCGAGCACTAATGGATAATGTGGAGGGAGAAATTGATTGCGTTGATGGTCTCTCCTAGTCTACTGTGCCACCGTTGGTCGCTAGGAAATCATTTATCGTATTCTTAAAAGAAAACACAAAACAGTGGAAAATGTTTGAGCACATAGATATGGGATACGCACCGTATAAAATTCGTTGGGAGTATATCTTAAAAGAGTAAAGTAACGTTAATTGGTTGATTTATCAAGGGAGGGAGATATGGAAATCATGCAATAGTTTAATGAACAAAAGATTACATTGGCGGGCATTCGTTGGGTTAGGTATTCGAATGGAGATAGTTAGCGGGGAAATTGCCGGAGTAAATTTTCATATGGCAGGAAAAGAATGAGAACTGTTACCAGTTAGTGAATTCAGGAAGCTGGGTTATAAGGGAGGATTTTTTCGGCATAGCAATTAAAATGTTAGGATTCATAAAAAGAATACTTGGGAATTGTAATGAAAGGGTCAAGGAACTTTATGTTATTTCACGTTAGTTAGGCTCCTCCTTGAGTATGCTGCAAGTCTATTGGATCCTAATAAGGAAGGATTAAGGATGGGAACCACTAGTTGACCGTAGGCATAAATACGGGTTAAATTTACTGCGTCTACTTGAGGTAGGTTACGTATCTGAGGATGTTAAGGACATATTACAGGCCCCGACTTACTATGGTAGATCTGATCACCAACATAAAATCAGGGAGATTTCTAGTAGAATGGATAGATTTTAAATGTTTTTCCTCTTGCCATTAGGGGTCGGTATCGATATGAAAACAATTGCGTAGTAGGTAAATAGAATTGGTAGTGTACAAGTATACTTGTATATATTTTTTTCGATTTCCTGCATTTTATTTTTTATTTAATAGACCTTTTTTTAACAGTTATACAGCATGATTTGAACATACATGTCCTGTCATTGAATATTTTTGCACGTAAGTACTTTCTTTCGTGTGATAAGCATTTTACGAATATATGATCAGGGTAATATTTCTTCAGAGGAAACAAGATTGGGACACTTCATGCATGGTTGGTGACCCAACACCACTCGCCATACGCCCTTGCAGCGGCTTTCGGGGTATTATGTAGATGCGTAGATGTAGAATATTACTCATATATGAGTACGGAATACAGAGAGAAGTAGCATATGCATTCAGGTCAATCAATTATCAGAATTTATTCAGCAGAATCGATTTTGGCATTCATTGGTAGATATAACATTTAACCGTGTACGCCCAAAATCACACTTTAATTCGCACTTAACACATCGTAGGGGTTCTGCCCCGCAAATAGTAGAACGATATTTGCCCGCCGAAGCGAAGGCTGTAGGGCGATTTGTTGCGGAGAAGGTGGCGAGAGGTCTCGGGAAAACAACGCGACTCGCTTCATTTGTTTGCGGGCCAAATCACGATGCCAATCGCTTCTACATTGCTGATCGAGGGTCGCGCAACGAATTCACGATGCCACGATTTGATAGAGCACGATATACGACGGCCCCGGGTCCCGAAAATATACCAGCGAGGGTATTAAAATATTTAGCTCCTAACATTGCCCCGTACCTTGAATTTATATTTAATAAATCCCTCACAGAGTGCAATGTCCCGAAACATTGGAAAACCACGTAAATATCGCCTATTTATAAAAGTGGTGACAGGGAGGACCCCGGTAATTACAGACCAATTTCTCTCACTTGTATTTGTTGCAAATTTTTAGAGCACATAATTGTCAGTTCTATAGTGAGATACCTTGATAACACTAAATTTTTAAGTAACAATCGACACGGATTCAGGAAAACCCGCTCATGCGAGACCCAATTAGGATTATATACACATGACTTAATTTTATCGGGTGAAAGAGGTAGGCAAGTGGATGCGATCTCTTTAGATTTTCAAAAGACATTTGATAAGGTTCCCCATGGTAAACTCATTCATAAATTAAAGGTCGCGGGTGTAAACAAGGGTGCGATAAATTGGGTTGAAGACTTCCTTTCAGAGCGGGAACAGAGGGTAGTCCTTGACGACCCTAGTTCTGACAGCGTACTGGTCACCTTGGGGGTACCTCAGGGAAGCGTAATTGGGGCATTGCTTTTCTTGATTTTTGTTAACGATTTGAACCGCGAAGTGAAAAGTAAAATTAGGATGTTCGCGGATGACACGGTGATCTATCGGGAGATATCTGGGGATGAGGATCGTTTACATCTACATCTACATAATACCCCGCAAGCCGCCGCAAGGGCGTGTGGCGGGGGGTGTTAGGTCACCACCCATAAAAAGGAACAATACCACATGCAAAGGCAACAACATGAAAAACTATAACCACTGTGGCGTACAAACTCATGCTAAAATCCCTTCATTCAACACTCACGCAAACACATATGCCATCAACCAATATACAATTGCACCCCAGGATGCAGCATGAAGGCCATCCAACAACGCGGGATTATGTCCGCATATTAACGACAAGGTGGCGCGTTTGCATGAAACTGATTCGATACCAATAAATGCCGATCGAATTCCAGGGAATTGCCATTCCAGGAAATACCCAGATTCGTACAAGACAAGTCAATATTTGAGCGTAGGACTTTGTGGGAAATCAAAGGGAAAGGAACTGTTCCCCTAAATCAGATACGGATCCAAGGGTGGAGGGGCATGGAGGTCATGGCTTCCAATTTGTGAATATTATCGCCTTAAATAAAATTGAAACCGATTATTGCTTGTATGGCAGATGCTGTTTTGAATGTTTTTGTCCCATGAGCTTAAAGCCATCTAATTCAGAGCACGAGGATGTATCTAAATTAGTACGATTGTTTACCTATTTTTCAGTCCAATTTCCTTCACTGGTGTGGGAATTTCATACACTCACCTTATACTTTTCCCTACGCCTACAAATAGCTGAATCCCCACCTTCCGCCTACCCCCCACCTTACCCCTCTTATCAACAAGAGTATTTATTTGCCAAAATGTATGCAATTTTTTCACCTCAAGATGACACGAAGTGTGGAGACCCAGGTCGTGTGAATGAAAATAGTGTTGTGGTACACAGTAGTTAATTATCATTTCTCTCCAATATGGAAAGTTTCCACAAAGTCAATCCCGAAACTATACGGTTTTTAATAAATTTGGACTTGTTTTCTAATCGGCAAAAAAACGTGTTTATGTGAACGAATTGCAGATATTGATATCATGTATCCACGAAGGCATCAGCATTGCAGAAACTTGGACTGAATTGGGTAAATATTGCCTATCTCGTATTGATTTTATACTTCTTTAACTTCAGTAAAATGAGACGCCTTCTATGGAATACAGCCGTGCAAACGAAGCCTCTTCAAAAGCAACTAAGTTTCCTCAGTTCAAAAAAAAAAGACCCATCCTTTTGCCTCTGCGCTAAGTGAAGGGATGCATCGTATACGTATTCAGTATTATCCTCCACTTGCAGTTCCACATTTCTAATTCAAATCCGATCATTTGAAAGGAAAGACGCACCATCTCGAGGGACGAGTCCAATGTTTTTCACAGATAGGAGAGATCCTAATACCCGCAGAACTTTCTGTCATCTTGAAGTCGGATTACGGGACGAGGCAATCGTAAGTGAGGCGGAAATTAGTCACTCGGCGACCCACGCCTTTGCCATCAGGCGAGAGGGATGGGGGGGGGCGACCAGGGGCGTCCGCGTACCCCGTGATCCTCAGTTCTCCTTCCAGCTCTCTCTTTCCTTTCCCCTTGCCCTATCAGCTGCTGGAGCTCCAATCAAGTGATCTGCGGCCCGATGAGAACAACTCATTGACCCGGTTAAAGGATTGGCCTCCACCCCCCACTCCTAACTTCACCACAGCCTTAAGCCCCTTCCCTGGCTCTTTCAACTTTCTCCCCTCTCCCCCAAGACTCTCCAGCCTCAATCCTATGATAAGTTATTCAATATCCAAGAACAGATGTGCTTCTGAGAATTGCAGTCAATTACGACATAATTATATCACCAACCAATAATATTGGCGGAATGAGTATAATACCTAGGATGCATACAAATATGAGACATAAAATGAAAAATAAAACAATTTTAGAACATCTGTGGATCAGAATCAAAGGAAATATAGTTCATAAGACGTACGGTGGGGTATTATTGGAATGGAAAAGTTATGGAGAGCAAGTTATTTCCCGTTGGTTAGGCTTCACCTTAAATACGCAGTGAGCGTAAGAGAGCTTTCGCAGAAAGACTTACCTAATTAAGAAACTTAACAGAATATAAATAAATTCAAACTGTTTTTTGAAGAATTGTATTGAGCGAGCAGAAATCTGAATTTCGTTACCGATAAGCCTTGTTTGGAAGACATTGAGAATACCATCGCGACGTATAATTTTAGAAAGGTCGGTTCGAGGTCAACTCATTCCCCATCATCATCGTTCGAGTTTAACTCTGACACCGTAGAAATAATCCTGGCACCGGATTACAATCTGTAGATGAGATCGCAGTGGTAATGAAAATCGATAGCCGTAGGGATCATTCAAAGGAATCATATTCCCTCAGACGATTCCAGTTTCCAATAGTAGAACGTATACTTTGCGACAAGTCGATCAATATTTAATCTATTTTCTGATGATCTAATACCACCTGTCACACACTCGCGTGTCTAATAGCATGGTAACAGGGAAGATGGGATACTTGAGTTTAGTTATGCGTGCGGTGTTCGAAGAACTGCAGGGGATGCCGCGACAGTAAGTTTTAACGGAGTCATTCGCTAATATTCATTAAACTGCTGAACATTCTTAGTTCAAAATCATTCACCTCGGTCGGAATTCGAACCCGGGTCGGGGTAGAAGAGGACGCTACGGCAGCTTAACTTGCTAAAGTACTCGGCCGGAAATTGAGGGATCCGGGTCCGTATTCCTATCCAGGTGAATGATTTTTACGCTTAGACGTGTGGTGTTGCTCACAGGAATGCTTTCATGTCGCTGGAATACTTCATATCCCTAAAATATCTTCAAAATAAAGATATTTTGCGAGTCATATTTCAGTTAAAAGCCCTCCAATTACAAATAGTAATAATTTTTTTTTCCTTTTCCTTCTCTAGAAGAATTTAAAAACGCAGGGCAAGCGTCTGTCATTCAAGTATTATTTTGTTCAAAAACACCGAATCTCCTCATAGAAGATGTCTCGTATTGATTGTAATATTTCTATTTCTCGTATATAAATTCAATTAAATAAGAAGATATTTGAAATATTTAGCTTTGTACAAATAAATTTCGTAGTTTTTTTAGTACTTCTTCCATGCCATGAACTCCCTCTTTCCGAGCAAGTACTCTTATAGTTGGGAGTCTACCGGAGTCTACCGCTGTATCCATTCCTTGGTAAATAAAATTGTTTTTAAAATATATGTGCCCAATAAATGTATGGAAACCCCGTAATATAAGGTTACATTTCTCAAGTCGTTGTAGTTTTATGGGAGGCGACCGACAGCTAAGGTCATTTACGCCATTAGGGATGGATGGGAGAGGAAGGGTGGAGAGAAACCCGTCGTCGGCATCACCCTACTCTTGTCGGAAGGCGTCGCAGGTTAACGTCCCATCCTACAGGCGTCGTACTGAAAGTGCTCTCCACAAAAGACCTCAAGTAGGAATCGGGATACCACTGAAAAAAACATCTGCCGTCTCCAGGATTCAAACCAGGGCCCTCTCGGTAGGAAGCCTGTGTGTTAGCCACCGCACCATCCCGATGCCCTACTTTTCTCAAGCCACTGTCGTAAGGCCATTGCGTATTGGTAACATTTAGAATACACAATTAGACAATCGAAAATGAGATAAATAATAAATAAAAATTGCTCCCAAAACTTTAAGAACACTTGCCTGCTATAGAATATAGACGGAACGTTTTTTCCCAGTCTAATAGAAAATCGCTGAGTGAAATAATAATGATAAAATATTTTAGAAATCGAACAAGGAGTAAAAGAGAATTTGCTTAAGGCTTAATGATAATATTGAGGAGATGAGGATTAGAGGGGGATTCTTCGTAAAGGTCTTGATGTTCCAGATTCCTCCTTAAAGAGTAGAAAGGAGTTCTCCTGACCCCATTCTGACTGGTTTCAATGCCTCTTGAAATCCATTCACTCACGACTCCACGTGGATTCATCTCAGTGAGGAAAATCAAAGCCTTTTCGTAAGTTAATAGAATTTCACGAAAGTCGTTCATTTTCGGAATCCTTAGATAGCTACCGATCCTACCGGAATCCAAAGATAGATGTGCCGCCGGCTTATCCCGTGTCAAATGGTGGCCCGGGTGGCGTACTTCGTCACTCCGTAGCACTTCCCAATAGCACAGCATATTTGTGATACTTATCTTCTGGCTGTATGCTCTGTGTTCCATCAGCTATCTCCACTTTTAGAAATGCGTCTTATTACGCAATTAAAGATTAACCTCGTAGTTTTTTGTACTCTCCTGCATAATCAATCAATGGGCAAAATAATTGTCATAATACGCTATCATTTCACTTTAATATGGGTTGTTAAAGATTTACTAGTGATAATCTCGTTGCACTAATTATTTTCCAGTAATATAAAAAAAGCTGACCATTTAGTATTTGAAAAATTGGTTTGCTATTTTTCGTAACCTGCCATTCCAATTTTTTTATCCTCCCAGCTTTTCAGTCGAGTTGAAAGTTGATAATATTAAATACTTTAATTTGACTGGAGAGTAAAATGAAATTGAAAGAGTTGGAAGCTGTTTCTGTCTTTATTTGATGTAATATTTCCCTCGCGAGGAAGGAAAGGTTAGAAATTTTATTGCAATTCCACATTATTTTTATAATCGGTAAAAAACCGCATGAGGTTTTTGATGAACAAATTTACCAAAAGGTAGAGCCATAACTCACTCGTTTCTCCTAAAAAAAACATCCCCGTCATCCAACATTACAATAGGCACCTCTTCAATTCTGCATACTTCCTTCCTCCATTCATGCCATCCAACTTCCCTTTACTATTCCTTCCCACTCCTCATTTCCCAAATATTATTACTTCTGTAACAGTCTACAACATCCCATTGCCATTCTAAATGCTTTGCATCCATATTTCCTGCCTCTTTTTGATTTCTCCCGACAATCCTCTCTCCTCTCCCACCATGCCTCTCCCTTTTTGTTCTTGTCTACTTAGCCTTCTCCAGCCTTCTCCACACCCACATTTTAAATACCTCCAATCTACGCCTACTATCCTACTTCAATGACCATGTTTCCGCACCATCCAAAAACACGCTCTAAATAAAAGTTTTCACAACCCTTTCTTAACATCCTTAATCCACCTCCTTTTCATTTATTCCCTCCTTTTTGTGAAAGCCTCTTTGCCTAAGGCAATTTTTCTCTCTATGTCCCTACTTCTTTTACCATTTTGATCCAAAACATATCCGAGAATGGTAAACTGTACCACCTGCTCTAGTTTTTGCCCTTCTATGTTTACATTTGGCTTACATTTCCTCTTCCTTAAAAATCGCATTACCTTTATTTTATTTGCAATTATTCTTATCCCATACCTATCGCACTGACTTTTCAAGACCTATCCAGAGTTTTGTGGCCTCTTAGCTACCAGGTAAAGTAAAATTTGGTCATCAGCAAACTTAACTGATTTTCTAAATTGTCCACCAATTTACATTTCTATCTCCAGGTCTTTCCATGCCTCTTTAATCATTTCCTCCTCATACAGGTTGAACATTACTGGTGATAATGTAAACCTCTGCCTTACTCCTCTTCCTAGCACTCCCTATCCGGGCTCTTCATCGGCAACTCGTTACTGAGCGCTTTGGGATATTTACCGGTTGCGGATTAGCCTCATATCCCTTCAATCTATTCCAATTTTTTGTAATACATTAGTCAATTTTGCACAATCAACATAATCAAATGCCTTTCAAAATCTACGATTTAGACATATACATCCTGAATGTATTCTATATTTGTCTCTATTAGTGACCTCATTACTGCAATGGCATCACGTGTGCCTAACCCCTTCCCACTAACCCAAATCGATCATAGCCTAACTATTCATTATCTCTGCTCTCCAACATCATGTAGATTATCCTGAGAAGAGCATTAGCTACTGCGATATCAGACTTATCGTTCTGCTTTCCTGACATAATGCTACCTTTCCCTATTTTCCGCATTAACAATTTATATATTAGTATGGTTTCTCCACCGTTAGGATCAGGCACGTTAGCGAAACCAAGGTCGTTTACGTATTGGTATGTGAAATATCAGTATGTTTCCCTACCTTTCCTCACGTTACAAAGTTTTAATATTCCCACAGAGATTTAGAAAAACCACCACCGAATTCTTTATTACAAAGATTCGTCCGGGTACTCATTCTTTAATATCTCAAGTGACCCTATAATTGAATATAGAAATTCAAATAAAAATTAAGATTTGAAGGCTGATCATAAAGGGTGAATCCCGTTCGTAATCACTATGTAAATGGAGAACTTTACGTTAAAGGCATCGAGATATGTTATTAAAAATTGGCCACTAACATAATATACCTACTTCTGGTCGTAAAGAGAATAGCATCGAGTGGATCTATTTCCTTTGTGCATTTCGTTTGATTATTATAAATATTATTTCCATTGCAATTCTTGCGTTGGAAGAAGCAGTTACAGTATTTTGTACGGTGCTCCAGGAATAGGTTCCGGAATGGGATGAAACTCATTGCGATCACGGCGAGCACAAAAGACTCAGGTACTTATTACCACAATTACATGGACACATCTTCGCTAATATATCTCCCTCTCATCGCGCCCGGCACCCACCACCGGTTACGTCGACCTTTTTCCACTCTAAGTACTCTGACCCGTACACTCTCCCCCTCTTTCCTACCAGCAATTATTTTCTCCCGCTTTAGCCTGCACTACAAATTTCTTACCCTTCCTTTATTCCTATTCTTCCTTCTGAAGGTGGTAGTTGTGCCTCCACTGAATATTTACGCTATTGTATTTCGATAATACATATAAATGTATACATATGTATATATATATATATATATATATATTTATTTATTTATGTAGTGAAAAAAAAAATATATATATGTATATATATATATATATATTTGTTTATGTAGTGAAAAAATATATATAAACATGTGTGTGTGTGTATATATATATATATATATATATATATATATATATATATATATGTATATATATGTATATATATATATATATATATATATGTATAAAACACACACACGAGTGTGAAAGGGGGGGGGAGAACTGAACAATTCGAGAATGCGTTTACGCGTAAGCTCTCTCACGTCTGAGTAGGTCCGTTTTTTTCAAAATACAACGATTTGCCTCCGGCAGTTAGCACGTAATGAATGAGAGGCAAACCTAATAAGGACAGATTCACCCTCCGCAAGGTTGAGTTCATTCTCATTTCTCTGTTGTAGTACAATTTATCAAAAGGAACCATTGAGATTACTTTTCAGTTGCCGCGGAGAGGTTTTGTTTTTCTTAATAGATACAAGTCTTTTATTCTTGTAGCTTCAACACGCTTAGGTTTTTTTTTCTCAGAGAAACTCTCATTTGTCATAAAATTTAGCATGGAATAATGGTCATTTCTTTCAGGATTGGCCCAAAAGAAAGCGATCAAATTTTCTGAAAATCACACAGTCATTCTAAGCAGTAAGGTGATGATGGGCAAAACTAAGGAACTCTGGAAAATAATTAGTAAAAATTAGTATCCTCTTCCCATTCTCCTTTCTGAAAATGTTAAAAATTGAAAAACACTTGATTATTCCAAATAGAACATGGTATCTTTCCCTACTATATAAATTGCCTAGGATAATTATGCTGCTTATGAATTATATGCTTTTAATGAAAAAATGTTTCCAGTTAAATTGATTAAATTTAGCAAATTTTACAGCCTCACGTCAATAATAATTAAAAACCTACAGTTCAACACCATAGAGAAATCTATTTCTATACGGATATTATTTAGCATTACATTAAACTGGTATAACTTATTCATTTATACTAAGTAAAGTATCCTTCATTTACTTCTAAAACTTTTCCTTTCCTATTGAGCCCATCAATTCTAAGTCTGGTGGGCGTGTAGCAGCGGGCAAGTTCTGATTAAGCAGTGAATATACTTGCGAAGCAAAGTAATGAATTCATTATTGGAGGTCCCACACTGTTGATCCAGGCAACAGGCCACTGCAGATCAATCAATTCCGGTGTCGTGGGACGGCACGCAGGCTGCAGCAGCAGGGCCAGTCGTCCGTCGGCCGGGAGGGAGAAAAGGGGTGGCACGAGGCGGGGCCAGTTACGTGTCACGTCCTCATGAAATGCTGCCAAAACGGAAACCGTCGTGGCATAGTTTCACGTTACACACGTTGTTCATGTGACGCGCCAACAAGTGCATTTATGGTCTTTAATGTTTTCCTTCTGCTATTTTTACTATCCTTTTTATTAGCGATAACTTCAAATATCCCTTTAAATACAGGAAACACTTACACATCTAACTTCTTTACCTTCTTTACACATCTAACTTTATTTTTTACACGCTAATACTTATCCCATTTTATAATGATGAGAGTGGATCGCCATGATGGTATTCTTGAAGCGGATTTTTATTCTGATATAAACCCTTTACCTAATAACCGATTTACCCGCGTGAAATGGAAAAAATATCCCATTTTGAGATAAGTGCACCCTCCACTAAGAATACCATGATATCAATATGTTGCGTTCTTTCAATGTGCTCAAAACGCAAAAATTCGAAAAATATTTTATATCGAGTGAAAAATACTTCTTTTCCAAGTAGATTCTTCGTCTGTACCATATAAAAGCATTCAATTCCTCAAACGGAAGTTAAAAGAATGATTCCTGCGTGTTCTGCATCTTGGAGGATGGCTCACTAACGTTTCCTCTTCTCTGCCTCTAGACTTCATTCGGCTGTGAATGAATACTCATAGCCTGAGGAAGCCTTTCGAGGAGTGAAGGTGTTTCACAAATTCTGACTTGGAGAATACCACACTCTCTCTTTCATTAATCTTTTTTCGTTTTTCCCGTTTTTTACCGTTAAGTCAATCGGTATTGATGGTATAAAAACAATGGAAAACGGAAAGGCCTTATTATTAGATTGAGCAAGGATGTAAAGGCTCGTAAAACTTTGATTTTCAGCGTAGTTATGTACGGCGAGGAAAAATGGTCACTGAAGCAAGATGATAGGCGTAGATTGGAGGCTTTAGAAATGTGGGTGTGGAGAAGGATGAAGATGGGAGGTAAATGGAGGGAAAGAAAGGAAAACAAATGAGGAGGTGGGAATTGAGGAAAGGGGATTGATAGGATAAATCATGAGTAGGTAGGAAAAATTGATGAACATTGTATTGATCGGCAGTGGGATGTTATAGACTGTGATAGAAGGGAGAATGTTAGGCAAGCGAAGAAGGGGCAGGAATAGGATAGGGATGTTGGACAAAATGAAGAGTGGAAAGTAGTGCACAGATATGGAGAGAAGCTTGTTGTAGAGTAGGATGTTGGATAATGCTTTTTTAAGAACTGCATATTTATTGGGCAGTTTTGTCCACCATTTCTTAACCTGCAGATTAACGAATATAACAATATATATTATTAGATACGCATTTGTGGAGGGAATTTCTCTAATCCTCCATTCCAAGAAAAGGCATTGATGAGGAAATATGTCGCACAGTTACTAATAAGAGGTAATAATTCGAAACTTTGTGATTTTCAAGCATCATGGATCCCGTGGGGTGAAAGCTTGTAACGATTTCCGTGTGGAGGCGGACAATTCCCGAGGGAGAGGGTATAATCCTCAGTGAGTAATACACTCGTAGGTAGATGGCGCATACCATTGGCCAGGTACAAGGCGATTTGGCAAGCATGGAATACTGGAATGTGGCGTGACATTTAGAAAATGAAAAGTACATATATATATATATATATATATATATATATATATATATATATATATATATATATATATATATATATATATGTATATATATATATATGGACGGAACAATAGAACACAAATAAAATAGTAACAATTAAAGGGCACTCACATTGTAAATTAAGCTTTCGGCCTTCTCCAAGGCCTTCTTCAAGTAAGACTGAAAATTTGCTGGAGAGTGGTTAGGGGTCTGGGTGGGGGAGGGGAGGTGCAGGGAATGCTGGGAGGGAAATTAAATTGGCGGTTAAGAGTGGGAATTTTGAAAGATCTTATCTGTCTTAAATTCTTCTTGCACTGTTAAATTCACCTCTTTCATTTCAGACTCCACCATCACCTTTCTTGACACAGACATCTCACTTCAAAACAACAAATTCACCACTTCAGTACACATCAAAGCCACTAACCATCAGTACCTACACCACACAAGCTGTCATCCTCAACACACCAAACGCTCGATTCCTAACTCTCTCTCTATCCGCGGACACTAAATTTGCAACACCACAGCCACTGTCAACAAATACCTCGACAATCTACAATCTTGCACTCCTCAAACGCGGGTTACCCAGAAAAGCTCCTACAAAATAAAATCCACCGCTCCACCCGACCACACACAGCACATTTAAGCAAGCCCACATCTGACGCAGGATTCAACCTTTGCACCACCTATTTCCCCGGATCACACATACTGAAAATCTTCCTTAAAGAACTGGTTCCTATTTTCGCGACCTCATCCTTACTACCCCAATGCCCATCTCTCGTATTAAGACGACCCGCCATTCTCATAAACCTTCTGAGATCTACCAACCCTTTGGCGCCCCCCCCGCGACAAATTTCATAATATTTCCCCAACTTGCAACCGCCCCCGATGTAAAACTTGTTTACTTATTAGATCTACTACCCACATCCCTTCATTGCCCCCTCACCTCATTCCCATGCTAATTGCCTCTTAAAAACATTATTTATCTTTTGTCATGCAAACAATGCACTTCATTTTATATAAGAGAATGTACTACCCCCTTATCCATTCGAATGAATTATCACCGGTACGCCTGCTATCCTGTCTCACTCTCTTCTCTTCCTATCCCTTCACACGCCAATTCCCACAACCTTTCATTCGACCAGTGTTTTGCTCTTAGCATCCTGGAATCCCTACCCGATTCAGCCACGAATATAGATGTGAGAACTCGAGAATCCGCCTACATATTAGCTTTCCGATTCTTCAAAATACCCACCCTTAACCGCCATCTTTAATTTCCCTCCCAGAATTCCCTGCACCTCACCTCCCCTCCCCCGCCCAGACCCCTAACCGCTCTCGGGAAAATTTTCAGTCTTACTTGAAGAAGGCCGAACGCTTAAACAATTGACAATATGAATGTCCTTTTAAAAATTACTATTTTTTTGTGATCTATTTTGCCGTCCAAATATCATACTGCTCGTGTGAGTGTTTCTATATAATCGATATATATATATTATATATATATTATATATATATATTTATATTTATATATTTATATATATATATATATGCACATATATATACATATATATATTTACACATATATATACATATATGTATACATTTATATATTTACATATATATATATATATGAAATCGTGGATTGATTCGTGGATTTAGAAAATTTTATTCAGGGCGTTTTCGTGAAGAATTCTTAAATAAATTGCACAGCTTTTTAAACTCTCTAGGTAATTTTTTAATTCCACATATCCTCATTTCTCCCGTTATCCGTCCACTTCACTTTAATGAAAGGTCAAAATTGTTTCGCCCTGAAATTTTTGAGACTTCTCTGGTCTAATTTCGCAAATTTCCAAGTTTCTAATCAGTATGATACCACGCTCAAAGCTGGCGTATTCCCGCATCCTTGTTCCCAAAGTTCAATTTCTTCAAGCGCATTTCCCGCGCGCGTATATGGTTGTGCGTGTGCGCCTGTGTGACAGGTATCCCGTTTCACGCCCCTCGGGAGCAACTTTTTGGAGCTCAACGTCGAAGTCAGCGGAAGCATGTCATCCCGACTCGGCGATGATATTTTCCGTGGCACCACCCGGGCGGAGGGGGGGGGGGGAAAGCGGGGGTTTGTAATCCCCCCACCCCACACATATTTCTCCTCCCGCATCCCTCTTCCTTTGCGCGGGCCTCTTCGGTTGGCTGGGATATAAAAACACGCCTCAGAGGGATGTTGGCGACGGAGGCGTGTCTGTTGGGTTTGGCGATTTGAAATGCGGAAGGGGAGGGGAGGGAGGAAATGAGCGGAGAAGGGAAGGGGAGCAAAACGGATCAATCAGTCGATGCCGACGGCAGAGGAAAAGATACGGGCGGAATGCTAGGAATGAAAAAACGAATGGCCGGGGGCGGGCGGTGGGACGCATTCGGACGCGGAGTGCATCGATTGATTTGATATGGGTTAAGCTTTCGAGGCAAATGAGATACGTGCGGGACTCGACGTTGCGTTTTATTATATTTTTTTGCTCTGGTGGCGGAGAATTTTCGATTTGAATATTAAGGGAATGTTGGAGACCGCAACTCCCCCCCTCCCCCTACTCTTCGTCAACAAACACTCTCCCCCCCCCTCCGCCCCATCCCTCCACCCCATACATGTGGCCTTGTATCGGCAGAGGTTATTCGGCGTACCTTAGCAGTATTTCTGTTTCAAATGCAGAAAGCCTCAAGCCTGATCAGTATCAGACGGATTACCCAATTTAAAAGTAAGTGAAACTGCAAATAGACGAGCTTACGCAATACCGATTGGCGAAAATAAGAGATATTTGTTAATTATCAGAATTATCGCTGGCGACATCGATTGTAGATGTTGATCACTCGTGTTAAGTAATGATTGTTTACTTGTATGTGATATTACTGCCACGAATTTATAGTATTAGCTTATTTTCATTATGAAAAGAGTAACATTGAGCAACAGAGTTGTATTAAAGTTATTTCAATAAAATGTTTAGATATCTGGAAAAAGTTCAGCGAAAATTAAAATAATTTATCTGTAGGGTAACTATTTTCTAAATTAATAGAATCAAAAAACAGCTCCAATTGGCAATAAGATACGATAGGAATTTTATTATAGTAGGAATTGGAATAGTAGGACTGATAGGAATTTAAATGTATTTAAATTTATGCATGATAAATGTACAATGGCAAAAACATGCTCTTAACCAAACAGACAATCAAAGAATGTTCAGCCATGAAACCTAAGGTTAGGAAAATATTGCCTTAATAAGCATCATTATGTTTTAACAGTTATTCCGCTGTATTTTCAGACTTGATGACCTTTCCGATTCAATGTCAGGGTAATCAGTGTAACTAATTCTCCGCAGGTACTATTGGAGGAAGATTTATTGGCATCGATGAGTGTTGGGCAGCTCCATTTAAGAGTTCTTTTATGCTTTGAGTGCACCTCTATGGGTTCCTTAGGTACGAGGGTGGGCTGAAAACTAATGCAAATATGCTTGTAGACCACAAACAAAATGACCTTTAGAAGCACTCCTGGTGGTATGTGGAAGTAACATTCCTCCCCAACATGAATGCACTGGTTCGAGGTCGTTACATTCATCCAGTGTATTTCGAGAAGTTGAAGTATGGAGACGTGTTCTAGTGCTATGTCAACGCGAGTTAAACAGCGTGCTGTTATCGAATTTTTAACTGCTGTGAAAAAGTGACTCCTACTGAGATTCATCGCCGTTTATGGTGACGATGCTGTTGATAGGTCTACTGTAAATCGATGGGTAGTGAAATTTCGTGATTGCGAGCCTGGCGAAGAGCCATAATTGTTGATGGAACAACGCAGCGGACGACCGATCACTGCCACGGGCGATAAACATCGTAAACTCGTCAACGATTTGATTCAAAATGACTGACGAATCACTCAAAAGCGAATCGCAAACCATATTGGAATATCCAAGGATGAAGTTTATCGTTTTAAAGGCAGCCTGGCGCCAATATTCTTGCAACATGGCGTGAATTTCTTTGCGATAATTCTACTATTCGTTTCAATATGTCTGAAAATGTTCATTAAATGTCTTTCTAAAATACATCAGGGTAACGAACCTGTTTGGAGCTATTTTTTTGAGAGGTGAAAATCAGTTGCTCTATCCCCGCGCATTATATTGGAATAATCGCCAACACACACAGAGATAGATGTACTCTTGGCTACGTAACTTTTGCAAATGTCAAGTTATGACACTAAGATTTAAAGGGAATATCAACAACAGATGTACCAATTTAACAAAAAAAACAGAACTCAAATCGGAACGATGGGAGCGCCACACTGTGGTTATTCCGGGAACTTTTTGATCAAGGTAGTATATTGACCATCAGGATTTTTATGCGAATATATTGGTGATTAAGCGCAGTGAAAAAAATGAACAAGGGAAATATGAAACTGCTGCGGAATTACGGTATCGTCGTTGTATTTTTGGGTGAAACGCGACGAAACGCAGCTAGTATTGATAAGAATCATTGGTGAATTCATGCAAATTTGATGACTATCTCCGTAATGGATGCATTCCACAAAGTAAAACTTAAGACCATTTGTTCTATTCAGATAAATTATTCATTCATGAAACCAGGATTAGTACGAAATAAGCACAAAGAGAAGAGAAAGACCACTCGATCAGCTCATTTTTCGTAGTGAGCAAGAAATTTAATGCATTCATATGGTACAACGCGGCCTTACAGAGCTATAATAGGTCTCTGAGAGTAAGAGGTTCACGAAAAGACTCCTCGAATGTTAGAAAGGCTAATTTAACCATGAATGAAAGATCCAAGAAAATATATTCTGAGAGGGGAATGGGTGAGATGAAACATAGTGATTGTAAGGATTTCACTTACTTCGTCTCACTCTGTAAGATGATGAATCCTCGCTCTTCGGGGAGACGAGGAACCTTGCAATGAATAGCCTTTTAATAAGCCTTGGCACGTTTCCTACTTCCTGAATGACGAAGGTATTACAAGTTCACGCCGGAGGACTCCTTTTTCCCCACTTCCATGGCATTAATAAAAGGGAGTGTGCATGTCATGTGTCATAGGTCACCACACATGACCTCTCGGGACTATTCATCGTGATAATGACCTAGTTAGAAAGAAAAAACATCGCGATTCATCGGTGATCAACTCCTCTTGACAATAAGGACGCAAGGTCAGATAACGAGCATGAAAGTGCAGAATAAACATAACTTCAGGGGGTGATGGCAGGGATTATTATGTATTTATTAAACTTGCAACCGATCATTCCAAGGTTTAAGCCCCATGGCTTGTATGCTCACGTGGACGGCGGTTTTATTCTCGTAGCATTTGTTAAAGGATTTCCCGTCTTTTCAATAATTACACAAGAGCTCAGGATATGTTTACATCTCAAACATTTTAACATCCAGGGTACCATTCATATTCATATTTTGGAAGGCTGGAATAACATTTAAATTTCATTCTTTGGCATATTTATTAAAGAATGACGCCAAAATTATCTATTACTTGCATAGTGCGGTACGCATCACATAATTAAGTAATATATTCATATGGACTATACCATCCATATGAAACGCCGCAGTACTTTCAGCAGTTTCTTCGAATATTAAGATAAATGTATCCATCCAGTAATCCTAGCTATTTATAAATTACCGTGAGTAAATATCAAAAGGAATATATATTTAGGTTTGTACACACATATACGAGGGTGGTCTCAAAAGTTTCCGACTTAACAAAGATACAAGACATTTTTTCTTAAATTTTCTGAGGTCGGAAACTTTTCAGACCACCCTCGTACTATTTACGTCTGATATGCCAATAAAAATTTTATCGGTGTCAGAAAAATTGTCAATCTTAGAAAGCGTCCAATTATATTCTTTCCAAATTCAATTTAAATTGAGCTGCTAGTATTTACGACCCGGCCGTAGAAAGTAAAAGCCGTTTCAGATAAGAAATTCAAACCGAGGTAATTTATTCGTAAATAATTGTAATTATTAAAGGAGCAATGTTTGCCTGCACCTAGTTTTCTAAGACACAAGAGTATTTCTTGGAAAAATAGATGAATTCTAAAATGACCCAACTGCAGTAATGTTAAACCAGTTAGTCGACCTTTGATGTTATTTCTTCTTTAAAAAAGTACGTACTGTTTATTAATTTGGAAACAAAAAGTTATCAGCGGATTTCAGTACCGGGATATAATCGAAATTAATATCTCAATGTGTCTTATTTGAAATTTGCAACAAAAGTCAACCTTGCAATTCTTCATACCTCATCGGTGGTATGCTGGTTCTACTGCGCACGCCATTGGTTGGTCTTATAATTTGCGAAAGGAGGTGAATGTGTGAAATTATACAGCCCCAACTTAACAAGAATGAAACATTTTCTTGCTAAGATGAAGAATCCGTATCATTTTATTTGAAAAATAATAAACATAGGTTCTTTTTTAGCGTATATCTGCGCGACGAACTTAAATTAACAACTGAACACAATATTTAATTTGCTAGACACTTTGATTAAAAATTGGCAATTTTCCACAAAATGAAATTTAATGCGACTAGTTTCAATGTAATTACATCATCGTCTGGTCGTCGACCTGATATTTCACCATAACTCGCCTGAAAATGTCTCTTTTTATCGCTCGTCACTTTTATAAACCGTTTCCTTGTCACAGACAGGCCGAGACTGAGGGGGAAACCTTTTCACTCATATGGGAAACCTATATCTGGACAACCTAAAACCTATTCATTTTCCCTAGAGCGAATATAATTCCTCAAATGGTAATACTTTTATATATTTTTCAAATTATTTATGCAAAATAAAGGTTATTTTGCCTTAATATTATATTCTTCACCATGAAATGATTCTGATCATGTAATCAATTATAGTTATTACTAATACTTGAACCGTTATTTTCAAAATATAAAAGAAATATAAAATTATTCAACTTTAATATTTTGTCGGGAAATTGATTTAAAAATTATAGAATAAACAGTATGTCATTGAATTTCTTCAAAATTTCCTGTTCATTTCGTCTCATGAAATAGGATTTCCTTTGAATCAGGCACGCGACAAAACTTATCAAATTGAAATACGTCGAGGAACGGGTAGTTTTTTCGCCAGTTTTCTGTTGGGGCACATTGAAATTAAATGGTAGAAGGTAAAAGTTTACTGAAAGCGCACTTAAAAGGTAGGTAGTCACTAAAGCATTGCTCAAAGAAATCCGTCGGAGCAAAAAAAAAAATAAACGAGTTTCTCTCCTCTGGCTCCCGTTGATATCTACGGGTATGTGGTCGATAAGCTCCTGCGCAATAAAAGGTCATAGTTCTTTTACATCTCATTTATAGCCTTCCTGAAAGTTAGTAAAGTGGTGTCGGACGACTGCACATAATCTAAAATTAGCGGAAAAAATATCCCTGGTCGAATGAGATCCATTTTTGCGGTGAAATTAAAACCTTCTAAGCATAAATACGCAGTATGTAGTAATAGTTATAGGGCACCCTCTTGCCCCTGGAGTTGAGGATATTAACTCAATGGTCGGATGAACCACGAACGAAGGTCGGCTCTGTCGTCTCCCAGGCCGTCATGTGGCGAAGCCCTCTTCGAACAACCGAAGGCTTTAATATTGGGATTTGGAATGATTATGAAAAGCGGACATATTAGTAGAGGTTTCGGCGCTTCAATGTCGCAAACAAGACTTGACATCACAGCAGTATGCGGAATAAGATGGAAAGGAAATGCTGGTTTTATTTCGTACGATTTCAGAATTATTCACATTCAAAAAGCGAAAAACAGGGCTCGAAAAAGAATTAGTTTGCCCGCCCGAGTTCCTGGAAAAAAGGAGAGGATAGATGGAAAGATTTGATGGATGGAAAACAAAGCAAAATGATATAATGTTAACGCTAAACACATACACACATTTGCTTTACTGTTGTCGCAAGAATCATTTACAAGTGGAACAGAAGGATTTCACTTTGTAAGTGGACTTCAAGGTCAATTATACTCGTATATGAGTAGTGCAGATTCACTAGAAGTAAAACAAGAACCAGAGTCTGGAAAAGGTCTCATTTTATTATAGACGAAACTTATTTTGGAGATAAAACAGAAGATCAAATACCAAGCGAGTACAAAGGAGACTATAATCCACCTTTTGCTGGAATTATAGCTCTTGGCTATGAAAGAGCCTCGGGTAACAACAGTTACAGAGTTGAATTATAAGGGATTGTTTCTTCTACAAAATCGGGCTATTCAGGTACCGGTGACGTCGCAGCTTTGGCTGAGCCGTAATAATAAGTCAATCGTGAGATTGATGTTCTTCATATTCAGGCTTAAAGTTAACACAAAGAGGTCGACCCAAGGTTTTCCTTAGCTTGAGGATGTAATGAGCTGGGTGAACTGCGGATTGTTCCTTGAAATGAATGAGTTGGCAGGAGAGAGAGAAAAATGAATGGAAAGACAGCGTCAACGTGATGCCTGTAGTTAGATAGATGATGATGGTGCATAATAAAATAGTGTTCAACCGAATAATGGCAATGCGATGAATCTTTTGGGCATTAAGACCTTTGCACAGTAGAACTTCCTTAATTAAACAGCTCTGGGGCGGAAGATTTCGGTGCATGCAGGAAATCCTTATTACCAATAGATCTGACACGCTTGAATTGGTGATGACGAACGAGTGTGGTGAATCTAATGAATTATACGCTGAAAATAATAAAAAAAATAATTTCTGCGATGGAATTATTGGTACGCAATAAGGAATAAATTATCCCTGTTATCAAAAATAAAATTAATCTTTCTCTTTCATACTTAAATTCGTAGTCTCGAAAAAAATCTTCCCACATGAAGAGGCTCCTGTGCATCAAATCTCTTTGCCATTCAATATTGGTCCTCCTTTTTATCAAAAATGTTTCTCGCCATAATGCCTTATTCGGATTTAATCATACCACCTATCCAGTGGCACTTCCCAATATAATAGTGCACATAGTACATCTCGATTCTTCGTGTTACAATTGGCAGTTTAGATGAAATATTTTTTCATTTTAAAATAAACAAAAGCGAAGAATTTTTAATTATAACCAATGTTTCATTTTAAAATATCAGTTTTTATTATGCTCGCGTCCCTGGCAGTCCCATTGGTGCTGAATGGAAAGCCCTGATTCCTCTGGACACTCTTACCTTCGCTCAAGTTTTGTGGTTTATCGGATACGGCCTTCCAGGAAACCATCGGTTAAACTGAAAAGGAACTGGCCCCCACTAACCTGAAGCGTGGAATTCGCACGACTGAGTACTGGGTGAGCTCTATTCTCACATATCAAACGAACATTCGGATGGAAGCGATCGTAAGTCAATTATAAAACTGGGAAAACCGGATAGAGACAATGTTGATCAAAGTTATATTAAATATATTTAGAATGAAAGAATATAATTATATAGAAATATATTTCAATTTTATACACATCCTCCCTGTACATTCAGACCTAATCCCATTTATTTATAAGCCCTTGATATTCCTGCTTCTGGGAATTGCCGTCACGTAGGGTGGCTCGTTGGGCAACAGTTTCCCTCCCAGTTCTGGAGGCGTCTTCAGGTCGAAATAATTTTCACTGATTGATTTGTTTTTTTTATTTAAAAGGTTTCATCTACGCTATGCATAGGTACAGTGAAAGAAGTAATAAACTCTGGAGGTAAATAACCTACGAGAAAACCCGTTTTAGGAGAAACTCCTCCAAAGGTGGAATAATAACAGAAAAATAAATAGATGTCTTTATAAGGGTAAAATTGAGACCAAATGGTCCCTCTTTCCATTTAAAACCATCATCATATTCATTAAATAATGCCATAAAAGTTATAAGTACATCCATACGCAATACCTATATACATGCATACACTTAAATTTACATAGACAGACAGCCATACACTGAGCACAGATTGGCATATCTTAACAAATATATACATATATGTGTAAGTTAATATGCACCTATAGACAAACGAAGTGTGGGAAAAGCTAGGGAGAGGGTGGCGTTGCTAACTTGGTAAAAACCTGCACAGGAAACTACTCACGAAGAGAAGGGGAGTGTGAAAAACCTGTGAAAACCCTATTAATTAGAAGAAAGACACATGTATATTATAATGATTATTTTTCACATAGTTTATATATTATTGTTCCTGAAACAGAAATGAAAAAAATAATAACGTGTATCATAATGACAATCATAACGTTAAAACTAGAGACAATAGTACAAAACCCTAGAGTTTGAGATGACAAAAGAAAAAGCAGAAAAGGTAGCAAATGTGACCTTTTCGAATATATAGTATACCATGAAAAGATTTGCCACAGATTTCCGTGCGATGGTGTGAGATCAAAATTTTATTGTTACCCTTATTGCTCCTGCTGTGGCTTGAACTAATGGGGAGGAAATATTTGTATAAATACGAGGTCTGTTCAAAAAGTATCAGAACTTTGGTGTTTTTTTTTATTATTTACTTATTCATGAATATCTATTTTGTACCCTTCAAAATATCCCCATTAGATATTATACACTTGTGCCAACGTTTTTTCCAATCCTCGAAGTACTTCAAAAAATAATTTTTCGTGATCTTGTTCGGTTCCTCCTTCGATACAGTTTTTATCCCGTCTATCGTAGCGTAGTGTCGTCCTTTCATGGGTCTCTTCAGTTTCGGGAACAGGGAAAAGTCACCGGGGGCCAGGTTTTGACATACGGTGGCTACAGCATCATTGTTGTGTTGGTTTTGGCCGAAAATTCGCGTTAAAGTAACGATGTTTGAGCAGGGGCGTTGTCATGGTGCAAAAGCCAATTTTTGTTCTTTCACAAATCCGGGTGTTTGTGGCGGATTGCTTCGCGCAAATTGCCCATAACTTGCTGGTATTATTTCTTATTTGTCGTTCTACCGTGTGACAAGAACTCATGATGCACCACGCCCCTGCAATCGAAGAAAACCTTAAGAAAAACTTTCACATTCCACCGAACATGGCGCGCTTTTTTCGGTCTTGGCTCGAGCTGCATCTTCCATTGGGATGATTGAGCTTTAGTCACAACGCGACAACCATAAAAACATGATTCGTCACCAGCTATGACCCTCTGGAGCAAATTTGGGTCGTCGCGGACTGAGTTCAACACCTCATTAGCAATGTTAATGCGTTGCTGTTTTTGGTCTAAATTGAGCAATTTTGGTACGAATTTAATGGCAACCCGTGTCCAAATCATTGGTAAAAATGGAATGGCACGAGCCAATCAATATGTTTAGGCCCTCAGAAACTTCTCTAACGGTGATTAGACGATTTGCCAATACTATTTTCTTCACTTCATCAATGTTTTCGCCTGTCGTTGACGTGCTCGGGCATCCGGCACGCTCTTCGTCGTTCACATCTTCTCGGGCCTCGGAGAACATTTTTTACCACCGATAAACGTTGCTTAGGTCCAAGGTATCTTCTCCATATGCCACAGTCAACATTCGGAATGCGTGCGCACACTTAATTTCGCTTTCCACACAAAATATGATACAGATTCTTTGATCCATTTTATGGAACAGGCAAAAATCGAAGACAAGCCAAAACACGTCCCAGCAAAACAGCTGTCAAAAATCAACGGAAGATTCAAAATGGCCGCCGAACTTTTCGGAATGTGGGAGAGACATAGGTACCAACATGACGCTATAAATAAATCACAAATCAAATAAACGAAACCCGCGGAAATTTAATATTCGCGATACCGTTTGGACAGACCTCGTACTTAGGTGTGTGAATTGAATATTAAGGTGTTAGATAAAGGTTCAACTAAGCAGTGCCGGCAAAATAATCTTTTAACTTTACGTCGGGAGCGGCATCGGCCTGATATTCACTTGCGGATGGAGGGAAACCCGCAAAATCTCCGTCAGGCTGCATCTTCGTTGCAATTTGATCGCTACATACATATATGAGACGTTGGAAGGCCCGGGGCGCTCTGATTGGCTGTTCCTTGGTGGTTAGGTGTAAATACCCTATTTCCACGTCCAATTCAGGATGTAGCCGTCCTCGCAGCCAACCCACGCGATGGTAATTTCCGGAAGCAGTATGGCACTTCCATTGGGAAGACGTCTGCGGAAGCCTTAAGATTAAGTCCTTGAAAGCAGCAAAGAAGTATTTTGTTTGCTGTTGCAGACAGAGAGTAACCCCTGCGGCCTACGGTGTCATCCGTTTCAAAAACTTCGGCCAAAAGATAATTTTTTAGAGGCTCGAACAGATGGAAATCACTGGGGGCTAAATCGGGACTCTAAGATAGATGTCCCGAGTGTTTTGGGACTAATGAAATGTTTGTAACAGTACTTGGGTTTGGTAATCTGACGTTTGTGTCTTATTTATTGACTTACCCTGGTAACTATGTTTTTGTTTTGCATTATTCTATTTAAGATTAGAATAGTAGAATGTATTCACGAGTGATCCCTTGGTTCAAATTCACCCAATGCGATGAATTATGTAATTCGGAGCCTTCTGCTGATGGATGAGTGACCAAGTAGTGGTCTTCCCCACACGGTGGAGGTACGTCGAATTAGATGCATATCATTAATGCGAGTTTTTTCTTTCGCATTACAAAATTCACTTGGTAAATTCCCTTGACAAAACATGTGACGAAAGTAGCATCATGAGATTTGCATATTCTAATTTAAATTTCTTGAAATTCAGGCTCTACGAGAATATCGAAAAGCAGACCCTCTCCCCCGAAAGAGGAATAAGGGGAGATGATGTGCAGAGAAGGTACATGGACTAATCTTAACGGTGAGAATTTGAACGTGACCTCAACCAAGAGCTAATAGCCACGTCGCGCCGTAAATTGAGGCTGCTTCGGAGATTCTGATTAAGTCGTGCCCCTGAAATCGACCTGGTTTGGATGTAAATGCGTTTATTTACCGAGAATGGAATGGGTTGTGGAGAAAATTTAGAACTCGGAAATAGGTCGGGTAGCTGCGATGATGTGCCTTCTTGAAATTTAGGAAACAAACAAATACATCATAATCGTATTCGATGTTCATCTCTATGGGTGACCTCATAACTGCTATGGGGGTCCTACGTACCTCTAGCCTTTCTACACCGAAACTGATAATCTATTTAGTAATCATCATGTGCAAAAAGGTTTTATATAAGTTGTTTTAATGCACTATTCTTCAATTCAAATCTTATTTTACTGGTTGACATGTATAGCAAAAAGCATTCTTCCTCCTCTGATTATTAATTGTAACTATTATTTCATTATTCTTACTCACAAATTTTTATTTTTATTATTATTTTAAATATATCCTCGAACTCCGCAATATACCGAAGTATTTTTTTTTTCTTTATTGGATAATTTTGTAAAGAAACCTGAGGATATTATTTAAAAATGTCAAGTCTTTTTGCCACACGTATTTTCGCTTTAAATATCTTCTGCATTTCAACAAATATTTAATATATAATAAGGTATAAAAACTAACCAAACAATATCATTTATGCATTAAACATTAGGCACTACTTATTAATACGAATTGATTTGAATCATGTTTCCATTTCAATTTAACGATAATTATTATTTTTAACCAAATATATTTTATTAATCAATGATAAATTGGAATTCCGCTTATTTAAATAGCATAATTAGCATATTATGCAATGTTTGCTGGCGTCTCAAATACTTCTGAGAATGATTTAATTTTAATTCTTACATTTATTAGGTTAAAAATGTATCTCTTTTCATGATTGATTTACCCGATCAATTCCTGGAGCTTCATAAGCCACCACCCCGCCCCACCAACCATTCTCCTTGCCCCCCTCCCCCCCACTGGTTCGAATCCACTGACCTACAAACCTGGGAGCCCTAATTGAATCCGACATCTCATTTACCTAATAGGTTGCATCCACTCCTCCTCAACCCTCACGGGACCTCATCAAACGGGATACTCAATACTCACGGTCCGACAGAGTGTTTTAATGTTGAAACTTTTTATGCGTGCATTTGCGTTATATAAGGTAACTTTTCATGTAAACAAACCGGGTGAAAATCACCAAAATCAGTCAAAAAAACTCATCGAAAGAAACATGCCAGCATAATGTCCCCCGGATTTCAGTTTTTAATGGTAACATCTTCATGGCTTTCTACGCGAGAATTATGATTATTTCTATTTTATAGAAATAAATATATTAGCACGTTTGCTATTTAATGCATTAACAGTCCAGTAAGGATGATTTAATTTGACGGGTTTCGAAGCCAACTACATTTTATTACTTACGTCTCCACAACACCTGCTTTTTAAACTCCTTAATCCCTGTCACATGTAATTAATTGGTTGTTTGAGGCGTGAACTCATGGAAGCGATTCGTTTTATAGTGAAAATATTATAATTTTATAATTCCACATAAATTTATTTAGACAAGACTCGGGTTTCAGCGTTCAAAGTCATCATCAGTTTCCACGTCATCATCATCCTAATGATGAAGTTGAACGTTGAAACCCTGGGTCGTTTCTAAATGAAATTCTCTGGAATTACAAAGTTATGACATATTCCAATATAAATCTGTCATATGTTTGCTTCAGTTCACCATTGGTTTGTTGATTCCGAGATTTCTTCAGTTCCACGCCTCATGTGACTTTTTCCACCACAATCACCCATGATTTTCTCCGTCTAAAACTTTCTATCAAAACGTTTTCCTTTTTCTAGCATTCGTATCTATTTATTTGGTGATCCGGCTATCATTCCATCTGTCAACATGACCAAGCCAAGGCAGCTAGTCTCTTTCCCACTCGCATATTATTGGAGCATTTAATCCACATTCTTCCTTGATCCACTCATTCCATACGCCCTCTCCTGCATTTTAATCACATAAATATTTCCCCAGTACCCGATATCCTGTCTTCCCATCAATTAGCATTTACCCTTCTTTTGGTTTATCTTATTTTCATATCAAATGATTGAATGAACATAGTCCGAAAGAAGACATGATATTCTGTACAGTTAATGATTCACTAGTAGTAGTTACAGTAGACTTGAGCGACAGCACAACATTGACATGTGATCAAGATGAACGAGGGTTATTTTAAAAGTTCTCGACCTGATGTTGACAATTACAATTTATTTTTTCCAAAACATTTAATTTTTCAAGATAATCTCCTTAAATATTTAATTAATTCCATCCAGTGGTGTTCCAATGCCATTATCCCGTCTCTTTAGTGTTCTTCCGGAAGGTCTACGAAGTACTCGTCTACAGACGCGATCGCTTCTTGGTTGAATAAAAAACGTTAACCAGTGAGGAAACTTTTGAATTTTTATAAGAGGTGGAGGTTCTAGGGATTCAAATGCAGGGAATAGGATGGATGCTCAAAGTGCACTTCATAGTGCAAATCCATCAAATTTCCCATCACCTAGACACATTAGTGGGCAGGTTTTGATGGAAAACGAGTTTTTCCTCCGCAGGCCTTGTCTGCTTTCAAGAATTTTTGCGTCCAATTTGACTAGAAGGTTAGAATAGTATTTCCCAGCAATTGCTGTGAATTTTCAGGATAATCGATCGACAGAAACCCTTTCATCTCCCAAAAAACCGACGCCGTGACCCTTCCCGTCGATGCCTCCGCCTTCTTCGGAGCGGAAGAACCGGCCTCTCTATCTACTGTTCGAATTGTTTTTTCAACTCTGATTGGAAATGGTGAATTCATGTTTCAATATTGACGCAGAAAATCACTCTTTTTTTACGTAAAGCATGCCAAGCACTGCTTGGAAACTGTTGTCTAAATGTGTTTTTGATCCACAGTGGTGAGCACTCGCGGAAAATTATCAAGGGCAAAATTATCAAATTTAGGCTGGGGAAGACGTATCTGCAGCCAATCGTCTTTGTGGATTTAGGAATTGAACTCTTGCGACCCAATTTCAATTTGCTTCATTCGACTCCGTTGCTAAAGGCAAATATCTTCTAAGTAGCTTTCTTGATAAGAATTCCATGAGTTTTCCAAATGCGTCTTTTACTGTTGTTAAATTCCTCTTCAATAAATTTTTATGCTTTACAAATTCATAGTTGTTGAACGAGGCAACCGACAGTTTATGGCATATTTTCGCCAAAAGGGATAATTGGTCAGGTTGTTATTGGTAGGTTGTTTAGGGAAGGATAAGTGGAGAGAAATCCGGCGTTGACATTAGCCTATACTTAACAAATGACGCCAAGTTGTTTATAGTTTAACGTCCCATCCGACGGGCAGTGTACTCCACTTGCAATTCTATAAATATCACTCCCTATTTGTGAACAACTGGGGTTCGAATTTGGACCTTCAGGGTGTGATAATCCTTCATTGAATGAAAAAAATACAGAAGGTAAATTCGACGTTTCACACGAGGAATTGTGTTCACGGTGTAGGCGAAAATTAAATTTGAAATCCAATGCTTCCACATTCACTGCTAAGAGGGAAAAGCGTGTACAGCGTAAAGAATCCTCACTATTTTTTATTCGCACTTAATAATTATTTATAATTTTCTTATATAGAAACTTAATTAAATCAGATACTGTCTATCGAATGACTTTTCGACAAATAAGCATTATTTTATCATTTATTTAATTCAAAATATTACAACTTATTCCCACCGCTTAATAAATACATTGGCTTAAATGCATCCTTTCAGTGGGGTTTTACCATAAGCATTGCTACTGTCAGTTCATTAATGTAATAAAAATTTTCATTGAAAACAATAATTACAACACAGGCAAATGATCTTCTTATAGTTCTTTTCACATGTACATTCCTCAACATTGGTTCAGTGTAAGTAAGCAAACACGTTTGAAATTTGATGCGCAGTCTTGTAATTTGTAAATTATCACTGCAAAACCTCACGTAATAAGGTATTCTTGAGCATATACTCCTATATGTTCATATGTTTTGCTTTCACAGGATTTTAGCTAGGGAAACTAAAAATGCTACAACATTCGTAAAATTTGATAAATGAAAAAATATGATAATTACATCCGGATCCAAATTCCCGTGTCACTCTCATTGCTAAATATTTTTTACTTAATGCTCACCACAATGATTTTATCAAAATACCAAATAAGCGATAATTTTTTTAACTTTTTTCTAATTGAATTCATTTGATTTGTTTAATTTAGTTAAAGCCTGAAAGAGATTGAAATGCATTAAAAAATGCTTATGTTGCAAAAAAAAACAAGTTTGAACAGTGAATAACATACACTCGTATTACTAAAGTAATTACGGTGATTATTTTAATGTGTTCACCATTGGGACCGAAATGAATGACATTTTTGATTGAATTGCAAATGTCATGAGAATTAATTCTAATTAATTGAATTGGTTTAGAAATTTGGTTGGAATATTAAACTGTGTTCAGTTAACCAGTTAATTTAGTCCCTGGGGTTCATTCCTTACGTTAGACATTGATTAAAGCCTCACACACCGTTGGAGTCATATGGCCACATTTTCAATGGTCTATCTGATGATGCTGCGGTAACTTTTAATATTATAATGGAAAATATTTCATGCATTATTCTGACACAAAAACGAATTAATATTTTGGTATTTAAAAAAACTATTTTAATTGAATGTTTTCCTAGTACCATTACCTACCCACAACTAAATATTGCATAGTGTAAAATTTTAATTACATTACGTAATTTGATGAAGACAGGAGCATTTTGTAGACATATTACCTTTTCACATGATCTATAACATTTTATTATCGAAGTTGTTTTTGAATGAGTGTGTACGCCGCTGTGAGTGTAGTATTTCATATTGTTGATTTTGCAGGTAGTATTGTTCCTATTTACGAGTGGTGACCTAACACCCCCCGCCACACGCCCTTGCGGCGGCTCGCGAAGTATTATGTAGATATAGATGTACATCTGACTGACATCTTGACTGGGATTCGAACCCAGATTCTGGGTTCGAATCCCAGTCAAGGCGAATGATTTTTACACTCTGAAATTGTTGCATTGAAATGCACATTAGCGGATGACTCCGTTAAAAGTTACTTTTGCAGCATCTCCCGCAGTTTCTGTGGAAATAATTTCTTTAATGCAGATATAATTAAGCATGTATAATACTACTGAAAAGTAGCTTGTATACCCAAAATGGTATTTCTTGATGAAAATACGGTGTCACAGCTTCATAGAAGTCAAAAAACTTCTGTTACGTTATCGACCATTCACTCAAAATGAGGAATTGTTTTAGTTTTTTACGCCAAGTACATTATCTAACGAATTAATTTTAGTTTTTGAAGTGTATTACATGGATTCAATGAAATTCTCCTCAATATTACCAAAACATGCACAAATTATGAAGACAAAAATGGGCTGTGGCTGTTCTTTGACGGGTCTTAACATTAAAAATCCTTATGCATGTAAAAAACCATAAACACAGTAATCAACCCGAAGGTCGGCTTGGTAGGTGATGGCAGAGTTCACCCAGTACTAAGCCCTATTCGGGGTGTGAAATTCACACATCAGGGTAGGGGGGCCAGTTACTTTCCTCGTGCCGGTTATGGTTTCCCAGGAAGATCTGGTACCCGGAAAATCACATAGCTTGGGTGGAGCTGCAGGTGCCCTGGAATCGAACCTGGGACTCTCCGGTCAGTAGTCCAACGCTCTACCCACTGGACTACCGCGGCCCATCTTATACATGCATATGCATTAATGCATCATGATTAAAGAGATATAATAGGATGCAGTTCAGATTTTTGAGAAAGAGTATTGTCTGCTGTACATCTTAATTAGTTTATTAGCTTCTATCTAATCTATTAGCTTCTTTAAGTTTATTTTTTTAAGAAAAGGAAATTGATTTTATAAAAGGCACTTTGAAGAGTGATTGGTAGATACATTTCCTTGACTCTCCTCTCGTTAAATTTGTTGTAGTTATCCGTAAGCAGCAGCTTATGTCTCAGCAGTAAAGAGCAGTACACAGCACAATAGTGTTCAGCTCATTAGGCACCTTTTTCAATTTTTTTTAATTCAGGAGACGAGAGAACTTATAATTACTCCAACGTACGTTCTTCTTTCAGGGATCAACGAAAGTTTCTTTATCATGTCCTGTTAAATTGACCAATTAACACACCCAATTGGCATAAAGTTTTAAAAGGCTTTTACATCGACTTCCGGAATAAACTTTCATATTCCTCTGTTACCACCGGATTGATAACTCTGGGCCTCCTATGTATCCCTCGGAACCCCTGATATGCATGTATTCAACATGAAAAATTACAGTACACTTTACTATTGTAAATTTTTCTGTTTTTTTTAATTTTAGTGTCTATGTATTTCTGGTTTTTTCTTTGATATTATAAGATTTCAAGTCACCATATATTTTTTAACATTTTTATGCACCGTTACATGAAAATTAGCGATTGTCCCCAAGCTCTCTCGGTACAGCCTACATATAATAATGGTGAGAATACAGAGAAGAGTAGAATATCTCGTCTTTCAAAAGCAAAACCTAATGGGAAAGCATCGTATGATATTGCTATGTAACCAGAATAAACAGTAGCAAAATCCTTTGAGAAGTCACTTGGAAATTTTGTAAGAGGAAAGGCAGTTGATGAAAGAGGCTTTAGACGCCCACGCTTCAAAAATAAAAGCGCTTCCACGGAATAATCTTTTGGTTCAAAGAATCAGTTACGAAATACGTTACTTCAAATCCGTTTTGGGATGTTTTTTGTTCAGTAGGTGCAACGGAAAATGGAAACGAAAAGCACAGATAGTTTAGGAAATTCTTGGAAAATATTTGATGATGCATGCTTGGAGGGGGGAAATTTATCTGCATAAACTTTGAGGCATATGAAATTTTTGTGTCCAAAATATTTCACCATTAAGTGGTGCGATTTTCGTGGTTGGAATGATTTGTTATACATCCAAAGTTATCCGCAAGGATTCAATTTGGCCGATGAACGACAGGTTCCGCTCCAACCATTGGCTACCACGTTCCCATTAAACATATAATGTAGCAAAAGATCGTTCATACAAATATTTTGAAGATTTCCACAAAATTTAAAGTAAATACTCTCTAATGCGACAAAAATATAGCGAAACCCGTTCCAGTATATCGGATTTTAATAAGGCATTATATCTGTCATTTTTTGCAGTTACCTCTTATATGGTATTTTAATTTATTAGAACATGAGCTATTATTAATACCTCATCATGAAAATACACTGTGGTTATTATTTGTTGCACTATTATATTTTAATTAATGCTGATTTATTTGAACAAATATCCAATGCCCTCTTTGCTCATCTCTATTTGATTAATAGTATTAACGGAAGCTTTTCGTGTCAAGCAAAATTCAAAAGATTATGATTTAACAAATATCATGTCAATTAGCACAAATCTACAACATTTAAATTGCACCATAGGCATTAAATAAGAATCACTTTGGCTGCTAAATTTCTCTCTGTGTTATGCATGCCTATCCGGACGTGTTCAATTCCGGTTGGATTCAGGTTCCATATTTGAAATACGTTGGTTAGACTAATGAGAACCCCATCGTCGATTAATTAGAATATTAATTTACGGCTTCTATAGCCATGGTATTCTCCCATGGCTTATTCAATGGTTTCAGTGTAAGAATTCTGTCAGTAATCCTATACTACTGACATTTATTTTAGTTTTGATGGATTAAATATATCTTATAAACCCTGAGAGGTACCCTTATATTAATTACCATGCTTGAACACCGCCTTCGATTGGCTGCTGCATCCGATAAAGGAAATATGTATTGAAGAGTTCCCTACTATATTAATATTTTGTGTAGTATGGTTGTTTTTCTCCGTTTACCTACACAAATTAATCTCTCTGAAGTGATAAAAACTTCCTTACCCCATGATCAATGCTCTTAAATCAACCGTTTGACAATGTATGTGATAGATTTTAAATTCGACTAACACTACGGAAAGCATATAGGCCCGAAATTGAGCTCAAATATTTGTAATTTCGTGAGGAATCGGGTATTCGTAAGGTATCCACCTTTCATTGGGAAGCACATATCAAGACAATATGCTGATCTGTTTTAAAGAAACTCGGCTTCATAAAACGGGTGGTGGGGAAATGTAATGAAAAAGTTAAAGAGAGGTGTTGTTTTGCTCTTGTTAGACCTCATTTGGAATATACCGCAAGTATTTGGGATCCTTGGGAGAAATTTTGGCAAAAAGAATTAGAAGTCCAGAGAAAATCTGTCAGATTCGTTAGAAATTGTTTTGATAAGAACACAAGTGTGATAGGTCTCTTAGGGGATTTAGGCTGGGAACCACTTGAAGTGCGGAGAGAACAAGCGAGACTTAGACTTTTCCGAACCTCCGTCCGAACAGGTTAAGACACGTACCGCTGCTGCTGCTGCGTAACGACTCGACGTAAATTAACGCAACACCTCTTGTTTTAGTCGTTAGATGTATTGGTAGATGGCAAACCGTGTCTCGTTTCGATCCGTTGAACGGTTTGCGCAGAATAAAATCAGTACGGTCATTTTTTGATCACGCCTTGTATTATATTCCCCTAGTACTTGATCCATAGCACATAGAGTTGCTTGCAGGTCCTCTCGCGTTTCCACCACTACTGCGATGTCACCTGCAAACCCGAGCATGTTGATTTCTTCTCCATTTACCTTGACTCCTTTGACACTCAATTCTTGTGTTTCTTTTATTGCCTCTTCCATGTATACGTTGAATGTTGCTGGCGAGAGGTTGCATCCTCGTCTTACGTCCTACTTCTTTATTTTGGCTTCTATTTTTCTTCCATTTTTCGCTGGCATTGTTGTTCCACATCTTGTTCCATTCGAAGTTGTCGAAGGCATTCTCCAACTCCACGAATGCCAAATATGTTTAATGGCTTATTTACGTGTCTCATTTTTTTCGGCCAGAACTCTCAGAATTGCCTCTCTTGCTCCTCGGTTTTTCCTGAATCCGAATTGCTTTTCTGAGAGGTTTTCTTCTATCCTTCCTTAGGCTCAATATTCTGTGTTCTTCGCATTTGTCTGTTTCCGGTTTTTTCGGTATTACAATCATTATAATTTTCTCGAAGACTTCTGATATCTTTCCGGTGTCGTAGCTATCTTTGATTATTCCATAGAGGGTATCCTTCGTGCGAAATATAACTTGATTTTATAAATTCAAAAATAAGCGATTTTATTCTAATTAATTTTATGAAATGAACTTCTTCGTGAAATGAATGCATAGCACGATGCAGTTGCATTTGATGAAAGATGACACGTTTGCCTTTCCTCATAAAATAGCTCTAATACCATCTTCTATTAGTTAGAGCGTAACTATTGTAATTTACCTGAAGATGTCACGCTGTAACGAAACTTAGGTCGTATTAAAACTATTTTATGTGGACAAATCAAGCGTCTTATTTCATCATGCTGGATTCCCACCATTTGTAACCTGAAACATAATTATGCACATTATTTGTTCTACGTGTGTATTGCCAATGTATGCGTAGGGGAGATACCTGTAGATGTTTCGGGATCGATGTTATGTATGCAGGTAACGTGCAATCCTCGACACTTGAAAACCTTTCAAGAGCTTAAAATGGGAACATCGGTCAATCCGGAGTGAGGACCTATAAGGAAGGCACTAACTCGCATCTCCATGGAAAAGGCCCTTCCTGGTGACCTTGTTTGAGGAGCTCTTCTTCTGCGATTTAATCATAGGCACTTTAAACAGAAAACAACAAATAAAAAACTGAATTCAAAAATGTTTCAACCTCTATAAAAATATAGCCATTTTCTCCTACCGTGATTTTTATGCGAGTTTTCCTAACTTTTTAAAATAAAATGCTGTAATTTATATTTAAATTAATTATATCCGCAGCGTCTGAAACCATTAAGGAGATCTATGGTCAGTTTTGTATTTTCAATTCTGTCCCGATCCAGCATAAATGATATGATGGGAACTACTCGGAAAGAGATTTGTCTTCTTCCAACCGCTTTCTCTCTTTTCGTATGAATACAATCTTCAGATATTTTCAAATAATATGGAGCGACGTATTGATTAAAAAATGACGTGGTTTATACGTTTGTCACTCAAATATTGAGATACGAAATTAGCCATTTTCCTTTCTTCATAGTGTAGAGGCACCATTTATACTGTTCCCTTTGGGACTGACATGGGTCAAAAACGTAGTTTTTGGCTATTTCAAACATAAATAGACTAATTTTCCAAAGAAACTGCGGGAGATGCCGGAACAGTAACTTTTAACGGAGTCATCCGCTAATGTGCATTTCAATGCAACAATTTCAGAGTGTATAAATCATTCACCTCGATTGGGATTCAAACTTAGATCCGTCAATATCCGTGAGGATGAAAAAGCCCTAAAACGGCTTTAAAAGCCCAAAAATTTCAGAGGTCAAGAGGAAACCTCGATAGCATAACTGGCTAAAGCACTCCAAGCTCGGCAGTCCAACGCTCTCCCCCTGGACTACCGCGACCCACATTTATATATATATATATATATATATATATATATATATATATATATATATATATATATATATTTGCGAGTAATGTCACTATCTCTTTTGTACCTGATGCTATTGGGAGTATAATTTTTTTTATCAACGCCTGATGGGTTGAAGTCGAGGGCAGAGATAGAGGCACCTTCGACGAAAGCAAAGCACGCCACTGATAAAACGCATTGACTCGCACCTGTTAATGTTGGGAAGATCGAAATGGCGAACGTGTCTCGCGCCTAAGGAGGGAATTGAAATCCTTTAGACGCCCGAGAGACAAGGGTTTTACAACTGGGCACTTCACCACTGCGATCTCGTGTTGCGAGTGCGGAATTCCCAATGATTCATCCTCGAAGTATCTCGTCAGCACCATTCCCTTACTCACTTGAACTGAATGAACGAAAGAAAAAAACAATGAAGATTATAGCGGTGGCATGTCAACGAGAATTATGTGTTTTCATCCGTATGCTCCCCTTTTCCCTCCAATTGCCATCAGCGCCGATGAGACGCTTGTGGAGACTGTCAACCAATCCGTTCACAGATGTCACAGTTCGAAAGTCACTGAGCAAACCCGATGAGATCACCCCTTGCGTGTATCCGTAATCCTATCAAAATTGGTCATTCGGTTGATAGGGTCCGTACACATATCCTTCACCTTTTTGCATGATCGTAACGCTAAGAACTCGAACAATTTTTCCAGGGTCAAGATCTGTTATTTTTTCAGGATAGTAACCAATGCCTATAGCTCTACACTCCCAAGTTACTGGTTTCAAGTGCACATCATCCAGCTTACGTATATTTCCGTCATCGACGGTCAAAATGAATACTATTTTCAGACCCCAAAGGAGAGATTAAAATTAAGCATTCCATGGGAAATATTTATTTCCTATGACATGGTACTATTAGCTTTTTCCCACCGATTAAGTCATTGTTTTATACAATTAATTCATTAACTAGAGTGCATTCCGGATTACAGTACGACACTATTTGTAGTTTTGTACATATTTAAAATTAACGTATAAATGTGTTTATTTAAATATTATATTCATTAATTCGTTAATTAATACACTTACGTGCAGTATTTCAGTGAAACAATGAGTAACTAAAGGAGAGTTTCGACCCTGGTGAGGCCTCTGACCCCCGTCAGCATCAATCAAGCTGTGAGATTTTTTGCGAACCAATCCTTGCTGGAAAAACGTAGGAGCAGAGCTAACGGCATTCCCCACTTGCTTATAACCCTGATGTGCGAATTTCGCAGACCATGTTAAATATTAGTACGAAGTGAGCTCATTCACCAAGGCCAACAGCGGGTTGATTACTGTTGTTGGTAATCTATGAAGTATACAAAATTATAACCCTCTGTTGAATTACTATCAGCAAATATAACGCACTTATTTTGTAAATTTGAGTATACATGGTTCCACAGAATAATATATGTAAAACTCGTACTCTATGTAGTTGCCCAATGAACTACTTCTTTGACGTAGTGGAAGGGCTTGTGTGTGCTCATGGTAGGGTCACCCATGCCAAATAGGTGGAAGGGTAGGAGCCAGAATAAAGATATCCCGTTCAGCATCATTACCTCATTGAGGCAGCTGCAAAGCTGTCTAACCCCAGTGCGGCGACCTTTTAAACTACTGCTGATGAATGCCCCTGGAAACCATCCCAAGAGTACCATGATTTATAATATTGAGAAAAAGTGCCCTAGCAACCACGGGACTCGGCCCAATTGGCCGTGTGTCGTGCCCGACAGCGGGAGAGGTAAGGCGTCCACAGTCGTCTCACGAAATCCTAGAAAAACAAAAGCGAATGTAATAGCACAGAAAACATATAAGAGGGCCAAATAAGTTATAATATAATATAATATAATATAATATAATATAATATAATATAATATAATATAATATAATATAATATAATATAATATAATATAATATAATATAATAATATAATAATATAATATAATATAATATAATATAATATATATAATATAATATAATATAATATAATATAATATAATATAATATAATATAATATAATATAATATAATATAATATAATATAATATAATATAATATAATATAATATAATAAATATAATATAATATAATAAATATAATATAATATAATATAATATAATATAATATAATATAATATAATATAATATAATATAATATAATATATATAATATAATATAATATAATATAATATAATATAATATAATATAATATAATATAATATAATATAATATAATATAATATAATATAATATAATATAATATAATATAATATAATATAATATAATATAATATAATATAATATAATATAATATAATATAATATAATATAATATAATATAATATAATATAATATAATATAATATAATATAATATAATATAATATAATATAATATAATATAATATAATATAATATAATATAATATAATATAATATAATATAATATAATATAATATAATATAATATAAATATAATATAATATAATATAATATAATATAATATAATATAATATAATATAATTTTTTTAAATAATTTTTAAAAAACTTTTAATTTTTATCAAATCATATTTTGACGAAATTCACTTCTGTTGAAATGAAATGTTGAAACTTATTTCATCTGGAAATTAAACCCCATGGGACGAATTAGTAAAACAAATGGGTGAAATAAACGTCTCATTTTACAAAATTGTAGCAAGTTTGTTATATTGATAATTCGATTAACATACAATTCAATTCACCATGCAATATGTTTTGATTACTTCTATTTTGTTATTTTTGTGGCACAATATATTGTGAGAAAAAGTATGGAGCCATCGTCCAAGAAAATTTCTGCGCGTGTTACACCTACCACAAACTTTATCCCATATTTAGTCACATTCTCCGGAGGCAAAATATATTTGCGTATTCTTGAAATAAATAATCCCCGGGATACACGATATGAAGTGCTTTTCATTTAAATGTTTTAATTAATTTTATGAAATACGTTTTAGTCAAAGTTATCCAGATGAAATTATTCGAAATTCTGCTCTATCGCTCGAAAAAAATGAGAAAAAAGAACTAATATTTTTATTTCACATGAAATGTCAATATGTATTTATTTAATCCCTGCTCATAGCATATGAAATCGGGAGTTTCATGGTGGTTGATTTCAGCTTAATTTTCACTTTCAAGCATTAAGGGCCGTTAATGCTTTAGGGGTGGAAATAAGAGTAACTGTAGACATTTGTGAAACATGTGAGTAAATTAAAACAAAAAAATAAATACATCTGAAGAAAAATACCTTTAATTCAATAACTTTTCTTCAAAGTTAATTATCCTGAGAGGCAAAAGGACACTAATAAAAGTGAGTATCATGCTAATAGAATATTTCCTCAATTACGGTTTTTTTATCAGTTTCGTACACATAATTTCAGGGTAATTGGTAATTATTTTCAGTAATATATTTGTTACAACATGTAGTATGATAACAGGTACTCATAAAAGAACATCTACGATGAACTAACAAAAACATCAATTTTTAATCGAATTGTGTAGTAATTTCATATTTTACTGGAATAATAGCTCATAATTCATTTCTAATCTGAATTGGCTATCTTTAAAACTCAACTTCCAATTTTAGTATTCTTAACCCTTGGGCAATCCATGCTAAATTTATTGAATGTAAACTTATTTGAAAAAATGCAAACTCATTCTTACTTTGATATATTCCGTATTCGCAATATTTGATTGTTGTGTTGTAATTAACCGGTTGTCTATGTTTTTCATAATAGTAGACATTAAGAAAAATATTCACCCACCGGAATCTAAAGTTATTGGAGATAACTGCAATCATTTTCATATGTAACAATGACCTACCAATCAAGATACAGGTCGCGTTACACATGTAATTCAATCACATTTCCCACTCCTATCGGTTGGAGTGGAATTAATGTACTTGGTGTAGATGTAGAGAACGCTAAGCTTTGCAGCGAAACCGGTCTCAGTGCTCTCCAAGCTGAGGAAGCAGCAGGACGTTAATTATTGTAAACCTGTGCGCGCCGACCGAGTTACGAAAGACCAACCTAGCGGTAATTTCAAGTTAACTTTTCCAAAGTATAGAAAATGAACCTGATTGTTTGGACAGCGTCATCCCTGGTGATGAAACGTGGGTTTTTGAATAAGACCCAGAAACAAAACACCAAAGCTCTGAGTGTCTCATCGGTCAGTCTCGCAAGCCTAAAAAGGCAATAATGAACAAATCAAAAGTGCAAACAATGCTCATTATTTTTTTCGGCAGTAAAGGAGCGGTCCATTAGGAGTTTGTCCCTCAAGAACTGACATTTAACGCTGCCTGCTACGTGGATGTGCTGGAAAGACTCCGAAAAAGGGTCATCGGGACGAGGAAAGACATCTCCGCTTGCTGGCAACTCCATCACGACGACGCACCTTGCCAAAAGCGCTACGAGTCCGTTCTATTCACTCACTCAGCAAAATGCTGCCAATATCTACAGAAACACGAACGTGCTCATGTACCAGTCATGAGACCACAAGCATTGTTCAACATTCATGTGTAGATGTTAAATACATTAAATTCCTAAGTTAAGATTTAGTTATGAAACTGCTTGAAGAAATTATTGAACATTTAACTAGTGAATTTTTACCAAGGCTCAAATGTCGCATATGAAAGTGGCCGGCACTCATTTTATGCGAACTCTGTTGTTAGCATTCATAAGGGATCCAATGTAAATTGAAAAATTGATCAGAATGCAAGTCCACTAGTGGCGCCAGCATGAATCACAAGTTTCCATTACAAATGAATGCTGAATCCACACGTGAATATCAAATGTTACTCACATAATACAAACAAAACAGGATTGTTCATATGATTATGAAAACAATATTGACTTGTGGCAGAAATCGTTTCTTGTTTTTATAGGTTTACCTTGCAATTCACGATTTTTACGTTCACTAGAATTTTATTTTGTTATCTCGTGGGTTTTTGAAGAGTTGAGCGCATTGAGTTCAGAAATGTTACAACTAATGCTTAAGGTTTAGTTCAACTTAGTTTTTTTGGCTATATTTTTTGCTGTATTTTTTTGCTGTAGGCAGTGCACATTAACTTAGTAAAATGCTAAAATTTGGCTAAACATATGACGGCCTCGCCCGTTTTATATTTTAGTATATCCCGCGTTTTTTCTGTTTATTCATCTAGTTATACTGCAGGACAAATCCCCCAATAAATACAATAATTTAATATGAAAGCGAATACTTGTTTTTGGTGAAAACTATATTTGGATTCAAGGTTATAACCAGGCTTAACAAAACAGTCTAGAAATCGTGTCCCTATTTCTTAATCCTGCTTCCATATCACGTTTTCTGATTGCTCTGTTGCGAATGTATCCCATGGCAACCATTTTGAGTTGTTTCAATGGGACAAGGAAGCGGGAAAAGAGAAAGTTTTAACTCCAGAGCTGATAAGATATAACTTTAGTAGAAAAGTGTACTCTTATTTTCAATTTGAAATGCTGTTTGTTTCTACGTGACCTAAAAACTATGCACCATGAACACCCGACAAAATCCCTGTGAAAGCTTAAAGTGCCTGTGAAAGAAAAAACGCCTGAACGAAAAAAATCCCTGTGAAAGAAAGAACGTCCTCGTCTGCCAACCCAGAGGTCACGGGTCACCCGCCTCGGTGGTTTTTCCGCCGACTAGAGCTAGGGTGTATGAAATTGTCAATTTTTTTTATATTAATGTTCAAAGTCCGATGTAAAGGTTGAATTGCTGTTTTCGGACTAATGCAACAAAAATAAATCTGATTGTTGTCTCTGCTGTGTGCTGCAAATACAACTGTAAGCTCAACAACATTGACTTAAGAAGCACACACGATCGGCATAAGAAAACTACCATCAAAGCGAATGACAGTTTGTTGATTTTGGGAAAGAGTTGGAAATGTGAATGTCAAATTGCAATGATTACGGCTTTAACATTCGACCGTTGCCTCTGAACGTATGTGAGCTGTGGTCAGAAAATGACCTTGGGGAACGAGCGGAGACAAATGGGGTGGCAGGCTACCTTGCAGTTAGTGAGAAGATGACGGAATAAATCAACGGGGATTAGGAGCTTTGGAGTTTGGACGAGGAACGGCAAAGGCGGAGAGGTGAGCAGATCGAAGGGAAGTGAAAGGGCGTTGAAATTGACGGGGCGTGCTGGATATGACAGGCGTGTCGGAGTTAAAGCTTTCGAAAGTAAACCCTTGTTAGCAAGGAACCAAAATAAAAACCAATAAAAGGCGATTTAAGTGGTTACAACGGGAGACATTCATTAAAGTTCACTCACACCCTATGACGATATTAATTTGGGTTAGTCTATCAGATAAATAGAAATAATTGAACTGTTAAAGCATTGACGATGTTGAAACAGAAGTCGGAGAAATAATTTGGCCGTAAATAGATTTGACGCCGAATGGTGCGCTTAATAATTAAGGCAGGTCTAACCACACAATTATCGGCTCCTTTGTTATAGTTACTTTAAAGTTAAACAATCCATACAGCTTTACACTTTGAAATTTACTAAAAGGAAAGGATAAAGCAAACGGAACATTTCCACGGGATGCTTCAATAAAATAGACCATGGTTTTGACACTGGACAATCGTCATCAGTTATTCTTATTTCCTTTAATTTAAATTATCAATGAAAATGCTAGATATCTTCGCAGACACATTAGTTCCCACCACCATGTTCCAGCAATCTACCAGGAGATTTTGCAAGTTTTAAAGGTCTTTGCTTACTCTCCCATAGTTATTATTTTGCCTTGATAATTCATTTAACCCATTATTTTAGACTTATGAGTTACTAGAGGATACTTACTTATTGTTAGACTGCCACTTAAAAGTTTTTCAAAATGAGCTTTCTTGGTTTTGCATTTTTTTCTAAATGACTAGCCAAAGTTTTAAACTAGAAACCTTATTAAATCTCTTGAAATGATTTTAGACTTTCATGTAAATTGCTGGCCCCTCAAGACGAGAACTATTATCTGTAAGCTTAGGATAAGGTAACCTTTGGTAAGGTTACCTTTGATTGAAGGTTTATACAAACATCCGTCCCTCAATTGTACACTGTTAATATCCATATGTTTGATGAATCTTATTGGTCCTATTTCATTAATTTCCTCAGTTGACGAAATGGACTAATTTGATTGCTCTCAGCCCAGTTCACTTAAAGACATCTCTCGCATGTAATTGGGTATCTTAGTGTACGACATTTTGGAAGTGACGTGACGAATATGAATGACGACAATAATAAAAATTAAATTCATAGGGAGTTGAAATTGCCACCGGTTTAAACAAAGACAACATTTTTGTTATTTCGACTCTAAAACAAGGGCAGTGGGGAAGTTTTACGTGATTCATTGCCGCTTTCAATCCAGTGTATTAGGTAACTTCCACAATGCAGTCAATTCTTGTTGATTTTGATGCATTCATACATAATGTCACCGGCGAAAAACATGAGAAAATCCTAATTTTATTTATTTCCGATGAAGATGGCAGGCGTTGTAATCTAGTGGGTATGACATTCTGCTCCAGACTCCTTAGTCCCTGGTGATACGTTTGGACAGCCACGTCTAATTCAAGATTAAGGTTGAGACTTTTTAAGGATACCAGAACTACATGATAAACCAAATTATATCAAAAAAATAATTAGGCTGCCTACCTTTAATAGGTGACAATTAGACGCCTTTGGACTTTGTCAGAGGAAAGCTCAACTCTCACATATCCAAACCAATCTAAAATGATATTATTTCCGTAACGCAGCTAAAAGATTATATGGAACGTTATGCAAATTATTTCAAGGGAAGCAGTTTTAATTAATCCATGTTCAGCGAAAGGGTTCTTGAGAGTTTATGAAACACATTCCAAGGGTTGGTGCCCGTGGAGTTATTACGCGTTGTTTACCTCTGATTCAAGCTCCGTCTCCTCGCTATCAAACCTAATTTCTTCAAAATAACTCTCCATATCGCCATACTCTCCACGCCCTTCTGTCTTATGTGGTTGATCACCACTGGGAAATGCCTGATAGTTCTATCGATTTGCAACTTTGAGTAAGGACGGATGAGAGGAGGGCGAGACTTGAGACTTGATTAGGGAAATATTTAAAATTAACAGATCCGGTAATGACTTGGTCGCAGGTCATTAAAGGATGTGCTAATGCATTATTTATCCTATCGTAGGATTTTAATTGCTCAAGGATAGGCGTTGGAATCAATACAGAGGATTGATTTTGGGAAATTACCAAAATTTAACATGTGATCAATGTTTATTAATAAGTGAATAACGATAATAATTTCGAAAACATCCCATTTTTTTATTTCTGAACGAGTATACTATTTTAAAGATTGTTATGGTAAGTCCCTCTGGAATATGTTTGGACCATGAACCTTTGGTGATTGAATGTCGGTATTAACTTGAGTAGTTTTGAGTGTTGATATATCCCAGGGAGTGGGTCGCGGGAGGGGGTAGACCATTGGATAACCAACCGGAGGGTCCCGGTTTCGATTCCCGGGCAAGTCTCTGGGCACCTGCAGCTCCACCCAAGCTATGGGATTTTTCGGCTACCAGGTCTTCCTAGGAAACCATAACCGGCACAGGGAAAGGAAATGGCCTCCCTTCTCTGATGTGTGAATTTCAGACGTCAGAATTTGAACTCTACGATCACCTACCAAACCGACCTTCCGGTTAATTACTGTGTTTATGGTTTTACATCCCAGAGACAAGGGACGAATCAAACTTTTACTCACCTAACTCCTCTTGTCTTAGATTAAGGTAATCCTTTCCACTTCTGGAAGCTCAATTGCAAAAGATCTAGAAAATAGCCAATATTGCCAATGGAATACATAATATAAATGCATTACAAAAACATATTTATTTAGTCTCGTTTAATTAATTCGTAATTTAAAAGTTGTGATACATTAATCGGTTATTATGAGTCATATTCCTCACCTGTGTCCTTGGGGAAGAGACCGTTTTATGTTGCATGTCCATGTGGTAGTGAAATTTCGCCTTCCTACTTTCTAATTGTACGTAATTGGATAAATTTCATACTACATTCTAAGGTGCTATTATTCGTGAGATACTAATATATGCTTTTGCATGCGTGCAGAATGGAAGGATTTTTTGCATGAATTCTTATGCCACGGTGGGTATAGTTTTACATGTATGTGTTTATTTTGCGTGTGGTGGTGTTCCTTTTTACGGATGGTGAGCTAACATCCCCCTGCCACACGCCCTTGCGGTGGCTTGCGGGTTATTATGTAGATGTTTACTTAGTTTATTCCACACCTTTGAAATGTACCGTAAGTATTTTTTAAATATTTCTACCTTTACGAATATTCTAAATCACTGCAATAACCAACCAAAGTTATCAACTCGAAGATTTGTTTTAATATTCTAGATTCTACAAACTTACATGATTTAATCATGATTGGATACGTTTGGCATTTTATCCGACGGCAAGTGTGTGGTGTAAATCGACACATTAGCAAAACGGACGCCACAGTATGAGTAAAAATTCCTAAAATTGGCACTAATCAGCCTTCAAAAAATTAGAAGCGATGAGAGATGTTTCTTTTAAAGTGTCATTTACAACTTATACTTTAAAATTTTGGAAAAATGGGCACCTTAATAGGTGTTGGGTTTACCTGAAATTGGCAATAATTAACAATCCAGAGATGCCCTATTACAATTCCGATCTTGAATCTCAATTAAGAAGCCCCAAACGCTAGGAAATAAAATTGCCATACTCTTTCAATGAAATACCATGTTATAGTAGCAGCGATGGAATACCATTCGTACGATTGAAGCGTCTGCAATGATCTCCGCAGTGATGTGAAGGTAACTTCAGTATTTTCGGATTTCTTCTAAGATGACTTATTTTCGTGAACGACAGTTTTCATTCCAGCCGTCATTTTAAGGATCTGTCGGACCTGGAGATGTCGACTGGAATTTCAGCGAAACTGTCATCTGGCGAGATGAATCGACGAGGGAAGACGGCGAAAAACTTTGGAATAGCTTTACAAGACTGCCACTTTTGGCACGTTCTAGACAATTGGGTTTACCTTGTGGAGATAAAAATCAAACCATGTCATTCATTTCTTAAAAAAATATGAAAAATATCAATATTTTAACTTAAAACGATGATGATATACTTTGATATTCAGAAATAGCAATCATCAATTAATCTTTTAAAGCCATAATTCGGATTTTGATTGGAATTTCTCATGGTATTTTCGGTGGTTTAACCTAAAATTTAGGATGTGGACAGAAAGCTCCGTATACCTGACCCTAAAGTGATGCAATTACATTCTTCTTAGTGCACAAACACGCTTAGTACACGAAGGTCACTGTGTGAGCGTGTGATTCCAAAATAGTTATCACGCATTCACAATACATATTATATTCTAATACGGGTAATGACTATTTCTCGAAAATGCACCTTATGACTACAGTAAAATTTCATGTATTCACATTTTTTGGTGTGAGAAATTCATTCTTAGTTTCTCTAATAATGCTTCTTTCTCTGCTATTTAGAATAGTTTCACTACAATTTTTTATCCGCACATTAGTCGTATCTCAGTGGTTCCGCAGGCTTTCCATACGCATCCTTCCTGTTTGGATTTTTCGTGAAGGATATCAGTTCAAATTTCTTACACTTTTCCAATAAACGTATTTTCACACTCTACCCGATATTTTTTCCGAAATATATCATGTATTTCATTTATTATTGTTTTTTCAATACATTTAATTTATTATTTTCCTATTATCACTGTAATTTGTCCTAAACTCTTTTTGTTGTGATTGCTGACGCATTTATGCAAGTAAATTACGAGGGCTTAGGTGGAAGATGGAACATTTTAGTCTCAAACTTGCCCCCAATATAGACGTTTTATTATTTTTTATGTGAAAGGTCCACGGGAAGCCATATCTACCTCAAAATCTATGGAAAATCAATAGTTTATTCGAAATGGAAACATTTGTTTCTCTCAAATCTTGCCAGGTCACATGTATCGTCTTCTGTGTGCTAAACCTTTAGTTTTCGAGAACATTTATCTTCACGATTGTCATTCTCTTTTCCTTCTGTGCGAGAAAATACATGAATTGTATACATAAATCAGATTAAATTAAGCTTTGGCTCGTATAAAAAATCTTTGCAGCTGTCAAGAAACTGTTTGAGCCAAATAAAAACTAGAATTCTAATTATTAAAAATATTAGATTTTCAAGTGTGTGCAGGTATTGGCATACGTGAGTGCGCAGTTTATTTGGGTAAGCAATTTTATAATTACCTTGTTATCTTATATATACGCCCAACAAAGTTCTCGTCATACATTTTTACTTTGGTGATTTTGACATGCTTTTAAACTCATTGGAAATAACATAGCGAATATAACTCTTTGTGGCAAGAAAATTAACGACTCATTCCCTCTTTGCCTCACTCGGTGGTCTTTGATCTAAACTGTAAAGTGAATATCCCTTGAAAATTTTACCTTGGAAAAAGCTCCTTGGAATTTCAACGAAATTCGGTGAATTTGCCGTTTTATGATGCAAGAAAAGTAATTTGGTTAGGTTTCGACCATGGAAAAATTTGGCGAAGGGAATTTTTAGTATTCTATTAAAGAATCGTAACTTATTTGTTAAACAAATATAGAGGGATATAATTTCTGGGTTACGGGCTCGTAATTTTTTATAATAAAAGTATCAGAATTTTTCTCAACTATTTTACTTTATTTCAAACATAATGAAATTTATCATTCCGTAGTTGTTTCAATTTTATGTTCCCGTGATTGAGACGATATGACTCGTAAACAACATGGCAATATGAATTAGAGGGAAACACTTTTTAAAGGAGAGTAAATTTCACAGTCTAGTAACGACTCCTCCCGGGTAACGATTTTAGTGCTAAAAGGATCAGAGAACTCTTGCTTTCCTGATCTTCCTCTTACTGATGACACAAGGTTACTAATTAGTCCACGTAACACCATTTCACGGCTACAGTGGTGTATTTCAATTAGTATTTTTCATTAGTGCCAGAAATGTATGTGATAAGAACTATTATTAAAGGTTTGAATGAAAATGTAGTCATAGAGAGTAATAATAATCCTACCTCGCTACTTAAATGACACCTACTGCTATGTTGTTCCGAAATGAATTTCGTGATCAATTCCTTCTACAATTCATCGCTATGGCTGTGTGTGTTTGATACATCCGATCACAGCTTGGCAAATGATCTAGCATTTCTCAATTTCTCCATGATTATAAATCACAGGTATGCGATGAATATTATTATTTTTAGTCCATCGTTTAAGATAGTTTTGGTGGGGCAAAGGGAAGGTGGGACTTGTCTCATCTAACATAACACAACCTGACATCCAACATTATAATAAACTCCTCTTAAATTCCGTATACTTTTTTCCTCCGTTCATTCCGTCCAACATTCCGAGGCTATCCTATTTCTTCCCCTTCCTTGTTTTTCCAACGCTCTCCCCTCTATCACAGTCTTCAAAATCACATTGCCAATCAAAACTTTCTGAATCCATATTTCCTCCCTCCTTTTGATTTATCCCAACGTTCCTCCCCCCCTCCATTCCTAGAACTTCCTCGTATGTTTTCTTTTCAGTTCACTTCACCTTTTCCATCTTTCTCCCGCCATTCAAAAGCGTCCAGTCTACGCCTATCATCTTGCTTGATTGACCACGTTTCCGCGCCGTACAAAACCTAGTCCCATATTAATGTTTTGATGAGCCTTTTCTTAATCCCTTTGCTCAACGTCCCAGTCATCAATTCCCTCCTTCTTATCAAAGCCGTTTTGTTTAATCCAATTCTTCATATAATATCCCTGCAACTTTGACCATTTTGGTCCAGAACACTTCCGAATTAGGTAAAGTGTTCCACTTGCTCTACTTTAGGCCCTCTTATTTTGATATTTAATTAAGTCTTTCCTTTCCTGGAAAACCGCATAATTTTTGTTTTCTTCATATTAAATTTCACCCGATAGAATTCTATTTTTCTTGATAACGATGATTGATTTAAGAATTTGTTTGAATCAACTAATATTTGAAGGCTTTAAAGAAGCGCTAAATTTTTAAATGTATATAAAAATTAAAAAATGCATGGTCTGAGCAGCCGTATCTTATTCAAGACCTTAAATGAAAGAAAAAAGATTGGATGAATTACGGAGGAAGGGCTAGGAAGAATTATGAAAATCAAGTAAGTTAAATGTTAATGGAAGGGATTGGAATGTATCTCGAATAGTTAAAGAGGTATTGATGGGATTTAGAGGGAGCAGGATAGTTTGGAAAGTTACCACAAATCAATCATCGGGAGCACAATCTGCGATGGTAAAAATATAGGCTGGATTTATAAAGTAAAGAGATACATAATTTCGAGCGTCGAGACCCTACTTGAGGGAATCCTTGGAAAACAATTTTCCGGATAATAGCCTACCTTTACATATTGATGTGTTTCCTTTCAATTCAGATATTTTATATGGGCATATTCATATCAAAATTCTAACCTTCACCTTCCGACGGATCTCATGGTCCATAAATCATCGTCCTGTAGCCTTTCGCCCATTGATCCCGAAACTATCAGACGCAAGCTAAAGCGAAGGCATTCCGCTGGACGTCTCAAAAGAGATATCCCTTATTAAGGGATCGATAGGCCTTATGACGTCCTCTTGTGTCAGGGGAAGATAAAACGATTTTGCACATCAGGAATATTGGGATTGAAGCGCAGGTCCGTTGGGGAAGGTCGGGAGGGGATCCAGCAGTTTGGAATCAATAGAATGCCGGAAATGGACTAATGGCTGGCGTTAGATGGGGAGAGACCGTGGGAGTGAGTGTGTTTTTGGTAATGGGGCTATTAGGTCGGAGGTTGCCGTCTCTTTGAAGGTCGCCTCCTTCACCCCCCCCCTTATTACGCATCCTTCCCACGGTATTGAAAGTGGAGGAGAAAAAAACAAAAAGGGGTAAGGATATTCAAAAAGTAAAACTACCCTTAAAGGGACGTCTTCTTCGTTCAGGATGGAAATGTGGGTATTTAGGGTGTATAAAGGGCGACGAACGATTTTCTATCCCATTGTGAAGAAAATTCACGAGGTAAATACGTGCGCACATCTTGTAAAACATTCATTTATTGCGTTGAAAATGTGATGCTGTCGCATTAATACGATGCAAACGTAACGCTGAAAATCAATTTTAGGAATTTGGTTGAAGTTATTCGAGAGAAAAGGGTTGGCATTATATTAAATCAATTCTTGTTATAAGCCACCTGAATCAAAATCAGTCACCTGAATCAAAATCAATGGTCCTCGGTATATCCATAGACTTTTATACCATTCACCAGCCAAATATTAGAGGCACGAACCGAAAAAGAAACAGAAAACAAATTTTTCTCGAGAGAAACATTTGTCAGCAGCTCTGGATAACGTTTCTTGCCTAACATCAGTGGATAGCTTCGCATCAAATACGTTTACTTTGTATCAAATGGCTTTACTTGTACTCCCGGACCTTATCTATTTGATTGGGCAAACTAGCTTTCTCTCTGTAGGTTTCTCTCACATTTATTAAACATACTTAGTTCAATCTTACCCATTGTTTCCCATGTGTGCAGCAGTTTCATCTGGAAGTATTAAATTTTAGTAAGGGTTAAGCCATTTATCATACTGTCATGGATAACCTCGATAACATTTACTTTGAAGGGATAATAATCATTTTTCGCAGGGTTTTATTTCTTCATTTATTATTTTCCTCCCCAGAATACCTCATAAGTCGACGAAGAGGCGTGTGGCGTGGGTGATTCATTCTGTCATTCGTACACAACTATTAGCTCATTCATAAATGATACATTAGCTCGAACACAAAAAATACACGTACCCTTTGGGCTATCACACCACCTGTAAATAAAATATAAATGTAATAGAAATCAGTAGAGGACCGATCAAGGATTTCTTACCATTTGAGGGCGTAGTGAAAAAATGAAAAACTCTTGCATGATGAGCAGGAGGTTACTTTGAGAAAAGCCCCAGTTTTAGAAAACGGAGACCCTTTAAGAGTCCGAACGAATTTCGGGGCTAACAGTTTTCTGCAGGCGAGAGAGGCGGTGGCAGGACAGAGAGGGGTATCTAGCCGTCCGCATGACTGACGTTTAATCAAGCTTTGAACATTGGGGACACGAACTCGTGGGTATGCCATGACACGCCTAGAGCCGTGGACTAGAGCCAGGATGCCCGAGAAGCACGACCCGGCGCGGCCCCCGCGCTCCAAACAGACTCGTCCAAGGATGCGGGGAGTCGCATAACTACAAGTTTAACACTATCACACGCTTACGATCATAGATATATTTCGTGATATTTCGGTGAGCTGCACTCAGTCTCACGGAAGTTGAAGTTTCCCAGTTATGTGCGAACTCAGCGTCGGGAAAATTACGTGCGACATTTTGTGTCCATTTAAAATTAGGTGGCATCCACCAGCAGAATACGTGAATAAACCATGAGTTATTTTCTTCTGCGTGTTTCATTCTTGCTTAATAACTTTATTGCCACCACGAGTGCTTCATATTGGTGTGTGTGTATATATATATATATATATATATATATATATATATATATATATATATATATATATATATATATATATATATATATATATATACACACATATATATATGTATATATATATATATATATTTATGTATAATGTATAACACTTAGCACTAGTGGACACAGACAAAAACACAGAAACACACAAAAAAGAGACTCACTATTTTGTGTGTTTCTGTGTTTTTGTCTGTGTCCACTAGTGCTAAGTGTTATACATTATTATTCACGTCCGTGAGACTTTCAAAAAGTGTTATATATATATTTATATATATATATATATATATATATATGCATATATATGTGTGTGTGACATTAATTAAACAATTCAGCATGTGGACAGTGACATGCTGTGTCGAAAACACTGAATAATGTCATCCGAAGGATAAATTATAAATATTTTTTTTATTTGATAAAAATTGTCAATACCTCCTGGCTTTTATCCCGTGTGAATAGTTAAGCAAAAAATTGTATTTTCCAACTTTTTATGTGCCTATTGATGAAATTCCCTGCCAAACCCCAAGGGTGAAACACGTTAGCGCACGAAATACCCTCTCTCTCTACCAGTAATGTAGAAAATATGGTTATACAAGTATTGTGTCTTCAATATTTATACCTAGCGTTCGGTTTGCTGATATTTTTGTCAGTTCTGATATAGTTGACGACTCAGTGCTTTGAGAGAGTACTTTGAGGAAGTTTATGATCCCATTACCACATAAACTATCAAACTAGGGATCTTATTTATGATCTTTAATATAAGTAAGCTAACAAAAATACTCCGTGAGAGATTTTAATCTTTTGAAACTTAGCCATTCGAAGATCGCACACTAATGGAATTGACTTACGACGACCATTTTTACATTTACACGATTTGATTTTCACTATTTCTTAGAGTGAATGGAAATTTTTTTCAACCAAAGTTTACCTCGCGTCGTAGCCCTTTCGTATTTGCTGCAGGCGATTCCTGAATATTCATTAATTGATTTCATTCAGGAAGTGCAGATGATTGATGCGTGACACCTTCGGCTCCGCTCTCAGTAAATTGGCATTTTGGGAGCGCATTCAGGAACAGAGTTTAGAGCAGGGGGGTCTTTATTATGCGGCAAGCGTTGTGGAAATATTCAAAAAAGGAATGATGCGAGAAATGAGCAAAAAACGGAAATATAATCTACGGTTTGGGTTAAATGCTATTAAGGCACAAGACCTTGCTCGGTTACTGCGTATCATAGGATGAGATTCCCATTTGACTCTGAGACCCAAGATCAGGGTAAGCGCATTGTGAAAATACAATTAAACGCACGATATCTTTAATATAATCAGGATATCTAGTTTGTTTTCATAAACGTTGGTCTAACAGTCAAGATAGGATTTTGATGGACTCTTGGATTCTAAGCTCCGCTGAAATCACCACCAAATACCCCTTGCACCTTATATTACAATGTGCGATGTGGGCAAGGATTTCTTTCAATTTTTTAAGGATAATTTCTAGATGTATTTATTATTTTTTATTTGTCCAATAATGAATTTTTTTTGGCCAATTATTGATTTCCAATGAATAAGAATAATTCTAAACTTTTTTCGCTGTCCAGTTAAACACTGCATTGACGATAGGTTGTCATGTCATAATTACTTACCGAAATTGCATTTCTTTTTGTATTTAGGGAATGTGAGCAATTTGGCGCACGATCATGTCCATAGGTTAATTTTATGATTATTTCAGGCTAAAATTACAAAAAAGAAAACTTTTATCTAAAAGTATATGTGTTGAAAATATTAAGGTTTTCTCAGCACACAATTTACCTTTGGTATAACATATCAATGGTGAAGGTAAACATATACCAATGATGTGTTGTATCAAATATAAGGTTGTATTTTGCGAAGGTACAAAACCTGCTATCATGACTGAAGGTGTCTGAAATCCGTTAATAATCAGTGAAAGAAATTCTGTAAGCCGTTAAATGTTTCAATTTTTCCGACATTTATATTCCATTAGATACAATAAGCAAATCTTGAAAAGCCAAATTTAATTTTAATGATATTTAGCATATTAATTTCACTTTTATTTTATATAAGAATTTTTTGCCCAGCTAGCTAGTCTCTTGTTTATTCTTCTGATATTTTCTTTATTTATTATCCGTGCAATATTTTAATTAGTTAATATTTCTTCATATTGAAATGCTCTAGCGTGAAAATAGAAAACTTGGCATTACTCCTATGTAGCATATGATTCTTTCTTTACCCACAGTATATTAAATTGGTGCAATCGTTTGATGGAGTTAGAATTTACTTTTTATATTCCGTCATTATATTATGGAGCAATTCACGAACGCATATGTTTTTTAAAGAGAAAGCTGCATCTCACTTTTCATTTGGAAATACGACCATTAGACCATTCATGGTAACCATTTGAAAAGGTAAGTGGGGTTATACTCTATTGTGTTTTCTTTTCTGAACGTTACAATTGTCTAGTGTGTCTATTGGTATCCAACTTCCCCTAAGGAAGCCCAACGAGGAGCTAATTTTGCTTGACATCATGTACCAGGGTATAATCGCCATGATCACCATAATATTACAAAGCCATTAAAGATACATTGGGAACTTAAATCTGATAACTAAGTGATAGCAATTGAAACATTTATTGAACTGGAAAACTGTGTATTTAATCGGTCTGACGGGATATTGTTAAAAATCAATGCATATTTAAATGTCTTAAATCTTGTATTAAATAATTGAATGGGACTCATTGCATGCATATTCATGTAGATGCAATACAAGGTAGATTCTATTTACAAAGTAGTTTACGTCGGTTCATTTTTAACTTTGCTTTCAAGATTTACCAGCAGCATTCATAATAATAATATTCTTGAGTCACCTGAAATTTCCGTTCTTGATACAGTTTCCTTGTTTTAACAACTGTCGACCTGTTGCCATTCATTTATGCAAAAATTCATTAATTATTGCGTTTCTTATTGATACTTTCAGGTGAGAGTCTTCTTTCGTTATGCAGTGGGAATAAATACTTTTCTTCTACCATTTACGATCCGAAACTAAGGTATGGTATAATTTAAACATTCTTCATTGAGACGAAATTTAAGAGCATGGAGGTATTTCTGGCTTGTAAGGTGTTAACATGCGGAGTAAACTTTGTTAAGAAATAATGTTTATTATATACTCGTATTTCTTAAAGGCTCCTTTTTCGCATCTTCAGTTTCTTATCGTGTTGCTAAAGGACATATTTTTTTGTTTTCACCTATTTCATGCAAAAAATATATATGTATACAACAGATTAGAATTTTCTTGTTGAATTAACAACCGTTCTATCATTTACTATTTTTTACTGATTGAACATGGTAACAATTACCCTAAGAATGAGTATATTATACAAATTCACCCTATATTTAGCGTATACAGTAGTTATATATTTTCTTGCTGATATTGTTCATCGTAAATAGAACACAGCCAATACCCCGCTGTTTAATGCTTCCACTTCCTGTCAATTTTACAAGTATTTCATTATAAGTCTTTAAAAAATTTCTTTCGATACTTAGTGTGATACTTAGAAAGAAGTTCATCTTCAAAAGAATAAAGCAGTCTAGAAGAAACCAGAATGAAAGAGTGTGTCGTCCTATCCTCACTTAATACCAGGCTTTTCCTAACAGTGTCCACTCCAATAGGGAATTGATTGAAGATACTCTTACACTAAATTGGAACGAAACTCATTGATTTCAAATACCTTCTTACGAAGATTCTCGAGTGACTGAGAGAGCATGATAAGCCGCATATTTCTTCAAATATTCTTTTTACAAGTCACGTATTTCAGCAATCATAATGCATCACCTCCCAACCATCACCTTGAAGGATGTTGGCCTATTAAAACTCAGGAGTCGGAACTTTTCAACCAAAAATGTCAATTTTAGTCATTCATCCCTGAAATGTTGTACACTTTTTCCAAAATTGATGCAATTTCAGATTAAAATGACAGTTTTGGTAACTTTTTATTCTACAAAAGGGATAACTTAAGTTAAATTTGTCTATTCTGAATCGCATTAAAATTATTCCATTGATGTTAAATTGCTCATTAAATCGTAAGATTTTTCATTTAGTGCCTTAACTTACTCCATATAATAAATACTTTAGAGAACTACTTTCAAGGCTAGTTTAAATTCTAATTTAATATATATTATATTTTATACTATTCTTTCTATTCTTAAGTTGATAATAGGTAATAAAAGGAGCCAGGAAAACATTTTTGAATTAAAATTGAAGTACTTGTATGGCAGCTGTCACTTTTCTGCTATCATGGTTGCATATTTTCCAATAAAATGTTTTTATTTTATAGTGGCAGCTTAATTAACCCCTATTATTTTTCAAACATGCTTTGATATTTCGTTCTGGGTTAGAGCAGCATCGCTACCATAACTAGTCATAATCTCTTTGAACTTAAATATTAAAAACCTAATGAATTAATTAAATTCAATATTATTTGCCTGAATGTAGTTTTTACAATGGCTCACAAACGTTGGCATCAATTCTCCATAAATATTTATCGTGTCTTTCATGATCATAATATTTCCTTGTGTTTGTGCTACGTGTACATATCTTGTGTAAACTTTGACGTTTGAGGAATGTAACCAATGACCACGGATTAAGTGTTTATCAGTTAAAATTATATATCTCTTTATCATAGATAATGAAAAGTAGGCAATAATTTTAATTTTAAAAATAGTTTATTTTTTCAATATTTGTTTGTTTTCCATTGATATTACTATAAATAGTTAAGTTATTAATTTATTATATTTATTTTAAGCGCGCAGTTGTCTATTAGATGTGAAAGAAGATGGTATCATTTTTATAGTTACAGGTTGTATGTCGAATTTTTTGTCAACACCTCGACTTCACGCTCAAGTCCGAGGTTGATGGGCAAAATTATCCCGAAGTTGGGTCAGGAATAGTATAGTAAGAATTCTCAAACACATTTGACGACTTAATCAATACCTACCAACAGCAATGAGACTCGTATCCACCCATTTTTTATTTTAAAATTTAAAAAATTGAGTCTTCACCTTCCATGTTCTCGTCAGAAATTACGCCTTATGGATTGTCACGAGAAACCATTGGGACTGATAAATTTTCGCAAAGTTTATAATGCATTTGTAATAGTTTGACACTAGTTTAACAATATATGCACAGCTGCAACCATACGTAATTCAGAGATCTAAAATGAACAGTGAGCGGCTCTCTACATCTCTCAACAATTGAGACAATCTGTGACAGAAGAAATGAGGCTTGAATATTGCGCTGTGACGAGTGTTATTGGTATCATTCATTTTCATGGATTAGTGTCTGAGAGTAGGAAAAAAGACTAACATTTCTGATGCGTAATTATGGCGAGTCAATTTGTCCAAAACAATATTTAGGCAGGGAAATTAATCCTCTGTTTTTTTCCGGATAACCCGAAGCCATTTCCGCCCGCCGACCGTCACTCACTCTTCCCATCCGAATCGCCCACGGGTTCTCGCAGTTTGTATCGGAACCAACACAGTCACCCCTACCACCCCAGGCAAGGAAATAAAACCCTTCATTAGAGGGACGATTCGGCGACCCAGATGGCGGGAGTACCTTCCCTGTCCGCTCACCCTTTACACGAGACACGGGAGAACAAACACGACTGTTACTCCGGCGGTCGGAAGATTTATCCTTCACCGCACGGCCCCGGAGGGCACTGAAAAAATGGATGCGAGAGCAAAAGGAAAACAAGTGATAGGCCAAGGCCGCAGTCGCCTCGTCCCCGCGGGCTATTGTCACGCGGGAGGACGGCACTGGGGCTTTCATTGGTTTCCACGCTGGAAGCATTACGGCCTGCCAAACAACCGCGGGCACTTGCTTTCGCATAAATTTACGAGAGGGAAAGAGAGAGAGAGAGATAGTGAGTGTGATTTTTTTTCGCACATTTCTTTTCCCACTTTTAAATGGCGAGCAAACAATGAGTCGGATGAAAGGGTTATTGGTAAACACATTTCGGTACTGCCGGTGACAGTGAGCTCGAAGGCCCATCATGGTCGCCAACCTTATAGCTTATATTTTGAAAGCAAATGTCTTTTCCTTACTCGTTTTTTTTAGTTTGCGAGCCATTTCGTCTTATTTTTTTATGATAAACTGTCTCAGAGACGCTAATCACACATACATACCTATTGACATTGCAGTGTATGTTTGGAAGAACCACTTAGCATTTAGTTTTGGGAATATTGCGTTCGAAAACAAAATATCGTATGTTTCTCTGATTAGAATGGGGTGTGGTAGCCCAGGTGATAGGAGGGAAATTCTGATCGGAGAGGCTGAGTTTGATTCCGGATGACTCCTGAAGGGACCCTCACCGTTGTCCAAGTTGGGTGTTTTTTCGGGGGGTACCAGATCTTTCGGTGGAACCAAAGATGTTAGGAAATACTTCCTTACCCTGATGTGAGAATTTCACACGCCATTGGGCTCAATACTGAGTGAACTCTAACATTACCTATCAACCTGATAGAGTTTCAAACTGTGGTGTTGGCGGTGGTTCCTGAATCAACGCCTAAGTCGAATGTGTCGTGCTCCCTAAGAATCGCGTATGCAACAAATTTTAATTTTTATAAAAACCATAGATTCCCCCACCGTTACCGATAATCAACAATTTTCACACCAGTTTTCAGTTACTCGGAAAAATTTATTACATTAGAAATGCCATGTTTAACTTAGTGCATAAACTGACTTTCAGTTGGAAATGTTCTTCCTCTGTAATTAATACGGAATTGAATCATTTCCCCATCATAGCTGTCTTTCCTTCCATGGACTAAAGTGAAGAACAATCAATTCGCTTCAGTGTTTGAACTTTTATTAAATTCTTTGAAACTCATTTTCAGCCTTTTGAACATTAATAATATTTACATCCTCTAGATTCGGTTCTAAAAAAATGGCTATTAGTAAGAATGAATTCTACGGCTGTTGAAATAGGGTTACTCCTTTTATTCCCCTGCAATTCATAGTTATTTGGCGGCTCATTCCGTCGTCAAAAGGGAATATACCTGGTCTTTGACGCGTTTTATAGTAGCACTAAGTAAGCAATTTATCAAAAACTATTGCACTGGGAAAAATATTTTTTCTTATTCCAATAATTTATTACATACATGGTTATATCGTTATTTCTACCTCAGTGATAATGAATTCCCTCAAAGTTAAGCCTCATTAAATTAAAATTAAAATAGTGCGTAGTCATAAATTTTTGGAAAAGAACAATCCCAATCCGAACGCCTACTGAATTGGAAACCCGAAATGAAATGTGTATACGCAATTAAATACCTCGGAGTTACCCTCACTCACGATCTCTCCAGAGTAAAACACATTCGGGGAATATGTGGCCAAGCTAACAACAAAAATTAGGATTTATTAGAAGAGTACTTGGTAATTGTGATGAAAAGGCCAAAGAGAAATGTTATCTGTCGTTGGTTAGATTTAATTTAGAATATGCTGCAAATATATGGGATTCTCACGAAGTTAAATTGATTGCCAAATTGAATCGCGTGCGGCGTAGAGGAGCTAGATTAGCAAAACGTTTTATGGTAAACTTAGTGGCGTATCCAAAGTATTAGACCAGCTAGGCTGGGAATCACTCACGGAGCAAAGGTGAAATTACAGATTGAAGCTCTTGCATACATTGGAAGGAAGTATCTTCAGCAGTGATGTTGAAAATGTATTATTAGCCCCATCGTACTGCAGTAGGAGAAATCGTGCCAGTAAAATTAGGGAGATTAAGGGCAGAACAAATGGATTTAAGATGCCATTTTTCCCACGAACGATAGTAGATCATTCATGGTAATAACGTTTTTCGACCATGGTAGGGTCATGTTCGGGTAACATTATTCGGAATATTATTGTGGTGTTCACCCCTGCCACACACCCTTGCGGTGGCTTGCAGGGTATTTATGAATAAATAAAATAAATAAGCCTGAAAACATCGGATAGACTAGAAAAGTGGGGAATTTTGTGGTAACGCTGCATCATCTAAGATAATGCGTACCCCTTTTTGCAGTTGTCATTTCTAAATAAGTTGAAACTTTTGAGGATTTCATTATTTAATTTTGAGAGGCGTACCTACTCCTTCGTAATCCGAAACGTCTATAAAACTTTGCACTGCACTCGTATCGTATACTGTTTTAACGAATTTCCGTTTGGTTTGTTTGCAGCGTGTACTTATGTTTTTTTTCATTTGCTCCGATGTCCATTCTCACATTGTAACACCCGATCCACTCCTCCTCTTACCTTCCACCATCTCCGGATCACGATATTTACTGTCCGAATTACGCTCGCAAGTATCGGCTCACAAAATGGAGTGCTTAAACTCGTTTTGCCCATTAACCTCCTTTTATTTGCCATTCGGATGGTGTTAACTTTGGTTCTGTGTCCTTCGTAAACCAGAGATAGCTAGCATCACTCTCCCACTTAAATTGAATTCGAAACTCAAACCGCAGAAACCTTTTAAAATGGTTCCCTTTGCGAAGAGATGGAATTGATGTCGCCAAACAAATCTGCTCCCAAATTTCTTTATTTTTTCCGGTATTACCTGCACGTTCAAATGTTCAAAATTGATACCTACTTTAAATGGACACAGTAAATAATCAATGCCACTAGCGGAGCTGTCCTAAGTTATTAAACGCCAAGCCTTCTTCTTATTCTTTAATTTCATACGTATATCACTCCAGGTGAAAGATCAATGCGCTATTTTTACATCGCCAATTTTACTATGTTCCTATACGTCGTTTTACTCGTACTTATTTTTATACTATCCAGGTTGTGTATTTTAAAGCGCGCAAATCAACTGACTAATTCTTACCCCAAAAATGAAATATCTTAACCTTGCAAAATTACGCTATATTTTTAAGGTGTGCCTAGACTCGTCATTTAAGCGCCTAAATCGATCGATTTAGGGTGGATGCAATCTTGAAGTGTGTCCAAACTCGTTAGGTAGGGAGAGGGCGCAAATTTAGGCACCTAATTTGGGCTTCAGATTTAGAATACAATAAGTGTATCCTAATAAAGCCATATTGGGATTTCGGGATTTTCTTGTTTTGTGAAAGAGATTTGTGTTTGGAAGTTTCCTTTGAGTGTACTTTTGTTTTACTGACTGATTTTATCTGTTATCTTTTGTGATTACTTGGGAATTGTGTGCCACCTGACACTGTCTATCTGCACATGTGGATTTTAATAATAATAGTAATAATATTGCGACCCCATATAATTCCAAGTGCTAGAAGTGAGACAACTGGTGGAAGAATAGTCGCTATGGTGTGAGTGTATTATGTATCTTGGTCACAATAACATTTGTTATTACTTTGAGAGAGTAAACTTTTACTCGTTGAAAAAACGAAGAGCTAAAATGACGCGATGTGGGGAAAGGCGGAGCTTTTCAAAGGCAAGAGAAATTTGGCGTCTTTCCCATGAATGTAGTTCAATTATGGTGACAATGTAATAACATCGAGCTATTTGATACAGATATTTGAAATGTATAGGTAAGAACGTATGTCTTTGTTCGGTGCCTCATTTCATGCCTAAGAAGATCGTCTTTGTCGTCGTGTTTGTATCCATGCTTCGTTCGTGTGCTTGTTAAATCTTATTTTGGTTCATAAAAATTGCGGAAAATTATCTTCTAACGTAATGTTGTGCTTGGAGAGTGTAAGCTATTGGTAATGCCCTCAGTAAAAAAGCTGTCTACTTGAATACAACTCATAAAATCATAGGTCGTTTGCCATTTAGTAATGCCCTTGGTAAAAATAGAGCTGTCTGCATGAATTCAACTGGGGAATCATAGGTCGTTTGACAAACCTTGGCAAATGGAGTCACAGTTTCACTAAGTAAGCCCACAAAGTAATAAAACCAACACAAATGAAAAAATTCCGACAAAGACTAATTTAAGGATTAATATTAATTGATACTAAGCTAAACTTATAAAAATATGAACAATTTATCCAGAAAAGTACGCATAAATATAAATGAACTACACAAAGCATATCTTAAACCAATTAATGGCTAGAGTTAATGACCAAAAAATTACTCCATAATATATACCATATAAATGAGATAAAAGTTTTTAAATTATTGAAATTTAATGCTTCCTGATCTAATATTTAAGGCAAAATATAACAAACGGATATTCTGTAAAGAGTTAAACATAGTCAGCTAAGGGAATTGTAAAGTGAACTCAGTATTACGCAAAAACCATTATGCGGGTTTGTAACTGCACACAAATGTATGTACAAGTTATCTCAAATATCAAATTCGGACATAATCTTCTTTATAATTACATGTGGCTACATAGATGGCAGTAATACTGCATAAAGTGTCCAAACTCAAGCTACCTTTACATTAGGCGCCTGATATTTAGATACCTAAAAGCATGCTCCATAATGCCTAACCTGATTGGACGCAGCTTTAATCTTAGTAATATTAACCGTATATTTGCCCATAAGGGGCCTCCCTCCTAGAGAGCACTTGGGGATTTCCCGGAGACAATCCCTAAAGGGCATACTCTCTCTTAAACGTATACTAACTAGAAGCATTTGTTCGATCTAAAATGAAAAAACAATAACTTTATTAACAATACCAATGCACTGGTTTTATTTTGATTTATCGCTCATTACGTTCTTACCACATTGACCCAACAATATATGAGTAATAATAACGTTTTATTATTATAACATTCTGAACTTGGGCTTGTATTGTACTGTTCCTTTAGCATTTCGAATTATCGGCCTTTGTACTTGGCACGATTGAAGCAAGAACACTTGGCCACCCTGGAACGGGTCGCGTCCTCAAATCCCGTTGACCTGATTGCCTGAATCTTCAGTGAACTTAAATCGGTGAGTATTGAAACGGCCTAATGCATTTTTGTCATCTGTATGATTCTGTTTCATTTTCGTGGCTTCTGCGTTTCCATTTCATTCGTCTACGTACGAAATTTAGTCTGAGATTAATGCTATCCATAACTGTGTCCTTCCGAAGTTTAAAATGACGAAGAATGAAGTGCGTGACCACTGCGGAAAAGTGTCTGTCTCGTGAAGTGATTTCACGCGTGAACAGTTGAAGAGAGTTATTTCGCGAGGACTGTCGAAGTCAGTTCTGTTTTCGGTCTGATATTAATCACACTTATGGGTCGGAAGGAGTAGCAATCCTTCTCATCTCCCTCCCCTCCGCATGTCCAATATCCTCGAGGGGATTAACCTTATCGCCGGGGTACAGCGATGGCCGCGCCAGGGACGTTCCTGTCCGAGGCGCGAGAAGATGGATGAGCCACGTCCGTGGAGCGGTGCCCGAAGAGGCGCGTCGTTTGCCGCGGAAATTCCTCTCCCGCCTCGGAGAGTGTCGCGGGCGAGGAGCGACGAGTTTATTCAAATGTTTGTGACTGTCTCGTTGATCGTTCTCTGAATCACGTAAGAAAAAGTTTCCAGTTCCTATTCCATTTTTGTTTCTTGCTTGATTTAATCCGTCCTTGGGGTCTTAAAACGGTCGTTTACCGCTTCGCATCTTTCGACCTCTGCCGTGAGCACCAAGTTTTTTTCACGTAAATTTAGTTAGAAGCTAGACTTCTTATTTGAGTGTACATTCCAAGAGGTGTATGAATATCTTTGGCCCATGTCATTACTTAGCATAGGAATTCAAATAAGCAAAGGTTATACTCAGTTGGGTGCATGCAACTATCCTTATAAGGACGCAAAGGATGATGTTGTTGCGGCGTTGCCAATCAATCCCCTTATGTTACATATACCTATATATACATGGTACCCTGCAAGTAAACGTAAGGGTGTGTGGCAGGGGGGTAATTAAATACGAGACTAATGTTGACAAACAATACATTTCCTCTTGCGTGATCGGATAACGTTGCGTGTATTCTGATCCATGTGCGTTAGTGGGGATAGTTTAAATCAATCTATTCTACACTTAATCTCTTCATTTTATTTACATAATCTTCCCTACCGTATTGAAATTGGACTAATAATGGATTTTCAAAATCACCATTGCTAGAGAGATATCCTTCCTATTTATGCCAGAGTAATGTAATGACCTATAATTTAACCTTCGCTTTTCTGAGTGATTCCCACTCTAGCTCCTCTAATAATTTTGATACGCTACTCAGTTTTTTATAACAAAGTTGTACACATATCTAGCTCCTCTACTTGGCGCAAGATCTAATTCGGCTATCAATCAAACTTCGTGAGGATACCAATTACTAGCGACATATTCTAATTTACGCCGAACCGGCGAAGGATAATTCTTTTTTACCTTTTCACAATAGCTTGTCCACATTCATGTATTGTCCGTATATGGTAATCTTTAAGGTAATGGTCCGTTGATTTAAACGATACCCACAGAGTAGGTCCTGTAATATTTTATGGCATCCGTGAAGTCAAGCTGTTAACTATTTTGCGTATGATGATATGGAAATAGGTTCATTTATTTTCCAATATGGAAAATTTAACTTTCGTGGAATGCATCTAACAGTAATTCTTTCCTGTTGAATAATATTCATCCATTAGTCAGGCTATTTGAGAAAATATTAATTAAGAAATTTGAAAATGAACGGACAAACCGCTAGATGTGTTAAAACAGAGAAAAGGAAAGGGTACGGGTGGGTAAATCGGACCGTAAAGAGAGCAGGCACGGCTTTAAGTTTTTTAGGTGGAATTTACTGATTATCAGAGTTTTAGTATTATTATTATTAAAAATACACATGTGCTGATAGACAGTGTCAGGTGGCACACAAGTCCCAAATAATCTCAAAAGACAATAGCTAAAATCAGACTTCAAAACACAAATTTCTTTAACAAAACAAGCGAATCCCCATCCCATTTACATCCATTAATCAGCAAGAAAAAAAGATAAATTAAAAAAATTATATATATATAGTATGACACTGGGTGAATCATTGTGACACCATTGGTTAGATTTGAACACCAGGACAAAATGAGAGAGATATAAACATCAACATTGACTGATGCAATACCAGATTCAGTTTTTATAGGGAAATGTACAGAATGCGTTCCAAAAGTAATTCAATTATTTTTTTAAGTAATTACTTGAACAGATTTGTACAAACACTTAAAATTCTTCAAAATACTGTCCTTGGGCCTCTACACATTTTGTTCAGCGGCTCTGGCATGACCGGTACGCGCCCTGGAAGGCGTCTTCTCTCTCGCAAGGTCTTCGTCACGGCTGATTGGATCTCTTCTTTATACGAAAAAGGGTTCCTTTCAGGGCTGCCATCATCCGAGGGAACATAAAGTAGTCGGCTGGTGCGACGTCAGGACTATAGGAGGCTGGGGAAGCGTTGGCATCTGGTGTTTGGCCAGGAACTCGCGGACTCGTAGCGCGTTGTCGTGATGGAGTGGCCAGGTAGCGGAGATGTTTTTCTCGTCCTGATGAGCCTTTTCCGGAGTCCTTCCAGCACATTCACGTGATAGGCAGCGTTGACTGTCTGTCTTTGAGTAACAAACTCCTTATGGGCCACTCCTTTACTGCCGAAAAAGGCAATGAGTATTGTTTTCACTTTTGATTTGCTCATTCTTGCCTTTTTGGGTTAGGGGTACTGGTCGGTGTGCCGGCCCTCATTAAAAAGGCCTTTAACGACCTCGAAACTTGTGAGTAGGACAGAGCAGATTCCCCAAGATCACGAATCATTTTGTTAGTCTCCTCAAGAAATGTTTTCAGTTTAGCACAAAACTTAATGTCTTAACGTTGCTCGATCGTCTATTCCATTTGTTTCGTGACACGGTCGTTGCGCAGAGGTTTACGATAACTGACGTCCTGCCACTTTCACAGCTTGGAGAGCACTGAGACCGGTTTAGTGGCAAAGCTTAGCGAACTGGTTTGATCCCACTCCGGCCAATAAGAGCGGCGCGGGAAACTCTATTGCAATCCTTTTGAACGCACCCTGTTCTCGTATAACCCTTATAAAATTCATCCTTATCACCACTAGATGTTAATTAACACTTTTAACTCTTTTTTTAGATGCTTAAACAATCTTAATGAATAAATGCAATTTAAAAAGCAAAATATAATATTTCACACTAGCACACCCATTGATTTCAGTAGATACGTATGTGTCTGCGTGTTGTCAGTAGATTCGTATGTGTGTTAATGTAACCAACTAATTGAATATTCACATTTATGTAAATGAAATATGGCTGGTGCCTTAACACCCCCGTCTAACGCTCTTGCGCGGACCTCTGGGTCATATTTTTGACCTAGATATATCAACCATTGTTTCTTTAAAAACATATATCCAGGCAATCTCATTCATAGACGTTTAAGCAATGCTGCGCGCCATATGCAGCAGCCATCGATTCCAAGCAGGCTATATAAATATTTTCGTGCGTTGACATACATATAAGGAGGTTTTTCAGAGGAGGGGAACTCTGTGCGTGTATATTCACGCAGGAAGTGTATCAAGATTTTTTTATGATATTGCAAGTTTACTACTGTACCATATTGTGAGAAAATGCATGAACCACTGACCAAATGGTTTTCAATTTAACAAAGATTTGAAATTTTTGGTAGGTTCTCAAAAATCCGACCGATTCAATAAACCACATCATTCTCAGGCTCGAGTTCGACAGTGTTAACATGTGACATGGATGTCATTGGCAGAGTGGAATTTCGTATGTTCTGCTCTCGGGGCGAGATGTGGTCAGCGGAGACTGATGAAAAGCCTACAGAACGCGTGTAAAATTAATTAATAATTTAATTCATACAATTTTATGGGCCAGAATTTTTTTTTAAGTTTTTAAAAATAAATATCGGAGAGTTAACTTTCACTCTACCATACTAATCTTACCATTGGCTCGTATCTTGGAGTTAATTATAAACAAAGAAGATTGAGGAGAATAACAGATATAAACAAAAAACTTGATAAGATCCCAACTCAGCATGAATATTTTCTGAACATATTTCTGTTTCTCTCTAGAAATAAATTTTGGATTGGTTCAGCATTTTCTAATTTATAAATCTTCGTGTCAGTATTACTTAAGATAGTTTGGGGGAATTCTTAACGCCACTCTCCTAATGTGAGCTCACATGGTATTTCCTCTATCCCCTCAATCATCTCGTTTAATCTTAGGTGAAACTTTTATAAGCGTGACTATGAATTAAACCTGGTGTTGCAAACGTTCTCGACGCCTTGAATGGTTCCAGACCCTCGACATTACCTTATCATGAAGGGCTATTGTCATTTTAATTAAATTTGGAATGAAAACTCTGGAGATCGGAAAGTTTGCTGGCGTTATAGTTCCGTATGGGGAATACGTACGGGTCCCTTGTAACCCGAAACAAATTAATTAAGTGATTTTCATCGGTGAAAGAATGTCACTTTCATTTCCCTTCCGGTATCCACCAGAGGAGGAAATTTCACACATTTCCTCATCCCTTTGGATCCAGCACTAAACTTGTATTTTCATTAATTTAAATCAAAAGGAAACCATAGCGTGAAAGAAATAAAATGTTTTTGCAAGAGAGAGAGAGAGAGATGCTGAAGTATTTCGATGAGTAAGATATTTGATCAACCGTGGTATAGGTGCCGAGTTCACCCAAGACCTTGAAGATGATTTCCTATGAGAAAGACACGAGTCAATTTTGTCAATAAGAAATTGGGGTCGAAATTATTGGGCTAAGATTTAACGGTTGTAGGTGTGAGGAGTTAAAGGAGATGAAGTGGGAACATTAGATTATTTTGGTCCATCCAACTACCATCCGCTAAGAGGGTACTCATGAATGTATCCATTATGCGTAATTAAAAACACTGAAATGTTAAATTCGAGGAATAACTAACAATTTTACAAAAAACAATAAAAATTTTACACAAAGCGTTCCGATAAAATAACGAGAAATATTATTTGGATAGAACATCTACAAAGGCACAGAATGTTAGAAGCACTATGTAAAAATATTACAAGAACTAAGCCCTAATGAAATCCTAATATAAATCGACTAGATGAGTATTTAATGATTTTTGGTTTATTTATTACCATCCCTACAATTCCAAGAAATTTCGGGAGATGTCGCGGCAAGTGACTTTTAACGTAGTCATCCGCAAAATTTTCATTACAAAACGAAACGTTCAGAGCGTAAAACTACTACGAAAATGACTACGAATGCCTGTGACATTGAATGTACCGTATTTCGTCACAACATCTTGTTCCTTTAAAGCCCCCAAAATCTCAATGTGTAATAGGATGCCTCGACAGCTCAAATAGCTGAAGCAGTGTTTCAGGCATCGAGGGATCCGGGTTCGAAACCCAGTCAAGGCGAGTGATTCTTGGCACTCTGAAGTTTTTGCATTGTAATCCCTACAATTGGCTATTTTTTCCATACATAAGTACATATGATTAGAAAAAATATTTATTTTATTGCAATGGGAAAAAATAAACTTGTCAAAAATAGAAAAAAAAGAGTGGCCATATCGTTCAATGAATTTTTCCTTTGAAAAATTAATTGAACGATAATATTGAAAATGTGAGGAAACACTGGGAAAATTCAAAGAACTGCGGGGAATGGCGGTAGATGAGTAACTTTTAACGGAATCATTAGCTAATAAATGCATTAATTATATTGAAGGAATTTCAAAGTAAAAAAATTGTTAAATTGTTATTAAATTTGTATATTTAAAAAAATTATTTAATATATATATATATATATACATATGTGTATGTATATATATATATATATATATATATATATATATATATATGTACATATATATATGGGTCGCGGTAGTCCAGTGGGTAGAGCGTAAGACTGCTGATCGGAAGATCCCGGGTTCGATTCCCGGGAAAGGCACTCTGGGCACCTGTTCCTCCACCCAAGCTATGTGATTTTTCGGGTACCAGGTCTTCCTGGTAAACCATAACCGGCATAGGGAAAGGAACTGGCCCCCCTACCCTGATGCGTGAATTTTCACACGCCGTATAGGGCTTAGTACTGTGTGATCTCTACCATCACCTATTAAACCGACCTTCGGGTTGATTACTGTGTGTGTATATATATATATATACATATATATAGTATATACAGGGTTTGTCCGGAAAATAAGTGTACTGATTTTTTCCCGCCGCTCCAGGCGCGCCCAGCACCGCTCTGACGGACTGCGATTGGAGGGGGGTATGTTGGCAAGCGACGCTGTAAAAGGCAGTCGGCTCTGAGCTGTGGTGTAGTGAGGAGCTCTGTTAACGCGAACCTCCACGCTCGACCCACGTCACGGAACGCGATGCCGAAGTTTTTGGAGCAGCGTTATTCCATCTAATTTGCGGTAAAGCTTGGGAAATCGTCTACCGAAACTGTCGGTATGATTAACCAGGCTTACGGGGAGTCAGCCATGCCCAGAAACATGATATTTCGGTGGCACAAGATGTTCGTGGAGGGCAGAGAAGAGGTCGACGACGAACCACGGCCTGGACGCCCATCAACGACACTCACCGACGAAAATGTGCGAAAAGTTCGCGATGTACTGACCTCTGATCGTCGTCTTAGTGTTTGGATGATAGCAGAGCAGTGTAATGTGCAAAAACAATAGTGCACGAGATTATTAGGCACCAATTACAGATGCGAAAAATTTGTGCAAAGTTGGTGCCGAAAGTGCTCAGTGATGCTCAAAGACTCAATCGTTTGGAAATCGCGACACAACTTGCGGATCACTGCAAAAATTATCCACATTTTTTAGAGAACGTTGTTTCGGGTGACGAGACGTGGATCTTTGAGTACGACCCGGAGTCGAAGAGACAAAGTGCGGAGTGGCACACCCCATCATCACCCCGTCAAAAGAAAGCTCGCATGAGCAAATCTCGGATCAAGGCGATGCTCATTGTCTTTTTTTGACAAAAGGGGAGTCGTCTACTACGAATTTGTACCTGAACGACAAACTGTAAATGCTGCATTTTACGTCCAAGTGCTCGACAGGTCGCCCGAGTCCGGCCAGCGATCAAAAACATCTGGCGGCTGCATCACGACAATGCGCCGTCTCACACCGCGCTTGTCGTGTCGGACTTCTTGGCCAAGCACGGCGTGGCAACGCTGCCTTACAGCCCGGACTTGGCACCACCGGACTTCTTTCTGTTCCCGAAGATAAAGAGGAGTTTGAAAGGAACGCGATACGGGACTTTGGACGCCGTCAAAGAGGCCGTGACGACGTGTCTTCGAGAGGTTCCCGATGATGCCTTCGCGGGAGCGTTCCAGGAATGGGAACGCCGCTGGAACAAGTGTATCGACTCACAAGGGTCCTATTTTGAGGAATATTAGCTTAAGATATGTAAAAGTGTAATAAATTTTTTTTCCTGAGCTCAGTACACTTATTTTCCGGACGAACCCTGTATGTTCATCAGATCAGATATATTCAGATCAGGTCAGATATATATATATATATATATATATATATATATATATATATCTGAGGATAAGAATCGCCGGAGAGGGCGTCTCCCCTGGTTCTGTGATACAAGGACAGTACTTTGAAGAATTCTAAGTGTTTGTGCAAATCTGTACAATGAATTAATTTTTTTAAATAACTGCTTTACTTTCGGAACGCACCCTGTTTGCTGTCGCCATTAAGAGGGAGGATAATTGTATTAATGAAAGGAGGAGTGAGAATGTGTGGGAGTTAGGTGGAGAGGTGGGAAGGGGGTGGGTAGTTTATTGGCGATCCAACCGAGAAGGCGAAAGTCTAAGGAGTTGTCGGGGTAACGAAAAGGAAATTTATTTTGAATGAGAAATTTCTTTCGGTTTGGTTGCCAATGGTAATGGGAGAGTGATTTTCGGAAGTCAAAGTGGATACGGACCTTATTACGTTCGCTGAGTTTTTGGCGGCGGAGTTTTCGAGAGGCTAATTATTGGGTGGAGAGAGAGAGAGAAAGTTTGGAGTGGGAGAGGGCGTTTATTCGTTTCTCGGGTGTTTTCTTGGTGCGTTGAATGAGTGGTGGGAAGTGCCCGGAGTCGGATCCGGAAGAGTAGGGAGGGGTAACTTCTTGGTGTTTATGTGGTCGCCAGTGAGGTTAATTTATTGCGAGTGGATGCGAGAGACATAGGCGTGTTTTCCGAGGAGGGAAGAGATGAGGATTCCTCGTTAGGGAAGCGTTGCAGCGTTTGAGGGTGTGTGTGTGTGTGGGAAAAGGTTTATTTTTTGGAGGAGACTTTATCGGGAATTAGGCGGGGTGGATGTTCTTAGCATTTCTGGTCCAGAAGTTGGTAGTGGGCGCAGGTGCTGGTTGGAAGAAAGGAAGGGATTAGTGAGGGGGTGTTAGATGTATTTGTATTAGATGCGGGAGCATTCTTAAACCTTAGGAGAGCTGGACATTAAAGCTTGAAGTTGTTGTTGGGTACCTCGCCACAGTTGAAGTAAGATCAAGGTGTGTCGTGTGGTCGACAGTTGAGTGTTGCATGGAGTATGCGACGCGTTCTTCGCCATCAGAAGGTTGTTTCCAAAGCCACTGAAGTTTTTGATTTCATTCAGTAGTCGTTTGTTTGTCGGTAATTTCAGATACGTAACAATGTCCGGGAAAATCGTTGCCCCCATTATTTGCCCAGTGCGTACTGTGATTCGACTTTGGTGTTAAAAAGGATGATCAACCCACTGAGGTAAAACAAACCATGTATCTTTCCACCAAAGTTTTTGTAAGATACGACTTGTTTCAACTCATCGGCGTCATTCTCGGGTACTGAGACATAAGGTACCTGAGGGTCTGCGTCTACATAATATTCCGTAAGCCGTCGCAAGGAGGTGTGGCAGGATATAGTAGGTCACCAACCATGCTATATATATTCCCTCTTTTTCCTAATGCACCTAGTACCCCTCGATTCAACAAAAACCGCGTGGAAAGAGGGTGACCGTTCACCAATCATGCAACATGCCTACATATAGGACATAGCAGCTATTCCTATGTCTACACAGAGGGGACAAGAAAATACGTTAAAAGAGGGTAAGAAGATATGTTGAAAGAGGGCAGGCACACATGCAATTCAGACACTTATTACCTGTTGGTATCCGGAAATGCGGACGGAAAATTCACAAATACAATAGAGTTTATATACATTCATGTACACCCCACCTTGCCCAAGGGCGCACGGCGGGGAGCGTTTGGACGTCCGACTTTGAGAGTGTCTTATGGGAATTTAATCTTGGGTGCCCCTATTTTCTCCAGCATGTACCTATTATTTTCTTAGGTGTTCCCCCTTTGATTGTTGTCACAAATAGTGCGCGGGAGAAACGAATACTTGAATCAATTAGTTCAAGAATCTTCATTTCGTAGCAATTATCGTCCTTGTCAATGTAATTAGGGGGCCTAATTATATCTCCAATGTCGTTTGCGAAACCACTCGCCATACATCTTTGCAATAAGGTTAATCTAGCCCTTAGTCTTCGCAAATTTAAAATTTCTCACCCCAGATTCAGGATTAATTGTCGACGAAACGATTTGTGTCCTTTGGTACGAGTTTTTCACGAACCTTGCGGCATTTCCCTGTATCCCTGTCAATTCTATAATTTTTTTCAATGGATCCCAACCGCTCGCCGCATACTCAATATGAGGCCTTACCAAATACGATGCGTCGGAACCAGGCGCACCAAATACCAAATTTGGTGGAAATATAAAGTGCTTTCTTTTACTTCAGTGATAATAATGAATTTTCACAAATTTTAGCCTAAAAACATCAAAAATACCATACTTTTATATGTTAGTTTCAATAGCATTTATGGTAGTTATAACTATATTCAAACTTCATTCAAGGTAATCTTTGCATTTCAGGCAGATTTTGGACATCTCCTAAAGATATTTATATTCTATATATCGAGCGAAGTTCTTCTTTATTGCCCTTCATCATTTTATTCTACGTTACCTTTTAATTTACACCTGTACCCCTAAAAAGTCTATAACTTTTCTTCCTCTCCCTTACTTGCCAACATTCTCTCCTCCCTCGCAACCGTTTTCGTCCCACTTTCTTTTAATGTTTCCTTCACCCGATTCTGGCCTCTTGGAATTCCACTTAGCAATCTCCTCTCTTCTTTCACCTTATTTAAAACTTGGTCGTTAGGTTCCCTCATTTTTAAACTAACTTTTTCCATTCTTTTCCAATTTTAAACTAAATAATCATTTTGATTAGGTATTATCTTAGCCTTTCTGAGAAATAAAAGTGTTAATTTATTTTAAGCAGAAAAGTAAGGAGACATCAAATGCCCCCATTATATAGCGTTTTCGAAGGCCACCATAGACGATTCTCTCCTATTCATTTTACACACTATTGGCATACATTGAGGAGGTGATATATGTCTGTGGGCATAATTTCCTTGTGTGATTGCTCTTTTCCCCGAAGCTTAATCCTTGCCCCTAGAATAACATCCTTGCACACGACTCCCCAGAACTATCTATCTAATTTGATTTGAGCCTGGTTATTTGGTCCCTGGCGTGGAGGTATTCAACCCCTAAAAAATTTAGTACAATGTGTTGGGGATTTTTGATATCTCTTCTCTCTCTCTCTCTCTCTCTCTCTCTCTCTCTCTTAAGTGGTGATATGAATCCTAGATACGTACCTAATCACCAGCACCTAGATTGTCTTTGTATCCTGAGGTAGTCTTAAGGATAAAATGAACACTTACGCTTACGGCCTCACAACCTATGACTATTTATTAAAAAACAGTACCACAAATGGAGTGATTTTGCGTTAAGGTCATTATGCATTAATATCCTGGTGTGTAATTAATTTCCCTGCAAGTCGCCCGGTCCTGGTTCTCGTTATTTCTTCTATCCTGGAACACGATTCGTATAATTACGACAGCTCTTCCATGAAGAGTAATGATAACTTTTAATCCTAATCACTATCTGCGCAAAAATTATATAAATTGCAATTGCTGATGGCTAATTAATTTCTTATATTTTTCAGCTTACTCTGTAATTTATACATGCGACAAGTTTCATTTCGCATTCCGCCTACGCCTGCTACTAATGATCAAAAATGCTTTCCACGAAGGGAAAAACCCTTGCACGCTTCACATTTGAAAACTGAAAAAAGTCACACGGAACTTAGAGCTAGAGTTGGAATAGAAGCCGCGTCTAGGGACTAGGATACATGGTGTTAGGGGAGAACACCAATCCATTTTTCACACTGGGGAAATTCCATTCAGTGTATTGCCCGTCGAGTGTTACCGTCGGTGCTGCCCTAGGAAACTAAAAATGTATATTTTCAACGGTCGCCCTTAAAGTAATACTAATATCCATTCATTGAAATTCTTCCTTATGTACATTACAAATTAAGATAATAATATAACGCAAAATTGAATTTTTCTCGTCAATTATTTGAATAGAATATGTATGATCACTCTTCATTAAACCGCCGTTATAGGTACGGACACTAGTTCTGCTCTATTTCTCTTACTTGCGTGTGTGATCTTTCAGAAGGTCCAAGAATCAAACAAAATATTCCAAAGTAATACCCTCAGCTTCTAATCTAATGTATTTCATTTGTTTTTGGCTAATTGACACTGAGCGACTGGGAGGTAAGTAAAAGAATCCCAGGGAAATGATACTCGCACTTACAAAATACTCGTTTCCCAACCATGAATGCAGGCCGATGCATTTTAGGTGAATGCCATCATCATTCATTTAAACTCACTTCAAGATGAAGACTGGTTTGAGACTTTGACGACTAAAATCTTCATATAAATGTAGTGAGCCGACTGTTGACTGAATCAAAGAACATTACCTGAGTGTCTGAAGGAGATTTTCATTCCGAGGGGATATAATTCAATTTTTCATTTATTCAACTATCAAACATAAAATAGGGTAAACCTGTTAGGCATAAATTTAAATAAAAATAAATGTGCCAATGCATTCATCAATTTTTGAATTTGGAACATTATAACTGTGAACAAAATATTTCATTTTTTATCAACTCTACTTTATCTCTATTTTTTCTCGATTGTAACAGAATTGAAGTCTCACACACAAAAAGTTGGAGAAAGGAAGTGCCTAGAAATATAACTCATTCGTCTCGGAAAACAAAGTCGTAATCACATGCTGCAATGTACGTTTTTCGGAAAAATTATTACAAAATTTGTTGAATGGAGAAATTTGTCTAGCACGTCTCATATACTCGTTTAGAGAGAAAAAACTATAATATTTCCTCTTTTGAAGATCTTCTCAAAAATATTTCTGAAGGTGTCACCAAAAGAAGTTTTGATCACATGGCTTTGCGAAATATATTCAATATTTATTCATAGTTTTTGTAGATGCATCAATGATATTCCACAGAGAGATACAGAAGAGTTTTTAAAATGAAAATGATAACTCGAGTGATGGATCAAAAACCTAGAAAGATGAGTTGTCGTGCGATGTGCATCTCATGCATATTTCACTATGCTGGAACTCCTCTCACCCTTTCCCTCTGCCTTCATCATTTCTTATCTTACTCCCACTCGCCTCTATGAACGTTGCATATTTCATGTACATCAGGGAATCATATTTTCCATGCTATTTTAATCCACATGCATTACCTAATTGGAGTGTGAAAGCGATTACATTCTATAACATTGAAGAAATAAAAATATTTCCCCTGAAAAATAATTCAACTAATAATAATTATCAACAGAATAACTTTGTTATAACATTGTATCTACAACTTTAAAACATATTATTCTACCAAACTTGAATTTTAGGACTTCGTAAGGTAGTGATAACATGACTGCCAAATATCCGCTCAATAAGTCACGTTAAATATGAGATATTAATGTGCTTCTTAGTGACAGTCCTTGGGGTTTGGGAATGCATATTTAATGCGTGTGATATTCATTCATAAATTCATTTCATTAAATCACAGTATACCGTGATAGCATGCAATCAATTCATTGTTTGAACAAAATTTTGTTATAATCTATGGCTGTTAATGAAAGTTTTTTCATTTATAATAATTATCTCCTATCAACAATTACGTAAGAAATAATATGAAGTAACAAATGTGGTCAACATGGAAAGGGAGCAAATATTGCTATATACACAATAGGACACACACACACTGTGTTTGTGTTCTAATGTGCCATCCAAATGTTTTATATATATTTATGTATATATAATGAAGCTATTCCTTCATCCCTCTATGTATCATTCGTTAGTATATATGGTATCCATGGGTAATGATCGTAAAATTTTCATTACAGTCGGAGAGCATTTAATCTTAAAGAAACGCAGCAGCTTTGTCATTGACAGTTGTATTATGCTGAAATACCTGCATATATTTAGATGTACGTGTTTCAATTGGACAACTTTAAATGCGCATCGTAAACACTTGAAGAATGTTCAGATATTCGGGAAAGTGTGTAAATATAATGATACCCAGAAAATCTTTATGGAAGTGCGATTTTCTGAGTGGCGCTTCATCAAAATAGTAATTATTAGTAGCTTTAGGGAAGGTGACTGACGGCTGATGCCATTTGTGCCATTAGGGATGGATGGAAATGGATGACGGGTGGAGGGAAACCTGGCGTCGGCCTTAACCTACTCTCAACGCAAGTCGCCATAGGGTCTGCAGTTTATCCCCCCATTCGACGGACGGCGAACTGATGTGAAGTACTCTCCACAAAGCACCCCAAGTAGGGGTCGGGATACCACTGAATAAGATCTGCTGCCTCCAGGATTCGAATCCTAAAATCATCCCCTCTGGATGAGAAGTAAGTACATTAACCACCGTACGGTTCCTTATCAAATAACTCTGAGACAGTATAAAGGAAAAGAAGTGGCTCTCACAACTCTGGTGAATTTTGCGCTAGTTGATCTCTCTTACCTGCCGAAGAATCTTCGTACAAATCACACTGGGCCCAAAAGATTTTTCTGTAATTGTACGTCCTTTGGCTCTTAATCCCGTCTCGGTTTCACTTTCCTGAATGCCAAAATCGTGGAGGATACTTGAAGAATTCTCTCTCGTAGTAGTACTAGTAGTTTTTAAAGGAGGCGGCCGCTGAGGTCATTTGCACCATTAGGGATGGACAGGAAAGGATGAAGGGTGGAGAGAAACCTGGCGTCGGCATTAGCCTACTCTTAACGAAAGGCGCCAAGGGGTCCGCAGTTTAACGTCCCATCTGACGGACGGCGTACTCAACAAAATGCTGTCCACAAGGCACCTCATCTTTTCTCTCACATTCCCACCACGTTTATCTAAAACTTCTCCGTTTCCTTACCTCTCTTTTCGACTTTCATATTCCATTTTTCTCCAATCCTACATCTCAAATCCTCCAATCTAAAGTCTTAGGCCTTCCTTAAAAGTTTCTCAGCCATGAAGCGCCTCATTCCATATTAAAATCTTCATCAACCTTATCTTTACTCTTCTACTCATGTCAAGTTCTAAACTTCAATTTTCTCATTTTGCTGGCTGTTTTTTTCCAAGCGTGTTTTTTTTCAACTAAATGCCGCTTCCTTTGCCATTTTTTTAAAAAGTCCAAAGTAAACTATTTCCACAATTCTATTTTATGCTCATAAGTTTTAATACAAAGATTGTGCCAGTTGATGAACGGCTCGAAGAGTCGACAGTTGAATTTCTTTTGATGACTTGTGAGTTTCTTTGAATTCTCTTTTCGCCATCTTGCCCATTTCGGTTTCATTATGCAATGAGCCAGCAGAAACTAGAGCAGTAATTTTTACCGTCGTGCATTTAGGTACAATAACTCTCTCCTGAGTCTAGTACATATTTTTTTTAGAATTTCATTTCATTTGGACCACTTTATTCTGTCGAAACTCCTCTCAAAACTAGAGAATGAACTAAGGGTATCTTGATTATGTATTAATAATTTAAATAATGTTGCGGTACAGAGCAGCCAGAAGTTGAATGCTGTTGAAACAATATAAAATAATGCCTATTTGTCATTCAATCTCTCATTCTTCATTTTCCCATTCAATTTTGTTTGAATGTGTATTCATTCCTCTTTATCCTTAAGCATTAAACGAGATATTGCTTCTCATAACTATCGGATTGTTCACGAGAATCAGCTGTTACTGTAGGTATTTAACTTTTATTTTTTTAAGGTTTGCATGCACAACACTTCTTATCTTATCTTATCTTTCAAAACCAGAAAAACGTCTTTCTCATATCCTCCAAATTCACTCGTATTTTGCCTTAACCATCCGATTGAGTTTACCTCCTCAATTACTTATTGCTACATTCCAAATTAAATTGTTATTTTGCCTCTTAATTTAGATTTATCATACTACCTTGATCAAAAAGTTCCCGGAATAACCACCGTGTGGCGCTCCCATCGTTCCGATTTGAGTTCTGTTTTTTTGTTAAATTGGTACATCTGTTGTTGATATTCCCTTTAAATCTTAGTGTCATAACTTGACATTTGCAAAGGTTACGTAGCCAAGAGTACATCTATCTCTGTGCGTGTTGGCGATTTTTTACAATTGCAGAAATGGATTTAAATTTGCAACAACGAACTTGTATTAAATTTTGCGTAAAAAACGGATTTAGTGGCGCACGGACGTTGGAAATGTTGGAAAAGTGTTTCGGCAACGATTCTCTAAAAAAAACGGTCGTTTACCAGTGGCACGAGCGGTTCAGAAGTGGTCGTGAGTCAATCGAAGATGATGAACGCAGTGGCAGACCATCGACATCGAAAGTCGGTGAAAAAATTGATAGTGTAAAAGAAATGTTGGTCAATAACCGCAAATTAACCATCAGAGAAATAGCGGAGGACTTGAACATTGCCTATGGATCCGCCCAAGACATTGTGGTTAATGATTTGGGTTTCCGTCGTGTAGCATGCCAAAAGACCTCAATTTCATGCAAAAAAGAGACCGTGTTGACGTCGCAAAAGACATGATTTGCGAGGCTGAATCCGATCCCACATTCATCAAAAGGATCATTACTGGAGACGAGACGTGGGTTTATGAGTACGACACGCAATCCAGACATCAGGCAAGTGAATGGCGTTCACCAAATGAGCCGAGACCAAAAAACCACGTCGTTTTCAGTCAAAAAAGAAGGCAATGCTGACGGTTTTCATGGATTACAACGGTGTAGTGCATCATGAATTTTTGCCAGAAGGCCAGACAGTAAACAAAGAGTATTATTTGGGCGTTATGAGACGTTTGCGTGAAGCAATTCGCCGAAAGAGACCAGAAATGTGGGCAGAAAACTCGTGGATTTTGCACCATGATAACGCACCGTCGCACAGTGCTATCATTATTCGTAATTTTTTGACGAAAAATGCAACAAATACCATCCAACAGCCACCGAATTCACCTGATTTGGCTCCCTGTGACTTCTTTCTGTTCAATCGAGTTAAAAAACCATTACGGGGAACGCGTTTTAGCAGCCGAGAGGAAGTAATGGAAAAATCGCAGGAAACACTCGCAGGAATCGCAGGATGGACATACCGAAAACCGAATATAAAAAATGTTTCGAGGATTGGATCAAGCGCTGGCATAAGTGTGTTGCAGTCGATGGGGATTACTTTGAAGGGGACAATATAGATTTAGATGAATAAACTTGTATTTTTAATTTTCTGAATAAATTCCGGGAAATTTTTGATCAAGGTAGTATGTTCACCTACAAAATATCCTTTACAGAATATTCCTTTTTCCAGAACTGATTCTGATCCTTTAACACAATCTTCGGAGACTGAAATGAGTGCTGCTGTACTCGTATTATTCAATTATTTTGTACAATGCTGTGCACTATTTTCCTTTAATTATCATTAAGTGAAAAGACAAGTTCCCAAAATATGTCCTAATAACATAATAAATAATTAATGATATATCATAGAGTCTCCATACTATTTTAGCACTTAAAATTCCTTCGTCTCAAACTGCAACACAGTAAGTGTGGTAAGGGAGTCAAAAGCTTTTGAGAGAGAAGTGAGACCTGAACTTTGGCCAAATGAATGGATCCATATGATGGTTTTGTTCATAATTCTCCTATATATTTTTTGTTGATAATTTTATGGAAGAACATATGTTATTACTTATCAATAGTAAAAATTTTCCTTTTAATCATGGTAAGTGTTGTTCGAATTGAACTTTAGGGTAATGTTAGATTGATAAAAACTTTAGCCCGAAAATATCATTTTTTCTTGGACCATGAAAAAACCTTTTGTTTTTTAGAAGTGATGCTTCAAACCTTACTTGCTGGATCACCTTTTTTACTTTAACTCACTTATCTTTTTCTTATAAATTCCCCGCGTATTTCTTATGTCATTTAATCTAAAGATCTCTCAGAAAACGTCTTCACAGAATAGGTAACGTTAGTACATCAACCATTCCAAGTGTCGATGCAACCGACAAGTCAGGAATTTTGGATCTTCGCCTGGCGTCTGTCGCACGGGAGACTACGTCTGGTTGTCTAGGAGAAGAAACTGCTCAGAGCAGCAGCCATTGTTGATCCTCAGCCAAGGGGAGCATGGCTGGTGGGCGGATAGGGGGGGCAGGGCCACTTCACTGGAACTATAGATGAGCTTTAAACCCGTCGTTCTGCTCCCTTGTCACCTTTTCCCAGAATTTCTCTTTCCCTTACCCTACCGTTCCCTTTTTACCCCACTCCTCTCCTCCACCTTTCTCACTAATTTACTGTGACCCTTCCAAAACCTTTTCTTTCATCCCTAAATCTTTTCAATTTTTATTGATTGCGTTTCCATGAATTTTTCTTTCGCAGGGTCTTGGTGGATATCTTCCCAATGATCCTTTTAACCTTTCGGGGATCTTGTCATTCCTGAATGTACGAGTATGTGTCTGTATATATATACATACACATACATACACTGATATATATATATATATATATATATATATATATATATATATATATATATATATATATATATATATATATATATATATATATATATATATATATATATATATATATACTCATATATACAGAAACATATATAAGGAAAAGGGATAGGAACGTGTTTGTTTCGTGTTTGAATGTGTATTTGGCCAATGTGGCTCATCTCTTTCTTCTGGCTATGCGTGCCACGAAACGCACTGTTCTTTTCCTGTATGATGTTGTATGAATTCTAACCACTGACCTTTCCTCTTGTGTATTGTCTATTTCTCCTTTGGTGGGTGAAACAGCCCCCTGACGCCATCTCTTGGCTAAAGAATCGGGGCGCTTGGCGATATATAAGACCCACGGATCTCAGGGTAAATTACATATCCTCGATAGCTCAAGTGGTTAAGAGCATCCGCCCGGCAAGTGGAAAGATCCGGTGTTCGAGTCCCGGTTGAGGAGATATTTTTACTCTTGTGATCCGTTCGATTCCGCCTTCCCCACCTCTATTGTGTTCGTCCTTTATACGTGTTCCTATCCCTTTTCCTTATATATGTTTCTGTATATATGAGTATTTATTCGCCGTTTGGCGGGATTTCGTGTTTGAATGTATATATATATATATATATATATATATATATATATATATATATATATATATATATACATACACACACACTTATACACACATTCATACATATTTATTTATTTATAAAAATGTTGCCGAAATTATTCCGACTTATTATTTAGGCTTCAAGAAACACCTCCACCCTACTTCCAGAATTTTTTTATTGTAGTGAAAAACGAAATCAATTTTCTGTACGATGGGCCGCATTAAGCCACACTATCGATATTGTTGACTTAAAGAGCTTCACTTTGTCATAAACCCTCTTTCATGCTCGTAACAAGGCTGTAAGTTCATAAATTGACATTTTAGCCTATTTTGCAATTCTCCATGCTGAATTTAAATGTTCTTTGGTGTAAAAGCATTTCAAATTTTTCACATATACCTTACACAGGTTGTGTTACATGATTTTCCCAGCGTTAGGGTTGTCTATGCTTTTATTAACCGACTTTCTCCGGGGCATCGTATGTCATTCTCTGGCTAATACTGTAGGGTTCAAGGGAAAAAGGTCATTTTATGGCTTCTTGCCAGGAAAGCATCAGTTATTACCCTTTAATTGACCATTTTATTTCAAATTATCGTCTGTCTCTTTAGATTATGTTAGAAGTCAGACATTGCCGAACATTTAGTTTCCTGAATAGTTCTTCATTGGCTTCAGGTTATAAACACGTAGTTTTTGCCCATAACCTGATAGTTCTAACTCATTTGCCTATGATTTTATGTCGCGCAATTCTGTCTGCAACTTTATTCACACAAACATGTTATTTTCCTTTTTCTTTTACATTTTTCCCCAAATCTTACAGTTCTCTCCCCAAAATTATCGATTCCTCCCTTTCTTATGCTAATTACTTGTTAAAATGCTAAGCATCATAATTTATTACACCTTTTAGGACTCATAGAATAGTGAATAAAATATTTTATTCATATATCTAGCAAATATTTTCCATATTATATTTTATATTCAGGATTGAAATTTCTAATACAGCCATATTAAAAATAAATCTGTTTTAGGGTGCTAATTTCGTCAGATATCTGACATCGTAAGTGTGGGCTACTATAATAATCAAACTACAGGTACTTACGGTTTACATCAACTTATTTCAATTATGAATTGCTATCAAATATAATCAAAATTAAAGATGGCATTACGGTTACACTATATTGATTCGCCTTTAATTGGTTGTTTTCCAGCATGAGTAAAAATAATTTAAATTTCTGCATTTATGATTGATAGAAGCGTGTGTATATATATATATATATATATATATATATATATATATATATATATATATATATATATATATATATATATATATATATGTATATATATATATTTAAATTTAAAGTTTTGCGACCCAAAATATTCTATTCTTTCTCGTTTTTGTTCAGAAACCACTTGAAAACTAATCCAAGCTATTAAATTCTTGAGAATGCAGCCGCCCCAAAGCAACAGCTTTTCTGAAATTAAAACCTTGCCTCAGCCCGAGAATTCTTGCTGACAGTACGTGATAATATGCCCGTTCTCTACCTAACTGTATGTGTCTCAAGAGGAGTGAGCATTTTACTTTGAATAATAAACTGCGTAAATTAACCCAGAGATCCGTAATTCATAAACTTTTCTACGCTTTATATACTCATTTTCGTTAAATTTTTCTCATATTCAAGTAAATAATAATGTTTAAAATAGCATGTATCTTAATATGTCAGTTAGGAAAATCTATTAATCCGCATTGAAATATGCCAACCTCTTTTAATTGTGACTTAATCATAAAAAGAGTTCAGTGATGTTCTCTCATGTTCAAATCAACACCGGAAGGCAGGCATGCAGCTATAGGTAACATTACCCTTATTAGTTGAAATATCAAGCAAAAATATAAATAACTAACATTCATGCAAAACCTAATTTTGATATTGTACGACAGATGTGGAATCATCCATCTAACACGCCCTTGTGGAGGCTTGCAGGGTATCATGAAGATGAACAAACCATCACCTAAAGCCACCGCTTTTAACATTTTATCAGAGGAGACTCTAATCTATTACAACTATTTATCCATGATAATATATTTACACCACTAACCGAGTACAGATTTAGAGGATCAACTACAGTTGATTACAACTAATTTTTTTGGCACTCCTAACTCTGGCAAATAATACCAAGGCATTCATGGTGCGATTTTTCTTACGATGCCAAACTAATAACTAAAGACCCACACAGAATTAATAGTACTCACAAATTTAGAACGTATTCTACTTTTTAATGTAGTTATCACTAATTTCAAGTGAATACCGAATTGTCAACCATTTGAATTGGAGTATAATATGAAATAACAACAAATAGGACCATAAACAGGCAAGCTTAAGGTGAAAGAAAACTCACAGGCAGGATAGAACCCACGCCCTCTGGGATATCAAGCGATAACACTAATCTGCCGTCTTCGAAGCGAATAAATAGCCTTTCATGCAGGTATATTCAACAATTCAGTTTACCCTCGCCCGGTGACTGCTCAAGAAGAGGAAAATTTCGACAAATGAATCAGAAGATTACGTTCCATAAGTTTTTTGATTATATTTCCCTCCCCGCTCTAATTGGTTGTAGTGGAATTAAAATTACTTGGAGTAGGTGGGGGGGGATGCTAAGCTTGGCCGCAAAACCTCTTTCAGTGCTCTTTAAGCAGTAAAAGTGGCAGGACGTCAGTTATTGTAAACCTCTGTGCGCCGACCTTGTCACTAAAGGCCAACCGAGCGGGATTTTCAAGTGAACTTTCGCAACGCATTGAAATTAATGAATCTGATGTTTTGAAAAACGTCACTCTGGTGGTGAAACTAGAAACAAAACGCCAAAGCTCTGAGTGGCACACCGACCAGTTCCCCAAGCCCAAAAAAGCAAGAATGAGCAAATCTAAAGTGAAAGCAATGCTCATTGTATTTTTCGGCAGCAAAGGAGTGGTCCATAATGAGTATGTTCCTCAACGACAGACAGTTAACGCTGCCTGCTACGTGGATGTGCTGGAGAGACTTTGAAAATGGGTCATCAGGACGAGAAAAGACATTTCCACTACTTGGCAACTCCATCACGACAACGCGCCTTACCACAACGCTCTGCGAGTGCGCAAGTTCCTGGCCAAACACCATGTATTAACGCTGCCCCCTCCCCTCCATAGGCCTGACATCGCCCCAGCAGACTTCTCTTTGTTCCCTCGGATTAAGGCAGCCCTGAAAGAAACCCGTTTTTCGTCCATAGAAGAGATCCAATCAGCCGTGACGAAGACCGTGCGAGAGACGCCTTCCAGGGCGCTTAGTGGTCATGGCAGAGTCGCTGGAAAAATGCGAAGAGGCCCAAGAACAGTACTATGAAGAATTTTGAGTATTTTTGCAATTGTGTTCAAGAAATTTCTTTTTTTAAATTATTGCATTACTTCTGCAACGCACTCTGTATCTCCACTTTTTCAGACCACTTCCTCTCTATTTTCGTATCTAGTTTCCTAATTCCGCCTAGACGCCACGTAAATATTGATGGATAGACGAATACATTCTAAGGTCCGAAGCCTCTCTCGTCTTCCTTTGTTCCTCTCTCTCTCTTTCCCCTGCTTCCTCCATTGTTTACCCTCCTTCTTTACCCTTTACCACTCCTTAAATTTCCAGTCGCTTCCCCTCGCACCGTATTGTTCCCACGTCCGAGTCTCCCTCGGTCTTTACAAGCCGGGGTACATCCGCCCCCTTCCCCAAAAGACACAACTCCAATGTTTTCCTTCCATTCCAGCAGATTTCTCTCCGCCACCCAAAGGTCTTCTCATCTCTTCCCTTCTCCTGTGTCCCCCATCCCCTCACCCAATCTTCTACTTTTCTCCTGGCTCGTCGGTACGCGTACCGAACAAACGAACGGATGTCCACTTCCTTATCTCCTGCTTCCCGCCCCTCAGCCCTTTTCCGCCTCCTCCCGCCGCCTCCGTCCCGCCGTAGCGATCCATTTGCCCTCCGCCTCCGGCCTGTCTTCTCTCCCCACATATATATATATATATATATATATATATATATATATATATATATATATATATATATAAATAAATATAAAGAAGGCGGTGTTTTGAGAGGCCTGTTTAGCATCTTCAACTCCAGATCCACAACGTTCCAGGAGGCAGAAAAGGTTTCTTTTGTAGGGTTAAAGGTCAATCCTGACGTTTTCTTTGCCTCTATGGTCCTATTTTGGCAGGATTGTATTTAAAAGTTCATCAACTTCTCGAACAAACGGAGAAGACTCCTTAAAGAAAAATGTAACCACGTAAAAATGGATCCCCACATAATGGCCAAAAAAATCAACCTCCTACCTAGAAAATGATGAAGTTTAATAAAAATGTTCATTATAATTTACAAAATGAAGCCACGGATTGGAAAGTTAATACGGGACCTATTTCAATATCAATTAGTCAAAATAATCTAAATTTATTTGTGAAATGATTTTCTCGGAAATTTCTCGCTGAATTTCACCACTGTAAATAATTTAGCTCTCACGTGACTATGTTTGTAAGAGGGCTTAGTAGGTTACAGCGCAATAACGTTGGGGAGGCATGAACCCTTGATCCCGCCGAAGGACGTTCACCTCCGCCCGTGTCGGTAACCACCTCGTTGCCCCTCCTCTGGATGCCTCGCGCAAATGAGTCGATGATTGGACGCCGAATTGTGGGGAACCTTTTTAATGGGACGCGACCCGTTTCCAACGTACGCAATAGCAAACCACACCGCCATGAGGGCCTGTGGCGCGTGATAGGGGGCAGCGCTTCGGCCATTCATGTACGCATACTCACTGCATACTCAATTACATACTCAACTCTGCATAGAACAAAAATATTGCGTTATCAAAGTTTCAAAGACTACCGGCCTCAATCGGTGATCAAAATCAGAGACTCAGAGTCTCAGTCGTTGGCAACAATCGTAACTACAATAGAGTTCCAGATGAATAAGATGGCGTTTCAAAAAGGCGTTTATGTATATACATTTATATTAAAATTATCGAGGAAATTGTAATTTAACTCATGAAAATTCCCCAAATATTCGATTTCTTTGTTTTACTTATGTATTTGAAGCTGTTTCTCCATTAATGAAATCTTTTTTTACTTAATTACAATTTTTGTCAGTTTTATCCGTGACAACGGTGTCAACAAATATAGAATTCTAAATAAACAAGACGCCATGTTCCAGGCAAGATATTTTCTATACACTGTAGATATAAGAGGAGCCGTTCCTGAAAAATACCATGCGGGAATATCTAATTTTCTATACGCTTGCTCAGATACTCAAAAACACGTACGTTCGTACTTACACATTTATCATTTAATAATGAGTGAGGTTGACTAAATAATTAAAGTTTGCTTTTTGAATGGACAAATATTCGGGTGCTTGGATTAATATCGTCCATACATGGTTTTCATATAAAGTATCGGGAGCCATTTTTTCCTGAAGTGACAGTACGTCGCAGCGTGGTCGCACCGCAAAGGTTCGGAGGCTCTCGGAGGTTCGTCGGACTTCTAACACGTGCCAAGCGCCTGCGACCGTTCGTTCAGGCTAGATCGTGTTTTTAGTGGACCTCTTGTCGAGTGATTCGCTGGAAGCGCAAAATGCAGCGAGTGATTAAACAGCGGTGCGCCATGACCTTTTGTTCAAGTATGAAAAAATGTCACAAACTGCAGTTTTCAAATGGCACAAGCTGTTCAAAAATGGCTGAGAGAGTGTGGAGAACGATACCCGCGTGTGCTTCAAGAGCTGAATTCAGACCGTCGGTTAAGTGTGCGCATGATCGGAGATCGCATTAGCATTTATAAGATGACAGTACAAACCATTATCACTTAAATTTTGGCAATGCGAAAGATCGGGGCAAAACTCGTCCCCAAGGTATTGACGGACGACAAAAAGCAGATTTCAGTGTCTGCTTGCGAAGAACTAAAACGCGACGCTTGTATATCTACACGATACCCCGTCAGATCCCTCTAAAGCGTTTGGCAGGGGGTGTAAGTCAAATATCAAATGACTTTTACGCCTAAATATTCACCTATGCATACATAAGAATATATTTCACATATAAAAACGTATGCAAAGTAACACTTGCATACCAATTCACATCAGTCAATAGTACCCATTGGTATGTTCGAGTCAAGTCTCAAATTTTGCTTTCGTAATTTAGAAGTAGGATGGTCTGATTTTTTCGCTATTTTGCGGCACGAGATTTCGTAACTGCGTAGGAAGCAGCCATGCTTCTTATAGAATTCTTTAGGAGGAAAATGCTGCGAAATAGAAGGCGCAGACAAACGATAAGCGTTATTACCATAAGCTGTCTTGTCATGAGTCTCTTCCCCAGTTTGGTGCAGCTTTAACGCAAAATTTGATAGCGTAGCGCTGTTCCAGGTTCATGACGGAGCATAACGAGTTATCGTTATATAGAGGTTTCGCAAACGGACGATCCGAACTCCGCAAAGGCTGAGAGTCAGCTGCAACCGGCCTCCAGCATTTCCTTAGAGTCCCTCCCTCGAACCCAGCCAGGGAAACCGTTCCCCGTCCGTCCGTCTATCCGAGAATAAATAAGTCCTACTACTTTTGGGACAGAGCTTTTAGTTTGGGGTTAAAGAATATTTTGTGTCACGTTAGTTAGGCCTTATCGTATTGTCTGAGTTTATTGAACGCTTATTCTAACCTTAGATTACTCCTAAAAATAGTCTCAAAGACCTTGTCTAAATCTCCATTTTTTTAGAATATTCTTATATTCATCATTGTAATCTAATAGTGAATACAGGTGAACGATTGGATATGTACCGGGTACGGCAGTTAAATCCGGACAAATGAAACTTTTGTTTAAAAGCAAATGCATTGAAAAAATACAAATGAAAATGAAAATCCTTTTACATAGAAAGTAGTGGTATCTGTGAAGAGTAACATTTGTTAAGGTAGCCCCCTTCAGCTGCGATGGCCGCCACCAATCTTGTCCTGAATCGATCGCACGCACTCTTTAAAACAGTCCTGTCCATGTTCGCGAAAGCTTCGACGATAGAGATGCGACATTAGAGTGCCTCGTATTATTGGTAACTCTCGACTACGCTGCAAGCATAATACTTGTACCTGAACATGTCAATGTTATTGACAGAACATGTCAATGGATCAGAACATGTCAATGTTATCTGAGATCCAGTTTTGAACTAAATGACTACTCGTATGAGCTGGTGCACCGTCCTCCCGTTGAAAGACATATTTTCTCCCCGAGGCCAAAAGTAACCATCCACGGTTTCACGCCATTCTTCAAAATTTGCTTATTCGCAAAAAATTGCTAAATTCATCTTAAATCAGCGCCTCAACGTTTCCTCGCCGAGTCAGAGAAATCTTCCCCAGACTTCTACAAAGAATTATACTTAGCCACAATATCGTAAACAGTTGATCTGGGGTAACAGAAGAGTCGAACTATTTCACTGGGCGAACGCCCAGCGCGAACAATTTCGATAATAGCGGCTCTTCGATTGTACTCCGCACTTGTGTGTAACATCTCGGCCATTTGGGGGTTGCGACTGTTTACTAGATGCCTATAGCTTTCAAGAACTTCAATTGCGACCTCCAGTGGAACTACGATATGACAGTAAATTCTAATTGAAATTTGTCCGGAGATAACCGCTGCACCCTGTCAATGGGCCCGGTGTACTCGTATGCCGACGATGCAGTATCAATGGCTGAGAACCCTCAGACAGCCTCTAACTCGGTTGCTTCATGGATATAATATAAATCATATAATTGATGATAAATATGTCAAAAATTATATTAGAACCTTCAATATGATAATTAAATTGGGCTATTGCATATTTGAGGTGAACTTAAAATAGCTGAGCATTTCTGCGATTTTTTAAACTTTGGCCAAAATATTATGAACTGTGTAAGGAGAAATGAATAAATCAAAAATACTTGCAAATTTTAGAAGATCGGTCGTTTTTTCATATCAAGAGTATATTAAAAATACAGCAAAATTGACAATTTTATATTGAGTTCTCCACTCCACATCATTTTGTGGACACGAAACTTGGATATGCATTTCTAGAGAAGCAGAAATTTCAAATGAGCGCGATAGGTGTACGGTACCCTAGAAGAGTTTGTGGTATGATTTATGGTATTTATTTTCATGCGTGTAAATTAAAAAGGTTTTCTCATGAATATATGCATACCTCTGGGGGTGTAGGTATGCATGAATTTGTCAGTTTTACATGTGGTTTTATCCTCTTTTACGGGAGGAGACCTAGCACCCCCCGCCACCCGCTCCTGCGGTAGCTTGCGTGGTATGATGTAGATTTAAATAGTATATGTAAGGTATTCACACAAGTAATGCATTCCCGCTGCAAGGTTTACTTAAGCTGCGGTACGCTAAATGCCTGAAGACACGATGTGTTGTCGAGCCGCCGCTCTCTGAGGGGCGGGCGGTCCGTTACTTCAGCACGCTTTGGTGTGCTTTTTAGCGCCGCTGTGAATCGGCACACCACTTTGTTCTCGCAGCTAGACACTAAGCAGTGGATGTAGCTTCGGGTTGCTGAGGAGTTGTCGATAATACTTGCATACTATTGCTTATCAGGCGTCTCCCGTCTTGGTTTTGCCCGAGATTATATCGCAACCGATTCACACGTACTCGAATTAATATTTCTCGAATTTATTTTTTAGCTTCGGAAATCGTTTGTATTACTCATGATAAACATCAAACTTGCATATCTAATACATAAATGCATATATATACATAAATATATTTGTAAATTGAGGATCGTGTTGAGACTTGCGGACAATTGCTCAGCATCCTAAATAAAAGAAATTTGCAAAAACTTATTATCATCGCCCAAAATTGGTTAATTGACTCCAAATAGTACATTGATATGCTTGGCTTTGAATTTTAAACTAAGGAATAAAATTTTCTCCTCGTATTAGATCATTTAAACGAATTCGTTTAAAAAAGTGTTCTATTGTTTCTCGTTTTGTCGAGAAAACGTTTATACAAAGGAATTGAGCTCAAAAGCAAGTTTTTTAAGGGCTCTGGAGGATTTTACAAATTAGAGAGGTTTGACTTTTCCTGCAGCACAGCACATACTCGTGCTAAATTCTTTTTCATTACGCTCTTTTGCAGGGCAGTGAGAACAAATTTCATTAAGTTTTCCTACCTAATCGCATCTCCACTTCTCGCAAATAAATGTATTAGATTTTAAGATCACTTTTTAAATCAAACATTACGATTTATTTTCTCTATAATGTACAGCAGCCTGCGAAATTCGGCGAGCGTATTGTAAAGATCGAGCATGGGCATAGATCTCTACATCTAAATCTAAATGGTACCCCACAACCCGCCGCAAGGGCATGTAGCGGGGGGTGTTAGGTCACCACCCGTAAAACAGAATAACACCACATGCAAAACCAACAAATTCATGCTATCTTCACCCACAAAACCGTATGTATTCATACACAAAACTTTATAAAACATATTAAAACTACCCCCAAATATTTAACTTGATCGGCCGTGATTAGCACTGAGCCCTCTATTTCATAATTTATGTCCTGTTCGCCTTTTCCAAAATTTCAAAACTGCTCATTTGCCTATATTAAGCACTAATCATTATTCCTTGCACCAATCCAATGTTATTTCTGTCTCTAAAGCGTAGCTCGCGATCTAGAGGTCTCCTTATTTCCCTGTATACCACCGTGTCGTCAGCAAATAATCTGAGATTGCTACTAAGAGCTTAAGTCTTTAAGATTATAAGTCATTAACGTATATTAAGACTAGAAGCGGCCCTGTTGCAAATTATACTACAAGATCTCGATTGATTTCATCGTACTCTAAGCGTAGTGGAAACTGAGTAGAACCTACGGCTAAATCCACGAACACAGTAACCAGGACTAAAATATATGTATGTTTACTGAGTAAATAATCTTCTAATGGCTAACCATTTCGTATGGAGATTTTCTAATTATAATCCAGACAAATGACGTGATGATTCAATGAAACTTGTTTGGCGACTGAAGCAAATTATATGTGTGGATAGTCCTGTAGCGTTTTAATCCTTATTACAAAAAGGCTTCTGCTAATCAAATAAATATGTCGTCTATGAAAGCTATTGTGGCAGTTGAAAAACGTAACCAAGGAGTTGTAAACGAGCATTGTTAGGTGTTGAACTATGTGAGTTCAGGCACGAGTCAAATGTTTCAGGTCTGAATAGAGTAATTAGCGGAAATGTTTCTCGGATCCGAATTAATACCCTCGAGGTTGGATAATACTCACGTCTTTCTCAAAAGCTTTGTTAGCGAATATAAATAAGAATACATATAATCTAATGATACATTGTTCATGACGTTTAATACATTATCGTGCTTTATTAATACGAAAGGTGCACTGAATGTATGGGGATTTAACAGCTCTTCTGTAATAAATTCAGGAGGAGATCATAAACAATAATAATATGGTAGTGCGATGGACGAAAATTTATAATTAAATGGTTCGGAACTTGGCCAACCGTTTCACTTCTGTGCTTTGGAATTCTTTCTCACAATTAATGAAAATGCCGAAGACAGTCATGGCAGTGGGAACAGTCCCATTGCAAATATTTTGAAAGTTTCACGGCTTGAGATAGGTTATCTGAAGTCGTGCATGCAAACGCGAAAAGGGGGCCAAAAAAACAGAAGTCAGCACCTTTGTCCTCTACCTCCCTCCATTCACGTAGGTGCGTGTCACACAGTCTAGCGCGACTATTTTCGCTCCACTAATCCAGCTTAAGGCGATTTCCATCCCATTGTCCCGACGCAGTCGAGTAAGCCCTAATCTAAAAGTGACAACCAGGGGAAAGAGTCGTCCCGCTTTACCGATAGGTACCTCTCTCGTACAATAACCTTATGCGCAATTGTCCTGAACACGAGATAAACGCTCCGGGTTTTTCGATCGATTCTCCCTCCTTGGTTCCAGCTTTTAGGCCGTTAAAAGATTAACAGGATTCTATGCTTTCTTGCTGATCAGTTATTTATTTGCACATTTCTTCAACTGTTTCAAATTTGAGGTCACATTGTTTTTACGAATAAAATATTACGGAAAATCAATAGGTTTGTCGATAACGAATTTAACGGTATAAAATTGATTTAGAACATTTGAAGTTTCAAAAATCAATGATTCAGGTCTTTATTTTTATTTTAGTATTGTTTCCCATGAACTGTTATCGTGATAGTTTATCTAATTAATATTTTACGCGGTTAGCTTTTTAATAAACCTCCAATTTTAATTTATTTACCAGGAATTTCTTTATTTAAGTTGCACTCTTTTCTGCTTTATATAGCCATGTCACTGTCTCTAAGTTTCAACCTTTTAGCCCTCCTTTATATTTTTTCGCACCTCCCTCTTGTTCTCCAAATGTTTTCATTGATATTTCTAAGGAAACTTCACTTATAAATGGGCCTGCATTATTTTTTTCCTAACCCTCCGAACTATCTACTGATCCGGTTGTCCTTGAGTCCTAAGAAGCCTGTAGTCAGGTTTCCCAAGGGCCGAATCACTTAGGTTTTACGTTAACAAAGTGGAGGACGAACTCCTTGCCCTTTGACTCATGGATTAAGCCGATTATTGCGTTACCAACCCGACTGATCCGACAGGTGAGGGGTTTTCATCATTCACGCCAATCGTTCAAATTGCGATTGGAGGTGGATTTCCAGTGTTCGAAATATCTATTTTTAGTCTGTTCATCTACTTGATAGAAACACATAAAATCCCATAAGCCACCACAAGGGTGTATAGCGGGGGTTGATTGGTCACCAGATACAATAAACAATCAGTACACCTCTATGCAAATAACAGTTCGATCAAGCACTGGAACAAAGTTAATCACACGAAAGTATAGGTACTTACGTATAAGAATATTCAATAAGATGATATATTCAAATCATGCGGGAACAATGTCATAAAAATGGGTTTATTTAAATGTTACGCAGGGCATCGATAACATATGTACACCACCAATGCTAATTATTCCCTTTGTACCTGCGGTAATTTATATTTTTATCTCTAATGGGTCGTGGAAAAAACGAAATTTTAAATCTACCCGTTGTACTGTCTATTTCCCTGACTTGATGTATGTGATCTTACCTGAATCCTTCATAGTGAGTTGGGGAATTGTAACGTGTCTTTAACATCCTCAGATAAGTGACCTTCCTCAAATTTGCTAACCTGTATTTCAACCTACAGTCAACTATTGGCTTCCATCCAAATTCTTTCAATAGTGTCGCGGCACTGCTTTCTTGTTCATGACAACTTTTCACAAATCTAGCTACTCTACGTTGCACTCGATTAAGTTCCAGAACTGAGCCTATCTCTTGAGACTCCCATGAGGCGACCCTAGGCGGAGAAGCTTATCCATGGCTTAAGAATTAACTGGTGGCAACAGAATTGTTGCCCAAACACGCTACTATGTTTCTAGGGGGTATATCACTGGTTAACGAAGCAATTTTGAATAATAAGACCATGTGGATGGTATTATTTTTTTTGAATGGGAAATTTAACAGTAACGTCCTACAAAAAACGCATATTTAATATTTTTTAGCGTTCAAGTTTGGTCATTTTTCCATATAAAACCTTTGCCATGTACGTCATCTCCGAATCGCCAAAATTGTGAAATTTTAGAGGCTCTTTTTACTTGTTTGTTCTTTAATAACGATGGAGGGAGTTTTCTATTCATAGTCCTAGTGCAAGCCAATTAAATCCTGCGCCCGACGGCCATATTTGATGCAAAATTCCACTGGCTCGATGACTTTGATCATCTGTCAGCCAGCTGTCAAATGCTCGCCAATTTTGTACCCCCGATATCCCTAATAAAGAGGGGCCCGGTCATATTGACCCCGCTTGTTCACCCAATCCCCTTCACCCAAATTCTTGGCTGAAGTGAGGAATTTTCGTTAGTTTTTTTTCATTTTCAATTTCACGAGAGACTGAATTTCACCTATAGTAACTAATTGGCAGCCAGTGATTCATTTCGTCGACCTGAGCTTCAAAACTGACCTCCTTGGCCTAAATCCACTTTTCTCGCGCTCCGCCAATCGTCGACAGCTGCGCCCCGCGATGAGGTTATTAAGTTCCTGGGATGGAAGAGCGGCCAGGTTTTCGGTTTGAAGATACGGGACCAGTAACATAATTCTCCATCAAAATACGTGTTACGCGTTAGGTGTGTGCATACATCTAATCAGAACATAAACTAAAGTGCGACTATGAATCTGATATTAACCCCTGTGCCTTAATCTGTAAAAATGTTAGGCCCTTGTTTTAAATAAACAATATCAAATTAAGTCAAAGTACTCCATGCATAAGCACATAGTACCATGTGTTTCTACAATTTTCTACACTATCTCTACAATTCTCTACACTATCTCTACAATTCTCTACACTATCTCTACAATTCTCTACACTATCTCTACAATTCTCTACACTATCTCTACAATTCTCTACAATTTCTACAATTCTCTACAATATCTCTACAATTCTCTACAATTTCTACAATTCTCTACATTATCCACAAGTTAGTCATGCTAATGTCCTCTCTCCTCATTTGAAGAATACGAGGGTTGCTATTTATATTTTCAGCCTAATAATGAAAAGACTATAATTTATTGTTGAAAATGTCTTTTCTGGCACAACAACTGATTTTGGACGACCTTCACGACTTTTGTCGCTGGGTGAACGACGGCTATGATGGAATTCGTTATACCAGCGTTTCACAGTGACAGGGGCTTCATCGCCAAATGTGGAAGTAAGTTGATCGATGCACTCCTGTCTTGTTAATACACGTCGAAAGTCGTAAAAAAATCATCGCACGAAAGTTTTCACGAGTTAACTTGTGAATTTTTTCGGTAATATAAAATTTTCGGGTCACTGCAAGCAACACAAGTTATGATCAAACGACAAAATTTTCTGAAGAAAGAAAGCGTTGAAAGGGTCAAACTTTCAGATGGCATTGTAGATGGCGACTAAAGCACTTAGTACTGCCAAGGCTCAAGATAATGTTTTGATGTAGATCGCTCAATACGTTATTAAAGAGTTCTATGTTTTCTCTCCAGAGAATCTGGATCATTCTCAAGCTGTTGTAAACCCTTACGAAGGCATATGGCTCTGTAAATTTTGGTGGTCCTTGAATGGAGGCAACTTGGCCAGGAAGAACGCCAAGGCAAAAGGAAATCAGAGAAATGTGAGTGAAGTCAGGAAACTTTATGGAAAATGGTCATATTTCAAGGAATTTAAAACAGATTCGCCACTCAATTTACAATAGTCTGTGACCACTCAATTTCTGAAAATAATTCTGAATAAATTATCTTGAATAGCAATTCAACCATTCGTATTTGAATCAGCGATATGATTTCTGAATCATTAATTGCGCAAGATCACTTAGTGATGTTCTTTTTCCTTTGATCAAATTACAGGTGGCAAAAACAGAAACTGTGTTCCGAATAATTTCATGTCTGGATCTATGATGTACGACACCTTATGTTCAGTAAATAAGTCAGCATACCGAGCAAAATAAAGTCACAACTAACTAACTAAACATTACGAGCAAAATAAGGTCACAATGTAAAAATGTATTGTTGTCAGAGCCATGTTTAATTATCAATTGCAATTTCAGCTGAAAGCGCAGCAATTCTTGTCTTTTCTAAATTTATTATATATTTAATATTGCAAATCCGTGTCCTAGATGTTTCCACACCTTGCCCCCCGGGGAACTTTTAAGGATTGATATGACGCAACAGAGACAACTAAAATCTCCTCGTCGGTGAGAAATCAAGAATGGTGAATCAGGAATGTGGAATTTGTGCTTTCATTATCATGCAATTTTAATTAACTCTCATCTTGATGTCGGAGGGAACAATGTGAAGACCATTCAATAAGACAGCAAATACAATCTCGGTTTTCTCAAAACATTGTTGAAGGTATTTATGCATAAAAATATTTGAAATTCAGGATTATGTTACAAGTATTTTTCACAATCAGCTGTATACGAAGAGAGAGTTGTAATTGTTGTTCTACTTCAGTATTGGTGGTAATAACCATAATGTTGTAGTATCAATATAAATATCATAGCCTTGAAGAAGACTTCCTAGAACAAGACTTGGGAGAAGTATGACGATCAAAAATCTAGATTTGCGAGGTATTTTGTCTCCATTTTCAATTTTATATGCGTTCGATAAAATTGTCTGGCTAGAGAATATTCTACGATATAATATTCAATTTTGTCTATCTAGACGATTAAAACAAAGGTTAACTCTATTTGCCGCAATTTTGATTCAATGAATGAGTTGTAATATTTGTTGTTTCCGGCATAACGTAATGGGATTTGTATAAAATATTGAAATGAAATAATTGACTTTGTAATTCCACGCAGTTAATTTACAATTATAAAATGTGTCCGTTATAAGGATGAACTTGCCAAAAAAAATTTTTATCCCTCCAACTCCCCCACTCCTAGACCCACCACTCTTCCAAGTCAACGATTGATACCGAAAGATGTGATTCTCTTTTCCTCCCAGCTATATTTCAACCTTTTTATCCCTCAACCCTCCCTCCCTTTCTGGCCAACCCCCCTCCCTCGATCAGAAGGTTAGAAGGATATTAAGTTTGCTTCAATGAGGACCACCTGATGATGACGTTCATCGTCGAAACCTACTTCAGTCTTTAAATAAAGTGTGTTAAATTACAAAGTCAATAATTTCATTTATTTTCAGAATGAATTTTGAGTTGAGTTGTTCTAAAAAAAGGACAGTTCATTCGAATATGATTTGAGCACTGATTACAGTCCAGTTATAAGAAAATATACTAAAATAGCTTGGCTTCAATTCAAGTTATTAAAAATATATTCAAGGCAACGCTAGTTCTTTTTCAAATAATTTTACCCTTCTTATGGGCCAAGGACAAGATTGCAAATTGAGACTTATTAATTTTGTGCCCCGAATCGTATCATCAAGGACGTCTGAAAATTTAAAGCAAGATGAGTATTCTAGTATTCTCATTTCTCCTTAAAATTTAATTACACATTTGAAAATTCGAGCGTCCATTTTCCCAATCAACTGTTTGTTCATTTCAATGGAACTGAATTGAATTCATTTCAATGGAACTGAAATTATTTTTAATACTTTTAGTTCAGCCATGTGTGCATTGTGAGTATTAGAGAGATCAAGCCTAAACAAAGGAAATAAACGAAGAAAAAAATCAACATCTTTGTTTTATTGTAATTCATATTCAATTTGATTTTAATGTTTAAACAAGATTGGATGGCGGACATCCTATTCAGCATTTTTATGGCTCATGGTCGGCAAAACGTTTGTTTAACTTTTTCATCCCACACGTTATACGACCCTTAAATATTGATTAATCAGTAAATAAAAGACAACTCCACTCTGTGAGCAAATATATATTTAAATAAGGCATTTAATTTGATTAGTTTTGAGTATAACAGTCAATAAAATACCTGTATAGGTTCGTAAATAGTTCATTTCTTTTATTTGAAAATGATGACGAAGGATGTTGGATTATTTTCTACCAATAAAGCAAAAACGGTAACACAAAGGTGGACTTGAGGTTAGAATTTCTGGTAGCCTTTCTTCCAGTTGATGGCTCATATGTTATTGAATCATCTTGGCCCTACCTTGAAAATGGTAATTTCCCATTAAGTGAGAATTCTTCATCAGAGTGTTCCATAGTTGAACATTGAAAATAGAAAACAACAAAACAAGAGCTGTGAATGTTGTGAAAAACTGTATATCTTGGAACTGTAGAACTCTCTGTAACCTGCAAATAGCTGCATAGCCCCTCGAAAATGCCGACTACCTGCTTTCGCTTCGGTTTGCTTAACATTCATGACATTTCTCTCCGTGCCTCAGGTCTCCGTGGAGTCAAATCGGTCACATTAGAATTACGCCAGTGGGCGTTGAACCTTACAATGCGAGGTGGGAAACGCCCCAGAATTAATTGGATTCAAATGCTCCCGGAGAATTTTCCCCATTTCAGCGGCGTTAACCACGGCCACCATCCACTTCTTATATACTGCTCTTAGTGTCCCGGTTCATTCACTTTTTCTTCGATGTAAAATGCAAGTCTCGCACTGAGACTTTCTTTGGACTAGTCTTACTTACCATGAAATATCATTAATGTTGTCCTCTTGAAAAAACCAATGATATCATTGATACGTTTCCTTATATTTAACTACTCATATAAATGTATTTGATTTGTCACAGATAATGATACGCACCATAATTCATCTCACTTGCCGTAAAAATGGAAAACAAATACACTTTATAATTGCGTAAAATTCAGTTGAGTAGCAAAACACTTGCGGTATTATTTGAGTCAAAGTCCCATTTATCCCGTTATCGTCCATTTTAAGGGTTATTCAACGTGGCGCATAAATTAAAATGTCTTAAACCAGATACTTTGCCCTTTTAGGCTGACGGAAACAATACGTGTGTGTCCTCTTTCAACACAAAAGAGATGGATAAGCCCTTTAGGGTGTGTGAAGTCGTGGAACAGTTAATGTGAGCGTTTCGAGTCTGCCGACAGGTAATGCCGCCACGACCTTCACCTGCATCCACCTGCAGACTTAAAATGCGTAAAGGAAGGAGACCTACCAAATCACGTCGCACTTCTTAAAGATCTGGAGAGTTAAAGAATGGAATTGTTATGGAAGAACAAAAGCAACTCCCAAAACACTCTTACGTTGTCTCCCCACAAAAGGACAAAGGGACTGGATATCGCCTTTTGTTTGTGTTCTCTATCCTCTTTTCATCGCATTTTCTCCTTTATTCCGTTCGGACTTATGTCTGAGCCACCATACCCCAGCAGCAGACTTTTATGTTGAGAGCTGCAACTTTGCTCCTATCGAGGTCACCTAACTACCCCTAACTTGGTCCTGCGAGCAGAATTTGTAACAATTTGGAAAGTCCTTTTGTTCCACCTCCACTGACCACACTGTCAGTTGTTTATGAGACAACATATTGTATGAATGTGAGAGTAGCGAGTCTTGTATTCGATAAATTTCTTTCACATTTGCATATAATTACGATTTAATACCGTAAAAATGTATTTTCGTCAAATATAGATGATTATACCTTCTCAAGTAATTATCTTTACTAATTTGGTCGGGAACTCTCATTTGGGAATAAATCATAGAAATCAATAGTGAGGTCATTTAATATATTCACACTCCAACCACTCAAACGGTATCTACGCGATTCCACAAGGATTATATCATGGATCATCATTTCAAACCACGTCTAATCCTTATATTTTACTTCCAAATTAGTTCCTTAAAAAATCTGTTTCGACGCTGAATTTTATCGAAGTAAATACAAAGAAATCTCAAAATATCCTCCAGGATATGTTTATAATTTCATACGCAGTTTTTTAATTTTCTGCTAATCACGCTTATGTTATTAGATTTCTTAGAATTAAAAATGATGCTGGATGCCTTAACTGTAACCCCGCCACTGCCTCTATCGATGGAGCAAATGCACCTTCAACATCTTCAAATTCATTTTGAATTATAATTTAATTTCCATATGCGTCCCATTTTGAATGTATATCCGTTATTTACATTTACTAAAAGCATTTTTTTTTATTTATGATTTTTTGTTATTTTTATGTATTATTGTTTTGCTAGAGTACTTAATTTTATTGTAGTAAAATCTTCATCATATATGATATACAAAGAATTACAGACAAGTTTTATCATACACCATAGTGATATGATATTCAGAATATACAAAAGTATTATACATTAAAAATTTATGAATGGAATACTCATTCTAGTCCTGCTAAGCCGGTCAATTCTGGCTTGATAGCAGGTGCCAAGTAAACAAAAATGATAGCTTAAAGTGTTGCAATTATAAAGCTACATTTATTGTGTCACGTTTTGGTCCAAGCCTTAATTCATTCTATATACTAGCCATTCGTGTATTCTCTCATTTACAGCATTTACTGACAGTTATATTCTTAAATCTTTAGGTATGTCTTTGGAAATTAGAGGTACAATGACCTCCAATTTTCTTCTACCTTGATTGGTATGATTTTTTTCTGCTATACATATACTTAATATTGTCCCTTAATGGTAATTCATTTTTATTTAAATTAGGTATTTTATATTTGTCATAAAAATAGTTTCCTCTTATAATGAATGGCATCTCTATGGCTCGATCGTCGATTCCATTTTTTTTCGTGACACAGTCGTCGCATCGCAAAGCTTAGGTGTCCCCCCACACCTACTCTAAGTGGTTTATCCCACTCCGACCAATTGGAGCGGCGCGGGAAATTCAATTACATTACTTTTCGAACGCGCCCTGTGTTATTACCCCCATCGTACCCTTGTAATTACCCTTATAGCAGGGGCTTGGAATGAGCGGAGGATGTTAAGCAAGAAAACCAATGCCAACGGCCATACCACGCTGAATACACCGGTTCTCGTCCGATCACCGAAGTTAAGCAGCATCGGGCCCGGATAGTACTTGGATGGGTGACCGCCTGGGAACACCGGGTGCCGTTGGCTTTCAATATTGCCGACCCCGGTGGCGGCGGGGTAACGTCCTCGTCTGCCATTCCAAGGGTCGCGGGTTCGATTCCCGCAATTGATGTAAAGTAGTCACGTTCCACAAAATGAATGTAGAAAAGGGAAGCAGAGTAGTGAATGTTTGGCAGGCAAGAGATTTTTTTAGGGAGCGATAAAATCAGATTTGATCAATATGTTGTTTTCCAGATGTTTACGTCGACAAGCAATCACCTGGTGTAGAGTTAGCGTGATCAATTTGGATAAATAATTGAAAATGTGCAGGAAATGAAACGCCTACCCTCTTGTGAGTGGGTGGTTAATGAAATGTGGTGCTGTCGAAGTGAGAAATTGGTCCAAGGAAGGAGATAACAGGTTAGGGACTAGGAATGATTGCGGAGGGAAAGCAAACGTGGTTGGTAGGAGAAAGGCTGTTAGTAACCTGACCATCACAATCACGATCACAGTACGTACATATAGGAAACACTTCCAGTATCAAAAAAAATCTGCAATAATTTATTGCAGTGGGTTCGAAGACCCTAGAAAAATTATTCCAACGAGTATTTTCAAGAAATAAACGGAAGCATACAAATAGGCTGGCGGATATTTCGACGTTCTCCGAATTGAAATAAACAGTATCATATTACTAGAATTCAATTTTGCATAGAAAAAATCTGCACATATCTAGTTATTTTTCAAGCGTATATACGAAAAATACACACGCCTGGTTTATATAAAAAACAATTCCACTTATGTACGGGCATCATCATGCCATTATGGTCCAAAACTTTATTTCCAAACGCTTTTAACAACTAGTAAGCGTAATAAATCTCATTCAGTGTCACTTTATTGACAAAAGTGATTGCTTTAGTACGTAAATTTTGATTAAGAATTCATTTCTGAGCTTGATAGGCAAGAATAAATTACGCCAAAAAGTATATTTTTAAATGTATCAAAATATTTCTCAAATTGTTAACGATCAATAAAGGTCAATTAAATCCATTTTGAATATAATTTACTACCAGTCTGTTTCAAACAAATATTTGAAGCACAGTATTTAATATACCACGAGGAGCTTAGCGACGGCTGAAGCATACAACGCTTAGTGCTGTAATGTGAAACGACAGAAATGGTTTAACTTTTATGAAAAGATACCAATCAAATAATCAAACTTAACCCAAAGGTATGGAATAAGCTGTGGTAAGGCCAATACTTTGTATAAGGTTTGACATAAATGCCAAATATGGAATTGCATTCTGAGTTTCATATTTATCCTCAAATAAGTATATGATGTCTAATAATAAAATGAATATGATGCAGCTACAGATAATATTTACTTAGTTTTTAGATTTTAATGGGTCGCAGTAGTCCAGGGGGTAGAGTGTTGGACTACGGACTGGAGGGCTCGAGCTCGATTCTCGGGCCCTCTGGGTACCTGCAGTTCCACCCAAGCTAGGTGATTTTTCGGGTACCAGATCTTCCTGGGAAACCATAACCGGCACAGGGAAAGGAACTAGCCCCCCTACTCTGATATGTGAATTTCACCCGCCGTCGGGCTTCGTACTCGGTGAACTCTACAATCACCTACCAAACCGTCCTTCGGGTTTATTAATGTCGTTATGATTTTTTTTATAGATTAAGGTTTTTTTCGCCGAAAATTAAGTGTGGCGTCAAATAACTAGGATGTGTTTGGTGTCAAATAGAAATAATTTAAATGCTCTAATGACGAGGCAAATGTTATTTTGTTCCTGTTTAGCTGCCATGAATATTTTATACCTTTACGTAAATAAAGTGAAAAATATTAAGAGATTAAATGTGTCATCCATTCGCGTTTGCTATTGAAAGTTCTGCCTTAAGCGTCGGTCAGTCTAAATCTTCCAGAATGAGGAGGAGAAGGAATTGAAAGGGAATTATTTCCCTCTATTAAGCTGACTGCTTCCTGTTTAGGCAATGTAAACGCTAGCTAGCTATTCATTCATTCATCCATTTATCTGCAAAGTAAATCCAGAGAGTATAAGTTCCCACGTAGGCTTAATGATCACCAAATGTGATTTACCGTTCCCTTTTATTGAAAGCTAACGTCTTCTCAATGGAAATTCCGTAGAATTCTGGACGGAGAGAGGATATCATGTCAACGGAATATTTTCATAGATTATTACGTGGCTGAATAAATCACTCATTACAGAGTAGGACATACATTTTGGAGAATAGAATAAGAGTTGCCAATAATATGGTTGGGAATTCATTTCAAGGGAAATTAATGAAGTTCTCCAAACTTTGTGAAACTGTTGACCGAAATAAATAATGGCTTTTATATCCATAAATTCAATGATTATTTTTGCTGGGAGAAATCCCATCCAGAATTGCTCTTTGGGGACATGGTGCGTATACGTTTGGCGTGTGTGGGTGCGTCCGAGCTAAAATTACTATCAAGCTCATCCTTCGGATTCTCCGGTTACCCGGCAACAGCATATTAGGAGCCACTCTCGCCGCTCCGATATTACTTTTTAAGGAGTCTGCCACGGGGTGGACCATTCCAGGAGTTGTGCAACTAAATTTTGGGATATTTTAGGTCTCCCTTGGGGAAGGAAACTTTTGAAGGCTCGATTTGGAACAACAGTTGCGCTTTGACTCTTCTGATTCGATCATAATTCTCCGAAGGACATTTTTCCGATATTCCTTTCATTATTCCCTTTTGGCGTGTTCCTTTGCATCTTAAGCCAAATATTTCCGGCAAAATGTCTGCCTATTCTGCCAAAATTTTAGGAACTGTGTAAATAAATGGATGTATATTATATGGTAGTTTCAGAGTACCTAGAAGAGAATTTAATTAACAGAGAAAATTTTAATGAGAAATGAATAATGTTCTACATGCATCAATCATTTACGAAAATTAAACATTTTCACGTTTGAGTTGCACACTCGTGTGGCGGAAGGAAACGTTTATACATGTACATTCTTTTGTGCTCTGGACATGCCTTCAACTGCTTCAATTAGTATCATTCAAATGTTAATAATGCGTGACTAATTTATTCTAAATGACTTCATTTTTCAGTACTCAGGCTATTTTTCATTTTCATCAATAGGCTTGTGCGTCGTGGTAAATTAATGGATAGAGTGATGGACTAATGACCACATATTTATCTGTATATGAAGAATGATCAGTTTTGGTAGTGTAATGGGAGAGAGACGCGATTCTATCGTAGCAATGAGTCAATATACTACCTTGATCAAAAAGTTCACGGAATAACCACGTGTGGCGCTCCCATCGTTCCGATTTCAGTTCTGTTTTTTTTGTTAAATTGGTACATCTGTTGTTGATATTCCCTTTAAATCTTAGTGTCATAACTTGACATTTGCAAAAGTTACGGTCGGTTTTCGGTATATCCATCAGTGCTTCTTGCGATTTTTCCATTACTTCCTCTCGGCTGCTAAAACGCGTTCCCCGTAATGGTTTTTTAACTCGATTGAACAGAAAGAAGTCACAGGGAGCCAAATCAGGTGAATTCGGTGGCTGTTGGATGGTATTTGTTGCATTTTTCGTCAAAAAATTACGAATAATGATAGCACTGTGCGACGGTGCGTTATCATGGTGTAAAATCCACGAGTTTTCTGCCCACATTTCTGGTCTCTTTCGGCGAATTGCTTCACGCAAACGTCTCATAACGCCCAAATAATACTCTTCGTTTACTGTCTGGCCTTCTGGCAAAAATTCATGATGCACTACACCGTTGTAATCCATGAAAACCGTCAGCGTTGCCTTCTTTTTTGACTGAAAACGACGTGGTTTTTTTGGTCTCGGCTCATTTGGTGAACGCCATTCACTTGCCTGATGTCTGGATTGCGTGTCGTACTCATAAACCCACGTCTCGTCTCCAGTAATGATCCTTTTGATGAATGTGGGATCGGATTCAGCCTCGCAAATCATGTCTTTTGCGACGTCAACACGGTCTCTTTTTTGCATGAAATTGAGGTCTTTTGGCATGCTACACGACGGAAACCCAAATCATTAACCACAATGTCTTGGGCGGATCCATAGGCAATGTTCAAGTCCTCCGCTATTTCTCTGATGGTTAATTTGCGGTTATTGACCAACATTTCTTTTACACTATCAATTTTTTCACCGACTTTCGATGTCGATGGTCTGCCACTGCGTTCATCATCTTCGATTGACTCACGACCACTTCTGAACCGCTCGTGCCACTGGTAAACGACCGTTTTTTTTAGAGAATCGTTGCCGAAACACTTTTCCAACATTTCCAACGTCCGTGCGCCACTAAATCCGTTTTTTACGCAAAATTTAATACAAGTTCGTTGTTGCAAATTTAAATCCATTTCTGCAATTGTAAAAAATCGCCAACACACACAGAGATAGATGTACTCTTGGCTACGTAACCTTTGCAAATGTCAAGTTATGACACTAAGATTTAAAGGGAATATCAACAACAGATGTACCAATTTAACAAAAAAACAGAACTCAAATCGGAACGATGGGAGCGCCACACGGTGGTTATTCCGGGAACTTTTTGTTCAAGGTAGTATATGCTGAGTTAATTTTAACGATAAACATAGAATGCAATTGTTTCTACTCAAATACAAATATGTATATTTCTTTGTATCGTATATTTCGAGAAGGAGTTTGATGTACTTTAGTTTTCCGGTTTAATGATTGCATTGCAGAACATTATATTACACGTCATATTCAATTAGAGGTAGGTAATTGATGATGAGGACGCTATATAAGGATGCCAAGAAACGGCTCTTTAAAAATTTGATATGGATTGTGGTTTTGTACAGGAGACGGTGAAACATGGTAATTGAGGCATGATAATAGGCTTAGATTTGGAGGCTTTAAATGTGGGTTTAGAGAAGGAAGGGAGTGGTGAAATATTCAGAGAGGAAAACAAACGAGGAAGTGTTGGGCAGGGAGTAGGGAGGAGAGGGAATTTTTGTGAGAAATCTAAAGAGAACAGGAAAGATGGATGGAGAATTACTTCATTGGCATGGGATGTTGGAGACTGAAATGAAATAGAAACGTTAGGTAAGAAAGAGAATAAGAATAGGATATGCATGTTGGAGGGGAAATACCGAAGAAGGACGTATACGGAATTGATGGAAGGCTTATTTTAGTGCCGCATGTTAGATTGTGAGATTGTGTGTAATTAGGAGAGGCAAAGATATGTATCGTTATTTCGTCTTTGACCTCACAAAACATACTGAAACAATACACCATAATCACATTAATCACCCCGAAGGTCGGTTTGGTAGGTGATGGTAGAGTTCACCCAGTACTAAGCCCGACGGCGTGTGAATTTCACACATCAGCGTAGGGGGGCGAGTTCCTTTCCCTGTGCCGGTTATGGTTTCCCAGGACGATCTGGTACACGAAAAATCACATAGCTTGGGTTGAGCAGGTGCCCAGAGACTGGCCGGGAGTCGAACCAGGAACCTTCCGGTCAATAGTCCAACACTCTACCCCTGGACTACCGCGACCCACACTGAAACAATAGGATACCAATAATAATATATATGCTAATAAGGAAAAATTCATCTTTTCGGGTATTCATATGTATTTATTTATTTAAATAAGCATTGAGTGAATCAGGGAATGATTGTCGTGATCTTGACGGCCAATTTTGGGACGAGAAGTGACCCGTGTTTGGGAACGAGTCCTCGAAATAATTACTCGCATATTTCATGTTTTTGTGTTACGTTTAAATTTAAATAAACGAGATAAAATAATTTTTAATTTCATGATTTTTAATCAACTTTAATTTTTAATTCATTTTTCAATTATTGAACCCTGCGTTAAATTAATTTGGAGTTGAAATTAAAGTAATTTATTCGCCATGTTTACGGGCGACAATTGTTTCTTAATTATTAACTGAATACGATAACTTTTCGACCTACCCTCAACCATATACATTCGGTTTGTGGCAGTGTAGCTTCCTGTCTCAACGACCCGCTTCCGTGTCTATCCCCTTTAAACCTAAGGCTACTCAGTTCCCCAGTTAACACCCTCTCGCCTCCGTCTGCTGTCCTCAGATAATGTGATTCTGGGTTCCCGTGAGGAATTGTCTCCATCCCCCCACTATCTCTCTCTCTCTCCATAGCTGCTTTGCTCCTTGCGTAAGTATGTAGTATCCGTCCCGTCTATTTTTCACGCCCTTTAGAGAAAAATGCACTGTGTTCCCCTCCGTATTGATATCATAGAGCCATTCTCAAAATATTGCACGAACATTAGCGGCAGGTAGGAATTGCGCCACCGCGATGCCCTTTAAGGAGAAAGTGATGAATTATTCCCTGTGATACAACGGTAGCAGTGAAATAATAAAATAGATACTGATCCAATACCTCCTTATTCATTGGCGAAGGCATTGAAGACTTCATCCTCATCGAAAATGTCTTCTCATTATATCACCAGCACAATGGCCATTTTCAATTTTCTCCTAGGTCCCCTCAGTCAATTTACTCCCGCGGAATTTAATGTTCAAGATTCCAATTTTTGAGAACCTTCCCTTTCTCATGATTAATTTTCATCTCCTTACCTCTCACGCTGTTATGTAATACATTCAGTGATGGCTACAATTTCTATATCTCACATGGTAAAAGCAGCGTGATCATGTGCTAAAAGCTGCTTAAATTAGCTCACCAACTGCACATACTCCTACCTCCAGATCTATTCAAACTACTGTCGTCATAATGTTTACGACTGCTGGCATTAAGTGAAAATTGAGGTTCATTATGTCGCTAATGCCGCCCTCCCCCCCTGATTCTTCAACAGTGCGTCTAATTTTTGCAGTCATTCATGAACGTTTATTTAGGTATAAGACCGTCAACCCTCTGGTTAATTTCACTTTTAATCAACACTTTCATTGTAAGCATCTTTCATTTACGTTAATTCTTATCATATTATGTCCCTCTACCTGATACCTTATTCTATTTAAATCTCTAATCCGAAAAAAAAATTAACAACATGTGATGACCACATGACTGTGGCTTTAATTTCTGTCCCAAAGAAAAGTTCGGCTAAGCTAGGAGCTATCAGGCAAAAGGATAGAGAAAAAGACGAATAGAATAAATAAATAGTCGTGGTCAATAAATAAGCACCCCCGGTGTGTTGGAAGATATGAATAAAGTTCTGATGATTTCTGTTTATTCTCTTCAATAGTAGTAGTCTGTCGGCTTAGGGTTGGTTTTGTATGGACTCTCGTACAGCACACTGCACTGCACCTGAGTCCCAGTTAACACGCTATAAAATATTCTTGGATCACATGCTAAATATTAAAATAGTTCATCATTTAGCTCTGCACATTTGCTACGTTCCCCATCCCGAAAAAAAATACTAAGTATTGAATGCCGTGTTGCGCAAGCAAAATTTATAATAATGGCATACTTGTCCGCTATTGATCAAGAAAATTTCAATGCGGCTGCGTAGATTTTCGCGGCTGTGGCTTGAAGAATTCTGCATGTCCGGGTTTTCACCGCGTTGTTGTTTGAAGCCGACAACAGTTTCGCCGAAGTTTCATCCGGCGTCTTCAGGTCGAAGATGAGGGACTCAGATTTTGGCCGTCCTTATATAGGTGGTCCCGTCCAGGTGCTGCTCTCTGATTGGTCCTTTTTCGGAGGACTCTCTTCCACGCGTTGTGGAATTGGTAGCCTTCATCTCTATTGAAATTCGCCGGGTTTTTGGCTATCTCAACTTATCTAAACGCAACCTCTCACCACCATCCGCTCCAGAAGACATCTTTGGTGGACACACTAGTTCACAGAGCGTATGAAATCTCTGACGCCGATTCTTTGCTGACTGAAAAGAAACATCTCCTGAGAGCACTAAAACAAAACGGCTATCGGAACGATATGGTCCTAAAAAGGACCGCCAGGGAAGAAAGGCGAAGACGAGATTCTGACAAGTCAATCAAGCAGACGGAACCGGACCCAAAGGCATACGCGACTATCCCCTTCGTTTCGGGAACATCCGAGAAGATCCCCTTCAATTCGGAAACATGCCGAGCTATGAAAGTTCGGATGAAAGAACACCTCCGGGCTACTACGAACAAACAGTTTCACCTCTCAGCCATCTCCGAGCATAAGTGGAGTGAACCCGGCCATGACGCTACAATCATAAGTAAAGAAAGTAGATATTACCCACGCCTAATCAGAGAAGCTATTGAGATAGCCAAAAACCCGGCGAATTTCAATAGAGATGAAGGCTACCATCTCCACAACGCGTGGAAGAGAACCCTCCGAAAAAGGACCAATCAGAGAGCAGCACCTGGACGGGACCACCTATATAAGGACGGCCAAAATCTGAGTCCCTCATCTTCGACCTGAAGACGCCGGATGAAACTTCGGCGAAACTGTTGTCGGCTCCAAACAACAACGCGGTGAAAACCCGGACATGCAGAATTCTTCAAAATTTCAATGCGTTCATACTGTGTTCAGGAGTCCTCAAAGATCTTATCTACATTAATGCAATAATCTCTTTACCCTTATCCAAATTAAAGAGAGAGTTGAAATAATTTTCCCTCCTTCCGCCTAAGAAAATATTTTGGATTAAGGCGAGCGGATTGGCGTTAGCCTCCGGCCCTGGGGAGCGTGCCCATCGAAAAATTGGTCACGATTACCTCTTTTCCCCAAATCAAGCCCTCCTCCCCCCCTCGCCATCAGCCCCATCCTCTCTATCGCTAATGGCCTTCTCCTTTTCTCCGGATCCCATTTCGCCACAATATCACTGTAGCCTCCACGTGCAACGAATTCCTTTTCAAATTGCGGGAAGGATGCTGTCAAAAGCTCAAACCCATTACCAAATAGTTTTGATCATCGCAGTAAAATAAAGGTGTTAACTTATAAATTGATATATAATTTTTCTTAGCATATTTACCATAGTAGAAATAATTTTCTTTATAGATCCTTGTTATTTGCTTAGCAGGCTTTTTTGTTGTTGCTTCTTCGAAATTTTGTCAATTTTCTAGATCTACAAGTCACTTTACTGCTCCTTGTAATCTTAAATAATTTTCCAGGAGGCTTTAACAAACAGGTCTCGGGTATCATCGAGTTTCCTCCTCATAATGTATTCAAATTATCCTTGTGGAAGTCATTGTCATAACCACAAAGTGACCGAGGAATAGCGGTAGCTCTCTCATTCCCCGAACCCTTAATTGACGAGGCAACGAATTGGAACTGTTCCATTGTTAATAGTATTCATCGGTCGGTTTATTCGAATAGCAAAATAATGCCAAACCTCAACCACATAATGACATCGGAGTCATTGCGCAAGAACTAGATAGATTCATTAAGAGAATAAGAGGCCGGCTTGTGACTATATAATCTAATTTTCTTTAGCGACCTTTTTGTGGTGGGGCTGGTAGGGTATTATATACATTCTGGCATGTATTTCCTGCCATATAACGTATTGAACTAAGTTGATTACATGTCTCTAAGCATGTAATCACCATGTTCTAATGGTTTTTACCTTTGCAGTTTTCCGATTTATCCATTAAATTAAGGACAGTTCTGAACCATCCTCGAGTCTGCTTACTCCTATGGCAATACTCAACTTACTTCAAAAAAAGACATTACCCTAATCCTAAAACTTTAGTAGTCAATATAGCCTTGTGCTTACGATATCTACTATCTTCATTTTCAATATATGCCATTGCTATCCTTGGCTTTCATCATCCGGTTATTTTAAAATTCCTTTCTTCACTACATATTCCTTAGGTGCCTTTCAAATCCATGCTTTTTCTTCCTCCTTGATGCCTATTGCTTCCGATCTCTCAGCTCTCCACCTGCATTGCATTTGACAGTTCTTTCTCCTCCTCAGCATCCAACTCACTTTGTTCACCCTTCTCCAAATCAATAGCTATAGAATCTCCAATAAAATCATATTCTTTCTCCTCAGCGTCCACAGAAAAGGACCACACTAAGATGCAGCTCTCTTTATTCGTATATTACATCTTCTGATCCTATTTTTTCCTCACTAGGTAGTTTTGGAACCATTGCTCCGTCACGGTTCATTCATGGATTCCTTCCTAATCGAAAATAAATCAAAATATATTTTAAGAACCTGATGAAAGTGAATGGTAACTTTATTTCTTTGCTACTTCCTTCTAGAAACTGCATTTATTATGCATAACTAGATGCCTATCAGTCATTTGTTTAAGTTATTTTGGAAATTTAAATGTAGCATCTCCGAAGTACTGTTTATCGATTGGGATGATTACATACAAGGTCTGTCCCAGAAGTAGTAGGACTGAGTCCATTAAAAAACATATATTGTCAGTAAAAAGAGACGTTTCAGGCGTGATATGGTGGAATATCATGATTAATTAAAAATAGCAATTTTCCACAAAAATATATTTTTGTGGAAAATTGCTATTTTTAATTAATATATTGTCAGAATTGATAGGTTCGCTCAAAAGATCTTCGGAGGTCCACCCTTGAGTGTCCGCGCACCGCTGCCAGCGGGTTTTCCACTCCTCGTACGCCTGCTGAAAGGCAGTGTCCGGAATGCTGCCAAGCCCTCTCATCACGACTGCAATGCTCTCTTGTAACGCCTCCACCGAGTCGTATTGACGTCCTTTCAGCATGGATGTGAGGCATGGGGAGAGGGAAACGTCTGGTGGGATAGGACTGTAGGGTGGCTGAGGTATGTTCGAGAAGCTCTCGGCCGATCGGCGTGCATGTTTCCTTTAGTTCGTCCGAGAGCGCTCGCGGCACCAACATCGCACACACACCGTTCTGATGCCCATTTTTTTGCTCATAAGTTGACACAAATCACTTTCAGGGATGCCAAGTTCATCAGAAACCATGCATAGACTTGATCTGCGATCCTTGTCCAACCAAGCTTTTAATCTTTCACTATTTTCGTCCAATTTTGAGGTCTAAAGGCGTCCTGACTGTTCGGTGTCTTCAAAACTTTCACTACTCTCCCGTAACAACTTGTGCCACTAAAATACACCCAATCTACCCATGATGTTACCACCATAAGCTGCCTTGAGCATGTCATAAGTCTATTTTCCGGTTTTGCCCTGTTTCACATTTAATTTGATGGTAAAGATCTGTTCCAATAACCGGTTCATGACGGAGCCTAACAAGTTTACGTTATAGAGGTTTCTCAAACGGACGATCCGCCCTCCTCAAAGGCTGGGAGCCAACTGTCACCGGCCCACAGCTTTTCCAGAAACTTCCCTCCCTCAAGCGCAGCCAGAGAAACCGCCACCCTTCCGTCTGTACGATGTCTGTTCAAAAGGTTTCGCGACTTTTCTGTTTTTTCAAAAATTATTTATTTATTCATGAATATCTATTTTGTCCCCTTCAAGTAATCCCCATTAGATATTATACACTTGTGACAATGTTTTTTCCAATCCTCGAAGTACTTCAAAAAATCATTGTTTGTGATTTTGTTCAGCTCCTCCTTCCATGCAGTCTTTATCTCGTCAATCGTAGCGTAGTGTCATCCTTTCATGGGCCTCTTCAGTTTCGGGAACAAGAATAAGTCACCGGGGGCCAGATCTGGGGAATACGGTGGCTGCGGCATCATTACGCATTTTTTTGCCCAAAAATTCGCGCACAAGTAACAATGTGTGAGCAGAGGCGTTGTCATGGTGCAAACACCACTTTTTGTTCTCCCACAAATCCGGGCGTTTGTGGCGGATCGCTTGGCGCAAATTGCCCATAACTTGCAGGTAATATTTCTTATTTGCCGTTCTACCCTGTGGCAAGAACTCATGATGCACCACGCCCCTGCAATCGAAGAAAAACTCTCACATTCCACCGAACATGGCGCCCTTTTTTCGGTCTTGGCTCGAGCTGCAGCTTCCATTGGGATGATTGAGCTTTAGTTTCCATGCCATAACCATAAACCCATGATTCGTCACCAGCTATGACCCTCTGGAGAAAATTTTGGCTGTCGCGGGCTGAGTCCAACACCTCATTAGCAATGTTAATCGTTGCTGTTTTTGGTCGATATTGAGCAATTTTGGTACGCATTACGCGGCAACCCGTGTCATGCCCAAATCATCGATAAACATCGAATGGCACGAGCCAATCGATATGTTTAGGCCCTCAGCAACTTCTCTACCGGTGATTTGACGATTGGCCAATACTATTTTCTTCACTTCATCAATGTTTTCGTCCGTCGTTGACGTGCTCGGATGTCCGGCACGCTCTTCGTCGTTGACATCTTCTCGGCCCTCTGAGAACATTTTGTATCACCAATAATGCTTCGGTCCAAGGTAGCTTCTTCATATGCCACGGTGAACATTTGGAATGCGGTCGGGCACTTAATTTCGTTTTTCACACAAAATATGGTACAGATTCTTTGATCCTTTTTTTGGAACAGGCAAAAATCGAAGACAAGCCAAGACCCGCTCTAGCAAAACAGCTGTCAACAATTAACTGAAGATCCAAAATGACCGAAATTTTCAGCATAGGTGAAAGACGTAAGTACAAACATAACGCCACAAAAAAATCGAAAATCAAATGTGCGTAACCCGCGAAAATTCAAAATTAGCGATACTTTTTGAACAGACCTTGTATGCCCAGGAAAAAATAAGTCAGACTACTTTTGACAGATCTTTTCCATTTTAAAGTTAAAATATTTATCTAAAATACACTCTACTATGGACAATAATTTGTCAAGACCAACCTCGGTGTATGATTTGAAAAATTCCGCAATGTGTATGGTGTTGCAAATCCTTCCTGTCTCACACTTCCCCCCTAGGGTTAATATCTTCAAATATTCCTTTTCTATCTCTTTTTTCCAGTATTTTCATAAATTCCATGCATCAAACATGGTTTAATTTTGTTAAGTGATGACACTGAATGACTTTGCATTGCATAAGTTTCGCAAATGGTTGCAATTTCAAAACGTCCAACGCAAGTTGACTTTATGGTAAGCTATTCACCTTTTCTACTGTATGATAATGATATCTTTTTCACAAATATATATCTTCAGGACATGAACAGGGTATTTTCCAAAAGTAATGTAATTATGCATTTTTAAAGTAATTTATTGAACAGGTTTACACAAACACTTGAAATTCTTCAAAGTACTTTCCTTGGGCGTAAACAAATTTTTTCGAACGACTCTGCCATGACCGGTACGCGTCCTGGAAGGCATCTTCGGGAACCTCTCGCAGTCTTCGTCGCGGCTGCATGGATCTCTCCTATGGACGAAAAACTGGTTCCTTTCAGGGCTACCTTAATCCATAGGAATAAAAAGAAGTCTAATGGGGCAACGTCAGGACTATAGGGGGTTGGTTCAGCGTTAGCACCTTGTGTTTGGCCAGGAGCTCGCGGACTCGTAGCGCGTTGTCGTGATGGAGTAGCCAGGTAGTGGAGATGTCTGTTCTCGTCCTGATGGCTCTTTTTTGGAGTCTTTCCAGCACATCCACCTAGTACGCAGCGTTAACTGTCTGTCCTTGAGGAACAAACTCCTTATGGATCACTCTTTTACTCTCGAAAAAGACAATGAGCATTGTTTTCACTTTTGATTTGCTCGTTCTTAGTTTTTGGGCTTAGGGGACTGGTGCCACTCAGAGCTATGGCGTTTTGTTTCTTGGCCTTATTGAAATACCCCGGTTTCATCACCAATCATGACGTTGTCCAAATAATGAGGTTCATTTTCAATACCTTGCAAATTTCACGGGAAATTTCCGCTCGGTTGATCTTTCGTGACACGGTCGGCGTGCAGAGGTTTACATTAACTGACGTCCTGCTGCTTCCTCAGCTTGGAGAGCACTGAGACCGGTTTCGCGGCAAAGCTTAGGGCCCCTCCACCTACTTTAAGTGGGTTAATATTATATCGATAGCAAATTGGTACCTGTAGAGTATAGTATATCCAAAAGAGAAAGATAGGAGAACCGTTCACTTCTTTATCAGAAGCATATATATTTTGTTATCTTCCAGTAGTTAAGACAGTAATGGCATGGATACCAGCAAATATGGCTTTTCCAACCTTATAATGGATTCCAAAGTAGAGACAATAACGTCTTAAAGCATTGGTCTGTGAGAAAATAAATAAAATTACAACACAAGTCATGATTGTTACGTAAATGGGCAATGTTTAAGACTACATTCTTCAATTGCGGACGTAGGTAGACCCATAAATCCATACTTAAGTTTTGAGAACAGTTTTCTACGAGAGTCAGTGATTTTTATTAACGCTTATTGGCCATTAAATCACGTGGGTGACTATGGTAAAGGTTATGTAGAATCTATCAATGTAAATGCGTCGAGAGTTCACGACTTGTTTCATCCCGCCATGAGATCGCTGTCATTCGTTCCTTTAAAAATTGACACCAGAACAATGAGAGAGTACAATGAGTGAAAGATTAAAAGGGACGTTGGAAGATTTAAGGGGATTGTGCTCATGTTTTCAATTGGGTTTTCGAGAGATCTTTAAAGAGGTAAAAGACCCATATTAACGAAACAGAATATCATGTCACTGCAGACAAAATAGTGACACGGATTCCAGAGATTAAAAAATTCAAAGATTAAGAAAACTCAAACAAAACGGGCTTTTAGAAGAGAGCCGGCAGGTGCAATCACTGAAGGCGAGCAAACCAAACGGAGGAGAACTCAAATAAAGAAATCTCCTCCCCAAGAAGTGTTCTCATTCCTAGTTAGCTCATAGTTACCGTGTTTCTACTGCCGTGACTATATGGTCCAAGAGCCTGCGTTCGTCTCAAGCCTTTGGAGGAAATTCATTACTGTGGCTGAGCTTGTTTTTCGTCCAACTATGTTCTTCTTTTTATTTTCAGCCCCATCCTTTTTTCTGCTTTCGTTTTAATGCGATTGCTCTTTCTAGTTTGTCCCAAGTTTTTGCTTGACCCTATCATTGATTACTTCCTCTTACGCTACTGTAAATGTCATCAAACCACGTTTGTACCTGAGCTATTTCCTTAGCGTGCCCTCATATCTCTTTGATAAGGGCAAATTATTTTGTTAGATTAAGTGATAATTATCAAGCATACTTTTTTGTTTTAATTACTAATTCCAATGGATATTGCCTCGATATATTCTCGCCTGCCTCCTTAAGTTATTCCTCCGTTCAATTTCAGTTTTAACACCTTATGTTTCAATCCACAAAATACCATTGGTATTTTTATACCTTCATGTGTACAATATGTTCCTAATCAATAAGTTCATAGTAGTATCTACATCTGCATAACTCACATAACATAATTGTTGATTCTAAGCTGTTCAATCACAAACGCAATGAATTATATATGCTACAATCTTAAAGCGGTATCATTTCCAATTTTAAACCTCTTGAGCACATCTTCAGTCACCTGGCTATTTGTGTAACAATTTATAATTATCCAATAAAAAGTCAAAGTGATCAACCAAAAGGCTTGATTAGCAAGTAAGAGTAGAGATCTCTTCGCACTAGCCTCGTACGGCTTGTGAAATTAACATATCAGGGTGAGGAGGACAGTCCCGTTCCCTATACCGCCTGTGGTTTCCCAGGAGGATCTGGTACCCGGAAAATCACACAGGTCAAGTAAATCTAAGAGCTCCCAGAAATGTAGCAAAAAACAAACCCCACCCCTCGATTTAGAAGCCCACTGGACTACTACACGCCTTAATCAATATTTAACAACAGTCTATGAAGTTATTTACATAATTTAGACATATATGTGACAGAAAAATAAATAATATTTTTTCCACCATGGTGAGTAGGATAAACTATATTTGGAAGTAGTGTGTTTTTTAAAATTATTTCCCAATATTCAATGCTCGCTAAAAATATTGAAGGATTAGATGAATTCATAATGCACATTTAATTTTTTCATGAGGCAATCAGGTCTGAAAGACAAGGCAAAGCTAAGAAAAGAAAGAAAATCAGATAAGAAACGATGCAAATGTATTGTCATGTATAATTAATTTTCCAAGTTTAGGTGCTTGCTGTCACGTACACTCCTGTTAATCCGAGAATTTTATTATTCCTATGGCCACAAAACATACACATTTGGTATCTCTACTTCTCTCTTCTGATCTATGATCGCACCTTGCTCTACTTAAGGTCTTCCGCAAATCTCTCAACATCCCTCTCGTCGGCGGCGAGGTGCTCACATAAAAAAGCAATTTACGTTATCCTCCAACATACCTTATTTATGCATCATCTTTTTTTTCTCCTTAGCTTCATTTTTCATTGCACGAGCCTCACGTGTAATCCTTGAGCGTGTATTTGTCGAGTTGAGCTTAAGAGAATAATTGATTTTTTTTAGAGTAGACTTAGCGAGGAGCGTTTATCTTCTTCCACTAGTTTATATTCCAAAGGTTAGAGCCTTTACTATAGTTCTACTATGCACTCTTTCCATCTATTTCCCGTGTTCATCTTCCCATTTACATCTTTAACATCTATATTATCTTTTTTTAGAATCTCGATAAGCATCTTTTAAGTGGTTCTTTGAGTTTATCAGATATTTTCTTTATTTATCCGAATTTATTAATCACTATTTCGCATGCATCTTTGATTTTTTTTGTTCTGCGTATTCGCATTTTTTCTTCGCGCATGCTTTCAAATCACTCTTCCTTGGTCTCCTCAGAATCCCGTATAATTTCATTTCGTACCTTGTAATTCATGGCTTTCTTTTTATCTTTATTTGATACCATTATTGTGGTGCACTATTATCTACAGAGACGTTAAATGATTTTTTGTGTAAGAAATACATATTTGAATAATGCCTAAGAATGTATGAACTATTTTCTCTGCATCTACCGACTAATTATTCATTATAATAATAGCGAAAATATAAAACGCCAATTTTCTTTACTACGTTACAAGGACTTTTAACGAAAACTGATATTTATTACCATTGGTAACTTTGATATTGTTTTTTTCGTATTAATGGATTTAATTTGTTGGAGAAAAATTTTAATTTACTATCAGTTTTCATTATTTTTCAAATCTTTATAATTTTATCTCCTCTTTCTTCTCGCTTCCTAATGTGGCACCAAATTGATCCAAGAAATGCTCCGATTCATTACACTGCATTGGCTCCTTGAAATATTCTAAGTTCCATGCATGCAATCAGATGAAAACAGTTCTAAAGTTAAGTTCAAATAGAAATTTAATCCAATTCAATACTTTTTTCCCGTTTGTCTTGAATAATTGATGTTCAGTTGCTCTATTATTCTGGTTAAATAGTGGCCAGTTAAAAAACTGCCTAGTGAAGTTTATCTCCAGGATGCGCTGAAATCATATTTGCTAAGAAGAACAAAGGATATTTACTCTGATCAATCTGCGAGGAGCAATATTCTATTGACAGACGTTTCCTAAAAATACACTTAATGGTCCACTAATGGAGATTAAGCTATCATATACGATAATATGATGCTATTTGTGCATCAAAAATCATCAAAATTCCAATTTCGGCTTACAAAAACACATATGTGAGTATTTGATTTTATTGAAAAAGACGAAAAGTCAATATTATTATTACGAAATTGATTTGACTCGTCTTTCGCTTTAAGTAATAAAAGTCTCCCTGATAAATAACTCAGTTTCTAGCGTAACATGCAGGAAATCATTCATGATGAAAGAAGGCACATGGATTTTACCTAGTTTTATTTACGAACAAGATTTTCTTACAGCGTAACATCTTCTGGTCATACCTGAGTATTTTACGGTGCACTGAAACCTAGGTTGTAATAAAAACCATCTTATGTGGAAAAGCCAAGTATCTTCTTTCGTAATCAGTCTCCCAATTTTTTAATATTATAACTTCTCTCTTAAATATTTTTCTTGAACAACGAATAATTTTTTTTCGAATGACATGTATTCGGTGTTCTTGACGTTGAAGTACCAACATTTTGTAGAATAATGCCACCTCTCTCTTTTGGTTCCAAAGAAGTGAAACAAAAACTGCCAATATTGAGTTATTTAATCAATTTTTTATATTTTTTTATAACCAATATAGTTAAAATACTTGTAATTATGTGTTTAACGGGCAGGTTATATAGGCGATGGACTGCCCTACTATGAAGCAATCGTGGATAAAACCCCCGGGCATGAATTAAATCACTCATGTAAACATTTCGGATTACATTGCAAGCATATTCAGAAGCAAACATTCATATATACATAGCGGCAGGATGTTAGACATTTTCATTCTTAATTTATTATATAAATATTTAATTTTCCGTTTCGTTCATGAGAATTAAGTGCCTTTCGCCTACTTAGTTAATATAAGTATGTGGCATGCACTTCGACTTTTCCGCAAGGGCTACCAGGAACTCCTTTTTACCAATAGAAAGAAGGATACTTGAACCTTGGTGTGTACCGACTCGGCAACTCCCAGGTTGGTCTCGAGAAAATCTGGGCCAAACCTCCTACTCTTCAGCCGAAAGAAAATAGCTCAATCCCGAACGACTAAGAAGAAAAAGCTTTATTTAACTGTATAAACTCACCATTAGCAAAAATTCCCCTTGGTGTACACTGGGGCAATGCAAACACTACTCTATTCAGGGGTTAACATTGTGATTTTCGTTCTCGGTTGTAGATTGACTTGCAAAAGGAGATTAGAGGTTGCAGTAGAGGTCATCAGGCAAATGGTCTCCAGTGGAAGCTGGAATGTGCTCAGGGCTTACGGGTGATACGGGTACCCGGCCACCCATTCCGCGGTACTTTCCTCCTGATAAGCCGAAGTCGCTGGTCAGTCTACCTTAACGGGTCCTTCGAGGGTTCAGGGCTTAGAGATGTGACTCCAGGTTGAATCATTGAAAAGCGTCCATGATAACGCAATGGGGGCCCTCACTAACTGGACATTGAACGACCTGGTTAACAACAATTGACTTGAATGGTTTAATGATTTTCCACATAACACCTCAAGAAAAAGAGGGAACTCACACATGATGGTATTATGAAAAAAATGTTTTACTCTAACGGAGATAAGTGGCATTAGATCATTATGATTTTTTATCTTTAGACTAATCGGACTCTAATGAGGAGCTAACAGAAGCTGAAATAACGCCAGTTATTTAAGTTTCTGCAAGAAATTCATAGAAGGAATTCCCACAGTTAACCTTTCTCTCATTGCTTCACGGGATGGGTCGCAGCTGGAAGATCATTACTAGTGGAAGAAGTTTAATCGCAGCTATAAGTCATGTGAGTTAAGTCGTGCCAAATTTCAATACATGCATTTGCATGTATGTATTATTTGTGTGTATATAATATATATATAGTGTACGATCATGCAATAATACATTTTCTTTAACATGGATGAATATTCCAGGTTGCCATTGATTTTATCAGTTTTGCAACCTTAACAGAGTTAACACTTTATGTTAGTTCCCGCTGGTTCTGCATGCAAATACTAATAAAGTTTGCATAATTTTTTTCCAATATTATTCTTATTTCCGAAAACAGAATATCCTCAAACAGCAAATATGGTTGGTTAACTCCCTCCTCTTTTGATAGAATGGTCGCGGTTCAATTCCCGGTCGTTTGAGTTTCTCTATTTAGGATTTCTCACTGTCTTTGTTCAGCAGTTCAATGTAGAAGGTCAAACTAAACTTTATTAGGTTATTGTTTAACTGATAAATAAAACTTTTGCACATTATGTAAATCCCTTTCTCTTCCTTTAAACAATTCGTACACAATAGTTTACTGCGCCCTTAAAATCGATATTTTAAACCCCTGATAATATTTACCACGATAAACTAATCCAACCAGTTACACTTCAAACAGTCTGACATAGGCATGACAAAAAATCAGTCAACTCCTTTGAATCTCACATTCGATAACCTCTCGTGACATCCAACACAATGGAAATTAAATTGGGTGTATAAAAGAGTTTTATCATTTGGTAAGAGAATAATAGGTCGGGCAAAAATATAATTAATGCCTATGCGAAAAAAACGTGATATGCGCTGTCACACAACTCATTTCCTTACTCGTATTGTAAGATTCACTTGAGTGTAACTGCACTAATAGACATGCTTATAAAACAATGAAATACCAAACGAATCTCCGAGAAGAACGTAAAACTTCGGTGGCAGTTTTGGTTTATCTTACACGGAAAAGGAGCCATCTGTCTAATGAGTTTCTAACGGGAGGAAAGATGTACGAATAAGGGTGACATAAAATAATAATTACCCGTATATGCGGAGGGCATTGGGAAATGCGATCTTATGTGTTCACTGGTCCTTGAAAGACTATTCCCGAAGACTTACCATCAGATTATTGCAGGTCTTGACATGTCGTCTGAATAATTATAGGCAGTTTTGCAACGTCGTGATATAGATAAAGACTCCAAAGTCATGGGAATCACTCTGATACCCTTGAAAAGTTGTAAGGCAACAGGTATCTTCGCCGTTATCGCTCAGCTCTCTCACAATCAATTGGATTAAACTGTCGACGGACTTTAATCCGCCAGTAACTTGCTCTATAAATTTAATATAACAATAAATGTTTCGCTTTATATATCCAGTATTTAGAATAAGTCGTAAGTATTTGGAATTCATGGTAGACGTTTTTGATAAAAGAATTATATAAAGTTCAGAGAAAATCCTCCAGATTCGTCAAAAATTGTTATCATATGAAGAAGAGTGTGAAATGCCTTAAAGAGGAATTAGGCTGGGAGCCACTTGAGACGCGAAGAAAGCAAGCGAGCCTTGCGCCATGGGCAAAGTTCAGAACGCGCGATTTCAATTATGACATTTAGGGAATTATTATAGCCCCACACTATCTGGGTAGGTCATATCACATATATAAGGGAGATAGACTCCATACAGATAAGAGGGTAATCCCAGAAGTACCCGACCCAACATAGAAAAAACGACAATTTTGGAAATAAATGTATTTATTTTTCAACATAATCTCCTTTCAGCTCTATACACTTTTCCCAGTGTTGTTGAATAAGTTCGATACCCTTTTTATAATAAAAACTGTCTCGCTCCTCAAAATAGCCATTAACTGCCGACATCTTTTCTTTACGGTTGGAAAATCTTTGACCACCGAGCCATTTTTTCAAGTTTGCGAACAGAATAAAATTCGAGGGGGCTAAATCTGGCAAATAGGGTGCATGAGGTAGCAATTCAAACTTTAATTCATGAATTTTGGCCATTGCAATAACGGAATTGTGAGCTGGTGCATTTTCTTGATGAAACAACACTTTCTTCTTAGCCAAATTCGGCCGCTTTTGCTCGATTTCTTCGCTCAAACGTTGCAATAAGTTCGCATAATATTCGCCGTTGATATTTTTGCCTTTTTCAAGATATTCAATGAAAATTATCCTATGCGTATCCCAAAAATCGACACCATGACCTTGTCTGCAGATGAAATGGCCTTCGCCCTCTTTGGAGACGGTTCTCCCTTTTGAATCCATTGTTTTGATTGTTCTATTATCTCGCTTGTGAAGTAATAGACCCATGTTTCACCTACGGTTTTGAAACGGCGCAAAAATTCTTCTTTGATGCTGTGAAATTTTGCTAAACACTCAATTGAAACGTCTTCACAACACTGGTTTTGCTCGAGTGTGTCCAAACGCGGCACCCATCTTGCACACAGCTTTCCCATGTCCAAATTTTCAGTTAATATGCAATGTACCGCACTTTTTGAAATGCCTAGACATAGGTCTGCTAGTTCGCGCACTTTCAGTTGATGGTCATCCAGTATTTATTTGTGGATTTCCTTCATCGTTACTGGAGTCATCACCTCATTTGGTCGACCAATGCGATGCTTGTCTTGACAGCTCATACGGCCTTGTTTAAACTCTGTTACCCATTATTTGACTGTTGTAAACGAAGGAGCAGACTCACCCAGAGTAGAATCCAGTTCAGCTTTTACATTATTTGGGCTGAGGCCTTTCAAAATAAAAGTATTGTATCACATAACAATGACCGATTTTCTCCATTTTCACAAAATCACTGAAAACGTTCACATTGATGGCTGCCAAAAAAATACTAAATAACGTAGCGTCTTCAAACGTGAAACATATGCTTTACAGACACACATATTCATTCTTTCCTCGGGAAATCAGGAACTACGAGTGCTCTTATAAAAATAGTGAGAAATCGAAGTTATCATATATATAGCAATTACCTTCGGATAACAAGTGAGGACAAGATTAAACGCTCCGTTGACTTCTTGCACATTCTTAGGAACAAATGCTTGTGTATGTTTTTATTAGTATCTGCATTTGGATGAGTGCTAGTTGAAATGAGTTTTTCATGAATATATTCATCCCTTTGGGTGGGAATTGGCATGTTTTTGGTTTTTTTGCACGTTGTTGCATTTTATCTTACGGATGATGTCCTGACATCCCGACACGCTCGCTTGCGGCGGATAGCGGGGTATTGAGTAGATGGGTATATAAATACTATTATTAATATCAAAAAGAATGCTAACTTGTAGTCATCAGAATGGTATTCTTTTTAATGCAAATTTGTGTTTGTATTTTTGATTAGCAAAATATTAATCAAACATGAGTATTGGAGTGCAATTATACTTCCAAGGAGCAAAAAAATATAACGCCAAACTAGAGCTTGATCATACACACATCAAATTGATTATATGGATTCCCCACTGACTTTCTCCGCTACCTTCAGGTTTTCCCATGCCTTTAACCATATCCTTCACATATACGTTGAATAGCAAAGGTGTTTTACCCTTCTTCCTAAAACTGTCCATATGGGCATCCACCACTCACACCTGCGCAGTCTGTAGCATGTACAGGTTTCGGATAAGCCTCCATCGATTCTTTCGATAATCTCGTCTGCCCTACGTTCCCTCCAACAAAAACGTCAAACTCTCCTTAAAAAGCTGTCCAACTTGTGTATTTCCTACTTCCGAGTTGGTCTCAAAATTCCACACTCTCACCCTTTCCCGCCACCTCCTCCTCAACCACCCCCACTCTTTCAATAGCAATTCTAAACACCAATGATTATATTTCCAAAGCCCTCGCTCACCTGAATGATACATCCACCTATACCACTCTAACCAAAAACCCAACACAAACTTTCCAAACCGAAATTCGGTCTTTTCTCCTCCACTCCGGACCAGAAGAAGGCCTCACCTCCTAAGACATATCCCTACTTTCACCCCCAAACCCCAGAACACCCCAGTTTTTTCTCCTCCCAAAAATACACAAACCCAACCTCCCCTGTCGTCCTATAGTTTCCAGTTACAATTCTCCCACCGAAAGAATCTCCGCATTCCTTGACCACCACCTACAACCACTTGTACTCTCCTTGCCCTCCTTCACGAAAGACACATACCACTTCCTCAACCGTGTAAATTCTGTCTCTATTCCCTCCACACCCAACCTACTTGGCCACCATCGGCGTTACCTCACTTTACACTTCTATTCCCCATGCAGTAGGTTTAACCTCCCTCCGGCATTATCTTTCTCTACGCCCCCTACCCCAGCGCCCCTCGACGGAATTTCTCCTCAATCTTGCCACTTTCGTCCTAACTAAAAATGCATTCACTTTCCAAAATTGTTTTTATCTACAGACAAATGGCACAGCGATGGGAACAAGGATGGCACCATCATACGCCAATCTCTTCATGGGCCATCTCGAAGAGACTTTCCTGGCACAGCAACCCTTTCAACCTCTTTTCTGGGTCCGCTCCATAGACGATATTTTTATTCTCTGGACACATGGCTCTGATTCTCTCAACAATTTCTTATCTGCCTTAAATTCATCTTTTACTGTTAAATTCACCTCTTCCATTTCAGACTCCACCATCACCTTTCTTGACACAGACATCTCACTTCAAAACAACAAATTCACTACTTCAGTACACATCAAAGCCACTAACCATCAGCAATACCTACACCACACTAGCTGTCATCCTCAACACACGAAACGCTCGATTCCTAACTCTCTCTCTCTATCCGCGGACACCGAATTTGCAACACCACAGCCACTCTCAACAAATACCTTGACAATCTACATCTTGCACTCCTCAAACACGGTTACCCAGAAAAGTTACTACAAAATAAAATCCACCGTTCCACCCGACCACACACACCACACAATAACAAGCCCACATCTGACGCAGGACTCAACCTTTGCACCACCTATTTCCCCGGATCACACAGACTGAAAACCCTCCTTAAAGAACTGTTTCCAATTTTACATGACAATGACGCGACCTCATCCTTACTACCCCAATGCCCATCTATCGCATACAGACGACCCGCCAATCTCAAAAACCTTCTGAGATCCACCAAGCCTTTGGCGCCCCCCCGTGACAAATTTCCCAATATTTCCCCAACTTGCAACCGCCCCCGATGTAAAACCTGTCCTCTTATTATGCCTACTCCCCTCTCCCTACATCCCCTCATTGCCCCCTCACCTCGTTCCCACACTAATTGCCTCTCAAAAAATATTATTTATCTTTTATCATGCAAACATTGCACTTCGTTTTACATAGGTGAATGCATTACCCCCTTATCCATCCGAATGAATAATCACCGGTACTCCTGCAATTCTGCCTCACTCTCTTCTCTTCCTATCCCTTCACACGCCAATTCCCACAACCTTTCATTCGACCAGTGTTTTGCTCTCAGCATCCTAGAATCCCTACCTGATTCAGCCACCAACATAGAGGTGAGAACTCGTGAATCCGCTTACATACTAGCTTTCCGTTCTTTCAAAATTCCCACCCTTAACCGCCATCTTTAATTTCCCTCCCAGCATTCCCTCCACAACTCCCCTCCCCGCCCATACTTCTTTCCCCTCTCCAAAGCAACAGCATATTTTCAGTCTCTCTTGAAGAAGGCCTCTGAGAGGGCCGAAAGCTCGAACAATTATCCGTGTGAGTATCTTTTAAATGTTGCTATTCTATTCTATTTGTGTTATATTGTGTCAGCCCATTATTGTGCCGCTCGTGTGAGTTTTTCCGTACAATCGTGGTATATTTATATATATATATACATATATATATATATATATATATATATATATATATATATATATATATATATATATATATATATATGAATACGTCGACGTACTGTAAAGTTACTCTGATGCCTTTCTGATTCCATCGGTATTTTTCACGTGCACCTGTCCCTATTGTGGTGACTAAAGCAACCGCTGGTGATGATTAACACGTCTTAAACAGATTGTGTTCTTTCCGCGGTCATTTCTTGTTCTTAAACCGTAGTACTCAACCTCGCTACTGTCTCTTCCTTCGCCTACCCTCACGTTCCAATCCTCCATAACTATCAAATGGTTTTCTCCTGGGACACCTGCAATTATATTCTCTAATTTATCACATACTCGATCAATTTCGCCATTCCTATGATTGCATGGAGGTATGTACATACAGGGTGCGTTCCAAAAGTAATGCTTTTATTTTTTGTAAGTAATTTATTGAACATACTATATTCGCTAAAACACTTAAAATTATTCAAAGTACGGCTGATTGGATCTCTTCTATGGACGAAAAACGGGTTCCTTTCAGGGCTGCCTTAATCCGAGGGAACAAAAACAAGTCAGCAGGGGCGACGCCAGGACTATAAGGGGGGGCAGCGTTGGCACCTGGTGTTTGGCCAGGAACTCGCGGACTCGTAGCACGTTGTGGCAAGGCGTGTTGTCGTGATGGAGTGGCCAGGTAGCGGAGATGTCTTTTCTCTTCCTGAATGCCCTTTTTTGGAGTTTTTCCAGCACATCCACGTAGTAGGCAGCGTTAACTGTCTGTCCTTGAGGAAAAAACTCCTTATAGATCACTCATTTACTGTCTAAGAAGGCAATGAGCATTGTTTTCACTTTTGATTAGCTCATTCTATACTTTTTGGGCCTCGGGGACTGGTCAGTGTTCCACTCAGAGCTTTTGCGTTTTGTTTCTAGGTTGTAATAAAAAAACCCAGGTTTCATCACCATTGACGACTTTGCTCAAATAATCAGGTTCATTTTCAATACGTTGCAAAAGTTCACTTGAAATTTCCGCTTGGATGGTCTTTCATGGCACGGTTGGTGGGCAGAGGTTTACTATAGCTGACATCCTGCCGCTTCCACAGCTAATAGAACACATAAATCGGTTTCGCGGCAACGCTAAGCATAGCCCCCCCCCACCCACCCACTCCAAGTGGTTCAATCCCACTCCGACTAATAGGAGCGGTGAGGGAAATTCCATTGCATTACTTCTCGAACGCAACCTGTATTCCTGAACAATGTACAGATTCATTGGTATCGCTTATACTTCTACAAATAATATTTTATCGGCCACTTGCTCTCTGTTTATGTTGCTTCTTCCTATCTTTTTGTTCAGTACGACAGCCACCCTTTGCTGACACACTTCCCTTTCCGACGCTTGCATATGTTATTTTATTACCACACTGTATCACTGCAGTTATTCCCGCTTTCATCTCTCCTCACACACCCCCAAAGCCTTTATATTTCCTCCTCCAGATTTCCTTCCCGCAATATGATCTTAACGTTCCAAGTCCCTATTCTAACTTATTTGGTCCTCGTCTTTGTCTTCTGACATTAATATCGCTTTTGCTGTTCGATGATATCGTGAGATGACGACCCCGGAAGCCTTGCTTCCTCCAATGACAGACAAAGCACACGGCCAATTGACCCAATTTCCATAGTTACCAGGATTTGTTATCTCTACGGTGTCCATCATTCAATTATAGCGATGATCTATTTAGGTGGTTTCCCGCTGCCTTCCTCAATGCTCCAATCTACATCCATCCTCTTACGTGAATAGCATCGAGTGTGAAGCGAGCGGAGCCTTTTTGTGTGTGAAATTTGGGTGAAATTCAGGGCACCAGCACAGGAACACGTGCTCCATATCGGAAGTACCTTATATCTCCGTCACCTGTACAGCGATTTGTTTAATATTCTCAGTGTTTGTTCTTTTTGGTAATGTGTTCATTGGTGCTAGATGTCTGTGTGTGATTCTGGTGGTTTCAAAATCCTTAATGTTTGATAATCCATACCGCTTTTGAGCTTCAACAGAATCTGTTTATTAAGGCTCAATACCTATATGGAGGTCCTCTTGTTTGTGTGCCTCATCAAAGCTGTGAGAATAATGGTTTTAGATGTAATCATTAAGGAGCTATAAAGTTTTGTTAAGAGTGTGAAATCTCCGGTTTTTGCAAACTTTTTTCGAAAAGCGACGAGATTTACTAGCTGAAACTTATAGAAAGTTTTTTAGCCATTTATGGTCATAATCTGTGCTAATCAGGTGCACATCGGTTTCGTACTTCAAAAAACCTGAGTTCCTGCGCCATCCTCGAAATAAATTTGAATTACAAATTGGCATTGTCGATAGTTAACTGTGCTTTGCTACCGTTGAACGCTATTTTGCGCTATATTGTGCCATGTGAAATCTTATCCTATGCCTGTCAAGGAAGTGGTGAACATGTCACGGGATAATGTGCATGCTAAGAAGAGCCTGGAGCGAGAATCAATCAACTCTCCCTCCACAGACGAGAACTGCAACCTAATGAAGGTTAAAGACTTATTTGAGAACGGACATTCAAAAGATCACCGCATAAAGCCACTGTTTAAATTCAGAAACCGCAATTCCGACTCATGCCACTGAGTAATAGTGGTAGACCCTGAAAGTAGGAAATCATTATTGTTTAATGGTCGAATAAACATTGGATTCGGGTCGTACTCCATCAAAGACTACACTTTGCAAAATATTGCGAAGCAGAAGAGGACACTTGCGGGCACTTCTCCGGAGGCCATGCAACTACTAACTGTGAGAAACTAAATAAAGAGCCAATTTGCATAAACTGCAAAAAAGAACATATAAAAAAATGCAGCCACAAAGCAGGAGATCCGAAATGCTCGACAACTACAAAGAAATTGCAGATATTAATTGAAAACATAGACAATGGCACCTCAGTCTGAGGTAATAAGAATTGTCCAGGTAAATCTTCAACAGGCTAAAATCAGCACCTGCGATGCTACAAAAACCACTGTAGACCTTGGGCTGGATATTCTTGAAAAATATTTTCGGAAAATCTCAGTCCTCGAGCTAAGGACAATGGTGTACCAATATTGCAATGCTGATAACGTGGGTTGCACCAACCGACGCTAAAGAAAAATTTCTCACAGGGATTATCTGTTTCAAGGGAGACTCTTTCCCTAGAAGACCGAGAACCCTCAGACTTTTTAATAGTTCAGATAACTACATCAAATCATTCTTTTTTCCTAATATCTGATTACTTTCCGCCATGACAACATGTCGATGAGGACATTAAAGAACTCTCTGAAATACTATCCAAACTAAAGAATGGAAAAATGATCATCGGAATGGATTCCAACAACAAAAGTGAGACCTGGTACTCAACAACCACCGATGGTAGAGGAAGATCTCTGGAGAAATATCTATCATCTAGTAACTTCTACATTCTAATTGAACCTGTATTCCAGGCAACCTTCAGCTCACCAAACGACGAGTCAAGCATCGACATTTCTGCTGGCTCTAGAAACGTCATGAAAATATTTCTAATTGGGAAGTCCATGAACAATTTCACATAAGCAAACACAGACTTATAACATTTTACCTTAAGCCAAAAGTTAACAGCTTTTATTATAATAATAGAAGACTCAACCTTGGAGCGGCTAGCTGGAGGGGCTATGAAGAAGCGTTTTCGAAAATCTCGTGAGCAAAATTAGAAAAACTAATATGGAAACCTGGCACTTAAAATATAGATAAACGGTTGAAACAAATCACAACAGATTTATTAGAGGCAGCTAAGGGAACAATGCCAAAACCATACGAAGGACAAACCACAATCCCTGATGGAACAATAAATTAAGCCAATTAAAAACAAAATGCAGAAGATCCACGATAAGGTACCAAAGATGTCAAGATGAGAACAATCAGCTTTTAAAACTTAGAGACTATGAAAATGTTAAATATTAGAAATAGCAAATTGCAAAGAGAAGTCCTGGATGAGCTTTGTTAGAATAGATAACCTGCTAGAAAATCCATGGGGTTTTGTATGTAAAATTTCCAGTAACAAATTAAAAATCTAACCTACCTTCTGCTCTAATTCTGCCCGCCAAGGTAAACCAACCCTTCTGTGTGACTCTTTGGACCATATTCAGTCCACCTTAATCCCAAATCAAACGACGTAGAGGACGGTGAGACTTAAGACCAAAAAACAACAAGACTGCTCGCGGAAGAAGACGAGGACACGATGGATACATCACTTGCCGAGGATTTCACAATTAAAAATAGGAAAAACCCAGGCTCTGACGGAATCCATGGGCAAATGATTGAAAAAGTTGAGCGAACCCTTGCTGCCTTCCTCAAAAGATTATTCAATGACTGCCTATCGCCTGGCTACTTTCTAAAATAATGGAAATTTGGTGTACTGCATACTATACTGAAGTCACCAAGTAAGGACCCCAAAGACGCCAAGTCCTTCCGCCCACTTACTTTACCCTCAGAACTTGGTAAGGTTTTCGAAAGAGCCATAAAGCTAAAAATTGAGGAAGCAATATCAGAGAATGTCCTGTGTCATAGATATCAGTCCATTTTTAGAAAGGGGAAGAGTACAATAGATGCTGCTGGAACTCTGAAGATGGAAATAAAAAAACAGTCACACACTTTATCTAATAACAATATTTGTCGACTTCGAAACAGCATTGGACTCGGTTTGGTGGCCGGCATACCTCTTTGAATCACTCATTCTGAAAACACCGGCTAACCTAGTCAAAATCATCCGCAACTATTTTAAAGATAGAATAACCGTATTATAAAGCACCTGCATAAGGAGAAAAACATTTAGAAGGGAGCTCCGTAGGGTTCAGTCCTTGGGCCGTTACTTTGGAATACCACGATGAATGGGTGCTTCCGCACAGCCCATCCCCTAGGATGTGGTACAATTGTCTGCACGGATTAGGTCGTAATAAACATCAGAGCGGACACAAGGAAATAATTTGAAAACAAAGCTAAAGAGTTCATGGAGAAGTTAACCACCTAGAGTTCTTCAGTTAAATTTAAATTATCGACAGAAAAAACTGTCTATATGTGCTTTAAGAAGAGCCTTCAAAAGAATTCCACAGTAAAACTGTACGGGAAAAATGTCATGAGAGTTTCTCATTGTAAATATCTTGGAATCGTTTTCGACGACAAAGTGAACTTCAAAACACACAAAAACTACGTTGTTGCCAAATTAAAAACAATATTTCAAACCCTCCGAAGATATTGCAAAATTTACTACTTCATTAATAATAAAAGTCTGAATGTCCTCTATTACTCAGTTTCACCACCAATCCTATCCAATAAATGCGAAATTTGGGGGGGGAGGGAACTAACTTTGAACAGAATAGACCGTAAATTGAACGAGGCACAAAGATGCTGTTTACTCGGGATAGCATTAGGTTATAGAACCGTTAGCAATCATGCCCTTACTGCTATAACTGGGATCACGCCAACAACTCTAGCAATCATGGGACGAAAAGCTATTTACGATCGAAAGAGAAAAAAGGTCACACGCCTACTAGGCGAACCAATTGAACAAAACCGATTTAAGGCAGTCAAGAGACGAATTAGAACCCTGGTCTTAAACGAATGGCAGCAAAGATGTAATGCAGGAACAACAGAAAAGCTAATCCACCAATTTTGCCTGACGTTAAGGTACGCCTTGAACTGAAATTTGAAATGAGTCAAACGTTAACGGAACTCTTGACAAGGAATGGGAATTTACGGTCGTATCTAAAGCGTATGGGCAAAACCAACGACGGGTATTGCAGTTGCAGAACGGGCGAAGATACTATCGAACACCGCATTCTTCATTTCCTAATAAACACAGAAAATCAGAGAGAGCCAGAGGAAATTAATAGAGACCCGATAACATCCATGAAAGGCATAGGGAAACTACTGCCGACAAATTCAGACACAATTGAATAATTCCTGAAAGAAAACATCCGGATCAGTGACGAAGACAATCTAAGGGTTAGAAGAAAAAACTTTTACGCAAACTTTTTATCATTGCCCCTATCAGCACAGCAATAGGAGACATCAGAACCCTTCCACCTCCTCACAATTGTAGTCCATACGTGGGATTTTATCAATTATATCATATAATTTATCAATTCTACACTCAAATTTAATATAGTATTCTACATTTAAATGTGCTGACATTTTAATTGATAAGAATCTCCAATGCTATTCATCCATCATATCACACCTGGCTTATTTTTAATGCTGGAAGAAATCGCTTCGGCGAGGACGTGGGAAGGTGTTTTTACCATCTTCTGTGAAGGTGGCCATTCATTACCCGTCAAGAGGGACTGAAATCTTTTCAAAAAGAAAAGGTTCTTTTTAAGAGAGGGACACGGCTCTTCATTTACGATAGGAGTTCCGAATTCCGAATCTTTTATTCTCACCTCGGGTGAAGAAGGGACGCGGAATTGGGGAAACAATTTCTTCTTCCCGATCCAAATTAAACTTCCTCTTCCGCCAGCCATTCTACAGAATTTGCTCCTATATTATCAACCCGTTAACGAGTTCACTGTTCCATCCCTACAAAAAGGACGTTGCCATTTGTTAGCCTCCGTTCTCCCGAGTTTGCTCTCTTATTCATAGAAATCGTATATATCCGCATTTCGCTATACGAATTTATTTTTGCCTTACTACAATTTGTCTAAAATTACTATTGCTATCTATATTTTCAGCATTAATTATAATTAACGGTATTTTTACTGATATTACGTCTTTATTAAAACCAACCTTTTCGTTCGCTAATGGATATTCTAAAATTGTTAAGGATGGTTTTATGGTTTGCACTTATTCTACTTTATTACTCTTATATATATATATATATATATATATATATATATATATATATATATATATATATATATATATATATATACAATTATATATGTATATATATATACATATATATATATACATATATATATACTACCTTGATCAAAAATTTCCCGGAATAACCACCGTGTGGCGCTCCCATCGTTCCGATTTGAGTTCTGTTTTTTTTTGTTAAATTGGTACATCTGTTGTTGATATTCCCTTTAAATCTTAGTGTCATAACTTGACATTTGCAAAAGTTACGTAGCCAAGAGTACATCTATCTCTGTGTGTGTTGGCGATTTTTTACAATTGCAGAAATGGATTTAAATTTGCAACAACGAACTTGTATTAAATTTTGCGTAAAAAACGGATTTAGTGGCGCACGGACGTTGGAAATGTTGGAAAAGTGTTTCGGCAACGATTCTCTAAAAAAAACGGTCGTTTACCAGTGGCACGAGCGGTTCAGAAGTGGTCGTGAGTCAATCGAAGATGATGAACGCAGTGGCAGACCATCGACATCGAAAGTCGGTGAAAAAATTGATAAAGTAAAAGAAATGTTGGTCAATAACCGCAAATTAACCATCAGAGAAATAGCGGAGGACTTGAACATTGCCTATGGATCCGCCCAAGACATTGTGGTTAATGATTTGGGTTTCCGTCGTGTAGCATGCCAAAAGACCTCAATTTCATGCAAAAAAGAGACCGTGTTGACGTCGCAAAAGACATGATTTGCGAGGCTGAATCCGATCCCACATTCATCAAAAGGATCATTACTGGAGACGAGACGTGGGTTTATGAGTACGACACGCAATCCAGACATCAGGCAAGTGAATGGCGTTCACCAAATGAGCCGAGACCAAAAAAACCACGTCGTTTTCAGTCAAAAAAGAAGGCAATGCTGACGGTTTTCATGGATTACAACGGTGTAGTGCATCATGAATTTTTGCCAGAAGGCCAGACAGTAAACAAAGAGTATCATTTGGGCGTTATGAGACGTTTGCGTGAAGCAATTCGCCGAAAGAGACCAGAAATGTGGGCAGAAAACTCGTGGATTTTGCACCATGATAACGCACCGTCGCACAGTGCTATCATTATTCGTAATTTTTTGACGAAAAATGCAACAAATACCATCCAACAGCCACCGAATTCACCTGATTTGGCTCCCTGTGACTTCTTTCTGTTCAATCGAGTTAAAAAACCATTACGGGGAACGCGTTTTAGCAGCCGAGAGGAAGTAATGGAAAAATCGCAGGAAGCACTGATGGACATACCGAAAACCGAATATAAAAAATGTTTCGAGGATTGGATCAAGCGCTGGCATAAGTGTGTTGCAGTCGATGGGGATTACTTTGAAGGGGACAATATAGATTTAGATGAATAAACTTGTATTTTTAATTTTCTGAATAAATTCCGGGAAATTTTTGATCAAGGTAGTATGTATATATATATATGTATATATACATATAGTTTGATGATGTAGAAGCACTCACGAGAGCAACATGACATTTGGACAGCATGATAAAACACAAAAATAAAAAGGATAACACGTAAAACAAACATTTTTGAAAGTTTTAGAAGTCCTATGAACATTTTATATTAAGAACTCCTATGGGCCTCAGAGAAGGCCCATAGGAGTTCTGAAATGTAAAATTTTCTTTTACGAGGCTTCCTTTTTATTTTGGTGTTCTATTTTGCGGCCCAAATGTTATACATTATATATATATATATATATATATATATATATATATATATATATATATATATATATATATATATATATATATATATATATATATATACATACATACATATAGTTTTTTAGAGGAAACATCGAATAACCAGCACAACACGTAGTAACTATTAGTGACATTATTATTAAAAGATACAAGCAAATGGAGAGGTTTATTCACAGATATTTCAAGCTTCGACGGCCATGCCAACATCTCCGGACAGAAAAGAAATTATGTCTTCTTCGACTGCTTCTCTTTGCTTGTGCAATTGAAGAGCAATTTAGGGAGTGTGGATGGGCTTGGAGGATTTGTGAAAAGTTTGTCAAACGACTAAGTTTTCTTTGCTGTGGGACAATAAAATAAGTTCCTAAATTAAATTCTAAAAAGGCATAAAAATTGCGTGGAATTAATTTGGAATTGTCGTGGGTTCTTAAAGAGCCAAGACAGGGGTCTTTTTAGAAAGATTAAGGAGTTATATTCGAATTCCGAGACATAGAATGGAGAAGAGCTTTTAATAGGATTCAATTCGGGTAGAAATTACAAATAAGTGAAAAAGGAGATAAAACAGGAGTTATATATAATGAATACATGGTAAGTACAACGCAAAACATGACTTCAATAGATAAGATTGCATTTTTTTATTATGCAAGAATAGATAGAGAATTAGAAGGGTGAAAGCAAATGAATACAATTGAGTTGGAAATTATGTTAGTAGACAATCGTGACTATCACTTTTTCAAGGAACTAGTTTGTTTACTAGCCATACTATTTATAACAACAAAAATTTCAAATAAAAAGTAAAATTACACCATGCATAACTTGTCAATAGACCTGAATTTATGAAAATTTCACAGTTGTCTTGCACCAGCATAAAAGTTTAAAACGTTTTATTGCACTGGCATGGCTAATTTATTTCATCAAATATACGAGCTTAGAGATTTTTAGGCGAGTTAGTTAATTTCACTAAAAAGTGTGCATGGAATGACATATGTACAAGTGGTTGTTATCCTTAACTGTATGCAACTTTAAATACAGCTTTGGATTAATGTTATACATGCGTGTATTGCTGGAAATAGACATTGCAGGATAATCTGTTGCTTTACGTTGCCATGACGAGAAATGATGGATATTAAGTATTGCAGTAAATATTTAAAGAATTTTTCCTGAGTGCACTCAACCATTCAAATCCCAAGATTGTCTAGTGAGGCGGATGCTTAGGTAAATGAATAAAATAGAATGCTTTCAAAATCTTAACGTGTTAATTATGGATGCTAGGCACTCCACTGACTTACAGTTTAAGAGTTATTATCAGTTTTGGTAGTTCATTGATTTAAGCTGATTAATGAAAGGATCCATGAAACATTGTTATAGACTTTTGATTCCCTTCTGCATAATGATTATTTGTTCTTCCTAATTCCCTAGTTTTAATCCTAATATTTTCTTTCTCCTTCCTCCAGCCTGCTTAAATGAGTATTCATTTCCCCGAAAGAATTTGATCCAAAAATGTCGTGATGAGATATTTTTAAGACTGATTGGTTGATCTAACTGAATTGTTTTCACTCTTCATGGGTTTCATTTATTGTATTATTTCTCAGCAACGGCCTTAATCTTGGAGTGATCGCTAATCCAACAGCAACTCTAATGCATAAAACTCTGGAAATGAATGGAAAGCATACGAGAATATATTCACACGTCATTCATCTTCGACGATATTGCAATGGTCCGTTTATTCATATTTAAGATAATTTTCCAATGAAAAGATGACTGAAAAACTTAAACGGAGTAATGATTTACAATAACAGGCGATGTACACTTTCATATTGGGTGTGTGTGAGAAAATTACCTACATGAGAAAATTACCAAAGTTTACGAAATGAATTTTGATGCAAACTGCAGTGCTACATGCACATGATGTAAATAAACTGCTTCTTCATTTCATAAATAATTTTCTTTGAAATTTAGTTCATTAATTTCAATGCTTCAATTAAAAACCTCATCTTCGCTCGGCTATCTGCTGTTTGTGATTTAACTTGCAGTTTGGAGAGGATTAGTTTTACAAGAATATGTCGCAAGTGGAATGCATGATAGTGTGCTAACATTGAAAATAAGGAATTGTATCATCCAGCCGTGTTTAAAGGAGTCTGTCTGAAATACTTTACGTTCACCGTTCTTGGTAGGAAGCACCAACACTCTTGGCGCAGACCTCCCACTCATGCGTCCTTCTAAGGATTACAAGTTGCATTTCAGTGCCAGATGGTGCTTTTTGGTGAAACTTCACTCCATTGGAAAAGGAGGGCTGACAACACAGAAGTCTTCTTGCTTGAAATTTAAGGGAAGTGAGAGGAGGAATGGGAGAGAGACGAAGTGGGAGAGAGAGTCAGGCCTAGCTCAGTCCACCATCCACCAATAAGGTTCTTTCCAACACTGCTAGAACGGATGTAAAGTATGCATGGCAGAATGAATAGTTAAAAACCTCTCTTTCTTTGATGTGGAACCTTAATGTTTAGTTTACGCCTTCAGAGTCACCGTGAAAGTCGTGTAGGGATTGAGGCTGAAAACCGTCGCTGTTTTAATTCCTTATAAACATTATTTTCGCATTTTTTTTTTAAATTTGATAAATAAAAATAGGATTCTTACCAGTTTCAGTATACTTTGTATATTTTTGATTAAAATTTCAAATGAAAAGGTATACAAATTTTTTTGTGAAAAGACTGTAGCTTCAAATTGTGCGAGTCGAGGAGTATTTAAATCTTGCCATTATGCTTCGTAATTTTTAGGAAAAAAATCCAAAAGCTTGAAAAATTATTTTGCAAGATATTAAATACTGAAAACTTATTTTGTTCATTTAGGTGACTATTTTCAATTTTTATCGAATTTTAACCATTTTACAAGCCGTAGTAAATCAAATTCTCCATTTAATGTTCCAATTACTTTGTTGGGGTATATTGGGGGATCAGGATGGTGTTGCGTCTCATACACTGACTTTCCACCTGGGTTTGAATCCTTAAAATAAAGTATTGAAATGTAAATTCCGTAAAGTTACGCCTGAGACAACAAATTTTATTTAAAATAGAGGAATTTTGAAGTGGAATGCTAATCCGTACTTGGGAAGAGTACTAGGCTTTTATGTATTAATACAAAATGTTCGTCTCTCAGTCCGTTATCGCTTGAGAATCCCAATATTTGATTAATTTTTGAGCCCTGCACCCCTTAATTTCTTTTTGTACCAATTTTCTCAAATTTATCTGCTCAGGTTTTTGCTGAAATTCCTGTCTTCTAATATCTTCACATTTTCAAACCTCTTCACACAAATAATTCTTTTGTCTATTGGCATTATTAATATTATACTAATTAATTATTATACTAATATTATACTATTAATATTATACTAATTATAATATTAATATTATGTTAAAATTAACTTATTCCTTTATTCATGAATTTATTTATCTGCATTAGAATCTCCTACATAAATCTTTAGCTTCGCCGCACCCACTTCACAAGAATAACGAGTTTTTCCTTTAAGTTAAGTTTTTATTCATTTAACTTTACTCTCCTTTTTTATTTGATTAGATAAAAAGTGACTGAAAGACTTTGCCTGATTTTTTACCCATAACTTAATAACCTGAAAATATATCCTTCATATGCTTCCGTTGCAAGTTCGTTAGAGTTTAATTCAAAGACCACTGACGATTGCCGAGACGATTTCTGAATATCTCATCTATCTTTCCACATCCCATGTATTCTCCATCTGCTAAGCTAACTTGTGTACATGATTGATATACAAGTATCAATTTAGCCGCACCCCATCTAATGTACTATGTCTCAATATCTAAAAGCTAAATCCTATTCTATCCTGCCTATATTTCCTTTTATTTATTATAATTATAGTTTCACACCTCTCGCGAAAATTCGTTATTTGATGGTAGGATAATAAAATGCATATTGGTTTAGAAATAACAGTAATTATGCGCCATCTCAAGTGCCTGTATTTCGGAGTAAATCACTTCAAACTCCAAGACAATTAATCTTAGCGCAGATCAGTGAAGCGTTGTGGAACTTTCTTCTAAGCAGTCGGGTATTTTTCTCATCACAAAGGGCTGAGTCTCGTAGTGTCTCAGGATTCTTAATTCTATGGTATCTGTCCATTTTATGTATTTTAAAGGGAAGAGAAACTTGAGGGTGCCTCTCGTAACCGTCGTCTTAAGAGTATTGCGACATTATTGATTCCAATGACCTTCGCCCTGGGGTTGGAAGCCTTTCCGCTCGCATCACTCACACGGGGTACAGACATTAGCATTAGTGGTGGGTCTATCATGGCTCTGGTAATATTTGATCTCTTTTGCAAGGGTGACACTACAATATGCAATCATTGCTCTCTCCAGTTCAGACTTAGAGATCAAAGAATATTTCAAGTCACTCCACTTCATTATTGGCGTTTTTCATCGGAAAGAGGTATTCTGATATTCTTACCTCAGAAAAGTAATCCTCAATGAACACATGGTAAAAAAAACTTTACTAATAAAAGAATTATTTTTGAATAATAAGTCGCCCATTTGAGGAAGAGTTTGGTTGGATACGTGTACTTAAACTCCACTTATTAGTTCCGTCTAATAAGGCACAACCTAATAAAACTATTCTTTAATTTTAATAAGTTTCAATCTATCTTTATTCATTTCGTCTGGCATGGCTGTTCTTTTCCTCTCCCTATCTTGCTTGCTCTATTCTCCCCTCCAATAAAATCTCCAATATTCCATCGTCAATAAAAATACCCCGAATTCGCTTTTCTTTCTTCTTTTGAATATCTCCTAGCTACCCTTGTCCACACAATTTTCTAATTCCTAATACTTTGATTTATATTGCCACTTTTTTCCATTCTTCTCCATACCTATATTTCAAAAGCCTTATAAAAAGGACACGAGGTACATTTCAAAATTTTCAAATGCTTACGATGGATGCGAGCGAAAATGAAATTGGAAATAAGGTTTTTTACTTTGACCATCCATAGTAGTAGTTTTCAGGGTAGGCGACCGACAGCTAAGGTCATTTGCGCCATAGGGGATGGACAGGAAAGGATGAAGGGTGGAGAGAAACCCGGCGTCGCCATTAGCCTACTCTTTACGAAAGGCGCCAAGGCGCCAGTTTAACGTCCCATCCGACGGACGGCGTACTCACTCAAAGTGCCCTCCACAAAGCACCTCAAGTAGGGATCGAGATACCTCTGAAAAATATTCAACACCGCCGGGATTTGAACCCGCGCCCTCAGGGTGGGAAGCCAGTACGTTAGCCCCCGCACCATCTCAATCATTGACTTTCCATATACGGAAAATGTTTCCGACCAAGTTAATTATATACAGATAAGCGCTAGGATTTCACATTACATAATACTCTTTCAAAAGATCGCTTTTGAGAAAATGCTGCCGTGGGTGTGGCAGTGTGAATATTTGATGCTTTCCCCCGTGAAGTTGCGTTCAGTAGGTATTCATGGGACTTGTTTTTAACTCCTTGTAATTTAGAAACTGTGTATGCCTTGGCCAAAGCGTAGTGGATGGGGAGATTGAGTAAACGGGCGTCTAATAAAAGGGTGAAAGAGATTTGATTTAAAGATGAGATGAAAGAGAAGAGAAAGGTCACCTTTCCCCTCAGGATCTACGGAAAATTGTAAGAAGGCTCATGTTAAAGCGACCCTGGGTTATACGGGCGTTAAGAGGTTGGCCTGAAAGTGTGGGTCTCGGAGGGGAAATCCAATGCCGAGGTCACCATTTTCTTACATCCCGAGTTCGCCTTTGGGTCGACACCCACGAGACTCCTTTACCTCCTGGGATATGGCAAACGTAGGTTTTGATTCATATATAATGAAGAAGGTCGCTGCGTTTTTTACAGCGTACCCCGGATGAAAACCCTGAGAATTTATTGGGGTTAAAACGTATACTTTAAGTCGGTGGTCCTGCAATGGTGTGTGGGATAAGGAGTCACATGAATGCAACAACCCGCAAATGTTTTCTGCAACCAAAGCATTAACAAATTGATTCGTTTAATTCCCTGTATGCGGGATGCGGGCAATGCAATGGTGGGAACATTTGCCCTTTATCACCCGTAAATGGTACGCTTTTCAGTAATAATGTATCAATTGGTATTAGTTCTCTTTGCTGCTGATATGAAAAATATGTATGCATCCAACTTATTGACAGATAAAATGAATGAAGCTTTAAATTAACCAGCTGCTCATGGTGTATATGTACTCCAGTGTGTTACTATGTCTCTAATGGAAAACATTCTCATATATAAAGCATTTAAAAGCCCAAAAAAAAAATTTATATCAAAAGGCATGAGTATTAATTTGTTATTGAAATAAATATGAAATATAGTAATTGTATGACATCCAGGAAACATTTATTCTTCATTTTTTTAACAATAAAAAATTAGAATGAGGTCACACATATAAAAACACCCTTTGTTGATCTAGTAGGATAGTATAATGATTTCACAAAAAAATAAAAATTGGTGATAAAATAATTATAGTCCGGGATAAACGTAATGGATCTTTCTCGTTCTGGGTAATTGCATTAAACTCTTAAGCCAACTTGGCCACTGTATGAACAGTAGGATCTGGAAAGCTTACTGGAGAAAAATTCTTCACTCCCAGACCAGGTGAAGGTGCTCCAGGGCTAAGCACTTTAATTCGCTTTAAGCGATGGTAGAAAACAAACAACGCATAAAAGGATTTATTCGAAAATATAAATGTTATTACATTTTTAGGCAGTATGTTTAAAGAGAAACTTAGCTCAGAGAAGAAGAAATGAACCAAAAAGTCCATATTCATGCACGAAAACCAATTTTCGTTTCTTAAGGTACCCAAAAGAAAAATTTCTACGGTTTCGAAACTGCCTTCATGAATTGAGTCTGAAACAATCCAAAAACTCCTTCAATTCCTCTTTATTGCTCCGCGTTGACTTTTTCCTCCCAGAAAGATTCTACAGCGAATATAAAGAGGGTTAGCGGAGTTATTCATTGAATTTATAAATGCATAATTCTCCATAATTAGCGGAGCCTGATAATGGAGATGAATGAAGTATTTAAGATTTTCCACAATTACCGGTTGCACTCAATGTATGGCCCTCATTTTCTCTCATTATGTCACCAGATACATTGTAAAGGAATTTTACAGGATCCATAATGGTGGTAAAGGCACCTATTCATCTAGTTCAGGGACTCTCTAAACAACACATTCATTTTTTATTATTAGCATCCGTGTGGACGTTTTATTTATTGGGTACACTCTTTGGCTCCTTTATAGCTGGTACCAAAGTAGGGGACCATGAATACTAGTGATGAATAAAAGGCAAACATTCTAGGCTCTTAAAGGCATCATTGTAATAGGAAGAGATAAAATTACAAATCAATATATTTGCATAAACGTATCCATGTCAGGAAAGTTGGCAAATTGGCGGAAAAACCTTTTTACTTATTATCATTAAACATATAAATGTTTTGGTATTGTAATCACTCTAGTTATATTTTAAGCTTTTTTTCCCTAATTGACTACTATTTACCCTCACCGCCTCAAATATAGATAGCATTATATATTTCCCTCTGACTTCTTCTACCCCATTTTGATGAAAGGACGGGGAAACTAGAGTGGCTCTTCTAAATTCAAAAGTACCACCTAAGCGAACATAGAGCTGATGCGCTAAAAAAGATGTATACATGCATTGGTATTTATCAGATACCTATCCTTCCGGATCGTGATCGTCTGTTGCTACAAATCTCATATTACGCCTGACCAGTTTCAATAATTTTTGGAAAATCATTTTATTAAGAATGTTGGTTAAAGACTAGGATTAATAGTGTTTTATCATGAATAAATACTTAGCAAATTCCATGCACATGTACAGTGAAATCTTTTCCCTTTAATATTTTTGTTTTTATGGATGAAGCGTCTTTATTTATATTTTCAAAAGTAGTATTGATTTTTTTATATTCGTCTAAAGGAAGAAGTTGAAAAGCACTCCGTTAATTGTATCCGAATGGTCCACGTAATACGTCCGCCAAGGCTAAGCTAGATAAGCTGTACATATATCCTCTCTTATCGTCATTTTATTAATTAATGCTAAGAATGATTTACTGCAGCCATGCGTTCTTGTCGATTCTATCTTAATTCCTTCACCCCCTGATAGCTTCTATGTTTTACGTCCTCCTTAATTTATCCTGTGTACTTGTCCCTTTGTCTTTCTTGCAGTATCTACCTTTCAATTTACCCTTCTTTTATGTTTCTAACTGTACCTTTGTGCTTCTAAGTATGTGTCCAATCAATCTAGTTCTTCTTTGTCGTTGGGTTCTCCATATGATCCTTCCCTTTTCAATTCTTCAATATGCAAAAATTCTTCTTCAACTTACTCGTTCCTCACTCTCTCTGCCCATTTCACCTAAAAATATTCTAAATAACCCTACAGATTATAATAAAATTTATTTTCTTTTAATACTGAATCGCCTGAGCCACAGCTATGCAAGTCATTCTTTCTGGGCCTTTTTTTAAAGAGTGGGAAATATTTTTAAAATGACTGTTGCAATTTTTAATTTTCGTTTTACCATGCATTTTTAATTCCATCTGCGCAATTTGAATTTAAGTAATTGGAAAACCTATTTTATCACATGAATGGTGTGGCAGTATTTTTAATCTTTAATTCTTCCAAAAACGAAAAGTCAAAAGGTCATGTGAGCTAATTTGATGCGAAAATAATTATAACCTTGTGCAGTTGTTGATAGCAACTCGCTGTTTTAAAGATGACCAGGACTCTATTTCCATTATAATTTATATATAAACCAAGTCCATGTGCGCCCTAAGGCCGTTCACAACGGAAAAATGACTCGATGAACCGCCCTACAAATTGTTATCACCACAGGCCAGTGGTGCGGAGCTCAATTCATCACAACATCACATCCAGTTTACTGTGTTTCATGACAATTCCTCCGTATTTTGGTGACCCATCTTGTCACAGTGAGGCTTAATACTCTTACGGCAGACCAAAGAAGAGAACATTCACCTTACGTCTATAAATCGCTTTTTCTACCATTTGCATGTATTCAACGGCACGATATTACGATGAGTGAAAAATATGTGAAAATAAAATGGTGACAAAATCCAAGATAAATTACACTTTTTAAGCAAGGGAGTTTGTATGCAATGGCTAAAGAAAGAAAAATTTTTTATATTTTATATCATTTTAAGTAATGTTTCTCAATCAGATAACTTCAAAGTGCACTAAAAATCCATAAATTCTAAAATAGGAGTTGTAATATCTAAATTTTGATAGAGTTAGCAATATGAAAATTTAGAGGAAGGAAACTTAGACCACTCATTGAAATGCTTTGCTCACGTTTCCAATGTCCCTGCATGTTTTAAGAAACTCTTCACCAAGGTTTTAATTTGTACGTTAAAAGTGTACACCGTCTTTCTTTTTCCATTCTCTTTTCTCTCTCAATCACGCCCAACTTTAATTAACTTTTATTATTCAATGCAACGATTACAGAAGGTAAAAATCATTCACCTTGACCGGGACGATTTTTCACGGAGAATGTTCTAAATAACTCCATATATTATAATAAAAGTCATTACATTGAAATAATGATTTTGACCCAGACCTTCATGATTTTTTAAAGGTGAATGATTATTACACTCTGAAATTGTTGCAATGTAAGGCACACATAGCGGATGACTCCGTTAAAAGTTACCCTCGCGGCATCTCCCGTGGTTTCTTGGAATTGTGCTATTCATCTGTTCAGCCAAATTTAAGTTTACATTCTTTAAAGTCTATAAAAATAAAAAAATATGTTCATTCAAGTTCATTCGAGTCATATGTTGGTAGAGCAAGTTTTTACTGTCAGTGGTCGCATGCTGCATTTAATTTGAGGGAATGAAATGTATAAATCATTTAGCTCAATCACATTCAATTCAAGAGTCCGTTTGTTTATGAATCCTTAGATTTTTAATATTTTGCTTAAGGAATAAAACATTTTAAACGGGACAATACGTTTCAAAACATGGCGATTTTTTTTTTAATTGGCTGAAAAACAATTGATTTTTTTTAATCTTCTCCATTAATATTTTATGCTGTATTTCATACTTTACCTCTGATAATTCCATGAGTATATAATTTCATTTATTTATAATTAGAGTCGCTTCATAAAATTGCCAATTATTTCCCAAGTAGAAATCTAAAGCTCTCTTAAAGGAACTATAGTAATTACATAATATCCCACCTTAGTGTTGAAGGCTATGAATTATTACTTAATAATTTTATGTACGAGTATATGCGAGTAATTGAGAATCTCACTCGGAAAGAACCTGAAAATAGGCGATCCAACAGGGAGAACGATAACATGGGGATACAAGGAAAACTTTTCACGGATAAAACCATGAAGCGAAAATTCTCACAAATGAATCCGGGGTGGATAGGAAGATGAAGAAGAGGATGCCGAAGGGAAGAGAGGTGGAGGAAGAGCGAGAGGTGGAGGAAGAGGAAGGGGCGTTGGGACCCAATAAGTTGGGAACGGACATATCGCAGTCAGGGCGCCATTGTTGTGTTTACGTCGGGAGAATGGAAAGGGGTCGATGTGACGCAAGAATGAAATTCACGGATAAAGCTATGATTGATTGAGCAGTCGACGAATTTTTAATTTTTTCAGAGGAGTGAATATTCTCTGCCTAAAAATGAACATATCACATCACCTCTTTAAGGCTTTAAGAAGACTCTTAAAGGCAATCAATGTAAGTGGTAGGGAGACGGGATACTGACTCTAATACGCGCGGTTAGGAATTAGAACTGGAAAGAGGATTTTGCATTTTAAATTTTTAACGGTCGTGGTGAAGCGTTATTCAAATCTAAATTCAACGGTAAGTGATTTGAAAGTACAATTACATACAGTTCTCCTTCGTGGACCTTAGCTCAAATCTGGACTTGAGCCAAATGGCCAGGACCTCACTCATGATTTATCAACTACTTGATCTCCGGTTTCGTTGCCAGATGAAAGAGCTAGTGCAAGAGTTGAAGGTTAGAGGGCGTTATTGCAAATAAACTATCGCATAAATTCATCTGGGCACAATACTAAAATTCATGTGCATCCAAGTAAAAATAAGTAATGGGAATGTTTTCCATTAACTTCAACCGCTTCAACTCAGTGATAAATTTTTAAGTTTGTCATCTCCACACTTCACATAAAGCCTCTATAATTTTTTGTTGTTTACCGTCGTGTTTCGTGTGTTTTTTGTTTCCCTATTTGAATACGCCGTGAAGTTGTTCTGCCAATATTTCCAAATTTTCATATTCCACGTATTTTCGTTCGCATTTCCGATTTTGTATTGATTCATAGCAAATGTTTGACCTCGCAATCAATTTACAAGACGTGATATTTAAACTTTATATCCTTTCGTGTATTTCCGTATTAACTATATTTGCATCCTTAAATTGGTGGATTTTGTTACACAAGTTATGCTCTGAGAGTTTCCCATCGCTTAAAAAAATATCCATCTTATCAAATGAAACATCTGAACACCGGTTGAAAAAATTGAACACCAAATTCAAGACTTATTCATACTACCCCATTTGCAGCTTATACTCATATAATATATAATACTCATGAAAGTATATATGATTCTAATGTGTCGTTCGAATTGTGCGAATTAACCTTTTCCAAAAACACAATTTTGCTCACAATTGTCCACCAAAAAAGTCTTTATTCCCCACCGCAAAATACTCTGAGCATTCAGCAAGAGAAATGAATCGTTTAACGGTGAAGCCCTTCCCTCCTTTTTGGGTTTCCGAGGATTTTCTAATATCCTAACCAATTCCTTGCTACAAATTAAACAATAAAAATGAGGTATGCCCTTAGTAAACGTGCAGTAATACATGGTTACCATAAAAAGTATCGGTAAAAGTTTCAGAAAAATAGATTTATTTTAGATATTGCTACAGTGCCTCAAAATTCTTCAAAGTGATCTTTGAGCGTCGACACTTTGCCAGTGGTTTTTTCACGACTCGAAGGCTCCCTGGTGAGCGGATTCCGAAAGGTCCTTAAGGATATACGGGTAAGGTTCTTTGTCGGCACTTGGGGTCTTTGGTGCCCTTTGAGGGTGGATTTCACTTTTGTGAATAGGAAATAGTTTGCTGGGCCAAGTTGAGACTGAAAGGGTGTTGGGGAATAGTCGCGATGACGTTGCAAAAAGAATTTGCAAGCAGAGACATGACTCTGCTCTTGGTCGTCCGTCCAGACCTTTGGGATGAATTTAGCGCAGATATTTCGCATCGCCAAATTTTTAGCGACAATGGTGTGCACTGTCATCTTATCAATGCCAATACGATCTGCAATCATGCGCACACTTAACTGATGGTCTGAAGTCAGCACTTCATGCACAGTGCAATTAAAAATTGTCACCGATACTTTTTATACAAACCTTGTAATCCTTAACTTAAAAATTAATGTATAACCACACAACGCCACATGTAGTGCCAAAATTGTGCGTATAATTTATTGCCATTATACCGCGACCGGAACCACAATGCTTTACTCTAACACTATCATATACCCAGGCATTCCAATTCATCAATTGATAACTCATGGTAATATTAATAGTAATTAGATTTGAGAACATTGTACGAGACTATTATGTGAGGTAATTATACGAAGACATTCTTTAGAAAAACGTTGGGAGACACTAAAATTGTTTGCCTTCAGCCGATGCTTAGACAGAACTTTGAATATATTTTTAACTAATGGGTAGTACTGTAAACGTCATCGTTACCCAGTTGACTCTTTTCTGTTTAAATAATAAACTTAGCCAATGATCTCATTTAAAAGGCTTTTTTTCTAAGTTGCGAACTGATTTTATACAAGATATCATTATTGCTTGTGAAAAAAGAATAATACTGAAATAATTCCCATATTATAACATGGGAATGATTTCAGCTTTCGATCCTACACAATCCTCTATAGCCTTATTTTTTGAATACTTTGTTAATCTTGAATGACATTTTATCAGAGCAATGTTTCTTTTAATGGTATTCTCTCATTTTTCTGATTGTACCTGATAAATTATTTAGAGCATCCTCCTGCCGTAGGTATTCGGCTTACGGCCGCTAGACTCATTATTCCAAGTTGGCTTCCTATAAATGTATATTCTCTGTGCATTATAGTTCTCTGAGACGCATATTAAGCTAAGATAGCAAGTTTGGGGAAAACTAGGAGGGCAAGTACGTGTAATCTATGGCCTGGCATCAACCGCAGGATGTTAAAAAATATCCTGCACTTGTAGTAGAATAGCTATTCCTTGCTTGTGGCAACTCTCCTACGCACGAGATGCAAGTCCGCTGCTTCTGTGTTTGCCTTTCAGATTAATTGGTTTTCCTTCGCTGTAGACCTTTTCCACCCTATCTCATCTTTCAACTGTAGCTTTGGTGATGCATCTTGAATGTTTTAATTGCATGCTTTCTCAAGGATAAGATAATAAAGAATCTCTTTCGATTCCCACAACAACTTCCTCTCAATCAATGTTTTGGCAACCACTCTCTCCTTATATATTTGAGAAATTTTAATAGGAATTCCCAGGACTACGCCACTGGCTTAACCGGCGGGTAAATACATCTATATTTTTGGTTCTCTCCAGGGAATATGTGGGGATAGCTTTGGTTATCTAAGGGCAAACCTAAGTGGTAGCCTTTATTCCTCAAATATCAATAGATCATTGCTCTTCTTACTTTCCAGTTCTGTCTGATCTGTCTTGGTGTGGTGTTGGTCTATCGTATTAGTAGTTGTAGCTCATGTTTTTTCCTTCTTTTTTTGCATACAAAAGAACTTTTGTAGTGAGTAATATTGCTGCTTGTTTGGAAATAAGTATTCAGCTAGAATACATATGCACGTTTTTTTGTGTTTTTAATGAATGGTTTTTTCTCTTTTCGTAACCTTTTAACCACGTTCCTCTCCCTTGTACCTGATCCACCTCACTTGGTGCTTGCACCCCCTGCCACACACCTTTATGGTTGATTACGGGGTATTCATATGTATACCTTGGCACTTCGCTTCCCTCGCAGTAGTGGTGTCACCACAAACAATTTCTCATGCGAATTTTTCGTATTCCTCGGCGTTGTGTGCCCCCACCTGCCTCTCTTCATCCATCCGCCTCGCACCTGTCGACTGGTTTTGTGAATGCAGGAATTTATCGGTGCCGTAAATTTAACGGAGCCCCCGACCATTAAGCGCGTGGAAATTGGGCCGGGTGAGTCCGCCTCGGGAGTACATTAACAGGACCGAGATGAATGCCCTCTTAAACATTTCCCCTTCCACCGGCGTCGATCGCAAACTGGTCATGAGCCATTTAAGGGCTCTTTCCCATCGGTCATGAGTCATTTTCATCGGATCACTCACAGGTGGGTTCGGAGCGTCAAGGTGAGTGGGATGAGTTTTGACCAGAGATCTGAATAACCACCGAAATATTTTTCGCGGTTAGGTGTCATACCGGTATTCATTTTAACTTTATATTTATCTAATATTAATTGTGTGAGCCCCTATTATCTTGGATATTATGGAAAATATTTTGATTTTTGCGTTTTTACCAATAATTTTACGCTTATTTGACTTTGGGGTAAATGCAGCCTTAAATTCGCGGATAGAATTCCACCATCTTAGGAGTTGACAGAAAGGGAATTATATTTCGCCGGAATAGAAATGTACACGTACTTTCAAGAATCATGTAAATCCCGAGTTGTGACACATCATTTATTTAAACAAAATAATGATAATATAAACTAAGTTGACATTATAATCTTTATAAGCCCTTCTCATGATATGCAACGATTACTGCCATTGTTATATATATGTAGATACAGGTTGACGTGAGTAGATGCATTGATAGCCCCTGTTTAGTGCATACTGTGACGATATGAAAGGTAATCGGTTTCATTTAGAGTGATAACATGCCCTTGAGAAATTCGGGAACATGACTGCTATCTTTGCGTCACTACGATCACTGAACCGGAACATTGGAGGACCTTGCTACGCACAAATGACAGCCACCTCGCAAACGGTCGTTTCAATTTTTTTCCCTTCGCCGTGGATTTCCCCGACCGCGGTAGGACGGACTCCGGTAACTGCACGAGGGTTCGAGAGGGGAGTTAAGGTGACAGACAGGATGGGAAAGGGGGAGGATATCCATTCCTCTTAGGGAGGAGAAAGCCATTCGTCATCCTCCGCTCCAGAAACCATAATAAATTGCGAAGGGCTCATCAAAAGCCGATGAAGGTGGGGGGGGGATGGGGGAAATGGGCATTGTGGGAACGATTGCGGACGAATGGGATGGATCAACACGAACCGTTGTGAAATGGAGATGGAAGACTCCCGAGACAAGGAAAACCGCGAAACGATACGAGTTTGATTTGTTGAAAATATTCCAAGGGCGTATTTAACAAACGATAGGCTCCAATGAGTGCAGAGTTGGGATGGCTTATTTTGATTTTTTTTGGGGTTTGCTTTGAAGTGAAGGGAAGAAGGGATGGTTGTTTGAAATTTTATGCCTCATGAGAGTAAACAAGAATTTTTATTTTATGGATATGCTCCAGTTATATTGATATTTCATGCGGTTGGGTCTTCCAATCATTCATGTTCCTTTTTTTGACCTTTCTCGATTGACCTGCAGTCTATTTCTCCTTCTTCCATGCTCTATGAAATACTTCATGTCTCAAAGTGTGTTCACTCCATTCCCTTTCTGTTGTCCTTATCATGTCCCGTCTTTACCTCTTCCCCTGGTATTTTACATGCTTTCTCCTTTGCCTTTTTTATCTCTCTATTGACCTTCTGAATCAGCCAGACTTTTGTACCAGATTTTGTGATGCATTCTTTTCTGGAATGTTTTTTCCATTTATTTATGTATTTGACCGATAGAGTGCGATACTCCACTCGAATTATTCTGCTTATTGCATCCTTGTTTGTAAATGTTTCCTGTGGGCATACTTTATTCTTTATTTGGAACGAATCTTTACTTATTATTGGTCGTGCTCCTTCCATCTCATGTAAGATTACTATTTAGTTAGAAAGGAGATTCTACTTTTTTCCGATTACCGTGCACCTAATCCTCTACGTTGAATCAAAATTCATGTGAAAATGTATGAGAAAATATTTAGTTCATTTCAAATCGTTTAGTTGAAACGTTTTTAGTAAAATAAACATCAAATTTCAACACGAGAAATATTCCCCAAAATATATTGCTGTTAGTCTCACATGCTGACTTAAATGCGAACGAATTTTGAATGACAACGTTCATCTTCCTTGTCTGACTTTTTCAAATATAATAAATGTGAAACCCTTTGTATTTAGTATAAACCGAGCATTTCAGCATCCAAGTTTATGATTCCGATATATTTTTCTTGATTTAAAACGAGAGTAGCGTCATTTTCTCCAGATTTCATTCAAAGAATAATGTTTTTAGTTTTTCTGTAAAATATGTAAAACCTTAAAGAACGAGAAGCAAAAACTTCAATGCTCAAATTCCTGATTAAAGGAACTTTTTGTCTATTCGAGAGAACATCTACTGCGAGAAATAATTCCTGGGGCATTCTAAAATGCGGGGTGCTAAACTATTTATTTCATACAGATCATGTATATGACCTGTATGTCGACTTACGATGCATTCCTTACACGTTTCTACTTTTAGCTCTTTTTGAAATATACGGCCTGCGTGGAGTTCCTCTTATTCCAGGAATGAATTTTTCCGCGTTATAAAGCTCGTGTTTATAGTCCCTTCACGTGAGGATAGGAACTTCTTAAATCTTGTGAAATCTGAATACGGAGGAATAAATTCCAGTTTTATTCATAGAGGTCATTCCAATTTCTCCTCTAACAGCCCTTGTGAGTGACTTGGTGTGATAAATTCCTAATCCATTCATGATCCCTTCCCGCAATCGGCACCAGTTACGCAGTTTTTTTCCAAAAATAATTTACAGCCATTGTGTGGCTGAGAGAACAACAACTTAGCGCCGATCATTGTTTTTTTTTGCGGCGAAAGAAGGCGAAGGTCCTGAGAGCCCCTAAAATTTTGATGGCCCTGGAAATTAGACTCCGGAGCACATACTCGGCAGGCGCATGCAGTTTTCAATTCGTTTACGATTTTTCTGGACTTTATGGAGAATGGCGTCCTGCCAGTTCGTACCCAAGTGCCACATTAATTGCTGAACTGCCACAATTCCTAGATCGTTAATGTCTATTCATCAATTATAAGACATTTTACATCTTCGCAATCATTCCTTACCCTGTTTTGAACATGCATGCCACTTCTGAACGTTTTCAACTGGTGCATGATGAAAATATTCTATATTTTTAAATTTCCTAAAGAAATCACTTTATGTCTGTATATTTTCCTATTGTATTGTTCCCATTGTTCTGCTATACATACTTGCCTACTCGAATTAAGAGTATTACCCTTTTAAGAAATGTGTGTTAAATTTGTCGACGTTTTAAATCCTCTTCTAAAGCAGCAAGTTATTGCAGTGACATTTGGAAAGGCATTGGGATGTCACCAATTAAAGGAGATGCTGATACAAACGAATAAGATTCTTTAAACTGTAGAAAAGTGAAGAAGAAATGGTATTTGAATATTTTCCAACTTCTTTATAATTGATTTGGATCTACAATACTTTTAAATTGCTTTATATCAGGGTAGCATGTATTTAGAATATGGAGAAAGGGCGTGGGTTCACACTGGCGGAGCGTTGGCATTTCCCTACTCTAAATAATAAGTCAAGGAGGCAAAAGGGTTTATTTCTCAACTCCGACGGGAAGTGTAATTGAAGGGCTCTGCACGTGGTATTCAATTAGAGACTGAAATGTTACTCATCACTATGGGTACCACTCTCAATACTACGAAACATTCAGTGAGTTTTTTAGTTAATTATAACTATGATATCGCCAAATGATCGAACCTAACACTTGTCACGGATATTACCTGAAGTTAGAGTGTGGTTATGATTTTTTGCATCTCATCAACTTCAGTTTCAAATATCTTATTCTTTAGTTCGTACTTCTGCATAACAAGCCCCAGGATTCAAACTAAGTACTGTGATACAGACAGTCATTTCCTACACATTCAATCGGAATAAATAGATCCCTTCTGCTGTTAGCGTATATTCAACTTGGGTTGATTTATAGGGTTATCTTTCGCAATGTTTCGCATAATCATATTGTTTCTGTCTATTGTAAGACCCCGCCTCGATTAAGATGCTCGCTCATTACCCTTTTTCTCCATTTTATAATAATGAGAATCCAACACATCCTCTTTCCTTGTAATCTTTTTTTTTTGCTGGATGAAAATTAATTTTCTACGTAATTTTGTAAAATTAAAGGCGAGACCACAATTTGTAAAGTTGGTGATTCATTTTTTTAGAGTATTTCAGCATGTATAAAAGAGCTAAACCGAACGCCTTAGGTGATATGATACATGAGAAGTACACGTTTCTTCAAAAATAAAGCCCTTACTTCGACGTTTGCCCTCTCTCCACTTCATCACAGTTCTTTGGCCGCTTCAATTCATTCACTGATTTGAGTCATAGATTATTATTCTGTTTGTTCTACGGAAAAGGATGATTTTAGGTACTTTTTTGAATGTTGGAATATTACAAGTCATGATTCATCAATTATACCGACAACATTGTGGTTGTCTTTAATTTTATCCCGATCATCGTAATTATTCAAACTATGTAATTATTTTTTAGCATTTCTGGAAACAGAAACATCATGCTTAAACAGCTTAAATTAGTAGAAACGCCTTTGTGTAAATAGATCATGGTTAAATTCTCTTTTTGATTAACTTGGTCCAATGTAAACCGAAAACCTCAAAACATTTAATTGAAATCTACGAATAAAATTGAAAAAGACGCATAATATTTTCACAGTAGCGTTCTGTGTGACTCTTGTCGGATATCCTCCCCCTACAAAGGCGTTGGTTTAGGTAATCAGGCATAAACTGATATTAATAACACTAATTGCTCAATCACGCCATTTAATGGAGAGTTGTCAAAGCTATTTATACCATTATACATTTTGGGTCTTTTGAACTTATTTTAACCCTTATTTTTTGCTGAAAGAACCTATTATCCATGACATCGCGAGAACGACAAATACAGGTTTTTACAAGGTTATTAATTAATTTCATTAAATCATAAATACATGTTACATCCAGTTAGCTTTCAGAAAGGTCGGCGGTTATTTAGATACATTTTTTTAATGGTTTCTTGGTAGTTTTTGCGATTTGAATTTTGACCCAATTTTGTGCAGACATTATTTAAAAAATAAAAAATCAAAGTGGTAATTATTCGTTATTATCTCATCACTCCATTTAAAAGGTTAAACTTAATTTTTCACTTTTTTGATATCATAATATTTTCTTGCTAAATAGCTCCAATTAATTACCTACATGTCTCCATTTAATGGTACTTGGCCCTCCTATATATAGCAAAATTTGTGGTGGTAACATTTTTCGTTCAATAATGATTTTTATCGCCAGTTAAAATGAGGTGACAATTTCTCATAGCCTGTGTGGATCAAAATCTCCAAATTCCAAATTGCTAAAATGGCCCACTGAAGTTATATTTTATTCGCGGCGAATGTGAAGGAGCTGGCCACCGTGACCCTAATGTGTGAATTTCATGTGCCCGCGTCACAAGCTGACCTCTACCCTTCTCTATAAAACCAACCTCCTGTTTGATTTCTGTGGTTTAGTTAGCGTCGATTCTTCACGTCCATTTCAAGCCAAAACACTTGGCCCGGAAATGATGTCAAGCATTACAAGTAGTTGTAAAAGGGTGCCGGGTTTCGGCCAATTTGGAAAGAGGCTTAAAGACTAGATAGACGGGTTATTGATGACCAATGACTGCGAAGTGAGGGAGAGGTGATAAAGGGAATGAGGAAAGAGCAAGGATTAGGGAATGCGGGCATCTTCGTTGGATTCACCGGCGAGCGATCGGACCACGAGAGTTGCCATTACCCTTTTCAATCCTGACCTTACCCTCATCCCATTCCTCGTCTCTCCCCTACTCCACAGTGATTGCCTTTCACCTCCGTATTCCTGTAGTCTAAGAGTTCGTTTCTGCCTTTATAATAATTGCGCAGGTCTTTCGCATCTCCATATTTTCAGCGATAATGGTGTGCATTGTCATCTGATCAATACCAATACGATCTCCAATAATGCGCACACTTAATCGACGGTCTGAATTCAGCACTTCACGCACACGTCAGGAAAAAATTGCTACCGATATTGTTTATACAAACATTGTATATTGAGAGTGAAATTTCAGTGTTTTTGTCAAAGAAGCCCTATAAATTGTTGAACTCTGTTTTAGCCGTCCGTAAGAATGCACTCCATCACCCACTGTCTCGTTTGCAGACGGAGGTTACCCCTTGGCCCGCTGGCAACAACCAAAGCACCTCCACGACGGAGCACGGCCTCAGCGTGTGGGTTGGCACATGGTCCGGGGGCGACGGCCGCGCCAGCGAGAACGGTCACATCGAGTGGGTGCGGTCCGTGGTCCCCACCCACGACCACTGGCTGCAGTACCCGCCCCTCCGGCCAGAGTTCCACTACCTCCTGGGCACGCTCTTGGTCATCATCGGGACGGCGGGGGTCCTCGGCAACGGGCTCGTCCTCTTTGTTTTCACGCGGTGAGTCCTCGGGAGACATGGCGAACTAATATTTACTTGAGCACGGAGTTCAGTCTTCTCTCGGATGTTTTCTAAATCCTGGAATACATTGTTTTCCCTATCCCTCTTTCCGTCGAACTACTGAACTATTAATCTGTAGTCTAAGAATTTGTTCCTTCCTTCGTAAGGAAACTTCTTTACGCTTGTGATCTACTCGATTCCACCTGCCCCACCCACCAATCCTGTGTTTGTATATATGCATACATACACACACACACACACACACACACATATATATATATATATATATATATATATATATATATATATATATATATATATATATATATATATGTATATATATATACATACATATAGTTCCTTCTTTCCGCCGAGGAAAAGAGTGGCTACCGAAAACTTGGAACACGTGTGAGTTTCTTGTGTGTGTGTTTTTCTGGTTTTTTGTTCGTTAGCGCTATCTTGCTTCTCCGTTTAAATTATTATTCACATCCATGAGACTTAATTCCAAGATAATTTAATTTGCATATAAATAATTAATAAGTCAATATTTTTTTAAATTATATCTTCGAAAGAGGTATGATGAGTAATGTATACATTTGGTAAATAGAATGAGGGAATACGTCATTTTCTTTAGTTTTTTCACAGTCAAAAAAAACATTTTGAGTCATTTCTAAGGAAATTTGAATCGTTATTATTATAACTTTCTCCGTATCAGGAAATGTTCTTTACCAAATTTTGTATTTTTTTTCTTATTTTCGAAAAATTCTTTAAATGGTGGGATATCACGTTGATAATTATATCTCATATTCTTCTCAAGTGGTTCCGTACCTGGTGTATGTGCTAAGGGTAACTTATCGCAATCCCACGGGGTAAATAGACCAACAGATCAGTCGAGATAGGAAAATAATAGTCAACTCGGGAATACGCTACAATCACTCCAAGATTTCTGCGTGGGAATCCTTAGCATTGAGGTTCATCCTGTAAGCTTCTGCATTCATTGAATATTTTTAATTCTCAACCAATTTTTTTAAATTTTTTACAGTAAAATCTTGCATTCATAATCACTTATATTTATTATTTTAAGTGAATTATACAAATGTATTTAATTTCGAATACAATAATTAAGTAATACAAACTGCTCAAAAAGCCCCTTAAATTTATATTTGTGACTGCATTCAAAATGAATAGAAAGAATGTTCATTCCGGTATTTCTTTTCATCATACGATCAAGTCTTTGAAAAATGTCCTTTAACTTCGAATCTCTTGTGTTTTCCGAATAACTAATCACTGTTTAACACTTAAAAAATACCATCAAGTATTTTTATATGCCAGAAAAGGTATTAGGAAGTATAATCTGTAGTATTAACACTATCGTAAAACCCACAATCTAACAGTATTTGAAATAATCTCTTGACATGACCTGATGGAGATTTTTCTCTTGAGGAAAGCTGCGGGGAAATGCTCGAATGGAAATGCTTAGGAGAGTAAAGTTATATTTCCTATTGATAATGTCATAGTATATGTGTCGCTGTGTTTTGAAATCTCTAAACTTAAATAATAAAAAATGGGTGCGATTTTAAATAATTTTATGAGTGACCATGGATTGTAAAATAATTATTTGGGAAGTAAAATAATTGTTTGAAAACTTGGATAGCATTTCCGCGATAATCACATGGCATAACAAGCCGACTGTAAAAATGTAAACCATGTTATTTTAGCTCTTATCCCTATACTGCTTCTATCGTCAAATTACACTGATTAGATAGAAGTTTAGGGAAATAAACGAATCCGGACTTAACGAAATTATTTATTCCTATGAATTTTCACCATCAAACAGAATTAATCGAAAACCTATTCAAAATTCTCCCAAGTACATGTATATCTTATCCTAAATACCATGTTAGGGTAAAAAAATTCCACAGAGAAACTAGAACCTTCACCTCTTCTGTGTAGCAAGTCCCTCTGACAGTCTCCATGAAGATATGCTTGTTTATATTTTAATTATACAATAATGTGTAACGTCTAAATTTCATAGTACGTCATGAATCTAACTTCTCAATTAATTATATTTTTACTAATGGGGTTTCATTAACAACAACACATACCAATTAACTCCCACCAGTAATTGGTACTATGTGCCTAGGTAAAGTGATCATCATTTAGACCCCATCTTTGGCGGGTCCTTCTGTTGTTTGACGCGTCACAGATGTCGTTTAATATGCTTGCTTAGTAACTCCCTACGGCCACGCATCATTTTGAACGGAATGGCTTGCGAATCCGAATTACAACGCAAATAGAGGATGCTTGAATGAGAGGGTGAGCACATAGCAGAACAATGCATCTATTTTCTTTGGATTGAGGGTAATTTAATTGATGAAATAAACTAATTGCAACATGGTGACGTAATCATCAAGCCATGGAAGAGTGTTTTCCAGCACACCTTAGATGAAGCAGCAACTGCGGCTAACTTTGAGCTCTTCGGCACAAACCACGGACTAAGCTTTTTCCCCTTTTTTAATTTTTTTAACTCAATCCACCTTTCCAGTTTCATTTAATTAGTATGAGAATGTCAATTATTAATAATTATCTAAGAAATTTTGGAGCAATTTTCAGGGCATGTATTGGGTGGTTGAAATGATAGCTACGAGGGTAAGACAATAAATAACTCGCAAAACTAGATAGAGGCAATAATGATCAAAGTAGCTTCCTGAAATTAATTATCCCTTCTCTACATATTCACTCGGTACAATAAAGCAATTATCCTATCTCGGTACAAGTCCTTGGTAGCCGGCAGCAAAGAAGTCTTCTGTTTGCTGTCACAGCTAACGAGTGATCTCCTCGGCCAACGGTATTATCATTTTTTAAACGTCGGCCACCCAAATGATCTTCCAAGGGCCCGAACAGATGAAAATCACCGGGGTATTAAGTCGGGACTCTACGGTGGATTTTACAAGCGTACCCAATGACATTTCTTTTTAACCGGCTCCGGCGTTTGTCTTGCTGACTTTCGCGACTCATTTTTTGACTTGTGCTCATAAATTCGCATACGCAGGCATTTAGACGCCTTCACGAGAGAATATTTAAAGTTGAGTTGTAACAGAAGCCCGCTCTAAAGTAGCGTTTTCTCGCCCCCCCACGCATGAAAATCCTCTCATAGTTGTCTCGGAAAAAATGCGTTGGTGGTGCTTTTTTCTTTCACTTTCTGACTCACTCGTGCTGTCTTATCTGATTCACTTTAATCGCAGGGCATCCATCCCTATTTCTAAGCGTGAAAAAGTTGACCAATTTAATGGAAGGCACCCGAGTAATTTAAGTTGGGAGAAGAGAAGCGCAAAATTAAATCTTCCAATTTAAGTCCCTAAAAATGAGGAAAAAAGTCATTCTTGCCCATTAATTGCAAGCGGTTACAAACATGTAGTTTGGAGGTGTTTCCAGTTCTAATAAAATTAATTCGGTTATATGTTGTCATATCTTTACCCACATGATGCATTGTTTAATGTTGGAGCTATATTAAATGGGCGCTATGTTAAAAATTTAATTTAAAAAATTAAATATAAATATAATGGGCGTTGGAGCTTTAAAATGATAAAAATCTCTCGTTGAATCTCATACAAACAGCTTTAACCACTTTATTCTACTAAAATAAATCGTCGAGAATCTGTTCGTTTAATGTTGCTACTTTTTTCTCGTAGTCATGGAGTATGAAAAATTATGCTTTGAGAGGGAAAGATTATGCTCTATTAAGGTTTGAGAGAGAAATTTGGCAATTAATGCTACTTAGAATTTATACAGCTTTTTGGGAATGGACAAGAGTTGTTACAGGTATTACAGATGGTCAGCAAAAGTAAAGGCTGAAAGTGTTAGCAGACTATAATTGTAATATCTGGCAGTCAGTAGTTTTTGGTAGCTACGTTTTGACGATAGTAACTCGCGAGAGATGGGCATCCAAATAACATACGAGCATTATGAAATTATCGTAACGATATCGCGTTCAGATACAGGAACAGAAGGAAAAAGGTTTTAAAATACTGAGTTTTTTTTTATCGGTAGTCTACGTAATGCTTGGTGGTAACCATGGTAACCTAATAATACTCTCCACAGCAAATTGAATGACGACGAGGCCTTTTTCCATTTGGGGAGATATTTTTAATCTATGAAATGAAAATCGGCACTGAGACATGGAGATATGCAGAATACTAGTTTCAAAGATTGTACGCACGACTGAGAGAGGCAGGAGATAAGAAATGCAAATTGGAAGAAATAGGAATGTGGAGCTCAATGAGAGCGGTGAGCAGAGAGGAATGGAATCATCGAATTCATAAGGTCGAATTAACAAAAATTGGTGGGATAAAGGCACTTGTAACGTTAAATATTTATGGTTATGAACAAAAAAAGGGATAAAAGTCACTTACTTTTGAGGTATGATATCTTCTTCTGCATGACAGTTATGGAAGAAAAATGACAAGTAATTGATTGTTTAAGGGTCTCCCCGAGTGAAATATGAGAACCAACAACATTTGAACGAGGAAAACATTATATATATATATATATATATATATATATATATATATATATATATATATATATATAGTTTTTATTAGGTAATCTACCGCTTAAGGTAGGTTTTTGGATGAACATAGCTACTAAATAAATATTTTGTAACTCCTAACAAAACACAAAATCCAGCAACCTACTCTACATCAGGCCCCTCTTCATCTCTGAGTACTTCCTTCCTCTCTTCATCCCATCCAACATCCCTATCCTGTTCCTTCCCTTTCCTCGTTTGCCTTAAATGCTCCCCTCTATTACAGTCTTCAACATCCCACTGCCAGTCAATACTTCATCCATTTTTCCTGCCTCCATAGGATTGCTCCCAACAAACCCCTCTCTTCGCCCACCATACCAAGTTCCTCCTGATTTGTTTTCTTCTCAGTCTATTTCACCTTCTCCATTCTTGTCCACACCCACATTTCAAAAGCCTCCAGTCTACGTCTATCCTCCTGCTTCAATGACCACGTTTCCGCGCCTTACATAGCTACGCTCCATATCAAAGTTTTTACGAGTCGTTTCTTAATATCCTTACACAACGTCCCTGTCATCAACTCCCTCCTTGTGAAAGCCTCTTTGCCTATCGCAATTATTCTCCTTACGTCCTTACTACTTGGACCGTGTTGGTCCAAAACACTACCGAGATACGTAAACTGTTCCACCTGCTCTAGTTTTCCCTCCTATTTTAATTTTTAGTTTAGCCTTTTTCTTTCTAGAAAATCGCATAACCTTTGTTTTATTAATATTGATTCTCATCCCATACCTGTCGCACTGAATTTCCAATTCACTCAGCAATGCTTGCAGCCCCTTGGCTGACTGACAAACTAAAGCTTGGTCATCAGCAAACCTAACTGATTTTCCGAATTTTCCGCCCACTTTTATTCCTACCTCCAGTTCTTCACATGATCATTAATCCCTACCCTTAATCATTTCCTCTGCATATAGGTTGAACAGCAACGGTGATAATGGGCAACCCTGCCTTACACCTCTTTCTAACACTGCCTATCCGGACTCCCCGTTCCCCAACCGCACCTGAGCAGTATGAGGCATGTACAGGTTGCGGATTAGCCTCCTTTCCCTCCAATATATTCCTATTTTCTGCAATACACTCATTAGTTTTTCCCAATTCACTCTATCAAACGCTTTTTCGAAATCTACGAAACAAGCAATTACCTCCTGGTTGTGTTCAATATTCAATAATCTCATTACTGCAATGGCATCACACGTACCTCTCCCCTTCCTAAACCCAAACTGATCATCCCCTAAGTAATCATTTGCCGTACCCTCTATCCTTTTGTTTATGATCCTGAAACATATGCGGCACAGGGATTGGAACTGATCCCCATACCCTGATGCGCAAGTTTCAAACGACATTGAGCTTAGTACTATGTGGGCTTCATCATCACCTTTGAAGCCGACGTTCGGGTTGAAAACTGTGGTTTTCTAGCAAAACGCGGCATCTCCCGTAGTTTCTTTGGAAAAACCCAATACTATTTAAAGCGAACATATGCGCTTTACGTGAATGAGTGAGCTTAAAATAGCCATAAATTTTACCGCGAATTTTGAAGCCGACGGCACCCAGAGGAATTTGTACTGTGACCTAAAAGTAATTTGTGTTCTAAAAGCACATTGTAAAGGATATTCAGTTAAACTGTCGTGTGTGTAGGTGTGTGTGTGTGCAGAAGGATAGTCAGCATTTTCGGTCACAATCTCAGGGACGGTGGATCCGACTCGTTTCGTAGGGCATGTCCGAAAGGGTTGAATGGGCCGACTGCTAAAACTGCCGCAGGTCGAGCGCGTGGGGGATTTCGGTGTGGGTCGTACATTTTATTTTGGTATTTCGGGAGCGGGCGCTTTTGTCTGCTTCGAGTGGGGACGGAAGCTATAGGGGAGGGAGGCATTCAGGTTGTCCGTAAAACAGATTCGTCACGTCCGGTCCACGGGGAACTGAGTGTGAGGTTGTTGATAGAATAGGGAGCGGTGCGTGTATGTGTGACCGACAGGCTGAAGGGAAAAAAGCACGCCATTCGAAAGAATACGTGAGCATCTCCATCGCAAGATGAGAGTTACCTGAGAGAAGGAATGTGGTAGCTATTTCTGTACCATTTTGATGGAGAGGGAGTCCGATTTTTTTGTAAGCGTTGATGAATGCAACATTATATCTGCATCTAAAACTATTTCCCCCATGCTTACAGAAGAGTTTAGGGTTTGCGGTCTTTTAACGTTGAAAAAGGCCCGGAGCAAGTATTTGAAGGGAACTTAAAGACCTGATTCACTAACTCTACCGTCGTATTTGTTTCGGTTCATTTCCAGCAGGGATAAAATGAATCGTTTGACAAAATTCTTCTTGCTAACTTTGTCTTAAATCCATTTCTCATTTATTTTCTTGGCCTGTTTAAGCATAGTGGGACTTCTATAATTTTCTCAATGAAGCAAGTACTCGTTATACTGCAGACGAACGCTCGCAATGACTTTGTATTAAATTATGTCAGTCAATGTTTGCGTTGTGTCTCAGAATCTGCAGAGGATCCCATTTTATAATTATCTGTGACTTTGTGATGCTCTAGATATTTCTCAATGTTATATTCAAATCATGGATCAAAGTTTTCCCAGAGGTAAATCCCAAGTTCTCGCCGCATATTTGACGGAAAGCATCATCACGAGATGCGGTCTCTCCTTCACTTGATCGTCGCCGTAGTTTCCACACTGCGCGATTCACAAAACATCAAGGCCTACATAGTAAGCCTTAGCATACCTACGCCGTAGGTATATGTTATCCTAGCGTTATGTAGGTGGAAATGGCGTCATGCAATAATTTTCCTTGTCAACGAACCCTAATTGTAAACCTTTGGGTATTTAGGGCTACGAAGCTGGCTCGCCTGATCTTTTTTACGCTATGCATTACCGTTTTTTTACCAGCTTAAATTTTACTACTACAGCTACTTTTTTTATTTAGCATTTGCCAGCCTACCTTCTAAAGGCAAGGATGAATTTAATCATAATATGTGTAACGCAAGTAAATCATTCTATGTGCGAAACATTAAATGTTTCCTTGTCAGTTCCCCAAACTCCACATCCCCCAAGAGATGATTCCATAAAGTTCAGTTATAACAGTTCTGGTGAGAGTTATCTTCAAGCATTGTGTCACCTGATTTTCTTTCAAACAGCGATATCATTTAAAGCATGCACACACATACGCATATAATAATTATGCGTACAGATATATGTATATATATGTATATATATGTATGTGTGTATATATATATACACACACACACACACATATATCTTCATATATATACACACATATACATACATATGTATATTTTTTATTTTTTTATTATTCATTTATATACCCTGCAAGCCACCGCCAGGGTGTGTGGCAGGGGGTGAATACACATCAGGTTAATTTTACCCGAATATGACCCTACCGCGCTCGAACATTGTTATCATGATCCTCTGTCGTTCGTGGAAAAAGGACATCTTAAATCCATCTGCTCTACCCTTAATCTCCCTAATTTTACTGACACGATTTCTCCTACTGCAGTACGATAGGGGTAATAATACATTTTCAACATCACTGCGAAAGAGACCTCCTTCCAATTTATGCAAGAGCTTCAATCTGTAATTTAACCTTCGCTCCGCTGGTGATTCCCAGGTTATGTTCTAATATTTTGGATACGCTACTAATTTTATCATAACAACGTTTCACAAAATATAGCTCCTCCACACTATCCAATTCGGCAATTAATCCAACTTCGTGAGGATCCCATATACGTACTTGCAGTATATGCTAAATGAGGCCTAACCAGTGAAAGATAACATTTCTATTTGACCTTTTCATCACATTTACCAAGAACTCTTCTAATAAGCCCTAATTTTTGAGAGCTTACCCACATATTCCCCCTAGTATGTGTTTCACCTAGGAGAGATCGTGAGTGAGAGTAACGCCTAGGTATTTAATTGCGTACACACATTCCATTTCGGTGTTCCCAAGGCAGTAGGCGTTCGGGTCGGAATTGCTCTTGTTCCAAATATTTAATGCTACGCACGTGTTTAAGTTTCATTCTAAATTCCAAGTGTAGCACCAGCGTTGTATAGCAATAAGATCATCTGATAAAGCTGCTGTGTCCTCGGGATCATGGATATCACGGTAAACGGTATCGTCGACAAATAAGCGTATCTTACGAGTGACTACGGAGTCAATGTCGTTAACGTAAAGTAGGAGTAAAAGAGGTCCGATGGCACTTCCCTAGGGAACATCTAAAGGCACTTCTACTGCATTTGAGCTAACTACATCTATGACTACTCCTTGTATCCCCATCATTCAAAGGGTCTTTAAATCAACCCCGGATATTTTTATCGATGCCATGTGCTTCTAGCTATATATATATATATATATATATATATATATATATATATATATATATATATACAGGTATATATATATATATATACATATAGTTAAAAGGATATGGCATAGATAAAAATATGTATATATATATATATGTATAGTATATATATATATATATATACATATATATATTCATATTTTTATCTATGCCATATGCTTCTAGCCATATATTTATGTGTGTGTGTGGATGCAGTTAACTTTCACGTTTTCGTTACCAATGTTTAATTGTTGCAAATAGAAAACGAATAAATCTTGAGACTTAAAAGAAGTGGCCAAACAACGCGAGGTTACAAAAGTCTATCTCTGGTGGTTCAAGCACTGCTTTCTCTGGATAAGAAATTGTCAATTGAAAATTTTATGGTTTCATTTTGCTTGCATACAAAATTATATGAGGTCAATCGATCTTTTCCTTCCACTTTTCCATTGTTTTCTTCCTCTTTTAAATTGCATAAAACAAAGTAAATTCACTGGTGAATGTTTCGGCAAAGTACTTATTTTAAAACAATAGCATGTAAGGGCTTAATTTTAGAAATAATTAAATATCCGATATACCAATTTAAGTATACAATGGGCATTTGAAGAATTTACGCATCAATTAAGGTAATTAAATTAATTATTTCAATGATATAATGGATATGTAATCTAAATATTATAAATTTCATGAATGAACATAGAATGACTCCATGTAATTGCCCAGGATATTTTTATTTATCTTTGCTTTATAACTCCAATTTAAGTCGTGTGTGAATCATATGCTATGACTCTCTGCATATAGTTTCACTACTACGGTTAAAAATTCGTCATTTTGTAGAAGTGAAATTATAAATGTTGCCGTAAAGCTCTGGAGGTACGGTCAAATCCCAAGTTACTTGAGAAAATGGGATTTTCTAGATTCTGAAGTTATTATTCTCCTGCGGATTAGGCAAATATTAAGACATTTAAGTTGGCTGATCACTGAGAACTTAAGCTAGAATTCTTTTCGAAGATGATAATCTCAATAACTCGTTTAAAAGTATCATTTCATATCAGGAATCTTCGTCACTTTTACGCGTTTTCGAATAAAAAGGTATATTTCTCTATTACTAGAGTATGATAATTTTTTCCAATTTTTTATGACAATTCAAGTGTCATATGAAGATCAAAAGACGAATTAAAGTAACAGCGATATTAGTTAAGCTCACGAACAAAGTCCCTTATATCACTTAAATCAACATTTGCTGTTGACCCAGAGGAATCCTAAAGAAAAGTCCAACTTGGTTTGTGTTTCCTTCTTATTTTCGCTGACTAAACGTATTTTCATAAGCGTGAACTCCCATACAATAGAGTAAATCGATTCCATTAAAAAATATATTTAAGAATAATGAGATGAAAAGAATCATCGACGACTTTCTGTGGAACTTTTTTTGTTTATGTAAAATAATGAGGACATTTTGATTAAAATGCTACGACTTCTTTTAAAACTTTAACAAACATCAGATTTAGGCTTTATTGTAAAAAATGTTGGTAAAGTATTTTTTACCGTGGCATAAAAACTTTAAGGAATTTTTTCCATTGGCAAGGCTTTTTTTATTCACAAGGGCACTACAAACTTTTTCAAAAGTACAGAAATGCCTTCATTTCCATTTCCACTTTGTTCAGCAATATGAATTCTAAGGCGGAGGTCTCTTATTTCTTCTTAATTCTTTGCAACTTTCAAAAATCTTTGGATTGTTAATGAATGACCTATTGGAAGATTATCAGACAATAGTAGTCCACTTATTTTATATAGATAATAGTTTAATACTACTCTATCCAATTAAACACATTCGTGGAATACCATTAAAATGTTTTACAAGCAGTTACCTCATACTTATCAATCGTTTGTTTCTTTGGGATTTAGATGTAGCGGAAAGGGGGAAAATGATTCAAGGCTAGGAACATGAAAATATTTCCCTTTCTTTCAATTTTTCATTGAATGTTTCATTATTCCATGAGCACTTACCTATTTTAATTGCGTTCTATAAATTATATGATCCATCAAATGATAAAAAACTGATTCTCACGTGATTGGGTAAAGATTCACTCGTTGTTAAAGAATAAATTACCTCGAGTATTACCTGGAGCATTTCCCAAAGGAAATTTGGCGTTTACCAATTCCAAACGTGCTCTTACGAATGCCTACCCAATTGCTCCTTACCCGCTCTTTCTAATCCTCTGAAAGTCACCCACCCTTTAATCAAAAACTTAATGCCTTGAAATGTCTTTCATCATGTGGATCAAAGAAAAAATATACACCTTCCTGAAAAATTAGATTTATCCTTGAACAATTAGAAATTTTAACTCTCAATTACCTAAGACGTGTGGCTAAGTTGATAACTCTCTCGACTTGTAAGACCTAGCGGAGATGAATAACGTTGTCTCCAGGGCACAGGCAGGAACGTGGGGAGTAAGAAGAAAGACCTAAAATCGTCCACTTTTACGCAGTTTTATGAACATAGTTAGAAAAACTTTGTGGTCCGTAGTTTAATAATTACACGCTGTACATGTTGAGATGAAATTTTTCTTTAAATTAGCTAGTTTTAACTAGCACTATTACTATTGACCCCACGAGAAGTTTGAAGGTCAAAGTTCGCAAAAAATTAACCCCGGGTTTCATTCCAAAAATATGAATCAAGGCGTGAAATATCTGCATGAGAAACACCCTAAAGACGGTTTATTGTATCCATCCTCATATCAATTATCTCATTAATGGTACATACGTAAGTCAATAAGTTATACTATAGAATCTCTGAAAAAGAGATTCATTGTGTTGAGCTGAGTGTTTTAAAAGTGAAATTAGTCGTTAATTTACGTAATGGATGTCTTGAAAATGAAAAAAATTCCCCCACGGAATTTCCTTACGTTCAGCTACCTCAAAGCTAGTTCCCAAAAGGGAAGGGAAAACTTGCCTTCGATCATCAAACGTTGGCTCACACTGCATGCACGCTTTTTGGAGGCCGACAGACTGATACGGCTCCCCCTCACTGATCATCCCGACGCACTCCACGGCGCGTTGCAGAGTTCTATAGTGCCGGAACCACCACGCATCAACTCCACTCGCGGCGCCAGAGGGCAGGGAAGCGTGCAGAAGATCATTTGACAAGAGAGACACATCGATCGTGTCACCGTGCACCGTCCTCGATCTCCTTCATAAATATGCATCGATGTACTTGTTTGTGGCATGGAGGCGTCGCTGATTTCATGAATGAAAGATTTTCGGCCGCGGGGTCAAGGGAGTGTTGTCCTCCACACTGTCGTTCCGTATCATTGTTTCCCGGAAATGACTGATTCCGGAAGATCAAATTTTCAAATGGGAGAATGTCGAAGGTTCTCTACGGGCACCTTACACTTAGGGAGGGAAACATTAAGGTTGGAAACAGAGCGGGATCGGAAGGTGCGTCTCTTCTATTTGTATTGTTTGAAATATGCCAACATCCCTTGATTACGTGACAAGTTGCTGATGAGAATTGCTTATGAGTCATTAATCCATTGCAGATGAGTTAAGGTCATAGGCAGTAGATAGAAAAAAATTTTAAAATTTCTTTTTCTACCACTTCTCAAAATATTTACCGTTACATTCAAGAGCCCGCTGTTTCACCCGAATGCACGCTACATACTTAAAGTGGCGAACAGATGAGCATGGAAAGTGCTTCAAATCACGGCTGATTATATTCTTAACCGCCGAGAAAATCCTGGAATAAATCCTTATTAGTTTCTTTCTGCTGCATTGAAGCCTCCCTCCCCGTTAGTTGCGTGCATCTCCCCTGTTCTGACGGCTTAATATCATTCATATGAGGGAATTTCCCCAGTTTCAGCGCCAACTATTTAAACAAGTGTTCGTTCCTCTGTGAGGTGCCTGAGGATGCTTTTTTTCCACTCATCAAAAAACGTATGTTCAAAACGGTCGCTCTAGGTTGTAGTAACCACCATCTTAATGGGGAGGAAGTATAATTGTGTCAATTTAACATTCAAACTACTTACATTCGCGTTGAGATCACCAGTGCTGAATATGTGCAGCGGCGATATTTAATTTCTCATGAGCGTGAGCATGGAGCCATGTGAACGCTTTGGAATGGCAAAGTGTCTTACGAAATCTTCAAGGGTCACGAGGCGTATTCGTTTGGAGAGCTCGGCAAAAATTTAATTAACGCGCAAGACGGAGGTTTTGGGAGAGGGGGCGAATGGTGGAGCGCAAATTAACGAGGCGCCAAAAAAAAAAGAAAAACACGCAGCGCCCAAAACCGTGTGCACTTAGTGTTTCCCGCACCTTCCCTGCCCTTAAGAGGGCGGGGAATTCGTCGTCCTTTTAGCCGCCCTCCCCCCCCCCGCTCCCGGTTGTTCCGTAGCGACCCAAGAAGACTCCCGTGTTACCACTTCGCGCTGTGCGAGCAAGCTTTGAAACACAGAGGGACATTTCATAAGATTTTTATCCATAGGAAAACCCTCCGACCACAATGTAGCCCCTTATGCACGACCTTAAAAGAACTAACCTTGCAGTGATGACCCAGTTCATAGGGAATTTTCCCTCGTCAACCGGAGTACATCTAAAGCCATGCATCCATTTAAAAAAAAATAAAATTAATAATGTTTTCGCTGAAATGCAACGGCAAAATTCATGAAATGTAGGGTTTTAGGGACTTTTGCGAGATAGAAGATACTGCACTAAGGTTGAACGCAAGCACGCGTGAGCCAACTTGAAAGAAAATATTTCCGGCTTTCAATCTTCCTTTAAACCTTTTAAACCTCCCCGGGCTCGTGAGAATTCACGCCTGTGGATTTCATCCACAATCCATTTCACAGCACTCGATGGGCATTGGTGTCGTCGAGACAAAGCTTTCCGAATCTTTCCCTCCGTGCATTATTAAACAGCATCTGCGAGAACTGGAAATGTTCCTCACTGGGTTTTATACTGCTCACAGCAACATCATTGAATGTAGTTTGACTGAGTAAAACTAAAGATATCATTTACACAAATAAGAAATGAAAGATGGGGATAATTCCTGCAGTGCGCTATTCACTCCGAAAAAAGTACATATGCTCAGCACTTGCTTTTAATTGTACTATAAAAAACATGAAAAACAGAAGAAAAAAATGTACACTTAGGAAATTTGATCATCAAGGATGGCAAATTTTAATATTTAAAAATTTTCATAAGTTCTTTTAACTCATACAATAATAGGAAAAGTACCACCGTTATTAAGATCATTGAACTAAGCCATCAACATTTAGGGAAGAGTTATGGAGACCAATGCAAAAGAGTCGCGCTTAATTATACATTCAATATGAATAATGGAAACGAATCTAAACTGCTAAACTCAAAATGCTGACCTACACGAATACTGAGTTTTGGGAATGTAATATGATGGAATGGTAAGTACTCGTCATCCTGTACCTGGAAAAGTCAATAAGAGGAGCATAGTAAAAAAAGACTAGAAAGGTAGACGGTGAATATAATTGTCCGCTTCGTTCCATAGATGGCTTTGATGCAATGCGTAGAAAAGAGCCCAGAAGATATGCATGCATCGATGAATGGAACGGACTTAGTTCTTCAAGAACACATCATGAATATTGACACAAATGTAACTAAATTGCCAGTATGAGGAAGGAAGAAGGTGTCGGCAGATGTTTCATTAAAAGAAAAGAAGTGAGAAAAAGTAGAGTACGTACCTTTTCCTTTCCTAGGCAGTAACACATCATGATATTGAATGGGCTCAATGGATATTAAGCAGAGATTAAATAAGGGAGATAATAAGGCATTTGTCCCGTAAAGGTAACGCCTTTGCTTCAAAAAGACAAGAGTAGCTTTCAAAACATTGGCATTAGAGGAGGGTGCTGAAGTTAACCATGTGGATGGATATACTCGGGTTTGAAGGAGGAATTAGGAAATAATGAGAACAGGAGATGTAATCATGACGCACAGTAATGAAAAGAAGTGTGGTGTAGGTGGATGATGTTCTACATGAGCCAACAAAATTGTTAGAAACACACCAAAAGAGAGAATAGAAGGACCCTAAGAAGGCAGAGAGTTGAATCCGTGAAAAAAATCTCTGGATTGAAATTGAATCTGAAGACGATACATGCCTAAGTGTAGAGAAAAAATAATTAAATGATTGTTCTAACTGAAATGAAGGCACGGAAAAGAGATGGAGTCACGGTTTACTTTTTTGGCTACCTTGGATCACCTCAATCCAATCTATACTCCATCATGCTAGGGTGGATTGCTGGCTATAATTACCTCAAAATGATCATACAATATATTTCACCCAATCGTCTGTTATTTTGAAGAAAATCTTGGACTTAGCGTAATTATTTGAATTTGCTTGGACATTGACAAAAGATATTTTCCAGTCATATAGACGTGACTGATACAGTTTTGACCAGCACCCAATCGTCTCATTAGTTGTCCCGTTTCCCTTTTTATTTCAGTTGCATTTAAAATGTCACCCTGCATTGCCAATTCTTTTTACTCCCACGTCACGGGTCGGGTACGCTGAAGTCAAAGCCCTTCACCTCCCTGAAGTGGGTGTTATCTACTGTGGTTGGAGTCCTTAAGTTAATTCTCACATCGACTAGGTCAAATGTTTCCTACTTATACCAAGGGTATAAGCTCTTTCTAGACACTTGCATGCATTTTGCACTTGCAAATTTTTGCATGCATAATTTTTACGCACTCAGCATGGTAAAATTACATCATTTCTTTCATTCAACCTAAATGCATCAAAATATATTGCTTTTACATTTCCTTGCCAGTGTAACGTTTTCATTGCTGTTATTATGCGAAGTAGCAAGTCTTTAGAACGGGGCAGTAATATCTGTGATGAAATACACTCCCATCCTCTGCGTTATAACAGCTACGTGACAAAAGTAATGATATCTACAATCCCTTTATCAAGTCTGTAAGTGGAACCTCACAAACAAATACACAAAAATTAATGGAGAAATTAATTGCGCTCATCGGGAGAGGGTATGGAATATACCGGCGTAACTACCTCTATAATGAGAAATTGGAAGATAAAAGGAATTACGGATGAAATACTCTCTGGACTGGATGCAATATGCAATTGCGCTTAGGGTCAAGTGATGGAGCTCTAGTGTTTTTTTCCGCGAGAGAATTTATTTCAAAGTTTCTACATCACGGTCCTACCTTTACCTTTCGAAAAGATACTCGTGCATTTTAATGGCAAAGTACGAAAAACAGTTCGTATAATTATTTTAACCTTACTTGATGATGCTTCGAGTATTTGGCTGGGGAAAAGATGACGGGGTTTGAAAACAACTATAGATATATATATATATATATATATATATATATATATATATATATATATATATATATATATATATATATATATGCTTTCGTAGACGTAACACGGAAGTGCCGAATAGTACAATACACAGTAACACACAATATAGAAACACAAAAAAAGAAGAACACTCACGTTATTTCTTGATATTTCGACGGAAACAATCCGTCTTCCTCTGAAGATATAGAAGTAATATATATATATATATATATATATATATATATATATATATATATATATATATATATATATATATATATATATATACAGTTATTTTGTGATCTATTGTGCCGTATATATATATATATATATATATATATATATATATATATAGAGTCTCTCTTGAAGAAGGCCCCTGAGAGGGCCGAAAGCTCGAACAATTTACCGTGTAAGTGTTCTTTTATATGTGTCTATTCTTTTCTATTTGTGTTATGTTGTGTCAGCCAATTATTGTGCCGCTCGTATGAGTTTTTCCGTACAATCGTTATATATATATATATATATATATATATATATATATATATATATATATATATATATTATATATATAACGGCACAATAGAACACAAAATGAAACAGGTAACATATAAAACAGAGAGGACACTCTCATTGTACATTGTGTATATAGTATATATATATATATATATATATATGTGTGTGAGTGTGTGTGTGTGTGTGTGTGAATATATATTAGGTAATCTACCGGTTAAGGTAGGTTTTTGGATGGACATACTATAATTACTAATTAAATAATATGTGACTCCAAGCAAAACTCAAAAATCAGGTCCCTCTTCAGCTCTGAGACTTTCTTCCTCCCTTCATCCCGTCCAACATCCCTATCCTGTTCCTTCCCTTTCCTCGTTTGCCTAACATTCTCCCCTCAATTACAGTCTTCAACATCCCGCTGCCGGTCAATACACCCTTCAGCCACTTTTCCTGCTTCCATAGGATTGCTCCCAACAAACCCCTCTCTTCGCCCACCATACCAAGTACTTCCTCGTTTGTTTTCTTCTCTGTCCATTTCACCTTCTCCATTCTTCTCCAAACCCACATTTCAAAAGCCTCCAATCTACGTCTATCCTCCTGCTTCAATGACCACGTTGCCGCACCGTACATAGCTACGCTCCATATCAAAGCTTTTACGGGTCTTTTCTTAACATCCTTACTCAACGTCTCCGTCATCAACTCCCTCCTCCTTGTGAAAGCCTCTTTGCCTAGCGCAATTCTTCTCCTTACGTCGTACTTTGACCGTGTTGGTCCAAAACACTACCGATAGCCGTAAACTGTTCTACCTGCTCTAGTTTTTGCCCTCCTATTTTAATGTTTAGCTTAGCCCGACCTCATCACCATCTCTTCCTTCGCCTACCGTCGCATTCCAATCCCCCATCACTATCAAATGTTTCCCTGCAGGAACACACGCGATCATGTCCTCTAACTGATCGTATATCCTATCGACCTCTTCTTCCTTATGTTTGCTCGGTGGGATGTATACCTGAATGATAACTAAGTTCGTCGGTTCTGCTTTTATCTCCAATAGTAGTATTCTATCCGTTACCTGCTCTATGTTGACTACGCTTCTCCCTACCTCTTCATTTAATACAATGGCAACCCCTCGTTGGCTCTCGTCCCCACCGCTTTATATTATTCTATACTTATCACTCCAGTAATCCCCGCTATCTTTCCATCTCACCTCGCATAGACCTAAAATATATCTATTTCCCCTTTCCATCTCTCGCTTAACATTCTCCAATTTCTCTGTCCTCATCATCGTCCTAACATTCCACGTTCCTATTTTAACTAATGTGGTCTTCTTCTCCTGCGTCTTCTGTCCTGCTGCTGTTGGTTTTCCCTTGCAAGGGTTTCGTGGGATGACGACCACGGAAGCCTTGCCTCCCCCGCTGCCGGGCCGGGACACACGGCCGATCGAGCCGAGCCCCGTGGTTGCCAGGACTCAAAATATCTCTATTGCCCATCATATTTTTCTCGGGAATGATAATTGAGGTGGTTTCCCGTTGCCTACCTCAATAGTGTTTTTAACGTGACACCATCACTTAATGGCCACCCCACTGGGGTCGGACGCCATTGCAGCCGCCTCACTGAGGAACAGACGCTGCGTGGACTACCTTTCGTCTGGCTCCTAACCTTCGACCTATCTGGCATGGGTGACCCTACCAGGAGCAATTATTATTACTCCCGCCAGCACAGCTCTAGGGGTCATCGGAACGCACAAGCCCTTCCACCACGTCAAGGTTGTATTCCGGGGAGGGTGTGTATATATATATATATATATATATATATATATATATATATATATATATACACACACCCTTCCCTCTAAATATATAACCATGAACACAGTAATCAACCCGATGGTCGGTTTGGTAGGTGACGGTATGGTACTAAGCCCGACGTCGTGTGAAATTCACACATCAGGGTAGGGGGGCCAGTTTCTTTCCCTGTGCCGGTTAAGGAAGGCTTTCCCAGGAAATTCTGGTACCCGAAAAATCACATAGTTTGGGTGAAGCTGCAGGTTCCTTGCCCGGGAATCGAACCAGAGACCCTCTGGTCTCTGTTTTAAACTGAACCGAACTTTTAAACCGAACTTGTATTAAATTTTGCGTAAAAAACGGATTTAGTGGCGCACGGACGTTGGAAATGTTGGAAAAGTGTTTCGGCAACGATTCTCTAAAAAAACGGTCGTTTACCAGTGGCACGAGCGGTTCAGAAGTGGTCGTGAGTCAATCGAAGATGATGAACGCAGTGGCAGACCATCGACATCGAAAGTCGGTGAAAAAATTGATAAAGTAAAAGAAATGTTGGTCAATAACCGCAAATTAACCATCAGAGAAATAGCGGAGGACTTGAACATTGCCTATGGATCCGCCCAAGACATTGTGGTTAATGATTTGGGTTTCCGTCGTGTAGCAGCAAAGTTGGTGCCAAAAGACCTCAATTTCATGCAAAAAAGAGACCGTGTTGACGTCGCAAAAGACATGATTTGCGAGGCTGAATCCGATCCCACATTCATCAAAAGGATCATTACTGGAGACGAGACGTGGGTTTATGAGTACGACACGCAATCCAGACATCAGGCAAGTGAATGGCGTTCACCAAATGAGCCGAGACCAAAAAAACCACGTCGTTTTCAGTCAAAAAAGAAGGCAATGCTGACGGTTTTCATGGATTACAACGGTGTAGTGCATCATGAATTTTTGCCAGAAGGCCAGACAGTAAACAAAGAGTATTATTTGGGCGTTATGAGACGTTTGCGTGAAGCAATTCGCCGAAAGAGACCAGAAATGTGGGCAGAAAACTCGTGGATTTTGCACCATGATAACGCACCGTCGCACAGTGCTATCATTATTCGTAATTTTTTGACGAAAAATGCAACAAATACCATCCAACAGCCACCGAATTCACCTGATTTGGCTCCCTGTGACTTCTTTCTGTTCAATCGAGTTAAAAAAACCATTACGGGGAACGCGTTTTAGCAGCCGAGAGGAAGTAATGGAAAAATCGCAGGAAGCACTGATGGACATACCGAAAACCGAATATAAAAAATGTTTCGAGGATTGGATCAAGCGCTGGCATAAGTGTGTTGCAGTCGATGGGGATTACTTTGAAGGGGACAATATAGATTTAGATGAATAAACTTGTATTTTTAATTTTCTGAATAAATTCCGGGAAATTTTTGATCAAGGTAGTATATATATATATATAATATAGTACAATACACAATAACACACAATATAGAAACACAAAAAAAGAAGAGCACTCACACGTTATTTCTTGATATTTCGACGGAAACAATCTGTCTTCATCTGAAGATATAGAATATATATATATGTATCATATATATATATATATATATATATATATATATATATATATATATATATATATTTGTCCATATGAATTTTATTCAAATTTCTCACTAAAAAATTATGAGAGATCTCTTTTTAATGTAGCATTTTTAAACAATTTCTATTTCGTAAGGTTGGTAATTATTCTTAAACTAAAGATAGCACTCGAACAAGTAGATTTGAGGATGAAATTTTTGTTCGAATCAATGCTTGATTACGATCCCGTGTTTGTAAATATTTTTTAACTTAACTTTTCTCTGAAAAAGTTTACTTATTAAACATTTTGTGATGAATGTTTGCGCCCCCTTTTTCGTTCTATTAAATCAGTTTCTTCTATTCATCACTTTTTCTAGATTCATAATTCAATTATTTGTTGCCTTAGTATCGCGATCTCGGGGGATATTGCCCCCGGATTAATGCTTGTTAATTTGCATCAAAAATCCAACCAAGTCTCTTTCCAAATTCCTCCAGCTTCCGACGGCTCCGTGGTCCAGCCAGTTCCTTCATCGTCAACCTCGCGGTAGCCGATCTGTGCAACTCCCTGCTCCATTCCATGGCTGCTGTTTCTTCTTTTCGCAAGGGTTGGGCCTTTGGCGAAGCTGGTGAGTGATAACTTGATCTCCATTTAAAAGCTTAATGAATGCAATGAAGTACTGAGTTTCACCCGATTCACTACTCTTAGTATGAAGGTCACTCCATCATCTTTCCTCGAACATCAAATTTCGGAAATGTTAAAGACGCTACACTAGATTTCGAAATATTAACCAATCCTTTCTTTACTTTCCTAATTCTTTCGTATTTACATTATTATGTAATAACGCTGACCTTCTCAAAATGACCTAAGTGCACTACCAATTAAATTAAATGGCTATGTTTTTCCTTTGTATTTTCCGAATATGTTATATATTTCATTTTCAGAGTATTTTATCTCCTGCTTAGGAATTATTGCATGATCTACCCTGATTAACGCCGTATCGAAATTCACGGGTAAAAATCCTATTCATTGTTCTGTATCTACTTTTATCCATCCCCCTTCTCATTACTGCAATGGCATCACTCGATCTGATTTGCTGTTTTGTGCGTACATTAACTGACTTCTACCCAAGGTTCCCTTTGCGCTCCTCCACCTCATTTTAATGATCCTTAGCATTCTTACTCAAGTTTCAAAATAAACAAGTTACAAGTGACAAACCACTCAACTAAAGTAATCTTATGTTCTCTTGTCACACGTGGTCGGCCTTGCCTTCTTCTATACTGCTTAATTTCTTTATTGATTTTAATACTCGAGCTCAAATCTTCAAAAATCAATCTTTCATTTATTACAAACCCTACCAGTGGGCTCACTAAAATCTTCCGTCCATTCTTTCATCAAAATCCTCTCAACTCTTGCAGAATTCTGCAAAATTTTATTTACGTGTTCTAAAAGACTTAGTTGTATTTTCTCAAAACGCTATTTTTACTTCATTATCAGTTATGGCTGGAGTGAGACTAATTTTTCTCTGCTCGTATTCTCTTTTTGTATTCTTCGTACCTAATGGTCTCACAGCAATTCTTATGCGTACGTTTCAGCCGTTACTTAAGTTCTGAACATGATAATTGCATCTGTCTCATGACTATGTCTAATAATGGGGATTGTTTCAATATTTTTTATTCTTGACAAATCCTCTATTGTATCGCGTTCTAATCTCCCTGTTACCCTAATTTCCTCGTGCTGACCTTTCCTTTTCCCTTTTGCTATCTCACCTCTTATTAATTTTCTTAAATTTCTTCCCCATGACTCGGTTAACTTATAAACCCCTTTTTTATGTCATTACTTCCCTGATTCTTTCGTATTCACATTAATAATTAATAACACTGACCGAACCTTCTCGGTCAGCGTCATTAAATATTAATTCCTACTCTACAGCTAATTGATTCTTAATTTCTGAAGGATTTTCGTATCTACTTTTCCTTCAATTTTCTCTTTAAAGTACTTCAACTATTTGTAATACATTTTTGCACCAAGGTTGAGCTCTTCATATTTTCATATTCAGATAATATGCCATCACCTACTTCTTGGTATTACCTCATTTTTATTTTTTTCGAATGTCCTGCATTAATTTTACACATTTTTATTGAGAAAATATTTTTATATCATTTCTTAAATTATAATTACTTAATATCTTCCCTTTTCAATTCTATTTATTATTTCATATATATATATATATATATATTCTTAATATCTTCCCTTTTCAATTCCTTTTATATTTATTCATAGCCAATAAATGTCGGATATTCATCCTGACTTAATAAACTAACAATTATGGACGATTTTCCTTTAATCATTGTGTCATGGGTCGCATAAACCAGTTGGTAACATGCGGAGGTTCACTACGTTGCTTATGTATTCTTACTTCTTTCAAATTCCTTGATCCATTGTCCAGTAATATTGAAATCATTTACTTTTTTAAGTTAGTATTCATTTGATGAAAATTTTGATAATCTTTCATCAATGATTGTTATCAATACTTTTTAGGAAAATATTAATCATTCTTGAAATAAAAGATAAAATGTGTATTTTGGAAATTAACCAAATGTACAAATGCGTTGTGTTTTCATAACTAGCAAATACATTTTTATCCAAATATTTTTTTCTAATTCATTTAATTGAAAAAGAATTTAAAATGTTTTTCTGCTCTCTATTGATATTGTTTGGATCAGTGCAACGCTGTCTTAATTGCAGAATGTTTTCAGGAATTAATGATGCAACTCCAGCGTACATTAAACCCCGATCCCTTTGCCCTTCTCCACACCCAGGGTGTGTCATATACGCCAGCGGAGTGGGTTACTTTGGCCTCCTGTCCATCGTCACCCTAGCAGCCATCGCGGTCGAGCGCTACATGGTCATCACTGCAAAGCCATTGTCTGGAAACTGGAAGATGACCCAGTATGGAGCGAGAAAGGTAATGGAGCTCAAGCTTTAAAGTCTAACTCGATTTCTCCTCTATCTTAACGACGCCATAGACACGGGCAATAGACATTTGTAGGCTAATATCTATCAAGAGTAAATAAAGACCCTTATTTAATCCTATTTTGCGAACATGCCAGGTGTGTGAGTGTGTATATATATATATATATATATATATATATATATATATATATATATATATATATATATATATATATATATGTATAACGATTGTAAGGAAGAACTCACACGAGCGGTGCAATAATGGGCTGACACAATATAACACAAATAGAAAAGAAGAGACACATTTAAAAGAACACTCACACGGTAAATTGTGAGTCTCACTTGAAGAAGGCCTCTGAGAGGGCCGAAAGCTTGAACAATTTACCGTGTGAGTGTTCTTTTAAATGTGTCTATTCTTTTCTATGTGTGTTATATTGTGTCAGACCATTATATATATATATATATATATATATATATATATATATATATATATATATATATATATATATATATATACATGTTAACGGTTTATGATATATACGTATGTATTTATCAAGATATTTTTCCTGTTTAAAAAAATAAAGATAAATACCTTCTTCAGTTGAAGAACGTCCTTTCATTCAATAAATTGGTAATACTACCAAAAATTGTAATCACTCCTCGTTTTAGTTTCTCTCTTTTTTTGTGGTCTATTTTTTTCATTTACAAACGTGTGTGCAAAGCCTGTTCAATCGAACTGCTCAAAAATGTAATTTTTCATTAAATTCTATATCTATTAGCACAAACGTGATCATACATATATAACTACAACATTGCAAAATATAATATACATATCTAACTCATCCACATAAATTCCAAAGAAACTGCGGGAGATGCCGCAACAGTGACTTTTAACAGAGTCATCAGCTAATGTGCATTTCAATGCAACAATTTCAGAGTGTAAAAATCGTTCGCCTTGATCGAGATTCGAACCCGGATCCCTCAATGTACGGTCGAGTGCTTATTTAAGTCATCTAAGTGCCTAGTTTATTCAGTTAAACTATCGAGGCGTCCTCTTAAACTCTGAAATTTTCGGGGCTTTAAAGGAACAAGATGTTGGGAATGATTTTTACACTCTGAAATTGTTGCATTGAAATGCATATCAACAGCTAACTCCGTTAAAAGTCACTGTTGCGGCATCTCCCGTAGTTTCTTTGGAATTTGTTTAAGGTATAAACGGCCTGAGTGTTTAAAATTTGGCTTTAACCTCGTGGACTGTGCCGCTTCGCGCACGACTACGAATACATGTGACATTGCATGTACGGTATTTCGTCACAACATCTTGATCCTTTAAAAGCCCCCAAAATTTCAGAGTTTAAGAGGACGGCTCAATAGTTTAACTGGCTAAAGCACTCGAGCGGACATTAAAGGATCCGGGTTTCAATCCAGTCAAGGCGAATGATTTTTACACTCTGAAATTGTTGAATTGTCATCCATATAATATAATATATTTGCGGATGAGAGCTATATATACATACATATATAATATGTGTGTATATATGTATGTTTACTTTTCTTTTTTTACTTGTTTACTTGTGTCTATAACACCCGGGTTACCCAACGTTTGATGCGGACCGAGAAACCATAGAACCATTGTGATAGGTTGCCATAGAACCTAACCAAGATTTCGACTTTTTATCTCTACAGACATTATTTTTGTAATCCATATCATTAACTATCTACCCTCTCCTAGACAGGTTTTTACTCCTGTCTATCTTCTCGTATCCTTACTGGAATATTCTATTCTTCCCTTTTCTTCCACTCGCCTTTCCATCATTCCCTTCATGCAGATTTCATTCGTCCCCAAGCGCACCTGCGCTATCTGGTAATGCCACAAAGCCAGCCTTCTATTTACGATGCACTACAATAACAGCAATGGTACTTGGGATTATATGGAGCTCCAATGACCAATGCAAATGCTCTTTGGAAGTGTGCACCGTTCCAACGGCCGTTGCTGCGGAGGTAAACGCATTAATACGCCTTGGCCTCCATTCAAAGAACTCTAACGTCCAAGAAGAAATTCTAACCTGCGATACGTGGATAAACTCGCGTGAGTTCATGAACGAGACTAAGAAGCGTTTTCAATAAAACAAACAATAACCTCTGTAACTATTTAAGTAACCAATGCCCAAGGATATACTTCAGAAACGGAATTCAGGCGAGGAAGATTTTAATTAGCATAGTGTGATGTTCCGTCAGCCGGTTGCTGATTTACTTTCACTTCACTCGTTTCCCATTAGTTCATTTACAAATTCTGGAGGATAGTTCAATATCGACCATCCTCGTCGTCCACGTTTTCAAGCAGAGAGAGGTTAAATTCAAATCATGTATTTTCAGTCAATTACCTTAAATCTCACGGCCTACGAACCATACCCAACCGTATCGGCAACATGATGCGAAGCAAAAATAAAAACTGGTAACATCCGCTGGACCACTGATCCTCGGTCAACAATTTCAAAGGTTATTTCAACATGTGTTTGGCTTCGGCTCTAGGAGATTTGACGTGAAATGCGCAAGTCTGATTTGATGCCAAAGGGAGTGTATATTTGCGATATCAGGAGTTATATTAGGCATATTAAAAAAAGCACAGAAGCGTTCCGTGAGCATTTAAATGTGCGCCAAGTTGGGCGCTCACTTCATACCCTTTCACCCCTCTTACCTCTTAAATTCAACACGGGAGGTTGGGAGGCGGGGGCAATAATCCGACCTCATCGTGTATTCAGCGAAAAAATAAAAAAGGACCACGGTTGAAAAAACTAGAGAACGGATAATCTGACGGAGAGGACGAGAGTGAGGAATTTGTTTGGATAACGAGGAATTCGAAGGGGAGGAATGATGCGGATATCCCCAAGAAAGAGACGCTCTGTTCGGGGGCGGGAGTGAATGGAGCGATCATCAATGGGGACCGAATAAAAGAAAAGAGGGCTGGAGAGACACGTCACGACTCACTCACAAATTTCACCGAGCAAGCAATTTCTCCCGAAATCCTTTTACATCCCGGATCCGTGTTGGCAAACTCCCTCCCCTTTCCCTCTCACCCCATCCCCACCGCGGTCACCCTCCTGGGATTAGGATTATATAGCGGTGGGCGTAAAGGTAGAGGCGTGTGGGAGGAGACGGGAGGAGGGAAAGGGGATTGGGAGCGGAAAGTCGCGGAATCTAAGTTTTGTGCCGAGATTAGCAGGCGTCAAATTATACTCCGAGCGGATATAATCGCTGGCGGGCCCCTTTCACCCGCCGATCCCCAAATTTTTCACATTCAATCCCGACTTGTCGCAATAAATAAAAAGGGGGACTGATATTCCACGACGCGCCATCTTGCCTCATGCGATGGGGGGCGGAGAGGGAGGAAGGAAGCATTCCTCCCTCTTGCTCCAGAGGAACGATCGATTCGCGTCACGAAGACGAAAAAATTACGTTGGGATTGGAAATGAATCTCCTCAGCCGACAGAGGTGCGATTTCATTTCCTTTCGATTCACAATTACAAAATATTCGGTGGCAGGGAAAAGAGAACCATTGTTTTTCTATGGGACGGCTAGCAGAATGATATGTTGGATGCAGTATGAGCGATTACAACTCCCGTTTACCAATGAATCTATAATGGGGATGATTAAATTTCTCGAGGCTTCCACAGCGAAATCATACCCTTTAATTTTTTTAAACTGGAAATGTTAAGTCATCATATCAGTCGTAATAACAGAGACGAAGCCTAAAACAATTTTTCACTTGATAAAGATTTATTCCCGACTAGTTTCGATGCCCTGCATCATTTTTAAGTGAAGCTCTCTCTGTACTGAGTCCAATATATATATATATATATATATATATATATATATATATATATACACATAAATATATATATACACATAAATAGTGAGTCGCGGTAGTCCAGTGGGTAGAGCGTTGGACTGCTGACCGGAGGGTCCCGGGTTCAATTCCCGGGCAAGGCACTCTGGGCACCTGCGGCTCCACCCAAGCTAAAGTGATTTTTCGGGTACCAGGTCTTCCCGGGAAACCATAACCGGCACAGGGAAAGGAACTGGCCCCCCTACCCTGATGTGTGAATTTTCACACGCCGTATAGGGCTTAGTGCTGGGTGATCTCTACCATCACCTACTAAACCGACCTTCAGGTTGATTACTGTGTTTATGGTTCTTTTTATACACATAAATATATATATATACACATAAATATATATATATATATATATATATATATATATATATATATATATATATATATATATATATCTGTGTGTGCATAATATAGTAGGTAGGGAAACCAGGATGTCTCCACGTGCTGGAAGGGGTTAGGCGAGTGGGAAAAAACGAAGCTCTGGAGAATGGGAGAAAAAAGCCAGGTAAACCTGGGAGGTTGAGGTAGAGGAAGATGGGAAGACAAAGGAATACGAAGGGTCCTGTTGGCTGCGATGAGACGGTCTTTTCCTCTTATTTGAATTCCTTATGGCGTCCATCGTCCCGTCACCCCACGGTGTGTGGGGAAGGGGGATGGTGTCCTGCGGTGTCGGCTCGGGTCCATTGGTCGATAGGTCTCTTTCGCTGGAGATTATCCTTATTAAGTGGACAATTGTAATAGTCTTCGTCTCTGATATTATGGAACAGTTCCACCACATCACACATGAATCTGTAATTTATAATATCAGTCGTCATAAACACGTATCATAAATCCTGATTGGTTTCTCTAACTGTCCATTAATTTACCTAATCGCCGAATCTCTTCGTGAATGCATATTTCTTTTGTTTGGCATCTGGTATGCTTTCTCCACGACTAAAGAATCATGCTGAAAATTTAAAATTTCTTTCGATTCGTGAACCCATTATTAATAGTAAATGACATAAAAATTATGAATCATAGTAAAATATATAATTTATTTCATTTTGTGACTGGCAGATAATTCAGACCCAGATCTTAGAAAAATGGATCAAATCCAGGCGTTGTGCTCGGAAATCCGTGTTAAGGCTATATTTGTGGTATTTTATGGGTAAAAAAAACCCTGAGAATCATCAGACTTTAGAAGAAAAAAAGCACGGACTACAAACCTTGAATTGTGGACCTCGCATACCCTCGGAATCAATGATACGTGAGCTCGCATATCAAAATGCGCCCGTCTTAATTGTCATTATGTAATCTTACCTCCGCATCTGATTGACTATTGCAAATGAAATTGTTAACATGACATATCTAGCATATTATATGTGACTACAACACATAAGCCTTTAATCACGCCCACCATTTTGCGGGTTTTCGTGTTTAAATGTGTATCTGACCAATTTGACTCATTTTCCTTCTCATGGTTATACGTACCTTGAAATGCACTGTACCTCTTTAATGGCTCTTGGATGACATTCCACCCATGACACCCTCCAATCTACCACACCTATTATTTCGCTTATCTAACAATGTTTTCAGGCCTTCATTGACCGAATTTGGAGGAGCTCTTTCTTAAACTCCTCACTCAACGTTCCTGTCAACGATCCCTCCTAGTAAAAAGCTTCTTTGTCAAGCGCAATTCTTCTCCTTTTATCCCTTCTACTAAGTCTATTTTGATCCAAAACACTTCTGAGATACGTAAGCTCTTCGACCACGCTCCAGTTTATGAAATCCTACTGTAATATTCAATTTTATCTTTCTCCCTCTCGAAAATCTCATATCTTTGTTTTGTTTACATTTCTAATCATCCCATACCTATCACATTGAATTTTGAATGCGCTCAGCAATGTTTGCAAATGTTGCTGAGCGCATTGACCCACTGGAAAATCAAAATTGCTCATCAGGAAACTATACTGATTTTAGGAATTCCCGCCGATTTTCTTTCCGATCAACAGTTCTTCCCATACTCCTTTCAAAATGTCCTCCTTATAAACGTTGAACAGCGCAGGTGATAATAGACAACCCTGCCTAAATCCTCTTCCTAAGACGGTCCTTCTGGACTCTCCCTCCCTAATTCGCACCGAAGCAGTTTGAGAAATGTGTAGGTTGCGAATACGTCTCCTATCCCTCCAATCTACTCCATTTTTCTGCAATCCATTCAGTAATTTTACCCAAAGCACTCTGTCAAACGACTTTTCGAAATCAATGAAATATATCCTGATTATATTCTATTTATCTTTCTATTTTTCCGGGTTCCGGCCCTGGTGGGGGCGGGGTAACGCCTACCAAAGGGTCGCGGGTTCAATTCCCGCCTGGGTGGGTTTTTCTCCACCTAGGGCTTGGGTGTTTGTAAATGTGACCATTGTTAATATTCCGATGTAAAGGCCGCAAAAAATAAATAAATATAAGTAGCATCATTACTTCTATGGCACCACGCGTACCTCTTCCCTGACTAATCCCAAACTTATCTTCCCCTAAGCATTAATTTGCCTTGCTCCTTTAAGTGATCATCCTAAGAACCTCTTCAGCTACGTGCGGAGTCAAAATTACTGTTCCAAACCAACACATACTGCCGTCTGTACCTTTTTTGAAATAAGGAATAACACTGATCTGACGAAACCTTCCAGCCTAATACCTCTCTAACAAATGCTACGAATTAGTCCATAAAAACTATTACTCCCACCTTTCCCTGAACTTTGACTAGTTCCGTAGGAATTTTGTTTACCCCCGCGGCCTTTAGTTCTTGATTTCAATTCCCTTGATGACATTTCTATCTCACTGTCGGGTAAACCTGGGCCTAAACTATCCTCATCTACGTCCTATTCTTGTTCCTTCTCCAACCTTGCTAGTCTAATATTTTTACCACATAGTTTTTGTATATGATCCTCCCACCTCTCTTGAATCTTCTCTGATTCAAGAAATTTTTTTCCTGACTTGTCTTTGATTGATTTCCACAATTTTCCTTTTATACTGGCAGTGCTTTCACCTTCCAGTAGAGCACAACAATGCCATACCTTCTATGTAAACTTTAAGGAAAACTTTGCTGGAAGGTCATTGAGATTGGGATTTGAATACATGTAAATACATATGACAATAGTTATCTAGTTTTCGAGATAGAGAAAGGCTAAGTTAAACGTTAAAATACGACCTATGTCCTAAATGTGTCCTAAAAGTATCCAACCTGCATTTTTAATAATATTTTTGTGACGGTGTTGTGCACTACAAATTTGCTCAAAGAGATCAGACGATCAACAAAAAATATTACGTTGAAGTTCTGAAAAGATTGCGTGATGCCGCGAGAAGAAAACGACCGCGTCTCTGGTCAAGCGGTGACTGGCTTCTTCACCACGATATAACGCGCCAGTGCATTCATCGAACCTTGTACAGAAATATTTTGCGAGACACAGGAGATTGTACAGCTTCGCCAGCCTCCGTACAGTCCCGACATAGCTCTCTGCGACTTTTAGATGTTCCCAAAATTGAAAATGGCGCTCAAAGGAAAGCGGTTTAACGGCATAGAGTAATGCGACGCGCAAGCTGAAGGCCATTGCATAATCTGCGTTCGAGGACTGCTTTAAGATGAGGAAGCACCGCTGGGAGGTCGTGGTTCAATCAAATGGGGACTACTTCGAAGGATGCCGCGGCCCGGATGACGAAGAAGATTAGCACCAATGCGGAGATATGAACGCAGGTCGGATAGTTTTCGGACATGCCTCGAATGAGTGATAAACTAGGGCAGATGGAACATTTGACCTATCTTGGAAGTTTTCCGGTTCCATATGGTCAAAACTTAGAGGCATTAGAGGAATCATTGCGATAAGCAAAGAAGCTTCCACAAGGTGGAGGGAATTCCTGACAAGGATGTTGAGTAATGAGGTTAAGAAAATTCCCTCCAAAATTTTGATATGCAGCGTGGTTAAAGGAGGATGATAGGTTTTGATTGGAGGCCTTTGAAATGATTATATGAAAAGGGGTGGAAAAGGTTAAGTGAACAGAAAGGAAAACATACGAGGAAATGCTAATATTTATGGAAGGGGACTGTTGGGAGAAATCCAAAGGAGGCAGGAAAGATGCGAATTTTGATTGGCAAAGGGATGTTGAAGACTGCGATTGAGGCGAGAACGTTGGGCAAACGAGGAAGGGGAAGAAATAGGATAAGCTTGTTGGACGAAATTAATTGAGGACGGAAGGATGCTGAATGCAAGACTGTGTCGGATGCCAGGTTGCTCTTTGTGAAAGAGGTAAGGAAATTATTTTTTTTACCGTTGTGTACCGCTGTGCCCATCGAAAATCTACCTTAACCGATAGACTTCCAAGAAATTTATAAATAGTAACTTACTAATAAAGTCTTTCTTCTTTCGCAGATATGAGTTTTAAAAACTTCTGAACATAATTTACATCAAATAAAGTATGATTTTAATTTTTCCATATTTGTTGGGCAAGGTCGTTTTTATTTTCTTTCTCTACAGCTTTATTAAACCACGGAAATATTTCACCGTGTGAAACGCACCCTACTTGAATCAATGTAAAATCTTTTATTTATATTTCCATGAGTTGCCCATATTTTGAAGCCCACGCCCATATGTTTGCAATTCATCCCGATGTTCATCGAGGTTTACCTCGGTCGCTTTATCGTTTGTAAGATTAATGCAAAATACGGTGTAACTCTGCAGGAACAAGTTTTGAAAGTATACGCCCGTCTCCTACCTGCAAAACCCACACACCCTTACGCCAATGTGTGCACTCTGCATGATAAGTATAGGCCTATTCCCTTTTCCCAACCCTTTTCCCGATCTAGAATTCTCCATTCCCCCAACATATCACGTATAACTAAAAGAGCTCCTTTCGTTCTGCAGATACCAGGGGCTTTCTAAGACCGAAAACTGAGGGAAATATGCATCTCGTGCGCCTGAAAATAGCGTGAAAAATTCCCCCTATGTTGTACGGGTCCATTCACCGTTGCGCCGCCCTTCCCGCTCGCCTTTAAAGCACACATCCCGATCGGAGAGCGAGCTCATGCCCCGCTGGCCTTATTCGCGGAAAACGTGCGTTTCTCTTGCCCTCCGCATGGCGGCGCCACCTTCCGCACCCCCTTCCGTCCCTAGCGTTGTGGGAGGGGGCTCGACTAGCGTTCGCTTTTCATCCTTCGCCCTCCCCTGCCGAAACCTCCCCCACTCACCCTTCCCATAGACCTCCCTTTCTCCGTATTGTACCCGTCGTATAAGCACTCTCTTTATGCATCTTTATGTATCGTCCATATCCTTCATAATCTGTTCTTTTGTGTCCTTCGCTCGTGTCGAACTTCATACAACTAGTCTCTGTCTCGGGGATGAATGCATTTTTTATTACGCTAAATTATCCACCTCAGCCTATTTCCATTTATTTTATCCTCTTTCTTTGAGCATGGTTTTCTTCACTAAAAATTTTAGTCTGCAACCGTAGCATGTGGTTGTCGTAGTAAAAAGTAGAACCCAAAACGTAATTTAAGCAGTAACTCCGTCAATATGTCAATTAGTAGCGTGAAAAAAACTCTTCTCGTACAAATTGTTGTCATACATGTCGAAGTGTTCAAAATTTCACGCGTACGTAATGTTTCTCACTTCTTTATTAAGCATAACTTGACACATTTTTTTATATGAGAGATAGTATTCATAGCGGCTTAGAGATATTCTTCCTCTGTTAGTGTACTTAAAAGATGTCGTCAAATAATCAATTTTTGGAACTAAAAAACTTGTTTTTTGACATTCTATGTAATTTATAATTCATAATAAAATTAGATAAGGCACTATGCTTCTATCGTAATTCAAAGGGGCAAATGGATGTACAGAAAAATAGCATGAATATTTTTGGAAATCGACAACATTTTCTCCAAAAATATAACTTCTTGCAGTTATGTGAACGCTATTATTGTGTGAAATGATCAAAAATATAAATTACAAGTTTTTGCACTTGATCTACAAAGATCTACAGACTTGCCCAGAGCTGCTTATCAGCCCACATTCAAAAACACAACAGGCAAAAGGTGAACGGTATTGAAAAACTTTACGGCTTATTCTGGGAAATCTTTAGTCAGCTTGTTGCAATGAAAGTCTAAATAAAATGAAAACGACTGGTATTCAACTCTCTCTCCCGCCTCCGACTCCCGTCTGAATCCCATTCATAGTGCCCAACCAGCTCCGCACCATCGCTAAGTCCCCCTTCCCATATCCTTCTTCAGTCTCCCCCTTCCCTCCAGTCCTCTCTTTCCTCGATATGCATGTATTTGTTGCCTTCTTTCTGTTCGCGTACCAACTTGGTACAAACGTGAATCTTTACGGGTTAAATGGGTTTAAATCATTGGGTTAAATGGAAGAAGGGACATATTGAAATTTAATGAAATAATTGACTTTGTAATTCCACACACTTTATTTAAAAACACGACCCAGGTTTCGACGTTGAACGTCATCGTCAGGTGGTCCTCATACGACCCCTCAGTCTGATGCGGCACCAGTGCCGACAAGATTATCCGTACCGGTGGGAGTTCCCACCATTACCGGTAGTTTTAACAGCAGACAAGGAAGTGACTTGTGAGATATTGGGGCGTGTGCTTATGTTGTTTGCGAGAAGAAGAAGCATACTAGACTATAACATACAGACTATACTAAGAACTATTTACAATTGACAATAGTGACAAACATAATTTAGTGAGAGGAAACATAAATAGAATAGATAAAGAACAGACTATTTCATATTTTTGATTTTTGATGCTTCTTTTTTTTCATTTCTTTTTTACTATTTATAATAAATTTTTTTTAATTATATTATTTTTTAACACATTTTTTTTTCTTTTATTCATATTTCATTTTTTTCGGATGTTTTTTTTAATATTATAATATTTTTTTTTCTGTTATTATTATTTTTTTATTACTTTTTTTATATTATTATTTTTTTTATATATATATTTTTTAAATATAATTCAATAACATACAATTGTAGGAGCAACTATAGAAATGGTATACAAGAACAGCGTTGGTAATATGTTTACATACAGATATAGTAGAATTAACAACTGAAAAAGTTATGGAATATTGGATAAATCTAACAGTGATATCACCAATCTATATAAATGTGAATACATATAAATATATATTTTTTTTAATACAAGTAATATATAAAAAGAGAGATAGGAAAGACTCATAGGCGAGTAATATGTTTAGGCAGTGTAATTGTGGTGTTCATTCGAAGGTTTCCGCGGCGATGAGTAGGTGATTTCCACATTTTTCGGGCTGCGTCCGCGTATGTCGTTTAAATGTACAACAGTTTCGCCAGCTATCCTGCTGGCGTCCTCAGGTCAAGGATGAAAAGAAGCTTGTTGTCCCGTCTTATATAGGAAAAATCCGGCGCCAATACCGGGAAATTTCTTGGCCAATCAGGGAACGTCCTCATATTTGCGCGGAATAATTCTTTTCCACGCACTGTGGAGTGGATATCCATCCTCTCTGTTAAAATTTTCTGGCCTTTTAACGATTTCAATGGCCTCTCTGATTATTCTCTGGAAGTATTTTCCTTCTTTCGCTATTATTTTAGCGTCGTCGAAGAGAATAGAGTGTCCAGGTTCACTCCAGGCGTGCTCAGCGATGGCCGATGCTCTAAACTGTTTGGCCTTGGTTGCCCTCTGGTGTTCACTCATGCGTGTTTTCAGCGCTCTGCATGTTTCACCGATGTACCATTTGCCACAGGAGCATGGCACTTGGTACACGCCTTCTGATATTAACGGTGAAATTCCATCCTTGGGTCCGGGTAGGGTGTCAGCTATCTTGGTGACGCAGTGGAATCTGGTCACCACATCATGCTTCCTTAAAGCCCTCGCGATTCTTTCCGAAGTCCCTGCGATGAAGGGGATGGTGGTGACGTAAGCCTTCGGTCGTGGTCTGGAGTCTTCCTCCCTGTCAGGAGGAATATGAGGACGTTCCCTGATTGGCCAAGAAATTTCCCGGTATTGGCGCCGGATTTTTCCTATATAAGACGGGACAACAAGCTTCTTTTCATCCTTGACCTGAGGACGCCAGCAGGATAGCTGGCGAAACTGTTGTACATTTAAACGACATACGCGGACGCAGCCCGAAAAATGTGGAAATCAGTGTAATTGTGGATTTGGATGGGATGTCGAAGTTCCATATATTAGTTAAAAGAGGGTTGTTTGTGCGTGGGAGACGAGACTGGAAATTTTTGACTAATTTCTTAAGAAGGTGGTCCTCATAGAAGCACGCTGGCTATATAGTATGCCTTCTGATCATAGGAGGGGGGGGTTGGTCAGAGAGGGAGGTTGGAGGGGTAAAAAGGTTACAATGTAGCTGCGAAGAAAAGAGCATTACATTTTTGACTTAGAAGAGTGGTATATCTAGGAGTGGGGAGTGGGAGGGATACAAAATTTCGTTGGCAAGATCATCTTTCCATCGGACACATTTCAAAATTTCTAACTGCTCCAAAGCATCGAGCCTTTGACGTTTTAAGGGACCATTAGGTCTCAATTTCACCCAAATAAAATCTCTATTTATCTCTCTATCTTTATGATATATGCGTTTGATAAATGGAAAACTATAAGTGAATAAATGAACAATAGTATGAACCATTGTGGGTGATGGTCACTTGGATAACACGACTTATTATAGCCGCAAGGTCATCAGATCGATTCCCACCTAGATCATAGCTTGCTCATAGTTGGAACAAACACGACTAAATTTAATTAAATAAGCCATATCTTCGTCCGGAAAACTTGATGATAAGCTGAGAGTACAACTGGTCGAGGAAGTAAGAAATTAGACGTTGAGTGGGCTGTGGATTGAGAAGACAAGTTCTCGGCATTTACGTTTGGCGTAAGATAGTGATTTCATTTAGGACTTATTGAATTGTATCACTCTCAATATTTTTTTAAATCTCCATTCATTCCCTCCATTAAACATCTTTTTGGAACGGGAAAAATAATCCTATATTCTTTGTTCCACCGCTTTAACTATCTTGTGAAGTGTAATATTGAAAAGGCAATTCTTTTGATTGACTTCTTTTTGTAGATCTTGGAATAATTGTATCTCCCTTTAAAGAGTGTACGTAATAGCCAATTAGTCATTTCGTCGTAACGCTTTTCTCCGCGAATGATGCGAATTTTGCATCGCATTCTCCCCACACAGAATTCGGCGCGAAGGCAGCAGCTAAATGTGAATTCTGCGAACCCCAGTATTTCATAAAATAAAAAAACGATTACAGCCACCAGAAGCATTCTTATTAAATTTATAATAAGCATATTTCTTTTAAACCTTAAAATCACAATAACGCAGTTTATTGCAGAGATGTCAGGGTTCTAGTTTTATATTTGCAGGCGGAGAGGAAGTGTCTTGTTGACAATTTGTCATAAATGTCATCTGATAGGAAAAGTTATAGGACGTAATTTCTTTAATTAATCTAATATGATTTAAACGTGTTCGTCGCCCTGAATAATCAATTATAGGTAATTTTCTGTCGCAGATTCCAAACCATTCTATTGACCGTCAATCATTTCATCTCTACTAAGTTCTTTGCGCTTAAGTCTATCATCTCCTGCATGTAATTCATCCTTTCAATCATCCTGTCACTGTAATTCTTTCACTCTACGTTTTCTTCAGTCATAGTCCCAACTGATAGTAACCAATCAAACTTCAGTTTAGTCCAATTAGATTTCCTATATCTCATAGGAAGAGGAAATTTAATTGGACTCTTTCCTCAATAGCCTTCTCTCTCTTCACCTTAAAATCTTTAAAGAATCCCATTTCCGTAGAAAATGAAACCCCCTGGACAACTTTTGGCGAAGTATTTCATGCCGATATTTATAATTACCAAGAGCGGTTGTTTCTCACTTTAAAAAACCCTCTCAAAATTGCACGTAGCAAGCCAAACATACGCATTTCATTGAGTTATTTGTAACATCAATTCAAAATTAATTTTTCCTATATTAAAATCAAATACTATATTTTTAATTATCTATCAAAAAGATTATATGTGTAGGATAAGGGAGCCGTATATACGAGGTATATTATGCATTACTTGTAGTGTGTATTAGACGCTATCGATAACTGACAATTAATTTAAGCACTTTAATACGATATTTGGATCTCCGAGTTGAAGTTAAGAAATGATTGTTTCTTGACTCAAAATGTATGTGCGAGTCACATATCAGCGAAGCAAGCAGAATACATAATCACCAATGACATGAATCATTCAAGTTATAATTTTAATTTGCTAATCCCCTTCAGATATTAATTAGATATATTTACGCCTTCGCCACGAGACAATTCGTTAGCAGTGGCTGCCTCCCATGCTGTATCGCGGGGGGAACGGAAACGCGACTTGGAATTCAAATCTTAGCGGATTATCTGTTCGGTGATTTCGATGAGCTCAGCTAGCATTAGTCTTTAGTGAGTCACATACAGTTTGATTCAAAGTCCCTTCCCTTTAGCCGCCTGTGGTCTCTATAATCCACGTGGGCAAATAAGACAGCAGTAAACCACCAGCAGGTTGGTTTTGTTAAGTGAGGGTAGGAATCCCGTCAAAGCAAGCGTGTTCGACGCGCGTATTCAAGGGAAGAAGATCCCTCCCAGTACCACACGTTTTAGCAAAAATCTCTAGTTTTCAATAATTGAAACTTTTTTTTAAGATTTGAAGGTCATTGATGAGCAGCGATCACCCTTAAGGAATAAGCGGAAAGAACAAAAACGAAAACGAAAAAATTTATTTAGGTACGACCATATTTCGCCGACTAATATATCTACATCGTCAGGTGAATTTCTACAGAACGTTTGGCATCTCAAGGTTTAACCTTGTGAGCATTCACCTTGAGGAATAAGAGGAACAAATTCCATGAAACTGCTGGAGATAACAGTAACTTTTAACGGCGTCTTCCACTAAGTGAATATTACAATGTAGCAATTTCAGGGAGTAAAAATCATTCGCCTTGACCGGGATACGAACCCGGATCCTTCGATATCCGGCCGAGTGCTCAAGCCACTTTAGCTATCGAGGCTTCCAGGTCAAGGCGAATGATTTTTAAAATATGATATTTTTGAATTTAAATAAGATAAACTGTGAAATTCCTAAAAAAAATTATTTTGTTTATCTCTGCAAAACTTGGGTATCTTATTCCTCAGGGATGTTTGGCCTTTAAGGCCAACGGAAGTGCGGGTGAACTGTAGCAGTCCAAAGGCTGCAAGGCACAAGCTTTTTGTTAAATTGCTCATGATAATGCTGACTATCCAACGAAAACTGCTTGAACCCGAATAAAGTTTCCGTGGAACACACAAATTTCGTATTTGTTCTCTCGGGTATGAGATCCCTGAAATTTAAGCATGACACCGTATAATTCGTTTGGACCCATTAGCACAAATTCGTACTGTGTGTGTTAGTTACCTTAAAAGGCAGGTCTATATTAATCGGTCGAGTCTATCGGATCTCTTGGGATGATTCCATATCGATCGCTGCAACCACTTCCATTCAACCCCCTCGTCTCCCCCAGAGCCAAATTCTTTCAAATCCCTCCCTTCACACGCCCGTGCCACCCCTCCCCACCACTCCAACCCCTTCCTCAATCCCTTCCGAACCATTCCGCGCCGTCGACCGCCACTCGGAAACCCATTGCCCCCCTTTCCATCCTTCGCCACCAAGGTTACAGCGCCACCGCAAGGCCGTGGCGGGAGGATGGGTCGCGTTATGGATACGGTCCGCCCGCCGGCATCACGTCCCCACCCTATCTCTCTCTCTCTCGAGCGCACCCGAAGGAGAAGGAATGTATCCCGGCCACACGCACGCACTCCGCGGCGAAACCCCAATCCCCGTCCGCTCCCGGCTCTCAACAAACTCCTCTTCCACGCCACCAGACTTCCACTCTCCCTCTCTGCCCCTACATACCCGCCCCTCCACCGCCAACCACCCCCCCACACCGATGATGAGGGGGCGAGGAATGGGTGAGGCGAAAAGAATTCCCCTCGCAAACTGCGCTCGCATCATGTGCCCCGTTCATCCCGTCGCACGCCCCAGGGACCCTCTCGGATAGGCGATCTTACCCCACGGCCTCCCTCTCCGCCGCCCTCCCCCCTAAACTGTGCCTGCCCGCTGAGGGGATTGACGTGGTTCCGGAGGGTTGCGCTTCGTTTTCGAGTGGGTGGTGCCGTTGGGGCCGCGGATGGACTTGCTGGTATCACGGTGCGCCCTCCCGCCTGTAGATTAGAATTAATGTTCGAAAAAGGGGTTTTATCTCACCCCCCCCCCCAATGTCCAACCCCGTCTGTTCCATTTTGTCCCTGGCACTTTTCACTCCCGTATCCCTCTCGATTCCTATCTCGGAATATATGCCGAAGAGCGATGGGGAATTTATTTGGAGGTAATGCGCGAGATGATTGTGTGCCTAGTTGATTTAAGTGCGATCCATCGTTGCTTTTGTTTCCGGGTCATGAACTCAGGGCGAGGTTAAATGGCAAGTGGCGCGGATGCTTCTGGTTCCGTGGATCCCACTCTCGATCCTCGGTGAGCTGGTTTGATTTTCGATCATACTAAAACTCTGATTTTAGAATCTTCAAGAGAACGCTCCCGCTATACCGCCATCGAATGAGATATGAAGCCCCTACACTCGGTCTTATTTCCTTCGCCTTTTTTAAAATGTGGCAACATTATGTTGAAAGAGCTAGTTTTTCCTTTCAAAAACTTGCTCCCGCTATCATTTCTCGTATTTGCACCCTCCTGTAGTCAAAGAGGGGTCAGGATCTCAATTTATATGGTTATAGGTTAATTAACGCTTAACTATGTAGCTTAACTAATGCTCCCTTGTCTTGCTTTCCAGTTTGGCACGATTCCTCTTATCATGGTGGTGGTCTATCTTATGATTGGTTGATGTTCATGTTTATCCCATCTTACCCTGTATTTTTTTAGCCCCACTTATCCAAAACTTCAGTAGTGAGTAAAATGAACACTTGATTAAAACTGTTTACCGCTAATATGTACGCGTCTTTATATGTGCAGCACCGTGTACGTCCTTTTCAAGAGCTTTTCTTGCATTTCTCCCCTTTTTACCCCTTAAATATACTTCTCCCTACCCTTTCCACTTGTACCCACTCTCACAAAACTATTTCGTAGATCGCGGCGTATTTGTGCTGACGTATAGATGAAATTGCCATTGCCAAAGTGCTCATTTTTTCGAAAAAAGAGAAACGTAACCATTTATAAAAATGGATTTGTGCACTGCAACACCTAAGGTAAGCGTATTCAGTTTAAAATATAACGGTCCGCTTCTTTGGAAGTTGGTATCTGCTTTTTTTTCAGCACGAGAGAAACATCTCGGCATGATGACCGCGAAAATAATTGATAGAAGAGAAATTGCATTAATTCCTAATATTGAATAAAAACACGATAACTTTGTTTTTTTATTCTCAATCCAAGTGGAATTTTTAAATGTGAAAACGAAGGCCTTCAATGAGAAGAAAATGATGAGAGAAGATTATATACGCTTGAATAAAATTATTACTGAAGTATTATCACCATGTTTCTGAATTGGAGAGAACAATAGTATTGGTGCTGAAAATTACGTAGATTTGTTCATGAAAGGCAGGACAACAGAAGTGGGTAACAGGATGGAAAATTGATGTTAAGACTTACTTTTTAGAGTAAGACTGATTTAGTTATTGTGATTTAATGAGCTCTCCTGCTTTTTTAATTATGATGAAGTTTAAATATAGTTGGAACGACTAGTGCTTATCCTCAAGAACGATGTGGTCACATTTTAATCGATTACATCTGGCAATGGTCATCAATTGTCGAGAATTAATGAATGGTCTACTCCTAAATTTTGGGATATGATACCACCAAAGAACTTATCTTAACTTTTTGAAACAATTTTTCATAATACATTTACAGGTATCTTTTATTACATTTTTTCACATCCTCACGCAAAGGACCCCATATAAGGGCCAGTGATATTGATTTCCTATGCGAATTAGTATGAAATTGCACCTGAGGAAAGTGGAATGGTATTGGAGTCTTTAAGTATGAAGGATTGGAGAGAGAGGATTTATGTATATGTATGTGTGTGTGTGTGTGTGTGTGTGTATATATATATATATATATATATATATATATATATATATATATATATATATATACATACATTCAAACACGAAATCCCGCCATATGACGAACAAATATTCATTCACAAGGAAATAGATACACTGGATAGGCGGGGAAGGTGTAATCAGGCAAATCACGAGCGTAAAAATATTTCCTTGACCGGGATTTGAACACCGGATCTTTCCACTTGCCGGGCGGATGCTCTAACCGCTTGAACTATCGTAGAAACTCAATTTTATCTTGAGATTTGCTCCTCTTATAGTATTCAAGTGCCCCGAACCTTTGGCCAAGAGATGGCGTTAGAGGGCTGTTTCACCCACCAAAGGAGAAATACACGACACACAAGAGGAAGGACAGTAGGTAAGCAATCATACAATATAATAAAGGATAGGAACAGTGCGTTTCGTGACACTCATTGCCACTCCAATATCATTCCACTTTCCTCAGGAGCAAGTTCGTAAACTGGTAGCTGGTTGTATCAAATCTTTAGGAATCATAAAATTAAGAAGTATGTTATTAATTTGTTGAATATAATATTAATTTCTAGACATGTTTTTCACTCAGGAAAGAGAGTTATATTTCGAGTAACCCCACCCATTGTTGGTAATAGCTCACTGTAACCTTAGATAGACATTACGAGAAATGAAGAGGTAAAGGATAAATATAGGTTCTCCTAATTGGTAAAACAAAGATAAATGGATAACTCAGCATTCAATTCCGTTCACCGTGGAGAGATTTTTCTTCCTTCCATTAAATCGACTTTGGATGTCATTCACTTTTGTAAGTTGCTAATATTTAAATGATGCCTCCTACGGGATTCCTGTATACATCGTACCTCTATGGAGCCACGTGGAAATAAATAACGTTAAAGTAGTCTTATTTTGTCCGTCCTCTAGCGTAATTGGAACCAAGAAACCATTCGCATCAACCAAGTTGCATATTTTTGTGTCTTCTGTCTAGTTATGGTTAGGTGTTCACTCGAGGAGGATATGAAGATGGCATCCTGAAGGAGAAGACATATCTCTCAAAATTCCTCTCCAATCGGGCAGGCAGACGCACACAAGAGTAAAATAGCTTACATGCATCATTAATCGCTTTTGATGCTTTAGCTCAGGCTGTATCTTCTATACAATATATTTCAGAATATTCCCCTGGCTACATGTACACTATACTTTGCAAGCCACCGCAAGGGCGTGTGGTGGGGGTGTTAGGGTACCAGCCATATACTTAGAACTATAGTTTATGCATTCATATGAATAAATACGATGTGATGCACAAAAACACTTATACTATATGCCTTTACACACCATGCAATGATTGTTGTGCTTGCCCAAATCATTAGATTCTAGTATTTAAACTAAATTAAATTTTTGGGTCTCTTGAATTCCATTTTCTTATGATTCTGTCTCTTGCGAGTGGGGAATGAGCCCTTGGATATGTTCGCGTTCATATCTGTCTCTCTCATTTTTACTTGGTGATTTAATCTACCGATATAACTTGGTGCCATAATTATTCAATCTCTGTCGCCTGCAAGTTCAGGTGCTTGGTACCTCTCTTAAAGTCTTAAGATTTGCCTGCTGTCTTCGTGGTTGAAGATGCTCCCTGCCCAATTCCTACTGAACACCCGTTGATGTTTACTCGTTTCTAGTAGCGATTTATGACAAAACGGATTTAAACCTTATCTAATTCCTTAATTGAAGTTTTCTCCCGTGTATTACCAATACTACGAGTTGAATAGCGTAGGATAAGTAATATTTTACTTTTCCACTTTCAAAAAAGAACTTCATTCAAGATTCAGCTTCCCTGAGACATCATCAAGTTTTTTCAAGCCGAAAAAAACCATCATTGAATCAAGTTATTAAACAGTGACTGATATATTTTCCCTAAAAAATGACGAGTTTCTACCAAACTATGCCAAGTGATTTCTTTGCAATAAACGATGAGCAAATCAATTTGGCCTCTTTATTTTGCTGTGCGTCAGCTTTGAGAAACATGTGAAAGGATTCCAAACTCGTATTTTTAAATTGCGGTTCAATTTAATTACCAGAGATTAAATCGTAAAAGGCACCCAAATTTTTGTAGAAGTATTGCATAACTTGATCGTTGGATCTATAATTCAAGTTACCCTCTTAAAGTTTGCCCACCTAAGACCGTACGTCATTCGAGAAAAAATTAGTGATGGATCTCAGATTTACGATCTTAAGATTACTTTCATTGTTTTCAGCAACCAAATAATAGGAAAGGGGGCGTAGTACGTATTATTGATCATTCGGCAGTTACGCGGTATGTTCAGAGCCACATAGAATACCGTTTAAGAGTTTTATCTTTCAGGTTTCTTTTTTGACGTTTTAGAATGGGCTCGAGGAATTGGAGAGAATTTCGACGACTAAATCTTTCGAATTGGGGTTAGGTCTCTGAAGTTATTTGGATCGCGGAGCGGGTGAAGGGGGGACGACAATATCCACGAGGAGAATACCAATGAAATAGGTAAAGCATTAATGAAATAGGTAAAGGTTTAATACAGGGTCCGAACAATAAGTATCGGGACTGGTTCCAAAAAACAAAATTTATTGCAGTTATCATTACAATTACTTAATAATCTTCAAAATACATTCCTCTTGCATCGATACACTTAGTTCGGCGCGTCTGCCACCCGTCAAAAGCCCGCTCGAAGTCGGTTTCCGGAATACTATTGAGAGCCTTTGTCGTCGCCGCTTGAACCGCCTCAATGGAGTCGAACCGATATCCTTTGAGTTCTTTTTGAGCTATCCTTTGAGGTAATAACCTTGTCGAGAAAACCTTTATCGCAGTCCAAAATTTATTGCAAATTTCCCACCGCGACAGTTTTTGTTCCTCGCTCAAGACTTTCGGCATCAGTTTGACGCACACTTACCTCATCGCAAGATCCTCTGTTACAATGGTGTGGAACGTTCTGACTGAAAGATCGGACTCCTTACTGATAAGGGCGATGGTTAAATGCCTATCAGGGTCCAAAACGTTTTTCACTTTGGCCACCTGAGCATCGGTTCGAGTGGTCGTCGGGCGTCGGACGCGGTGCTCATCTTCGACGAGCTCCCGGCCTTCCTTCAACATTTTGTGCTACTCAAAAACTCTTAACGCGGATTAAGGCATCATCCCCATAAGCCTGTTTAATGAGTTCAAGGGTCTCCGACGCGGATTTCCCGATTTTAAAGCAAAACTTCACAGCGTAGCATTGCTCGACGGTGCGCTCCATGCTGGCGCGACGAAACCACAAACGATCACACGTCACAAAAATCCACCTCCTGTCTCATCACATGCTCGGAGGCGACTGAACTAAAGTGCGCCTGAGTGGTGGGGGTCCGGTCGGACCGGACCCCCACCACTCAGGCGCACTTTAGTGGTGGGGGACCGGTCGGACCCCCATCCACCGCTCCGTTGAGGCTACAGCGAACCAGTCCCGAACTTATTATACGGACTCTGTATCTACACACTGCCGCGCAAGCCACCACAAGGGCGTGTGGCGGGCGTTATTATGGTACCACCAGTAAAACAGATTGCAAACACATGCAAAAAAACAAAAGACGTTCACACCCACACAGACGAATATATTCATGCAAAACCCACATCAGCTTAAGCATATGCAAATACATATACTAGCAACTAAAAATCATATGCGCCTACAAATGTACCAGGTGTCTTCGCAGCGTTCAATCATTTCCCCGCTTTTAATTCCAATGACTCTACTCTTTTTTATATAACTTCGAATTTTTTTAATATTATAATTCCTGACTGTCCGAGAAAATAGCAAATATTTATACTCGTATCTAACTGTACTGGAGTCTATCTACCTCATTTTTTCTTTCTGGTCTAGCCTACCCAAATAACGTGGAGCCATAATGATTCCCTCTGTGCCATAGTTAAACTCGTGGGTTCTGAACCTCGCTGAAAGTCGAAGTCTCGCTTGTTCCCTTCGCATCTCAAACAGCTCCCGGTCTAATTCCCCTAAAAGGCCCGTCACACTCGTCTTCTTATCGTAACAATTTTTGACGAATCTGGTTGATTTTCTCTTCACTTTATTCAACTCATTTATCAACGATTTTTTCCGAGGATCCAAATATTTGCGACGTATTCAAAATATGGCCTCCCTTTAGCGATATTACACCTCTCTTTAACTACCGCATAACATTTTCCCACCACCCTTTTGATGAAGGCGGATTTTCTGTAAGGCGGATCCGCATATTATCCTGATATGTTAACTCCATGAAAGGTGATAGGACTACCCCTAAATATCTAACTCGATATGCCGCACTTAACACCGAACCCTCTAATGCCTAATTTGTATACTGCTCATCACTGCTTTTGTTCCAAAATTTCAATTATCGCATTTCCTTAGGTTCATTACTATTCCCCGTCAATGAATTGGTGCCGTCGAACTGACTCGCAAAAATAACAAAAATACCACATTGTTCCTTACATATATGTGTTCAAATTCCATCACCAGAAAATAAAAATTAAATAAATGGATTGTTCCCGATAGAAAAACCAATATTTGTGTGTGTTCAGGATGGTTTAAAATTATCAATCACCGAATTTTGGAATTCATTGATAAGCGGTATGCTCACACTCTCAGCATCAATCATCAAACATGAACAATTACCATACATGGCATGAGCATCTCAAATCGATAGCTACAAATCATGGGTAATTAATCGGATAACACTCTAATGGAAATTACGTACAAACCTCACTCGTTACCAGACAGTATAAAATCACTGACGCCATTGAAATTTTCATCCATTGAGATGAATGATTAGGAAAACCAATGGTGGCACTCGAAAAAGTAATTTGTCGGGTAAAAACCAATAATTGTATTCACCGAACAATTATGCACCGCATTGAATTTTGGGAAGTTGACCATACACATCACCATAAGGGGCATGCATTGAAATGGAATAATGGGCACATAGGATATAGGTAATTGATTCCGGGAGTACATGCATCGGGGTAAGGCGAGGAGGAGAGGGAAAGAAAACGTAATAGTGGAAGATCATAGGGTTCCCACATGCCACCGGCATTCTGCGGTGCCCCGATTCAGGACTCCGCCTCCGGCGACGACTACGATCCAAGAAACCGCCACCAGCGAGAGGCCGCGACCTGCCAGAGGAGGACGAATTCATTCCCGCCCCCCCCCCCCCCAATTCACCCCTTCCGTACCCACAACAACCAATATCTATTTGTTTTAGGAAAAATATGGCTTGTAGCTTGCGTGTTTATGTATTTTTTTAATATTTCAATCCCAGGATTGGTTTATTGCAGTATATATCTTTCCATTCTACCGTATTTTGAATGAAAGACAAGGCTGCATGTTCTAGGGAGAATGTGGGAAAAGTAGGGAAAAGTTTAAGCCTTCGGCCTTCTCTGAAGTCTTTTTCAGATCGGCATATATATACATATAAACATATATATATATATATATATATATATATATATATATATATATATATATATATATATATATCTTTATATATATATATATCTTTATATATATATATATATATATATATATATATATATATTCAAACACGAAATCCCGCCATATGGTGAACAAATATTCATTCGTATGGAAAAAGATATAAGGAAAAGAGATAGAAACCCATATAAAGGACGAATAGATATATTTTATATATATGGAATTAGCACTAATAGACAAAGACAAAAACACAAAAACACACAAAAAAAAGAGAAACTCACTCGGTATCGAATTTTCGGTGGTCTACACCACCTTTCTCAAGACAAAGAAGGTCCTCACAAAGAAAATATACACACACACATCAAACACGAAAACCTGCCATACTGCGAACAAATTTTTTAAAGGTATGTATACACCTTTAAATTATGAGCGCAATAAATTAGGACACTTGCAGAAATGTTTAACGTTTTCGCTGTCAGCCCGCCATTTTGGACGAAGAAGGCTGCCCAAACTTTCTAAATATGCCCTATTTTATTTTATTGATACATATACATACAAGGGGTATTCCAGTGAGTAGAGTAGAGTGGTGGGCTACTAACCAGAGGGTACGAGTTCGATTCCATTTGGCAATCTCACCTTCAACCAAGCTGTAGAATTTTCCGGGTACTACTTCTATATCTTCCTCGAAACCATAGGCGGCAGAGGGGAAGTAACCAGCCTCCCTAATACGCTGAATATGTGAATTCCGCTCTGCCAGTGTGGCTTACATGGCTCGTAGCATCAGGTACTCTGCCCTCATCCCTGATGCTTACTATTTTATACTTGTCACCTTCGGGTAACAAGTATAAAATAGTAAGTATCAGGACATCTCATTTGCATCTATTTCAACCATTAGTTCAAAATCAAGAAACATATCTTTAAATCGACAATATATATTAGATAATGACTAATTAATTGTAATACTTCTTAAGTAACATGAAACATATATATATATATATATATATATATATATATATATATATGTTTATATGTATATATATCCTGTGTGCTCTGGATATATATACATATAAACATATATATATATATATATATATATATATATATATGTTTATATGTATATATATCAAGAGCACACAGGAATAGAAAGATATTTACTTGAAGAAGTTCCCCAACGGTAATTAATATTTCAGCTGCAACTGCGCAGTATTCACATTAAATAATCTTTTTGTTTTCGTATCATTGCAACGTTTATGAATTATGTATGAGTGAATAGTTACCGATTAAGCTGAGAACCTCTCGACTAGGATAAAATTAGTGCAAACAAAGGATGTTTATGTCCTAATCGGTGTTTCTGTTGCTCATTTGGTTCCTATATTTTATTTATGCACTACGCCACAAATTGCTGTCATGTGCTGGGAACAAAAGATACTCTCCGTCAAGCATTGGTATTATTGTCCATCTTTCGACCATATTCAACCTGCACACGTGCAACCCATAACAATTTGAAGATGCAATATGACTGTTAATGTGCAAACAATACGCAGAGAGTGGTTATCTGAGGGATTCATTCGGTGAATCGTCGAGGAAACAGTAACCGAGCATAATTCTGTCCCTAATGACAGTAGATGGGCAAGGAATAGAGATTATGGCGTCGAGTTAGAATGTGGGCGAGGGAGACAGGTGAGCGCATGGAGCCCACGATGAGATGCGACGCATTCAGTGGAGGGGTATCGATTATAGCACTCCTTGCAGTAAGGGCAGTGCAGGGTATGTACGGTGAGGGAAGGGAATGAGTAAAATGTAGGTACGTACCTAAGCCCAGGGAAACTATCGAATTCCGATAGCACAGACTCACCTTGTGCAGGAATTGTCGTAGTCTGCAAATTTGAACGATACCAAAATGTATGACCATGAAAAATATTTTGCAGGAAATTTCTTGATAACAAAAATTGCCAATGGTTATGCTGGTGAAGCATCTGGAAGCATTTATGGTTTTTCTATCTTTGGTTGTCACATAAAAATGCTGAGGGAGATAGAATTGTGAGTAGATTCCAGGCAACCTATTTTCCCTTCCATATGGGAAGAAGAGATTCGATTCTAATCGTTTCCTTTCTTAAGGTATACCTATGCATCACTGAAGGTGATACCCAAGCTGCACCCACAGATGATCTACAATTAAACAGAAAAATATTTCATCTTCAGGAAAGAACTCTACGAATGATTACAGTACGCTAAAAAATACGTCAGTTGGTTCTTTTCTAAGTGTGATATATTAACGCTAACAAGACGACAATTACGCGAATGATAAGATGAAATCATGGAGGAATAGCACACCTTGGAGTAAAAATTTTAAATTATATTTGGATAACTAATAACTAATGCACTGTTACATAGCAAACAGTGGAATGTGTCGATGGAGACATTATTCAGAGTGATGGTTAATTAGTGTACGAATTCCAAATACAACTCCTAAAAATGGATCGTGAAGGTTTTTAAGTGAGAAAAACAGTAATTTAGCGATTCCTATATTTGGTTACCACCAAAAGTCATATTATTGTCTCAGTTGAACAAGATGTATAAGTTGACACAACGGAAAAGGGACACTTTAATTTTCCAGGGTGAGTTCTAATTTAAATTTGAGAATAGTATACGGAAATAAAAACATGAGTTGGCCAACTGAATGGTTCCAAAACCAAAAGAAGTCCCAAGTTTATGTAAAGCAAAGTGCAGTGGGAGTGATGTTGCTGAAATTGATGCCAATCGTTTGGCATTTTGGCCTGGAGTTGACGAATGGGAAAACAATGATTCTCGTGAAGAAGTACAAACCATTTTATTATACCAGTACATGTATTACTCTGTTCGTACGAAAGTTAGTATTCAAGGCGTCGTTAGTGCAGTTTCTTGAGCACCATTTGATAGCGAGTCTAAAAACCGTGGATACCTAGACTCGATAGTGGATCTGTCGGGGATGAGGTAAAGGCAATTAGAGAGAAAAATCTATTTAGAGAGCCAGAATCGATTGAGGACAAAATCTTGAAAAAGCAGCTAGAACACTTGATTGAGGAAAAACTGAAATCAAATCATGCGAAATGAAAAAAACGCGCCTAAAATGCAATTTTGAGTAATGCTTGAGGAGATTCAAATAAATGATGATTGAACGTGTGATGGAACACGTGTGAATGGCCCGGTCAACTGGAAGAAAGGTACGGAATGAAAAAAGATTTTTAAAAAAAATCTGCGCGTTTCATTAAGAACCGTTGTGAAAGAACTGAGAGCGTCAAATCGTGATCGGAAATCCTTATCTGTATGACGCTGGAGAAACAAAGATTGCGTGTGCGACTTTCGGAATCATTGAACGAACGCTGACACAAGAGGGAATAACCCTGGCGCCGTATCACAGTGTTAGGCGAGGCCAGGGCGAGGCGTCAAGGGCAACTGGCCGCAAAACCGATCGATGTGAGGGCGCATTTCCCCCTCGCACAACTCGAGACCACAACATTTGGAAACATTTTTTGCGACAAATCGTAATTTCCGGATCCCATTAATCATCAATGAACGATAATTCTGACCTAACACCACTTACCGCTCGCTCCCCCAGACGTGTCCGGAGTAAGATGTAGATTAATGCATGGAAGTGAAACTTAAGCATGCAATAATAAGTATGGGTGTAGAAAAATAGTATAGATAGGGTGAGAAATGAGTGTGGTATGAATTAATATGATTGCGTACACCATGGGCAAGGTTTCAAGCCAGTTAGTTTATCACGTGTATCAGAGAAAATTTAATTGAATCCAAAAAAAGTTCGAAGATATTCATGAATGGAGCAAAATTGAAACAAATTTGACAGATGAGGTTAAGGCGTACTACGGAAGAAATTGGAAAAATGAATAAGGCTTCGGTTTTAATCTGAAATCAGGCTTTTTAGACCGTCCCAACGCCAAAATGAAACACTCATTTATAGCATTTATATGTATTCAGGTGAATCAGAAAGACAAAGAAACTTGCAGAGAGTATTGAATTTACGAGTTCTCTCTCGACCCAGCTTGCATGATGGGTTTTGCTGAATAATTATGACTTTCCTCTTCCAAAAGTAAGTTCACCTTACTTACTAATCATAAAATGTATTCCAAACTTTTGAAAGTCAAAACTTAAGTTAAGAAGGCATTGCTCGAACTAGGCATATACCTCATGCTATTTTTCAGTGGGTTCAATTTAGGGCGACGGTGTAAAAGCAACGTGTACGCTCAGAGTGATCAACTTCCTTGATGGATGTGCTTTGGGTCAGATGATGTCTCCACACGTTTGGGGCTTTTCTTTAGGAAAATACTTCTGTGAGCCTTATGCTTCAATACATTGTCTAGACATGTTTCGAAAATGTATGCAAATTCCCGCAGACAGTGATTAAGCACGAAAACAATCCTCCCGCGTGCGCGTCGAGAAAGAGAAAGGCGTGCATGTAGGCTAAATAGTACAACATTCATGACATTTTTGATATATTTTCCAATTAAAAACTTGACACGAGGAAAAACAGAAGGCGCGTTGATGGCCCAAAGCAGTCATACCCAGTACATCGTAGATATTTTGTTTTCGGACTAACTGCCGTGAATAAGTACTCAACAAAATGCAGTGCTGAGTAATATGGCATGATTGCAATGAGAGTAATTTCAGAATTTAGGTACAATTTTTGAATTAATTAATATTTTATGCAAATGCGATTCATTTTGAAAATATTATGACGATTACACATCATGTATCTGGTCGATAAATACGTGAAACTTAATCAGGAAAGCATATTCCTGCATGTCTTAAATGCTACAAAGTAGATGTCTTATGCAAATGAATTAATTCTCCTAACTTACTTAAAGTCATTGCCATTCATATAATCATAGAACACTGTAAATCCTACAATATCAGTGAGTGGCTTATGTCTATTTAGGAGTCTGCTGTAAGTTTCCATGCGGTTTTTCCCACAGCTATATAAGAATATTTACGAGTTTCGAGTTATCATGCAACTAAGCTGATAGACTCTTTCGTGCATTTACGTAAATATGTATGACAAAAAAATCAGTTTGAATTTTCGATAGATGCTGGCAAATCTTGTTAAACATTAACCGGATATCAATTAATTTGGCGTATTCATCTGGTCAATAAATCTGGTCCCGAGGGAAATTTAGGACTCAATTTCTATTGATACAGGATTATTAATTTAGTGTTGGATTAGAATCAGATGTTTGAAAATTAAAATGTACGTGAAATATATTTATCACTCATTTATTCCTAATAACGGCCAAAAAAAATGTGACAAAGATGAAATTAATTGAACCAACTAACTTGGTCATTGTTAAGGACTCTATGCCACCAGGCAACCTTAGGGATGAAGAAGGCGATAGAGTTCCCAATTAGTTAGAGGACATAACAGCTGGCGTTCCTGGAGAACAGCATTTGATGGTGATGAAGGATTGGAATGCGACGGTAGGCCAAGGAAGAGATGGCAGTGAGGTAGGGGACTATGATTTACGGACAAAAAATCACTGCGTGGAGAAAGCAGTGGAGTTCTGCAGGAGGCAGGTTTAAATTATAACGAACACTTGGTTCAGGAACCGTCGTAAGTATGCATGACAATTTCAAGGTATTCAGGAAGATATCAGTCAGACTAGATTATGGTCAAGCACAAATTTAGGAGCAGCGTGATTAATTCGTATAGTTTACCTGGAGCGGAACTCAGGCAATTCCTTATAGATAATAAAGTATAGCGTCCGATTCCAAAAGATAAAGCAGGAAAGACGATTGAGAAAATGGAAAAATGTAGAATTAACAGGCACGAAAAGAAAGGAGAATTAGCAGACCTTAGAGAAAATCATGAAAGAGGAAAGGTAGCTGAGTTCTACAGAGGAAAACTGACAGCATATCAACAAAGAAATGTCGGAAGCCGAAAACGAAGTTACCCGTAAAATACATAGGGTAAACGTGCATAGGGCAAGAACAAGGAAGCTATGAATATCGACGAGAGATGGTTGGAAAGATACACGCGAGAAGGAAATGGAAGAATGTAAATACAGAGTTAGTTAAAAGGAAGTATACATATTTAAATAATAAATTGAGACGGGTAATAAATATGGAGAAAGAAGCGTGGGGAAAGACACAGAGAGAGGATATGGAATGTTCACAGAGGGAGGGTAAAATTGGTGGGTTAAACAGGAAGGTTGAATGATTATCAGGACCTAAGAATTGTAAATCTGTTTTAACTGGTAGAGATAAGTCATGGAAAATACTATTCAAACCAGGAAAGATCAAAGAGAGATGGAAAGAATACAGGAAGTCATCCAGTTCCTATGGACATGTTTACAGGGTTCGTCCGGAAAATAAGTGTACTGAGCTCAGGAAAAAAAATTTATTACACTTTTTCATATGTTAAGCTAATATTCCTCAAAATAGGACCCTTGTGAGTCGATACACTTGTTCCAGCGCCGTTCCCATTCCTGGAACGCTCCCGCGAAGGCATCATCGGGAACCTCTCGAAGACACGTCGTCACGGCCTCTTTGACGGCGTCCAAAGTCCCGTATCGCGTTCCTTTCAAACTCCTCTTTATCTTCGGGAACAGAAAGAAGTCCGGTGGTGCCAAGTCCGGGCTGTAGGGCGGGTGCGGCAGCGTTGCCACGCCGTGCTTGGCCAAGAAGTCCGACACGACAAGCGCGGTGTGAGACGGCGCATTGTCGTGATGCAGCCGCCAGATGTTTTTGATCGCTGGCCGGACGCGGGCGACTCGTTTTCGAAGCCTGTCGAGCACTTGGACGTAAAATGCAGCATTTACAGTTTGTCGTTCAGGTACAAATTCGTAGTGGACGACTCCCCTTTTGTCAAAAAAGACAATGAGCATCGCCTTGATCCGAGATTTGCTCATGCGAGCTTTCTTTTGACGGGGTGATGATGGGGTGTGCCACTCCGCACTTTGTCTCTTCGACTCCGGGTCGTACTCAAAGATCCACGTCTCGTCACCCGAAACAACGTTCTCTAAAAAATGTGGATCATTTTTGCAGTGATCCGCAAGTTGTGTCGCGATTTCCAAACGATTGAGTCTTTGATCATCACTGAGCGCTTGCGGCACCAACTTTGCACAAATTTTTCGCATCTGTAATTGCTCCCTAATAATCTCGTGCACTTTTGTTTTTGGCACATTACACTGCTCTGCCATCATCCGAACACTAAGACGACGATCAGAGTTCAGTACATCGCGAACTTTTTGCACATTTTCGTCGGTGAGTGTCGTTGATGGGCGTCCAGGCCGTGGTTCGTCGTCGGCCTCTTCTCTGCCCTCCACGAACATCTTTTGCCACCGAAAGATCATGTTTCTGGACATGGCTGACTCCCCGTAAGCCTGGTTAATCATACCGACAGTTTCGGTAGACGATTTCCCAAGCTTTACCGCAAATTTGATGGAATAACGCTGCTCCAAAAACTTCGGCATCGCGTTCCGTGACGTGGGTCGAGCGTGGAGGTTCGCGTTAACAGAGCTCCTCACTACACCACAGCTCAGAGCCGACTGCCTTTTTCAGCGTCGCTTGCCAACATACCCCCCTCCAATCGCAGCCCGTCAGAGCGGTGCTGGGCGCGCCTGGAGCGGCGGGAAAAAATCAGTACACTTATTTTCCGGACGAACCCTGTATATAAGAACTGGATGATAAAGAACTTAGGCCAGCTAGGTTAGATATAGAAAGAGGATATGATGTAGATGAGGATGTGTTATATCCAAGCTTACTCTATGGCGAGATAGAAAGGGCAATGAGGAAATTTTAATGAAATAAGGTCGTGGGGGTAGACAGCATTCGCTTACTCTATGACGAGATATAAAGGGCAATGAGGAAATTTTAATGAAATAAGGTGGTGGGGGTGGACAGCATTCCCGCGAAACTACTAAAAGGTTTAGGGGAAAATCGGGAGGAAGAGTTTTTACGGGCTAATAAGTAACATTTATGAGAGGGAAATTTGACCGTAAAACTTTGCCAGATAAGTGTTAGTTCCTAATCTAAAAAAGGAAAAAGCTGCATTATGTGATGCCTCAGAACAGTTAGTTTGATTTCACACTCAGCTGAATTAGTACTCAGAATCATCAATAAGAAGATGGAAAAAAGGGTAAATGATATAATAGGCGATGATCGGTTTGAGTTCGGAAAGGAAAGAGGTATGCATGAGGTCATAGCAGTGACGAGGTTTCCAATAGACAGGAACATACATGTGGAATACAATCAGGATACATCTGATCGTTGTTTTATATTTTGAGAATGTTTTCAATGGATTTAATTGGGTCGAATTAATGAATGTACTACTTAAAATTGGAGTAGATTAGAGATGAACATAGATTTCAATCACAGATATACGTGCGATTGGTGGGCCACTGGCGCAGAGAGAAGTGTCTCGCAAGCCCTGATTGGGTGTGAGTGCCTGAGACTAGCAAGGATCAATGCTGTATAGTATATCCAAGCTAGAAAGTACATGATTAATTTGCATTTATTTTATTACGAGTGATCGGCGGGACGCTGGTGCAGAGATAATTCTCTCGTAAGCCCCTGACTGGTGAGTGTGTGACAAGGGCGAGGGTCAATGCTACCTAGTACACCTTAGCCGGAGCGTTTTTTGTCGTCATTCTTTGGTTTTAACCGTATTCTACTTTTAACCCCCCTATATCATTTCATTTTATATATTTTTTTTAATTTGAGTTATTTATTCATTGATTTACTTTATATTTCCTCTCTAATACCCCTCACCCATCCTTTGCCCATTTATAAGAGTACGGCTGGGGTTGTCTCTTCCCATAATAAGTAGATCGGAGAGATAGGTGACTTATCCGCAACCTACACATATAAGTACACTATAAACCAGTATAAAACCAATAATAATAATCACTAATCAGTAGTATTTCAGAGGCATAAATTTCAATTATTTCTTCTTCCTGTTGTATTTTAATCGGAATATATCACGTAACATCCTGATGACTTAGGCAATTATGTCCTTTTACTTTGGCCATACAGTTTTAATGATGACCAGAATTGTCAAGATTGAAATCATTATCTATATCCTGATAGGGTTTTTAATAATAGATGTTTATATTATATCTTAGCAAGAGCATCATGCAGGGCCTCTCATTGAGCCTAAAAGCTATGCTGAAGTGGAAACTAGTGTTGGCATCCTCATAAAGTGCTCCATCCTGTATGCGTCGTCCTCCATGTATCGCTTTTTTTCTAAATTTTCATTATTGTAAACAACATGGGACTTGTATAAAGATATTTTACCAAGAGAAACATCTCGTTAACCGTTTCTGAAAAAGCAGGGCCGCGGGGAAATTCTTTCCCATGACCCTATTAATTTTCCTAATTTATTGTTTCACCAATTTTTACTCTCTGTAAAGTTTTCACTTTTTCTCGTTTTACAATGCATCCCATCTTTTCCTCTCATCGAAAAAATTTCTGAAATATGTTCAGCCCAAGGGAATATGATGACAGGCCGAGCAATTCTTTCACGTTTTTTTATTTACAGAACTACGGAAACAAGGCCAGCGGAAAATTATTTTAAAATGCTGCCATGGTAATTTTTTTCCATTCTTACTACTGGCCACAGTCATCAAAGCAGTTCTATATACTGTCTATCTGCATTCATATTTCTGTTGTAACTAATGACTTTGCAAAGCGAAAAGAAACTGAAGGAAAATACTACACCTTACAACTATCTAGCTTGGTAAAAAAGATTGATTCACTGTGGTATGTATTTCCAGACTGTTTTCTGTACCTGCTCTCCTACCCGCTTGGAATGGGAAAACTCGAAGTAAAGAAGATTTTCGTGGAATCGTCCAGAAAGGGACCAAATCGCTCCCGCGTGAGGAAGAGGACAAAGCATATTCAAAAAAATATTTTTTTTCGCCCTTCGCTGCAACAATAGTCTGTGAGTCCCTTCGAATTCTCCCCCCGATTCCTCCCCATCGTTCAGCCGTATTAGCATACCGCACGATCACCTCTGGAATAGAAATATGGGGAAATCATCGGAGTGGATGAGTTGTGATGAATTTCGGGAAAAATATGGATTCATTTGTGGAGTAATTTTCTCGTCCCCCGACCCATGCAGAAAGGACCCGGGATGAACGCAACTCTACCTTCCGAATATTCCTTGAACTATTTTTCTCTCCAGGGCAGCCCACCTCCCAACGTACCCCCTACACAAATTCCTCCTCACCCCCGTCCCTCCTCTCACCTCTCATCGAAATTGCTTCACCTCACAGAATAATACACCTATTTTTATAAGCCGGTGGAGCGGCAAATCCCACTCGCTTCAAACGGGGACATTAGTGCGCCGCTTGTGACAGTTTCTTGTTTCACGCCCCACCAACCCCACTCTCATTCTTTCTATTTTCCCTTTCTTCTCCCCTTCCGACTTTTTTCAGACAAATCCCACCCAGAACACGCACGCATGTGCGGTCTGGTTGGGATCCTCTCTCTCCGGGACATCCCCTCTCCGCATTCGTAAAAAATGGTGGGGGGGGGAGGGAACGTCACTCACGGCCGCCCGCCGAGGGAGCCGACGTACGGCGGGATACACCACCTCTATTGCCGGGGAATGAGGGAGGATTCCTTTCTTTTGAGCAAACGCGGTATTAGCATACCGCTCACTCATCCAGTCGCTACCGATTCACATCGGGAGCAAGGGTAAACGATCAAACGGCCCACGGATAGTCGACTCAGGTTCTTTTTCAAACAGTAAGTTTGGAAGTGATACCCCTTTGGATCCAGGTGTGGTATTCCCATCGTAGAAATGACGTTGAAATAAAATTCCAACATTGGTGATGAAAATTTGAGTTTTTCTCACGTTTGATTCATTTCCATGCTAGCGATTATAGTACAGTTTCTTCAACTTTTATCCATAGCAATAATACTAACTTTTAAAGCTTAACGGCGATGAATATTTGTCAGTTATATTCATTTCCATTTAATAATTTGAATAAGTCGAAAATCCGGAGCAAAATGCATAAGGGTTAACCGTAAAATGTAAGTGGTTAAAAAAATGTATTTTATTTCGATGGCATTCAAATTTTCTGTACACGATAAGTATTGAAAAATAACGTACTCCCCTTGTCTCATGTAGCTCTGTTATCTCGTTTAATCCATTCCTATGAGTTGTTTCCGTCATATTAATGCATCTTATTCTGTTTGATCAAGTTTTTTACACTGTGCCCTGCATGTCACTGCTAGGGTGTGTGGGAGGAGATGATTATACAACAGATTAATTTTGACCAAAAATACTCCCCGTACCCCTAGGGCGGTCGGACAACGTTGTTCTGATCCCATAACGTTCATGATATAAATGACATCTTAAATCTATATTCTACACTTAGTCTCTGTCATTTTATTGGCATTATCTAGCCTATCGTAGTGCGATAGGGCTAATAACACATTTTCAACATTGATTGCTAAAGAGACATCCTTTCAATTCATACCAGAGATTGCATTTGTAATTTAACCTTTCCCCCGTGGTTGATTCCCAATCTAGATATTCTTATAATCTGTTCTGCACTCAAATCTCCCGAATTTCACGGATCATATTGTGTCATAGATATTCATAAGTTTCGTATCAATTTTAAATAAATCGTTTCCACGGATGAAACTAAAATCCGCCTGTTCCACTCGTACATTTAAAATACGTAGTGCTTTCCTTCGCACTCCCTTTTGGTGAAGTTTCACCTTGTTCTAGGGCTATTGACACACACGCGATGAGCGCAGACTAAGGGGGTCGATGAATGATTTAAGGTATCTTTCCATCTCCGATCAGGGGCCCACGTTTTTCTGTATTTCACAAAACTTTCAGGGCCCGCATGAAAATATCCCTCATCCCATATTGGGAAAGAGCGGTCGGCTTTCCCCGAAATCATCCAGCGGCGTCTGACCCGAGGATTCCTGGTTAAAGGCAACGCTTTGAATTTGAATACCCCCAGACAAATATAAGGCCTGAGATGATTGATCTACCGAAACTTTAATCCAGAAAAGCCATTGCTGGAACGGGAAATGATGCCTCTATTCTACATGCCTGAGGGGGACCGCGATGCACATCTCCATTTCCTACCAACGAACAGCGCAGCAGATTTTTTCTGAGCTTCCGGGCCGTTGGTAATTGTCTTTAATGTAATATGTAAGGATTGGGTGGAAGAAGGGATTATGGAGTCTCAACCTTGCCAAAGTAAGGTCGTAAAATAAATAAATAATATTTGGAAAAATATGATAAGAAATGTTTTATGAATTTAATTTTATTAATATATACGTATGAGAATAAAGTAACAAAAAAACATTTTATCCATTAAATTTAACGAAAATATCATAAAAATAGCAAAATTGTGAGAGATTTCAAGTATCGAAGAGTTCGCAAAAAAATAACAGCAGAAATCACAGTCGTGGGAGGCGCATCCTGATCTCAGAGGTCGAGGTTCCTGATTTTTTTAAACATTGCTCTTCCTATTCTCAGGCAGGCATCAGATTTGGCCAGCCGGGGAACTTTAGTTGCTGTCAATTCGCACATCGAACCAGACGAAGAGACCCTAAGAGGGCGATCTATTACACTTCCATGTCCACAAGTGTCCCATGTAAGCTGGGATGCACGCGATTTTCCGTTTTTAAGTGAGCCTTTTATGAGTACTATAAGTGCAAGTAGCTTTAATTAGTCGTCCGAATGACCTGCCTCAGTTTTTATAGCAGTTCTTGTTATTTCGTTCGTATCTCCACCTTCTTTACAGTCGGTTGAATCTGAGAACTTGATCAGGTAGGTGACATCCGAGACAGAGTCAAGGATAATGACCTCTGACATCTGATCACTGTCAACTGTCTAGAGGTGGGGAAGGAAATACTTGATCAAAAATTTCCCGGAATTTTTTCAGAAAATTAAAAATACAAGTTTATTCATCTAAATCTATATTGTCCCCTTCAAAGAAATCCCCATCGACTGCAACACACTTATGCCAGCGCTTGATCCAATCCTCGAAACATTTTTTATATTCGGTTTTCGGTATGTCCATCAGTGCTTCCTGCGATTTTTCCATTACTTCCTCTCAGCTGCTAAAACGCGTTCCCCGTAATGGTTTTTTAACTCGATTGAACAGAAAGAAGTCACAGGGAGCCAAATCAGGTGAATTCGGTGGCTGTTGGATGGTATTTGTTGCATTTTTCGTCAAAAAATTACGAATAATGATAGCACTGTGCGACGGTGCGTTATCATGGTGCAAAATCCACGAGTTTTCTGCCCACATTTCTGGTCTCTTTCGGCGAATTGCTTCACGCAAACGTCTCATAACGCCCAAATAATACTCTTTGTTTACTGTCTGGCCTTCTGGCAAAAATTCATGATGCACTACACCGTTGTAATCCATGAAAACCGTCAGCATTGCCTTCTTTTTTGACTGAAAACGACGTGGTTTTTTTGGTCTCGGCTCATTTGGTGAACGCCATTCACTTGCCTGATGTCTGGATTGCGTGTCGTACTCATAAACCCACGTCTCGTCTCCAGTAATGATCCTTTTGATGAATGTGGGATCGGATTCAGCCTCGCAAATCATGTCTTTTGCGACGTCAACACGGTCTCTTTTTTGCATGAAATTGAGGTCTTTTGGCTCTGCTACACGACGGAAACCCAAATCATTAACCACAATGTCTTGGGCGGATCCATAGGCAATGTTCAAGTCCTCCGCTATTTCTCTGATGGTTAATTTGCGGTTATTGACCAACATTTCTTTTACTTTATCAATTTTTTCACCGACTTTCGATGTCGATGGTCTGCCACTGCGTTCATCATCTTCGATTGACTCACGACCACTTCTGAACCGCTCGTGCCACTGGTAAACGACCGTTTTTTTTAGAGAATCGTTGCCGAAACACTTTTCCAACATTTCCAACGTCCGTGCGCCACTAAATCCGTTTTTTACGCAAAATTTAATACAAGTTCGTTGTTGCAAATTTAAATCCATTTCTGAAATTGTAAAAAATCGCCAACACACACAGAGATAGATGTACTCTTGGCTACGTAACTTTTGCAAATGTCAAGTTATGACACTAAGATTTAAAGGGAATATCAACAACAGATGTACCAATTTAACAAAAAAAACAGAACTCAAATCGGAACGATGGGAGCGCCACACGGTGGTTATTCCGGGAACTTTTTGATCAAGGTAGTATTTCACCATAAAACCAAATTACATTTACCGTTATCTACAACAGATTTTAATGTACCGCGTATATTTTAAACAATCTTTTTTTTAATCTATGCACACAGTTATAATTCTAGAATCCAATTAAAAACAATTGTCCCATTTAGATAATCTCCATCGATAAAAATATGTTATATGTACCCTACACTCATTTTATCTTCAAAATAACATGAACATCAATAAATTTATCACAAATTTAATAATTTCCGGAAGAGCATCGTAAATTTTGTTGACGGTGCAGTGCTGTGTCCTCCATAGGCATTATTGCATCTTACTTTTTTGAATCTCGAGGTTCAACTGTTACTGTGAACTCTGTGAGTTAATATGAGATGCTGAATAAATTTTTACTCCCCAAAATGGAAGAGTATGGTGAGACATATGACATAGAAGCCTTTTGGTTTCAACCGGATGGTGCTACGGCTCATACCGCCCGTCGTTCACTCCAAACCCTGCAAGAACAATTTCCCGGCCGCCTGATCTCCTTACGATGGGATGTGTTCCACTGGCCCCTCACTCCCTGGATTTAAGCCCACGTGATTTTTTTCTTTGGGGATATTTCAAAGCTGAGTTTTACAAAGTTCGACCAAGGAACTTAGAAGCTCTTAAGGAGGCAATTACAGATGTCATCACTAGAATAACGCTGGATATGCTGAGAAGAATTTTCGAAAACGTTTTTGTACGACTCCGTATGTCGGCACACTCTCACCAAGGTCGTCACACCTGGATGAAATTATTTTTAAAATCTAATGAAAACAAATGGCATTAAATGCAGTTTTCAGGAATGAAAACCTTTTTTGTTTAGGTTGTTTGGTTTTTTACAATTTACCCGTCAAATTGGGGGTCCATTCCGTTTCACCTTGCATAATACAATGGTTATGTGGATGGAATTCGATAATGTCAGTCTTGATTATTCTTATGATGATCATGAAGATTCCTATTGCCCTCCACTGAGTCATAATTTTCGAAAGAACTATGAAATATGATTCTAATATCTTATGTAGGTACTTTTGATTTAGCTTAAGGTATGCACAGTAGCAAAATAAAAATTAGCTACCCCACCGACTTTACTACACTAGTCTAAGCAATTTGCGGGACCACACCTAAAATGGAACGAGGGAAGGGGTCCCAGAGTCGTCCCAATCGCCTCGACATCTCTCCGTTATAGATGTAAATTGGCAAAAGTGAGACGGGCCCACTACTGCTGGTTAGAGGAGGGGAAAGAGTTTTTCCAGTCTGTTTGCCCCTTGTTAGAGCCGGTTGGTGCAAAAGGGGCGCGTAGCGTGGGTTGTTGGGGCACTATCCATAAAATAGAATTCAACCACATGCAAAAAAAACAAAAACATACCGATTCACATTCTCACAGAAGAATATATTCATGCAAAACCCACATCAACTCAAGCACATGCAAATGCATACATATAAATAAAAACCCCTTTGAAAAAAGAAGAAGTTATGTTTCCGCACCCTGTACTAACAACTAACAGACGTATTCGCCTACGAATGCACCAGGTGTCTGCGCAGCGTTTAATCATGTCCTCACTTTTAATTTCAATGTCTTTACTATTTATATTACAGCTTCAATGTCTCGCCATTATGATTCCAGATTGTTGATGAGGGAAGAAGGAGTATTTATGCCTATGTATATGTGCTGGAGTCTATCTCTCTTATTCTATCTTTTTGGTCTAGCCTACCCAAATAATTTGGAGTCATAATAATTCCTTTTGTGTCATAGTTAAACTCGTGCGTTCTGAACCTCGCTGAAAGTCGATGTCTCGCTTCTGCTCTTCGCATCTCAAGCGGCTCCCTGCCTTATACCCCTGAAAGGCTCGTCACACTCGTCTTCTGATCGTAACAATTTTTGACGAATCTGGCGGATTTTATTTTTATCTAACTTTTTTTATCTTTAAAAAATTCTTTTTCCAATTATTTCTCCCAAGGATCCCAAATACTTGCGGCGTATTGCAAATGTGGCCATAATAGAGCGAAATAACACCTCTCTTAAATTATCGTATTACATTTCCTGGTTTCATCATCTCGGGTTCTTCGCTTAGTCGATGGTAGGTTTTATCTATTACTCATCTTTATAATTTTTCTATCTTTTTATAATGTATGAGCCCAAGGCAAGGGAATGGTATGAATATTACCGGTGAAATAACCACATGACACAAATTGCCAGCCTTGAAAAATTAACGGCGTTGTTTGGAATGTATTTGAGAAACTCTTCTTGGGTAAGATGGCTTCATGTTCGATGAGGGTCTTCTATTTTGTTGTAAGTCATCAACGACAAAATCGTGACCTTTCCCACGTTTTATTTCCGTTTTTTTGGATAGCAACGGTTTGGTTTTTTTCTGCACTGCAATATTTTGTTCTCTGTACTGTTTTGGAGCATTACAACTTAGAAATAACTCATTCCAGTAGACAATAATAGAAAATTGAAATATATTGACCTGTAAAAATTGGCCATCTTTTGACTGTTTGAGAATCTCACACTTAAATTTACGATTGCTACATATAGTACACTAGTAATATGAACACACGTACTCTACTAATAACAGTCATATTTCATTCGCGTGGGTGTACGTCGATGCATAATTCATTGGATATTCAACTTCGAAAATATCTGCACCGGGATTCAATTGCGGACGTCCCAATTTCCACTCGGGTTCTCAAAAAATATCGTCTGCGTGAATTTTTTCCAATTGGTCAGTTAACACGGGTTGCATCTGAGAAGAGATCCATGCTCTATACTCAGTTAAGTCGAATGAAGCATTAGCAAATGTCAGATAATATGTTCATACGAAGAAGACGAGTGTCGCGGTACCCCACATATCCAAAGTAGCATATCAGGCTAAATAATTTATAAACTGACGCGTTATTCGATTTAATTTCTGCAACCACTAAGGGTTTGGCACCCTTTCCATAACTCCTCCACGTCATTAAAAAAAATCTTTCAATTTGCGGGATTCCAACCCGCGTTCCGAGTTCTTCAGTTGAGATTAAGGTAATAGCTAAGAAATTTTGCCAACTGATACATAATGAGTCTCTTGAAACTGTGAAATTTGCAAAGGTATAAATATTTTGCGCGTTCAAACCATTGCGTTTAGTTTTAGCTAGTTTAAGCTAATCTTCCAACATAGAGTCATCGACAGGGGCGGATGGCAATATTTAGACACCAAAATACATAATGGCTAAACATGGATTTTGGAAGAGTTTTGAGGAATCATCAATGTTTGATTATGATAATGAGCATCAATTTATTTATTTGTTTGTTTATTTACTTTATTTTTTATTGGTGCGAGATTGAGAATATACAGTTCCTTTTCCCACCTAACACCTAAATATGACATTGAAAGCCATTACAAACACCCTTGTCCTGTTGGAGGAGAAACAACTTGGGGTAGTAATCGAACCCGCGACCTTTGATTGGCAGACGAAAGCTAACCCCACCATCACTGGGGCCGACGTGACGTGGGAGTTATTATGTTGATCAGTAAGAGCGCTGAAATCGGTGAACATGATTACTCAACTTCACAGAGGAGGTTTCTCCTTGTTTCGGACAAGAAAATACTTTGTTCTTCCACATATATTGTACTATACACGACCTAGGTTTCGACTTACAAAGTTATCATTGGGTAAAGTACAGAGGGTACAGCTATATATAGTAGACAGAGAAGATGAGAGGGGAGGTGTTTGTAAAGTGCGTAGAGTGGAAAGAGAAGGGAAACTGGTGTGTGTGTGTGTGTATGAGGGGAGGGGGAGAAGGCGGTTGGGTAGGGTGTCAGGAGGGGATAGGGGCTGTAGAACAGAGGGAGGTCCAGGAGGGAGGAACGGGAGGAATACGTCAGGTCATTAACTAACATATCCTTATAATGACCAAGAAATCCGCCAGATTCGTTAAAAGTTGTTATGATAAAAACACAAGTGTTACAGTTCTCTTAGGGGATTTAGCCTGGGAGCCACTTTGAATACGAAGAGAACAAGCGAGACTTTTATTAAGATTCAGAACAAACGAGTTTAACGATGACACCAAAGGAATTATAATGGCCCCACACTACTTAGGTAGATCAGACCACAAAGATAAAATAAGGGAGATAGATTCCAGTACAGATAGATACAAATACTCATTCTATCCCCGAATAATCAGAAATCATAATAGTAAGAAACCGAAGTGACTTTAGAAATATTAAAAACATTTAATGTACAAATCGGAACAACATTAAACATTGCAAAGATATTAGGTATATTTGTAGGTGCATGTGTATGTTAGTTGGTAGTTTGAGTGTTTGCATGTGCGTGGGGTGTAAGTGTTCTCGTATGAATTTATACCATGTTTTTTTGTGGATGTATGATTTTGTGGCTTTTGCATGCGGTTTTATTCTTTTCCTTCGTAATTACGGGTGGTGTCCTAACACCCCCCGCCACACGGCCTTACGGCGGCTTGCAGGGTATTAAGTAGATGTAGATGTAGAGATGACTGTCCTTGGAAATTTCCAATCATTCCAAGGCATCTAATCTTAAGCCTTTTTTCTCTAAATATCAGAATATCAGGAACAAAATCACTGGCGTGGTTATTGTCTAATAAGGTGCTGGGCAAACTATGAAACGACCTAGTTTTCGACTTTATAAGTCGAAACCTAGATCATGTATCATAAAATATATGTGGTAGAACAAAGTATATTCTTTTCCGATACGAATCGCTTCCACAAAGTGACGCCTCAAACCATTCTATTGTTTCCCAAAGTGAATTAAAGATAAGCAACAAGGGTGCAAGACGTGGATGAGATGTATGGATCGGGAGGGAAGAAAGAGATGGAATAGACGGGTGAACTAATTCGAGTGGAATTGAAGCATTTCGTTCCTTAAAGAATTGAAAACGGGTGAAATTGAGGGGCGTCCCCTGCCTTCACTCCCCCAAACTTCAAGCACGGCGAAGCGGAAGAACAAGCCTTGGGCATTTTTGCAGCCGTGAAGAGATGTAGCGCATTTGCTCGAGCGTAACTCAATGTGTTTAGTCCCTTCAGAAGACATCTTGGAAGTGGCAGCATGTTCTCAACCCCCCGAATTTTTTCCATACAATTCCGTAAAAAATAAATCCATGAGAAATATGTTTCGTTTCGTTACGTATTTTATGTTTTTATTCGAAGAAATCAACAGAATAAGATGCATTTAAGTAATCTTCTCATAAATATGATCCTAAATATTTCATTAATACGTAAATCCGAATCTTCAAATGAATTTCCTAAGCATTTTTAATCATGTAAACTTACTGTATTTCCTTCACTCCGTTGCAGTCTGCACCTTTACTTTAGTTTCACGATTAGATTAAAATGAAAGAAAACACAGTTTTACCTAAAGGATAAAAATGTGGCAATGCCTTTCTAGTTTTATGTGTATTCACTATTTATCCAAAATATAATGGGTGCGTTTTCAGAATGTTAAAATGTAACATTTTAAATATCTACCCGGCGTTTATCGCACTTATATGTCATTGTCGAATCACACTCTACTTATTATCAATATGCATATGCTCTCTACTTCGAGCAAAGTAGATTTCAGTTTCTGTGCTTCAGTCTAGGTCGGCCATGGAATTAGTTATTTGACTATAAATTAAAGATAAGCGTCGCTCTAAAAGTTAATATGGATAGTCTAACATGAGTGGGGTTGCTTTGTAGTTGAGGTCATTTTATTCAGATTGTAACGAATATGTGTATGCTATCTTGTTGCATTCATTTCACCCTTGCTGTCAAACAATGCGTAAACGCCATTAAAACGAATAGTGGAGCGTTAAATAAATAGAAAGGCCCTCGAACTGAGGGTTTTCAGTTTAACTTGCAGCAAGTTCGAAGTGTTCTGTAGCATTTTTGGGGGGTATTCACCTGTTCATTACAAACATCGTTGCCAACTTTAACTCCGGATTCCTAGTCATTTAATGTTTAATATTTGTTTTAATATTATTTATCACATCCGACGCCGTATTGTTTTTATTATTTCAATTAATAACAGTAGTGAAAGGGGAATTCGTCATCGCGAGTGACCCAAGCTTTATAAAAAAGGAAATTACTTAGCAACCGAGGCCGAGATAGCCAACGGTAGGCAGCGCCGTCGCCATTTATTTAATGAAGGGGCAATTATATCCCGCATTGCTGCAAAATAATGAAAAAAACTTAGGGGTTCAATTTGTCGAGCTATGATCTCTTGGAAACTATATAGACTCTATTAACACGATGGAATTCCTATGTTGCCAATATTTTTCCAAGGTCACCTGCATGTTTTTTTTATCTTTTCGCCAAATTTATCATCATGGAATATTTTACCGAAATAACTTAGCGTAAGTATTATCACTTTTGAGATTGCGAATTTCATTATAACTGTATCTGAAAAAGCAACATGTTACACCATCTATTACTACAGAGTTATTGCACAGTCTTCAGCTGGCAAATTGGTCGCCACCAGACCTTAAAACTTTAATAAATTCCACAAAAATCTTTTCTTTTCAAAGCAATCATAAGTATAGTGATAGCACCTTCTACTGTTTACTTTAGTCATGAATACATCCATCATTTTTCATCCATTTTGTTTAGCTGATGAGTATGGTGCCTTCTAAGTGGATGGTAAAGATATCGTTCCTCGAATCCCAAAAAAAAACAGGAGTTTAATTTTGTATTTGATTCGGGATCTATCTGATAAAGGGTCAAAATTAAAATATTCACACGTGTATCAACGATACGATCCTTTTGTTGAGCAATGAGGGTCTTGTCTAGCCTTGAGGTAGCATTATCCTCTTAAACACGTATGTTATGTCTCGCCGTAAACAAAAGATTAAGTATGGTGGGGTGTGATCTCTTTTATCTTAGAATCTGATATCCCACTGCCATTGAAGCTTAACCGCGTACAGGTTTCATAGAAAACTCACAATTGCGCAGAGAGTTTGGACGAACCGTTGAAAGAATCGTAATTGCTAATGACTTGAAAATTGTGAAATATATTTCGCGTGTGGGATATTATTTGATCTAATTAGGAACATCAGGAATTTTGGAATTTTTAGATGATATCTTCTCCAAACATCAAGAACAATAAATTGTGAAGAATAATCATCGCGGAACGTAAGGAATGTGATCACGGCATTTATTTCGCTAAAGAATCCCAAAATTTAATGCTACTGCATTGAATATTTTTCATCCAACACTCTTAAAAATCCTCTGAAACTTCATTTGGTCTCGTTTGAAATGATGAAGAATGAAACAATGTCAATTTACCTGAAGATGTTACGCTACAACAAAACCTAGGTCGTAAATAAAACTTTTTATTGTGAAAAAAACAAGTATTTTCTTTTATCCTGAAGAATTTCCACCAGGTCACGCCGAAAACTTTATTATATACTCGTTTAAAATGTCGAACTAAATGAATTACTTCATCGCCTAGAATGTAGCATCTCAAGTGTACAGGATTTGGCTCTGCACAACTTGCTGAGTTGCTCGGAATTTACGATGCAAACCAGCGAATTATGCTGCCGCACTCTGTATTTTGGCCTCTCCTTCGGTCGCTCCAAGAGATGAAAATCTTATTTACTTTCTTCGGATGCTCATTTTGCCAATAGTCAGATTCTACTTTCAAGGATGAGTGCCTTGAGGCTACTAAGAATTCTAGAAACGTGTCTCTTGCCTACAGCAAGGGATAACCTTCAAGATTTTACCATCAGTGTCTGACATCTAAGAACAAATTCGAGGTCAAATTTGTTCCAGAAAATCTCTTTATTTAATCCGAAAAAAAACGTTATATTCCCCTACTCTTAAAGATCTTGTCCGTGGTCTCCCGTGGGATTGGCCGCCTTCGTTTTGAGTAGGCCATCCAACCAAGCGGCCAGCTCGACGAAAAAAAAAGAAGCCGAGTACGTCCTCCGCCCCTTAAAATATTTCATTTTCTCTCTCTCTCTCTTATTCCCGTCCTCTCATTTTCCTATCTCCAACTGTGTAATTCTTCTCTTCCGCAAAAAATAATCTCCCCACTCCTTCTCACTCATTCCGCTCCGGTTTTGAAGAAAATAAAAATACCCCGAGATGCCCGGAAGGGGATGGAAGTCAACGCGATATGACATGTTTACACCCTCGCTCTATTCTTCTCCTCCCTCCGCCCCCAGACACGCCGCCTCCCCGTCACTCTCCCTCTCCTCCCCACTCGACCATCTCATCTTTTGTACCCCTATTCACGAAGGCATTAAGATCCCCATGCATTTGCAGCTATCAAACATTTTTTTCTAATCTTCCAACGCGGTCCCGGGGGCTCTCTCTTCACTCTACACCCAAAAAGACTCGAATTTGTCGTCTCTTGCGGTATTTCAGTTTTTTAATTCACTGTAAAAAAATTTGCTAAAAGATTTCAAAGGGTTTCAGATTCTTTCCGTTCGTATCCTTGTATCTGGTGAATAATAATTCCTGACAAAGTTATGAGGACACGAAATCACAGGCCACACCTACAATTAGCATGTCTAGCAGCCTTGATACACTATTTATAGATCAAGTTTCCCATTACTTAGATTAGTAAATGCTTGAAAAACAAAGTTGGTTATGAATTTGTCCCTATAAGGTATTTAAAATATGGTATTTGTGTTACCGATGAAGGAGTTATCACTGTCAAAATACATTTACACGCACAACAAAATAATAATCCTCAATTTCATTCACTTTTAAAAATAAATAATTTATATCACCTTATTCTTGCGAGGAAACATCATTAAATTCATTAATTTTATACTACGTTAACCATTAAACTTCCAACACAAATATTACCCTTCATGCAATTTACCAGGGGCAATCGTAGCAACTGGAATTCTTGAATTCTTGCCCTTCATGCTGATTGCATGCATGGAATTATTTATTAAGTAATCCACCGGTTAAGGTAGGTTTTCGGATGAACACAACAACCAAATAAATATTTTTTGACTCCTATCAAAACACAAAATCCAGCAACCTACTCTACATCAGGCCCCTCTTCATCTCTGAGTACTTCCTTCCTCCCTTCATCCCGTCCAATCCTGTTCCTTCCCTTTCCTCGTTTGCCTAACATTCTCCCCTCTATTACGGTCTTCAACATCCCACTGCCGGTCAATACCCCCTTCAGCCTCTTTTCCTGCCTCCATAGGATTTCTCCCAACAAACCCCTCTCTTCGCCCACCATACCAAGTACTTCCTCATTTCTTTTCTTCTCTGTCCATTTTACCTTCTCCATTCTTCTCCACACCCACATTTCAATAGCCTCCAATCTACGTCTATCCTCCTGCTTCAATGACCACGTTTCCGTGCCGTACATGGATAGCTACGCTCCGTATCAAATTTATTACGGGTCTTTTCTTAACATCCTTATTCAACGTTCCTGTCATCAACTCCCTCCTCCTTGTAAAAGCCTCTTTGCCTAGCGCAATTCTTCTCCTTACGTCCTTACTACTTTGACCGTGTTGGTCCAAAACATTTCCGAGATACGTAAACTGTTCTACCTGCTCTAGTTTTTGCCCTCCTATTTTAATGTTTAGCTTAGCCTTTTTCTTTCTAGAGAATCGCATAACTTTTATTTTATTTGTATTTATTCTCATCCCATACCTGTCGCACTGAATTACCAATTCACTCAGCAATGCTTGTAATCCCTTGGTCGACTGACAAACTAAAGCTTGGTCATCAGCAAACCTAACTGATTTTAGGAATTCCCCGCCCACTTTCATTCCTACCTCCAGTTACTCCCATGCCTCTTTAATCATTTCTTCTGTATACAGGTTGAACAGCAACGGTGATAATGGGCAACCCTGCCTTACACCTCTTCCTGACACTGCCCATCCGGACTCCCCGTTCCCCACCCGCACCTGAGCAGTCTGAGATATGTACAGGTTGCGGATTAGCCTCCTGTCCCACCTATCTATTCCTATTTTCTGCAGAATACTCATTAGTTTTACCCAATTCACTCTATCAAACGCTTTTTCGAAATATACGAAACAGGTAAATACATCCTGATAGTATTCTACATTCCTCTTTATTAGTGATCTCATTACTGCAATGGCATCGCGAGTACCACTCCCCTTCTTAAATTCAAACTGATCATCCCCTAAGTAATCATTTACCCTACTCTCCATTCTTTTATTGATGAACCTGAGAAGAACTTTAGCTACATGGGATATTAAACTTATTGTTCTGTAGTCCTCACATCATGTTGCCTTAATCTTTTTCGGAATAGGAACTAACACTAATCTCGCAAAGTCTTCCGGCCAGATTCCTACCCCATAGATATGACGAATCAGTTCATTAATGGAATATTCCAATTCCATTTTCTGTCAATAAATGGAATATTGACAGAAAATATAATTTGTAGTCTGAAGCATTTCTTTAATGAAATTGTATTAATTAAGCATTTCAAAAATCTAATATAAATATTTTTTATACATTTTATTTTTTAATGAAATATGAACCCTCCCGTGGAGTACAACCTGGACGTATTGTAATAATTGCACGTTTTGATGACCCCTAGAGCTCTAGTGATGGAAGCAATGATAATGCGCCTGGTAAGGTAACCTATACCAGATAGATTTAAGGGTAGAATCCAGGTGAAAGGTAATCTATGCAGAGTCTGCTCCTCAGTGAGGCGGCCGCAAAGACGTCTGACCCCAGTGGGGTGGCCATTGAGTGATGGTGTCATGTCAAAAACACTGTTTATGAAGGCAAGGGGAAACTAGCTCGTATCCCATACTACGTGTGGTATAGATGTATGATATAGTGGTATAGTATATGATGAATGATATGTGGCGTAGATGTATGAGTCCCAGTAGTTACGTGATTCGGCCCTTTCGGCCTTGTGTCGCGCCCGACTGCAGGATTGGCAAGGCTTCTGCAGTCGTTATCACAAAAAATTCTAACTATCTGCTGAAATCGACAGTAGCAGAACAAAATACGAGGAAAATTACCGAAATAGTTATAATAGAAACTTGGAATTTTAGGATAATGCTGAGGGCAGGGAAATCGGAGATAAAGCGAGAGATGGGAAGAGGTGATATGGAAGTAATAGTTACTGAGAAATTTACAGCTGAATGAGGCGCTATATTATTGAATAAAAAGACAGGAAGGAGCATATTAAGCATAGAGAAGGCGCGTGATAGAATAATATTAGTAGATGCAAAAGATGACCCAACGAACTGGTTCATCATTTACGTCTACATGCCAAAATGTAACCATGGGGAGGAATAAATAGCAATATTTACGATCACTAATAGGAAGTAATTGCCTTTTGTCCTTTGAAGGTAGGAAGTAAAGTTTAACGGGCAAGGAATGTCCGTGGGGAGTTATAAATACAGTTATGCCGTTAATTACAACGAACACTAAATTTTAAATAACAAGAAACGTAGGCATATGCAAAAAATGATCGGAGACTCGGAGAGATATCATTGTTGGATTACATTACGGCTAGAGACAGATTTAGAAATTGTGTAATTAATTCAGAAGGTATCCCAGGAGCTGATGCCAATTCCGTTCATAATTTTGAACTCACGAAGTGAAACATCAGATGCGATAGTACCAAATAGGGTGAAGAAATAAAATGTGCGGGTAGAATCATTAGCCGAGTAAAAAAGGAAGGTGTGCTTGGAGGCAGCGGAAAAATTGGATCGGGAAAAGAGGAAAGACATTGGAACATCTTATGAAAGTGATATCGAAAGCCGCAAGCAAAACTATATGGATAGGAAATAAGATAAATGCAAAAAAGACGATGAATGACGAGGTCTGTTCAAAAAGTTCCCGGACTTTATTTATTACAAAAAAATAAATACTTCCCTCACATATCATTGGTCAGGGTCCCCTTCAAATTAATCTCCTTCCCAACGTATACACTTATCCCAACGGTGTTTCCACTTTTGAAACAGTCCAGGAAACCCTCTTGCGGCATGCTCATAAATCCCTACGTCTCATTTCATTCTATCTCTGGAATAGTGGCAAATCTTTTTCCTTTGAGGGGGATTTTTACTTCGGTGAACATGATAAAGCCACAAGGGTTGAGGTCTGGTAACAAGGGTGGAAAGGGGAAGCGCAGCGGTCTTTTTTTTTGGCTAAAAACTTATGAGTTCTGAAAGACGAATGCGCCGGCGCGTTATGGCGGTGAAGAAACCACTTGCCACTCCTCCAAAGTTCGAGCCGTTTTCGCCTGATTCCCTCTCTTTTCGGCGTTTCATAACCCCCAGGTAGTAATCGGTATTTACTGCCTGATCTTTAGTTAGATATTTGTAATACACAACCCCCTTTGCATCGAAGAAAACAGTCAACATCAGCTTTTCATTCGAGCAAATTTGTGAAGCTTTTTTGATGCTTCACCAATCTATTTTGAAGATTGCTCTTTTGTTTCGCTTTCATATCCATTTGACGTTTTACGACCCTGGACAAGAAGGTTTCAACCTCTTCAGCTCGATCAACCAGTTCCTGGTAGACTTGAACTCGATGTTGTTTCTGGTCCGCCGTCATCCTCAACTTTTCAGTCAGGATTTCATAGTACAAACCAATCGAAATGCCACAGTATGCTGCAAGTTTCCTGCCAAACGTCGATTTGCACGAATTAGATTGCTCACTTTCTTGATGTGGGGATCATCAGTCGACGTTGATGGTCTTCCGCAACGCTCGTCGTCTTCCACTGATTGCCGCCCCTTTTTGAACCGGGTTATCCACTCGGTAGAACACGCGGTAAGCCTCATAGATTCCTTATCATAAGCCTTCGTAATCAACTCAAAATAATCTGTGAAGGATTTGCAGTTGCACGCAGAATTTCACAGAATAACGCTGCTCATTCAAAGAGCTCATTTTTCGCCGCCAATCACGAAAACCTCTTCAGATAAACAGCCGTAATTAATCAACAAAACAAGATATGAACAAAATAGTTAAATGAGATTATTTGGGAAGTTTTTGGACACAACAAATTCAAGAAAATTAAAAAATTACTTCCTGGAAGGGCGCTATTCAAAAAGTTCTGGAGTGTTTGGAACGTACTGACGACGTGATTAGGAAGTTAGATGAGAGAATGAAACGAAAGAATGTAAACACAGAATTTGGTGAAAGAAAATACAAGGAGATAAATAATAAATTGAGGTATAAATCTAACAGAGTGAAAGAAGCACTGTTTAATAGATAATGCGAGGACATGAAGAGTTTACAAAGGCAGTGTTTAGTGCGAGTGTAGTAAAGAAAGGCGAAAGGTCTATCAGGAAAATAAAAAGAGAAAATCCGTGCACGCTGTTAAAGATACGTCAGGTTAATTAATATATTGATTGTCTCAGTAAAGATTTATTAGAAATGGAAAGAATACAGTGAGGATTTATATGTTAAGAATATTATACCAGCAAGCTTAGGCATAGAAAGGGAAATATCACGTAAATGAAGATAGCTCAAGTTCAAGAATAGCTGATGATGAGATAGAAAAAACATATTGAAACCGAACTGAATTGAAATCAAATAAAGTCGAGAGGGTGGATAACGTTCCCGCGGAAATAACTAAAAGTCAAGGAAAACGTATATGGAAGATTTTTTATGAGTAAAATGGGAGAGGCCCTAAGAATTCGTTAGATCAGTGTTATTTCCCATCCTAAAAAAAGGGCAAGGTCGTCATACGTGCTGACTAGAGGACGATAAGTTTGATTTTCCACGCTGCAGAAGTGGTTCTCAGGGAAATAATTCGGGAGAGGGTGGAAAGGAGGGAAAAAGTTATAGTTCGTATACAGGAATGGGAGAGGCATGTGTGATGCCCTAAAAGTAATGAGGTCACTAATAGAAAGGAATATTAAATACAATCAGGTGTGTTTGCTTGTAGCGCAGATTTCGTGAAGGCATTCGATTAAATGGATAGAATTAATGTATGTATTAATTTATCTAGGGCAAATAAGCTTTTGCATGGAGGAGGGTTTTAATCATTAGGACATCGAGTAAGGATTTCAAGAAAGGTTAGGGAAAACCTTTATATGGCTCGTGGGATTTTAAGGCACGGAAACATGGCCATTGAAGCAAGATGCTAGGCTTGGATTGAGGAGACTTTTGAAATGCGGGCGCGGAGAAGGATTGGGAAGGTGAAGTGGATTGAAATGAAAACAAACGAGGAAGATATGGTGGGGAAGGAGGGAGACTTGTTGGGATAAATCCAAAGGAGGCTATATAATGTGGTTCCAGAGCATTTTGATCAACTCTAATTAACGAAAAACTCTTATTTAGTCAGGTTTACATTTTATCACGGTAATAATCCATTCGAAAAATGTGCAGCATCCAGGAATGGATATTTTTCTGGAAAGCCCTTTGTTTTATTCAATTCAAATTATAATTACAACTTCCAAATGGAGAGAGTATGGGAGATGATTATAAAGACTCACTCTCAACTTTAAATTAATTAAATACGTCCATTCATTAATGCAATATGAACAAATGATGAATAGGAATCACAAATGAAAATAGACACCACGCTCTGGATAGTGATGGAACTAGTCAAATAGATATTAACCCTTCCTCTTCTCTTTTTCCTATGAATAACGCTTCATTTAATTTTCAACCATAATTCTATACTATAATTATATATAACATGGTTTCAGACGCAAGGTGGAAATCCTTCGTAATGAAAGAAGATTCTAATTTTATCGGAAGATGTTACGCTGTATTGAAACCTAGGTCGTAATAAATATACTCCACGTGGAAAAACAAAGTGTGTTCTTTGATCATGCTACGTTTAGATTAAATCTTTATCATTTTCGTTTGGGTATAAATGTTTCATTGGCAAATGTAGTAATTCTATTATAACTTTGGGCTTATAACTGTGGTCCACTACCTGATGATGACGTTCAACATCGAAACCTGGGTCGTGTTTTTTTTTAAATAAAGTGTGTGGAATTACAAAGTCAATTATTTCATTTCCTTTCAAAAATACTTGGTGCTGAATTGAGTTCAAAATTTTACTTTAAAAAATCTTGTGAAAGTTTACCTTACTGAATATTGGGAACTCCTTTGAAAATGCACTCTAAATTCTCATGTTCCACGACCATAAATTATCGTGGACTCCTAAAGGTCTGATGGCAATATTTTGCACTGAAAGCGTTGTCACAACATTAGGTGGATTGGCATTAGATGGTGGCATCCGTGGTATATTCTGCTAATTATTATGTAGTTGATTTGGTATATACTTTTTTGTCCAGGTAATTTTTGGAATAAGATATTGTGTCTGTTCAGTATCGATTTGTTAAGTTCTTCACTCATAATACGATCACTCTATTTCCCACGTACGAATTCCCCTCTATTCCCGCATATAGTATTATTCCCTTCTATGTACCTCTATATATTAAACACTTATACCTGTATTCCCCTCTATCCCAAATTGATTAGCATCGGTGGCCAGCCGATCGCTGATCGCTGACCATTCTCCCTCATCATGCGGAGATATATTCGGGTGAATTTCTGGTTCGAATACATTTAAGCGGATCTAAACCATTTTGGCACTACAGAATACAAGATAAGTAATATTTGTCAGCCATTAACCAATGTAATTGTATTCTAGCTTTACGAATATATTCTACAGTTCAAGGCTTCACTTCGTGGAAGTATTTCATATCCGTATTAAAAAGATTTGGTACTTTCCCACAGATTTTGTGGAAAAGTACCAAGTTTTGCTTTGTGGATTTCCACAAAAACCTGTGTAAAAGTACCAAGTTTATTTAATATGGAAAATGTAATTGCTTTTGGATTTCATGAAATCCCTACATTAGCCTCCGGTAATTGGAGTAAATTCCTTTTTATTTTTCGGAACTGGTACTGGATGGAGTGTTGCACTGCATTTTGGTTCCATTTTCACCGTTAGAATGGGTAGCATGATCCAAGGATTTAACTTTTTCACTGCACATCTGAATCGACTACGCTCTTCAATTTGTGATTTTTCCATGCAGCCACAGGAATTGTTCTATCTGTTCTGGAAACGCTCTTCAAATGATTATGTAAAATTCTAAATATCACTGAAACTTCATTTTAATTAATCATTCTTATTACTTCTCCACATGGTCGCCATCCAGAGCTATACATTTCTCTTGGCGTTTCTTCATCTTTCGAAAGCCGTCATTATAGAACTCAGGAGATAGTGTCGAAAACCATTGTTCCATATCTTGGATGACATCATTTGTGTTGTCAAATCTCCAACTCTGTGATGATTTTTTTTAATTCTAGGGAAAAAAGTCCCTTGGGGCGAGATTGGGAGAATAGAGCGGATGTGGGAAAATTTCAAAGCCACCTCGCTTTCATTGCAGGTCGCGCCGTGTTTGCTTCTGAAAAGGAGTCAGTAATCGTGGAACCCAGCGTGCTGACACCTTTGACATGTGCAGTTTTTCAAGAATAACTTTCCCCGCACTGCCGTAACTAAGATCAGCCTCATTCTTGATCATCTGAATGGTTGCTCATGCGTCGAATGCGTATTATAATTGTCCACTTTCTTCACTGTGGTCCGAGAGTGATGGTCTCCCACTTGTTGGACCGTCTTTGAGGGACATGTGGGAAGTTTTGATAATCCTTTTACACCTCACAACTGCGTCATATGATGGGTTATTATTGCCGTAAAAGGCCATCATGTCATCGTGGATTTGCTTGGTGCTTTAAATGAACCTTTAACCTTTCAAATTAAGAAACTTAATCAAACCGCCTCTATCTTCTTCATACTGCGAATTACTTCAATCTACAGCTTCCCGAAACAAAAGAAATCAACATTAGTGGCTGTAATTTTCAAATTTTTGGGCAGTAGGATCCATTAATACGCAGTATAAGTTTTATTATATATATCGGTTAATTTTTAGTAATAATTACTTAAAAACGACACCTTCTAGTACTAATTCCCTCTTATATTTATTCTTCTCCATATGGCTCAAAAGTCTCAGCTGGAAATGTAATTTGCCTTTTTGCGATTTTTTTTTAATCCATCGCTCTAATATAATTGAAATACTTTCATGAACTATCCCACAAACATTCTTCCAGAGACACCACTTTTGTTTGCATGTAATGTATTTTTTCATGAATGCACAATCTTTCAGTCTTATGCATTTTCGTGTCTATTTGAAGTGATACTTACACATTTCCAGCTGAATTTGCTTGCCCGAAATTTATACTGATAAAAATAGACATGAATGAAACCAACACGAATGATATTAAGTATGATTAGCATGTCCGATGTGCGGAGTCTACATTTTAATTAATTTAAAGGTTTATTTTAAATCTAATTAATTTATTTGTTATTCCGTTTATTTAATCCAGTACCACTCATTAATATGGGCTAATGAAATCTTCAAAATTAAACCGATACACTTTAATTCGTCTGAATTTTTTTGTTTTTCATTCTGTATAAATAGTGGGCCACTGTCAAATTAATGAAGAAATGGTATTGCACATGGTGTCTTGAATAGCCTTCCGGAGAAATCGAGCGAATTCCGATCCTTTTATCTCTGAATTGTGAAGAACTTACGTATTAATTGAAGGATATCGGAAGGCAATGAGGTAATAATTCGAGCCAGTTTGAGCTGCTATCTGTTTCTTGCGGAAATACAGTTTAACGTATCTTCGGAAAAGGGTTCAAAAGCATTAGGAGGCACTTCTGACCCACCAACCATGCGGGATGATGGTTTCTGCAAACAGGGCAAAAATGTGATCATAGCTGTTCACCTTCGAAGTCGCCATAGAGTTACAACTGACTGATTACAGAAACGGGCATTACATTTTTATTTTTCATTATTAATATCCCATTCATTATATTTCAATAGTGTACGCCTTTTTTGGAGAGGCACAACATGTCACCGCGGTCAGTAGCTTCCAATCGGTGTACCGCAGAGATATTTCAATTAAGTAACTAAATATTTCATGCTAATGAAATATAAATTTGATGATCTTTATTTTATAGATGTTTATATCATGTTATTGCTTTGCGTTATTGAAAAGTTTGAGTTTATTGTGCGCAATTTCACACAGTGTTTTCTACTGTACTCGCGTTAGGCTTCAGTGGTGCAAACAATGGTTTTGTCATAATATAGTGTGCGATCCAAAATTAATTCAATTATTTTTTAAAGTAATTAATTGAACAGATTTGTACAAACGCTTAAAATTCTTCAAAGTACTGTCCTTGAGCCTTTACGCATTTTTTCCAGCGACTCTGCCATGACCGGTACGCACCCTGGAAGGCGTCTTCGAGGATCTCTCGCAAGGTCTTCGTCACGGCTGATTGGATCTCTTCTATATACGAAAAAGGGTTCCTTTCAGGGCTGACTTAATCCGAGGGAACAAAAAGAAGTCTGCTGGTGACGTTAAGACTATAAGGGGGTGGGGCAGCGTTGAAACCTGGTGTTTGGCCAGGAACTCGCGGACTCGTAGTGCGTTGTCGTGATGGAGTGGCCAGGTAGCGGAGATGTCTTTTCTCGTCCTGATGACCCTTTTTCGGAGTCTTTTCAGCACATCCAAGTAGTAGGTAGTGTGAACTGTCTGTCCTTGAGGAAAAAATTCCTTATTGACCACTCCTTTACTGTCGAAAAAGACAATGAGCATTGTTTTAACTGTTGATTTTATCATTCTTGCCTTTTTGGGCTTCGGTGTGCGACTCATAGCTTTGGCGTTTTATTCCTGGGTCGTATTCAAAAATCTAGGTTTTATCACCAGCGATGACTTTGGCCAAATAATCAGTTTCATTTTCAATATGTTGCAAAAGTTCACGTGAAATTTCCGCTCGGTTAGTCGTTCGTGACACGGTCGGAGGTTAATAATAACTGACGTCCTGACACTTCGACAGCTTGGAGAGCACTGAGACCGGTTTTGCGGATAAGCTTAGCGTCTCTCCCACCTACTTCAAGTAGTTTGATTCCACTCCGACCAATAGGAGCGGCGCGGGAAATTCACCTGTTGGTCGTCCATCATGTTTTAATTCTAGGTCTCCAAGTATTATGTTCGTACGTTTTCCGAGAACTAATTTTCTAGCAGTTAGCATAAGTAAGGTATATCTTTCTCTGAAGTGGTAAATTATTACCTGGTCTATCTTTCTCTTAAGACTGGGTGTATCTTTTTCTTATAAGAAAGTGGTTGAAAGTATCTTTCTCTTAAGAGAAAGACATACCTGGAAGTAGCCACCAAAATTTTGCAGCGATTATTTAATTTTTATCTAAATTTTTAGTTCAGTTTGTTTGTAAAACGCTTTACAATGATTCTTACAATAAATTTATTCTCAAACTACTCTCAAAAGCAGGTCAGTGACGTGCCAGTTTCCAAATAAAATACCAAAAATTTTCTCCAAGCGTCGTAATTCCCGCGGTGATATTTTCAATTTTTTCAAACAATTATATATGCTGAATGTTTTTCATTTTAATTAGGCGTGAATGTGAACAGTTATTTCAGAATGAAAATGTACATAAAACTACAAAGGCAAATACGGCGATCGTATATCCGCAATGCTGGCAAATATTAATTTGGTATTGAATTGAATTCTTCTTTTCCAATAATTTTAAATAAACTTATTATATATAGAGCAACTTTCTTCTTCCTTCCATTCTTTCTTTTTTGGTCCACTTTTGCTCTCTTATGTCGATCGCTGCCGCAACAAAGAATGCTTAAATCGTTCTCAGAGTGGAGACATAGTTTCGGAGAAAGAAGGAATGATTACTGCTGTAAGGCAACGCCCCCACTTGGTGGTTTAAATTGGGCAGAGATAAGCAAAAAACGAGAGATTGGGAATTCAAAATCCCTTTATTCCTATAATTTATTTCTTCAGACTCTTTGTAGGACGGCGTGAATGAATTAATGCAAAAATGAGAATCATTTGACGACGTGGAAGGCATAATTCATAATTCAAAGAAGGGAATATGTCCGTAAATTTGAATGAGGTCAGAGAAGATTCCAAAAGTGATTGGAGTCGACGTTCATGTTACATCTCCAGAAAATTTCTCGCAGGTTACAAAATATTGGACACATTATAAAAGAAATAATAGAATAACAAGAGTGAGTAGTTACATTTTAAATTCGGACTAAAAAGTTTAGAAAAATATATTTGCTTCCCTCTGATACAAAAATTTGGGTGCTTACTTTACGACGTCGAGGTTCAGTTTTATTCGACTTCAAGTAGCGATAAAATTATTGATTCATATTTGTACGGTGGATAGACCTATTTTAACATCAGATAAAATTAGAATACCAGCTAGACGATGGCAATGATGGAGGAAACAAGTGACTCTACGTTTAAATTCGGCTATGTAATACCAACAGACTAATGGAGAAGCTCTTATTCCTTGTGGCACAGCTATAAAATAGTTTAAGAGGATTATGTAGGGTAAACAATCGCTACAAAGTAAGTTGTACTCGGAGATCCAGTCACTGCTCTTCTTGTGGTTAAAATCGTCGAATAAGGTCAAGAGAACTATCAAAAGTATTTAAAATTGCATTTGATGCCACGCACAAGTTGGCAAGAAAAAATTGCACACTAGACGTTTTTGTGCATGACAAGTCTCACGAAACCGATCGCAAAATTTAATGGAAGTGTGTTCATTATCCTCCTTGTGGTCCAGATCTGTAAATGGCAAATGACATACTTCTTACTGTGTTCTAAAGAGAGGAAAAACGTCCGTGGGAAGCGTTTTTCATCATCAGAAGCAGACGTAGTTGAACTGAAAATGTTTCAACTTTCCAAGGCTGCCGCTCAAGCGATACAGGAATCAAATCAATGAAACTTGCATCATAATGGGCCAACCTGTACACCTTACGCCGACTATTTAACATAAAATTCGCTATCACATGGGAACTAGAATTAAATTTGAATAAATACATTCCGATAAATTTTTGGAGGAAAAGTATTTCACCAGAAAAGCCACTATGCAGGAAACCAGCATCACAAACGTAGAATCAGTAAATACTTTGATGTAGCGATAGCTAAGGATATGTCCCGGGGAAAACACACTTTCGTGACATTTACGGAATAGCAAATAAAAATTTATGACACATAAAAAGAATACATTGGAATTGTAAGGAAAGGGTCAAGGAGCTTCGTTATTTCACATTCCACCTTGAGTATGCAACTATATGGAATCCTCATGAAGTGGAACTATTGATTTTGGAACTAAATCGTATGCAACGTAGAACCGCTAAGTTCGTGAAAAGTTTTTGTGAACAAGGTAGCAGTGTCACGATATTATTGGAAGACTTAGGATGGGAGCCCATAGTGGACCGTAGGTTTAAATACAGGTAAAATTTACTGCGTAAATATGAGGCAGGTTACGTATCTGTAGACGTACCTGTACGTAGATGTAGATGTAGATATCTGAGGATGTTAAAGACATATTGTAGGCTCCCACTTACTATGGTAACTCATATCACCGACGTATAACCATCAGGGAGATTTATTGTAGGACGGATGGATTTAAAATGTCGTTTCTCCCTCCTGCCATTAACGATCAAAGTAGATATGACAGCAGGCGCGAAAGAAATAATTACAATTGGCAGTTTATCTATTTTATCCATATCCTGTATGTTCTTTCCAGCATGTTATTCTTTTATTTAATAGACCCATCTTTTACACAGTGCTACAGCATGATTTGAATATACATCCACATCTACTTAATAGCCCGCAAGCCGCTGCAAGGGCGTGTGGCGGGGGGTGTTAGGACACCACCCGTAATTAAGAAAGAAAAAAAACAGCATGCAAAAGCCACAAATTTATACCATCCACAAACAAAATGTGGCATACGTACATTCATGCAAGAACACTTATACCCCACACAAATCACAATCACTGCACTGCAAACACTAATCAGAAATCTAGCAATCAGAAATCTAGAAATCAGAAAACTACCAACTAACATACACAAATAAACTACCAAGAAATATACCTAATATCTTCGCAATGTTTAATTTTGTTCCGACTTGTAAATTCAATGTTTTTAATATTTCTAAAGTGACTTCGGTTTCTTACTATTATGATAGATATACGCATCCTGTTATTGAATATTGTTTCATCTAAGAACTTTCTGTCGTGTGATTAATATTTGTCAAGTGCATGATCAAACTAATTTTTGTGTAGAAGTGACATGATTAGGATTGCGCATTCATGAATGATGACCGTACACCCCCTGCCACACACCCTTGCGGTGGCTAGCGGCGTATTTTGTTGATTCAGATCCCTTTAACACCCTTCCTTTCTCTTGATTCTCCCCCTCTAAGGTCAGCCCCCCCCCCCCAAGCAAATTCTTACTCCATCGCCATCACCCTGCCAAGCCCTTTTCCCCCTCCCGTTCGCACCCCACCCTGCATTCCCGCACTCCCCCGAGTGCTATACTTAGATGTATACCTTTCGTCACGTGGATGGAAGAGGGAGGACGGAGGGGAGAGGGAGTGTTGGTGTGGGGGGAAAGGCGGGGAGAGGGGAGCCGAAGTGTGCGTTGGGTTGCTTCGTTTGGACGTGGCCCGAATATGTCTTCTTCTTAAAACGGAATCGGTGCGAGGGGAAATGTTATGCCCCCTTTTTTTCCTCTCGGAAGGACGTAGTTTATCGCCCTCAAGCGGGCCGACCTGCGAGCCAGCGTTGCAAGGATCTTTGCGGATTGTTTCGCTGCGTTTTATTTTATAACCTCTTCATCTTTATCTGTTTTCTTCATCTCCTTGTCCACCGCCTCAGTGTCGCTGACTCGCGGGAATTGTCTTTATGTAATACGGGTCCGAGAAATGTGTGCCGGTACGCGCTGGGTAAATATCTCCTGGCTAATATAAAATCCCGTGGAAATGTCATGGAGAAGGCTCTTATAAAATGTAAGAATAAGACCAGGGAACGCTTAAGTGTGTGAGTGATATTTTCTCTTTGAGAAGGAGAAATCTACATATCTCAGGGATGAATTATGTATTTAAGAATTTTTAAATAAGGTCTCCTCGGGAATTCTTAATTCTTTTATTGTCTTTACAGTTATTACCACTACGTCCTCTTTAATAATGAGCTATGGAGGTAGAAAAAGTTTTAATATTTTTCAAAATTATAGTTAATCATGATCCAAAAAATAATGGACCGCACTAATCTTAATATAAATGTTCATAATTTTCGAAAATTCATGAAAACAGAAGTACTACATTTGTGTGTTCGTGAAATGATGTCTTCTTACTAGTTGCCTCATTCAATATGTGCTTGGGTGCTGGAAGGAAATTTGTTTAGATCCGCCTGTTACATTTCATAGTGATCCGTTATCTCCTCAGTGTGCCTTGGCACTTGCTATGAATCGAAGTTATGCGTCAAATTATGGATGGAGTAAGCACTTGGAAATGATACTTCAGCTCCTTATGAAGAATGAGTAAACAAAACTTATGGAATGAAGGAAAATTCTACGGTAAGGGATAGTAATTCGTTTTTTTGTGCGTGGGTACACGATGAAGGAAGGCAAAAAATGCCCTCAGCTGGTGGACTAATACTAAAAAAAGGCATGCACAAGGGTCTCATCGTTTTTTGCTGCACCCATCAAATCTGGTACACAGTTTGATGTCGTACTAACACATGTTTTAGATGAATGAATGGCTGGTGAAGTTAATTATTTTATTTTAACCTTCTTGTCCATCACACAAATATACACGTCTCGTTTTCGGCATAATTCTTCTGGGCCAATTTCACGTGACCCCGTTATAAGTCTTAACTACGAGTAAAGTCTCTGCGCTACCCTAGCGTTAAGCATGAAACATCTAGGTAACGTAGAGTCATTGAAGACAGCCTTTTCACAAATTTATTTGGACCTAGGAAAACAAAGGAGGAAAGAGAGATCTACCATAAGTGCTGGTAAAAAATCTAACATGGCGTACGTATTTTTGAAATCTACATTTTAAGAATAAGTATGAAATAAAAATTAGTTATAATTTATCAGTTGACGAGAGGTTTATATATTATTTTTTTATTAGAATCAAGGTTAGGAAAGGTTTTTAATGGGCCCTATAACTGCACAAATCTGCACTAGCCAACATGACGCAAAATATCCTTAGACCCTGTGTTACACATTACAATAACTCATTCTTTAGCTCTGCAATATTTCTGCCTCCATTAGTTCCATTCCGAAACGGCAATTCTTTTCCTCCCTCTATCTCGCTTTCCCAGCATTCTCCCCCCCCCCTGTCACCGTCTTCAGCTTGCCATTGCTCATTTCAGTATCTCCTGGATCCACTTGCTCTGCCTTCTTCGCATTTCTCCCAAAAACCGTCTTCCTTCCCCAACCATTCCTAGAACTTCATCGTTTGTTTTGCTTTCCATTCGTTTTGTCTTTTCCGTTCTTCTTCCCAGCCATATCTTACCATCTTCCAGCCCGCGTTGACACTCTTGTACAAACGACCAAGTTTACGAGACGAACAATGGATGTTTACTTAATATAGAGATGTGAACTTCATGTAAAACGCTTGTTTCCAAATGATTTGCTCATCTAAGAACAAATAATATCTTCGAATCCCAATGGCTAATTTCCTCTTTTATTTCCTTAGCAATTTTTTTCCTCTGATCAAACTGTCCTGAAAATAAATAAATATCCATGCTTTTACTTTCACTTGATGCCTTGAACAATCTTCTTTTGCAAACTCAATGAAATTATCATTTTTTTAACATGTAAATATTCAGCTGCCACGTAAACAATATCTCCCGTTGGTACTAATTTTTCTCGCTAATCAGTTAAGATGCACGATGGCGTATTTACGAAAGAAATTCACGATAATTTGAATCTCTATTCTTTAGTTTAAGATCCTATAGAAATATTTTATTGAACGAATGCGGTAGGCAATTAACTGCTTCCGAATATTTATCGACAAACATGACGGAAAATGAGTAAAAATAAAATATCTCGAAGGAATTTGAATGAACGAAGGTATTTTCTGAAAAACGTTTGTTTGGGAGATTAGAATGCGGTAGCGGGAGAAGAGAGAGATAGAGAAGGTAATGTTGTTGAAGAGCACGGTATAGGAACAGGGAATGACCGCATGGAGAAAATAAATAATAATTTTCCCAAATAAATCGCCTGAATATATCTGATTCCTGATTTATACTAAAAAGCAGAAGTATCCAAGTTACACTAATTTCGTGTGTTTTGTAGACATATCCTTTCTAAGAAGACCGCATAGGACTGGCGGGGGGGTAAATAAATGGCGTAATTGACGTAGTCCATGTTCATGAAAGAGAATTATAACTCAGCAGTGAATAACAAAGGGTAGTCACCGAAAACCTGCTCCTCGTCAAATGCTAATGAGTCATTATTTTCCAATTTTCGTTTCAGACGACATAGCGATGATTTTCTCGCTCTTCTACTAGTGTTTTTTTCGATTGATTTTTACGTATCATCTTTAAAATATTTAAAGGAGTAATAATTTCATAGCTAAATTGTAGTTTTAGCATATCCATGAATGAGAAATATTTCTAATTTAATTTTAATTATATGCCTGTTATTAATTATTATTTATTAAAAATTGTGTACAACTAGACATAAGTATTGACCAAAAAAAAATTTTATATTTGACCGCCGAAAGAAATTAACTTAAAATAACCTACTATTACATATTGAATGACCACTTAACCATTTAGTCACCTATAAATAAATTGACTTCCTATTGGTCAGCGCAAATATTGATGGGAATTTAAGTATTTTTTTATTACCTAGCGTAAAAGAGAGAAGGCAGGACGGCAGGCCTTTGATAAAAATAGGGTGGTATTAGGTCAGTTTGACAGTCCTCGAAGAGTTGAACGGAAGATTTTCGAGAGAAATAGTGGCGAAGCAAGCGAACATTCTCTTCTTAGTACCGATTAGTATCCGCTCGTGAAATTGGAAGAGGGAAACGTTTTTCCCTCCCTAGTAAAAGCACTAAATCTGGACGATTTGGAAATCATTACGAAGCGGAATGCGTGACCTGAGCAGAGACCGCTCATTTCCTCCGATAAGGCGGATTAAAAAAAAAAACAAAGGAAGAAAACGGACGGAGGGAATATTCAAAAATTTCTCTCTGCGCGAATTATAAATGACAGGATGCCCACTGAATTACGCACTTTATGACCTCGCGGTCCGATTTCTGCACCACTTGGTTCGTGAAATTCATTCGAAAAGTTCTTAGGTTGGAGGGCCTCAGTTTTATCTGCCGGAGTTAAATTTCCCTTCCTTCGGGCTGTGCAGTCATTTCAAACGTTAAATGACGGCCGCTATCCCATAGAGCATAGAACATTGGGTTTATTTCAATCACTTCACTTTAAAACTTTTTCGATGGTCATTTCTCTTTTTTGGTTTACCTTCGTTCATTCATATTCACCTTCCCCTTTAAGTTCTACGGGTAGATTTTCGAACGCCAAAATTTCAACCAAGAAAAATTTGGGATTTTTCGGCTATCGTGGCCTGTAGGATCCACGTAAAACATGCGATTATTTAGGATAAATAATGACGTAAAACTATTCAAGCGTAAAGATTTTAGTGGTTTGACAATAAGAGGCAGAATGCTCCTCAAGGGAATTTTTTGTTCACTGGTTTGAAAATAAATATAAATGAAACTTTAAGCGTTGTTTAAACCCGAAATATTAATGATTAATAGTTTATTCAGGATGTATCTGAATACACTCGAATTATACTTCGGAATCATACGAAAGCGAAATTGATTAAATCTCCTATAAGTGAGAAGCTACGTCATTTGTCAAATTCAGTGGTATTAAATTAAAGTATATCTGTCCAATGGCGCAATACAGGGTATTTTTAATCGAAAATTAGCACATTTCTTCGTGAATTATGAACAACATTCAGTTAAAGCATTTTACATTGGTTTTTTTACGAAACCATCTCTTAGATGAACAAGTACATACATTGCACACGTTTGAGATGAAGGAATGAAGAAGGATAGATGAAATAAGCCGGATAGAAAGGAGGTCCAGAATATGTTGACCATGTTAGAGGAAGCTGCTCAGGAAAAGAGGTGAAAAAGATATATACATAAAAGAGTAGAGTAAAATGATGAAGGCCATGAGGGAAGGGTGGACATAGAAGAAGGTGGGAAATTTAATAGGTGCTTTCGAAGTCCTGAGAGGGCATTAATGCATGGAGAGCTAGAGGGGAAAATAATGAGAGAGAGAAAAAGTTGCTTCATGCTGGTAGAGGCTTTGGTTTCCGGTACCCTTCGCCCCGAGGGCCCGAGTTTGAATACCCGAACGTGGCCGAATTTTCCAGAGGTAATCCGATGACCACATTAGGTCCCATGTGGAGAGAACTTTAGGTGGAGCAGACCGTCCGTCGGATGGGATGTCAAAACGTAAAATCCCTTGGGGTATTTCTTTAAGAGCAAGTTAATGCTGGTACCGGATTACCGTCACCGTCATTTTCAGAACATCCAATCTCTACCGAATCATACCCACATATCCGTAATGGCGAAAATTACCTTAGCTGCCAGTTGCTTCCGCAAATAACTACGACGACTAGCAATAGATGCTTATTTGCAGAATCTGTCACATCTTGAGCACGTCATTAACTAGAGCAAGTAGAAAGATTCACCTTTTAGGAATGATTTAGGAAGAATGTATGCAAAGTAGTAAGTTTGAAGCAAAGAAGAATTACGTTATGTAAAGATGTTTTTACTAAGAGGAGGAGGGAGGTAATGACAGGGTGAGAGGTAGGAAAGAAGGGAGTCAGTGAAAGTAAGGATATAAAGAAAAAGTTGATGAAAATTTTAGTATGGAGCGTAGTATTGTCGGGCACAGAAACTTCGTTGCTGATTGAAGAGGGTGTGGTAGAAATATGGAACCGGGGGGGGGGAGAAAAACAAGCAGAGTTCTAGGCATGGTAGGGGAGGATATAAGGATGTTGGGAGAGAAAAAGAAGAGAGAAAAATGGATGCGAAGTATATTGAGAAGTGGGAAGAAAAGGTTAAATAGACACGAGTATAGGAGAGAGGAGAGTGATGCGCAAATGAGCAAGAGTATCGAAAATAATCGGTAATTCGAAAGGAATGAAGGCAGGATATTTTTAATTATTTAAATAATGTCATAATAGTTGGGTCTCTTAGAAATATAGCAGTGCATAGACAAAAGTAACATAATAAGCCTACGTTCACCGGTAGTTTACCGTAAATAATGATCAAATCTTGGCCCAAATTTGGGTGTATTTCGATGGAAGTGTCAGCGCGGGAGCAAACTGAAAACCTTTTATTTGTTCGCAAACCACGGTGGAAGTTTTCGCAGCATTTATCACATCTTCCTCACCCATCTTAGCTAACTATCGGCTTCCTTTTCTTCTTCGTAAAAAAACTACAAGTATTCGATGAAATCCATGTCGTTGCGACCAAATAGAGCACCTGGTTCTGTCTCGGGAAAAGATTTACCATCCATTCCATTCACCAGATTGCCACTTCTCTCCCCCCATTTTCCCACTATACAGGGTCGGACCCAAAAGTGGTAGGAGTGATGTTTTAAAGAGAATTTTTTTGACTATATACTTACATCGACTTAATAATCTTCAAAGTATGCTCCTTGAGCTGCTACAAACTTAGTATAACGTTGCTCCTATTCCCCGTACGCCCGCTGGAAATTTTCTTTGGGGATGCCGTTGATGACCCTCGTCGAAGCCTCTTGAACGGCCTTTATCGAGTCAAAACGTCGTCCCTTGAGCTGTCTTTTCATCAGGGGGAAGAAGAAGAAGTCCGGTGGTGCCAGATCGGGAGAATAGGGCGGGTGCGACAACGTGGCAACGCCGTATTTGGCCAGGAGCTGTCGGTCGACGAGCGGTCGACACTCAGAATTTTCGGCACCATCTTGGCTCACACCTTGCGCATGGCCAAATCCTATGAAATAATGCGTTGGACGTTGGATGCAGACAGACCCAACTGGTCTGCAATTTCTTCACTGGTTAAGCGTCGGTCTGTGTTCAGCAGTGTCCTCAATCTGTCCACATTCGTGTCGGTTCTTGCCGTCGACGGCCGTCCGGAGCGATGGTCCTCTTCAACGAGCTCCCTACCCTCTTTAAAGAACTTGTGCCACTCAAGTACTGTGGAACGGCTTAAGGCAGTGTCCCCATAAGCCTGCTTGATCATATCGAGGGTCTCAGTTGCCGTCTTCCCGAGTTTCGCACAAAACTTCACGGAATAACGTTGCTCCAAATTCAGATTCATTTTGTTTTTCGACGCGGACAAAAAACTTGCTTCACTAAAAACGGTGTCCTCACTCAACGGCAGCCCGCAGGCGACTGAGGTTGGTGTCGGTTTGTTGCTAAGAGCCCCCTCCACCTTACCCTGCCAGGCAGACCCCCCTCCACCGCTCCGTTCGCGCCAGAGAAAATCAGTCCTACCACTTTTGGGTGCGACCCTGTATTTGATAAGCACATCAGGTCCTGTCGACATTTTAGCTACACTGACTCGTGCTGATTTTACAGATGATAAGTTGGGGAAGGCAATGGTACACCTCTGCCGTAGTTAATTATGGTTTTCGGTGGTCGCGCCAGAAATTAGTTAAGTAAGATATCTGTCTCAAATTCATGTTCATCAACTCATAGTTTCAGAGGGTCACGCGTTAAACCAGGGAAATGCGTCGGTACCGTAAACCAAGTATCAAAATCGAGGGATTCCTACCCTAGCTACCAGCACACTAGACGTGATAACTAGGATATTCCGCCAGGTGCAGGCACCTAGGCGCTGTTACTGAGGACTATTGATCTGGTCACTAAGTCACCATATTTTTCTGTATCCTAGCTACATTTATATACATTTCTATCGCTTCGGTGTCATATGTGAATTTTTTTATGTCATTACCACAAAAATATATTAATTAATATATTTTTTTAAGTTCCACTTACCGTGTTTAGCAAAATTTTTCATCCTGCTATCTATGATAAATGCTCTATGTAGACTGATCCATACCAGTACAGGGCAACCTTTAACAAATTGGGCCTGGATTTTAAATCCTGGGGTACAATGGGGTGTAATAAATGGATGATCCAATCCACCTAGCAAACATAATAGTCAACCCGAAGTCTGGACAGATACGTGAGGGTATAGCTCACTTCGTACTAAGTCTTATAATAATAATTATTACTATTTGATGATTAACAGTTTTTAGGTAAGTTTTTAGATCAAGTCGAGCAGTACATTCCACTTCACATTTTGCAGCCCCGCCTAAAAAGACTAAATCTGACATTCCATACTAAAATAAAATATTCTTCAATCCCACATACGTTCCATCTCCCTTCATTCCGTCCAACATCCCCGTCCTTTTTCAGCCCCTACTTCCCATGCACGACGTCCTCCCCTCTATCGTAATCTACAGCTGTGTAAACTCCGATAAAGGCAGATGACATTCACATATTAGGGTATGGTACCAGTCCCTTTAACTGTCGTCTGTGGTTTCTCAGAACGATATGATCCAAATGAACGCGCAGTTAGCGCGAGCATCACCTTGTCTAGATGCATCTTCCGAAATTGAATCCGGGCCCCGCAGTCAGAAGTCCAGGGATAAATCCTATGGGCAAACATGTCCCTTTTATGTCGAAAACCATCCAAAACTTACAAGCACGTTGCTAAAATTTTGGAATCTTTCGCTGTGAATCAGCAAACATGACGAGTTTTCATGACCGGTTGGAAATGTCAAACAGTCGCGTTTGGCGAGAACATGTTATTCGAGGTTGGTGGAGAGGGGGTCTAAACTTTCTCAAGGATGGTATGGATTTGAAGGAGTGGGGAGAAAGGAGGAGGGTGAAGGAGAAACGGTGGAAGGGAGGATGGAGGAGGAAATTCGATTTCATGGTGGGTAACTGCATCGCATTTCGATAGACCCCCCTCCCATTCCTGATTGGTACTCTGATACTAATAGGCCGCCCTCCCTCGCCATGGTTAATTAGTCCAACGTTTCCATCGGCCTGGTATAGGGGTTTCCGGTCGATGGACCTATTCCCTCGCTAACGACGAGTTTAATGGTCCCCCTGCCAGCCAACCCCCGTCCCACCCACTTCCTCAAAGTGCACCTCTTCCGCGCGGTCCGCCTCGCTGTATCGCTCGCCCACGCGCCCTCCGTGCCTTCCGCCTTCGACGATTCTCTCCTAAGGAAGAAAGGCGCTTTGCGATTGTCTACCAGGATATTAACGGCCTGCATTGAATGGCAAGTGTCAAGTACCTACTTTGATCAAATCTTCATTAGACTGTCCAGCTCATCCGAAATGTTCCATCCTTGATCTCGCACTGCCTATCGGACCTATCGGTTTTCTACCATTCGTGCGCAATATTGGAGAGTCAGCGCTGACCCATTTCCGGAATACCCACCCACCGCTTTCTTCACAGACGTCTTTAATAGTATCCTCGCTGGGTTTCTTTTATTTTCAACATCATCTAACAAGGATCTAATTGAGTTGTTTAAACCTAGTCATTTCAGAGCCAGTAACCCTTATTATTCAACACTTAAGCTTCGTTTTCTTTGCATTGAATTTGGATTAAATCAGGTTGAGTGGATTTTTTTATATTATTGATGTACCCTCGGGGATATATAGTTTTTCCTTGTTTTTTATTTAAATTTCGTCGAATTAAGTATTGGGTGATGAAAAAATAAATAGGTGTAAGATAAACTGTTTGATATGAAAAATATTTTCGTTTATTTAAGCATGAAAGTGATAGGATATTTTGCGTTATTAATAACGTTAATAATTATTATTCATTAAACAAATAAAAAATAGCAGAACTTAAAAAGTATTTAATCAGTTAATAGCTGATATATCGTATTGATTATCAAGCCCAAGGTCGTTTCGATGGGTGATTCACTCTTTTATTTTAGGAAGGCAGGATGTTTATCCCGTGGCAACCGCGGTTCCCCATCCTGGCACCCAGGAAATGGCACCACTCGTAATTAGCCCATGAGCATCTAGAACAATCATCCGTATCTTTATTTTTAGGTAATATCCCGGTTTTGGCAGTTTTGGATAGAAAAAACTACCAAATAAATATTTTGAGACACCAAGCAAAACACAAAATCCAGCAACCTACGCCTAGCCTCCAATCTACGTCTATCCTCCTGCTTCAATGACCACGTTTCCGCGCCGTACTCTCCGCGCTTTCCGCGTCCTACACTCAATATCAAAGTTTTCACGAGTCTTTTCTGAACGTCCATACTCAACGTCCCTGTTCTTGTCCTTGTCCAATTCCCTCCTCCTTGTAAAAGCTTCTTTGACTACCGTAGCACTTCTCCTTACGTCCCTACTGCTTTGTGCCATTTGGTCCAAAAGACTTCTCAGATAAACTGTTCCACTTGCCCTAGTTTTTTCCCTTAACCCTCAAAAAAATGGCCACGCAATTTATTAGAAATATTACTACGTCACCTTTCGATCACAAAATATTTATTTAGTAGCTGTGTCCATCCAAAAACCTACCTTAACCGGTAGATTACCTAATAATTATATATATATATATATATATATATATATATATATATATATATATATATATATATATATACTCATATATACAGAAACAGATATAAGGAAAAGGGATAGGAACACATATACTATATATATATATATATATATATATATATATATATTGTAGTTATTAACAAGGCTATCTCCAGTGTCCCAAAGTACCATCACCTGTTGCATTACACCAAAATTTCTCTTAATGAACGGGAAATTAAGATAAATATCCCATCTCCCGGAATAAGATTCAATGCATTCAAATAAAACTTCAAGTGTCAGGTCTGCCTTCTCCTCGAAGGTATCACTCAAGGTACAATTTCTCCCATTAATCGACGACGTATTCCCTTGGGTATGTTAGCTTAGCTAGAATATTTGCTGCGAATCGACGTATCAAAAGTGTTACATCTTATGCAAGTTAAAATATGAGTAAAATCTGTGCAATGCTAACTGTTACTGCGCCACCGTTTATTTTGTTAAGTTGTAAGTTGTTAAAAAGTTTGTTATCCTTACCAAGGATTTGGTTTTCATTCATATTTATCAGTCATTAAATACGTTTGACACAGATGTCTGTCCACTCGTCCTTTCAGTCCCTCTTCAAGGCTTTACATATGTTGCGTCATTATCACCTTAAATACATATCGTCACAAATCATCCTTCGTCCATCCTTCGTCTTTGTCCTTCCGTTCGCTTTCTGCTGCTGTATCAGTATGTGTATATATATATATATATATATATATATATATATATATATATATATATATATATGTATATATATATGTATATATATATATATATATATATATATATGGGTCGCGGTAGTCCAGGGGGTAGAGCGTTGGACTGCTGACCGGAGGGCCTGGGTTCGATTCCCGGGCAAGGCACTCTGGGTACCTGCAGCTCCGCCCAAGCAATGTGATTTTTCGGGTACCAGATCTTCCTGGGAAACCATAACCGGCACAGGGGAAGCAACTGACCCCCTATCCTGATGTGTGAATTTCACACGCCGTCGGGCTTAGTACTGGGCGAACTCTACCATCACCGACCAAACCGACCTTCGGGTTGATTACTGTGTTTATGGTTTATGGTAAATATACATATATATACATGTACACTATCTCTTGTTCTCCTTAGGTTTCTTTTATCACCCACTGATGGGTGATCCCTGGCATTCGACCCTGGCATTTGCTCTCCAGCACACACAATCTGCAGAGCATTTTTACTGTTTCACGTATTTATGTTTGCTTTTTTAGTTCGCATTTCACTGCCATATTAGAACGAGCTCTATTCGTATTCCACCGAATTATTTCCATTCTTCCAAGGGTTTATAGTTGTTTGTTTGTTACTCTTTTCTTCTAGGAAACCTTCTTCTCTTTTACAACGCTATTCCACTACCTCCGCTTAACCTCCACTATTACCTCCTTGAATTTTTATCGTGCACAACCCCATTCCCAAGCAGTAAAACAGTCATACTTAAAACATGAGTTTCATACGTGCCACATTCTGCATTTATGCATTTGTTATACTTTCAATTACTAATAATATTGCCTACACATACAATTACCTATGGCTTACTTCTTGTTCTACCACATCAATTGCTTCGTCGTAAATATGAATAAGTTGATTTTATCAGCCGCAAATGTATGCACTTCTATAGATTCTCCCATTTATTTAACTGCACTCTTAATGAATCCCTCTCGATTAAACGTTTAGAGTAACAAAACAATTGTGGATATTATCTCTGTCTGTGTACTTTCCGATTTCTTCAGCGATGAGTTCGAGCCTGATTCTATTTGAGTTTATGAAGACTGTTTATCAATTTTCTTTTATTATAATTTGAGTTTGTTTTAATATCCATATAAGTAAAATACTGTCTCAGTATAAAGTATTAAAATCTTTTGAATACGACGAATATCCGTTAGTCTTGTTATATACAAATCGTTTCTCTTGATCCCTCAATTGCAATAAATATACATGTATGCTCCCCTTTCCATATCTTCTGTAGGTGACTTTTGCCAAGATCAAGAATGCACGTATCGTCATGCTAATTGTATCATAGTTTTTAAAATTGTCTCCCTCATTCGTTTTGGGGATAATTCTTTTGTATCCTTCTTGAAGTCAATCGGTGCTTCCAAAAAGAGACAAAATATTCCATATTATTTTATTATTTGGTACCTTATTGTGACAGCCATATCTTCTTCTCAGGCTCTGTTTTTTTATTTCTTCTCAGGATTGAAAATATATTCTTCCTATAGTCCTTCTTAAGTACAATATTTTCAGTGTTCCACTTGCTCATTCGCATAGCATTATCCTTAAAAATGTTTAGAGCAAATATCATCATGCCTTTTGGGTCTCCTATAAATTTGATGCTTCTCATTCCTGTAATATTTAAAAGGCATCTGTTTTCGTCAACTTCTTCCTCGGTGTTCTAGAGTTATTTCTCCTCACATTTCAACAAGGTCGTTTTACTCTTGATACATTTGTCTGCAGCCCCATTTCTATTTCGCTCCTGCTCCCTGATATTCCAGCTTTCGCAACCATATGTCATCATACTCCATATAAATGCTTCTAGACATTATTTCCTCCTGTCTAGACATATAAACTATAAAGACTATAACTGCCAAGCAGTGTCGTTTCTTGCTAATCATGTAAAATCTTTTTTTCCCTACAAACTTATTACATTTATAAGAAATCATCCCCATGACAAATGTCTTCAACTACATCTATTTTAATTATTTTGACTAGTATATATATATATGCTATTTAAAGGCATTATAAAATGTAACATTTACCATACCCGCACGCTAATTAAATGGAGAACGCGTTGCATCTATACTACAGGCTAATTGCAAGATAAAAAAATCGGGATATTTTGAAAGGATTAATGTAAACTTCACCCTCGCTTTCACTAACTATGCCCCTAATTGGTTTTATTCCTTTGAAGTGTCTTAGACGAAGAGTATAAATGAAATAATTGCTTTAGGGAAAGAAGCTTTTATGAATACAACGGCATTCACGATAAGGATCTTCACTATGGCTGTCAAGAAGAAATCAGCGAAAACTCTGATATGGATCGCAGCTTTGTACGACACGGAAACTAGGTCAGTGAAGCAGGAGAATGAGGGTGGATTAAGGGCTTCTCGGATGTGGGGGTGGAGAAGTGGGTGTGTCAAAAGTGAAATGGGCAAAAAGGAAAACGAACGAATAAGTACTAGGCATGGTAGGGGTAATGGAGAAAAGTTGTTGGGGTTAACTCAAGGCAGATAAGAAAAAGTGGATGCGAGGCATTAAGGTTGGCGATGGAATGTTGAAGACAGCGATAGAGGGGAGCACGTTTAGTAAGCGACCTAGGTGGAAAGAGAGAATAGGAATGTTGGACGAAATGAAGGGAGGAATGTGGAATTGATGAATTGAGGATGGGTTTATTTTCACGTTGCGTCGTGTTAAGTGCTGCTTAGAAGTGTTGAGGTGGTTATTCCGTGGCCCCGTTTGATTCCTAATTTAAACGCTAGACTTTAATATACGTATCCTGTTATTGAATATTGTTTCACGTAAGTACCTTATTTCGTGTGATTATTTTCTTTCTACTAAGTGATCAAGCTAATAATACGTGTGTAGAGGTGACATGATTGGGATTGTACATGAATGGCTGGTGACCTAACACCCTCCGCCACACGCCCTTGCGGTGACTTGCGGCGTATTGTGTAAACGTAGATTTTAGAATTTACTTAAGACTTACATAACTTTAATAGCAATAATCACGAGAGACGTAGGAGGTATTTGGATGAGGAATTGAGTTCTTTTTCAGCAATTCCACCCCTCGTAATATATTTCATGACGATGGTGCCGTTGTGCAACTGATTTTTTTTTAAGTTCCCGACGATATCGTAGGTTAACCACATTTGGCAGATAACTGCGTCCATCGTCAAGTCCAACCGCATTGTCCGTGTGCTCAGCGTGATGTACCCCGCGACCTGGATCCCCGTGGGTTTTTAGCGGAGATTTAAAGAGCCTTCCCTCGGAAAATGTTCACGCTCCCGTGACCCTCTTCTCCTCCGCAATTGGTCCGTGATGAAGACGAAGATGGAGTGGTCGGCTTGGAGGATGCGAGCGGCGTGAGATCGTCGCTCCCAAGGAGGGGAGGGGGGCGATCGAGGGCCGACCGACCGACAAAACGGATGCCTCCTCCTCATCCCTCCGCCTCTCGGTCGTTCCCCGGCGACCCTGACTGTTCATCGCCCGGAGGGGGAAGGAATTCTATCGAATGTCATCCATCACATCCAATCGATCTGATCTTCCGAATTGTGCGCAAGGTAAATGTGCGAGTCAGATTTTTTTCTCAAGTTATTTATTTGCAAAACATTTCTTTTTAATTTTTTCATTCTTCTTACATTGAATTCTTTTACTGAGAAATAATTGGATTACCACGTGAGTTTTCATACCTACGTCCCTTGATTATTTCCGTTTCCAGCCCTTGTCGTACAAAGTCGGCCCCAAAAAGAATCTGGGGAAAAAAATATTGCAGTCAAAGTGCAAATTGCTAAAAATATTTTCATAAGAGCACCCTTACGTATGGACACACCAATGCCAGTGCCTCCGCCAGTTTTGGTATACTTCCTGTGTGGCATCAACAGGACCCTCGTTTAGGCACCTCGTCATGGCCTCTCTGACACGTAATCCAGTGGTCCACAATGGTGCTCAAGGAGGTTGTACTTGGATCGTACTCAAAGAACCATGTCTCGTCACCAGTGACCATCTATTCTAAAATATTCGGGTCACTTTCCCAGTGTTCCAAGAGGTCCAAGGCAAGATTGTCACACAAGCAGTCTTCTGACAGCACCTTGGAAACCATCTTGGCACACCTTCCTCATGGCTAACTCTTCGGTAAGAATGCAACTCACTGTGATTTTCCGAATACTTAGTACTCTTCTGCTAACATCCTGAAACTTTGAGCTCAATAAGAATTGAGTATGTGTCTCACTTGTTGCACGTTTTCATCACACTGTGTTGCCGATGGGTGCCCAGGGCATTCCTCATCGTTAACCTCAACGCTACCCTCCCAGAACGTCCTGTGAAAGCAGAAAACCATCACTTGGGACATTTTTCCATCTCCATAAGCATCCTTAACCATTGTCATGGTCTCCGAACCGATTTTTCCTGGCTTAATGCACAATTTTATCGCATATCATTGCTCCAAGGAAAGTGGCATCGTGAATTTGTGACTTGACCGTTGAACTGGGGTCCAGTCTAGCAGCAATCCGCTCAATGTAAATGCCCACAGTTAACTTACGTGGGTCGCGTTGCTTTCCCAAGATCTCTTATTGCCTCTCCAACCAGAAATCACCCCACTCCAGCCATCTGCGTTGGTGGCAAAAAATCATTCAACTTATTTTTTGGACAGACACTGTATGTCTCCAATTGCACACATCTTTATTTAAATTAGACTGCGAACAAGAGGAACAGTACTTTTAACTTAACTCATATACTGCCGTACGCAGGATTTTTACGAGGATGGCTTGACCCTACCATCCAGCATATACTTGGTATTGTATGAACCATAGTTATCAACCCGAAGGTCGGTTTGATAGGCGGGGATGGAGCTCATCCCATTATAAAACCCTATGCGGCGTCTGAAATTCACACTTCAGGGTAGGGTGTCCAGTTCCTTTCATTGTGGCACCTGAGGTTTCCCAGAAGGACCCGGCAACCAAATAACCACACAGTCTGGGTGAAACTGAGGGTGCCCAGAGACATCCCCAGGAATCGAACCCTAGTCCAGTGGGTAGATCTTTGGGCTAATGACCGGAGGGTGCGGCTTCGAATTCTGGGGTCGTCTGTGGGCACTCTCACCTTCACCATAGCTGCGTGATTTTTCGAATTTGTAATAAAACCCTGAACTACAATGAGCCATTCTTTAAGTTAATATAATTCCTGCCTTCCTCAATGCCTATTATTTTCCTACCTATAACTCGCTGGCATCGCATGTCCTCTCTATGACAGCCTTTAACATTCCACCCCAAATCAATATTCCTCGCATCCACTTCTTCCCATCAATCCTCTCGTTTCCCCCCCTATTTCGTTTATTTTTCCTTTCGAACTTTTTTTACCTTTTCCATAATCCTCCCCAACCACATCTCTGAACTCCCCAATGTACGTAGCTTACCCTCTTTCTTCAACAGCCACGTTTCCAAGCTCGCTACATCACTAATTTCCATGTGAAAATTTTCTCTCATATTTTCTCTGCATACATACCTGTATTTACTTACGTCCCCTATTAACAGTTCCTTCCCCCTATTCAAAGCTCACATCAAATGTCTTAAAAGTCTTTACCTAAATCAATAGTTCTTCTGATGCCCTTAATATCCATATTGACCTCTTTACATAATAAGTTCGGTTTGTCTATTTCTAAAATATTTCCAAAATAGGTGAACTTCTCTACCGTTCCATATTTAATATGAGCTGAATATGAGATACATTCTGATAAATACGCTTCTATTAACACAGTAAACTCCTGATATGTGATAATTCAATTCAATAAAAGTGCTACGATAGGATGAACGTACATCTATCGAAAATACAATTTTCGATTCGTACTAGAGGGCACTACATGTTAAAGTGTTCACTAGCTTTTAAACTGGCACAACGTAATGAAACTATCTCCCCAAATATTTCGAGATAATTATAAACACATCCGGTTTCTCACCTCTCAGAGGAATTATTCGAAATGGTGTCGTTTTAATATAATTGATGCCCATATCACCTATTTACTCAATTTCAGCAACACACACATTAACAAATGAAACCAAATAGGGAAGGGTCCTTGCAAAGGTCTTTCAGGTAATGTCTCAAATCACGCCAGATGGGGATTCAGAGGGGATGAGTTTGAATTCCGCCTCAGGTCTGTGTATTACGTCTACTATAGGGCTACTTCATTAGTAGAGCTGAAGATTTCTGGCAGCATTCAGTAGAACTCCATGGCGTTCACAATAAATGACTAAAGACTCCATAAAGTCTACACAAAAATATTCAAAGCGTTTCCACTAATAGAGAATTGAAAACTTGTCAAAACCTAGGTTGAAAATAAATTATTTTGGCGTGGGATTTATGGAAACCTTTTCTTGTGGGTGTATTGGTTAACTACAGGTTATGTTTTTATATATGCCTGTATGTTTAGTGGAGTGATTTAAACTTGGCCATTGGAGCACGTGAATATGCCATCGATTCCTCGAATTAGTTTATACGATGTCAATCAGTCGATTGGATCGACGTACGTGTGTCCCAATGACACCTTTTTTATGCGATGGGAAGTGGTCTCCAAAGGTGTAGTTGGAAGAGGAGGTGAGTTGAGGCAGGCGAGGGTTTTCCGCCATTCGTGAAACGTCTGCGACAGGTCATCTCCGCTCGCGCACCCATCTCGTTCGTCTGTTTCAACGAATTTCTCGCACTCATCCGAGCCCTCGTCACACATTTCCGGGTTTACCGACGCTCCAAATACGGCCGATAATTCTGCTAAATGCTCGCTTGCCTGTTTTTCTGTCCGTTATATGATGATAATCTGAACACACTATTTACAATTGACTCAACCGGATGTTCATCCTTCTTCATCCTGGAATACAAAGAGAAATATCGACTTGAGATTGGCAGCGATGAAAAAGCATGACGGTTGACTGAAGTTACCAATTATCGGCGACGGGTGTCCAACAATGCTACGAAACCATTGTAACCGTTATGAATCAATTCAAAATTAGCTTTCATATGCAACAAGGTTCTCTTTTCATAACGGCCGTTGGCATTTTAACATATCTCATTATAATGTTGAGTATTTTCCTTAGATTGAATTGAACACGGAAATATTTAGTTTCTCTCACAACGGGGATATCTTCTCTTATATTTCTGGGTCTCGCTAGTTTATACGTAGTTGGTATTTGCAATCGCTCGTACACCTACCATTTTCCAGGATTTGAAAGTTCTTCCCGGAACAATGCTAAAAATTCTCTCGTCTGCGATAAAAACGCCGTCGATTGGTGATTAAATTGCTCTCCATGGGACTCGCGGGGGGTTTGAATAGAATTCGCCCTCTAATCGCGCTGAATTTTCTACCCACTCATCCATCATTCCAAAATGTATTTTATCCCAAACGAAATGTGTTTGGTATGATAAAAATAAGCCATTATAAAGAGTAAATAATAAAACAGAATATTTTAGGCATAATAGCGAGCATTTACTAGTTAAAACACCCTTGCCGCAATTGGATTAGGAGATATCCTCAGCCTGGTAAGTTAAATAAATTTCAAAACCAAATCTCCATGAATAACTGGATTAAAAATTCATGAATTAAATTTAATGTCGGTCTTTCCCAAAGCTATTATGTGTACACAGGACTCATTACTTTAAATACTGTTTATTCGTATGGTATAGAAAAAAATTATAAATATTTTTTTAAGAAAACTATGAGAAATTATAGGTAGCGTAAAGTTTATATGTGCGTAAGATTGAATCCAGCAATACGGATTGTTTAAAGTTTGAGATATTAGGTAAGAAGCCAATCGTGGACTCCTTTCTCCAAATCGAGTTCGAAAAGTTGAAAATTAAATATAAAAACCGTTATTATAAATCTTAACTGAGTTTATTCCTAGTTCTAGTGCTATATGAAGGAAGGGCATTAAGGGACGCGATTGACACAGTTACAACCCCATGAACCCTCTTCCCTCCCACGCATGAACAACGACGATCCTGTTTCGGTAACGATCCAGCTGGAACCGGAGTCCGAAGTAGCTTGCACCCAGCCAATCCCCAGCACCGAATGAAGCCGACAAATGGGTTCGACTGCGGAGAGTTGGTCTCCCATCGGCAATTGTCCGCAGCCGACCTAATGTCGGTGCACTCGGAATAGAATCGGGCAATCGAATGGAAAAACCCATCGTCAGCCATCGTTGCCTCCTCCTCACGAGAGATGTGAGAGGCGTAATCGCAGCCGAAGACGAGCCCGGTGCGGTCTAGTTTTGTTGGCGTTTCGTAGAGTTGCTCCAGTTCAAACGACTGCAGAATGCGTGAATTGACGTGGCTCCAGCTTTGACAGATAGGAAGTTGAAGTTGGCGTGAGCTGTTCAACGCAGCGTAAAGGGAAATGATGATCCCATGTTTTTTTTACCCTTCGATTCGTGAACGCAGCGTATTTTAACCAAACCTCACCTCACCTACTTCTTACACTCCAATACGGCGAGTGTGAGCAATACTACGACGTAGACCGATAAGGGCATATTTATTGTATTTATTTTTATTTACATTGCACCCTGCTAGCTACCGCTAGGGTATGTGACTGTGGTGATATTAATTACCAGATTACTTATGACCTTAAATACTCTTACTTAACCTAGTCGGACAATGTTATTCTGCTCCCTCATCTTTCGTGGAAAAAATCACACCTTAAATCTATCTCTCCTAAAATTAATCTCTCTAATTTCATTGACATATGATATCTCCTACCGGAGTACGATTTAGTTAATAATAAATTTTCAACATCATCCTTAAAGGGGCATACTCCCGACTTTATGCAAGAGATTTAAACTGTAATTTGACCTTCGCTCCGTGGGTGATTCCCGAAAACCTATTCATGTCATAAAACACTTTACTTGTCTTCATTTAATTCACACATCTCTAATTATTTTCTCGACAATTATTATTTAGATTTCTCTCGTAATGTTTTCCGGAAGCTAATTTCTTTTTTATTTAAATTTCATGGTAGTATTTTCTTTGATCGTGATCAGTGGTATATTCCATTTTGTTATTTTAATTTCTTGCGTTAACCGGTTACTTCCATGTGGTATTTTGTTTATCATTTAAATTTTAGGAAATAAAATATTACATGAAATAAAATTTTACAAATTGTAATAAATTTATAATTTAAATGTAAAATCTCGAATTTATTTCCTCTTGCTCCCCACGCTCGCCATAGAAGAGCCCCTGATCAACGGTCTGAAGGGTTTATGCCCAGTTTTTTTAAGGGGAAAATAAAATAGGAGGGAAGGGTATCATGGGGTTAGGTCGAGTACCGGCCGGTCCCTTCGCTTGAAAGCGATCCGAGTATGCCAGGAATGATTTGAATAACCCCGAGGAGGAGTACATAGTTGGCGTGGATGGCCTCGACTCGCCTTAGATCGCCAGGGTTGTTTAATGCAGCCCTGCATTCCCCAACTTCTGAGAAGCTGGACCTTTACAATAGGGCATCAGGTAAATCGGTGAGGACGATGAATTAATCCAAGCCACACAATGTAATCGGGGAAAGGGGTATGGTAATATGGGTGGATTTTATGGTCGCGGGACACACGTTCAATTACCTGGTAGGAAATGCAATATGAAGAGAAAGCCTACCAAGGACAATATAATGCGATTTGGGTAAGGTGGTGAGTAGTGAAATGGAGGGCCTTCCGTAACTAAATTACGCCCTTCCACCTTCTGTGGAATTCCTCTTCCTGCATTAAATGCTAGCCTTTCCTTCGAAATATGTCCTTCCTAACAAATATGCATTGTAGCGCATTTTTTATTCAACAATATTTTTAAAAATTTAAAAAATTCATTTTTTATTATTTCTTTCTTCCGTTCGTATATTATTCCACCGCTGATATACTTATATTTCATAGTAGATAAAATATTATACAAGAAAAATTATATAGAAATTATATAGAAATTGTATAGTTAAATCATGTAAAAAAATTACATAGAAAAATAATTATACAAGTATAAAGCATCATATAATGACATGCATTATACTAATATTACGCTATTTTAGGCATTGAAATAAGCGTAATTTTACATTCCGGTCCCGTCAAGTCAGAAGTTGCAAAGCAGGTGCTTGTAGTTTACATCGTCCTTAAATTTAATGGAAAATCAAAAGGGTGAAAATGAAACTAATATTATACTATATTATTTCGGTAAGATATTCATTAAATTCTTCATCATATCTCCAATAGTTTCTTTTTTTTATTTCTTTAGATTGCACATGTCAACGCAAAATCCACAGTTAATGGTAATATCGTTTTATATGAACATAAATCCAGTCCTCAATTTATCGCTAGCGATATGATGAGGGTTTCACGTTTCTGACACTCATATTCATCGATCTGAAAGCTCAGCCTCAGGCATATTTTCAAAAATGTTTTCTCGAGTTATATGGAGAAAAGCTGAATGAGTTCATCAGTCGCAGAATTCTAGGCAGAAAACTTTGTGAGTTTTCACGTTACGAGAAATGGAATGTATGGATCCTGAAAGGTGAACACGAAAAATCCCAATTAAAAGTTCAAACTCACTCGGTGGTTTACAGTTTTTAATGACTGCACTTCTTTTGGTGTCATTGACTAATATTAAAAAGTTAGATCTGGATGAATTCAACCTTAAGTGTTGTCGAAAATTGAATTAAATCCCAATCCATGGAAACTCAAGCTCAGGTTACTACGACTAGGGAAACTAGGATAGAGTTAATTTGGATAAATAGAAGTTATTTTGAAAATATAATTTTACAGAGTGCTTCTTGGGTTCTGTTGGGAAATTAGCCTTTGATACAAAGCCTAAGTCTCACCCATATCCTTTCAAATGCAAATTTTGGAAGGTAAAATGAGGCATCATCTGTCCTCGATTTAAAAAACCCAGATTGTAGATACATTTCGAATCCGTTCTCTCATTTTCAATCACTTCATTCTAAAAGGCTATGGGAAATATGTCCTAAGCAATTGCCCGTAGACTCATCACTTCATTCTTTAGAATATAGCTACTACTGTAAATACTACTTTGCTGTAGAATCAAATGAATAAGTTGTAAGTAACTTAACGTTGTAATATTGATTAATTTCTGTCGCAGCACTCGAAATTCTGAGCTATTGGAGCCGAAAAATTCTTTACTTTGTCTCTCGGTGGAAAACTATGTAAAATTTACAACAATCAATATTCACTGAGCAGCATTTGCTATTCTGAAATTACGTTTGTAGTCTGTCGTAGTTTGCAGCAATAGGCATTTGGAGCAATATATAGTAGTTCGGAGCAATGAGCATTGAAATATTGTTTGGAATAATCGTTGGAATATATTGGAATTTCCCCTGAAATTCATAAATAATTTTTAATTTTTATTAGATGCGAATTCAAAAACTTAAATCACTATTTCGAGAGATATTCAAGGATTCATTAATAGGAAACGACTAGTCTATGGCTCTTCCGAGAAGACTTACCGGCACATGAGAACTGGAATCAAATCGAATGTTAATAGATAATATTTGGTGTTTTAAATTTTGATAAACCGTATGCTATTTACATCATTTTGAAATAGATAATAGTGTCATAAATGTATTATGAAAGTAATGTCCCATTGAGTGACGATCAAGAGTTTCCAATCGTCACGCGTGTCGTATGAACGTAAGTTCTTATTGATTGACACGGATCAATATAATTGTACCTCATGATAGACATGAATTATCGATTCCAGAATTTGTTTGTATCAACTGTCCACTACATTCTGTGAAATTCTTATCATTTTAGGTATCCGCTGTTGCCCGCTATTGCGTTCTGCTTCTCGTAACCCACCCTTGGCCTTCCCCTATAATTAATCCCGTTTATGCTTCGTCCCATTATAGCATTTTTCATACTATCACGCTTACACTTCACTTAGTAATACCCACCCTTCTTACTGTGTCCTCTATAGACTTCTCCTTTCGCCCTCTCATCAAAGTTCAACAAAGAAATTTTCGAGCAATGCTTTGTACGAAGGCTTGGATGGACAGTTGACCATCCGATTCAAGTGGACGCGAAGTTGAAGTCATTGGAATTCAATTTTTTTTACAAGATACCTTGAACAAAAACAGGAGAAAATATTGACTCCGTCATATATGCTTTGACATCCTTTTGCCGTGCAAATTAATTTACCGATGCCACTTGCCTGACATCCCGATCCTAAATTAGAAGTTCACTTTTGACTGCCACTTATAGCTTATCAAGTGAAGGTTTTATATTTGAGCTAAGAGAACGAACTTTTTGATTCTTGATTAAGATTTAAAATGAATACTATGATTCACTGCATCCTATTTGCGTCCATGATAGAAGCAAGTTCGATCACGCTGCCGCAGCGCAGATGATTTCGGTAATAACAGAATTCGACTGTGCATTCATCGGCCTCGCCATCACCGCAAGGAAGCCATCGAATAATTTAATACCTTCTCCGTAATTGAAAAGCAAACCCTTATTCTATATGGTCTTTCATACCCCGCCGTGAAAATTCATTACTTTAATTCGCCGTTCATCCCTGAAATTATTTCTTTAAGACGACTGAGTTAATGTAATTCACTTATCTTCAGCTACACCTACAAAATACCCCGCTAGCCGCCGCAAGGGTGTGTGGCGGGGGGTGTTAGGTCACCACCCTTAAAAGAGAACAAAACCACATGCAAAATCAAAACATCCATGCAAACCTACACCCATGTTGGCGTATACCTTCACACGCACACATGCACCTTAGAATGTCGTAAATATTTATTCAATTTATTTTTATCAAAATAATTATCACAAGTAAAAGTAACAGGTTCAAAGCGAAGATAAATTAGTGAACTGACATCGTAAATCTTATCCTTAACTCGACAACAGTCAAATAGCTCTGCTCTATTTTTTTAATTCTCTGGAGGCGGTTCATAATTTTTCCTTTTAAAATTGCTTTCTGTCTCACCGACGACATGGTGGATGGCTTTTTTGAAACAATAAAAAAATCACCCAATAATTTATTTCAAATTTTGTCTATGTAGGAGATTTCCTTTTCCTTCAAGGAAAGCCGTCTCATCCAAAGTCTTGCCATATTTCTCGATCTGCTTCGCACTTTTGCCGCGCCATCCTCAATTTTTTTATCCTCTCCGACGTCCTCGACCATTCTGATAGATTTCCAAGTTCGCTCAGCAAACGCTAAACTATCGCGACGCTAGAGAGTAATAGGTTTTACGACTCCGGACGCGGTTAAGGCCTCCCCGCCGCTTTTTCATTTTGCCCTTCCCACCCCGGCACACTTCAGCATCCTCCCGCCCACGCGTCGCCCGCCTCCCGACCTTTTGCGAAATATCCATCGATCACCTCACACTCCAGGGCTTCCCTCAATTAAATCAAACATGCTCCCCGATCCTATCATCCCGTAGGCACCATTATCATTAGTCTTTCGCACCGAAAGCCATTTTTCAGCAGCCTTCCATTCTCCCACATCCGATGATAATTGCCTTAATAAACTTCATTGCATCTCTCGCTTGTCGTTGCCCGCCTGCATCCCCTAGTATTATTCCTGTTGGGAATCTCTCTGTTGAGTTCCCATCAAATCCATCCATCGTTCATCGGGTTTTGGCCCGATCCATTCACGAGGGTATTTTGATAAGATCTTCGAATGGAGTGAAAATTTTGAGCTTGAGGAAGAGATGGGCAACTGATGGAGCCAAATCAGGCGAAAAAGATGGATGTGGCAACAATTCGATTCTTGGTTCGGGTATTTTGCCATGGCAACAACACTTGTGTGTGAGCGTGCATTATCTTGATGAAATTTGGCTTTCTTCCTTGCTAAACCTTTCGTGGATCATCATCTAAGTTCCCCCGACCAAACTTAAACTCGTTTACCCACTCGGTAACAGTTGAACATGAAGGAGCTGCATACCCCACAGTGTTCTGAAAGTCAGTATGAATTTCCTTTGATTTCATACCTTTCTTTACGAAGTATTTAGTCACTGTTCGAATCTCAATTTTTTCCATCCTCATAAATCACTACACGGTAACAATAACAGAGCAGCGTCCGCACTACAGATCTCTTCTCGGAGCACTGACGCGTTACTTGTTTACTCATAAAATATTATCCAATACTACACGGGAAACTCGTTGTGCTAGCGCTGACATCTGGTGATGATTCCGAGAACCTTTAAAACTACCCTCGTAGCTCGTCTTTTTCAGCCGTACACCCAGAATCATAAGCTAAGGTATGGAAACGAAGGAACGAGATCATTGCTCGTCTTTTTATACCTGTTGAGGCGTATGAACTTGAAGACATATCACACACTGATCACTTCCTGAAGGAGTAGCAGTTATTAGTGGGAGCGACCGACATCCGAAGTGATTTGCGCCATGACGGATAGGGGGGTGGTTTGGTAAAAGTAAACCTTTCTGAAAACGGGGAACGGAGAGATAACGAGAGAGAAACTCGACGTTTGCATCAGCCTTATCTAATACATAAATACGCCAAGAAACCACATGATTCAACGTCCCATCCGATGGGCGCACCCCTCTTTAAAGTGGAAATATACCCCGATGGCGCCATAAGTAGGGATCGGGATAATATTTAAATATCCTACCACCGTCGGGATTCGAACCTCGGTCCTAGGTATAAGAATGCAGCGCACTAGACGTAGCACCAACCCTATCCCCTCACTAATTCATTAATTGAAAAATCCGTGACATAGAACCTCCATCCGCGGCTTCCTACCTTGTTAGCGGTAGGCCACCATATATGTGATTCCGAAGGTCTCAGGCTCAATTCCTACATACTCGTATTTTGATTTTTTTTCCACAGATGGGATATAAAAACTTCAACAGTTATCAATCTGAAGGTCGGGTTGATAGGTAGAGCTCACCCAATACTAAGCCCACCAAAATACCTCACCCAATACTAAGCAAGTGTGAAATTCGCACGTCATGCTAGGGGGGGTGGCGGATCCTTTACTGTGCCGCCCGCGCTTTCCCAGGAAGCTCTGGTACTCAAAATATCACACAGCTTGGGTGAAGCTGAGGGTGCCCAAAGGTGTCACCTGGAATCGAACCCGGTTACTCCAGTCAGTATCCCAACGGTCAGTCCCCTGACGGGATATGCGTTGGGGTTATTTTTTTTATTATCTCCAAGGATATATTATTTTCCTGCTTGGTTGGGTTCATAAATTAAACAAATACGCCTTATATATGTATTTCACGTGACATCTATAAATCTTCCAGCAAAACATCTTGATCGATAATGCTGAATGCATAATCGTTATCTGAACGTGTACTATTTGCCTAAATCCTAAATAAGTCCCTTAAATAAGTCCGAGAAAGTGAAGTCCTCTTTGTTTTGTATTGATTATAAGTTTCCCTGTGGGCCGATGTACAGTATAATTCATACCGTCATTCTGATATAATTGTATTATAAATTTTTGTTTAGATTGTTCGGGATTGATCCCAACAGAGAGAAGATATGTCACTTGTTAAATGGATTCCCGAGAATCTAAAAGTTGAAATTTTCAAAGAATGAGTTTCAAGTGGAAAGGAAGAATTCTGTTGCCAAATTCCGAAACCCGTAGAATTTCGGTCCTTGGGGTATCAGTGCTCACGGTAGAGAAAAAACGGCGATCAATGCCATTTCACTCGCCGCTTGCCGGTCAAAAAGTTGACCAATAAACGCGCTGCCGCAATTCAATGGGACAGTTCGGGCAGCACATAGATTATGCCGCCCCTGGCTGCATGGACTGCGGGCGTGCTGCAGTGAGAATTCGCCTCGGACTCCCAATGAGTGCGCTGCGGTGCTGTGACCGCTGTAGGTTTCTTTTGTGACCGAATCAGGACACGGTGAAATAGACCACCTAGCGTATTTCCAGCTGCACCTGGGCTCGGCGAGAATGTGCCATATTTGCGTTGGGAATTACTAGGCTTGGGTGATAGACCGGGACCAATGGCCGTGGTTCCCGCACCACCCACCAACCCCCCCCCCCCAAACAGCAGCCACGCACCTCGACTCCTCCCTCCGCTCCTCTCCCATTCCCACCCCCTCTTCTCATTTTCGGTCGTGCTGGACTAATCGTAATATCCTCAATAATCTGTCTCTTTTAGTTCGTATGTATGCAAAGTATTAAAACTGCTTAATCTAAAACTGTAGTATTTATTATTAATTATTATTATTAATTATACTAATTGTCTATGTTCATAAACGCACTTTTAAATTATGACAAATATTTGACTCAATTTGATTCAATTTGATAATATAGGTTTGCGCTAACCATGTACTTCCAAAAATAATGTCATTTTACCTGAGTAATACCTAATGATACCTAATACCTGATTATGTTGCCTATTAGTCGAGACCGAAATTAGTATAATAATGTTTTTTGTTAAATACGTAGTTTATGTATTCAGTAATAATGTAATTTATTGATGGTGACCCGTTCGTGTGCTCCCCTTTAATAACATTTTAGAAATTGATAACTTCTCCATATACATCCCGTTTTCAAAAGCAAATTTCACAGTAGTTGTGGAAAATCTATCTTCGTCTCCGACAAACTGGTATTTATTTTTAATCAACCATTTAAAAATTAGAAGCACCTTTCACAGGCATGACTAACACACTGTAGCTGTAGATTTTTTGTAAAAATAATTCATCAAAAGTTCCTTAGTTTTTAGAAATTTCATTGTTTTCAATAAAAATTGCTTTTGTCTCATGATATAGTAAGAAACAAGTGAATTGAAATGCCCACAAAATGACTCTTTCAATGCCTTGGCAGGAACCATCTGAATTTCAGAAGTGTCCATACTTATTAATACTCAGCTTGCAACGATTACGGATCGAGGAAGAAGTCGGCCTAAATGTTTTTTTAATACTATTGACCGATACCTGAGATTGTTCTTTTGTGGTTGTTAGAACGAAAATATGCATCATTATCGGTGGACATATTCCTCAAGACTTCAACGTACAGCTTCGTCCCAGTACGAAATACACAATGACGGTTTAGTTTCGACCTTGTAAAAAATTTGGTGCTTGAATACGACATCTTCCAAAACTCTTCCACACCTGGTCAATGTCTGTCCCAAGAGCAAGGCGATTCGGGATGGTGCGGTGGCTAATATATTGGCTTCCCACCGAGAAGGCCCGCGTTTTATCATGAAGATATTTTTCAGTGGTATCCCAATCCCTACTTGAGGTACCTTGTGATGGGCACTTTGAGTGAGTGCGCCGTCCGTCGGATGGGACATTAAACTGTTGACCCTAATTGAGTAAATAATTAAGAAAATTTTAAGAAATCATTTGAGGCACAGTGTGTCGTCAAACGAAGATCGGATTGTTGTAATAAAAACTACCGTAAAGGTACGATTGTGTAAACCTTTCAGCATGAAACGTTTTTTCAAATTATTTTATGCTGAAGCATAAAATTTACTATGATACTGTTACTAATATTTATTATTTTTACTTAAGTGTTGGTTTTTCTTCGACTATTGTGAATCAGGTTTCGACCAGTTGATTTTGTTAAATAGTTATGTTTTTCTACTGGTCCTGAGTGGCAAAATAAAACAAAATGATAGAAAAAATAAATTAATTGATACCTTATAAATAAACCGATAGCTAAAAAATAAGGAAAGGTGCAATTTAGAATTTTCATTACACGAATTTTGTTTTATTGATTTGACCAAACAACAATAAATATCATGTAAAAATGGTTTGGAATAACTTTTGGTTACCTCCGAACAAATAATGTTGAGAGACTACCTGCAAATAGAACTAAAGGTCGGAAGGAATGAAAATTGCTCCTGGCGTGGTCATCTATACCTGTAAGGTCGCACAGAGGCAGTCAAATGCAAGTTAGTCCGTTAAGCTCTGTTCTTCAGTGAGGCGGCTTGAAATACGCCCGACTCCAGAGGGGCGACCTTGTATTATGTAAAGGGGGTGAAACATATCTTAATTCGAAGAAGAATGAAATTTCAGAATGGTGATTCACCTGGTTCACTTTAGAAATGACGCCTCGACTATAAGTTCTTCAAGACTTATTTCCGTGTCAGACTTCGTATTCGACCAGGTCAGGCACACAACATGTTGTTGATGGCATAGGCTTTTAGAGCAGTTAAAGCTATGATTTCTAGAGGTATCCGTGAATTATCGAAGCGCTGAAATACTTCTGTTGCACACCAAGAGGACTGCATGTGAAAAATATACGAGAGAAAGCCTTTGGTATTCAAGGAATTACGATGTAAAAAATATATATTGTAAGGTTTTCATCTGACTCACCCTCGTATTTACTTCCTTAGAGAAAAAACTTTTATTCTTGACTAATTGATGATTGCTCTTTTCATCCTGTTCCCTATATCGCAGGTATGCGTAGTTATCTGGATTTACTGCGCTCTGATGTCTGGACCGCCGCTCTTCGGGTGGAGCCGATACGTCGCCGAAGGATTCCTCACATCCTGTTCCTGGGACTACCTCTCCAGGAACCCAGCCAATAGAGCTTACTACGTGTACCTGCTCACTCTCGGCTTCGTGATCCCCGTCGGAGTCATAGCTTACTGCTACGCCTTCATCCTGGCCGCCATCCGGGCCCACGGGAAGGAGATGGCGGCGGTCAAGGGAATGATGGCCAGCGGGTCGCCGCCCTCCATCGGGAACGTGGCCGGAGGCGGGACGAGCATTAGCTGCAGATCGCACTATTACTACCACGCCAACCACCACTCCCCACACCAGCACTGCCAGGCCCCTCACAGGACCGGCCAGAGGCACGTCAGCTCCAACACGAGCGCCACGCCCACGACCAGCCACCCCAACCACCACCGCACCGCCAGCCACCGCTCCGGGGCCCGCTCTTCCAACGCGGTGCGGACCGCCGAGGTGATCCTGACCCTGGTCCTCCTCTTCCTGATCTCGTGGACCCCTTACACGGTCGTCAGCATGATAGGCCAGTTCGGGGACGTGGAGAGGGTGACCCCGTGGGCGGCCACGCTGCCGGCCATCTTCGCCAAGGCCTCGGTCATCTACAACCCCATAGTGTACGGCCTGTCCCACCCGCACTTTCGGTCATCCGTCCGGCAGTACCTGTCGGCTTGCACGACGGCTGCGAGTGCCGGCCACGGGACCACGGCCTCCTTCATGCGCCGCCACTCCCCGCAGGCGCCGATGAAGAGGAAGGCGGAGGCGGCTGCGACGATCGCCGAGGTCGCATCGCCCGCCCCCTCCGTCGTGTCCGCCCCGCCGGCCGCAATCATGGTCAGCGACTGCGAGGCGGACTCCGAGATGAAGAGGAGGTAAGTCCACTTCCATTCGACGTCCCACCCGCTCGCCCGAGAGCCTAGTGTTGGGCCGCAGGAGGGCTTCGGAGAGGCCATCCATTTTCGCACGTCACCGAGGCCCTAAGTTACGAGCTGCGGGACGCTCTCAGCGCCCAAGGGGTCGCTGCTGACCAGAGTATAGGGGGACACATGGAAGACTTGAGCGTAAATTTCCCTGAGAAAAGATTTGCTTTTCTAAAATGCCAAATTACAAGTGCCAATGGTTTCATTTTCACATCTTCCCTTTTCGAAAAATTGGAACTTAGAACATTTGTCACTTTACGTATTGTGTGATTGCCTGGCAATAAAGTCCCATCTCTTCCCAAGGGAGAGGTGTTCCTTTCATTAAATGTGGGCAGTTTTAATTTCTTTATAGATTTCCAGGAGACCTACCATCAATATGAATGATGAACTGTGCAGAGAATCCATGGTATTTGTCGATGAAAATTGCACGTCTCCCGTGCATGCAGGCTGCCTGCATCTGCGGGAGAACACTGCGACCATAATTGTTGTCTATTTTTATAGTTATCATCGCGACTAAGTGTGGACTCATCCATTTAAATCTCTATGGAAGTGTCTTTCCTTCAAGTGATTCCCACTGTGTTTTGATAAGAGCTAACTTCCCCCGTCTGGGACGCATTACACCGCAGCGTTCCCACTCGACGGAGAAGATGAATGAATATGACCCAAAAGCATTTAATGTCTACATTTGCTAACAAGACCTCTCCGCACTCAGACCTAAGTGTATCGCACACATTTTGCTTCTCCAGAATTCGCATTCGTACTCACGCTGGAGCATCATTAGAAGTCCTATAAAAGGCATACTTTAGCCGAGCCAGGGTAATGGGTTTTAATGCAATCCAACAAGAGTCAACTCCATGCTTTGGTTCAAAGGGAAGAGAATATCATTAGATTTGAGCAAACTTCAAGCGAGTGCACTCAGATTGAGATTCCATTTATTATTTCATTGCAAAGGCGTGCGAGCTTCGTTCATGAATACCGTTCATTACTGTACTTGTATTTTGCATCACCGTGTGAAGATTCTTCTCATTTTATCGCACGTCGTCATATCGAACACGGTGTTTCAAAATTTTTCGTGCGGATAATTCATGGAATCTTATCTAAGAGTTGAAGGTAGGAATATATGGTGAATTTTAAACATAACTCTAGGCGTTTCACTTTGTCAAGTTTAAATATCACGGCGGGGGGAGGAGGGTCTTTGAAATAGGCATTGAAACAATTAGGAAATGGATTTTTCATCTCTCTTAAGGGTTAACCAAATACTCCCTTGGGAAATATCCTCTCAAATACCTTTGGAGTAGCATTTCTCTTACAATTGCGCGAGATTTCTCTGGCATAATCGCATTAATTTATTGATTTCTGCTCGGGAAATTCGGCCCCATGGATTTCACTTTTTCCTCGGGCGCGCGTTCGTGTTACGCTTTAAGGGAATCAAGAGAACAACATGCTAGTCAATGAGACTCTTTAAATTCAGCATTTGCATACAAACATCAAGGAATTCCTCCTCCTATCCTCCGTGGATTTTACTACCTTGTAGTCATATGAAGGTTTCGCAGGTTTTAAAACACCACCACCTTCCTGTGTGTGTGGGTGGGTGTTTTCCTGAAGGATTTTTTCTTCAGGAATGTCAGTTTGCATTCCTTATGCTTTTCCCACAGTGGATATATCCAATTAAACTCCAACCATTTGTTTTTCTCAATGTAGTATTTGTTTTATTTATCATTATTTTTTTAATATATTTTATTTCGCATTTTCGGATAATTACTGTATAAATATCTACACTCATTGTTGTAATGATTGTTGAAGTGTTTATGTATGCAAACAACGAGGGGTTTGGTGGAAAAGGTGATAATCTATTTTATCTCATTCTGGTCCCAATAAAGACTTTTTATTATTATTATTATTATTATTATTATTAGTATTATTATTATTAGTATTATTATTATTAGTATTATTATTATTATTATTATTATTATTATTATTATTATTATTATTATTATTATTATTATTATTATCATGTTTGTTCCAAGTTTAAATTTTCGGCCTCGTCCTTTTTCTCTCCCAATTCCGATTTCTCCGTCGCCTATCCTTCCATATCAGCGATTGCAAAACAATTCGGAGCTCAAAGGAAAATTTTGAATCCCGGGGACGACCAACATGAATTTCATATTTAAAAAAAAGGTGCTAACTTATCTAAAATGTCTATCATTAAAGTTCCGTTTCATTAATATGAAAAGGTTATCACATTAATTAATTTAATTAATTTTAATCACACAATTCTTGTAAAACTTAACTGTAACAACTTTCCCAGCGTAATAATTGCTGCTGCTTGTTTAAGATATCTCCTCGAACCACCCGGCGCTGCTGCAGCTGACAACGCGGGGTGGCCCCGAGAATTGCATTCACCATCCCCTCCTCCCCCCGGGTTGCGGAGAAAAGATCTCCCATCATTTCTCAAAGCGATGTCAAGTTTAACAGGACGGGCATGATGCTATTGCCGTGCGCGAGACAGCACTAGTCAATTTCTCTTCACGCGTCCTGGAATGAAAATACTCCTACGTTTCTAGGTGGAAAAAAAATGTTTCAAGATTTCTTTCGAAGAGCTCAACACTTTTATATGACGTAAATCCAGTTTAGAAGGGAGCATGAGGAGATCTCAAGAACTTAAGTAAAATGGCTTGAGAATACTTCCTCTTTGACGTCGAGAGAGCTTTTTCATGCGAGAGGAAGTTAAATGAAAATGGCCGACCTTTTAAATTCCACGTGCAGTGTACACAAACATGCATGACGCTAAATTTGGAACAGCTCGGGACGAAGCGAACGCTGTGACTCTAAATGATTTCACCATTTAAAGCCCCGTTCATGGTGTGATCACCGTCTGCTAACAGTTATTATTTTATTTGAATATACCCTGCAAGCCACCCCAAGGGTGTGTGGCAGGGAGTGAATACACACCAGAATAATTTAACCCGAACATGACCCTACCGCAATCAAGCAATGTTATTATGATCCCCTATCGTTCATGAAAAAAATGACATCTTAAATCCATCTGCTCTACCCTTAATCTCCTTAATTTTACTGGCACGATTTCTCCTACTGCAGTACGATGGAGGTAATAATAACGTTTTATTCCATTGCATGAGTTTCAATTTCGGACATCAGTTGACCGGCACGATTTGGTAAGCTATCGGAGACATTCGGTGAGATAGTAGTGAAGATGCTTTGAAAGAAGGAATTTAATAAGTTAGCCTTTTCCAAACTGCTAGCTACCCTTTCACCTTTATCATTTTTGAGTGAATTAACTGTTGACTTATTTCCCTGAACTTCTCTCGGGAAATGGGAAGATCGCGCATATCAAACGTGCAAAGTGGTTTCATTGACGAGCGTGGCTTGGACACAACTTCAACTTGAGACAAATTTCCCAGATTTTTCCCTAAGACTTCCATCACGTTAGCTTAATTGGTTTACGGTGGTCTCCGTAATCCTGAGGATAAAGCAGCTTTAGCAGATGATCTAAATGCTATACAACGCTGGTGCGACACATGAAAATTAGATATTAAACTTTAAAAAATAGGTAGTGATACATTTTTGGAAAAAAATCAATTCCCTCCCGAACGCCTACTGCGTCGGAAACACCAAAATGGAATGTGTAGACTCAATTAAATACCAAGGGGTTACCCTCAATAACGATCTCTCCTGGATGAAACATATAGTATATCTCGACAAGCGTACAAAAATTAGGATTTATTAGAAGAATGTTAGGGAATTGCGATGAAAGGATTAAAGAGAAGAAATATTATCTTTCGCTCGTAATGTCTCATTTAGAATATTTTTCTGCTAGTTTATGGTATACTCACGAAGTTGGATTGTTTGTCGAATTGGATCGCGTGCAGCGTAGAGGAGATAGATTATTGAAATGTTTTTACGACAAACTGAGAAGCGTATGAAAATTATTAGAGGTTATAGCTGTTGGTGGGGAATCATTCAATGGAGCGAATGTCAAACTACTTTTTAAATCCCTTTCATAAGTTGGAAGGAGGTCTCTTTTGCAGTGATTTCGAACATTTATTATTATCTACATCGTACTAAAGTGGGATAGATCATGCCATTAAGGCCAGAGAGATTAAGTGTAGAACAGATAGATTTAAGATGTCATTTTTTTCACGATACAGGATCGGAATAACATTGTCGGACCACGGTAGGTGTCATATTCGGGTAAAAATTAGTCTAGTGTGTACTCATTCCCTGCCACACGCCCTACCGGTAACCTGCATGGCACTAAAATATCTATCTATATCTAAATATTCGCCCTCAAAAAAGTAACATTTTCAATTTCTTCTTCCAGGATGGTATCCGACATCCTTCGCGGCAAGCACCGGAGGTACAGGAAGCGCCGGCCCGTAACCGGCTCCCCTACACCCTCGCGCCGCAGCAACCGACTGCACCACGTCCACTTCCGGTATCATTCGGGGGAGTTCCTGAGCGAGCCGGACAGCCACCAGGTGACCCTGCTCATCGACCGGCCGCGGGAGAGCGAGCAGGAATGGTGCGCCAACGGCACCGTGCATCGCCGACTGACCGTCTCCCATGGGGGAGACGAGCGGGACCGCCTCAACCGGGACGAGGTGCCCTCGCAGCTGAGGGCGTCACGGCGACGGGCCAGCTGCTCGCGCGCCGTGTGCGTTGTCTACGAGGGGAACCACGTGTGCTGCCTGGCTGGCCGGGGGGCCGATGGCGCATCCCACCCCAAGGACGGGGAGGCCGCCTCCACCACCTCGAAGAGTGAGTCCGAACGGTCCCTCCCACCCCATTCACTTCACCTCTGACTTCACTAAGCAGTCGCCTCGATTTCATATCCGCCGGAAAATGTGCGAATCGAAAGCGTCGGAAGGGAAACTAAAGTGCTTGGAAAATATATATATATATATATATATATATATATATATATATAACCTTCCTAGTAACCATCCTGTCGAAATTTTTATACGTCTCCTTATCGAAAAAGTTTCCAATCAATCCTTCAGAAAACATCTCAGACCGAAAAATAACCTCTCCATGAACGAACGTCATGCCCTAAAAACCCTACAGTCCAATCCTAACATCGTTGTTACCTCCGCCGATAAAGGCTCCTCTGTTGTAATTCTAAACACCAATGATTATATTTCCAAAGCCCTCGCTCACCTGAACGATACATCCACCTATACCACTCTAACCAAAAACCCATCACAAACTTTCCAAACCGAAATTCGGTCTTTTCTCCTCCACTCCGGACCAGAAGAAGGCCTCACCTCCCAAGACATATCCCTACTTTCACCCCCAAACCCCAGAACACCCCAGTTTTATCTCCTCCCAAAAATACACAAACCCAACATCCCCTGTCGTCCTATAGTTTCCAGTTACAATTCTCCCACCGAAAGAATCTCCGCATTCCTTGACCACCACCTACAACCACTTGTACTCTCCATGCCCTCCACGAAATACACACACCACTTCCTCAACCGCCTAAATTCTGTCTCTATTCCCTCCACACCCAACCTACTTATGGCCACCATCGACCTCACTTTATACTTCTATTCCCCATGCAGTAGGTTTATCCTCCCTCCGGCATTATCTTTCTCTACGCCCCCTACCCCAGCGCCCCTCAACGGAATTTCTCCTCAATCTTGCCACTTTCGTCCTAACTAAAAATGCATTCACTTTCCAAAATTGTTTTTACCTACAGACAAAAGGCACAGCGATGGGAACGAGGATGGCACCATCATACGCCAATCTCTTCATGGGCCATCTCGAAGAGACTTTCCTGTCACAGCAACCCCTTCAACCTCTTTTCTGGGTCCGCTACATAGACGATATTTTTATTCTCTGGACACATGGCTCTGATTCTCTCAACAATTTCTTATCCGCTTTAAATTCATCTTTCACTGTTAAATTCACCTCTTCCATTTCAGACTCCACCATCACCTTTCTTGACACAGACATCTCACTTCAAAACAACAAATTCACTACCTCAGTACACATCAAAGCCACTAACCATCAGCAATACCTACACCACACAAGCTGTCACCCTCAACACACGAAACGCTCGATTCCTAACTCTCTCTCTATCCGCGGACACCGAATTTGCAACACCACAGCCACTCTCAACAAATACCTTGCCAATCTACACCTTGCACTCCTCAAACGCGGTTACCCAGAAAAGCTACTACGAAATAAAATCCACCGTTCCACCCGACCACACACCCCACACAATAACAAGCCCACATCTGACGCAGGACTCAACCTTTGCACCATCTATTACCCCGGATCACACAGACTGAAAACCCTCCTTAAAGAACTGTTTCCAATTTTACATGACAATGACGCGACCTCATCCTTACTACCCCAATGCCCATCTATCGCATACAGACGACCCGCCAATCTCAAAAACCTTCTGAGATCCACCAACCCTTTGGCTCCCCCCGTGACAAATTTCCCAATATTTCCCCAACTTGCAACCGCCCCCGATATAAAACCTGTCCTCTTATTATGCCTACTCCCCTCTCCCTACATCCCCTCATAGCCCCCTCACCTCGTTCCCACGCTAATTGCCTCTCAAAAAATATTATTTATCTTTTATCATGCAAGCATTGCACTTCCTTTTACATAGGTGAATGCATTACCCCCTTATCCATCCGAATGAATAATCACCGGTACTCCTGCAATTCTGCCTCACTCTCTTCTCTTCCTATCCCTTCACACGCCAATTCCCACAACCTTTCATTCGACCAGTGTTTTGCTCTAAGCATCCTAGAATGCCTACCTGATTCAGCCACCAACATAGAGGTGAGAACTCGTGAATCCGCCTACATACTATCCTTCCGTTCCTTTAAAATTCCCACCCTAAACCGCCATATTTAATTTCCCTCCCAGCATTCCCTCCACACCTCCACTCCACGCCCATAGCTCTTTCCCCTCTCCTCAGCAATAGCATATTTTCAGTCTCTCTTGAAGAAGGCCTCTGAGAGGGCCGAAAGCTCGAACAATTTACCGTGTGAGTGTTCTTTTAAATGTGTCTATTCTTTTCTATTTGTGTTATATTGTGTCAGCCCATTATATATATATATATATATATATATATATATATATATATATATATATATATATATATATATATATATATATATATAGTGGGTCGCATACATATCGCGCATAGTGGGTAAATACATATCGTCACAAATCATCCTTCGTCCATCCTTCGTCTTTGTCCTTCCGTTCACTTTCTGCTGCTGTACTATCAGTATGTATATATATATGGGTCGCGGTAGTCCATCGGGTAGAGCGTTGGACTGCTGACCGGAGGGTCCCGGGTTCGATTCCCGGGCAAGGCACTCTGGGCACCTGCAGCTCCACCCAAGCTATGTGATTTTTCGGGTACCAGAGCTTCCCGGGAAATCATAACCAACACAGGGGAAGGAACTGGCCCCCCTACCCTGATGTGTGAATTTCACACGCCGTCGGGCTTAGTACTGGGTGAACTCTACCATCACCTACTAAACCGACCTTCGGGTTGATAACTGTGTTTATAGTTTTTATGGTTATATATATATATAATAAATTGGACAACAAACAATATAGAAACACATAAAAATATCACTCACACGTTTATATACATACACACACATATATATGTCTGTTTGTGTTATATAATATATGTATATATATATATATATATATATATATATATATATATATATATATATACTACCTTGATCAAAACTTTCCCGGAATTTATTCAGAAAATTAAAAATACAAGTTTATTCATCTAAATCTATATTGTCCCCTTCAAAGTAATCCCCATCGACTGCAACACACTTATGCCAGCGCTTGATCCAATCCTCGAAACATTTTTTATATTCGGTTTTCGGTATGTCCATCAGTGCTTCCTGCGATTTTTCCATTACTTCCTCTCGGCTGCTAAAACGCGTTCCCCGTAATGGTTTTTTAACTCGATTGAACAGAAAGAAGTCACAGGGAGCCAAATCAGGTGAATTCGGTGGCTGTTGGATGGTATTTGTTGCATTTTTCGTCAAAAAATTACGAATAATGATAGCACTGTGCGACGGTGCGTTATCATGGTGCAAAATCCACGAGTTTTCTGCCCACATTTCTGGTCTCTTTCGGCGAATTGCTTCACGCAAACGTCTCATAACGCCCAAATAATACTCTTCGTTTACTGTCTGGCCTTCTGGCAAAAATTCATGATGCACTACACCGTTGTAATCCATGAAAACCGTCAGCATTGCCTTCTTTTTTGACTGAAAACGACGTGGTTTTTTTGGTCTCGGCTCATTTGGTGAACGCCATTCACTTGCCTGATGTCTGGATTGCGTGTCGTACTCATAAACCCACGTCTCGTCTCCAGTAATGATCCTTTTGATGAATGTGGGATCGGATTCAGCCTCGCAAATCATGTCTTTTGCGACGTCAACACGGTCTCTTTTTTGCATGAAATTGAGGTCTTTTGGCATGCTACACGACGGAAACCCAAATCATTAACCACAATGTCTTGGGCGGATCCATAGGCAATGTTCAAGTCCTCCGCTATTTCTCTGATGGTTAATTTGCGGTTATTGACCAACATTTCTTTTACTTTATCAATTTTTTCACCGACTTTCGATGTCGATGGTCTGCCACTGCGTTCATCATCTTCGATTGACTCACGACCACTTCTGAACCGCTCGTGCCACTGGTAAACGACCGTTTTTTTTAGAGAATCGTTGCCGAAACACTTTTCCAACATTTCCAACGTCCGTGCGCCACTAAATCCGTTTTTTACGCAAAATTTAATACAAGTTCGTTGTTGCAAATTTAAATCCATTTCTGAAATTGTAAAAAATCGCCAACACACACAGAGATAGATGTACTCTTGGCTACATAACTTTTGCAAATGTCAAGTTATGACACTAAGATTTAAAGGGAATATCAACAACAGATGTACCAATTTAACAAAAAAACAGAACTCAAATCGGAACGATGGGAGCGCCACACGGTGGTTATTCCGGGAACTTTTTGATCAAGGTAGTATATATATATATATAGATATACAATACACATATATATGTACCGACATTGTAAAAGCACTCACGAGAGGAAGATTTGCATTTGGACGGCACAATAGAACACAAAAATAAAATAGATAACACGGTAAAGGACACATTTTAGAAAGTGTTGGCTTCCCTCATTCTAGTTTACTCTTTGGAAACTTAAACCTTAACGAATAAGGTACCAACTAGAGGGTAGGAATAGTTTGTAAAAGTTTCAATTACGGAACAGTTGCAGAAAATATATGCGATGCATGAAACCCATTGGAGTCCAGTCCGTGAATCGTTCGACAGCACCTACGGGTCGTTTCAGATAACATTTTAGCCTTGGCGAAGTCGTGCGTCTGCGTTGATCAGCGAGCAAGTCACTTCGGGTGACGGTGAAGAATTTCACCGACCACCTAACATCCGGAGGACGCGACAGATTCGTTTTGGAAGAGACAAGTCTCGAGTGATGCGAGGCTGACAATGGAAGCAATAGGCAATGTCCAATTGTAACAAGATCGACAAATGATCCCTCCACGCCAATGAAACGGTAATTAATTCCTTCAACGATGGCCGTAAATATCAAAAGGATAGGCGAGTATGAATATCAGGACCGAGCACGTGGAGACCATTCTGAATCGCTTATGGGTTTGAAACGTCTTTCTCTGCATTCTATCCCTGTACCACATTGTATCTTTGACGGTTACCACTGGGGTGTGTGGCAGGGGGGTATCATAATCAGACATGCAACATTAAAAATTAAGTTTTCCCTCATTCTAGTCACAATATCTTTCTGTAAAATAATTCAAATAATGTAGATCATGATAATTACATACACAGGCGCTACGTTATCTGAGTGAGATTACACTTCTCTACGCATACGAGAGGAGCTGTTGGTAACAAAAAGGAAAATAACTAATGCTATATAAGACAAAGACAACACACTAGGCTACTAAGAATGAAAACATTACAGTACTTCAAAAATCTCCCATAGTCGCAAAATTTCGGAGTGTAAGTGGAATGCTTAATTGGCTAGAGCACTTGACCGGATATCGAGGGATCCGGGTTCGAATCCCGCCCAAGGTGAATATTTAACGCGCATACGAACTTTTCATATACGAACTTTTCCGGGAAACGGCCTTCAAAATGATGACTCCGCTATTATAGTGAGCCCATGACTGAGAACAGGCAAAATCCTTCTGGTACTTGGGGAATCGTCATTTTGCCTGAGCCCCGGATTTTTTTTCATTTTTAAAACTTAATTTTTTTTACTTTTTAGGTTTTTAGCAACTATACTCCCTGGTAAATTAAAGAATCATATACCATTTATGAATGATAATAATGCTATATCGAAGTTAAATTTATAAGAGTAGAATCGTAGAGTATGGAATATAGTAGTAAGCTCCTTCAAGAAGTCCACCAAAAACCGCCTATTAAGTTTTGATGACGTAGTTGGTGAGGGCATTCACTTTGTAGGTGAAAAGTTAATCGATCATATCCTCAGTTAAGTTATTGTTTTCAATTGGAAAACAATTTGCTCATCCTTATTCGGCCTGAAACGCTTAAGTCATAACGAGACATCATTTATTGGGAAATATTTTCTCGCATTACACTGAGTCTTTGATGCTTACCATATGCGCTCCATGCAGCATAAATTATTTATTCTTTCCCACTCTTTTGTATATTTCAACTCAAAACTTATAAAACGTAATTCTTCACACCTGCATACCTTCATTCCCGGCGAAAATCTTCAACCCTACTCTCTTCACGAAATGATCCTTTCTCTTATTTCCCTATTCTTTTTCCCTCGTTTTTAATGAATTATTTACTCCTTCAAAGTACGAAATCTTAGAATGCTGAAGAGGTTCTTTCATCGAGTGATTTTCCGTGCCAAAAAAACTTGTGGCAAGTCCGCAAGAAGACGAGGCAAATCCTCTAAACGTAAGCTTGTCATTTGAAAATCAGCCAATATGGAATGTGTATGCAGACTAGACAACCAAATTCGTCATTAATAATGAAGTTAAAATGGATGAACAAACTAAAGGATGTAAAATAAATTATTTCTAATCCAACCACGTTAATTATTTTCTGGTAAACATAACATTTTCAGGTTTAACTTTGTGAAATTCCTTCATGAGGAGGGTAAAACAATAAACTTTGCACTTCCAGATAAAGATTTAATAATTCACGACTATAGTTCTAATACTGCACATCATGATGCATCGAAATCATTATTATTTCTTCGTTATTTTCTGGCAGTTTTCTGTAGATTCATGATCTGACGATCCAAAGTAGTAACCTCATGATTATACGTACATGTAGACCAAGCACTGAATCCATTAAGTGATTTGCTCTATTGAAAATATTTAAATGTACTTTGACAATTTTGTTGGTTCTTTTCATTCATTGCATGAATGATTATGACAATATTTTTCATTTGTGAAGAATCCGATAGATTGATAGCGGAGGCTTAGAGGGTACTTAAATAAATATTTTTCTATTGCAAATTAATTGGAACTTTATGGAACTCGTAATTTATATAAATAATTACCGATTGAAAAGAAGCGAGTTAGAAATTCAACTAAAATTGTTTTTCTCTTCTCTTTCATCCTCCCAATGTAACGACAAATATCACACGGCCTCAGGCGTCATTTTTTCGGCACACGCCACAGCCCAATCACTTATACTCCAAATAAAATGGAGTAATTTATTTACCTTTACGGAAAACTAGTCGCCCAATCCCTAGAGTCGAGTTTTCATCTCTGTTTGAAACCGCACGGCTTAAGTGGCAAATAACAGCATTTGTCCACTCACGATTTTAAAAAATGAAAATTAACGGGAAAAAAATTCCGCTTCCCTCCACAGAGACATTTGTTTTTCTCAAAATGGTCACGCATCGGACATTAAAACACCGGAAAACGTGTACGCTTCAAAAATTTAAATCAGATAGATGCATAATTTCCCGTATTTTGGCGAGGAATAGGGAGGTACCTGCGTACAATATTTCCCCAGGAATTCTACATTACGCGTAATGAATCCGCATGTGTTTTGCATCCCCGCGCGTGGTAGCCGGGTGTCATGCATGTATTGCCCTTGGTGTTCGCCGTGGTATAATGCACTCGCGTCATCGGCAATGCTTCAATCGCACGGGTTCCAAATGATAGGGCACGGTCGCCAGGATGCAACCTAGTCTTCATTTATCTCACGCTCCCTGGGAGTCTGCAACGGAAGTGACTTTCTGTGGGCGCGCCGCGGTAGTCAAGCGCACGGTCGCGATTTATCCTCGAACTACACTGGCTATTAAAATTCGTGCCACGGACAATATACAACCGACTTTGAGCCTATCGTAATGCGATCTAGGTCAGCCTGCTAAGCGCCGGAATCTTCATCGAATAATCTCGAGACTGCGCCGGCAGCTATACCCAGGAGTGATGCGACAGATGATTACTCTCCAAGAGTCATTCAGGTGAATGAGATAGATTCAGATAGGAAATAAAAATCTAGTGAAATTGAGGTTATATTCAGAACGATATCTTGCCTCCACTTTTCATTACTACTGATTGGTTGTATGCAATGTCCAAGGGTTAGGTGGAAGAAGAGACTATAATTCTCAACCTCGCCCAAGACGATGAATAAACAAATAAGTAAATTACAGAATATTTACCAAGTAAGGGTATGGCGACAATGAAATTGTATGTTCGGAAAATTGCTGGTTGTAGACAACCATACAGCTTGATGTGCCTTTTAATTTCTTCGTGTTTGGTCATGGTCCTTCATTTATTAAATAGCATCTTTTGAGAGGTATTTTGTGTCTAGCAATATTGTGGAGACTTTCAATTAGAATATATCTAAATAAATATCCCGCGATTTCCCAACAAGGTGAGTGGCAGAAGGTGCAAGCACTAAATGGGATGGATAAGATATAAAGGAGAGGAAGGGTCGTTAAAGGGTTCAGAAAAGGGAACAAATATTCATTTAAAAACCCAAAAAAGATGCGCAAATCCATATGAATGCTAGCGGGCAACGTACTTCCAAACAAGCCTTAATATCATCCACTGTAAAAGTTCTTTTGAATGCGAAAAACGTGGAAATAAAAATGTAGCTCAATCACTTATACGATAGACCACCGCCATTACTTGGATAGGTATTGCAGAACTGGAAAGTAAGAATACTAAATCCGCGATAAATATGATTACGTGCAAAAATACAAGCATTAATAACTTTTTAAACATCTTATTTAACAGTATCGCTATGCATTAAGTTATTTCAGGTTGAGTGTTGAGACTGCCTTCTTTCCTGAATGTATTCCACTCTCTGATATCGCTTTTGGGCAGAAATAGCGCCTTAATCCAGACTGAAATATCGAAGGCCATGAGAAATCAAGAACAGAAACCGTGAACGGCAAATTGGCTTCCCTCTTATAATCTTCCCCGAATTCCCCACTGACAGCATTGGAGGAAAAGTGCTTGGAGATTTGTATCTGAAAAAAATAAACTCAGACAATGGCTTTGAAAAGTGTTACTTGCAAGTTTACAGATGAATCAGTCAATGGAAAGATAAATCATTATTATTTATATGAAGTATATATGCAATAATTTGTAAAAATTAATTATAATAAATATAATATTGCCAGAGAAGTGCTGGTTGTAATTACATGATATTTCCATAAAGTGACCTCCGTTTGCGTGTAGCGAGCGAAGTAGTGGGGGAGAGCCGAATGTTTACTGTATTGACACAAGCACCCACTAGGGCAGTACGCCTCGAGCTGCAGTGTCTACCGCGCCTCATATCGTTTGTTTACAATGACGCATCAAAATGACCAATACAATGGCAAATCCCGCCAAATGTAAAATCAGTTTAGTTGCGAGTAAGTTCGTATAGTTCGTATAAGGTCTACTCTATATCAGGTCCCTCTTCATCTCTGAGTACTTCCTTCCTCCCTTCATCCCGTCCAACATCCCTACCCTGTTCCTTCCCTTTCCTCGTTTGCCTAACATTCTCCCCTTTATTACAGTCTTCAAAATCCCACTTCCGTTCAAGACGCCCTTCATCCACTTTTCCTGCCTCCAAAGGATTTCTCCCAACAAACCCCTCTCTTCGCCCACCATACCAAGTACTTCCTCATTTGTTTTCTTCTCGATTCATTTAACCTTCTCCATTCTTCTCCACACCCGCATTTCAAAATTAATTTTTTATATAGTTCAAACAACATTCAATATTCCTACTACAGCTATACTGACATTTTTCCGTGGGTGAAAATGATAATGGTCAATATAAGCCGCCCTCTTACCAAAATTTAACTGTAGAATTGAAGGAGAAACAATTTCTCTCTTCCCTCTCCTCCATTTTAAACAGTTTGCCCGATGCCTTTTCTCGAACGTACGTAACTTTGCCCTTCAATAATTTTCTGTGTGAGAACATTTTCGAACGTAAAGATCACTTTGGTAGAAAGACTTACAATGTTCGCTCCTCTTCCAGATGCAAAGATCAAATGCCTTTACAAATGACATAGCCTTGAGCTATGAAGGCGTGAGCTCGGAAGCAGTGCAAAATAATATAAATCAAGGTTTAAGTATTCCTAGAAAATGGTTAATTGTGAACAAATTGCAGCTGAGTGATAAAAAGTCTCTACTTTTCAGTATTAATAATCATTTCACTACCAATTGTAATTTTCGGGATAATTCAGCCTAGAGTACGGAACTGGCCAGCAAAAATTGCGCAATACTAGTATTATTATTAGGTAATCTACCGGTTAAGGTAGGTTTTTGAATGGACATAATTACTAATTAAAAATAATTTGTAACCCCAAGCAAAACACAACATCCTACTCTACATCAGGTCCCTCTTCATCTCTGTCTACTTCCTTCCTCCCTTCATCCCGTCCAACATCCCTATCCTGTTCCTTCCCTTTTCTCGTTTGCCTGACATTCTCCCCTCAATTACAGTCTTCAACTTCCCACTACCGATCAATACGCCATTCATTCACTTTTCCTGCCTCCATAGGATTGCTCCCAACAAACCCCTCTCTTCGCCCACCATACCAAGTACTTCCTCGTTTGTTTTCTGCTCTTTCCATTTCACCTTCTCCATTCTTCTCCACACCCACATTTCAAAAGCCTCCAGTCTACGTATATCCTCCTGCTAGTACTACTAGTACTTGGATTCAAATTTCTTTAGCTAGCAATACTAGTACTTGGAGTCAAATTTCTTTCGGAATTTTGATCTCGCATGTTGTTCCAGATGATAGATCTCCTAGAACAGCGACGTCAATTCCGTAAGAATCATGAACCCAGAAACGAGATTTCTTTGATACTGACATATCAACTACACTGGACCTGTTTCTCTGTACTAATATTTAAGAATCATCCTTGATAAGTTATTGAAATAACACAAACGTGTTAACATCTGAATTAAAATATTGAAAACCTAGACTTTACTTGATCTACTGCTTAAGAATTTACATTTAGCGTGGAGGAGCTAGATTTTGAAAACGTTGTCATGATCAACTAAGCAGTGGATCAAAATTAATAGGGGAGCTAGGTCGGGAATCACTCACGGAGCGTAGGTTAAATTAAAGATTAAATCAGTTGCATTAATTGGAAGGATATCTCATTGGTTACAATGTTTAAAATGTATTATTAGCCCCATCGTACCACGGTAGGAGAGATCATGTCAATAAAATTAGAGAGATTAAGTGTAGAGCAGATAGATTTAAGATGTAATTTTTCCACGAACGATAAGGAGTCAGAATAATGTCGTCCGACCGCGCAAGGGAGGGTAAGTGTTTTTGGTCAAAAGTAGTCTGGTCTAAATCACCCTCTGCCATTCACCCCAGCGGTGACTTTCAGGGTACTATTTAAATATAAAATAAATTATAATATGGAAATATCTAATATGAAATATTATGTTATTTTTAGTGCCATATATTGTGTACTTGTGATTTGAAATATTTTGTGATTTTATTTGCTGAGGAGGTGCTTATCTAAAAAGGGTAGAATCATTTCTCATAGGATTTGAATGCTTATAGAGTCGCTTTGCTACTCTATATTGCTACGGGCACTGCCATTAATCATTTGTATGTATACAACATAATGTACATGTGTATGTTTCTTAAGTCTGTCTTTACTCGTCATATTCCGGAAGTAAAAATTACATACTTAAGAAATAATTTTAAACATGCTTTGCCCGAAGCCCTCAAAGGGCCGAAAGAAGTCAATTTATTTTATCCAAAAATATTGTTAATGTGTGGGTGCGTGTTTGTGCGTGTGTGTGTGTGCATTGTGTGCGTGTGTGTTTGTGCGTGTATGCGCGTGCGTGTGTGTGTGTATAAATGGAATAAGCTGATTTTGTTATTATTTCTTTTCTTATTTCAGGTCTTTGGGAAATGAATTCATTTTTGTGACATAAGGATGTCGAGCTAAAATGGCTCGGCGGCGGGCGAAGAGCATCTGAAGGTTCGGACACCCTCTACGGACGTCCTCTTCCCGTGTCCATCGCAGTCGCAAAATGTTGATAAACAGTAACAGAGGATGAATTTTCTCCTTTTCACCTAAATGAAACAAAAGAGAAGAACAAAAAAAAACATTCGCAGTAGTATCTCGTTTGTTCGTGTGCAGAGGGGTCAATTGGAAGAAAATCGAATGCCAATCAAGATTTTAAGGAGCTAACATGAATTTAAATGTTTATTGTGTATCTTTTTAAATGTGTACCGTGTCAAATGAGCTCTCTCCAAGACCAAGTTATTTTCGACTGCCACTGTCTTTTGAAGAACATTAAGTGGTTAATTCTCGTTTCATGTTCCCTTTGGAAATGCTGGTGAATCAACACGCAAGCGATGAAGAGAATGACTTCGAATATTTCGGAAACCGTGCCGTATTGATGTCATACGTACTTCTTAAAAGAATAAGTTTGGTAACATTCGTGCATCTTCATCTTTTGGACCAAATGTTTATGATTTTTCTTACGGCCTATTTTCTACTTAAATAATTTATGACACAAGCATAAAAAATAAGGTTGAAATTACTTTTTTGAAATTTTTCGATTCCTAAACATTAACGTCGGTAGATAATTTTTCCACTTTTGCGTATTTAAAAAAAATTATTATTAGAAGAGGTATGGAAATGAATAGGAGAGTGGTAGTCACTCGTAGTCATACTAGAAGGAAAGAATATTTTCTTACAACCTATCACATTACAAGAGTTCCGATCGCGACCATCATCGAATCACGAGCTTTTTTTAAAACAGATATTTTTGGTGTCCATCGCATTATCTACAGGGAAGCCAAAGTGTTTAGCTAGTTCTCCGCAAACCCAAATATATGGCCATTCCATTTAACTTGTATGTAAAGTAGAGATGTTAATTTTATTTGAACTGTCTTCAAAATTGGCTTTGATTTTTTATATCTAAGTGTCAAAAAACACAAAATTACAAAAAAGAGTGCATCTCAATGACAGTTCTCCAAAATGCAACTGTTCCGAAGACAATAATTGTTATTCTCATCAACGTGTTTCATTACATGGCTTTCGAAACTATGTGCGTCGTTTGGCATGTTTGTATTAGTAAAAATTCGTCATTTAAGTCATTAATCCCTTTATTCGTGAGGAAAGTGCCACGAAATTTAAAGCATCAGGATTTATTTGAGTGATAGAGTTTCACGCAATGCTTTTACCTTTCTTACATGAGTAATATTGAAAAACTTTGGATCGGCAAGTGCGATGCATTTATGAATGCATCGTTGCTCGCAGTTTGATATAACCGACGGCCTTAAAGGGTTATGCAGGAATACCCTTGGATCATTGCAGCAAAAATGTGACTAGAAGGAGCCTTATGATAACATACCTTGCACAGCGAATTAAATAGGGAACAATATTGCAGGTTTAAAATATGGCCCTTGAGTTTTCTTTGAAAACATGAGTCGAATACATAAAAAGCGCATTTGAAGATGAATACGATCAAATTCCCAAAAACTAATGTTTATTTTGGTAAGCATTTTGGTTACATTCCTCTGGAAACTGTGATATTTTCTGTAAAGAATCCAGCTGCGTATTTAACAATCTAACTGACCACAATCTTATTTGGCATGAGTGAGCAACATTTAAAATAATTTAACAAAAGCACTAAACATTGAGAAATGGAAATATAATTGGAATAAACATGAGCTAACATAACTTAAAATTAAACTTATTTATTTCATCACTATTTTCCAATGGCTCTATTTCTTCATCAAAGATCTAAAATTATTTTAATATCGTGTGAAAGTGTCAAAGCAGTATTGAAATGGAGAACCCGAATTATATTTCTGGAGTAGGTGCGTATTGCGGAAAATTGAGAATTAAGTGGTAATAATAAAAATATTTCCCACTTGTATTATTGGAATAAAACTATTGAATTAACATAAATTAAAATTAAGATTCTGTCGTCAAGGGTATTCATATCAAAATATTCTATGGGCGAATATTTTGATAAGAATGTACATCGTGGCATTAAAAATATGCCCTTAAATGTGAGCATATAAACCAAAGACAAGCCTATTTATTTTTACAAGTTCGTGCTCCCAAAATTAATTTAGCAACCACAACTTCTTCAAAACCTTTTGATGCTAAAGACTTCAGAAAAATAAATGCCCTATATAAAAATTGAGGTAATGTTTAATACTTTTCCTTTTCAATCGTGTTTTTATTATTATAAAAACGCACAAGTGATCCAGTACACTTATTTATAAAAAAAACCATTAGTCGTGCCAGTATATAGCTTCTCTCTAATAAGTATTTTAATTAAAAAAGCTATTTTTTTATTCCTTTTTAAATAAGATGATTAAGGTCAAAACTTCGATCAATAAAACGGAGCTTCTTTTTCCATTGATAATAAATAATCGTTTTACTATTACAATTATCCGAACGTGAATCAAATTTTTTTGCATTAATTATACGATTATCTCAAAATAATCCTAGTGAATCGTTAAATCGAGAAATGAATTTATATTTTGCCAATGGATGTTGTCTTGTCACTCGTAGCGAGTTCTAATTTGATTTATTTCCGAGCCCGCTAGACTTATTTTTGCGTTTTTTTCACTCTTATTAATTAAGCGCTAATCAAAATGCTAAAATTGCTGTGACAATTAATTTGCTCTCATGAGTGATAGAAATACGGTATCCGATATGTGCAATTTTATATTACCGCGTTGCTTTTTCCTCGTTACGAATACGGAATAAATACTCTAAATTCATTTAAACGAGTTTATTTTTGTACGCATTAGCAATTGTATTGCGGACGCATAATTTTGCACATGACGTATTTGCCTTTGAGATAACTGATGATGAAGTCGGTTGTCGTGAGAATCTAAAGATTGTGCTTTGCCTTAGAAGAACGCATAAGGCATCGATTCCAAGTAAGCATTTTTAAGTTAAACGTTTCAGAAATGGCAGTCATGTTGTCTATTCTCTGAATAGCATTCTCTCTCTCTCTCTCTCTGACGATTGTGCTCAAATAGTTACTTCTGTGATTGCTCGAGTGCGCGGGTAAATTCGATGAGAGGAGCACATGGTTTGTTGGAGTAATAGGTAACCTCATGAAAGGAAGTGTACAACATATATTCCTCAGCTTACTTTGTTTTCCATTGCTAAAAAAAAACTGGTCAAAATTTAGGCTAACCTGATGTAGTTCCTATTTTCATTTACATTGCGTTTTCATCCGCTTGAGTTAATTCCAATTGAATTTAAATGTGTATTCTTGAGAATCGCAAACGTAGGAAGGCATTTATACAAAGATAATGCCATAGACTACTTTCCATTAAGGAGATCAAAAGATAGGACAAGTGAAAACGATCGTTTCCATCGCGTGAAAAAACATATAGTGAATGTGATGCAATGTTGTGATATGGTGGACTTATTTACTGTTTTATATTTATAATAAAAAAACTGAGACTGTTTATTCGACAAACTTTTCGTCTAATTGAAGAAGTCGTGAAATAACAAAGATGATGTAGCGTGTGGGACGTCTTAAAGGAAGCATTAGTACGACATTTGTCAGGATTATTGATTCCGTTGAAGGACTACAATAGCATCATAGCGTAATCCGACGCATGAGCGAAAAGAAATTGCGTAATTTGGAAGCGAAGGTTGCATTTATTTTTTCAATTGTCTGCGCAACAGAGTGGGTGAGCAATTAGTAGTGGGAAAAAAATTTTTGACATGCATGAAAATACAAAGTACGAGTTACTCGTACTTCAATTCATAACAATGAGCTTGGCGTTTTTCCTTTACTGTTTTTTATAAATTATATGAACGTGTTAACATAGATAAGATACCTTGTTCAACAACCCCAAATGGCAATGATAAATGAATGTAAGCCCCTTTTGTGATTCGTCCACTTCCCTCCTGTGATTATTATGATGTCTGTCACCTGTAAAGATGAAGAATAAAAAGATAATTTATGTTGTAAAACCTTTCGATTTTTTGTCTCACGGGGAATACTAAAATATTCGTCAGAAGATGAACAGCACACGTCGAAGATTTGAAATCATTATGAATTTTTATTACCCGTCTCTCTGTCGCATACTCCCAAATGTGTGCGCCTACCCATCTCTTTAAACCCATGACTCCCAAACCTCAAGAATGCTTGCAAAATAGAATTCATCTTTAAAATTGTATTCCTTTTCAAATCATTAAAACTGTGTGAAATGCAGCACCCGGCGAAAAAGGAAAAAAATCTAAATCTCCGCGACGGATCGCCTAGGCGTTAAATGTCTCCCATGCTGCCTTTCGACTTGCGCTGATCCACAGATAAGCGTTTCCCATCTCCTTGATGCACGCAACTTCAACGGCGGGAGGGATTTTAGACTAGGCAACCTTTTTACGAAGCAAAGCAGACTGGCGGTCTTCCAATTAAAACCTGCGCATCAATCCTTCGCACGCCATCCTTGAATTTCGAGTGAGTGAGAAAACAGCGTGAAATTGGCTTTGCATCCATCAAAGAGAACTATCGCCAAAAATGCAAGTTCTCAATGTCGATTTTCCAAATACGAGAAAACGCAAACGCTGATTGTTTGTACTGAATTCAGAAAAATTAAAGGTGGATTTTGAATATTTATTCTGTTTGAATCGCAACATCAAACCGTCTAATAGCGTCATTTTTTCCAAATGACTTTTCTAGGTCTATAAAGGTCACACATGTATTTAATCTCTATTTTCCTATCCAAAATCTGTAATAGTGCGAATGTCTTTTCTTTGGGTCCACTTCTTGTCCTAAATCCAAACTCATTATCTCCTAAATTTCGGTCATTTTTTAGTATTTTTTTTCATTAAGTTCAATTTAATATTTTATATGTTTGAAAGAATTGATATTGTTCCATAATAATAGTAGTCTGTTGCGTTGCCTTTCTTGGGGATTGTAATTGTTTTACTATAATTAAAATCTTCAAGTACCTTCCCCGTTTCATAACATTGGTTTATAATAGGTTGTTGATGACTATGTTAGCGACAGAATGTCCGGTAATCCAGGTAGAGAGAAAAAAGTCACATTTTGGACGGCATGAAGCTTGGCAGATAATATAGAGAAATAGTTTATTTGTACTGTAAGTTTTTAAGTGTTGTGCTGGGCGGGGCTTAGAATCGTAGCACCTTTTAGCCTTTAAGCCATAAGAAAACATGCATTTGATGCTAAACACTGCTTAAAACCCAACGACAATGAGTTGAAGTTTTCAGGAACCATCCAATACGTCTTAATCGGTGAGAAATACTCGGACCGGATGTCAGCTGACTGTACCGTAAAGTTACTGCTGGCAAAATTCGTATGCACCCATATCCAACGAAGGGATTTCATAAGACAAATGTAATAAGATGCTGATCTTTCGGTCAACTGCCTGACAACCGTGTGGGTGAGTGAAGCCCTTGGCGCGTGTGCAGAGTGGCACACCGTCGTCGATCTATTTGACAGATTCAGGCGAGATGTAGTGGAAGTTCGTCTGCAAATTTGTTTTCTCACAATTTATAAAATTATTGACATCTGCGTTGAACGGATCTCGTCACACACCAAACGCTCTCTACAAAGGCACTCTTCCCCCAACGATGGCCAAAATATCTGACTGAAGAACGTGATTCTTCAGCAGTGTTTTTGTTGGCAGTGGGAGCATACCTCTGGACGGTGACCAGTTCCGTGGCGATCGCGGATTACGGAGGATGGAGAAAGTGAGCGAGCAGTTTCGACACCCACGGTCGGCATCACGGCCGAGTGATGATAGGTGAATCGATCGCCTTCGTTCCTGACCCACATTTTCCGTGTAGTTCACGGGGCACCCAAGGCCCTGGAGGAGGAAGATGGGGGAGGGGGGGGGGGAGGGGGGTTGATCAAAGAGGGGTTGGTTAAGGTGAGGGCTCCCAGGATGTTTCCGAGGGCGCAAGTAGGGCACGAATCATTGATGTCGCTCATTTAATCGCGCGATTGCTATGAAATTAAGACTAATCTCCTCTTGCTAAACCTAGAGAGAGTAAAAATAGTGCATTTTGTTTACTAGGCAAATAGCGATCGTGAAATTTATCTCTAAGACTCGGACGGAAATATTAGCAATATAGGCAAGACTAGAACTAAAACAAAGATTGTATGAAAATCAATACCAAATGACATAAGAAATGTTTTTTTGCAGGCATGGTATTGCATATAAAAAACGTAAAAATATCTTCTGATAATTTAACTGACCCAATTTTAAAATTAATAATATTTTACATTTTTACTATGCGTGGGTACTTCAGGGATTAGACGGCTATGGTTTCAAGAGGGTACTTCCATTTTTTTAAATCAGTTTGAAAATATAACCCTATACTTTTGCTCGTCGGAAGCTACTGGACCAAAAGTGTGGCGATGGGATCACGAATAGTCACCGCTGAATGGACACTTGAGTCTCCCAAGAGCCCAATTATCTTGAGCTGGCACAAAACCTCAAACCCAACGGATTTTCTATTACTCGCGATCTTTGGATTTGCAGGCAGACACTCGGCCAATCCCGGACGAACAAGACTCGTCATGTCTGGACTTATTATAAGGCACAATAATTGCGTTAAGGGCTGACCCTCAATCGTTGGAGCTGATCAATACCAAATCGGAGTTGATGTGGTGTGATTGTTATGAATGTAAGAGCCATTACATCTTCAGCTATGTCCTTTTTTTAAGTCTTCAAGGTATTATGATTTCATGCTCTTCGGCCTTAAAATATTAACTGCCAATTTTTATGGTGCCTCTCAAGTGCTGTGGTCTGCTTTTCCATGAATTCATAATGAATATGCCATAGGAGAATTATAACACCTAACCCATTCCCAATATTCTCAATTCCAACTCCTGATGGGTGTCACTGTTTTAATTGTAATGTTTTCCCAGGGTCTCAGACGGAAACACCGGCATCATGTTCCTCGTATACCAATTAGTATTATTAATATTACCTCCTTGATAAGGCAAAGGTACTATCGGTTTTATATCGCTAGCAGGTAGGTATTCTTTTTCTTCGTAATCTGTGCTGTGCCACGGGTCAAGTAAGGCGTGCTTTACTAAGTTTGAGAGTCAGTATCTAATATTTCCGCTTAACATTTGACGACTCTTGTCCCAAACAATCGCATCTGGGCCACATCAACACATGACCTTCAAGCAACCCTTACGCAAGGTAATGGGAAGATAATGATTAATATTCTGCAGTAAACCTTATCTTTTTTCACATGACTGTCTCTAGACTTTGTTAATGTTAGAAGATTCCTGTGCAGTGCAGTCGTTATTGATACGAAAGTGGGTATTCAGAGGCAGTCCTCTCCTTTTTTTTAAGCCTTGGCCGCCTCTGAGCTCAGCAACCTCTCGAGACCAGCAAGTAAGCCAACTTCCTTCCTCATTATTTCTTAATTGTACCAACTTTCCTTCACTGCTGCCATATGTAGACTATTTTTAGACAAGAGCGACTCGGAGTTCAATATGGACCCCAGTACATAAAAGTGCTCTAATTTTTTTACTGAACGTTAAGCTTTATGTGTTTACTTCATGTGCCCTCTGTTCAATTTGAGGGCATGTTGGTTATTTCCGTGTTATCGCGTTCCCCAGATCTCTCTCTCTCCCTTAACTTTACCTTATTTCCTTGTCTTTCCTTCGCCCGTGGCGGTGCAAACCCTAAAAGAAGTACGCGAAGGAAAATTTGGCATCTATGATGCATTTCAGCTTTCTCCCTCTTGGAGGAAAGCCATGATGTAGTCATAAAAATCCTTGGCAACATACTTCAAACTTAGAACGCTCAGCGTATAAACCCCGGTAGTTTATTTTTCTGTTTACAGCGGGTTATCTTTCGCCTCCATCGTAAGTTTGCCTGCAAGCGAGCTGATTGATGGGCACTAAAAGTTAAGATTTTGCTTCGTCTCTCTCCTCAGCTCGGGGTCAAATGGCAACAGTGGAGCCTACATCTTCGCATCACAGAATATGGTGAGTCAAATACTTTTATGATTGCATATTTTCATCAAGGCGTTCCATTGCACATCGTTCAATTTTTTCCCCGATGAGTATCATGACTCTTTGCGAAATAGTGGAATGGCGAGGTGGGTCGAGCCTTCTGGTTATAAAGTCAATAACCGTGCCATTTGAACGACATCAAAGTTCTGAGTTCTGGAGTCATTATTTGTACTCCCACGGCTAAGTACATATCACGCAATTTTCTAGGCTGTAGAACCGCAGGTTAAAGGGAAAGTTACTGGTCCCCTCTTCTCTGAATGTGATTTTCCCACTCCAAAGGGGTCGGTGTAATGTGTGGGCTGCATCTTCAACCATCAAACCGATCTTAAGGGTGAAAGGCTCTAGTGTGGTTTGTGGTGATGCGGTAAAATACGCACTGGTGATGAACCTCCTGGATATATATATGTTAGATAGGAATTTGAGATACTCGGGCCAAATATTCCTGGGAAAGATATGTCCCTCTTCTCGAGGCTTTTTCATGTCATCCTTTCAAAAATGACTTGTCTTGTTACGACTTCATTATAATGATTGGATTTTTGCACTTTTCCGTTAAAGAATATCGAACTCTTCACTTGAGAAGGTGCATTTCTACACATCTGATGCCACCAGGTGTGTAGCGGGTAGGATATTCGAGCACTGTAGGGTTTTTTTTAGATTAAAGTGTAGATCAGCATGTAGGTCATATAGTGGGTCTTAAAAAGTCTTCTTTGCCAAATTATTTAGCAGTCAATGAAGTGAGGTTCAGTGTTAGAGATATATACAATACTTCGCTTAATAATAATCAGGATCAGAGCATCGAACGGAAAATGTTGTAAGGGATCCAATAATAATAAGAAAACGATCCTCGTTAAAAATACAAACAACCGTAATGTCATGGAAACATTATCTGTATTGGTAGCTAATTTTCAAAGCTTAAAAAACAAAGTTGCAGAATATATATTATACCTTATATATATTCTGCAACGTATGCCTTATAATATACATTATTATATACATTATATATTCAACAGATTCAGGCGAGATGTAGTGGAAGTTTCTCATTATATCATCACCTTATTCAAAGCACAGACGCAATTATTCGAACAGAAAGCTAGTTATCCACTGATTTCGCCGGCGATGAAAATTTCCCAAAATTCTTTTCCGTTTCCAGAAACGAGAGAGAAAATTCATGTAGAATAGGTGGCGATGTCTTTATTGCAGTAAAATATTCTTGCATCAGCTGGGCTGAGGTAATTCCAGGTAAATCCAATTCCAATATATATTATTATATACATTATATATTCAACAGATTCAGGCGAGATGTAGTGGAAGTTTCTCATTATATCATCACCTTATTCAAAGCACAGACGCAATTATTCGAACAGAAAGCTAGTTATCCACTGATTTCGCCGGCGATGAAAATTTCCCAAAATTCTTTTCCGTTTCCAGAAACGAGAGAGAAAATTCATGTAGAATAGGTGGCGATGTCTTTATTGCAGTAAAATATTCTTGCATCAGCTGGGCTGAGGTAATTCCAGGTAACGGTTTGGAAAGCGTTTGGTGCTCTAAGTCCTGATTCCAAAAGAGTTTATGAATGCGTATTTTACAGGCCGCTGGACGACAAAGATAATTCAATACGAGCAGCAAATTAGAGCAGCAAATCAAAGGTTTCTTATCCCAACACAATGATCGCGATATCATAGTCGGTGAAGATTTTAGTGCCGCATCTATTTATTGGAGCGCATTCAGTTTTAAAACGTAGGTAAAGACAAGGATAGGTGCGAGTCGCTATTAAATTCATTTACGTTGAACTCCATGTGGTCGTATCAACTTGTCAATTCATCAACTATGAGCGATAATATGAGTGATTTATTAACAACGAGCATACCCGAAAAAGTCTAATATAAACTATAAAAGGAATTAGTGACCGCAGGGCAGCAAATGCTAAGTTTTTCCTAAATGGGGGCAGAAATAGGAAGCCTAAAAGAAAAATTTACTTTAAAGAAGGGGACTATAATGGCCTAAAATGCGTGCCACAGAGTTAATATGCAAACTTTGAGAGAGATAGTAATCACCGCAATACTGAGAATACGTGGAATCACTTCCTTGAAATCCCGCGCTCAGCAGTCAGCAAGTTCATTCTCGGCAAATTTAGAAAAGATAACACGTAACCTAAATGGTACAACGCGGATGTCAGAAAGGCATTGTGGCGTCAAAGGCTATGTCACACCAAGATGAAAAATATTAGGGGTGATATCTCTAGCGACAAAAGAATTGATATCGCACATGATTACAAAATATCTAGGGTGAATGCCAGGAATTGATTTCGGAAAGCGTTAGGCGAATTCAAAAGAAAATTATTAGCGGAAAATTTGAAGGAGAATCCCAAAGCATGCGGGTCATACTTTATTGAGGTTCAGGGAAATGAGGCAAAAGTTAATTTAACTCATTTTTTTTAAGTCTAATTCTTATTGCCATGTGTCGCACCAGCGTTGTATAGCATTTATATCATCTGCTAAAGATGCTTTATCCTCAGGATTACGGAGACCACCGTAAACCAATTAAGCTAATGTGATGGAAGTCTTAGGGAAAAATCTGGGAAATTTGTCTCAAGTTGAAGTTGTGTCCAAGCCACGCTCGTCAATGAAACCACTTTGCACGTTTGATATGCGCGATCTTCCCATTTCCCGAGAGAAGTTCAAGGAAATAAGTCAACAGTTAATTCACTCAAAAATGATAAAGGTGAGAGGGTAGCTAGCAGTTTGGAAAAGGCTAACTTATTAAATTCCTTCTTTCAAAGCATCTTCACTACTATCTCACCGAATGTCTCCGATAGCTTACCTAATCGTGCCGGTCAACTGATGTCCGAAATTGAAACTCATGCAATGGAATAGAACGTTTGCTGAAAAATGCTAAGCCTAATAAATCCTCGGGGCCCGATGAAATACCCGCTCGCATATTTAAGGATCTAGCTTCGGAAATTGCGCCGTATCTAGAAATAATATTTAAGAAGTCACTAGTAGATGACAAGGTTCCCATGGATTGGAAAACGTCTAATGTAACACTAGTATCTAAAAACGGAAATAAAGAGGAACAGAGTAGTTACAGACTTATTTCCCTCACATCCATTTGGTACAAGGTTATAGTTGCTAGTTTGATAGTGAGACACTTCGATAATTAAAAGTTATTAATGAAAAATCAGCACGGTTTCCGAAAGGGTACATCTTGTGAAACACAACTTGCACTTTTTGTTCACGATCTTCTTATTTCGGGAGAGAGCAATATTACAGCGGACGCGATTTTAGGAAAGCCTTCGAAAAAGTACCTTAAAGTAAAGTACTTACAAAGCTAGAAGCATATGGCATAGATAAAAATATCCGGGGTTGGATTGAAGACTTTTCGAATGGTCTGGTTCAAAGAGCAGTGATAGATGAAGTTAGGTCAAATGCAGAAGAAGTTACTTCAGGTGTTCCCCAGGGAAGTGTTATCGGGCCTCTTTTATTCTTATTTTACTTTAACGACATTGACGCCGTGGTCACTGGTAAGATACATTTATTTGCTAACGATAGTTTACCGTGATATCCTTGATCTTGAGGGCACAGCTTCTTTGCCAGATGATCTTAATGCTACACAATGCTGGTGCGACACTTGGCAATGAGATTTAAACTTAAAAAACTGCGTAGTCATACATTTTGGGAAAAAGAGCAATTCCCTCCCGAACGCCAACTGCATCGGGAACACCAAAATGGAATATGTAGACTCAATTAAATACCTAGTCGTTACTCTCACTCACGATCTCTCCTGGGTGAAACACATACGGGAAATATGTGGACAAGCTCTCAAAAAATTAGGGTTTATTAGAAGAGTAGTTGGTAAATGTGATGAATAGGTCAAAGGGAAATGTTATCCATTGTTGGTTAGGCCTCATTTAGAATATGCTGTAAGGATATGGGATCCTCACAAAGTTGGATTGATTGCCGGATTGGATCGCCTGCAGCGTAGAGGAGCTAGATTTGTAAAACGTTGTTTTGATAAACATAGTAGCGTACACAAAATATTAGAGCAGTTAGGCTGGGAATCACTTAATGGAGCGAAGGTTAAATTACAGATTGAGCCTCTTGCATAAATTGGAAGTCTCTTTAGCAGTGGTGTTGTAAATGTATTGTCACCCCAATTGTGCTACGGTAGGAGAGTGAATGTCATGTCAATCAAATTAGAGAGATTAAGTAGAGTTTAAGATAGATCAAAGATGAAATTTTTTCCTCAAACGATAAGGGATCAGAATAATGTTGTCAGACCGCGCTAGTAGTAAAAATAATTGGGTTATAATTGATCTGGTGTATTCACCCGCTTCCGCACACCCTAGCGGTGGCTTGCAGAGTACTGAAAAATTCTATGAAAGGGAAAATTCTATGAAAGGGAAAATGTTGAACCTTTTCAAATATTGGTGAGTTGGTGTTCCAAACATTGATTTGCAATGGCATAATGTTTTTTATTGGATAATATAAATTCCAGATAATATTACTGCTTTAAATTTTGTATATAACTTCCACAAACATCCTTTGGAACTCATCCAAGAAATTCACATATCAATTCAGTTTGATGCACTTCTTTGTGCATCTTGGGTCTGATACTAGTTTTTTGTTTGTTCATTCTTTAAATTATTATGTTTTATTATTTTTACAATGGGAAATTAGAAAATATATAGTGATAGATGGAGAGAGTAAATATAATTATTTTAGGGCTGTGCAAGATGAGATGGAAGGATATCTGGGAATTTAGGAGTGATAATTATGAAGTAGTATACAGCGAAGGGAAAGAGAGATGGCAATAATATTGAACAAAAAGGTAGGAAGAAGATCAAGTAGTCAGCATAGAGCAAGCGACTGGTAGAATTTTATTAGTAGAAGTAAAAACAGAACCAACAAGCATGGTCATTGCTCAGGTCTACATGTTACTAAGCAATCTATGGGAAGAAATAATTACAGAGGTCCCTGGAAGGAAATATTTGATTGTGATGGGGGATCAGAACATGGCGGTAGGTGAAAAACAAAATTGTAGTTAGGTAGGGGACTACTTCAGGGACAGAGAAAGACCACGGAAAGAGAACAACAGAGTTTGCAGGAAACAGGGCTTAGTCATAACTAACATTGTTTTAAAAAACTTCAATAGACATTGGTTACATGGAAAATACCTAGGGAATCAGAAAGGTATCAGTTATTGTGCTATGTAATAGTTAGACACAGACGTAGGAAGAGCGTGATTTATTTGCTTTCCCTACATCTAGGATAAAACAGGGATTACGGTTAAGGAAATGAGATGTAGCATCTTAACCGAAATGACAGGAACGGAGTATCAGCAGGCTATAGAAAATGGACGGGAAGATCAATTCCGATCTCCTACATTTATATATACAAATGCTTAAACCAAACGCATAACACGTAACAGGACGCTCACATGTCAGAAAGTATTCGCCTTCTCTTAAGTATTTAGCCTTCTCTTTTCAGGTCAGACTCTAGACCTGAATGGGGAATATAATTTGGACAAAGAAAAAAACAAATGCTGAGGTTTTAAGTGGGGTGAGCAAAGGGAGTAGGTTACTGGGGGAAATCAGAAAATGTCAGAGAAAATGGGTGGAGGAAATACTGAAAGGTGAAGGTATGCTGAAAGCCATGTTAGAGGCCAGAAGAACATTGAGGAAGTGGGGCAGCAGAAGGAAGAGAATGGGCTTTTTGGCATGAAGGAATGCAGGAATGAAGAAAGAAATAGTTCCCATGATACGTACTTAGAAATAAATAATTATTAGAAATCATCCACAACCTATCTTAAAAATAGGTTTAAAATACCTATATCGATGTGCTGTGACCTCAGACCTTTGCAAGGTGAAGGTATCTTATGGTGCCCAATTGTCCCACCCTAATGTATGTTTGAAAGGAACTAGCCCACCAATAGTAGGCTAGTTCCTGACCACCCGCCTAAGCCTTAGCCACTCCTAAACACAGTAACATGTAGCATTAAATAAAATCATTTTTAACCCCAATTCTTTCTGCCTCCATTCACTGTCTAACATGCCTATTATTTTCTTCCCACTAACGCTGACTAACATTCTCACCTCCATCACAATTTCCAAAATTCCATCACCAATCCACCTTTCTGGCCTCCTTTGGATTCCTCCAAACAATTCTCTCTTAAATTCTTTGTATTTGTTATTCCATCCTTCTCCTTATGCAATCACAAACAATCAATATTTTATCATCCATTCAACTCAATGATTTACTTCCAAATCACACACAACTAAGGTTGACCTCAAACTTCTCATTAATCTTCATGAAACATTTGCTGAGAAAACACTAATGCTATAAATAATACTGCATTTATGAATTCCAAATCTTTATTTGACAGCAAGCAAGGTCACAACAAACTCAAATCTTTTTATTTTTAGGAGATAATAAATGAAAGCTTATTTGTTGCTTCACCATGGAACCCATGGTAAAACACTAAATTACTCTTTCCGATGTTAGATATTTCTTTTGCATAAGTAGCTGAGCAATGTGATTTTTAACAAAATGACTCCCAACATAAAATTTCAAACAAATTGTTAGGTATCTCTGTTGTTAGTAAACAGCTTTATGAGCATTATACTTATATGACAACTGTTTAAACCCAATGACAAACACATTAATGGAAATCATAAATGGCCAAATAACATATCCTAAATGGACATATAATAAAGGACACATTGATGTGTTATAAAAAACACATCAATGTTTCCTTCTACAGATGAACATGAAATCATTGGCTAGACTTGCATAACTTCACCACATCAACTAACACCATGTTTATTTTGACTTTCTCACGGAGAACAGAAACATTAAAAAACAGCCTTAAAATCGAAGTGAATAACTAACTACATTTGATTGGCTTTTAGTGACTTACTGAATCACTTTTATGGGCATTATTAAAAGCCATCATCAAGTATTTTTGCTACTGATAAGATATGGAAAAACCATATAGTCATGAGTAGTTTAGGGATAATTCCTGTACCTAATAATGACTTGTACCTACTTAAGTAAAGTCATTGGAAACTAACTCAAAATTAAGTCTGTTTTTGAAAATATTTCTAATGAATGCATACGGTTGTAGTTATGAATGATGGAAATCTCATGTCTCTCATAATATAAGATGTTGAAATACCTGGCTTTCAAGTAGTTTTGTTGATAAAACAACAACTAAACTCATGATGTCAATCAGTCATGTATGAGAAGATTATTGATTCAGATCATCATAATCATACAGAACTTCAAAACTCTCATCAGCAGTCTCAACATCAAGTTTAACACACTCATTTACCATTAAAAACATGACATGTATCATTGGATACTTTCCAAAATTTAACACAGTATACACCCAACTCCAGCAATAAGTGCAATACATTTATGTAGTTGCATATAAAACATTATATGCATTAAGGAATACTTCGAACATTTAACATATACAACATATAAAAATATTTCTAACATTAATGGACAGTTTGGTGATACTTGATCACCTATTAAAGGAAATAGATGTACATATTTTCAAACACCCTTTTATGACAAAATATGTATACAATTAAAGCATATTTGAACTACCAATGCTGCTTGTAGCATCAATCTACATTATGGAACATGAAATCTTATAAGCTACTGTAAATATTACAAAAATTTTTATCATATGCACCATACAAATAGTCTTACAATAAAAGTACATCGAAAATAAACCTCTCAAAGGTGAAAAACTGATGTGAAAGAGTTATATTTAATGACTGTCCCTAAGTCTCATGAGATCATATCTGTCATGGGGCAGCACAAATTAATTTCCCAACAAATTTTTTATATTTATTTTTGACAGATTTCAAAGGTTTGATTAGTTATTATAATTAATTTATTACGAAAGGTAACATTTTCAGTCAATCACCGTGAAAACAGAAATACTCTTCTCCATTGAAAATGATTTTCAGCTTTAAAGAGATAGAAAAGCAAAGACTCAGCTATATGATTCAGTGAGAACCAATAGCATTGGGCCAGAGGGAGGCTTGACCTTCAGGAGCTCATTCTCTCCCTTAAACCTGTTGTGTTTGCATAATCTCCTATAGCGCAGTATCGCCAAGTGCTTCTTAGTAGATTTGTAGAGCTCATTTTAAGTGATATAATCATTTTGTTGGTGTCTCATACACTTCCGTGATTATTACTTCAACTTTATAACATTCTCTCTGTACATTAATTAGCTTTTTTGTGGATATTTCATTGATTTTAGTGAAAACAATTTTAAACAGCAGATATTTTACATTAATTACTTGGTAAGCGAGTGAGATCCAGAAAAAGCCATGTAAATGAAGAGGCTGTGCACGGTGCTGCACAGTCAAACAAAGCTCATTGATTATGTAGTCATAAATTTAACTGAGAGTGCGGAAAGCAGTGAAGAAGAGGAAGAAACCTTTGCTGCCCCATTAGCTGACTTAACCTAAATGTAAAGATGCTAGAAGAAATATGGGTGGAGCAGTATTTTGCAATTCGTGTATTTCTATGTATTTTGTGCCAGCAAAAAATAGATTCCTGTTCAGTGAACGCCTATACTCCTAATACATGTGCCATAGAGCAACTCTTACTTTCCAGTCTATTTCTATCACAAGAGCTAGAGAGAGAGCAAGAACATTTGGCACTGTCAACCAAGAAATGGTTCAGAAAAACACATCACCCCACTCCATAATGAGTGTTAACAAGCAGTATTGAGGAATTCCAAAGGGCCGCCCTGAACATCACTTTGAATGGAGGATAAATGCCTAATTTCGTCAATCCAGTGTTTACTGTGGTGTTTGAGGATTTAAGGATAGAAAGATTGAGTTAAATGACCATATTAAAAATACAGTGTTTTGTGGAACAAGTGAAAGAAAATAAGCAGGAAAGTGGCATACACAAGTAAAGACCTTTGATTTAGAAAAAATTTTATTTGAGCATTGAGCGATCTTATCTTTCAGGGAGAGAAAAGTCAGGTGCAATCAAAGGGAAGAAAGTGAGCCTGTAGTCCTAAATAATGGGCAGGCAACTTCTTAACTACAGTAACTTCATTGAAAGGGGTTGAAGAAGATGAAGAGTTTATGAAGCTCTTGGAAAAATCTTCTGCCATCTGGCATGGTCGATTAGGTCACCTAGATGAGGAGTCACACAAGGCTGGCACATTGTGCTTGCAAGAATGATAAGAATTTAGAGACTCATAAAAGAGGCCAATTAGTTTGTGCAGCACTGCAAGAAATGCCGAGAATGCTGGAAATTTTACATACTCCATACACACATAAGAACAGTGGTTCCAATGAGACGCAGAATGACTTCACTGAATGATGTCTGAAATATATTTATCCATTTGAGTACCCACTATTGTGAACTTAAGTACCATATGCATAATCAGAAATTCTAATGCATTTCTGTCACCATCAACCAGAGCATTCAAACATCGGAATTGGACAAAAACTCAGAAAGAATTAAAATGCCCATTAGTTTTTTAATGTCGGCAGCAAAAAGTGGAGAAGGGTTAACCCATTAGACTATGGTGCAGGATTGACTGGCTTCCATAAGTGGGGCATATGAGATTTGAAGGTAGTACCAAGAATGAGACAGAATGAGGAAGACGGTGCTCACTTCAGAGAGGATGTTCTTCTTATCGAAATGGTGCGGCAAAGTTCAGGTGAATCAGAAGTAAGAACGCCACCTTGAAATATTAGGACTGGTTCACAAGAGATTAAGGGGCAGACGAAAGAACCATGCATTAATTATTCAACTAACCTCATCATAGGCACGCTACCACTCACTCCATTTTAAAAAATCAGATAATAAATTTTAGCATGAACATGGCAAAAAGAGTGTAAATAAGTGATATCCCCTCAAAAAAATTGCATTTTAGAAATTTAATTCAATTTCAAACAAATATAAAAATTATAAAAGTTTTACCAGAGAATTTTTCAAATGTGGCTTTCAAAAATATAAATATTGTCGTCTGCAATAATTAAAATAAACTAAAAACTTAAAGATAGTGACTGCATTTCTTCCGCTTGTCATCATCTAATAGCTTGGCTGTCTTACTGTGCATAAAAAATATTTACGCTTCCATATGCATCTTCTGTCCTTATGATTTGGTTTTTGAGCAAGTCTAGCAATCTTATATTTTAAAAATTATATACATTAGGTACTTGTTTTATTTTGAAAACCATGTGATAGTTTCAATATGGTTCTTTGTTCGCCCACCTACACATTAGACCTACCATGAAAACTTCAACACACTCAGTTAAATTCAGGCATTCAACCGTATTTTGAAAAGATAACATGGACTAAATTTCAGCAATCTTTATAGAAATTATCCAAGTCCACAGGCCATCATTCAAAAAGAAAAACATAGTGTCACATATATGCTAGAATATTCAATACTTACGAAAAGGTGAAAAATTCTCAGCATGACAATGAAATATTGTGATTATCAGTTAAAATATTATTTTATTTTTCTATATGATCTCCAGTGGATTAAACACACTTGGTCCAGTGTTTCTCCAACATCAGTATTCCTTCCCGGAAGTGAGTCTAGAAAGCTGTGAAAATATCCATCAACGGACCTCGCAACTTCTTCATTGGACCTACAGCGCTTCCCAGAAACAAATTTCTTCAAGTTTGGGAGCAGATGGGTGAAGTCTGAGGGTGCTAACCCAGGATGATAGGGGGGATGGCTGAGCTAATCGTACCCCAAATCCCATAGTTTTCCCATTGCCAATGCACCTTTGTGAGCAGGTGACAGCAGGTTGTCCTGGTGAAAGATGATTTTTTTCTTCTTCAAGCCAGGCCTCTTCTTGTGAATTTTGACATCCAGCTGGTCAAGAAGGTTGGAGTGATATTTGCCTGTAATTGTTCTGCCTTTTCCAAGGTAATCAATTGACAGGGGTCCCTTTTGCACCCCAAAATACACTGGCCATGACCTTTCCGGCAGATGCAATCAAATTTGCTTTCTTTGGTGCTGAACCACCGGCTTCCACCCACTGCTTCTAGGGCTGTTTCATTTCTGGCATGTAGTGGTGGACCCATGTCTTATCCGTGGTGACAAATCACCACACAAAATCGGCCAGCTCACTCTTGGATCGGTCCGAACATTGCTGTGAAAATCATTTTCCTATTTGCTTTTGATCGGCATTCAGCAAATGCGGCACTCAACTTGCACAGAGCTTTTGCATCCCTAACTCTTTGTGCAAGATATTTCATCCCCTTTCTTCCCATATCCCCAAGCCCTTAGCTATCTCACTAACCTTCACTTGCCTATCATCCGACATGATATCGTGCACCTTTTCGATGGTTTCTGGTGTGGTTGCGGTTTTTGGCACTTTCAAGTTAGTCATCTTTGAGGGATGTGCGACTGCATTTAAATTCTGCTGCCCACTTTTTAACAATTGAAATCGAAGGAGCAGAGTCCCCGCACACTTTTTTCGAATTCAGATGAATCCCCTTAGGGGTTAATCCATCCAAAACAAAGAAGTTTATGTCCGAACAAAGTTCAAGTATTTCCATTTTGACAATAAAAACAATAGATATCTACTGCAACAATATATGTAAACAAACTACTTGAGAGATCAAGTTAAAACTTGTCTTGTAAACTAATGACATGTGCACCCCAGCAGGAATCATAAATTTTTGCTGATTGTAACGCCATCTCTGTGTCAGGCCGAGAAAATTTCACCTTATCCTTGTAAGATAAAATACTAATAAATATTAGCAACAACATATAAGTATATCATTATAAATGCACAATATACTTTTGAGCACAGTTAAAGAAGGGAGTCAGGTACCAAAAGTTAAATTGGTATGAATGCAACTTGCAAACATTTTTAAAAAATTTATAGAGAAAGCACTTAAAAGAGTTGACTTTTCTCAAGGTAAACATGAGAACTCTAAATAAATTTCTGCAAAAATGACTAAATGTAAACTTAGTTTCAAAACAATTATGATACCATTGATTATCACCTTGAGTTAATCGATTTCTCAGAATTTCATTACCATTTCTTAAAGTTTGCACCTAACACCACAAGAGAACCACATAAATTTTCAGCCTTCCAACATTCTAGCATACCCTATGATTTCTCAGTGATCGTTTGGTCGACTTTACTTTTGACTTCAGGTTTCCCACAGCCATCAGTTACATTTTTTAATCCTACCTCCATGAAATTTGTCTTATTCTGCATTTCTCCCGGTGCTCCACCATCTCCTTGCCCTAATTCAACTGTTTCAATGGCTACAGGTGTTTTATTTTCATCTACAGTAGCATTCAATACTGAAGAAGATACTTCCTTTCCAGATTTTAATGTCTCAGTAGTTGATCTTTTTGGCACATCAGCATTTAATTTCACCTCTCCAATTTTGAAAACTGCATCCTCAGAGGCCCCAGCTCTGTAATACAACTCCTTTCCACCAACATCTGAATCAATAATCTCAATAGATTCAGTACTCATAGGGTCTTCCTTCTTTTCTTCCTGCGGAGGCAACTCAATCACATTGGAAGGTATTACAGACCGAACCCCACAGCATTCAACATGATCCTCAGTTCCTTCATCTTTAGTTCCTGAAAACAAATAGGAAGGAACTAATAAATGTTATCTACAAAGACATTCCTCAAAAATGGCAAACACCACAAATTTCACTCAAACCAAAATACCTCTGAAATAATGTAACCATTAGGATTTTTTCCTATGCATATGTCATTGTTTTAATTGAATACATTTAGAATGTTTCATAATGCAAAAAACAATGAATTTTTCATGCAGAGATTGCAAAATGTGACAGCTAATAATGAGTACTGGCAGTAATCCTACATGAAACCACTGAGACTGAACACTTACTGAGCTTCTCAATCCAGTAAAATGCAACCCAATTCTTTGTCCTCTGACTCCTATTATCCAAGGTATTTGATTGACATCACTTTCAAGTGAGTAACAAAAGGTGCGAAATGATTATTTTTCAAATAAGTTACTTCAAATATACAAATGTAACTACTCATACTGAGTTCTATTATAAGGTTTGCCCAGAGACTTCTAATCATTCCCAGCAGTTTTCTTCCAATTATTAAGAAGGCGTTTTCAAATTTACCAAACACAAACTTTACATGAAAATGATGACAAATATCTTGTCTTTCATGCTCTGAACCTCTACAATATACAGTAGGTAATTGATCAACCATGGAAGTTGTAACAGTGAATATCAGACAAAGCAATCACCAGCGATAGAAGCACTATTTGCTGAAATTTCAGACCCAAGGTCTTAATAATACCTTAAATTTGACAAAATATGCCATATTGTACTTTCAGATACACAAAAACACATCCCTGAATCTTAAAATGTACATCTAGGCCTCTAGGTGCCCATTCCCAATCCAAATCTCAAATAAAAACTTGACTAATCTACTGTTGCACTCAGCCCAATTGAATGTTTTCATTTTCATAGTCAATTGAAGCAGCACACTTTTGATAGAGCAGGAAAAGGAAAAAAATGAGTTTTATGCAGTGAGTAAACACTTCTATTTAAAAGGCTCAACACTGAAAGACATGAAAGCATGTCCCGTGGTTGGCGGCTGCGACATCATTGGTGGGGGCATAGCACAGAATGAGACAGTAGTATTTGGTTAACGAGTCTTTTATTTAACCCTGATCAAGCAATGGGTTTCAGGCACTGAGGAGTAGGGACGAGCGAGCGGGGCAAGGCTGGCCATCTCTGGTGTGGTCGTATGCGCGACCGACGGACACAGAGGCAGGGTATCAGGTGAGGAATGGGGAAGGGAGTCGGGTCGTCAGGAGAGATGCAGGGAAGGGCTGGGCATCTCTAGTGTGGTCGCAGGCTTGACCAACGGACTCAGAGACAGGGTATCGGATGAGGAATGGGTCAGGAATGGGGTCACTGCTCCAGGAGCGTCTCGCTTTATAAGGAATAGCGCCTTCGAGGGGAGGGACTTCAAAGTAGCTAAATAGTAGCTACATTGTAGCAACAAAGGAATTGGGTAGCGGACATTGTCCTGTCTTGGTTTCAGAGACACCCGCACTACATCACCATACATTGTCTGGTATGCTGGGGGGTACTCCTTGGGAGAGTTAACCAATAGTGGGGGTTTCCGAAAAACCAACACTATAAGCCTAGTATGATGAAGTTTATGAAACATCTGCTCCTGTGTTTGCCACTGTTTACAATTGGGTAAACAAGTTTCAATTTGGCTGTACATCTACAAATGGCAAAAATCATTTGAGACATCCAGTGGAAGTGACTTCCTCTAAAATGATCGACGAAATCCCCAATATGGTAATGAGCAATTGATGAATCAAATTTCACAAAATAGTCAAAGTCACAGGTTTATCACAAGGTATAATGTTTTCAATTTTGAATGGAAAATTGGATGTGAAAAAAATCTCTGCAAGATGGTTGCGTTTGCTCTCAGGGGAGAATTCACACAATCATGTGGTCAATTCGGCGGCTGGTTTGGCACTTGTCCATCACAATCCTGGCATGTGGACAAAACATGTTCTGTTGGCAAAATACGTTCTGTGGACAAAACATAAATACACCACTACACTCCAGAGAAAAAGGAAGAATCGAAACAGAGGGTTTCTAAAGGATAACCAGCTCTGGCGACAGTGTAGACCGTGAAATTGGCCAACAAGATTATGTCCATGGTTTTTTGGGATGCACGTGGAATAATCTATATCAATTACTTGCAAAACAGATAACTGATAAATAAAGAGTATTATGCATAATAATTGCAATGGTTGGGAAAAGAAATCAAGAAAAACCATTCTTATTTGCCATGGGATAAAATTCTCTTCTATCAATAAAATGCATGGGTGCACACCAAAACAGTTTCAATTGTGAAAATTATGGATTTAAAGTACAAATTATTACAACGCCCGCTATTCACCAGATTTGGCCCCAGGCAACTTTTTTTTTATTTTCAAGCTTGAAAAATAGACTCAGCAGGCACTAAGTATATCAAATGAGGAGGTCATCGCCAATACAGATGCCTATTTTAAGGGCTTTCCTAAATCCAACTTTTTGGTTGGCTTAAGAAAGTTTGAGAAACGCTGGGAAAAGTTTATCAAGCTAAAAGGAGATTATGTTGAAAAAATCTACCCTAAGTAATTTGTTTTTTTTATTTTTTCCTACAGACTTATAGAATGACCAATATACCTTACTATTAATCACTAAAGCAAGGAGTCATTATCCAATATGCAAAATCATTAAAACTTTCATCCTCAACTCAATTTAATGTTCTTGAAAACAGGATCCTGCCCTGTTGTATGGAAAGTTAATCGTTTCTTTTACATCAAGGTATGCCCTGAAGCATGTTCAAATATGTTTTGTGAACTTATTTGTAAGCAAAGCAATATTGAGGAATCCTTTTTTCTCTAGCACAACAAACAGGTTTACATAGAGTTCAAAATTTCCCTTGGACTTAATGCAAATCATTTTTTTACCAATTAATTAAATAAATGTTTCTGGCACACAAAAAGCTTGATTCAAAGTAACTAAAAACATTTTTATCCATAACCCTTTGCTAAAACCAAATTATTCTGAGTGAGAATGGGAAATTGCTAAGAGTGAATTGACAGCGGCTGGAAATTTGGATTGATGATATATTGAGAGGCAGTGGGATGATAAAGGCCAAGTTAAAATGGAGTATGTAGTTAAGGAAGTATTGAAGAGAAAATTATGAAAAAATAAAAAGAAGTATAAACCAGGAATAAGAGTTCAAAAGTACACAAAGCTGCGTTATAGCTGTTAGGGATGTCCAGACCCAACATCAAAATAGGACACTGCCAATACCATTGCTGAATGAATATACTATATTTTACCAACATTCCAAAAAAATTCACAATTAGATAATACACAGTGTCATAGTAGATGAAAATTTTTTACTAAAGCATTTGACATGATTTTTATAACTAATTTTACTATGTAAATAGTTCAAAATTACCTAAGTCAATAGTATGGTAGCAGCTGTAATATGCATCCTCTGCATGATCTCCAATTCTGAGAAGTTGAATGGACCTTACAATTTGATCTCCAAATTCCAAATCACTTTTTTCCTCATACAGATCCTTAGGAATCTTAAATATTCTCTGAAAAAAGAACCACCTCCCATGAGCTTTATATATTGAGCATGAATGATATATTACATCTCTGTTTGCAATTAATTCGTATCAACAATCGATTACTAAACCAAAACAACTTTAGCATACTATTTATTCAAACCTTATTCAAAAAAATTTCTTCATCTGACTTATAGGATTACATTTCATTAAAATTTGCTGGAAAATTCTATTGCAAAGCACATACATTTTTAGACACTCCTAATAAAAAGTTATGAAGTAGGTGTATGACCTATGATGTAATCCAAGGTTAAGCTAATAACCCAATACATATCTATTTCCAATATTTCTTTTGTTTATGTTTATCTTTGATTGTTGCTGATTTTTCCATGGAACAGTTGTTGATTGAGCAATGAAGATTGAGTGTTGCAAGAGGAAGGAATAAGGGTTTTTTGTTGTTCCGAGACTAGAAAAAGATAATGAGAACCTATTTGGGAAAGGTAGTGATATGGTCATTTGTCGTCACTACTAAGTTAAACTGGTGACTAGGACAGAACTCATCTAAAAAGAGTTTCCAAACAATTTCCAAGTTCTCATATTAGCAAATAAGGTGAAGGTATTTATAAAGGCTATGGGGAATCAAGATGGTGTGGTGGCTAACATACTGGCTTCCCATCGGGAGGGCCCAGATTCAAATCTTGGAGAAAACAAATATTTTTCAGTAGTATCCCAATCTCTACTTGGGTGCTCTGTGGAGTACGACATCCTTCGGATGGGACGTTAAACTGTGGACCCCTTGGTGCCTTTCGACAAGAGTGGACTGATGCCGATGCCGGGCCTCTCTCCACCCTTCCTTTCTCATCCATCCCTGATGGCGCAAATGACCTTAGCTGTCTGTCGCCTCCCAAAAAAACTACTACTATAAAGGCTATGAATATCATGCAACTCAAAAGATCTGGGAGAGACACGGCTGCTGACATTGGGATCAAAATATGATCTAGAAATGCAGATTCAACATGAGTTGCGGGCTAAAAAAGAGAATCATAATACTCAGTATCCAGGGAGACAAGTGATATCCTGTCAAATTTAACCACATTGGAAATATATGCACTGATCCAAATTCAGTTTCAGTTTCCCAACTAGTATTGTGATAGTGGAAAATCTATAAGAACTGAAGTGTTTACTCAACATTTCTGACAATATAGAACCATAAATAGGACCATTTGTGAGAACGTGGAATATTCTCATGGTTCATCCAAGTGCAACGAACACCATCAAGATTTGGGCTTTTCACCACATCATTTTAAAAGACTAATAGCTTCACATTTGCGGTCTCTTTTTCTCTTCCCATCATCCATAATAAATTCTCAGATTTTCAATTTCATGATTTACATATCCAAAAAAAATTTAATTTTAAACTCCAAAATTCCTCATCACTTTTCAGCTCTCATGTCAATCAGCTCAAAAGGTCATAATGAGTAGTTTAGTCTATGAGTATAAAACTATATAATAATCTACCTGAATGTATAAAAAGAGAAGGACGTGTACCTGTGTTTAAGAAAATGGTTCGAGAATTGCTCATTGAAAAGTTTTATTATAGTGTCAAAGAATACCCGAGGCCTAATTTATAAATTTGTAGCATTTTCTAATTTTGTAATATTTCTTATTTTGTAATATTTCTTATTTTTGTAATAATTTCTATTTTTGTAAATCTTGTACTTGACAAATCCTATGCACTTGCCAGTGTTATTACTGTGCACTGTGTCTCTTGGACGAATAAATATTATTATTATTATTTCAGGTGTGATGTAGTGCTATTCAAACATAACAAAGAATGGATAGTAGGAATTTTTCACTAGATAATTAATTTATCCAGAGGAAAATTGCTGTTATCCATTCTTTATCAGCTCAACAGATATCCAGTAATTGTATCATTATTATTATTATTATTAGGTGCAGTCTAATGGGTTAGGGTAGGTTTTTGATGGATTCTGGCACTACACACGACTATACCTACCCATTTCTCCTCAGTATCTCCTGTATCCACTCGTCCCGCCTTCTTCCAATATCTACGAACTGCCATTTATCTTCCCATACCATTCCAAGAATGTACATAACTGTATCACTTGTTTACCTTTCTGTCCATTTTATATTCTCAATTCTCCTCCACATCCACATTTCAAAAGTCTCCAACCTGAGCTTTTCCTCATTCCCCAATTCCTTCTAAACACGTTCTAAAGAGGTGAACTGTCTTACCTGTTCTAATTATGTTGCCCAACTAGTATCAACCCCACATCCTCCCAAAGAATAATATCAGCTGCCTCTAAAAGCTCCTTTTTTTGCTACAGTTAAGTACCCTAAATTTGATTTTCTTATACTACTGCCCTTTCTCACTCTCTTAAATTTAACATTATGTTTATTTAGCATTGAACTGTGATCCTAACCCGCTCTCAGGATACTGAGTTGATCAGGCTATTCCTAAATCTTTGGCTAACCATTATGTAATAATCTATCGGATATTTCTCAGTATCTTCCTGGATATTCCATGTGTACTTATGTCTACCATGGCGTTGAAACCTGGTAATAGTTATTATTAAGCTATTTATTTCTACAGCAAAACTACACAGTTTTCTCCCCATTGAAATTCCTTTCTCCTAAACTGCACTCTCCTGCCTCACTCTGATATCTCCCTTTGCCTATCACCACAAGTCCTAATACACAATTAAACATTTTCTTCCATGTAAATGTGCAAAATTTTAACAAAATGAATGTAACCCCTACCTACTTCTTCCTCCCAATGACTACTTGTCGGAATGTGCACCTGGACAATTACTAGATTTATCAGGTCTGCTCTGCATTCTACTACTAATATTCTGCCATTTATCTGCTTCACATTCACGATTCTTCCTTCTTTTCCTATTCAGTACCCCACTCAGACTCTCCTCTCCATTATAATTTACTCTGTACTTATCGCATTAATAATCCTCACAATCTATCTCACCTTGTGCTGACTTAACATATTTATATTCCCTCTCCCTATATCTCACTTGCTTCACAATTTCCGTCCTCAGCATATAGCATTCCAAATCTATTTTCATAAAGTATCCCTGATCTTTCTCTTCTTTTCCACTGTCATTCTTAGCTCAGCTGGGGTTTAATGGCATTACGATGTCATCTAACATATTGCCGAAAACAATTTTTTTCAAAAGGAATTCCTTTTGGAATCATTCGTATACCTTATTGCTACATTTTTTCAAGTTTTTGCTCCATGGGGTAATTATGCTGTCCACACTCAATCAAAATTTGATTGCAAATTGTAAGAAAGTAAATAATTTTTCATAGGGCAATTGATCCTAATAATATAGGATATTCAATCAAGGTAAGATAGTCCAGCAGTAAAGCGTTGGAATACTGAACAGGGGGCCCGGATTGGACTCCCGAGGAAGCTTTATGAGCACCCTCAGCTTCACCTAAGCTGTGCGATTTTTCGGGTACCTGATCTTCCTGGGAAACCACAACCGGAACCGGGAAAGGAACTAACCATCCTATATCCTGATGATGAATTATACACACCGCCGTTAGGCTTCGTGTTGGTGCACTGTAACATCACCTTAAAACCGACCTAAGGGTTGATAACTGTGTTAAGTTTTTTTATTCAAGTGACTTTCCGTATCTCTTACCTTTTTCCTCAATGACTTATCTCTCGACATCTTCATCATGGTCAAATGAGGAGAAAAGTCATCAGTCACAACCAAACCCTCATCAATGAGGGCCTTAAGTAATTCTACATGTATATTTTTCACTTGATTTAATGGCTCGCCAGGCTCAACTTTGGCAAACACAACCTAGAGGAGGTAAGCAAAGACGAGATGATTGATTTGCAAATTTCAAAACTTATGCACAGGATTACGTTTGAATAAATAATTTACCTCATTTTTAAAAGATCCAATCCCCTTGAATTTCAAATTTACCGGATTTTTCATCAACGTTTCTTTGACATCTTGTTCTAACTTTACTAAGGCTTTTTTGGCCCTAAGAAAATGTTGAAAAAATAAGCATTGTCATATGTATCCAAAAACTTCGGCATTGGCCTAAAAATGTGAAAAGTTTCAATTTATTTAAGCAACTAAATCCATACCGTCTGATTTCATCATTTCCCTGAAGACAAAGGGTGCATAAAGTGATATGCAATGTAATAAGTTTTATTAAAACAGACTTATAGAGGGGCTTTTTGGATGTTACAAGATTCTGAACAACACGAACTGCCCGATGAATCTGTAAGTTCAGGAAAATAAAGGTCATACATTTTTCTTGAATCTCAAATATTTCGTCAGCCTTAAGTTCAACAATACTAGTCCGTTACAATCACACCTCTGGATTAGACACTTGAATTGCGACAAAAAAATTAGGCCGCGTACTGCCCGCTGATAAGCTTCGTGTCCTCTTTGGACTTGGCTCTTCACCTAAGTAAATTAATATTAAAGCACACCAAATAGTTTCCAAAGGCGAACAAATGAACAAAATAGCATGCACCCAACCTGATTTATTCGCTTCCATTCTCTTTTATGCTTAGGAACAGAAATCCTATTCCACAAAAAATATGACCAGCTTTATGTCAAAGCTTTGACCTTCAAAGGCAATAAAAATTATAATTATTTTAGTCAGAATTGTTCAATTCTTGTCAATAAAACCTTCAATTCCACCAATGTAAATTAATTCTCACATACAATGCTAACACTGTAATCGAAGACAGTCTTATCACTTGGGAAACCAAGTTATTTTTTCGCTCTCAAAAGCAACAGACAGGTTTTTGGCATTCTTTTTGTACTATATCTTTCAATGTTTACATCTATTTTATTTGTAAACACCATACAACGATATTATATAGTTGCGATTTCAACTAATCGAACCACTACTGATATCGATTGATCTGAATAGTAACTCTCGATAGTTTAACCGGGTCGTTTATACGTGGAAATTATTATAGGAATTATTATTAATGCCAGAATTAAGCCAGGCAAAGAAGCTACACTGACTACATGATTTCCCATTTCGTGAAAATATAATTAATAATTCTAATTCTTTAAATCAACAGATACTAAAACTTTCCAAGTATTTTCCCTAAGAGTAAAAAGGTTGCCGAATATATATGTACCATCGTACATATAGATAGATGGATAGCTTTATTCGCCATAGAACAATACATAATTGTATGGGCTTAGTTAAGATTCAATTGCATTTATAGGTGCATTAACATATATACAAATCCATAGGAATAATAATGTACATGAAATATATGAGTGATAAAGATTTAAAAAACAGAATTCCCTATATTGGCTCTTTCTTGGTCGCTATAAAAAATATTATTTAAAAAGAAATTTTTCAACATGTTTTTGAATTTATTTTATTGAGGGAGTATTCGTTTTAACTCTTCAGGAAGTCGGTTAAACAGCAGTCTTCCTGAAACTTCTGGGATTTTTTGTAATGCTGCTACTCTGCAATGGCCATTATGAAGATTGTCCTTAACACAGGTGCCGTACTTTTGAACATCCCTATTTCTGACCAGTGAAGGGGTTTTGCCGCAGGCATACAAAATCACATTATACATATAGATACAGGGAATGGTCATGATATTGTGACATTTGAAGTACTCCCTGCAGGATTTTCTTGCATATAGTTTAAATATAACCCTTAATGCCCGATTTTGAGGTGAGTATTCTATTGATGTTTCCATGTTTCCATATAACATCAAATAGTTTTAGGGGCATAATCCAATTCAAGTGCAAGCCAATAATTTTCTGTAAACCGATTACCGTGAATCGTGTAAATCGTGATCTTCCTGAATATAGCTATTGTTTTATTTTTGACGAAATATATAATTTTAGTAGAAATGAAGATATTTTTCAGTACGCATACAATGCTTGTATGTTATTCACTGCAAATCTTCCCTTCCCCATTACCCAACACTAATAATTAAAATTTGTTTTTATTAGCTCTGTACAAGAACCACCACCACAAATGAAACGCTTACCAATTATTTATCTATAATTTGGAGGAATTCCACGATGACTAATTTGGCATGCAATTTATGCAGTCTTATTACCTTGTACAAATATAAATTGCAGCACAAAATTCATATCCATCCGTAATAATGCCCTTTCGGAAAAAGTTTGGCGGAGTTATTTAACACAAACTGTGTCAATACCGCAACATTAATTTATTGTAAAGTAAGATGAGGAGACTGTAAATGACTATGAGGAGAAATCTCACTGCCCCAAAACTTTAAATGCCAGGATAATAAAAATTATAGCATCAACTTTCTCAAATTTCGTCAATGATTATAATAGCTAAAATTAGATTAGATAATTTACATATATTTTACATATTTAGATGTTATAGTACAGTCCCCATTTACTTTGGACAGACATGGCATTCGATGGAAGGATTTGTGCCTTATGAATTGGATGATTAGGTAAAAAATTACTCTTAAATGAAAAAACCTTGAAAGCTAACGTCACTGGGAGCCTATTTTGAGCGTATGAACAAGATATTAAATGCTGTACAGGAATGTGCAAGCCCTACTCGCCGGAACAAAATTGTATGCCTATCGAATTATTTGCATGCTCCATTGGCTTCTTACAGAAGTTGAAAGTCCACCATAATAAGAGCGCCTCAGGCTCATTTGCCAAAGGAGGTTAAAATTCCAGCTTGCTCCGTCTCGACAGACGCGTCCCCATACCCGTCAAATTCAATGAACAAAGAGGAATAACGGAGGAAACTTGGCAATCATGTTCCCATGAGTTTCGTGATCGTAGAATCACGTAGATGGCCATCAGTTTCAAGAAAATTTCGTTTAAACGTAAAAAAAGTGTCCGACGCATTCTGTAATGAGCACTTCTGAAATACTATTAGCTACTGTGTTTCTTGTCAATGGTCTTCGCTACGCATGCAATATTCAATATTATTAAAACCCGATGGACTCACAATTTTGTTTTTCGAAAACTGCCGTTAGTTCGTTCTAAATGCAGTTTTGAATAATTTCGACAAAAAGTCAACAAATTCTAGCCTTCAATCAATATTTTGTTATTATTTGTCATTGGTAAATAACCTTTGGTTCATTTCATTGGTATGTATAGTGAATATTTGTGGTTCATATGACAATGCGTTTCAGCTTTAAATTTTCACTTGGCATAAAACATTTTGTCTGGTTCTGTTCAAGCATTGTAGGAAAGTAAAATATTTGTTGTCATTAATTTTTTTAAGCACTTCAAGGTTTCGAGCAAATGTTTTTTCCTTTCCTCTTCATTTTTAATCTGGTATGAAAAGTTAATACCCATTTTAAATTTGCTGGAAAATTCAAATCGGTCAAAGTTGAAGGTTTGGCAACTCTGCTTAGGGCCAAGTGCGTGTTTTGAAAAGCTATTATCTAAGTGAGGGGAGGGTGCAGCGTGATGAGCGAGATCTACGGGTGAGATTCGTGGAAGTAGCTGCTACCTTTTTCTTTCGACCGGTGTCCCATCACCAAGTGTGCCTGGTTATCAGAACTTGCGCCACCTTTTCGTGACTTGTGACTTCGAGTGTTGGAATTTGGTGCCTGTAGGTTACAATTATTCTTTGAAATCGCGAAACTTTTAAAACTCTTTGTAGTTGTGTAATTCGTAGTGTGAGACATCCACGGTTTTTAAGTTAAAAGGCACATCAAGCGTAATATTATTAATGCCTATAAGGTGTTAGACCTTAAATTGCTACTTACATGGTATTTCTTTATTCTTTTGGTATTTATTTGGGTTTCTCTTCATGGTTTTATTTCAGATTAAGCCGTCAGTGAAAATGGCTACTCTGACAATACCCGCAGATTATGGATATGTCATCTTAAGTGCTGTCGGCTCCTCCTTCGTTGTTGCTTGGCAAGCCATGAGGGTATGTGAACGTATTTTTGTTGATTCGCAACTTGTGGGTATCTCTTTTCTAGTCTTTCAAAGAAACCTGTCCAAATACAGCAGTCCCTACGCCGCAGATTGCCGGAATATGCAAGTTTTTCATCTTAGTTATAAAGAGTGGGCGTGCATGTGATTTCATTATTATAAATAATGCATAAATTCCATAAAGAACTTAATGAATGGGTTACAAGTTACACTCATTGCAGTGCGTACAAATACTCTTATTAGTAATGGGCAAAGCATCAGTTCAAGTTATTTCAGTAATTTTTCTTTGAATAGCCTATTCGACAGAAATACCAACTTCACAACCTTTGGCAAAATCATTTCTACACTTCATATGAATGTAGTTCTGCATTACCATAATTTAACTAAATATTTGAAATGATTTATTTCTGGTTTCGAAAAATCCTCTCTCCTCAGGTCTTCATCAGAAGTTTTGTTTGCTTGGCATTCTGTCTCAGATTTATATTGTCATATTCTTTAAAATATTTTATCGGTGGTCACTTAATAGAATTTCATGCCGAGACAGGAATCGTCCATTGTGCATACAGGAGGGAATGCAAAATCTCTGACTAGACTGAATATTTCCGCTCAAATTTCATTCTGCATCTCCCCTTCAATTCTTGCTAAAAATGCGACTATATTTTCCAGATTTTTCTTGGTGTTACCATTCAGAAAGGGTTGTTTAAGATTATGAAACATTTTGATTCACCGTTTTAATTTCGCCAGTTTTCTCTGTCAATATTTATATTTGCTTGCAGTTTCTTGTGTTTCTGCTACTGATGGGATGTCATCTGCAAACTAAATCATGTTGATTTCCTCGCCGTTTACTTGACTGCTTTGATGCCCGATTCTGATGCATCCTCTATTACATCTATGTTGAATAGTGCTGGATGAATAATCTGTTGAATAATTGTATGTTGAATTTTGAATAATCCTCATCTCATTGATTTTATTCTCCTTCTGTTTTTTATTTGAATGGCTGTTACCTCATTCTTGTAGAGGTGGTGGATTATCCTTCTGTCAATGTAATCTATTTGAAGCACTTATAGTATCTTGAACATTTTGTTCCATTCAGAGTTGTTGAATGCCATCTCCAAGTCCATGTATGATGGGTTGTTTATGTGTATAATGTTTTTGGTCCGTATCCTGTAGCTGAGTATTGCCTTTCTTGTTCCTTGATTTTTTCTGGGCAAGTTGATTTTCCATTGACATTTCTTATCTTTTTCCGTTTATTCTTCAGTTAATTATATGAGTAAGTAATTCCCATGTGTATCTTCTTCTTCTATTGTGTTTGCCACTACCATGTTTTTCTTGTTGTAGAATTCTATCATTTTCCCAGTGCAAGCTCTCCCATACTGTTTACCTGTTGGCCCTTTCCGACCACACCTTTCCAGTCTCCCATCATTATTAGGTTCTCCTTCCCTTTCACCGCTATTAGTCTCTCCTCCAGTTGTCTTCTATTTCCTCTTCTGAATGACTGAATTTTAGCACGTAAACCTGTGTAATCCGTAATGTGTCAATAAGCTCTCCCTGCAACTTTACATTAGAATCGTCGCATTGTATTGCCAGCTAGATTTAACTCATCTTGACCATTCCTTTTTGTGCATGATACCCACTCGTTCAATCTTTTGGTCGTCTCCTAATATATCACCCTACTATATTAGTCTCTCCAGAAGTCGCCAGCCCACATAATCCCGCGCACTCCCAGAATATCCCTTCTCAGTCTGCCTTGTTCTTAGTATTTTCCATTTTAACATGCACTTGTATTGTCAAAACATTCCATACTCCTATCCGTCATTTGTCCACCTTGACTGATGTTCCCATCCCATAATCCCCACCTAGAGATTCAATTGGGAGACTGCATTACTGGGAGTATTTACCATTGCAATATTTAAATCTTCTTGGAATAGTAATGCCTTCCCATTGCCTACTAAATCTCATTACTGTGGCTGATGCCATGCCTTGCACTCTGCACTGATTTTGTGTGCAGATCGTATGTCGAACTCATGATAGTTGATTTTAAAATTGCTCTTAACCTAAATTTTCAGTTAAGATTGGGAAATCAGATTGGTTCGCTGGGTAGTGTATTAAGCTATCCATCCAGAGGCCCTGGGGTTTGAATCCTGGCAGTTGCAGAATTTTTCTTAGGTTTTCTGATCCCTACTTGCGGTTCAATGTGGATAGCACTTCAAGTGGAGTGCAAAATCCATCAGATGAGACGATAAATCATGAACCCCTTGCCACCTCTGTTGAAGAGTCTGCTATTTCTCCATCCTTCCCCCATTTCCTGAAAACCATACCCTTACTGAATTACCCAATTATCCCTAGGGGCACAACTGACTTAAACTGTTGATCACTCCTCCTGCCAATTACTACCTACAGTTACTTCAATTGTGGTTTTATTTTTTTTTATTTTATTGCATTCTAATATTTAAAAAATAATTTTTGTATGCATATTAATTAGACAGTTAAGCTTATTTGCAATTTTTCAGGGAAGGTGGCCTTATGATTGATAAATTTTGTTTATTCTAGTTTGCTATATTTTTCCCAAGTAGGTAAGAACCAATGGGACATGTCCTTTTGACTTACAAGGCCAAAACGAAACTTAATAATTTAACTGAAGCTTTATATTATCATTTTAGGTAGGGGCTGCTCGTAAGAAGTTCAAGATTCTTTATCCCACCATGTATAGCAGTGATAATGATGTTTTCAACTGCATTCAGAGAGCACACCAAAACACGTAAGTTTTGATTGTGCTATATACTGATGATTTTTTAACCAGTTTTTATTCTGATTTGGAACATATTTGTTGTGTTCAATTTTTGTCATTGGGATGAGATTTGGAAGAAATTTTATTTTTATCTTGAATCCCATGACAGGGGTACATCAGTTATGACTTTTAGTAAATTATGTCTGTTAATTTGTAAATGAATCTCTTTACAGTTTGGAAAATTACCCACAATTCCTTTATATGCTGTTTATTGGAGGACTTGATATGCCACGCCTCTGTGCAGCAGGTGGAGCAGTGTGGTGTTTGGGAAGGATTGCTTATACTTTAGGATACTCAACTGGTGGTATGTTCAATTACATCATTGCAAAAGAGCAGCTAGAAAGTTATAAATTCGCCAATGAATGTGATATACTTGAGAGACCAAAATTTTTAAAAACTTTAAAGGAATCTTGGCTGTGGCATAACAATGATAGTTAAACATTTTTGTCTCGGCTGAATGCTGGTTTTTTTATAAAAAACTAAGAACTGGTACAGCTTCCTTGAGTGAGGACACTTTAAAATATCAACAGTATTTTTGCATGGCATGGCTAAACTCCCTTAACTGATTGAGAACTTCCTGAGAGTCTTTTGACAGTTCTTTGAAAGTATCTTTAGTACTACCTCTATTTTTGTTCATTTTTCCCATAATGTTTGCAGTTGGATGCCGAGTTGACATTGGTTGTGTTACTTGTGGTACTTGCATATCTGTGTTCATTATTTTCAGAAGTCTTTTCATTTTTCCTTAATGTTTTTTAGAATGGCATAAGTTTTGTAAATGTTGATAAGTCAAGATGATGGCATTAGATCTCAAGGGTTTGGAAGAAAATTTGCTTGTGATGGTTTCTAGTTCTCGCCCAAGACATAAGTGCTCTAAAAAATAGATGTTGAAGAGACATTGTAGTTGTTCTTGACCCTTGTGAAATTAAAATTTGCACAGTTTTCCGTGGCATGCATGGGATTGGACTTGAAAATCAGTATAAACCTCTTCCTCCATGCCGGACTCTGATTTGATCTCATTATTGAATATTATTTGAGATTATAATTCAGGTATCAAATAAAAATAATAACAATATTAATTTATGAGCAATTACAATATTCGGAGACCAGACTTTCAATATTTGATGAATTATATTAGTTATGCCAAATGACAATGAGGAACCAGAGCGTGTCACTAATCATTAAGATTAATGTCTGTCATCTGAATAATTGACTGCATAATTTTCTTTTGTTAAAGTTTCCATTTGATATAAAATTATATTCCCCTTATGTTTCAGACCCTAAGAAGAGAATGAATGGGGCATTTGGATATATTGGAACATTCATGTTGCTTGGTGCAACTGTGAAGTTGGCAGTTAATCTTCTGAGATGGATTTAAATTTCTTTGCCTCCAAACGTAACAGGATGTTGAGTAGCAAGCCTTAAAATTGTTCTTATTGAACGTACAGATAAAAATATTAGCTAAACATCATTGTTGTCATAAGTATTTTTGTAATAATTTTTGTTATAATCATTCATAATAATCAAGAATTTTGAATATTGTTTATTGCATGTGGATAAGACCTCAAAGTGTAACTACATTTATGTATACAGGTCCTGTATACATAATACAATATCATGCATATAAAATACTGTATTAATATTAAGCTTTAATTATACGTATACAAAATAAAGTTATTCACAGGCATGGCAATGGCATAGAGCACTTGGAACCACATATTAAACTTTGTTTAAAGTCGTGTATGGATTGATAAACATTAATATAAGACTGTGGAATCCCCCTGAAATCATGGGTGAAGTAATTCATGCATTGTAAAAGGGCATAAAAATTACATGCAAAGTCATGAGTAAGCATTACCTAATATCCAGTACTTAAGTACTTTCATTATCTTATAAATCAAAATGGGTAGTTAACTAGGTAAAGTCTACGGAGGGGTCAGGTTCAATTTTCTGTGTTATACTTCTGAGCTGTCTCAGCTTGGGGCAATACATCTTCCTTTTTGAGCTTAGTGTTGGGTGAGCTCTGCCCTCAATTATGAAATCAATCTTCTTATTTACATATTGTTTGGTATAAATCTGAAATCCATGAAAGCCCATATAGGGAAGGTGAAGAGGTGTGTGGTGGCGATTGATTTGAGATAAAAAGAATGTGAATTGTAACTGCATACAATTAATGTATGGTTCGTATTTAAAAAATAGCTTAGTCAAGTGGTTCAATTGTAATTACCGTTAGGATTGAAACATTCTGTTTGCTAATTTGTCATGAGTTTGATATCGCAAAACATGAGTATTTTATCTTAGAAAGCTTCATCTAACTCATTACCTTAAGAAATGCGTGGGGTCCCAGTTAATACCAGAGCACCATGTTTTTTTGTGTAAATTAACCAATCACTTCACATGTGTCTTAATGCATTAATTGTTTTCCGCACAACTATTTGTTCTATAAATTTATTTTTGGGCAGATGGTTTTGTCTCCCAAATGTTATATAATTGATAATGAAGTATCACAAGCACTGTTACGTAATTGCAGTGTATTTTATTCATCATCTGTTACAATTTGGTACATAAATGATATTCAAATAAATATATTTTCTGAGGAAGAGTTGGTTGCAGAGAGAGTTTTTATTTTATGTAAACTTACTGAGAAATGAAACCATCCCAAATCAAATGCCTGAAGACTTAATACCTTCTGCTTGAAACACCAAAATATGTGACATTGGTAAAGAAGCCTTATGCAAGTAATCCTTAATGACATGTGCTGCTTTCACTCAATGAAATTATTTTCCTTTTGTCGAACGCTGTACATAGACTTGTAGGCTTCTTTAGCGATAATGATTTTCATCTCCTTTACTTACAAAACTTTCAAATCCCCCTAATTATCACTAGAAGTTGCTATCTTAAATAATGAAAGTGGTGGTAAACTTATGCTTGGTATAATTGAATGTACACTGTAATTTTGTCATGCCGGAATGAAAAGAGATTAATACTCAATTTTGCACTGCTGAATCATTTGATAAGAATTTTGATGAGGCATCCTATTTTCGATTTGTGTGTGCTCTTTTATTTTTATTATGATTAGGACAGTCAAGTGACTTCATGTTGTCCAAGAAGTTAGGTATGACACAAGATGTATTTATTCATAATCTCGCAGATGTATTTTTGTATTCCTACAATTACATCTTATAAGGCAATTTGTCAGGGTAACTTCAATTTTCTTTGTTTTAGTTTATTTATAAATACATTGTCCGTTGGGAGATTCCGTCTGCTTATATCCTCTTCGTATCTCAATACTCCACCTGTTTGTTTCTTCATTGGAGCGCACATAAAATCCTGTTGCCTATACGTGAAGTTACTTCTATTTTTTATTTACTGCATATCATCATTAGTCGGAAATCACTTTTTATATAAATGTGGGGCGCATATATTATGAATATATTCAGCATCTAGTATGAATGGCACTACGGAATTTCGGATATGGCGCTCATTGCGTATAAGAAACCGACACGCAAGATCATATTTTCGATCGTCATTTTATTCTTACTTGGTTCCTCTAGCCAATCAACGTTAACCACGAATATTATGGAGAGCCTCCGTCGGAGTTCATGAGTTTGTCAGAATAGAATGTTATCGTGGCCAAGGAGTTTGAGTGTGTTAGAGGAGTTGTCAGTTGTGAAAAATTGTAAGGTTTGAACTGTTAGCGATGGGCATTGATATCAATCAGCTTAACGTCTGGCGAACGTGGAAATGGTTATTTATATTTTTGATTCAGTTATTGTTTGAAGGTCAGTGAATTTTTATTTGAAGTAATATTTTATTTACAAACTAAGTGTACTGTTGTAACTTCCCAAAAAAACTGGAATCCTACTAAACACAGGAATTATTTATGCAAAGTGATTTGTTTCTTCATTTTTAGAATCTTGCAGCACTTCTCAGGCTGATGTGAACAAACACCTTGAAATGGGGCGAGATTTGCTCTCCAGAGGGGAATTACAAGATGCTCTCTCGCACTATCATGCCGCTGTCGGTAAGTGGTAATTAAAATATGTGTCTTACAATTTTATTCTACTGCAATGGAACTAACGTAAGCAAATTTTATTCCAGAGGGAGATCCGAATAACTATCTGACCTATTTCAAAAGGGGAACTGTATATTTAGCATTAGGAAAATCAAAAGTTGCACTTTCGGATTTAGATAAGGTGTTGGAGCTGAAACCAGATTTTATTTCTGTGAGTCATTAGTACTATACTATGCTTATGTAATCATGTTGATAGTGATATACGTATTGACATCTAATGGCATTCCAAACGTTTCAGGCTAGATTGCAAAGGGCCAATATTTTGCTGAAGCAGGGAAATTTGGACGAATCGCAAGAGGAGTATGAAAGAGTGGTAGGTCTTAAGTATACCATAGAATGGACTTAAAAGTGCTCGCTTGTGAGCAAAATATATCAATTAATTTTCGAGAAATCTTATTTTTCCTCTTTCTCTCATGTCTCTGGATTGATTTCACACGGGCTAATGCTGCAGAATTAAAATCCCCTTAAAATACAACACAGTTATTATTCGAAACATCCAACCTCCTTATAACTCTTCTCTTTTAAGCTCATTTTTGTGTGCTAGTAATTCGAGCCACTTTTTGACCTTGATTGTTATTTTTTTGACAATACCATGGGTTTCCATTACCCCAACGTTTTTTTATCTACATTTGAAGTTCTGTTATTTTCGTTTACATATTTCTTTAAAGAATGTGTTAATAAATAACAAAATTAACAAATTAAGTTAACAAATAATAAATAACACTGGAATTGATGTGTTTTCGATGGTAGTAGATTAACAAGATGTATATGTGATTTATGTTGAGTGATCATTTATGTAACTATCAATGAAATCCTTTTACTCTCCATTACATCAGTCTTAAGCTCATTCAGTTCATTTTTGTTAAGGTGCTCACATTATCTGAATCAATTATTTCCGTTTCATTACAGCTATTGCACGATCCAGAAAATATAGAGGCATATAATGGTCATGCAAAAATATACCCAATCAAAGAAGAGGTATATCATGCAAAGGAATTGGTTCGATACCATGATTACCACAATGCAATTGAAGTTCTTAACAGAGTTATCGAGGTAATATCTTTAAATCATAGCTAACTGTTATGGTTCTTATAATGATTGTCCTTAAGTTATTTTTTTTTTATAATGGAATTGAAACTACTACCTTAGTTGGCGAGAGTATGTATATTCATTTCTGCTATTCTAGGTTTGTTCATGGGACCCCACTTTGCGAGAGCTACGAGCTGACTGTTACACAAATTTGGATGAGATGTCTCATGCTATTTCTGATGTAAGGGCTGCAACACGTTTACGCTCTGACAATACTGATGGTTTGCACCGTCTTGCAAAACTACTTTATCAGCTTGGAGATGCTGAATCTTCTCTCAAGTAAGTGCTTAGTTAGGTCTAATGATTAATGGAATTTTTTCCCATAAGGAGAAGGTTGTTTAATTTATTGCATATGATTAACCTGTTATTTCCTTTACAATAAATAGCATACATTTGAGCTGGCCTGGTTATCTCAATGGGTATATAGCTTACTAGCCAGTCTGTCCTGTTTTAAACCATGGTTCAAATCATGTATTCATAGCGTATACGGTTCAGAGATATATTTAGTGTCCTGTAACCTTAGCTGTAAGAGCTCCTTTAGGAGCAGGGTGCTATGATCTGCTTGGAATTAATTATCATATTATTGCCAAGATTAGAGGTAAAATCTCTGGGGTTCTTCAAAACCTCTTGGGGTATTATTTTGTGCATTTTTCAATGGAAAATTTCAGTGCTAAGGTTTAAATCACTTCATTTCCCAGTGGCCTAGCGGCTAGAATTTGCAACACTCATGCCTGAGGTGGAACTTGAACCAATGGCCTTTGGGTTTGCAGGCAGGTTCATTGCAACTGTGGCAAACTCGGCCAGTCATTTAATGTCTCATTGCCTTTTACTTAATGGGAGATAGCTTGGCAGCTCTGTGTAGTGAACAATGCTAAACTTATAACAGAAACTTTTTGTTCTGATGGATCACTGCATTCTGTTGTTTAACTCAAGGATTTTCTACACGTGGTGATTTTTGTGTTCATAAAATGTTTATCATCTTAATCGAGTGGATGTAGAACCTGGTTGATAAATCAAAACTGTTTCCCTGAAAGATGAAAAATATTTTTTTAAATGTTGAAATATGAGAATGTGAAAGGGAAGGTTATGCCCTGCTGTCATGCAAACTCTTAAATTTTTTATGTTGTTCTCTCCTGATCAATCATATATTTTGTTCATAATGTGCCCCTTTTGGTGCCCTGAAGGTTCATTTTTTTATTTGGAGTAGAACCAGTTCAAAATTTAGTAGTACAGTATCTATTTCACAGTTGTGGGTGTGCGAGGGGAAAGAGTAGGTAGTTCAGAAACTCATATTTTAACTGTTTTCAGCTTCCCTTTTACTCACCTCCGTAAAAGATTGAACTGAATTTTGGTGGAGTGGAATTGTTACAAAATATATGCTCATTGGCATTCTTAGACAATAGTTTCCTATGTTCTAATCATTGCTGATGATCTTATTATAGGGAAGTTCGTGAGTGCCTGAAGTTGGATCCTGATCATAAGGAGTGCTTTGCTTTGTACAAACAAGTGAAGAAATTAGCCAAAAACTTGCAAGACATGCAAGAAGCTGAGTCCAGTAAATCATACAAGGAGTGCATTGAAAGTAGCAGAAAGGTATGCTCTACTTTTTTCCTAGCATTCAAAAGTGAAGATATAGCATGCATTTGGTTCAAGTGTAACGTAATTATAGTGAACCTATACCTCATCTATTTACAAAGGCATGTTTCCAATTGACAAATAAATGCATCATACCATGAGTAATATGAATATTAGTTTTGAAACTTTTATTAAAAATGTATCCTCGTTCAAGTTGTTGTAATATCAACTTTCTTGAAGGGAAACTTAAGTGATGTCATCTCTTGTAATCAGTTAAGCCAGAGTTATTAATAGGGTTTCATTAATGGTGCATCTGTGAGGGAAGGCAAAGAAAAATTGTCCCTAATGTTTGGACTTGGGGTGGAGGCAGGAAGTAGAACCCCAATGCAACAACTTGAGCCGCAGTGTTGATGACCAACACACTAATAACTCCAACGAGGTCACACCCATAAGGCCAGTTCGTAAAATTGCTGGAAATAATCAGGCACTTTATTTAATGCCTTCTAACTCAAGTGATAGAGCCCAAGTTTTCATGTAGCATAAATTTTCAAAATTTATAGGCATTGGTTTTTTTTTAAATGAGGATAACTACTTGTTTACTTTGTGTGGTTAAGGTGGCTGGGTCCCTGAAATCATTGACTCTGGTATAATCACTAGATGTGCCACATTTTCCTGATACTTAAGAAGTGGCGGTGGTCATTTTGACCAGTGTTTTTTTCTCATTCTCTGGGTATTTTGTATAAATTAATGCATTGAATTCAACCTGAATTCATAATTGTTTTACTCTCAGCTCATCTTAGTTTTTTTAGAATATTGTTTTACAAGTAAATTAGAATACCAGTTACTGTGTGACCAATTCAATACTAACGACAGCTATTTTAATGTCTTCAGGGACCCCTATCCATTTTTCTGTCCTCGAATGAAACTGGAGTAATTTTCAGCTAACATAATTTTGTACGATCTCAGAAAAAGTAAGATTTCATAAATTGCATAAATCAGGGGCCTAGTCTGTGTAGTTTTACCACAAATTTTCAATTCGCTTAAGGAAGATCCAACTATATTTGCTTTTGAAATGAAATGCAATTAGTGGCTGTGTAATTCCACATACTTTATTTTTAAAATGCAACCCATGTTGTAACGTCATCATTAGGTCAAAAAAATTATATTTGCTTCGTTTTCATACTATTTTTAATAGTTTTTAATAGTCCTTATCCTGTGTGATGTTTGAGATTAACTCCTAAATGTATTCATAGAAATATTCTCACGGAACCTATCCCACTTCTGAAGCATAAAATAGTTTAATATCTCCCATTGCATTTAATGAACTAAAATGGCATCATTAAGGTAATTGGGAAGAGTATAATTGCTCATTTAACTGCTGGACTGAACTTATTAATCTACATTTACAGATGAACCCATTCATGGACTCATTTACTCTCTCATAGGTTCTGAAGTTGGAGACCAAAGTAGAGGCAATTGTTTTTGAAGCTCAGTCGCATTTATGTCGGTGTTTACATGAAGAAGGGCAAATCACAGCCAGCATTGAGGCTTGCGGAGCTGCCCTAGCCTTGCGCCAGACTCCAGACCTTTATTGTGATAGAGCTGAAGCATACATTACTGGAGAAATGTATGATGATGGTATGTTAGCTACTTATTCACTTGTATTTTCAGGTTTAATCAATGCTATCAGTTCCGTCAAATAGAAATGTTGAAGTGGAAGAGGTTATTTGAAGATGCCGGCCAAGAGGAAAAGATAGTTTTATAATGATATTTGTAAAATTAATTTTGAATTTATCATTGCCTCCTAGATATATATGTACATATACAATCTTTTCTTTATTTTTATTGCCAGAACTTGTGGATGGTTGTTGTAATAATTTGTAATGAAAAAATCAACCATAGGCTCAAATTAAATGAAAAAATCAACCATAGGCTCAAATTAAAGTCTCTGAATAAAATTTGGTTTGTTTCTCAGTGCTGCACAATATCTAAGATAGAATAGCTCTTTTTATTGTTATTTTTTCCAACTAGAGAAATTTTTGTTAACTTTTATTTATAATCCATCCAAAGCGCAGGATCTAAAAGGTTTGTAAAAAAGTATCGGTAATAGTTTTGGAAAAATAGATTTATTTCCGATATTGCTACAATGCCTTAAAATTATTCCAAATACATCCGTTTAGCATTGGTACACTTGGGCAAGTGGCTTTTCCACAACTCAAAGGCTCCCTGGTAGGCAGACTCTGAAAGGTCCTTAGGGATACACGCGCCAGCTTCTTCGACGGCACGTAGGGTCACATGGTGGTGTCCGTTGAGGATTTCACTTTTTGAAAGAGGAAAAAGTCTGTCGTTTTTCTTTTTTTTTCTTACCACTTTTGGTTGTCCCTCAAGACCTTTGAAATGTTTAGTGTGAATCTTTTGCAATGCCAAATTTTCAGTGATAATGGTGTACACTGTTATCTTATCAATGCCAATATAATTTGTGATCATGCATACACTTAACTGACGTTCTAAATTCAGCACATCATGCACTCGAACTTTATTGTCAGTTGTTGACATCTACAGCCATCCAACATGGGGCTCATCTCTCTCGGCCATATTTGAAGAGCTGGCGCCACTTAAAAACAGAAGTGTGTGACATGCTTTCATCCTTGAACACTAGGCGAATCATGTCCAACTTCTCCATTCCTGATTTCCCCAGTCCAAAACAAAATTTGATGGCTTACCTTTGTTTAATTGTTCGCTGCATTTTGAGCTTGCACCAAGTCACTGGACAGGGGTCCACTAAAAACACGATCTAGACTGAACAATTACTCGCAGGCAATTGTTGCTTAGCACAGGTTGAAGGTCAAAACCTCCCCACTGAGCCTGTGCATCTGAAGCACGCTGCGATGTACATTTACCTCAGATAAAAATTGTTTCTGATACTTTTTATACAAGCCATGTATTTGCTTGTCAAGTGCATGTCAAGTAAATGTCAAGTGAAATGAAATTAAATGTATTAATTTTTTTTTATTAAACAAATGTTTACTGTCTGATATGTAATTGTTTGAAATCTGATGACATAAATAAGCAATGTCTGATTCAATTATTTAACTAACATTGTGCACTTATCTGATAAGTAACAGATATGCACTGTGATATGTTTTTTAATTACGATGAAAACATAATGTATCAATGGCTATAGTTAATTATGTGAAGATTGATAGAAAAGTGATGATAAAACTGCTTTTGAAAGAGTAGAGTGCTAGTGGTCTAATATTTGCAATGGCATTATTTTATTCATTTAAGAATGCTTTTGGAAACTCTCAGAGGTGGATCAAAATCAAGATGGCATTAGGTAACTGTGGGGCATTTGGCGTAGCTTATTTATTAAATAATTTAGGACACATTAATATTCATTTGCTAAAAATGCTGGAATTGGCGAGAAAGCTTATTAGTTTGTCTGTTAGTGCTGCAACCAGCAATAGGCATGCATCAGGGTTCAAAGGGCAGCTGGAACAAGGTGTACATTTTAGATGAAGTGGTACAATATCCCTCTGGGGAGGTTTTGACTGGTTTTAAAATTCCTTTGGGTGAAAATTTCATTTGTTTTGGAATACTACCTTGATCAAAAAGTTCCCGGAATAACCACCGTGTGGCGCTCCCATCGTTCCGATTTGAGTTCTGTTTTTTTTGTTAAATTGGTACATCTGTTGTTGATATTCCCTTTAAATCTTAGTGTCATAACTTGACATTTGCAAAAGTTACGGTCGGTTTTCGGTATGTCCATCAGTGCTTCCTGCGATTTTTCCATTACTTCCTCTCGGCTGCTAAAACGCGTTCCCCGTAATGGTTTTTTAACTCGATTGAACAGAAAGAAGTCACAGGGAGCCAAATCAGGTGAATTCGGTGGCTGTTGGATGGTATTTGTTGTATTTTTCGTCAAAAAATTACGAATAATGATAGCACTGTGCGACGGTGCGTTATCATGGTGCAAAATCCACGAGTTTTCTGCCCACATTTCTGGTCTCTTTCGGCGAATTGCTTCACGCAAACGTCTCATAACGCCCAAATAATACTCTTTGTTTACTGTCTGGCCTTCTGGCAAAAATTCATGATGCACTACACCGTTGTAATCCATGAAAACCGTCAGCATTGCCTTCTTTTTTGACTGAAAACGACGTGGTTTTTTTTGTCTCGGCTCATTTGGTGAACGCCATTCACTTGCCTGATGTCTGGATTGCGTGTCGTACTCATAAACCCACGTCTCGTCTCCAGTAATGATCCTTTTGATGAATGTAGGATCGGATTCAGCCTCGCAAATCATGTCTTTTGCGACGTCAACACGGTCTCTTTTTTGCATGAAATTGAGGTCTTTTGGAACCAACTTTGCTGCTACATGACGGAAACCCAAATCATTAACCACAATGTCTTGGGCGGATCCATAGGCAATGTTCAAGTCCTCCGCTATTTCTCTGATGGTTAATTTGCGGTTATTGACCAACATTTCTTTTACTTTATCAATTTTTTCACCGACTTTCGATGTCGATGGTCTGCCACTGCGTTCATCATCTTCGATTGACTCACGACCACTTCTGAACCGCTCGTGCCACTGGTAAACGACCGTTTTTTTTTAGAGAATCGTTGCCGAAACACTTTTCCAACATTTCCAACGTCCGTGCGCCACTAAATCCGTTTTTTACGCAAAATTTAATACAAGTTCGTTGTTGCAAATTTAAATCCATTTCTGAAATTGTAAAAAATCGCCAACACACACAGAGATAGATGTACTCTTGGCTACATAACTTTTGCAAATGTCAAGTTATGACACTAAGATTTAAAGGAAATATCAACAACAGATGTACCAATTTAACAAAAAAAACAGAACTCAAATCGGAACGATGGGAGCGCCACACGGTGGTTATTCCGGGAACTTTTTGATCAAGGTAGTATGTTGATTGCTTCATTGAGATGCTGGTGTTTGCTTAACTACGTGTGACATCCTAAGGCTACTGCCTAAAGGGTTGCCTCCAGGCACTTATCAAAATCCCCCATTGCCAGGTATTACCATTTTTTTCCCCTCAGACCTAATATACTACCTTGATCAAAAAGTTCCCGGAATAACCACCGTGTGGCGCTGCCATCGTTCCGATTTGAGTTCTGTTTTTTTTTGTTAAATTGGTACATCTGTTGTTGATATTCCCTTTAAATCTTAGTGTCATAACTTGACATTTGCAAAAGTTACGTAGCCAAGAGTACATCTATCTCTGTGTGTGTTGGCGATTTTTTACAATTTCAGAAATGGATTTAAATTTGCAACAACGAACTTGTATTAAATTTTGCGTAAAAAATGGATTTAGTGGCGCACGGACGTTGGAAATGTTGGAAAAGTGTTTTGGCAACGATTCTCTAAAAAAAACGGTCGTTTACCAGTGGCACGAGCGGTTCAGAAGTGGTCGTGAGTCAATCGAAGATGATGAACGCAGTGGCAGACCATCGACATCGAAAGTCGGTGAAAAAATTGATAAAGTAAAAGAAATGTTGGTCAATAACCGCAAATTAACCATCAGAGAAATAGCGGAGGACTTGAACATTGCCTATGGATCCGCCCAAGACATTGTGGTTAATGATTTGGGTTTCCGTCATGTAGCAGCAAAGTTGGTTCCAAAAGACCTCAATTTCATGCAAAAAAGAGACCGTGTTGACGTCGCAAAAGACATGATTTGCGAGGCTGAATCCGATCCCACATTCATCAAAAGGATCATTACTGGAGACGAGACGTGGGTTTATGAGTACGACACGCAATCCAGACATCAGGCAAGTGAATGGCGTTCACCAAATGAGCCGAGACAAAAAAAACCACGTCGTTTTCAGTCAAAAAAGAAGGCAATGCTGACGGTTTTCATGGATTACAACGGTGTAGTGCATCATGAATTTTTGCCAGAAGGCCAGACAGTAAACAAAGAGTATTATTTGGGCGTTATGAGACGTTTGCGTGAAGCAATTCGCCGAAAGAGACCAGAAATGTGGGCAGAAAACTCGTGGATTTTGCACCATGATAACGCACCGTCGCACAGTGCTATCACTATTCGTAATTTTTTGACGAAAAATGCAACAAATACCATCCAACAGCCACCGAATTCACCTGATTTGGCTCCCTGTGACTTCTTTCTGTTCAATCGAGTTAAAAAACCATTACGGGGAACGCGTTTTAGCAGCCGAGAGGAAGTAATGGAAAAATCGCAGGAAGCACTGATGGACATACCGAAAACCGAATATAAAAAATGTTTCGAGGATTGGATCAAGCGCTGGCATAAGTGTGTTGCAGTCGATGGGGATTACTTTGAAGGGGACAATATAGATTTAGATGAATAAACTTGTATTTTTAATTTTCTGAATAAATTCCGGGAAATTTTTGATCAAGGTAGTATATGTGATGTACAAAAATGCTTGAGCATAAAGCCTGCAAAAATTATTTTTCAACGGTTGAAAATGGTTTGTACTATTATTTGTTTTCAGTCTGGTAAATCATTCCCACATGTTTCCTCAATGTTCGTTTCATCCATAGATACATTTTTTTTCTTCTAACTCCTTTCCAGCCATCCATGACTACAAAAGTGCCCTAGACATAGACTCTAATTTCCATCGAGCTAAAGAGGGTATGCAGAAAGCACAGAAACTTCAGAAACAGTCCGAGCGAAGGGATTATTACAAAATACTTGGTGTAACAAGGAGTGCCTCAAAAAAAGAAATAATTAAAGCATATAGGTATGTGTCTAATTTTAAATGTTTATTTTTGTAATTTAATACAGTATTCTTTACTGTAACATGGCAATATATGGTTATTTAGTCAGTATTGCAGGAGGTGATGTAAAAATTTAATGAGAGAGTATTTTGTTCAGCAGAGGAAACTAGTCAAGTATTTGTTTTGATATAACACTCCTAAGATTTCTAATACAGGAGTACCAATCCGCTCCTGCCTATTTATTCTGGTTACTAAACAAGGAATTGGAATATCAATAATTGATTATTTTCTTCTACCTATTTTGCATGTAATGTACATTGTTTGCCTACATGCAGCAAAAGTTGACAAGAAGAGTTTTTAATGTTCAAAAATTTTTAAATTTCCTACCGAAATCATAAATATTTTGGACATTTCATTAAAGTAGTGTCACTGACTAAGCCCTGCCAGGAGTTTAGACTCACTTTAAATAAACTGCATGAATGATAACTAATGGTTAATAAACAACTAAATGAATGGTTTGCAGTATGAAAACATTGCAGCGTTAGAATTTTATGAGATACCTGAAGAAGTACTGAAAATATAATGAAATATTTGAATCCAAACACGACACAAAGGCAGGAGTGATGCAGTGAGCTGAAACCCCTCTTGCTGTGGTTGCTTTGGTACAAGTATTGGGAATAGATAGATTACACTCCTGAGAAAAGCACTGAGCTCTGCTCTCTGTCATCAGGCATAGCTTCTCATTGTACCCCTGTTATGCCATTTCCTTTACCACTTGCTGAAAGCCTTCCCCAGTCCAAATATTTACCTGCCCACCTTGACAACATTAGTGGCTTGAAAGGCCCATTTAAATCAGGATATCCTACGTTAAGTGGCAGAATTGATAAGCAAAGTCCCGCAGCCTTTTTCCTTATGGTTTTTGTATTTGATGTCAATTATACAGTGGTAAAAAAGTGAGGTATAGGCTGGCAATTCTCAAATTCCACTTTATAACAAACTGATTATTATAGCAGTGGTTTGGCTGCCACACTAGCATAAAATTTAATAAGTACATGTAATATAAAATGTACTGTTAGTTACTTTTCATTTGTGATAATTAAAAGTGTTTAATCATGGATATGTGGCATTTGTATTTGGTCTATCCCTGAAATGATATTTGATTGTTTTTTAATGAGTCAGCTATTTGCTCATCCAATCCTTTGGTCTTGGCATGCATTGGTCAAAGAAAAATCTGCTTACTATACAGAAGTAAAAAAACTAAAATTATTAAATTTAATTTGGAATTAAATGTTATTACTACTACCTCTTCTATCCAATAGGAAGAAATAGACCCAATCTTTTTTCCCTCCTTTTGAAATGAAAGCAGTATCTCAATTCCATTCCATAGAAGTTTAAAAATGAGCATGGTGCCAATTGGAGTAAAAAGTTATATATTATTATTAAAAATCAATCAATTTTCTTCTTATTATAACTCATATTACATTACTAATTTTATTATTGATCATATAAAGTAGAAACTGCATTCAGTGTTTGTATTTGTATGCAGGGGGGACTACTGACAGGAGGACCCGGGTTCGACTCCTGGGCTCCCTCGTAGGAAAAATCATAGGTGGCACAGGGAAAGGATCTGGGCCCCCTACCCTGAAGTGTGAATTTCACCTGCCATCATATACAAGACCAAACTTTGGGTGGAAAACTCTGGCTTGGATATGTATGCACCAGAGTTGTAGAAACATTCCCAGATTTTTGTTTCTAAATTTGTGTTGCATTCTCCAGGAAAGCGGCCCAGAAGTGGCACCCAGATAACTTTCAAGGTGATGAGAAGAAACTTGCAGAGAAGCGATTCATAGACATAGCTGCAGCCAAAGAAGTTTTAACAGATCCAGAGAAGAGGCAGAGATTCGACAATGGTGAAGATCCTTTGGATCCAGAGTCTGGGAACCAGTACGGGGGTGCACATGGCTTCAATCCATTCCAGCATTTTCACCAGTTCCACCAAGGAGGCAGTCCGTTCCAATTCAAGTTTCACTTCAACTAGTGGTGCTCTTGAAAGAGATTCATTGGTCAACTTCTATTTTTTGTTCCTCGGTGAAACTCTATTAGTTAGAGTTTGTGGGGGACTGTGAAAAACCATTTCTCGGTGAAATTGTGCCCATGCTGTTTATTTTTTAAACTTTGTGTGGACCAATTATATGGTACTGACATTGCCAAGTGTTTTGCAGAATTGTGCAATGCATGTTCAGTGGGCTGCCTTATGAGTGCAGTTAAACTGTGATTTCTTGTGAGTAACAGGCCTTAGCCACGTATTTATTCTTTTTGCTGTGAGTGGGTATTGGCTATATTCTACCTCCACAAGTCAGCTATAGCAATTGGGGTTGTCTACTAGGCTCAAAAGGCTCAGTAAACAAATATATGAAAATGATTTAATAAATGATCACCAGTGTTGTGATATTCGAAGACATTTTCTATTCATTGCCAGTCAGTACCTTTATCGCTGGAACAGCATCAGCCAAGTTAAATGCTTGGAAAAAATGTCCTTTCATATAATTCATTTTTAGGTAGGGTATTTTCATAAGTTTTGATATTTTCGAGGCTCGAGATGTCGGGAAAGTGACAAAATAAATTTGATGCTTTTTTTATGTATTCTTCTTTTAGAAAATGTGTGATTTAGGAACATGGCTCTTATTATTAAAATGGTACAAATGTTGTTTTACCTCTTTGCAGGATCAAGTAAACTAATTATTTGGGGAGTTTTAGTTCAGTAACATTGACCTCAATTGGGTCGATGAAATTTGATTTATCACGAAGGAAATTGAAAAAGTATTTCTTATGAGTTCCCAGTATTATGTAATACATATCGGATGCCAAAATGATAGTTTAGTTTTGAATGCATACATATTTTAGGGTGTACATCAGGTCATTTTCTATGAATATTTGGTAGCATAAATGAGACCAATGTGCCACAGGCATTCAAAGGTGTAGTGGAGAGGACAATTATGGACCAGGTGCCCACATGATAAGAATCACAAAAACAGTACCGTGTCCTGAGTTCTAATTAAAATTTATGAATTTGAAATTAGTCATAGTTTATAGCTGTTAAGTGTTCTCTTTCATGAAATTATTTATTCTGGAGACTCATTCATAAAATGTAAAATTCTTATAATATCAGTCATTGTTGAATTGAGGAGGAGAACTTGATTTTTGGGATTTGGTTTAATTTTGTTTTTTTCCTGGGCTTTACTCGAAAACAAATGTGAACTGAATTAAGTTGTCACTCTGAGTGAACCAAGGATTGCATTCATTTCATTTTTCTATGTACTGCTGGTAATTATTTATATTTGATGAAGCTGCTCAAAAAAACACGGGTTGAAATGCTTACGTGTCAAAACATCATCGTCTTGAAAAATTGATTTCCTTTCTAAATTAAATGTTGGTGTCATTATCTGCCATGTCTACTTTTGGGTTTTGTGAAAATACGTGCTCCCCAATGGTTTTCAATTTTATTGGATGGAAATAAACTTATTATTGTAAAGTTGCAAAGTAATTTATAGTTGATGCAATTGGTGTGCTGTGATAATTGTATATTTTATAAGTACAGATGAGCTAAACAGGTATAGTTAATTAACAAATGCCAATCTTGTTTTATATCCTTGAGCTTTTTATTGTTGTTTTTACAATGTTATATTGCCAATGTGGTTGGTTATATGATTGTTTTAAGGAATATTTTTGCTCAAGATTTGTTTTCAAGCTCTGGATATGGTCAGTTGGAAGGTATTCAAATACATGGATTGACAAAAAATTAATCATGACTGAATTTTGCTGTTGTGCGCTTAAATAAAAATGTCAGTGAAATATTCACTATTTTCCAAGCAATTTAGTGCTTAATCTTTGGTGTAAAAAGAATCTGGAAGTAAAAGAATTCAAAAAATTTTTATTACAAAATGTTAAAAAGGAAATATAAGGGGATTCATTTTAAAGGATATGAATATTAATGGACAGTAACAACCTCTGAACAAACCTTGTTTGGTCTTACAATATTCCCAAAAATTGTTTTGTCTCATTTTCTACTTATTTCTGTAAGTTCTCCACTAGCTATGTTCCAGTGACTGGCATATGCACAAATTAATAGTGAAGTCAGTAAATAAATCTGAAGCATAGAGGTTGATTGCAATGATGAGCCACATTCTAAAAAAATGGAAAGATAAAAAAATCATATCTAACTTTATGCGGGATGGTTATTGGGAGCAAAGAAAGATATTAGTTTTCCTGATCTTTTACTTTGGTGGAGAGCAGAACAGCTTTCTATGATTGAGGCCTTGGAAAAAGACTGACCTTCAGGGAAGAGTTTGTGTGGCATTGCATTTTGCAGAAGTTTCTAGATAACCGTACTGAATCACCCATAGAACCCAGCTGTACTGTATTGGGACCTTACACCATTGTATTGCCCAGTCCACTTCAACACCGCCTCCATGTTAATTTAAAGAACATTTAGCTTGGTTCATGTAAGGAGAGAAGACTAATCTGCAACATATCTCAGGCTGCTCTGGTGTCAGTGGGGGACTGAGAGAGCACAGGTCTGCTGTGTTAGGAAGAGGAATAAGGAAGGGTTGTCCTTATCACCTGCGCTGTTCAACATATGTAGAGGCATGAGATAGGAATGAAAGTCAGTGGGTTATTCATAAAATCAGGTTTACTGATTGCCAATCTTTAGTTTGTCATTCCTCAGAGGGTTGCAAGCATTGCTGAGTAAATTGGAAACTCAGCACAATAGATATGGGATGAGAATCAATATAAATAAAACCGGTTATGCGATTTTTCAGAAAGACAAGGGCTAAGTGAAACGTTAAAATAGGAGGGCAAAAACCAGGGCAGGTGGAACAGTTTATGTATCTCAGAAGTATTTTGGACCAAATTGGTCCAAGTAGTTGGGACACAAGAAATAGAATTGTGTTAGACAAAGAAGCTTCCACAAGGAGGAGAGAATTGACGACAGGGATGTTGAGGAAGGATGTTAAGAAAAGACTCGTCATAACTTTGATATGGAGCGTAGTCATGTATGGCACGGAAACTAGGTCATTGAAGCAGGATGATCAGCATTTAAGTAGAATGATACCATCTTTTACAATCTTCTTCACTCCCACATTTCAAAAACCTTCAATCTATGCCTATCATCTTGCATCAATGACCTAGTTTCCTCCCCATACAGAATCGCAAACTGTATCAAATTTTAATGGACCTTTTCATAATGCCCTTACTCTACATCCCTGTCATTAATTACCCCCTCCTTGTTAATTAATTCTACCCAATTCAACCTCTCGCATGCATTTTTGAAATCTAAAAATCAGTCGGCCTACTAGGTATCTTCTATGTACCATTTCCTCATCCATCTTCCCTAATTTATCCTCTTAAATCTGATGTTTGACTGCATTAGTGCTCAATAATGATCTGAATCCAAATCTGCTCCCAGGAAACTGCATTAATATTGCTGTTCTTTAATTGGTGCTTTACCATAGTCTTGTTGATGTTTATCTAAATCTCTGGGTATTTTCCATGAATATCTGTAACTATTGCATTTAAGCCAAGTGTCTATTGTTGTTCAACCCTGTCTCCTACAAAACCTCATCCCTAAACCGTAGTCTCGTACCTCACTACCCTCTTTTCCTTCAATCACTGTCACATTCCAATTCCCCATAACTATCAAATGATTTCCATACCGGTACACCCAAAATTATTTTATCTATTTCCTCCCTATGATTGCTAAAAAGTATGTAGACCTGAACAATCACCCAGTTCACTGGTTCAGAGTTTAATTCTACGGATAATGTTCTGTCAAGACTCTTGCTTTTATATTTACTCCGATTCTTCTCATATTTTTGTTCAATATTGTTGCCACCTTTCACTGCCTCTCTTCCCTTCCCCTGTATATTACTCTGAAACTATCACTCCATTAATCCCTGCTATCCTTCCATTTCACCTTGCCCAGCCCTTTAGTATCGTTAATTTTTTTTCCATTTCCCTCGTACACACACAGATGCAAACATGCTTTTTCATACACTAAAATATGTTTGCACATATACATACCTACATATGTTAGCATTCATATGGATGATTCTATTTAATCCTTAGTTGATGAGAGTAGTCTCAAATGGTTTTCTGAAAAAAGGACGTATTAAACCTACCCATTCTAGAGTACTATTATATATTGCTATATTACAGCGGTAAATGGAAAGGTGGGCATGGCTTGGAAATAAAACTAATACCTACCTTTCTTTAAATAGCTTATAAGCATTTTTATTTATGATTAATCATCCGTATGTCAAAATATTTATAAAATAGGATCCTTTAGAAGAATAGAGGATAGTGAGTGCAAATGACAAATAAAGAATTTAAGTAAAACTGTTTGCATAATACATATATCACATGTACATCATAGGTCGGCATTATATGGTCATGAAAGAAATGGGAAATTTTTAAGCATTGTAGCATACAGGGAAATGGTAGCTGGAGGCATTTTGAACAATATTCAGGACTCCATGCAGCATTTCTTGAAAACATCCCAATCACCCAATTATTATTAGGTAGTATTTTACTGGGCAGGTGAAATATGGATGGCCAAAGATTGGACAATAATAAATTTCCTTGCTTCTCCTAACAAAATATAACCTGATATCCAGCATAACAACAAGGCCTTTTTCAATACAGCAGACTTCCTTCATTCTGTCCATCGTGCACATCTTATTCTCTATCTCTCAATATCAATCTTCAACAGTCTATTCCCTATTAAAACACACTGAATCCTTCTTTCCTGCCTCCTTCGGATTTCTCCCAAAAAAACCCTACTCTTCACTCACCATGCTTAGCACTTCCTGATTTGTTTCCATTCCTTACTCAAAGACCCTGTAACCAATTCCTTCCTCCTTGTGAAAGCTTCTTTTCCTAATGCAATTTGTTCTCCTTATTTCCCTACTACTTTCACCATTTTAGTTCAAAATACCTCTGAGATACACAAACCTTTACACCCGCTCCAGTTTACGAGTTCCTATTTTAAAGTTAAACTTCTTGAAAACTACATAACACCTGTTTTGTTTGCATTATTTTACATACCCATACCTATCACACTGATTTCTAATGTGCTCAGCAATGCTTGCAACCACTTGGATGATCAGCTAACCAAATCTTGATCATTCGCGAAGCTTAATGATTTTATTAATTCCCCACTCACTGTCATTCCCATCTCCAGTTTTTTTCATTCCTCTTTTACCTTTCCTACACATATGCATTGAAAAGCATGGGGGTGACACCCTGTTAACCCTTCTTTCTAACACTGTCCATCTCAACTCCCCATTAGCCAAATCCATCTGAGCAATCTGAGAGGGACAGGACTGGGAAAGGACATTTAGAGAGATAAAATTAAATAGCGCAGTGGGGTTGGACAGCATTCCAGCGGAACTTGTAAAAGGTTTAGGAAAATGTGGGAGGAAGTGTCTTCATGGACTAATTTGCAGCATCTATTTGAGGAAGGAATCTAGCTGGAAGACTTTGTGAGATCAGTGTCAGTTCCTATTCCAAAAAAGGTAAAGGCTACGTCATGTGAGGACTACAGAACAATGTTTGATTTCCCATGCAGCTAAAGTTGTTCTCAGGATCATCAACAAAAGGACAGAGATCAGGGCAAATGATTACTTAGGGGATGATCAGTTTGGGTTTAGGAAGGGGAGAGGCACACATGATGCCATTGCAGCTATGAGATCACTAATTGAGAGGAATATAGATTACAATCAGGACATATTTGCCTGTTTCATAGATTTCAAAAAGGTGACTCATAAGAGTGAATTGGGAAAAAACTAACGAGTATGTAAATATATCAAAACTTATGAGGCTAATCCGCAACCTGTACATGTCTCAGACTGCTCGGGTGCGAGTGTGGAACGGGGAGTCCGGATGGGCAGTGTTAGGAAGAGGTGTAAGGCAGGGTTGCCCATCTTCACCGTTGCTGTTCAACCTGTATCCAGAGGAAATGATTAAAGAGGCATGGGAAGAACTAGAGGTAGGAATAAAAGTTGGCAGGGTATTCATAAATTCAGTTAGGTTTACTGATGACCAACCTCTAATTTGTCAGTCAGCATTGCTGAGTGAATTGGAAATCCTGTGCGATGGATATTGGATGAGAATCAATATTAATAAAAGAAAGACTACCATTTTCCAGAAAGAGAAAGGCTAAGGTTAACATTATATAGGATGGCAAAAACTAGAACAGGTGGAAAAGTTAACGCATCTCGGAAGTGTTTTCAACGAACAATGTCAAAGTGGTATGGATGTAAGGAGAAGAATTGCCCGAGGCAAAGAGGCTTTCAAAAGGTGGAGGGAGTTGATGACAGGGACATTGAGCAAGGATATTAAGAGAAGACTTTTATAAACTTTGATATGGAGCGTGGTTATGTTCGCCACGGAAACGTAGTCACTGAAGCAGGAGGATTGACGTAGATTGGAAGCTTTTGAAATGTGGGCGTGGAGAAGGTGAAATGGACCAAGAAGAAAACAAATTAGGAAGTACTAGGTATCATGGGTGAGGAGAGGGGTTTGTCGGGAGAAATCCTAAGGAGGCAGGAAAAAAGGAGGAAAAGCATATTGATCAGCAGTGGGATGTTGAAGAATGTGATAGAGGGGAGAAATTTAGGCAAACAAGGAAAGTGCAGGAATAGGATAGGGATGTTGGACTGGATGAAGGAAGTACACAGAGATGAAGAGGGACTTGTTGTAGAGTAGGATTTTGTTTGGAGATATTTGGTAGTGGTGTCCATCCAAAAGCTACCTTAACCTGTAGATTACCTAATCAATCATTATACATATGCCAATACATGATGAGCTCCAAAATGGCTTTGTCACAAATGTCGCCACTTCATATTTTAATGTACAACTGTGCTTCATCTCTTTTCACATTCTCTAAGCAGTGTAAACAGTTTTGGTGAAAATAACATTTTAGTCAAATTTTAAATCTTTAGTGCATCTATAAATATACAGTCAGCTCAGAAATGGTCTTCACAAGCAAAAATTATTTTGAACATTATAGTAGCTACTTAACAGGAGGGGGATCAGGATGGTGTGGTAGTTAATGTTCTGCCTTCCCACAAAGAGGGACCACATTCGAATCCTGGAGGTGGCCTTTTTCAGTGGTATCCCGATCCCTACCTGAGGTGCTTTGGGGAGAGCACTTTAAGTGAGTACACTGTCCTTCGAATGGAACTTTAAACTGAGGACTCCTTGGCATCTTTCGTTAAGAGTAGGCTAATGCAGACATGTTTCTCTCCACCCTCCAACCCTAATGTCACAAATGAACTCAGCTGCCAGTCACCTCCCCAAAGACTACTACTTAGTAGGAGCATATAAAAACAAATGCATATTACATGGATCTGCCATTTATTATCATACAATTAAAGAATGTTTATTTGTATAGTTTTATTAATATTATTCAAAGTTTGAATTAGTCACAATTTACTTGAACTTGAATAATTGAAATAATAACCATGCCATCAAAGTATGCTAAATATGAATGGAAAACAATATGTAGAACATAAAATGAACCAAAAATCAATACCTCATGAAAGATTACAAATACATTTATTGAAATAATGACCTTTTTTTACAATATAGAAGTATTTTTTTTTTAAGTTTTATCATATGCTAAAGCATTTTTATGCAAGAATTTAACTGGAAATCCTTAATTCCTAATATAAGTATAGTTAACAATTTTAAAATTTTATCCTCAATAGTAAAGGCATTTCTTACACTAACACATCAGTACAAAGAGGAGACACATGTTACAAGAATAAAATATTATACAAAATGATATAAATGTTTTAATTTTTTAATTTTGCAATCCTCTTGAACCTGCTTCTGACAGTGGACAAAAATCCCTGAATGTCATTTGTTTCCTTTAACATTTCCATGAGTGCATCTCCATTTTTCAGTTTTGGTACCATTGCAGTGCCTGTTAGGGTTTTAAGCAAAATATAAATTATCCAACTCTAAATGAATTTATATTCGAAAGTTGTTTAAGTAGCATAGCTTGTAAGAAACACTTTTTGACCTTGGGCAATGCCATTTATGGCACAGTCATTCATTCAAAGTATTCTACCGAATACAATAGACTTTCGATTGTCCACACAAGATTATTATCAAAAGAAAATCCTATTGCTTTCCACACATTTTTTTGTCACTTGCCTCCTTTGCTTTACCGCTAATACCCATAATTCTTCTTCAATCACCGCTTGTCATCTTCATCACTCCACTACCTTCCTATATATCCTTTCCAATTTTAAATTGCTTATCAAAGTGTTTTATTGACATAATTTCATAATGATACATATTAATGCAAACAGTGTCTATTATAGAATCATACAGCTAAATTTCATCCTCGTGAAAGACCAAAGATTCATTACCACATTATTTTATAGATTATGATTACAACTCTGAGGACTGTTATGAATTGGGATCATATAATTACCCTGTTTTTCAACATGCTTAGAGATTTAGCAATTTAATGAAGTGAATCAACTAAAATAACTTAATTATCCCAACAAACATTCAAACAGATTAAGCATGCTGTACCACTAGGCTTCCTTGCTAATGGCTGACTACTAGGGGCAGTCAAATGAAAACTGAACACCTGCCAGAGCACTAAAGTCCACTAAAAGCTAGCTTTTAAGGCAACAATTATAAGGGAGCACTGTGGTAGGAGAACTAAATAGTGACAACTCACAGGTGCACACAATTGCTGGGTTTTTTCATTATCAATGAATGGACATTGCTGTAGCGGGTGTTTGTTTTCATTTGACTGCCCCTCATTTTATGGCATGTGGAGAGATACATAAGAGATTAAGTTACTATTAAATAAATGGTATTCTGATGAGGGTCAAAAAGAAACTGCACTTCCACATAAAGATTTAATCCGACTTCACTACCATGGTTTTGATGTTGCACAGCATCACCTGATGTTGATGTTCAGCATTGGAACCATGGTCATGAAGTATTAAATCTTTATGTGGGAGTGCAGTTTCTTTTTTACCCTCATCATGAAGGAATTCCACAAAGTCAAACCTGACACTGTTATGTTTAAAAGGTACATTGTTCATAGATAAATAAACACCAGCATTAACAACATTATTACATGACTAGACAATATATGTACGTGCCTGAAATCTATTTTAGCGAGATATTTGTATTCCCTAGTATGTACATACACAAGTTAACTGTAAAGGTAATGATTCTCAATGCTAATGCCGGATCTGCAAATTGACAAACAAATGGTACTCTATTTTGTCTAATGTACAAATGAAAAATTCTAGAGCAATAAAATCATTTCATGGTATACTCATTTTTGAAGGATATCCTAGTTTCTAAGGATGTAAATATACAAAAATGAGTTTAGCCTTCATCTGTGCAGCTTGTTGGTTAATTTCATAAACTTGGAATGACCCCAAGGGGAAAAATTAAGGTACAAAGAAAATGGGTGAATATCACACGAAAACATCAGCATTCAAGAATCTAGAAAGTTACTTCAAGGGTTATCGCAATTTAAGACTTCCATTAAGTAATTTTGAAACCGGTTTTTTTGGGGACAACCATTTTAAATAAAGGTGCCTCCAGTTGATCCCCAACAAATAACTACTTACTCCCTAATTTGATGGATTTCAGATTTAAATCTGCTCACATATGAGCACCCCAGCTATGACTCAAAATACCAAATTTAAAGCTTAACATAAACTCACCAATTTATGCAGTGCATGAATGTAAGAATGGGAAGTCGGTAATTCATATCAATGCAAAATACTCCGTTGCCCTGACAACCCTTGCCACATGCTTTTATGGTCGATTGCAATGTATTTTGTGCGTGAAATAAAAAATCGTTCTTAGATTTCCCATTCTAGTTAAAGGTTTATTTTGAGGTGGCTTTGTGGTAGAAAAGGGAGGAAACTAAGGCATGCAAAAGAGAGAGAGTGAAAAACATTCATGTGACCTAGTGCTTTAGATTTCGTAGGGATAGATAATACATCCTGAACAAAAGTAGGTGTGCAAACTTTCAAAATTAGCTTCAAGGTAAGGATTACAGTAACCATAAACACAGTAATCAACCCGAGGGTCGGTTTAGTAGGTGATGGTGGAGTTCACGCAGTACTAAGCCCTATACGGCCTGTGAAATCCACACATCAGGGTAGGGTGGCCAGTTCCTTTCCGTGTGCCGGTTATGGTTTACCAGGAAGATCTGGTACCTGAAAAATCACATAGCTTGGGTGACAGTATTGGGATATATATGATTGGCACTTAAAAGTTGCCCATGACCTAAGGGTTTTCCAGCCCTGCATTTGTGACTGCAGCCAAGCATACAAAATATTTGGTTCATAGGAATTCAATGACTAGCTATACTTACAAGACCACCTGTCATCTTGATTCTTCAATTTCACCATAAATGCTTTCTTGCTATCAACAGATAAATTGGTAAATGACCAAATTATTAAGTCGTCCAGGAGTTCTATGTGACAATTAAGTCTGCTCTTATAAAAATCTATGGCTAGTATATATGATTTCCAAAGATATCTGACATGTGCCACTCTGCTTTCTCGATCTAGATGGAAAAAATGTTATCATTAATATTTTTATATTATATTCTTTTTAAGTGCAACAAAATATAACAAAGAAAAAGCCAAAAATGATTGTTTTTAGCTTTTGGCCATAACTGTCGTTTAATCACCAAAATCAATTTTCCTAAAAACCATAAACTTAAAATGCTGACTTAAGCTATTCATACTATGATGCTACTCCACTGACGCGAGCATTCTTAGAGATTACTTCTGTTCTTAGAGATTCTTACTCTGTTAGACAATAAAACTTACGTTTGATAACTTCCTGCTCTTGAGTCTTTAGGTCACTTATTTCTTTTAAAAGGTTTTCCTTCTTCATATTACTTTCTTTTAACTTTTGTTTTAGTAGCTGATTACTCTCTAAATAACTTTCTTTTACTTTCTTCTGGTCTTCAACCTGTTGACGCAACCTTTCCATGTCACGCCTATTTTCTAAAACATAAAAATGAAATATATGATCAAAAAATAAGGGAAATAATCAGAAATAGGAAAACTATAATTTCAATATAATATTGATTCCTCATGCTTTGAATTCACTCACTTATTTGTATTGTCATGAACTGTGTAATAGCATCACAACGATGGAAGAACTCAATTCGAGACTGTAGTTTTGCCTTGAAGTCTTTCCGTATATCCACGCAAAAATCCATCATAGATGATTTGAGTACACTCAAGCCACCTTTCAAAGCTTAATCACAAGAGTTAAGAACACATAAACTGTTCCTGACGTAAACATTCACATAAATGATTCAAACCATTCAAACATTGTAACGTCCCTCCACAATTCATTTGCTTTCAAAATAAAAGTTATCCACCCAATCAGAACATTAGTAACAAAAGAAATGCAATATCATAGCTTTCGTAACCGTGTTTTGTTTTCTACCCGGCAGTAATGGGGTGCAGGAGATTTCATTAATGTCGATACTCGAGTTATCCTTGATTCTGGAAGATCTCATTTTGTCGTAAAATTTTGTCTTTTGAGTTTATTAACGGAAATTAGATCTTTTAACGGCACAATGGAAGTCGACGAGCCAGGGAAGAGTGTTATGGCATCATCTGGAACAGTAGGGAGTGTTTCCGTGTCACTTCATCCTCTTGTAATTATGAATATATCAGAGCACTGGACAAGAATAAGGGCCCAAATAGGAACGTCTCATCAAGGTAAATTAAATACACTGCTTTTCCCTTAAGTTTAGGCGGAGGGAAATTGTATGCATATATACGCTGTGCCCACTTTCAAAGTAATTACGTTATATCCGATATACAGTAACAATAGTTCGTTATTTTTATTCCGTTTCATTCTTATTCGTATCAGGAAAAAGCATCCGTTAATCAAGTTTGTTGTACTTAAAAATGGGCATAAAAGCTAAGTAGCGGTTGCAATTTTGATTGCCGCCCGTGAATGTCGACATTGGTTGCATAGGTTAAATATTGTTCCGTTTTGAGGAAAGGTCACTCACTTTAATTTGTTCGTTCTTTATTGACTAAAGTATGTTTAGTAGATGTTCCAATGGCGGTTTAACAGTTAAAGCTTATGAGACAAGTAATGTTATTGTGGTTCATCCTCATGATAAATCTGAATAAGTATTTATTTGGAATAACATGTCTTAAGAAACGTTCGTCATACGTGAACACATGGTGATTTTACCCTTCACTTTTTATATAGTGCATATCATTTCTTAAAGGTTGCATTTACTTACTGTTCTTATTTAAGTGGAAATTTCTTTCTTCTCCGACTGATGAAACTATCTTTACGCATACCATTTTATATTTTGCTTTAAATTTCCTTGGTTAACGTGGCCTACCGGTATTTTACTAATTATTACAAAGTTCACGGGTTATTTAGTTATGTAATCCTGTTGATCTTCAGTAATTTTGATACGGTCCCCATAAAAATTATTTTGCGATCATCAACGAAAGTTTTGATTAAAGCGGAATCGATGGCAGGAGCGAAGAAATAAAGAAGAGCGAACCAGTTGCAATAGGGCTATAGAATGTTAGGACATTGTTCTTCCGGTCATCTGGTACAATAATGTTCGAACGCATTACCTGAACCAATTGCCCAAAGTGATAACTTGCCCTGAACCATCAACATTATTTTTGCATTCCGCTTTTCCATTCTTAAAATAATTCAATATCGATGAAAACTAATTTTCAATTATATCAACTTCCCTGTATTCATTTTCATTATCGTTTGCATTTCTTTAAATAGGTGCATACTCTACACCACAAGAATGAAATCCATGAAAATACTCCCTCCAATGGTATCCAACTCTGCATTCATTCCATACAATATCCCTACCTCTTCTTTATTGCATACATCACTTTGGCCTCAACTTTTTAAGCACTGTGAAACCGATTTCTAAAACAGTTTTTTTTCAAAAGTTGTTTTTGTGTTTGCGATTCATGTTCATTTCTTACTTTCATTCATTCCAGAGAAATGTTTTAAACTCTCCCAAGTGTCATTCACACTTATGTTCTCAATATATTTTCCTTATTCCATCAGTTTCAAGTTAAGCTTTTTGTATTTTTTATTGCAGGAATGTATATAGGTAATTATAAATAAGCAAATTTAGCTTTTACTGCTTATAACCTACCTTGATACCATGGTTCTCCCCAGATCTAATTTTGAAATTCCTAAATAATATTTTTCACTTTTCATTAAATGAAGAACACAATGTATATTTCCACTGTTCTTCATTTACGTGCAACTAGTTTCAATGCCTAGGCGTCATCATCAGGCAAAAAGTTGATCCGGGAACAATCGAATATGTTTCACATTCAGAACCTTTCCTTGGATTTTTATCATACGCTAAAGCCCTCAGGTTTTCATCATGTACAACACGCTTTTAGAATTACCCCTTTGCTCTACAGTATATGCAGTGAAGTGATGTGTGCTTTCACTGAATACAAAGCAATTAATCTTTTCCCATGCATACACTCAACCAGTTTTTACTAATATTGATCACTAAATGGCCCTATTTCCTCTTAACAGGCATCACTTTTAACTTCAGGTGAACAATCATGTCTCCAATGGGGTCTCATTCAAAATGAACCAATTTTGTACTGTAGTCGTCCTATCTATGAACTGATCTTTTAAGTAATCATTGGCTCTCTTCTCCATCCTTTTTTGATGATTTTAACTGCGTATTACCTTTATTTGGAGTGAATTTACACTAATGGTCCTCAAAATCTGCTGCTTTTCCCTTTTTTTAGGATGAATATTTATACTGATCCAACAAAGTTTTCCAGCCAAATTTCACCCTTATAAATGCTGTGAATACATAATAGTATCATCATCAGTATTTAAATCCTGGGATTAGTGGACTGCAACCTCCATTTTTCTCCATTTAGTGTTAATTCCCTTACCCCCTAACAACTTCTATATTTTGCATTCTTTGCAATGTGTCATATTTTATTGTCTCTTGGACTTTCTTGTGGGAGATTCCCTTTGAAATTCCCTTCTAATATGTTCCTATCCAATCCCATTTTGTCTCAAGGTGTGTCCAATCCATGTAATTCTTCTTTGCCATAAAGTTCTCCGAATGATGCTTTACTCCTCTATGTTACTTGTTCCTCCCTTTATTTTTCCATTTAATCTTCTGTGTTCTCCTCCAGCATCATGTTTCAAATGTTTCTTTATTTGTTGGTTCAGTGTTCCTTGTTTGCAACCTCAGGTTGTTTGAACACAGCAGTTGTCTCTTCTTCATGAATTCCTCCTAAGCTTAAGGTGTTCTTTGTTTGATGTCGGCCAAAATTCTTCAATCCCATGTGATGATTAATTAACCAGAAAGTGGATGGCTAATGTAATTCAAGAAGTGTAAATTCTGATTAAAGTTTAAGAGTTTGTATTTTAATATTGCAGTGTTTGGTGCTTTAATTGGAAAACAAAAAGGAAGAAAAATTGAAATAATGAACTCTTTTGAACTATTGTATAATGATATAGCTGGTGATATTATTATAGACAGAGATTATTATATTACTAAGGAAAAACAATGTAAGTACTCATTTTCATACTTTGCTTTTATCCACTTATTAGGTCAGACATTGTGATGTTTTATAAATGTGGGTTTACCCTCTTTCATCATTCAGTCTAATGAAATGATGAAAGTGGATTCTATCATCCGCATGCATATTTTTATCATTCTGATTTAATTTAATGCAGTATAATGAAATTCCAGTGAATATAGCTGGAGAATATTATGGTTAATTGTTTAATTATTATTTTATCCACTGCCTAAATATTCATATTTTCCAGTTAAGCAAGTATTTAGTGACCTTGATTTCTTGGGTTGGTACACAACTGGAGATGCACCTGATGACATGGACATCAAAATTCACAAGCAAATTTGTGAAATCAATGAAAGTCCCGTTTTCCTTAAAATGAACCCACAAGCCCGGCATAGCGATGTGAGTTTCCCTCATATTCACATAACTTGACAATTATTATACATTTGATGTTATGATTTTCCTCTTTGTTTTGCTGTTGACTGATCTAAATGTTTTTCACTGAACCAGTTGCCTGTGACACTGTATGAGTCAGTTATTGACCTTGTTGGAGGTGAAGCAACAATGCTTTTTGTTGAGCTTCATTATACTCTCGCCACAGAGGAAGCAGAGCGCATTGGTGTTGATCATGTGGCACGCATGTCCAGCAATGAAGCCGGCGAAAGCTCCCTTGGTGAGAAAATTGAATTTGACCTAACTGAAAAAAAACCCATTACCTCAAACCAGGTTTCTCCGCAATTATCAATTAGCTTATTGAAGGCCTTCTTCATATTAAAGAATGTAAAAGTTTCAAATTACTAGAAAAGCCTTTTTAGCATTAGGGGTAGTTTTTTCAGTATTAGTACTAGCATTAGCATTATTTTAAGTTTAAAGGGAATGTCATTAACTGTGATAATGTTGGGTAGTAGTAGTTTTTAGGGGAGGCGACCGACAGCTAAGGTCATTTGTGCCATAGGGGATGGACAGGAAAGGGTGAAGGGAGGAGAGAAACCTGGCGTCGACATTAGCCTGCTCTTTACGAAAGACGCCACGGGGTCCGCAGCTTAACGTTTCATCCGACGGACGGCGTACTCACTCAAAGTGCCCTCCACAAAGCACCTCAAGTAGGGATCGACATACCTCTGAAAAATATTCAACACCGCCGGGATTTGAACCCGCGCCCTCAGGGTGGGAAGCCAGTAGGTTAGCCCCCGCACCATCTCGATCCCCATGTGATAATGTTGAGTGCAAGTTTTATTTCACTAAATAAGTCATGGTATGATAAAGCAGTAAAAGAAGCATTCACTGAGGATTAGCCCATGTAGGGGAAAAATATATTGCAACCACAAAAGGACACATTTGTGGTTGTTCAAGGGAAATTAATTTCTCAGTAGGAACCACCATGAGGCCTAAATCATACTCCTATATAGAGGATTCGCTAAAGGAATAGCACTACCGGGTCACAAGAAGACTTGGTTTTCTGGGGGGAAATGAAGGCCAGAGTAGCCAAACTGCAACCACCATTACTTTGCACCTTCCCTGCAATGTCAATTGTGGCAGCATGGCCTGGCAGTATTCTATGGCTATGGGATTGGAAGCTAAAATATTTTATGGACTTCAAAACCAAAAGTCCTCCACCAAAACTTCTTACAATGAATATGGCATGTCCTTTTTCAATCTGTTATTTAGTGTGAGCTGATGAGGCAACTCACTGAATTTGGGCTTCCTGGCAAACTCAATTAGAGATGTGCATTTCCTGCCAGTGATTGGTTGCCATTTCTTCTACTTGGATTAAAACAACTCATGGTGATCATGATGAAGGCTACGTGATGGTTATTGTGAAATATGCGAAAGATATGTTTACATTAAAAGCTTCAATACAAATTTGGGTGCAGCATAGCATATAAAAAAGAGGGAATCAAGACACATTTTATTACAGTTACTACTTTTCAATGTACAGACTTTGTATGTCATGTTTGTTTCATGCTCCCACAGCCCTTATTCCTTATATCCCTCCATCATCAATCAAGTGCCCCCTCACTAAAAGAAAAGGGAAAATGCTTCTTCAATATTGATTGATGATGCATTACCAGGTAAGTAAAGAACATAGTTAACTATGTTCAATGGTCATTGTAGAATAACCTTGTTATCAATTGATACCTCAACGAAACTATCTATTTAGATAAAAATTGTAAACCTTCTGTATTGGGGTTTGATTTTAGTGATATTTTACAGAATGCATATTTCAGAGGAATGATTCAGCTCAACTTCTGCTGTGAGCACGCTTAAGCATCTAGTTTAAATATTTTTCCATCAGAAATAAATATCAATTATGCAAAGTTGAGTTTTAAAACTAATTACAAAGATGACCTATGCCGTAAACAAGTCTTAGCAAAAAAATCATGGCAGTTACATTTACTCTAGCCGATTTCAAAAGCAGTGCTGACGATGTAGTTTGACTGATTTTAACCATTTTTACTCAGTGGCCGAGCATCTTCAAGCTCAACATAGTGCGATAAAGATGTTGCATAGCAGAGTGCGATTGGTTTTGCAGTATGTTCAAGCTGTGCAATCCGGAGAGCTTCCTACCAATCATGAAGTGATGAGAGAGGCATATTCCTTGAGCCATCGCCTGCCTGTCCTTCAGGGGCCCCGCTTTCGTGCTGATTTCTACAATGTAAGTTGTAGTTAAGTAATGTAATGTAGTTGTTGTGCAAGTAAGAAAGTGTTATAGTTCCAGACCTTTTATTAAGTACTTTTCATTAACTTAATGATTTACTGTATCAAAATACTTAATAATTGACAAATGCACCAAGTTTCTCAAAATCACGATTTCATGAAGTGTCAGCCTGGGCAGCACAGGTCAGCAATCATGGTAATAAGAGAAAGCAGTTGAAGGAATATGAGCACATTTGTTGTCTCTGGTATAACTTTATGGAATTCACACGACATATTGAAATGAAATAGTTCTCTTTTATGTGTGGTGACCTAACACCACGCCCTTGTGGCAGCTTGCAGGGTATTATGTAGATGCAGATGAAATAATTAAATTAGTAATTCCACCCACACTTTATTAAAACACGACCTAGGATTTGAGATTGAACATCATCTTCAAGTGGCAATGATGTCCAACCTTGAAACCTAGGTCATGTTTTGATAAAGTGTGGGTGGAATTACTAAGTTATTTATTTCATTTGGATATGATCAAAGCTAAATTATTTATTATGTATACTCTTAATTTGTGAAAATTTCTTAAATGTTTTCTGCATGTGACCTGGTACGTTTGTAAACTATTTAAACATACTGAACCACTTAAACTTCCTGCATCAGCCACATGTAATACTCGTGACTATTGTCTGTAGTACTACCAGCTACCTCTGTGGATTTTTTTTGTGTTTATTTGAATGAGGGAGAATCCCTTTATTTTGCAACTAAATAATTTTTAATGTTACCGAAAGTATTTTTCAGTTACTTTAGCAATTTCATGAAATTCAATTTTAGTATATATTTCTTAGAAATATTATGCACCAAATAATAACCTTCAAGATAACCTGGGTTTGATTGCTTTAGTATCATCATCAAATGTGGAATACATTCAATGTTTCCTGAATATATAACAATAAAAACCAAAAGGTAAGAAGAATCAAATGAGTTACTGCTTTGAGGGTGAGAGAAAGCAAGGGATGGAAGCATTAGTAATATTTTTTAACCAACATTGAAGAACTCCAGATTCAGGGATTCCTTTTCAAATTTCCAGCCATTTAAAGCATTAAACCGTGGGCACCGTAGTCCTTTGTGCCATTCTTTACATTACCTGCCTGCAACAAATAGACTGGGCACTGTGATTAGGTCATTCATCCAAGACCAATTGTTGCTTAGCTTTGGTGGTGGAACTGGTGTTATAACATTACTTCACCATTACCCTTACTGGACACCTCTTACTTCCAATTCCACCATCATCCTATAAACAAACACAAGAGCACGGCAGTGGGAAACTCTCTCCTCTCATTTGTTGCTAACATATTCCTGCATTACACAAATGGATTGCAAAAGTGACTTTGTATATTTCCCCACAACATGGCTTAGGCATGCACCCAAAGGTTTTGCCATATTTGACAAAAGTATGTACGCTGTCAATGGATTTGTTGATGAATTGAATATTGAATAACAAGTTATGAATTTTACCTATGAAATCAGACGAAACAACTTCCCATTTTGAAAAGTATTAATTGTAAAAAAAACCAAGGGACCTAAGAGTTCAATATTCACAGAATAAAAGATTCACGTGAAGAATTGCATTATATTAGTTTGTTACCATCCTAACGAACAGTGAATGGCAGCATTTAATTTTGACTGCTCACTACACCACTCAATGCACATGAATATATCTCAAAACTTGAGTGCATCCTAGGCCTAGCCATCATTAATAGATATAGATAACCGCTGAAAAAAATGACAAAATTATAGCCTTAAAAAAAATATAGCTGATCTGCAGAAATATATTACAAAGGCCCCAAATCCATTGCTCATCCTTTCCTTCCATAAATTACCAAAGGCATCTTTAAAACATCTTGTGAGCAAAAAGAGGACACAAACATTGCCTAAACCAATTAGAACATGCTCTATGGCTTACTCTGGACCTCAAATGTTAGAATGTCCTTATTTGAGAAAAAAGCATTTGCAAAAGAAAGTACGAGTGCTATTAACTTTCATGATTGGTCAAAGTAAACACAATTCTGCCCTTGGATTCAAAGAACACTTCGTGTATCTCGAAAGTGGACATTTTTCCTTATTAGTAGTCATACAGTAGATTTTCCACTCTGGCCACTCTATCTCTCCGTAGTACTTAAAATGTTAAAACGCAACCAATATTTACAAATTAGATACAGGCTGAGAGTCTCAATATAAATTTGCTTAAAGATGCCTCCACAAACAATGAACTCTGTATCGTTTGTAGCACACTTTTCAACTTTGTTTCAAAACCAAAAAAATTAGAGGAACCGGAGTCCTTATCTCTATTGGAATCTCATTCCCCTTGCCACTTCCCTGCATGCACTTCTCCCGCTTGCTGTCTTCACCCACTTAACCCAACGTCACCTGGCTCTTTCTCATGCTCCAGCATAGATGTGTTTTCCCCATGAGCATGGCACTCACTCACTCTAGTATGCATATTGTGGAAATTCGACTATGCCTCATCAGATGTCAGCTATCTTTGTCAAACAGTTGTATCATGTGCCTATATCATGATTCCTCAGACTCGGGTAATCTTTTTGGTGATTCATGTGATGAATGATTTGGGCTTCAATCCTTAGGGTTTGTGACATCAGCAGAAAAAGATAACCAACTTGCCCTCCATAGATGTCTTGATTAAGAGAAGAAGTAATTGGAATCTTAGCAATAGCATGTAGGAAGAAGGTTCTCCTGAGCATTACTTGTATGCTTCTTCAATTACTAGCTGCAGAGAAACCTCACTTAATGACAGCTTTACAGAGGAATGGCTACTTGGGAACTTGGTCCTGCAAAGGAGAGAGTTCTGAGGAAGCATGGCTTTTGTTTAAGATACAACATTACATCCACATATATGGGGATGTGTGATTAGGTTTGCAATTTTGAACTTAGCATTTTAGAAGATGGTGTTGAATCAAAATCGGATAGAAATATCTATATGCATTTTTTTTTATTCCTTACTGATGAATTTCTCCATAACTAATCCTGGAAAACAAATTACTAATTCCATTGAAAAACTTAAATTTTTGCATGTAATTTAAAATTCAAATTGATTTTGCAAGCTTTAGTTAGATTTTTTGTGTGCAATTTCATTACCTTTGGTACAATTTAGACTTTAATAAGGCCTATGCAACTTGTGCTAAAGTTCGAGTCCTGTCATAAAATTTATAGATGGTCTAGTGAACTGTATTACTGTGATGAGTTACCTTTACCATTTCATTAGTCACATTGCATCATCAGTTGTATTAACTCTTTGTGATTGTTATGATTTTTCAGCAATGCAACGATGTTGGCCTCATGACTTACTTGGGCACCATAACCAAAGGATGTAATGACATTAACCAGTTTGTGAACAAGTTTAATGTGTTGTATGATCGCCAAGGAATGGGCCGTCGGATGAGAGGGCTATTCTTCTGAGAGGGTGCCATTAGTGGATTTTTTGGTAACTATTTTATTATTTTTATCATTGCTGCATTTACCACCCATCGGTAGCTTCTTCTAGTAATCTTATAATTTTCGTAGTGTGCCCTTAAATTTTCTGAAAATTCACATCAAGTCTAATGGCAAATCATTAGCCTTTTAATTTTTCTGATCATAATGTGTGTCTAGTGATACCAACTACAATACAGAAACCCTAGAATACAATTTCTAAAGAATTCTCACTTTGTTTGAAGTTCTTACACTGTGTGTTTTCTTTTATTGCCTCCCTTTTTTGGTGTCATTATCAAATATTATAGCAATATCTTAGAATATACACCCTTGGCATTCATAACTCATTTCATCTATAGCATTTTCGAGTAATAAGGTGATAGTTAGGGTTTCTGATGGATTTCGTGCAAGTTAGCTTGGTGTAAAAATTGTCAAGAAGTATGAAAGAATACCTGAAAGTGATCATGAAACCTGCTAATTATTATTATTTTAGAATTACGTTCCAATTAGGCGATTTTCCTGGTGGCAACATAATTGCAGTGGATTTTTAAAAATGTGCATTTGTTGGTACAGTTGCATTGTTGTGTGCAATTACAGTTATAATTTATCAAATGGGATTATTCAGAGTATGTATGGAAAATAAAATAAGAATACTGTGGTTTTTCAGGTTAGAATTTATGAAAAATATGTGCATCAGATGCCAAAAAAATTAAAGTATTTTAATGTTAACATTTAATATAAAGAAAATTTAATTTTTACATTAAAAAATTAGCAGCTATATTGTTTATTCGTCATAGAATCACAGAAATTTGTCATCACTGCTGCTAAATCATTTCCAGAGTTATTTTCACTTTCCTTATACACGATTTCATCATCACGTCGTCCAAGCACACTGCTAATGCCAAATTTTAAAAAGACATTATGATAGTCTGACTTTTAACATTGTGCCAGGACCTTTTCAATCAATCACAGATGCTAGAAATTCACAGCAGTTTCATTCATTTTGCCAGTATGGCATCATGAATTGGTTTTTATAAAATATCTTTGGTATTTAAGTTACAGTTTTTGTGGTATCGTGGTACTGGTTTGTATGCAAATACCATTTCTTTTCATGAATCACTTGCACCATGTCCTCATCCAAGAAAAATCAGCGAAGCACTTTCAAGTAAACATCAAATTTCTATTGCTTATTTCTGGCTCAAAAGGGTGATTTAATCAAAGTTTTTAATTAAGGCTTAAATTTTCTATACTTGTGAGAAACAAATACTCAAGTGTATTTTTCTGTGAATTGCCCTCCGTGTTGTAGGTTGAAGTTATATCCCAATGCCCTTGGCTCATAAGATGCATCCTTATATTAGAGCACATTTTGGAGCAACATAAAGTGTGTTATGGGTTGGGAAACACTGTAATTAATTTTATTATACCAAGTTGTTAACTTAAAAATGATGATACCTTTAAACTTTTAATTTCAGGGTAAAATATTGAACTCTACAATGAATGAATTGCTGCCCTCCACTACTACAGTTTTGGTGGTAATATTTGATGCTGGTTGGACCCATTGATACTCGGAAGTTCATGAATTGTGAAGTGTAATAAGTTGTTACCAAAACTACATGGTACAAATGGACTTGCTTAGTGGTCACAAGCGTTGTCAATCAATTTTATTGATAAGCTCTCACAGCAGTATAATCTATGTTCAATTGCCAAGTGTTATAAAATTCCTTATGTCAGCCTTTGTTTGGGCTGGTGCTACCCATTTATTGCTCGTTCTTTCTCTCTGTGAATTTCAGATCATGCAGTTATTTGTGTGTACCAAAATATAAAAATTTGATGTACAGTCAAATGTTGGAATCAGAATTTTTTTCCATAAGTGGCATGACATCTATTGTATTTTTTGAGTAAATTACATAACATGTAAATGAATTTAAACCAGGAACCACAGTGTGCTGTGACACCTTTTTGCTTGACATATCTTTAAACCTCACCTTCCCTTGAAGGTCTTGATTATCAATTGATCATGGGGATTTTTCTAAGTTAGGGCATTTTTTTTGAGAATGTGCTACCCATTGCCTATTTTTCCGCTTCTCTTGTCATAGGGAAGCAGTGCTTCAGCAGCATCTGCTAACATATAGAGCACTTCAAATAAAGCACCATATTGCAAAGCATGAATTTTATTATACCCATATTCACAAGTAACTAGGAATCATTTTAAAAAATAGAGCACAATATTATAATAAACACCAGAGGTTTGTTTTATCCATGCAAATCTAATGGGAAGAAAGGTATAAAACATTGTAAAATCAATACTTGCCAAATATAGATCAATGCATTTCCATAGACACCATGAAACCATGTACAATGGCAATTCCCTGAACATATCATTACTAGCATTGGAAATGGGGAAATATTAATGCCATACCTTTCTGTGATGAGATAGTTCTTCCAGTTATATGTATGAAATTGACATAGGATACAACCTTCCATATGGATTGTGTGAAATCACTCATTCTTTAAGAGTGGCTACCACTAATCAGGGTATTTTCTAAAAATTTTTACTAGCCTGATTGATGACTAGAAGGTTTGCTTAGGCTGAATATGCCCATAGCATTAATTAAATCTATCATGAAAAGCATCCATTAATGCAGTGACCAGGAGCTTCATTGTTTAACGTAACAGAGTGGTCTCTGACAAGGATGTGCACCAAATGAGAAAATGAATTTCTATAAAGTTTTATGAACCACATGAATTTCATGTAAGACTAAAAACATCTCTTTTGGGTAAATTTTTAAAATAAGTGGCAGAGAAGAGTATTATTGAGAGGAGAAGGCAAGGAAGGAAGATCAATTCTTGTTGTGGTGGATATGTCCTTTAAGTTGTTACTTTTCTTTGTTAATTCCTTTTTTGATTTCTTGCACTTCTCAAGTTAAATAATACCTTAAAATGTTTCAAGTGGATTCTTTTAATTTCATGCAGGGTGTGACATGTCACTAACTCACTGTAAATATACTTTACGTATGACCAAATTTATTATGATTCCCATTGTCTCCATCAACTGCAATGGTGTTCCTCCGGCATATAAAGACATTGATATCAGCAGCTGTCATCCTTAGCTGGCTACATTATCAGCAATACTGTTGATCAGTGTTTGCAATGGAGAGTAACATTCCAATTTATAATGCAGCAGCTCCTGAAATTATATAAATCAAGAAGCACTGTGAAAACCTTTGTTCAAAAATAAATGAGGACAATATCTTGTATCAGAGTTTAAGTATCCAAAAAGTGTCCTGCCCAAAATACCAATAAAGTGTTGGTACCTGGAAGAGTTCATCCTTGTTGTGACTTCGGCCAAATCCTGCCTAAATTGCAGGATAAAAGTATTTTTTGTGATATTTGTGCTTTTGTATGTATATCATTGTAAATGAAGGGAATTGTCTGATATATCTCTGAAGGCGCTCTGCGATAGCAGGGATATATATTGGAAGTGTTTCCTTTGTCGCACCAAGACGTTTTGCCCCACCAAAATGGCAGACAATATTGAGCTTATGAAAGCTGAAAAAGTGCCCTGAAAAGCCTCGGAGGGAACAACCAACATAAAATGAGTAACCACTAAGTGAACAACCAATATAAAATTTCATCTCGTCCAATGAAGAAGGTATCTAATGCTGTTGTAGTGAATCCAGGGGATTAAATATCTTTTACTGCCCATGGATACATCTGGTATCCCAATTCTGAATGCACCGTCCATTGAGCAAGTGAGCAGTTCAGCGAATGTTTCTGAGCTGCAGAATATAACAAACACAGTTGAAGGCTCGAACGAAGAGGGTTCCTACAGTTAAGAGACTACAATAAGGTAGCAAACAAAAAATGGCATCAGAAGCACTGGTTTATTGGGAATGACACAGTCACTAGTAACTTTTCTGATGTACCTAGGTGAGTGTAGTTATTCGTAATCCATGCTTCATCTCATGCTAAACCGGAGGAGATCAAAAACCACTCGGTGAAAAAGTTCTGCTGCCAGGAGTTTGCTTGCGAACAATTATTTGATTGCAAATCCAGCTGCTTTTAAAGTCAGCGTTTGCTTGCTGATCAATAAGAAATTGAAAAAAAAAGGAATCCTGTCCAAGCAGAGTGACAGTATACCAATTTAATGCATCGATATTAAAAAAGGCAAAAAAACCATATCAACCACCCAGGAAATGGAGTCATCTCCCATGATCGGGATGAACTCAGTTCACCACTTGAGTCTGTGTTATGTATTTCTGCTGAGTCCTGGTAACCTCGGAGGCTGACCCAAATGGTAGCAAGATACATGAGTAGTACAAGATCGATCCATGCATGACTAGGTCACGATACTAAACAAGATTATAAGGCCATACTTTGCTGCTAAAAAAATTGTGCATCACATGGTTGAAATCAACCATCTGCAGTCTACCGACAAAGATTAAGAACCATGTCATTTCTGATTTCCAACTTAAAGACCACCCAGCACCCCACATTACAATAAGCTCATCTTCAATTCCACATATAATCTACCTCCCTTCCTTCCATCATCATACTTATTCTTCTCCTACCTCGCTTGCCTAAAGTTCACTCCTATACCACAGTATTCAGCATCCCATCGCCAATCAAAATGCTCTGCATCCACCTTTCTGTCTCATTTGGATATCTCCTAACAACCATCCCTCCCTCTACCTCCATAATCCCAAGCATTTCTTTGTTTTCTTTCTTTTCAACCCACCATACCCATCCTCCAAAACCACATTTTGAAAGTCTCCTATCTTCACCTGATATCTTGCTTCACTGGCAATAATAATGCAACACATGAAACGATACTCCATATCAATGTTTTTACAAATCTTTTCTAAAAATTCTTATTCAACCATCCTGTCATCAACTCCTCCCCCTTTACTAAACCTTCCTTGCATAATGCATGTCTTGTTCATAGGAACCTACTACATATTTTAACCACCTCGGCCTGAAACACTTCCAAGATTGGTAAAACTGTTCTACCTGATTTAATTTTTTCTTCCAATTTTAAAATTTATCTTAGGAAACCATTATAGGGATCATAAATATTCTTCATTTAAAAGTTCTCGGGACGAGAATCAGTTTGGTCTGGTGCCTCCTCATGAGCTGATGGTCCAGACTTCATTGATCTCTGTTTAAAACCACTGGGTTGTACCTCTCCATAATGTCGACCAAAGTGATTACGAACGGAGTGGTACCACGCTAACGGGGCGGAGGTCCACCGCAGCCAGGTACCTTACCTTTGTCATTCCACCTGGGTATATTTTCAATATGGCAGCAGTTGGCTTGTATTGATGAACTTCATCTGACTTATTGAAATCATTACATTTGAGTGTAGGAGTGCATTAAACACTATTATTTTGTATTAAAAATAACCAGAACGGTCGAGTAAAAACAGATTAAGTGAAATCAGGATTATTGGTTGTTCAAAAAAGTATCTCGTAAGAACTATGCTGAACTTCTTTATTTTATTGATGCAGTGTAATTAAAAATTTTGTTTAGGGATACCTATGTTACATAAGGTATATATTTAGTTAATTCCAAGAATGAGCTCATTAATTTTTTGTTGTAAATCCAGGTTGGCAACCTGTACTTCGCTTTCATTCGTCGTTTGAGTAAAATAGGAGGTGTAATGCATTCATGTTAAGATTAAATCCACAAAATGACATACTTATGAATGCGGGGCTTAAGTAACCACTTTGAAATAAGTGATGATGAATTTGTGAAACATGCAGTCGTGCATGCAATTCGTGTGTTACAAATGAATTTCCACAAGGTATCGGCCTCAATCTCTCAAATCAAGTCGGGGAGAATTCAAACTAAGGCCTGGCTTCACCAAAAACAATATTTGCTTGATCCCTTATATCCCGACATGACTATTATTGTGAGTTTTAGAAGCAAACAGACAAGAAATTGTCAAGTTAACATCAGCAAAATTACCCATCAGCCAACAATTAATGAAATAACTAAATGAGTCTCCCAGCTCAACTTGCGAAACAACTTCCAGGAGATCCAGAGAGGGGGTCCTTAGCTAAAAGTTTTCTCCCTAAAAGCATACACGTATTTTGACAGTGATTTTTCGATTATTTCTGAAGCTGGGAGCCATGTTGAGGACCTGTGAGATTAATTACCGTATTCTTGGAGTATTCAGATGAAACCAATTATGCACGAGTTAGCAGAAGAATTTTAAATATTTTTCCTTGGATCACAAAATCCCTTCATTACCCGTCGCAATATCCCTTCCACCCGTCTATCTTCAGCCTGTTAGTGTGTACAACTTTAGAATTTCTATTTCATGTAAATAATAATCTATGCACCGAGTGGGAAGTAGTATGTGGATATTGCCAATTGTTGCGAATGATTAACGATTCCGATGCAAATGAGCAAGATTGTAGCCAATTTTGGTTATCTAGGTACTTTTAATTTAAAAATTGTTGCTCTTCTAGGTAACCCGGGCTCCGACGGAAACCTCTTTTTTAGGGTAAATGGGTAGCTTTGTTCGTGCATGAAAAGTAAATTACTCGTCTGTGTAAAACTAATACAGGTTAGTTTTGGTCGAGGTGCTTTTATAGACATCAAACAAAGTCTTCCCTACATTGAGGTACAGACAAAGGCAAACAAATTAATTATGGCTAATATAATAAGGAATTATTTCTTTTAAATGGGGTTTTCCAGAGTTCGAAAATTGAAGCCGGGAAATCATCGAGGACAAATGAAGAAATGATTGCGACTACTTTTGAAGTTACTGCCGGCCGCGTCGTGTGTATTTTAAGGGAGATTTTAGAAGTCTGCAATGTCAGACGAAGAATTAATTCCATTCGAAGAGGAAGAGCTCTTTATTCCTCCAGTTCAATTTGAATGTTTGTATTGAAAGTCAATATTTCTTTTTGCCGTGCATAAATTTACTTGGTTATGTTCACCTAATGTTTTCACTGTTTCAGATTTGGATCACACAGCTGATGTTCAGTGCGTATTATATATTGTAAAAATATTAGAGTAAAATAAATTAATATGTTACTCTGTTAATACTGATTCGATTCCTTATGAATTGAAAATGTAGACATGTAAATTATTTTAGGTTACATGCTTGGGGTGAGACTTTGGAGGAAGCATTCGAGCAATGCGGCATGGCCATGTATGGATACATGACGGAAATCGAGTATGTTTCTGTAAAATACATCAAGGATATAGAAGCCGAAGGTCATGACCTATTATCACTACTTTACCACTTTTTGGATGAGTTGCTGTTTATATTTTGTGCGGACCATTTTTTTATAGCCAGGGTTAGTAAATAAAATTACGGTTAACCTGACGTTTGATTAAATGCCAGATAACTATATAAGACATTTCATGTCAACTAGAATTGTTTGTAGTTTCTTCGTTTGTTATACATAATTGTACATTGAGCTGGTACAGTTATATCATAGCCAGATAACCAGTATGGCATCTTGGCGCTTAAAATGTAAGCTAACCATTCCTGTCATTTTCTTTGCAGGTTGTAAAGATTTTAGAATTTGATGCTCAAAATTTTAAAATTAAAGCGCGATGCTATGGTGAGCCATTTGAAATTGGAAAGCACCCTCAAGGTAGCGAAGTAAAGGCAATCACGTATTCTAACATGCAAGTTCATCAAAATGATGGGAAGAATGAAGTTTTTGTTATAATTGATATTTGAAGTTGCAAAATATACGTGAAGTTTCTACGTTACCGTTGACTGAATCGAATTGACTTAGTTTGCAAGGCGCCACGCAGTTTCAAGTAAGTTTGTTTATCATATGTGATAAAGAGCAGTAAATTCCGTACTCTTTCTTTCTGGGCCCTTGAAATGAATTGTCAATGTTTCTTGTACAGTGCATGTAAATTAGCTAGTTGCGATTTGATAAATTTCCATTAATTACGGTGATAGCTCGCATCTATTAGGGGAAAAATGACAATATTTATAACTTGTAATTTCGTGACCCAAAGTTTGTTATTGCTTTACTGTTTCATAATCGAATCAGTATTGTAGTGACCATTTATCTCCAAATCCTGAAACATTCTTTGGTGAAATTTCTATTTTTTTCAAAATAAAACTGAGTGAGCTGGATGTTTCAAACATGTACCATGCAATTTCGCGTTTCCACGCATTGGGGAAGTTGTGCAAACAAGTTCAAAACATCAATGGGTGTGCAATAATCACGATTGTGTTAAAGAAATTGAATCTTAGTCTACCTTGTATTTTAAAGATAAGAAAAACAATGCATGCTGTGAATGTAAATATGTGGTTTCGATTAATATAGTTGGTAAAACGAGGTTTTTAAATGTAATTATATGGAAGCTATTATTTTTAACAATAGCATCACCTCATTTAGTGAATGTTATCCTAAATATTAAGTTATGTAGAATTAAATTACGGCACATAATTTTATACGCTTTTGAAGTGTCATTGTTCATCGTACAAGTTTTAAAATTTGGATTTATATTTTAGGAGGCATTTCTGAATAATTGTGGAAAACAATTCTTAAACGTAGAATGTTGAAAATAACTGCATACGATACGGTTATGCAGTGTATCATTCAGTTCGATCTTTGTTTACATCATTTTTATGCCAGTAAACAAGTTTACCTTAATTTGGGTGAATCTGTTATCAATAGAAAATTACAAAATGATTATTTACATACTGCCAAACAGTAATTTATGCACAAATGTGATTGTTTCATCTGTAATGAATTGGGGATTTTACGTTATTACTATGTTAATGACAAGAAAAGTTTCAGTTGAAACTGAAAGAAAAAGTAAATCTTTTTTGGCAACTTATTATAAAAAAGGTTAACTAGAAAAGAAAATGTGGTGTTAAACCTATTAATGTTGACCATCCATGAAACCTCAGTAGCCAAAAAATCTGCAATAAAGTCCTAAGTTACTCTGCAGTGCCTAAAACATACAGTGGGAAAATTTTGACCGAAGGGAAATATATATATTTCTAACAATAATTTCCTCAATTTTGTGAAGAGGAATCCTGAATGAAAATATTTTTTCACAGACTTGTTTATTACCTGTACAATTATTTGTAAAATAAACAAGGCATTCTCCATTTGCCTGCAGTTGAATATAAATACTTGAAGATAATCTCTTTTGTGACAGCATCAGTAATGTTGTATTCCTTGGCACAAGAGGCATTAAGTGGAATTCATGGAAGTCATAGGAACTTGATTGATTCCCATGTTCATTTCAACTTGAGAAATATGAAGGTTGATGAGACAAGTAAGCCGTGAGTCTTCATCAGTTATCAGTATCCTCTGATAAGTGTAGAATGCACAATTACAATTCCCCAACTATGGGGGTTACATATACCCAGCAAACTACAAGCTGCATGCTTAGTGGTGCATACAATCTTTCCTATCACCCCTTGTTACTTGAAAATAAAATCATTCAATATGCACCTACCCATTGGGAGGTACAGAGTATGAGGCCTAGAAATTTTTATTTTCTCAGGAGTTAGTTCTAGTGATTTTTTTCTGTCCAAAAATGGTGACTGTCACAATATTCCTCAAAGATTCAAAGACCGATTTCACCGTTAACTCATTATCTGTTGCAGCACCCTTGAATTGGGTTTTATACCCAATACCATAGAAAAGTAAAACTGGAAAAAATATATATTTAATATGCTGCTATAAAAAATTAGTGAAGTTTTATAAACCTCTGGCCCATATACCATGAAACCAATATTCACAATGCTGCTCATACCAATATTTATGCATTATGAATTGGCTACAAATGTGTACTAGCTTTAGAAATAGTTAATCATGCGAATACTGTGCAAATTTATTGAAGTTCTTTTAAAATGCCTAGTTACCTGTAACAAGTGTCATTTCTTCCTAATTGAATGATGTGTAACTCCTGAAATTCAAAGAAAGAACATGAGGATTCAAAAAAAATTAAAGAAATGTTCTGTAGTGGGAGATCTGAACTTATTTTTGGTGTAGACATTTTCGAAAGTGGAATAGTTAACAAAAATGCGACAGTCATTGGCTATCAATAACATACATACCTAATATGACATAAAACATAAAAAAAATATCTAAACCATTGTTAGGTTATTATAAAGTGGTGGCCAAAATGAAGGTTTGTTTCTATATTGCAGTTCATTTTTGTTCATTTCCTATGGAAAATCAAATTATAGTAATTTAATCAATTTTTCAAAATGTAAATGTGGTTTATTGATGCCTTAATTAACAACTTTGAACCACAGTACAAACTTCTGTTGTGTTCAATATTTCCGTCAGTTTTAGAAATCAACATTAGTGACCAAGCCATATAGATGCAAATAAATCTACAACCATCTCTTTTGATCAAATTTGTGCTTTATCGTGAGAAGTTTCTGTGTACTTTTGCCTTTTTCTTACTAGATTTTTGTATGCTACTTGCAAGAATTGTATTCTGCATGCTCCAAAGTGAATCACTGATGTCACAAAACAGATCTTTATTTAGTCAGTAATGATCCATCATTTGTATGGACTCAAATTTTAATAAAAAACATTAACATCTTCCCTACATTCTGATAATTGGCATAACATGCATATGATTATAATAGCTGTAGAGTCACTTTTCAAGAAAATTAGTGCTTTTTGAGAGCATATGTTAATTTTTGAAAAATTGATGGGCAGTCTTATGCATGAATATTGCTACTATCAAATGCTATATTAGTATTCAATTTTTATAGCTAAGAATATGAATTTCACAAAAAGTCATCCATATTGTTATCCTAATAGTTCCATGACTTGTATGCTAATGAGTGTAATGAAATAAACTTCTAATGATTTATAACTGGATGTTAAATGATTTTAAGGATAAAATTATCCTCTGCACTAACTGTAGTTACAGGTTATTGGGGAGTAATTCTTTGGAAATGTAAAAGTGTTGTCACTGCATCAAGAGGCATATGTAATTTAATAACCAAAGAAGTTGTCACCTTGGGTGCAGACCTTCTGTGATTCTTGATGGCTTGACATTACTTTATACTTGACGATATTATTTCTTCATGGTCTCATTTAACATCAGCAAGTAACTGAAGAAATCACACACATGAGCCTTGAATTTTATGTTAAGGTTAAAAAGGGAAATGTACTAGCAGCTTCCTAGTGTCAAAGGGTAGAATGAGAGTTGGGTACTATCAAGCACAGCATCAAGGAACACACTAGCTCAGCATTACCTCTTTCGCCCACAAAAGTATCTTTTTGTCACACCAAGATTTTAGCGCAGTATTTTAACTGTCAAGCTTGTAGAAGTGTTTTAAATGGTTGATTATCAATCACTTGTATGAAATTAATGGAACACTGGAACAAACACAGTAAAGCTTATGGCTTGCAACCTGGTCACTATTTCAACGAGCATGGCTAAGTCTTAGTTTGTGATTTATTGTATTGGTGACCTCAAGACCGTCACTATGGTTCCCTTGTCTGAATGTGGCAAACTGGTTAAATATGGGTTAGCTTAATGAACAAATATGCTTAAGTGCCCAGAGCTTCTGTTAAATGCATCTCACTGCAACAATCGAACCTGCTATGCATTCAGTATCATTTCCCCAGATTAAAGAGATAAGATTAATGAAGTGCTAGCTTTTCATTATCAGTGAATTGATTCAGAATGAATTGTGCAGTATTTATTCAGCAGAAAAAAATCATTCTCCCAAAATCCTCTTCTAATTATTTAGCTTTACATGACTTATATTCTCTGTATGAGTAGGTAACTAAACTTTGCATTTGGTGTCAATATTTTCAAAGACTGAGAGTATGAGCACACTTAAAAGAAATGAAAAATTCCTGAGAAACTCTAAAATCAGTTAGGTATCATGGTTAAATTCTTTGGTACTTGAGTAACGGCTTCTGAATGAAAAGTCTCCACGTGCAGCATTTTTTTTTTAAATGAGTAACATTTTAACTGGAAGAAGTATTCAAACGAGGTTATTCAAATTAAGTGCTCAGCTGTGTTTCATATTTCAAATGATTTGGCTCATTACCAAAGAAAGCATTAAATCAATTTTTTTATTTTTAAAATAACTTATGTGATTACAAAGTTTTGGTAAAATTTGCTTGGCTCTTATCAAATGATGTAAAAATCATGAATTTTTATGATAGACTAAATTATTTTAGTGTTTCACTAACACCTCAATGTGGGCCTGAATATGTTCAATTATTGGCCGTCCAACATGGATGTGGCTTGGTGAATTACCAAATCCTGCGACCTGCGTGTGTTTATAATCAGTCCTATTTATTGCTGTGTTAAACTCATTTTCCATATCAAGCATAACTAAGTCCTGGGATTGGTAGTGGTCTAATGTTCCTAATAGAATATTTTATGCTTTACTACCGCATATAAGTAAAAGTTAAGTTTCACATAGATTGAACTTGTGATTTCTGTATAAAGATGTTTTCTTCATTAGATGTGGTGCATTATTGAATTTATGATGCCTTTTGCCCAATGAGGCAGAAATATGAGCCTGACCCTTCCTAAGAGTGTTATTTTTTTTAAATTAATTCCTGCTTTAAATTTATTTTTAGGGAAAGTTTGCCAGCAATGAAAGAAATGTCTTAATTTCAATTGTAATAAACTTCATGGAATAGATAATTTTTACTTCAAATACTGTCATTAATGATTTTCCATTATTTTAAAACTTGTCAATAAATACCTACACAAACTCTAGTATTGTTCATTATTTTCATTCACATCAGACAAAGGTAGCTGTCATTTCTGACACCACAAGGAGTAAACTTTTAAGCTTCCAAGAATATGGACTTATATTCCACATTTCACCTCATTTACACATCTTTCACTTTTCATGTTAAATACAACCTCTCCATGAACACATAGTGGAAGGGTTTCTGCGTTCTGGTGACCTTAGAGCTGTACTGATGGGATCAATGATAATTGCTCTTGGTAGGGTCACCCAGATAGGTCGATGGGTAAGAGCCAGAAGATAGGTAGTGCGCTCAGCTTCTGTTCCTCAGCAAGGAGGCTGCAAATGTTTCAGAATCAGCCATGGGCAACCATTTGAAGGATGATGACATGTCAGCAACACTATTGAGAAAAGCAGTGGAAAACTGCCACAACCAATTAGCCTATGAAATATCGTTGGACATACGGTTGAGTTTGAGTCCTGGCAACTATGGGAATTGTCCCACTTGGACATGAATTGTGCCCAGCAGCAGGGTTGGCAAGGCTTCTGTGGTTGTGATTTCATGAAATCATGGTGAAGCAAAATTGAGAGCAGCAGCAAAGAAGAGGTCTAAAGCAGTTAGTTAGCTAGGAATGCTAGGACAGATAAATTAGAAAATATAAAGAGGGGGATGGAGAAAATAAATATAGGTATTTTAGGGCTGTGCGAGGTAAGTTAGGAAGATAGAGGGGATTAGTGGAGTGACAGTTGCAGAGTGAAATACGGTGGATCACAAGAGAGCCAGGCTATGTTATGGTTTTGCACAGATTTGGGAACAATGGGATTAATTTTCACAGTTTACCAGATATGTGGGGAACTATGGATTATATGATTCACAGTTCATGAGATGTGAATCCACAGCATGTGGATGCAAATAATGATTTAATACTGATGAAGTGTAGCATGAGATTCAATAGGATAAAATGGGGAAAACAGTTGAGCAAATGGAATGTAGAATTATTAATTGGTATGAAAAGAAAGGATTACCAGCTTGCTCTAGAGAAAATTATGATTGAGCAGAGGGAGACAGGTAGAACATAAAAAAAATTAGAATATATAAAAAATGGGATATCAAAAGTTCTAAAGAAAACTAAGGGAGAGCACTAAATAGTAAAATAATGAGAAAAATATGGTTTAAAGCAAGATGGTTCAGAGTGCTGGATCTGAAAATGGAATGGATTGTAAACGTAATGTAAAAGAAACTTCAAAGAGATAAATAATTATTTGAGGTAGGAAAATAATTGGGTGAAAGAAGCATGAGTGAAGAAGCAGTGAGAATATTTGGAAAGTTGATTGGACGAGTCAAATTTTTGCAACACAGGAAGGTGAAAGCACCTTCAGGAAGTAAGAAGGAAAAGTTGGTCCAAACTATCCAAGAAAAAGAATGTTAGAAACACTACAAGAAAAAATAATAATTGGATTAGGAAATATGGAAGGAAAGAATTCAAAGAGCCTATATGGTAGAAATTAAGTCGGCAAGCTTAGACTTCAGGAAAATGATGTAGATGAGGATATCTTAAGTCCAGGTATACTTGGTGGCATGATAGAAAAAGCATTGAGGGAGTTGAAATCAAATTATTCTGAGAGGATGGATGGCATTCCTATGAATCTACTTATGGGTTTTGGAAAATGTAGGAGAAAGTTTTTATGGACTAATTTTTAGCATTTATGATGGAAGAATTTGGCCGGAAGACCTTTCAGATCAGTGTTAGTCTCCATTCCAAAAAAGGGAAAGACAGTATAGACTGTATGCAAGGATTGAATATCAACAGTTTCACCAGAACAATGAGTCCTGTTGACCTAACTCAGAAATTTTTTGGATCGAAATGCCCCAAGTAGTTGGAAAATGAGAAGAAGAATCATGTTAGTTATGGAGCTTTCATAAGGAGAGAGTTGACATGGGCGTTGAGTGAGTATGTTTGGAAAAGACTTCAAAGCTTGAATATGGAGAGTCGGTTAGTACAACCCGGAAACATGGTTACTGGAGCAAGATGATAAATGGGTTTATTGTAATGTTTTATGTCGGGTTGTGTTTTGCAAGGAGAGGAAAAAGATTTCTTGTCAGGTTTTTGTCCATCCATATCCTACTTTAAACAATAGACTGGCTATAATAAAAAGATAAGGGTTAACTATTATTTTTTAATTGTTTAAACGCTTAAATTTTCTAAATGATATAATTATTAGGTAATCTACCGGTTAAGGTAGGTTTTGGATGGGCAAAACTAAAAAATAAATATTATGTTACTCCAATAAAAACACAAACTACTCTACCACAGGCCCCTCTTCATCTCTGTATACTTCTACCTTCATCCTGTCCAACATTCTTATCATATTCCTTCCCTTTCCTCGTTGGCTTAACATTCTCCCCTCTATTACAGTCGTCAACATCCCACTGCCGATCAATATACTTTTCACCCATATTTCCTGCCTCCTTATGATTTTTCCCAGCAATTCCCTTTCATGCCCCACTTCCTCATTCGTTTTCCTTTCTGTCCACTTCACCTGTCTGCACGCCTTCATTTAGAAAGCCTCCAATCTACACCTGTCATCATGCTTCAGTGACCATGTTTCCGCACCATACATAACTACACTCCATATCTAAGTTTTCAAGAGCCTTTTCTTAACATCCTGACTCAACATCCCTGTCATCAATTCTCCCTTTGTGAAAGCCTCTTTGCCTAGTGCAAATTTTTTCCTTTTGTCCCAAATACTTCGACCATGTTGATCCGAAACACTTCCAAGGTACGTAAACTGCTCTAGTTTTTGCCATCCTGTTTTAATGTTTAGCTTAGCTTTATTCTTTCTGGAAAATCGCATAACCTTTGTTTTATTAATATTGATTCTCATCCCATATCTATAGCACAGAATTTCCAACCCACTCAGCCATGCTTACAATCTCTTGGCTGACTGATAAACCAGCTTGGTCATTCTAAAATATGATGTTATGGATTCCCCACTGCTTCAGTTCTTCCCATGCCTCTTTAACCATTCCCTCCACAAATGCGTTGAACGGCAATTGTGTATTTGGACAACTCTGCCTTACACCTCTTTCTAACACTGCCAATCAGACTTTGTTCCCCACTCGCACCCGAGTAGTTTGAGACATGTACAGGTTGCGGATTAGCCTCCTTTCCCTCCAATCTATTCCTATTTTCTGCAATATACTCATTAGTTTTTCCCAATTCACTTTATCAATTACCTTTTTGAAATCTATGAAACAGGCAAGTACGTCTTGATTGTATTCTAAATATCTCTCAATTGGTGATCTCATAACTGTAATGGCATCACGAGTGCCTCTCCCCTTCCTAAACCCAAACTGATCAGCCCATAGGTATCATTTGCCCTACTCTACATCATTTTGTTGATGATCCTGGGAACAACTTTTGCTGTGTGGGAAATCAAACTTATTGTTCTGTAGTCCTCACATGATGTAGCCTTTACCGTTTTCGGAATAAGAACTAACACTAATCTCATGCATTCTTCCGGCCAGATTCCATCCTCATATATCCTACAAATCAGTCCCTAAAGACTCTTCCTCCCATATTTTTCTAAACATTTCAGTAGTGTCACAAGAATGTTGTGTACACCAATGGCCATATTTGATTTCATCCCCCATAATGCCCTTTCTATCTCATTGCTGAGTATGTGTGGATCCAATCTATCTTCATCTACATGATATTATCTGTCTATGTCTAAGCTTATTGGCCTAAGTTCTTTACCATATAGTTCTTCTATTTATTCTTTCCATCTCTCTTGGATGTTTTCTGTTTCAACTATAATCTTTCCTGACTTATCTCTAACTGTTAACACAGATATTCCCTTCGGACTTCCTGATAGTGCTTTAACCTTTTGTTTAGCACAGCAATGTCACCCTTCCTCTGCCAACTTCCCATATCCTGTGTTTCCCATTACCCTTCTTTTGCTGTATTTGTACCATCTCAATTTATTATTAAACTCTGTATATCCTTCTGCCAATCCCTTTGTCTATTCTTCAATTTTCTTCTTTCCTCTTATCTTTCTAATCATTTCATTGGTGATCCATGGTTTCCTTGTCCTTTTTCTATTACCAATTCCTATAGTGTCTTTTGCAAAATATGAGAAGAGTGAAATTTATTTTCATGTATAAAAACTATGCAATTTCTTGCAATCTTAAACTGTAAGTCACAGCATAACAAGTGTATATTTATTAAGTGGTGTATTTTGGACTAGGTAGGTTTTAATAAACCCTAAGCTATGCCACTCTTCTTCAGCCTCACATAAAATGGCACTAAATTCAGTCAATTTCAAGGTAAACTGTTTTTTAAAATCACTGATACTTTCTACTTCCCTTCATTGCTTTCAACATGCTTAACCTTCTCATCCTCCACCACTATTACTCAACATATAGTATGTCTCTTTATCACAGTCTTCACAATTTCAATTCAACTGAGTTACTTTTACTTTTCCTGTCTTATTTGAATTTATCTTAGTGTTCTCTTCTGTTCTTATTTACACCAACATCTCAAAATCCTCCAGTTTTTGATTCATACAAAACTACACTCCATACCTTTTCATCACTGCATTACGTGCCATCCCTGTTGTCAGCTCCTTCCTCCTAGTAAAACCTTATTTTCCTAGTTCAATTCGTGTTTTGATATAATTACTACTTTTCCCATCTTCATCTAAAACACTTCCTTGATGGGATACTATTCTACCTGCTTAATTTCTACCCTATAATTTTAATGTTTAACATATTGAAATGTAATGAAATAATTGACTTTGTAATTCCACACATAAAGTGTGTGGAATTACAAAGTCAATTATTTCATTACATTTCAATATGTTATGCAAATTCCACAAAGTTACGCCTGAGACAACAAATTTTAATGTTTAACTTAGCCTTCCTATTTATCAGGGACCTCTTTAAAGTGATGCTTTGTATAACTCAAGGGACATTTCTTAAAGGCTTTATGTTATGCAAATTTGTGTAAAATAAAACAATTTTATTTGCAGGATATTGGGGTACTCCCAGGATTTGTGTGTACATAGAACAAAAACCATTGTTTAAAGTGATCGAAACTAAAATATTGGCTTTTAAGCTTTAAAAATATGTGTTTGTCTTGATGTTTTCTATCATTATCATATTAAAAGGCAATAAAACATAATCACCCTCAATCTGCTGTAAATATCTTCTCCCGTAAAACTTTGTTACAAATCACTACCTGTGCAAAAGGCATATCATGAAACAGCTTTGAATCAGTCTTTCGAACAGTAGTTTTTTTCTAGTAATATGCCATGACCAATGAATGAACATTTTTTGCAGTAACTTTGGCAGATGAAATTGAACTTAATATATTTATCAAGGATTGTAATGATGGTTTATATTGTTAAAATTGGGAAATTAAATGTACGTGCAATTTTATCATGATGCAGTCAATGTTAAAAGCCCTAATTATTTTAGTTTATCCTTGAGGTTAATGCTTTACCTGACAAATTTTAAAGAATTTTATGTTTTGTAAACTACGCATTGCCATTTGTTCATTCATTTTCATGCCTGTCACAGTAAATTAAGTCTGTGTATTGTAGGTGATGATTCAATAACTCTATGCTCAATGATTGCTGCTGGATCTGAGAGATATGCTGCAAATATAAACATCAGTTACAGTGAATGCCTACATTCACTTTACTTTTTTGATGCATTCAGTTAACTATTGAGTTTATTGCTCTGTGCTTAAGGAACCACATCATCCACAGAAGTTTAGCTGAAAGGTCATTTTGCATTATACGAGGGTAGACTGTTGACTGGTGCTGTTTAACTCGTGTTGACGGAGCACTGGAACATGTCTCCATATTTCTGCTTCTCGAAACACACTGGATGAATGAAACAACCTCAAACCTGCGCATTCATGGTGAGGGGGAAGGTTACTTCCTCATGCCACCAGGAGTGCTTCTGAAGGTTACTTTGTTTTTGGTCTACAAGCATGTGTGCATTAGTTTTCAGCCTACAATTGTAACAAAACTCTTCTAATCAGATTTGTACTGCTCAGGAGCATATTTGTTTTCTTTGGACTGATTATCATCACACCAGTTCTTTATTATGTTCATTTATGCTTTGCAAACGTTGACTGGCTAGATAAGTAAAGCTTATTCACCTTCATATCTGCTTTTCGGTATTCTTGTAGGCCTTACCCCCAGTCCTCTCCAAGTCTCTGTTACCTCATCTGCCTCATACATTGAAAAGTACATCTAATAGTGGACTATAATGCCTTAACACCTGCCTAGTATTGTCCATCCTGATTCCCTATCTGCTGCCATACCTGGGTGGTCTGGAACAAGAACTGGCTTTTAATAATTTTTCTATCCCAGTATCCATACCAAAAAGAAAGACTTGTACTTTTCCACAAACTTTATTATATGGTACAATGCGTTTCACCGACTTGCGGCATCACCTGATGATGCCGCAAGTCGGTGAAACAAGTTGTACCAAAAATAAAATCTGTGGAAAAGTACAAGTCTTTCTTTTTAGTATGGATATTAAATACTTCCACAAAGTGAAGCCTGAAACAATAGAATGTATCCCAGTATCTTTTATCATCTGTAATATGTTTTTTAATTGTACCCAATGTACTCTTTTCAAATGCTTCCTCAAAATTTGCAAAGCAAACATTTTTCCTGGGTACATTTGATACTTGTTTCTGTGATTGACCTCATTTCTGCTGTGGGCTATTTTGTGGCCCTCTCCCTTTTTCATCATGAACTAATCTTCTCTTGAGTAATCATTTCCAAGAAATTCCTCTAGGAGGGGATATTATTGATTTTGCAATTTTTAAGGCTGAATTTCAATCCATAAAGATTTTAGATGGAAATAAAGAAATTGAGACTACTAATAGATCCTCCTGAAGAAGATAAACCAGGTGGAGGAAAAGGGTTTGGAGGCAAATTGAGATTTCATTGTTGGGAGGAGTTCTCATCTCTTCATTTGCTGCACCTTATTAAAGTTTGGGCCAGCATTCATGACCAATTTCTGGTCATTTGTACGCTTAAGCTGGGCCAAGTTGTCATCAAATTTAAATACTTCATTTTGCTCCAAATAATGCTGGATCGTGCAGCTAGTCTGGTGATACAGTTGGACAGCAGTCAATATTAGAAGTATAGTTTTTTCAACAAGGTACAATATGAGATTTGAATGAATTCATTTCTAGGGGAATGCCAGTATAAATTGTACAATCGACTCAGGGAGGGTTTTTCAAATTTTTTACTGGAAATCATTCTTATAAGTACCCTATATTCTGTGTCTGCTGTTTCTCTTTTTCACCCAGTGCCACGTGTCCATGATCACAATTAAGTAATTGAAGTGGAAACATTATTGGTAAGTGGGCTAAAATGATTTTCATATGCAATAACTATTCTCAACCATTAGCCATAAAATTCTTGTGGAAAAGTTAGAGGCTAAGGTTTTGTAAACCCTTTTGATCAGTTTAAAAAAAATAATGCTTGGATGAACTTAAATATGTTATCTATATGAATATTGGTGAATGGTATTAAATTCTGTGGTCATACTGATTTGTAAAAATGGTGCGAAATGACGTCAATCCTATTCACACCTTTAATCTACTCACTACTGGCACTAAAATAATTTAATACTAAGAAATTTATTAATGTATGGATTACCTACTGAAATATTCTCTTGGTGGTAGTGGTGTCATTTTTATTGAATGTCAGGAAGGGCATGGAAAAAAGTGATAGCTCTTAATGATATATAACATGCATGTGCTCATTCTACGTGATACTGTCCTTTTGAAAGTGCTGCTGCTCCATGATTTAAGAGATTCCACGCATTCTAGTGTGTGTTGATGGCTCAATGTGAAGAGTTGTTTTTGAAATGAGGGTAGGATTTACCTTGGCGTAAACCCTACAGAAGGGGGTTGGTTTCATTCCTTTGTAGTATCTGTGATTTCCAGGAAAGATATAGATTCTTAAAAGCTCTGTAATTATGGATATCCATTTCACACATCTGAACCTGGGCCCTCTGATCACTAGCAACATTCTGGCTCGAGGATAATATTTCCCCTATGATTTTTTCTTTAGATCTTATCATTCCTGTTATTTGAATGCATCCATATTGTTCCTTATTAGCCCATGATATTTTGTGAATTTGGATTCGTAACATTTGAATTTATATTTGTGGAAGAGAGTTTGCTGAAGTGCCATGATGCTGACACATAATGGGCTGCATTCTATACAGTTACAATTAGATGCATGGTTAATTAATGGGCTATGAAATTTGCTTATTAATTGATAAATTTACCTGCAGTTCTCTTAATCTTTGTACAACACTTGCCCATTCTGCTGAACATGTAAAGAGAATTGTGCTGACAGATTTGAAGTCTTTTAAACTATTGTGTTATGAGAAATTTTGAAATCTTATCCACAGATAATTGTAAACCATTATTTTCGCATTGGTAGTTTATTGATTAGAGGCAGAATGCAAAGAATCCATGAAAATACCAGGGTACAAAGTACATGATAATGGCAAACAGAATTTCTCAATATAAAGTATGGTGCTCCTTAAGTTTCCGTGCCTGGGCTCTTTAAGTTGTTGACTAATCTAATCGCTGAATGTGTCTGCTGAGCTGATGGTACAACCTTCTTGCATAGTTATTACATCTGCATCTCTTGGAGCCTGCATGTGTATTGGACAAGCCAGTGACTGATTTTCTGCTAACCATTACTATGAAAGCACTGGAAACCCAATTTCTTCCTAGATATATAAAATCTGTGGCAACTGAAACTACTAGGTCAAACTACCTCGATTTTATCTTTCCATAAACTAAGTGAATGAGTGTCTTATCAATTCATCTCTTCATTTTTTCACTTCCATCTTGCACGTATTCTTATTTATCCATGGCACAACTCTGGTGATTGTTGGTAGTCAGTGCTAAATACAGAGTAAATTGAGTGAATGGAAAGCATACATTGGAATTGCACTACCATGAATAGTTACTGTCGCATCATCATCTGCATTTTCTTCGCATTTCTCTGCCATATCTCCCATGGTCTTCATAGTTTTTCCCTTGCTATGTATTGGCAATTCTTTTACAATATTGTGTAGGTCTTCTAGCCCTCCCCAGGGACTAAAACCTTGACGTGTTGGAAGGGCTTGTGCTTTCTGAGGAGCCCTATAGCTGCACTGGTGGGAGCAATGATATTTGCTCCTGGTAGGGTCACCCTTGCCAGATAGGTCGAAGGGTGGAAGCCAGACGAAAGGTAGTCCACGCAGCATCTGTTCCTCAATGATGAAAGGCCCTCACCTTGTAAAGCGGGAACGACAGTAGCAGCAAATAGAGGAGTGAGTGAGTTAAAAAAGGGATGTTGAGGGCATGATAATTAGATGGAAGGATTACTGGAATGATAGTTGTAGCCTAATGTACAGCTGAGGGTAAGATATGATAATATTGAATAAAAAGTAAGGAAGTAGCCTATTTAACGTAGAATAAGCAACTGTATGTTACTAGTCCAAGTAAAAGTGTAACCAATGAACTTGGTCATTGTTCATAAACGTCACCAAGCAATTATAAGGAGGAAGAAGTTGACAGAGTATATAACCAGTTAGAGGCCTTAATCGTGGGTGTTCCTGGAGTGAAACATTTAATAATATGGGGGATTGGAATGTGACAGTAGGCAAAGGAAGAGATGGTAAGGAGTTAGAAGGTTATAGTTTAGGAACAAGGAATGACTATGGTCAGAAAGCAATAGACTTCTGCAGGAGACCAGGGTTAATCATCACCAACACTTGGTTCAGACACCAAAAAATACATACATATACAAGGAAAATTCAGGGGCATTCAAGAAGGTATCAGTTAGATTTTATTATGGTTGGGCACAGATTTAGGAACAGCATGATCAATTTGCATATTTCCTGGGAATGGATTTGGACATATATCACAATTTTTTTTTAAACAGACATAAAAGGAACTCAGGGAACTGAACTGGTCCCCCTACCTTAATGTGTGAAGTACTCATCATAGAGCACAGAACTGGGTGAACTCTGCCATCACCTACCAAACGGGTTATGGTTTTTTTTTAATATAGGTATGATACCTGTTTCCACCTCAGTGGTGAAAAAATACTCTGATCACGGTGCATATTCAAATGTCTCCTAATATTTGCATTCTTGGCAATATTTAAAGAGAGAATTTTTTGAAATTGAGAATAAACAACTTGGCTTTTCACATAGAAAATTTTTTATTTACGACCTAGGTTTCGTTATGGTATAACATTGTCAGGTTTTTATGGTATATCATCAGAGAATTTTTTGTCAATTACATAGATGGCATGAATAAAAATAATTTGCTAGACAATGGGTAGGCCTATGGTAACAGGTTTTTATCTGATCTATAGGAATGCTATTTGTTTGGTATAAATCTTGAAGTTTTGCATTTGTCCACTAATTGTTAATCTAAGACCTACCTCCCACTGTCCACAGATGTACTTTATCCACAGGTGTACACTTGCTATTTGGACAATTATTGCTGGATGCAGTTATTTGAATGAAGGCCTTCTTTGAGGCTTGTAAACAGGGCCTGTTAAAGTAGCATTATTTTTTTGCGACATTCAAATCTACTGTTAAATAAGAATTTTCAAGTAATTTCATTTGTAATACAGAAAAAGTAGATATGCTGTAGATGAAACTTGAGAAACATACTAATATTTTATATGCTTTGCTTTATGTTTCAAGGATTCGGACTTTGAGTGAAGATACGAAAATAAATTGATTATTTTAACCATTTGCACTTGCAAACATACCTTGTCCATTTTTTCTTGTTAACTTTTTCCCTTTTATTTTTTTTTTAATGGTCATCTAATAATGCATAATTCATATCTTGAAAACGGGCTTGTCTTTTCCCAATTGGCTACCTACTTATTTTTCAATTACTTTTTAGGTGAAATGAAGCATTATATGCCATAATTTATTCCAGTTCGTGCCATATTAAAGAACATGAAACTTAATCCTGTGAGATTAATCTGATGCATGAGTGACCAGATAGTGTTTATAGTTCTTTGACTGTGACCTATCTGGTATTGCTGTGTTCTGGACCTTTCAACATTGTTGAGGCCTCTTGAAATGTCATTCCTGGCAGCGTCAAATATAAGAGAAAGAATTTCAGCTTTTGCATCCTCTATGCCAGTAAGCACTTCACATATGGGTGCCATATGCATGACAGTAGGCAATCTTTCCTCATCTCTCTGCAATTTGGTTTCATTTGGTAGAATTTTTTATTACTTGCCAATTTGAAATTCATTTATTGAAATTAATGTAAAAATCAAACTCATCTTTGGGAAATCTTGTTATGACCTTGTTTGTATTGGTCTGTAAATGATTGGTCAAAACTTTCATTGCTAGTAATAAAGTACCTATTGTCTTTGGAAATTATAAAGAGAAAATAAAACCATATCAAGGATTTCTCTCTGAAGGTTTTTCTTTAATCTGTAAATGTATTGATTGAATGAATTATCAGTGTTTTAATTTCTCACAGCTAGCTTACTTTTCTGGTATCTCAAGAAAATGCTAAGACTTAGTAATTTGAATCCGGTAAATGCGAAGGAATTGGTGTCACATGCGTAGATTGTAAAAATCAAATATCTAGTGTGTATGGTGAATTCAAATCTCTTACTTTGTTGTGTTGGTCTATTATGTGTTGCACCTTACCAGTACGATGAATTTTGTTTGTAGAGGTTCATTCCATTTCTGCCAAACTAATTGCTTTATAAGAGGCATGTTGTTAATCATGAAGAACACAAGAATGTATCTCTTTTATGTTGAGTAGTGTTTTTATTCTAGGATTTCCGATTCTAAGATGCCAGCTTGTTTTACTATTCATGGTTTGACTTGGCTGATACTCTGGATTGTGTAGCCTTGTAAATGAGGTTCACCTCGTGGTGGTTTATTGGCTGGTACTGGAATGACGCAATACAAAGGCTGTACTGGCCCTATTCTTATTCTGAGGTCTCTGTCATGAGCTAACGTAGGGATAACTTTAGCTAGCTGGCAGAAATATTGGAAATAATTTCATACTTACATTAGTTTTTGAAGCCACCAAAGAGGGAATATTACAGATGATGACAATACATCAGCCATATGGAATTTTTTATTTGATATTTTATCAGAAAAAGCAAGTGGATAATAGATTGTTTTTTTTTGTGTGTTGCTTTCTACGGTTGTGATTACTAGTTGTGTAAGGAAAAAACGATTTCTTATATTATTTCTTTTGTGGAACTAATTCCTTTAACCTCTCTTTATGGATTCAAATACAGCTACTTTGTGGTTTGTATTAATAATTTAGTTTTTTCCAGGAGTAACTTGTTGGAAGTGATGATTGTTCAAAGAAGTGAGCCGTGGTACTTTTTCATGACTTATTTATAAGCCTGCATTTCAATAAATCACGAGTATCGAAAGGAAATGGAGGGTTTTTTTTAGGGAAAGCAGAAGATGAAGATTCAACAGAGGGAGATAGGAGGTGGTGGGTGTTTGGATTGGAATATCTGGGCTAGAGTTTAAATGGCAATATCAAAGCTCAACATTATTAACATAATTTGGTAGTTGACTGTTCAAGGTAGGTTTTGTATTACACCAACTTTATATTTGTCAACCAAAAATCCTAAACTACAATAGACCCTTCCCAAACCGCATTCATTCTACCTCTCTTAACCATGGGTTAGATGAAAGAAAGCATTGCCACAGTCTTAATCTCACCCAAATAAAGCTGAATTATTATCATTATCAATTCTCTCCGACATTCCCATTTTTTTCCTCCGTCTTCCTCACTTACCTAAAATTCTCACCTCTATTATAGCCTTCCATATTCCATCCCCAATTAAAATTCTCTCCATCCACATTTTCCCCCTCCTTTGGATTTCCCCCCTTGTCTGGTACTTCTTTGTTTTCCTTTCCATCAATTTTACTTTTTCCTTCTTTCTTCATAGCCGTATAAAAGCCTCCAATCTATGCCCATCATCATGCTTCAATGACCAAGTTTCCATGCTCCATATCAAGGTTTTAGCAAGTTTTTTCTGAACATCCATGTTCAGTGTTGGATCGTAGTCTTCCGTGGTGTTCAGGATTCGTGGATGTCTCCATTTTTCTGTCGTCAAGCAAGACTACCAACGCAGCGGGAACCCGAAAAATGGAGACATCCACGAATCCATGTTCAGTATCCCTGCTATTGATTCCTTCCTTGTGAAAGCTACTTTGCCTAATCCAATTCTTCTTCTTACATCCCTGTCTATGTGTAAATGTTGGATGGAAGAATGGACTAAGAAGTCTCAATCCCACCTCAATAAAATCATTAAATAAATAAATTAAATATTACTTTGACCATTTTGATCTAAAATATTTCCAAGGTAAACTGTTCTTCATTCTCTAGTTTTTGCTCTTCAATTTCAATGCTCAAATTAGCCATATTTCGTCTTGAGAACCTCTTAACCTTTGTTTTGTTAACATTGATCTACATGGGGGATCAAGTTGATGTGGTGGATATCGTACTGGCTTTCCACCCTGATGGCCTGGGTTCGAATCCCGGTGTCATCGAACATTTTTCAGTGGTATCTCAATCCCTACTTGAGGTGCTTTGTGGAGGGCACTTTGAGTGCGTACACCATCCGTCAAATGGGACATTAAGCTGCGGGCCCCTTGGGACCTTTCATTAAGAGTAGGCTAATGCCAGTGCCAGGTTTCTCTCTACCCTTCATCCTTTCCTGTCCATCCATAATGGCACAAATGACCTCAGCTGTCGGTCACCTCCCCTAAATACTGCTACTAAATTGATGTACATCAACATTATTATACCAAAATTCATCATCCATCTCAGGATCAATGAAATCATGTTTTGGGGTAAGATAATTACTGTCATTTAAGTAGTATTCAACAATTGAAGTAATATTCAACTTTATAGTTAAGCATTTTCTCATTACACAAGACTCCTCATTGTGACCCCTGTTTTCATAATAATTTTGAATTCTTTTCGGACACTTCTTCTTCCCATAACTTCCTTTTCTGAGCTCAATTAACAATGAAACCTATTTTTGATATTGCCTTGCCATCTGTTTGTCTATCCATTTCTAAGTCTTCTGCAATCTTTTACACCTTGTGCCACTGAGAGCTGCCCTTCCTCTTAAGTCTCAGTTGCTCTAGTTGTTTCCACCGATCAGGTTTACTGTTGGCAGCAAATCCATATCTGCTTGCAAGATTGTTGCATTACTCTTGGTTTTTACATATTTACAATTTTGTGACCCTCAACAGCATCACTGAATGCTTCATGAAAATATTTCCGGAAGCATTTCCTCACTAGCAAAAATAAATTTGCACATCCAATAGTATCAATTTTATTATTTGGTCAAAAAAATGTCTACTTCCAGAGTCATCATATGGTCTGTATGTCATCACAGTTTTTTCTATTTAAGTTAATATAGTAATTTTTTCTTTGTGGTATTAAGTTCAAGAAGTAAGCAGAGATAGGAGTTAGAAAAAGAAGACAAGGTGACTCCAGTTTCTCAAAAATGTTTGTTATTATTATTATTTCTCCTTGTTCATAGCTGTAGTTTTTTGTTTTTATCATTAATTTTCAATTTTAAGATTTTTCCTTTAACCATCTCAATCTTCAAGAACAATCTTTTCACATCCACGTTAGTTCTTCCCCCCCCCTCCTGCTATTTTCTCCTGTTGATGCATTGGAAAGTCTTTCTTTCTGGGTTTTTAGGGTGTATGGAACTGAAATAAAATTCTTTGAATATTTGCAGCACCAAAAAAGCTCTCACTAAATTTTTGTGATATGAAAGCCAATTCTTCCTGGAAATTAAAGGTTGGTGATAGCTCGTCACATTTCAAAGAGCTCCATTTACTGAAATAAATAGTCCCGAGGGACTATTATTGTACTTTGTCTTGTCTTGTGGCATTGAAATAACACATTGAATTATGGGCTCTTGATAATTGAAAAGGGGGATTATTTTGATAAACTTACTAGAATGTTAATGAAATATGGGCAAGGAGATGAAAAAGTAAGCAAATACTCGCCAAATAGTTGTTGGTAGCATTTGAAGTATATAATGAATGATTTTATTCTCAAAAAGCAAAAAAGCAGTGTTTTAAAGTATATATTTTCACATTATAGTTTTAAGGTGAAACTTCAGCATACCAAGATAAGCATGTGTCATTTGAACATGGTAAGATGGGTGTTTGTTGAGTGGAATATATTGTGAGGAATGAGTTGGTCATGTAAGAATGTAGCTTGATGCACCAGTCCAAAAAGTATAAGGTGTATTATGCTAGTTTGGTCATGCTGAAGGAATAGACAAATGTCAAAACACCAAACAGTTCAGATATGAGATAACAGTAAATGATCAGAGGGGAAGGTGCATACTGAGAAGGCCATGGATCAATATGATCGAAGAGACCTTCATGACTAGGAATATTAAAAGTCTCATAAGTATAAGAGCATTTATGAAGCAATGTATATGAATGCAACAGGCCCAAGAAACTTGCACCAACAGGGCAGTATGTAATAAATTAGTAGAGAAGAGTATGTTTCATAGCAAAAGCTAAAAATATTAACTTTTCCAGCCCTGAAATGGTGTGAAGTATATGTCAGTATGGAGCCTCCAAAGATGTGCTTATTCAGCAAATAAATACTAATTCAATGAATTTTCCATTTCAATCCAAGGAGACATGGTAAATGACTTTATTTTTTTCTTTAGTCAATTAGTGGGTCGCGGCAGTCCAGGGGGAGAGCATTGGACTACTGACAGGAGTTCATGGGTTCGATTCCTGGGCAAGCCTCGCTTGGCACCATCAGTTCCACCCAAGCTGTGATTTTTCGTGTACCAGATCTTTCTGTGAAACCATAACCGGCCCAGGGAAAGGCACTGGCCCTCCTACCCTGATGCGTGAATTTCACACTTCATTGGGCTTACTAGTATTGGGTGAATCTACGATCACCTACCAAACCCACCTTCAGGTTGATTACTGTGTTTATGGTTTTTTATGTAATCCTTATCCCATACAGCTTTCTAGTCCATCATTTTCTACAACTCGTTTCTCTATTATCAATGCCTAGTCATCTGCGTATTTTGTTCTATCTCCCTCCTGTCACCGCTAGCCCAGTCAATCCTTCCAAGTTTCTATTAGTTTGTCCCTGTGTATGCAGAATACAATTGGGGACATAGAATTTTTTTCACATACCCATTCCAATATTTGAATCATCCTTCTCCAAGCTCACCACTCTTTTCTGTCTTGAATACAGATGCTTTATTAACTATTTACCTTCCTGTCCAATACACATTTCTTTTATGATCTGCTATATGTCATAATTCACCCAATAAAATGTATTTTTGTTGTCAATATTGTAGATGTATATTTTTCAGTAAACCTCAAACACTCATTTCATCATCATGCTCTTTCATCTCTCATTCTCCTTCTCGCCTAAATTCAAACTGTTCATCACTCAAGTTTATCTCTTATCATTCTATTTTGCAGAGTCTCTTTAATCAGACTGAGTGCAGTGTTATGGATTTAGTCCAGTTTTTCAGCCTCCTTCTGCTCCTCCACTGACATTTCAACCCTTCTTGTCTTCCTTCGCAGCCCATTATTCAGCTTCCAGCACTACCCCCCAAGTTCTCTACTACCATGTTTCTATTTTGTATCATTTCCCAAGTGATTCATCACTTCTTTTTCTTCCTACTTCTCCCTGGACCTATTTCTGTTACATCTGTAATGATACCGTAAAATCATTCTTTCTTAATACACTTGTTTTCTTTTAGGGTCCAAAATTTTTCTTCTAAGATTTTGGTAAATTAAGTAACTTTATATTTTTGGCCCTTTGCTACTATATTTTTACTCTTACATATTTAGGCTTCATCTTAGGGTGTACAGTCAGTAAGTTATTATTTTTCATAGCTAACTTTTCTATCTCCTGCATCAGTATACCATCTTCTTATGAGTCTATTCCTATAAATGAACAAATATTAGCACTTTTCCACTAGATATTTATGAAATCCATGACTGGTTTTGATGTACTATGTCATCTTTAGGTGAAGATGATATGGTACATCAAAACTGATCGCTGATTAAAATATCTGGTGGAAAAGCCACTATTTGCTCATTATTACATTCGAATTCCACCACATCATACCTGAACTGCGTAATTTGTTTACCCCTATAATATGCAATACTGTCATTAGCTTTGACTATTACAGTCTGTTGAATGTATTGTTTTTATATTCCGGTAGTTACTACTTTCATTACTGTAGTGTGACAACACTTCCCTTCCTGAACCCACACATTTTTGCCTAAATTTATTTTCCTTATTGTGCATTCTGATAGTTTTTTGTGCTAAGTTTGCTCCTTATGAAGTTGTCCCTTGGCCAAATTTCTTTCTTACAAGCCCAGAAAACTTGCTTCTACTTCTCCATAAACTTTTTAGTAATCCTATGGAGATATTACCTATGTATACCACTGAGGCTTCTTTCCCCTTACGACTTTTTTATCTAGAGGCTGCCAAGTTATTATCTCTTGACTCGAGCCATCCATGTCTCTCTACTTAATTTCTGTTTACCAAAGCCAAGTCTAAAACTTGAGTTGATCTAATTTGGTGACTTCTTTGAATCTCCTGTTCTTAGTATCCAGGCCTGGTTTGAGCATGAAGTGTTTGGCTTTAATCCGTGAAGATGCTAGTTTTAGAACTATGTCTGTTACAGTAGACATTGCAATTTTTACAATACCCTACTTCATTGCTGTAATATGCAGTTATGGTAATTACTACAAAAAGAATTGAGTTTTTGGAGAATAAAATGGGCAGTGGATACTAATCATTTCTATACTTTTTAAATGTAACCCTAGGATTGTCACGGATTTTATATTTTAACAATAATTTTTCAGTGAGAAATAGTTTTCTGTGAAGAGTTTTGGTTAAGTATGCTATTCCTTTGTGGTTGGCACTACCCAAATTTACTTATGTGGTCGGGCATCTATCTGGTTAACTGTGGTGGTTTGTAATCTAATTGGCACTGTACATGCAATGTTTTTATATAACATTTTGCATTAGTCTTCATTAACAAATCCAAGTCTTAAATTCATCCTCATCTCAGGTGGGATAAATAGTAATATTACTACCATTATAAACATTGCATTGATCCTGTCTTTAGTATTAACTATTGAGATTAATGCTCACCTTACTAAAATTGAATTGGCATTTTATTTAATATATTACTTCACCTGTAGCATCTTTGGAAAATGTTTAGGGAGTAATTTCAGCAAACTTATCAAATCAGCATGGATATATTGTATGGAAGTTAGCAATGTTTTAACACCATGTGTTCAAAGAAATGCTACCTTGATGTTAATTTTTTAAGATAAATTAATTAAAGGTTGGCTGAGTAACACTGGTGTTTTACTTTCATACTCTCCAGGCTTTCAACAACGTATACAGAAAATCTTTCATTTTCAGTGATCAAGAAGAACTTTCGACCACTTCAATTCAGCGACGTATGCAAATGTTGTATCATGGAGGATGTTAAGGTAAATCCAGTATTGAAAAAAATTGAATCCAAGCAGTAACTCATTTGAAATTGAAGTACTTAGCTGGTACCATTAGAATCTTAAGTTTAGAAAAACTTGAGATAAGTAAGTCTGAAGATTACCGTCGAATAACTCCAACATCATCTTACTTTATTTAAAAATGTTGCCACTACCATTTTGAAAGCATTAATTTCAGCGGGATAACAATTGAAATAGCAGTGCTCTCCAAACAATTTATATGCTGTATACCACAATATACTACACACATGGTTTATGTATTCCGGCGATAGTTTAATTCTGCCAGCATCTCGGAATATAATTGTATGGTACTGTCAAGTTTCTTAATAATTAATACAAAGTTAAACAGGTCACTTAAGGACGTTTCTGGATTGTTGCATATCATAGCTATCCCTTCACTCAAATAAATTTCCTTCTGTTCCTTTAGCCTCTCAATATCACCATCGACTAAAGCGTGAACTGCTTCCAATCCGGATTGAGGACGATCTGTATCCATATTTCGACACGAATACAACTTGTCCAGTTAATTAGAAGACCTTCGAAGGGTTTTTACTTATTTTTCACTTTAAATTGGCTGAGTAGTTTCTACAAAGAAATTAAGCTTATTATTTTAAGTCAAGTGCCGAATGTCGATATGCATTTGGAATGTTTTGAAATTCTGATAAGCTTACCTTAATCTTATGATTTTTCCAATATGGCAAATCATTGGCGTATGACATCTTTCAAGTGGATTAAGAGTACTTGCTGTTCCATATCTCCGAAGTAGTTTATTGGAGAATGCGTAATAATGTGCAGAAGCTACAAAATATTTCCAATCCACCGAAGCTTTGCTTACCTTTCAGGTAGTTTTGATTGGAAATACAGAAATGTATGTGTATTTGTTATCTTTCGTTTATGGTTACAATAAGCTATTAATAGGTAAGAGCGAAGGAATGCCTTCATAGGTGAAGCGACACATTAAACTAAATATGAAAACCATGCGAAGATAGTTTATGGCCTGACTCACCATACTTCTAGGCCACGATAGGAAAATCCATTGCTCTCATATTTACGTATATGGCATAAGTTTGAAATCCGAACGTAAACATACCATTCGTAACTACATTACTGACATCTGGTGGACAAAATTTGTGAACCCGCAGTATGTCACAGGACTATTTCCAGTCTACCTTTAATTTTATTTGAAAGCAGGGATATTTAATTTACTCTTATCGAGCACAAAATGCGTTTTGTTTCTCGCAATTTCAATTTAACTAGTATTTACCCGACCTATACTCCAAAACATGAAGATATATCAGTGTTATGCTTGTTGCAGGGCCTTCACCGGATATACGTAATTTGCGGGAAATACAAGTTCGCGCCACTCATTGTTGCTACTGGCTGCTTGAGCAGATGGCAGGGACCACGCATAGGTGAGTGTAGGCTGTCTTGTGGCATCTTAGGTCATTTGTTGTGTAATATGAGTTACTTAGTATCACATTATAGAATGATGCGTGCTTCAATTATTTCGATTTTTGTAATTTTGTTGATAAATGGGCCCGTGGAATAGGTTAATGCTGCCTTGAAATGTGTACCACTTCGTGAGCATTTACCCGCGGCTTGGAGTGAAATCGTGAAACAAAAGACTACGATGATTTCATAGAAATATCTTAATTATTAGCTATAAAGTAGTTTGTTGATGTGTTTTGAATGATCATTTGATTCGCAAAGTTAATTAATCATCCTCTGCCGACGGTATTTGTGGATGAAATCTGGAGATGATCGCAGCGCTGATGACTCTGTTGAGGACGCCAGATAGTAAAATTGCGAATGAATGTAAGCATATATTTCAGCTAGTAGTCCTACGGGGCTTGGTAAACCATCACAGATTACTACAAAATCCTCGTGGACTCGTTAGTTTTTGAGTATTGCTTGAAAATTTAAAATTAGAATACTTCCACTTATAACGTTATTTCATGAGAAAGTAGCTCGTTGAGCGTTACGTGAAATGCTCGTTTGGAGCACATGTCTGTACTATGGAAAGTGGGAGAGTTACTTAGGGAATTACTTTGTATCCATGTAATTATGTTATGCCGCCAATATAGATTGGTTAATGCACATTGTGACGTTCTACGGAGGAAAAAAGAGTAAAACACTCGATTTGTGAGAATTTTCTGTAACTAATATTTTTTACATTGCAGGTTTGGCGACTTTTGGGCCCTAAGGATCGTGATATAAGGTAAGTGACTTAGTCTCGATATGTTTGTTAGTCGGATGTATTCTTATTTTTAAGTTATTTATTACTCGCAGCTAATCGGCGTCTTTTGTCGACTGCACCCTACCTAACGGACAAGGTTTTGGACTGCACTCCTGTTTTCACTGATCGTGATTTACGGTGTGTTATTCGGATTTGTTGTGTGCCCCGCTATATTAAATCCATTTAATGATACTCCAAAACAGAAATTGTGCGATTTGTGTGTAATTCAGTCAGGTTGTTTTTATCAACATTCGCTACAATTCTGCTTATCTTTCGGCGATCGAAAACTGTTAAATATTATTTCTTGTTTCTCCATCTATGAAATCATGGTTTACTGAGGTTATTTATATTAAAATCTTCCGATAAACATTATGGTTAATAACGAAGTGCCATTGACGAATATAGTACTCTCCACCCGTAGGGCTTGGTGTAACATTGTGCCGTGAATGAATGCGCGATCAGTATTTATTAATTGAAAATTTGTGGAATTGTTTATTTCGCTAAATTGTGGAAACTCCCGAAACACTTGCGATATCGGTTTCATTGTTTTCCACCTTGCTTCCCAAGAGCTTCGAACTTGAGCGTGAAGACTTGTTCAAATGCAAAAGTATTTTCTTAAATTACTCTGCTTAAACCGGTATATTCTCTGGGCATTCGTGGTTGGTTTTCGGTCTTGAGTTAGAACCCAAACGAATACTTGCCATAAAATTAAATTCTTCATTAGGTATTGTCGGTTATTATTTTCTTTCAATGAAATTTGACCCGGTGTCCTGTTGTCTGGTGCTACTAAATGCTTAATTTAGAATAACTAGAAAATTAGGGTAAAAAATGAAGTACCTACTTCATTTTCACGAGGGCATATTAGTTTATTTTCTCGTGTTGCCCCGAGCTCCTGAATGGGCGATTCCAATGTAGTATCAGAGGCTTTTTTTGCTGGAAATGAGTTTTCAGAATTTTACTCTATCAACATGCGTTGATCGCAACTTTCATCCAATATATACATCCGTACTTTTGACGTAAATGCTGGTATAATATAGAACCTGCTTGGCAATAAGGACCAATGGAAAGATATTCCAGTCGGTCTTGTGCATCAAGCAAAATTCGAACACATTTCAACCCTATTATCCAGTGTTTAGTGCCACATTTTTGTTTCTAGTATTTAACCACGTGCAAATTCGGCTTTTGTACGCCGACGTGTCTTTCAAGTACCTTCTCAAGTGTCACGAGTCTGTTTCACAGCTGAGCTTACTGCATCGCCGGAATGGCAATATTTTCCTGAGGAATATCTGTAATTAAATCGTAGCATCTATTGTCTATGAACTCAGGTGCAACCTAAGTTGAGTGATTCAGTTAACGATGTTTTTAGAAACTTTTTTATTATATTAAGGGAATGCATTCGTCGAGCTCTAACTTGTCTGTATATGTTGGGAGCATGATAAAGGCCAATGTTTTCACATTCGACGAATTGTTGATAATTATAGTTACTGCCGATCTGAAAGACATGACAGTAATTACATACCCGACGTTAACTCCATGACCATTGGTTTGAATTTCAAAATGAGTTCTGTTATTTTTATATTAGAGTTAAAATGTACCTGGTGGGAAGTTTTTAGTTCACTTAACAAAGATTGTCTTATGCTTATACTCAGTGATACAGGAATAAACCACTTTCGTGCTACTAAGAGTTAATCAAACTTATTGGACCCGAATTTGAATTAATTTTTAACCTTAATATTATATTATATATTGAAATATTCTGATAAAATGTTTCGTTAATTGTGTTAATTTCAGAAAGGCCCTCGTAAAGTCCTACATCCAAGAAACTTGTATTTCTTGTACGTAAGATGTGGTAGCTTTTTGTTCTGTAATACTCTCATAGCTTGAACACATCAACATTCAGAATTGACATAAAGTGTCGCAAATGATTAAAGATTGAATGATCAAACTACTTTGCCAATTAACCCTGGCAAGAGGAATGAAAATTCCTTTGGTAATACTAATTGAAACATACTCTTTGGTAGTACTTAGCCAAAATTGTTCTGAAGGCAGTAGTAGATAGAGAAAAAAATGCTAAGTGCTACGGAATAAGATGCAGAGCATAACTGTCATATGCTGAGCAGGTGATGGCCTTAGGATATCAAGAAGAGATAAGACTAGATAATGGTTTTTAGTTAGCATTCATAACATCAGCTGATTGTGTACTAGAATTTTGAAGTTTGACTATTTCATATCGAAAAGCTATTTAGAATTTTTAGTTGCCACCTTTTGTCAGTTAACTCTCTGTTACCATTAAAGTTGTGATGCAATCAATGGGTAAACACATGCATTAATATTTGAAGAAATTATGCCAGCCGTAACTATAGTTATAATTTTTCATTTTTTGAGTAGATAGTTCATGAGAGTTTATTTTTTATGCTTCATGACGGTGACATTGTTTATTGATCATTGACTGACCATAGTTGACCAGGTGTTTTTTCTGTATTTATTTGAAGTATTTTATCAAATATATTGCTGTTGATGGGAGAATATTAACAGACATCCACTAACTGTGTGTAGTTAGAAATGTGACATTTAAATTAAATGTATGGGCTTCATGTTCCTCCATCCATTTCCATCAGCTGCAGTTTTGTGCCCTGAAATGGAATGGTTATCCTCAAAATGCTTTTTCTTAGTTATGAAACTAGATCAGATTTTTGACGTCTTAGGAGTAAGTCAAGTGAAGTTTTGGCATCATCTAAGCGGTATGAATTGGTTCCAATGAATAGACAAGATTTGGAAAGTACTGTGACAATTAGATTTTGAAAAAAGTCTATTGAAAACATTCCATTAGAATGCATGGATAAGTTTTATGGGAAAGGAATTCGTGAAACAGGATGAGCTAAATGTGAAAAAAATGATTCAAGATATAAAATCGGTGCATGATATGTATAAAAACTCATTTCTAATAGATGCCTAAATCTTATGGTGGGGGGCTAGTAAAGGAATTCCAGGGTTGTTTGGCCAAAAGCAAGGGTAGTCTTGCTTTGGATTAAATCAACAGGCAACCTAATTCCTGCTATTAATACATATTATATGGTGTTGATGAATTGTGTGTATTAGGCATAATCTTTCATAAAGGCTTCTCAGCGTTTTAGTAAAGAAAGGAAAGTGTTAATGGGTTTAGGTTACAAGTTAAGATAGTGCTACAGGTTTAGTCGGGCACCACTTAGCATTGGTATTTATTGATTGATCTTTATTTAGTGCAATTTTTTTTTGCAAAATTTGATCAGGAAATTGATGATGTTCTCTAAGATAAGGCATTTTGGCTGTGTGATATGGTGAATTGAAGTCACCCCTTCAGCTTGTGTCAGTGAGTGATTGAAAATGTGATGACATCAACCACCTTTCATACAATGTTGTGTTTTAATGTAAATTTTGCCACCCTCTTGTGACCTTTAGGGTGACTGGGTTTTTTCGGAAACATATCCAAATGGCATATTGCTGTGGTGAACACTTCCTCATAGAGTATGCAAAATGATGATTGTGTGGGTTTTGATGTATCAATTTCAAATAAGCTGTATATTTCAGGTGTGCATACTAGAATAAAATTGGTGGCCACATTGCTGATGCAATTTTTGCATTCACGTTAATGTTGCCATCTCATTTTTAGAATCTCTGTCTTTAGATGTGTTGGATATTTGCAAAATTTATGTGCACATTGTTCTTTTTCGTGTTTTGGCTTTGCTCATTTTCTAAAAGACATTACTGAAGTGATCTCAGTGTTGAGACTTCTTGCCATCGGAACTCATACTCCGTCTTATTATTGCAATTCTTGAGTTAAGTTTTAGCTTTTGATGAAGTGTGACCTTGCTAATTTTATTGGAAAGTAATAAATATTGTGCATAAGAATTGTTCTGATTCATTGAATGTGTATTCCCAGGGTCTGCCACCAGCCTGGGAAAATTAAATGAAAATTCAGGGGAACAATGGAAATTGACATTTTTTAATAAAACTCTAGAAGTTGGTGTGGTAATCCCCCAGTGCTTTGCACCTTTCCTTGTATTTCGATTCCTGAGAGTGTGGTTGAACTTGTTATTACTTGTCCATTTCTGTGGGATTCCATTTAGTCAGATGAGGAGGGTGTTATGGAGTGGGTGGCCAAATGCCCTTACTGTTTTTATTAGAGCTGGATCTATCTTAAGGGTGAAGTAGGGGGGCACTAGGTGCATCACCCTAAGATGGATGTTGGGAGTATTATGAAACATAGTGCTTAATGTAAGGAGATCAGGTTAGCAAAAACACAGATTTGCTTCTGTGTGTGTCACCCTTGACTATTGGAACTGAGCTGTTCTGGGATGTTCGATGATTCCAAAGCCAAGTGCATGTATAATTTTATTTGAATATGCAAAATTGCTACAATTACAGATAAGTACATTAATTACAGACATTCCATGAAGTACAGCACCATACCAAAGAGAGAATTTTATTTGACAGCCAATAAAAATAAAGGCTGATAACATTCTGTACAGCCTTAAACTTCTATCTTGAAGGTGCAGTTGATTGTTATTAGTACTTATTGTGCATTGATCAGCATGCTGCGACAGCATCAGAATTTTATGCTATAACTAGCTTGCTACATCAAAATTTTTATATATCACCTTTTAGGATGGAACTGTTAGTTCTTATAGTACCAACTGCGAAGTGGCATTCATGTTGTTATTCCGTCAATTATTTGGCTGAAGATAAGTTGAGGTATGTTAACTTATTTGGCAAAACACATTCACATTAATATTGGTAATCTTCTGTTAAAGGTAGGTTTTGTATGGCCAAACACTGATAACTATGTTTCCCAGGTGCCCAGCCTTTACAAGTGTACCAGAAGTTGTTGTGTGTTCAAATGTTATTCTCGCCTGTAGAAATGTGTAATGCAAGGAAGAATTATGAGTGGTGTTAATATCACAGCTTTGATGGGGTGGACGGTCTCCATGAACAAAATGTCATGCACAAAAATAGGCAATCCATTGAATGAAGGTAGTGTTGTGTTGGACTTTGAAATACACTCAGGTTGGCCTTTTTTTAATGAGTGCCCGTAAGCATTATGATAAATTATTGGAGTGGCATTAGATGAGTTTTATACAGCGTTGAAGATATTGTGTTAATTAAGAGTAGAACATGAAAGTTTTTGTTAAGTGACAGATTTAACTGTTTTGTGTATTGCTGAATTACTGCAAAATGTATGAGATGAAAATGAAGTTGTAAGGGAAAACATAATGGTGGGTTTATCAAGAAATGGGAATATATTAAAATAAACATGAAAATAATCGGGGTCAGCTCACTTGTTTGGACAGTATTGTGGAGAAATGTGGTCTTAGTAGTAATATGAGTGTTTGGGTAAGATTTTATTCAAATGAAAGTAATTGGGGAACCGGTGGTCTCTTAGGTGGAAACTAAATGAAAATATGCAGTGTAGTGTGACATTTTTTTCATGCCTGGCCAATGAGATGGAAGTTATATTTGCAAATATAGGGAGAGACTCTATGGAGGGAAGGCTTAACAAACTGTCTAGCGTGGTAATTCATGGTTCTGAACATTTTAAGAAAAAAGAATCAGCACAAACTGAATGGTTAAGAGACATGTGCATAGTGAAAATAAGCTGTGTTAAGTTAAATCAAAAATAAGCTAAGATTTCTTGTAGATCAACTGCAAAAACTAGATGTATCAGCCATGATGCTTCCATAGCATCAATGTTTTTCCAGTTCCCTGATTTAGATGGTGTTAAGCAGGTAACAGTTTTGTTTGCGAAAGAGTGTGATATATGGTAGGTTAAGAGAGAAAGTTGCTGGGAGAAATTGAAAGTGAATTATTTAAATGGAGATTTAGATAAATGCTGCAGTTTTATACATGTAAGGAAAATGGGAAATCAAGGATAAATTTGAAGGAAGAAAAGGTGGTGTGGATTTTGACATGTAATGGAATGTTAGAGGCTGAGGTATTGAGGGACAAGGTATGCTTGGGTAAGAGTAAGTAGAAAAATATATATTTTAAAGACCAGTGTCACTTGATTTACTATGGCCAAGTGGGATGATGGTGATTTGCATCAATGAAAATCTAAAACTAGAAACTAATGGAAAAAATGTCTGTAGTAATGCTTTTACAATATAAGATATATAACCATACCTTTTGTTTTCTAGCAATCGGCTATAAAGCATTTCACAGCGAATTAACTAACCAACATGTTCCATAAAACATGAGTCGTCCTCATGCAGTTTGTGCATGGCAACAGTTTATAGTGATGAATAATGTATTCTTCAGAAGCCATTTTAGCTTTATTTAATTTGATTTTGTGAGAGTAGTACAGTATTGAATTTTTCTGAAGAAAGAATTAATATAGGAAGTTTTGGAGTCCATAATTAGGAAGTAGTTATTTTAGGAACCCATGGTTATGGGTTCTGGGGTTAACTAGTTTTTAGGTATTATTCTATACCTATAGTAGTCATTTGGCGAAACCGAAAAGTTACTTCACTGACCTAAATTTATAAAAGGTTCTAACTGTAAGAATTTAAATTCCTAGGATGAAGGGAGCAGATGGGTGGGTGAGCATAATGAGTATGGGGAGGGAGGTGAGTGAACCAGGAAAGCTATAGCCTTAGCGGTAATCCTAGAAGTTAAATTTGTTATGTAAGTTCTCCTGTTTCATTGGTAGGTTCTTAATTATTGCAGAGTAATGAGTGATCTGCGTGGCTATTATTACAAGTCTTGTAACCACAACAATGGAATTAAGCAGGTTTTGATAGTTACCTAAATGTTACAGGTTTACTGTATCTTGGAAATGCTCCTTTAATTACCTATCTACCTAGACTACATCTGTCTAGTCTTATCTAATCCTTATTGTCCCCATCTATGTCCCTTAATGATCTGCAGTTCATTCACTCATTGAAACAGCAAGTCAGTTTTGTTATTAATGGTTTAGGTTTATTAGTATGTTTGTTTGGAGGGTAAGAGGACAAACAGGCTTAATGATTGAGCAAAATGGTGTTGGCTGAGATTTTTGTTCATATATTTCATACATCAGGCGTAAACCATGAGCTTTGCCAAAACTCCCTGTAATATTGCCCCTTTCTTCTAGGCTGGATGCCCAAAAAATTGTTGACTCCTCCAAAGAGTGGCAACCTTGGATGCATGTGCACTAAGATTTTTCAACAATATCTGAAAACACTTTTTAATCAATATTTGAGATGCAAATCTTTATTTGGTCACTTTTTTGACCGTCATATCTGTGTTGGACTGTGTAGATTCACCATTTTAATTGACTGATATTTTTGGCAAGTTTTGGTTTTCTTGTCTTAAACTCTGTGAGGTAAATACCATTGCTCCAATTGCACTTTTAGTTCATTAATAGCTAACAAGTCTGCGCAGGAGCATAGATCAAGCAGTTTCACCAAGGGGAGGATGTCTCGTGAGTTTGGAGATTATCCTTTGGTGTGATTCATACAATTTTTTGTACTCCACAATTTTCAAATTGCCAACAACCCTGTCTCCATAGGTGTGCTTTTTACCTATTTTACCATCTCAGTAGTCTCTCGGGGACATGAGTCGCTCAGGATTAGTAAAAATATTGGAATGTGTGTTGGAAATTCATGATATGTGTGAACACATCATGGGTGTAAAATCCATTCCTTATTTAATTTGTAAGCAGGAATTAATATTTTACCTACGAGGTCATGCGCAAGTCCTGATCCAAACATTGTTTATATGATCTTAGCAAGATGCTGCTTTATTAACAGTTTATTATTGAAGCCAGTGGTATGATAATTTCATTGCTTAATCTTTCAGTACTTTCCAAATGGGTTTCTCATTCATTTGGAATTTGAATGTTCATCCAGCATCCTTGTTTAGTTGGTCAATATTTTCTTTCATTAAATTGTAGGTGTGAGAAGGGGTGCATCCAAGCTAATATTAGGTTAATTTGAATGCTTCCATCTTGCTACTCATTCAAAATTTTTGATTTATTGTTGACAGTGTGAGATTAATAATGGCAAGGGTTCAGATCATCACAGAACCCTGGTGGTCGATCAGCTATTTTGCTCTGTTAAATATAATTTATATTGATGTCCCCATTACTAATTAATAGTAAGAGTCAGCACTTTTCTCATGAATCGTACATGCCTAGATAAATATCCGTAAGGTAATTTATAAACTTTCTAATGCTCTCATAATTAGAAGAGGATTTATGGCCTTGAAATTTGCATTTTGGTTCTGAAAAAGTAAACATGCCTTCCGTTTTCATCTGATATTTTTATGCTACCATAGAGAATTTTCAGCATCTTGAGTAGGGCACATATAAGGGGGAGGAGTGAGTATATTTTCTGGAATATTCTCGGTTCAGTTTTCATTGTTCCTAAAATTGCATATTTCTGCATTTACTTCAACTTTTTATGTTGATATTATCGGGAAAGTATTGTTTTCATTAAATAACTCATAGGAATTTCGACATGCATTAAGCAATTTTTTTAACACATTCCAACAATTGTCTGAATTATTTGTCTAGATGTCAGTGTGTGTATAATAGTTATTTTTCTGGGAACAATAACTGAATAAAAAATATTCACATAAGCAGCATGATGTTTTATATTTGAAACCATACATAAATATTGATGGAAAGTAAATGGACTGTTTAGAATTAGCCAAAATTCATCTTCCAATATAGAGATTATTTCAGCTTTTACTTGTGCTATCACAAAAAAATCAAAACATTATTTGATGTGGCAGTACTCCATAAATGCCTTTTCAGTCTCTCAGGATGTCCAAACACTACTTAGTTTACTTACTCATTGAATATACAACTAAGCCCCCACGATACTTGGCTTGCCACTGCAATGTCATTTGAAGGTGTGTGTTAGATCATCCAACATGAATGTATAAAAAATGTAAATTTGAAAATTTATTCTACCATTAATATTATTAACTTAAATCTAGTTCTTCTAACTTATTCTTATTTTGTTGTTTTATTATTATAAAAAATAGGTTAAATTGGATGGAATTTCAACCATTAATTGCCCCAAATATAAGAGAATATCTATTGATAATTATTTGGTGCAGCTAAAACCATCTCAAATAATTCAGAGCAAAAAGCTAGATTAGATGGCTTTTAACTTTACATTACCATATTTAATTGAAGTCTTTACTACTTGAGTGACTTTTGTCATGAAATGATGTGATATTTCCTCTTTAAAATGTTGGAAGTACTCTACAAAGTTTCATTTGCTTTTAGAAGTTACATTCTCAGGGTGATACTTGGAAAACTAACAATGGAATACCCTCAACTTCTTTTTCTGTGCCCACTAGAGGTTTGGAGAGATAGTCAATCATCCGGGCATGACGACTGTCAGGCAGTCTGACGTGTCTGACAGTCAGTTGGGTTTCCTGGAGATCCCAGGAACAGGAGGTGGGAGGTGGTTTTGCTGACCATCATCCATCATCCACATGCATTGACCCTCTCCAGGAGGGCCTCGGAAGAAGATACAGGGGGGGGCTGGAGGTCTCCAGCTGGCCGACGTCATGGCTCACTCTCCCCACACAATGGTGTTTGCATCACCAGAGGGGTATTCCCCTTCAAACACAACCATCACTGCCTTTCGCTCACCAGCTTCACGATCTGTGCTGTCCATCCCGGTTAAAAGCAGATCAGCTGGAAGGCCCAGAGGACGTGGACGGGGTGGGTATTAGCTAATTATATCAAAACCATTAATCATTATCCTTTTATTTTTGTGGATACATAAATATGCATAATTTTGTTAACTAATGGGCATTGATTAATAATTTACTATGAGTTCAAGTGGCACAATATTGAATTAGCAATACATACTGAAATAGCTGATGTGCTTGTACGGTTCTTGATAAAATAGCTCAAACCAAGAAGGCACTCGTAAAGATGTGTAACTATTTCAAATAACTTGTGATTGGAAATAATGAAGCATATTCTCAAAACATTCAAATGGCGCAATGACTCTCTCCGATATCAGAGACTGAACATTGGACCAGTAAAGAATAGAAGCCTTTGAAATATCATGCTGGAGGAGATTGATGAACATTAAGTAAATCAATAGAGAGTTAGGAAAGAGGGAATTGTAAAAGAGTAGAGGAGTGAAGGGTCTCACTGAAAAATCTATGGCAAATAATTTAGATTCCTACTGTATAAAAATGTTTGAAGTCTATAAGCCTTTTCCACAAAAAAATACACGCAGACAATAAACCTGGAAGTGCAGCAACAATATAATAAATGTATTTAAAGTTCAGCACGGCTGATAAAAGTATTTACTCAGCTGCCTGTTTCATTATTGTTATGAACAGTATCATAAAGAATAGTTCCTGGTTGATAATTTCCTAATAAAAAATTTGATTTGTCCTGCTCTTTGCAAGTTAGGTACATTCTTTATGTCCAGTTAAAAGTAATACGATGATAGCTGTTGGATTGACCCCTTGTGTAATAATTTTGGTTATACCTTCAGGAGGCCATCGGAGAGGAAGAAGACCAGGTGGTTATGTTGGGTCAGTAGAAACAACACCAACTGGAGGTCGGGGGAAGACAATTAGGGGAAGTCTGAAGGCTGAAAATGCTTTGGAGCTCAATTTGGCAACACCATCCCCGACGATAAAGCTGGAACCACATGATGATGATGAGAGCCCTTCGTATGTTTTGGACCATGAGTATGGCCAAACTCCACCTACTTCGGTTGGGCGGGGTAGGCCAGTGGCTGCCTTAAGTCGCTCTGAGGTGAGGCATTGAGTTCATTAAAGAAAAAGTAATAAGGTCTGATCTGTACTTGGTAAGGGGTTTTTGTTGACAGGGGGGAATTAGTGGTTTCTTCAATGTTAAGTAAAGTTGTTTTGTCACATGTGACAAAGGGAGTTCATTGTCCTAGGCCCTGGAATTAAAGAATTTGCTAGTGTTGAGAGTAGGTCATTTCATATATATGATAAAGGAATGAGTAGAAATACAGGGTATCAAAATGAATGGCTGTTGTCTTCTATAGGTTCATTACGTCTATAGTTTGCTTTCATATTTATAAAGAAGTTTTGTTAGTCTATTTTTGAGTTAATCTGGTTAACAAATAGAGAGTTGGAATGTGCCTGAATTATGGAAATTACAGCATTCATTTTGCCATAATACCTTTGAAGTGTGAATGGAGTTAATTATAGAAATGTTGTCACGTCAGATAGATTGCAGTATCAGCTGGTTTTATGTCGTGATGCTTAGTTCTTAATAATGTAAAAAAAATCATAGTGGTAAGTTTGTAGTTAAATAGAAACTGTGCTGCGCGAGCAGTTTGATTATTTGGCATCTTGCAAATTAAATCTTTTCCATCCACACCGGCATCTTGCAGAGAATGAATTGACTCATTTCTGTCTTTTATAAATTTAACTTAAGCTCTTGATAAAGATTAACTTTCCATTTCTTTATGGCTGTAAGATTTCTCAGAGCATCTTTTGGTTTCTTAGAATTCAATTCAAAGAATAACTATAGTTTCTTCAATCCTGTATGTCCTTTGAAAATAGTGTGTATGTGGTGAGTTATATTAATATATAGATATCTCCTGATTATAAATTCTAAATTTCATAAGCATATATTAACTTAAGTTGTCTCTGATGCAAAACATGAGAGAAGACAACCTTTGGAATACAATTCAGTATATACTTTTTAAATTTGCTTTATTTGCATATAAATTTGTCCTGCATAAAAATTTTATTTTCTCGCTGTCATGTGAGCTTATTACAGCGGAGCATTCTAATTAATGCCCGAGTGATTATTCTTTTTCTGTACAAAGTTCAACAACATTTCAAAGTTTTCTATTCCTGAGAAATCTGAAGAATGCTATGTAGAGTCAGCACTTGATGATGTTGTCACATCCATTCAGGTGGATGTTTTTCAGTTAAAAATCCAAGATTATTTTGTCTCTCAGGGGGTCAAGAGGCGGCTGAATTTGGACAACTCTACTGCTGAAATAAGGACGTTTAGAACTCCCAGAGGGTCCAGGCGTCCAAGAGGGGGAGGCATATCGCCATCAACATCAGTTCCTCATATTCGCTTAGCTTCACCTTCTTCTGTCTATGACAGTCCAAGTCCAAGTACAAAAAGTAAGAATGCCAGAAGTCAGTCAAGTGACAAACTTGTGATGCACTGGTATTAAGTCATCTGTTGAATAAGTGCATTTTTTTGTCAGCCTCTGTCAATATTTTTTTTCTTCTCAGCTAAATCTGGTGTGGAGAGAACACGTTATGATACCTCTTTAGGTCTTTTGACCAAGAGATTTGTCGGCCTTTTGCAAAACTCTCCAAATGGTGTGGTTGATTTGAATCAGGCTTCAGAAAGTCTGCGTGTTCAGAAGCGGCGCATCTATGACATCACCAATGTGCTCGAGGGCATTGGTATCCTTGAGAAGAAGTCAAAAAACAACATTCAATGGAGGTGAGTTATTTTTAGACTCCATGGTGATTGACCCCAGTGGTTATCATAATTAAACCCAGCTAGAATTTACTGTTTTGTTTTTCCATAAATTATTGTAATATTAAATGCAGTTAAATTATAATTATTAGAGCTAAGCCCTGTAATTTTTCTCTCCACTGTGCCTGTAATTATTTGCTGGTTACGTTTTTACTACTTGACTATAAGTTAGGTATATCTGCAATTTATTTAGTTCTCCAGCTGCCATCTAAAATTTTTGTTGTCAAAGACTTTGTTGCCAAAACTATTTTGGCATTTTGCATTTCTTATTGGTTTAATTTTTTACCTTAAATGTGGTTTGCGTACATAAGTTAATTCATATTAATTTCTCTGTGCTGGACCCTTTTTTCTTTGAGTAGTCTCTAAGATGAGCATCAAACACAAATATATGTAGCCTAGAATTATGCAATTATGAGTTTGTTTCCTTAGTCGAACCCCCTTGCTTCCAATTTCCTGAAATGGAATTGAAGCATTAAACCTAGGTTTCCAAAGTAAGTCAGAAATTGATTGAAAAGAAACAGGTTGTGCTATGCAGGCCAAGTACCAATTAATCAAAGGTAATCACTTTTTGTCTAGGCGAGTTCCTTGCCTAGACATAAAGTGGAGGCAATCCCATTCCTGTGTTGAAAGTGAAATTCTGGTGCTGAACAGTTAATAGGATATTGTTTAAGATTTAGGAGAGATATTGATTATCAGATGGCAGTAGAAGTCAAGAATTTGTAGCAAGTTTTTCTCACATAATTTAAGACCTGGGCATCTTCTTTCTTGGGAATTTTTGTGGAAGCTACCTTGGTGGATGATTGAAGTTAAATAAAGTTGCACCTAGAGAAATATTTCTTCACAGATGCACTAAATAAATGGTTATAAAAAGGTTTATTTTAGAGGAAGTAACAATTGTTGATCCATCTCCCGGAGAAGGCTACTGAGGGATTCAACATTTCCAAGCATAGCATTGCCGGTTTTGATTGATTTTTATATGAAACTAATGTTGCTTAATCAACTTGATGAATCTATGCTGAACTTCGTTTGCATAAATTGAAATAAATCTCATTAATCCCTAATCTCTAAAATCTTTTCTTGATAAACTCAATGGGAGCCTCACCTTTTTTAAGAAATTAAATCCCTTCGCAATTTTGAGAATTACCGTATTGGTGATCTATCAGATATCCTTGGATAGATAGTGAAATGCCCAATTCATATCTCATTGGGGAAGGTAAAGTTCTTATAAAGTTGTGCTAAGTCTAGCTGTGGTGAAGCTGAATCATAAGGGTATTTCAGAAACATTGAAAAAGATTGTTAGAAATTATAGTTATCCGTTCATTGTTTTTTTAATAAGATGTGTCATGCTTTAATTTTAACATAATGATGTTTGCCATTCTAGGGGTGGTAATTTTAATACTGATGGTAGTCAGCACACGGTCGAGAGCTTGCAAGCATATTTGGACAAACTGGATGCCAAAGAAAATGTGCTAGATGAGCTTATAAGTGAGACAGGTAAGTCAGCAATGATTTGTTCTGGTGAATTGTTTATGATTGGTGCAGTTAAGTTGTACAGTACCAGTTGATTTGAAATAATGATTGTTAAAGCCTAAGAGTATTGAGCTTGTATTTCCATGATATCAGTTCATTTAATAGTACAGTATATATGAGGATGGCTGAACCCTCTAGTTGAGGGATTGGCATGCAAAGAACAATATTTACTGCTAGATTATTTATCAAGGATCCTAGTCTGATTTCCAATTACTTTTTCATGATTTAATGACCCCCTAAAATCTTCTTTTAATGAACTCCTTTTTTATGAGCACACCTAATTAATGTGCAGCCTCACTAAATTATACTGTTAATCATATTTTAATGGTATAGGTGAAGTATGCATTGGGTGAAAGATGTGGAGTTTTAAGCATTGCTTTTAGTCCTAATTAGGTTTATTCTCTAATTTACGGCTGCATATAAGTTCATCTAATATACTCTTCTATCACTGTCTACTTTAAATTAATTAATATTTACCACAGAGAGGGATCTGCGGTTACTGAGTGAGGACCGAAAGCATGCTTATATAACATACCAGGATCTCAGGAGCATTTCAGGGTATAGAAATCAAACTGTAATGGTGGTGAAGGCACCTCCAGGAGCCAGACTAGATGTCCAACCTCCATCAAATGTAAGTAGAGAGCAGAGGTCATGAAGTGGCCATATAGCTTTACTACTTTGCTGCAACTAGCGATCGGTTACAAAAATTTGTTGCTAATCGCAAAATGCATAATCCATGATAGTGCATATGTCTTGTCGTGGGTTGCGGTAGTCCAGTGGGTAGAGCGTTGGACTGCTGACCGGAGGGTTCCGGGTTTGATTCCCGGGCAAGGCACTCTGGGCACCTGCAGCTCCACCCAAGCTATGTGATTTTTCGGGTACCAGATCTTCCTGGGAAACCATAACCGGCAATGGGAAAGGAACTGGCCCCCCTACCCTGATGTGTGAATTTCACACGCCGTATAGGGCTTAGTACTGGGTGAACTCTATCGTCAACCCTACCAAACCGACCTTTGGGTTGATTGCTGTGTTTATGGTTTTTTTAGTGCATATGTCAATGAGTGCTTATAAGATGTTAGTGCTCTAGGCTAGTCATTTAGAGGCTTTCGTAATTTTAGGTTAATAATGCTTGTGCTGTAAGCCATTGTGTAATTGATTGATAAGTGTTATTTGCTGTGATTTTTTGGGGCGCTGAAAATATTGGTTTGTATACCTCTCAGATTCTGAAAGTTGGTTTATAATTGTGTCATTCTTTTTACAGGGTCTGCAAATTCATATGAAAACCAATAGGGGCGAGATTGAAGTGTTCCTCTGTCCTCATGATGAAGTCACTAGTTCATCTCTTGGTGGTATCAGCAGTAGCTCGGGTGTTAGTAGTATGGGGTCTCAGGAAGAGAGCCATGGTGAGGTGATTCAGGAGCTTATTGGAAGTGGCCAATGTACAGATAATGATAATGATGCAGATATCAAAAGTGAAACTTTTTCACTTACTAACATTCTCATCTCAGAGTGTGATGACTATGGACCCATGGGCGGTGGCAAGTTTCAGCTTCAGACTGAAGACCAGCACCAAACAGGTGATTTAGGTTGCAATTTGAGCCATATTTTGTGTTTGTCTGCAGAGGTGCTTGCTTGGCAAGAAGAGCACATTGTTTATTTATTTGAAATGGTGAAGCTGTGTCTAGGAGCTGGCTTAAGCTTCTGTTTGATCTGGATTTGGACTGGTTCTTTGGTGTGGGAACTCTGCCTGTGACTTGTGTATTTAAGTAAAATGCTATTCACATCACAGACTGAGTTCTAACTACCCAAGTCCCATAAACGGTCACCATCCTGGCTCCCCTTGCACTTTTTGTCCTCGGTAGACAAGCCTGCGAGCCGAATAGAGAAGTTGTGGATTTAAATGCACATTGAGGTAAGGTTTTAATGGACTCTCATAAAGAGACTTGCCCATGGTGATGTCCCTGAAGTGGTCCAATGGATGTTGGCTCAAATTTAGAAATGTGGCATAAGGATCACTCTAATTTAATGTTCTGTTTAACAGCAAGATCCTTGCAGTCATTACTCAAGGCTTCAATGTAATGGTTGAAATAATCGCCAGGAAAATGTATCAAGCAATTGAATCTGCATAGGCCTCTTACTTGTGTTAGTTCTGATACTTGGTGGTTTATAGTTAGGGGAGAACAGGATATAGTGTTGGGTTCTGACAGGTGTTTATTGCAAACTTTATTAATACTGTTAGTCTGTTGTGATTTAATAAATAACGTGGCACTGGACCATTAAACATTGCATATAGCGCTGTTAATGTGGTTTTAAATATTGAGTACATTGGTTAATTGAATCTACACTAATCCTGAGAATGGTCTTATGTCTTGCCATCTTGTGATTGGTTTTGTAAATGCCTGACAGAATCCAATTTCACCAGCCAATAGTTTCTATGATTAATTTTGAACATCCTTGTTGTGATTTGTATGCACGCAGAAGGCTTCAGCACCCTCACATAGAAGCACGTGAAATGTGTCTTGATCTTCTGTTTCGACAAATCATAGTGCATGAACTAAATTGTGGTATTTTCAATACTAATTTCATGTTTCCTGTTGTAGAGCTGTCGGTAAAGGAGAGTTAAGCATTGTCACTGATAAGTCCATTAACCTAATTTTGCAGGTGATAGTGGCGATCGATCATTTATTCCTTTTTCTTAAAATATTGTTAGCAATGGTCAGGTCAGTCTTCTATGTAGTTTTTTCTAAACATTATCAAATGCATATAAGCTTGCCATGTCTCACCAATGTTGACAGATAAGGTTATTGTTCATCATCTGGTTGTTTCCAGTATGGACTTTTAAGAGCAATCTCAGGCGATCCAAGAAAGGCTCAGTCTCTTAGTACATGCTTCTTTCAGTATGTCAAAACTGAAATTCTGTTGGTTATGCAAACGATGAAACTAGGTGCTTTTAATAGAAAATGTCATCCTTTCATAATGTATGAAATAGGTTTACTTAATGTTCGTGTATCACTTTCTGTACATAACAACTTTTTGGCGGCCCCTTAATAATAGATAAACACACATCTTTCATTAACTTGATTAGGACCAACAAAAATTGATATTCGTATGGAAAATATCCTTTCATCAACAGACACACACACAAAAAATACATGCAGTCTGATAATGTATCTATTATTTCCTGAGGGTTGTCCACATCAATCGCATTTGCAAAAAATAAAAATACCTTGATTGAAAAATGACAGTTCTGTCATGATTTTCTCCATGTCTGTGCAATCTCTGTTATTACTTTTTGACCCTGAGGTGCTGCTATTGCAGAGTTTCAACTCTGTTCTTGTTGATAAAGGGGGAGTTGCATTCAGGGTAGCCAACTGGATTGAACTTGTTTTGTCCCTTTCCCACATCAATCACATTGATGCAAGTGAAGGGAACTGGGTGCTGATTAACTTCTGTGTAGCTAACTTATAAATAATGGAGACAAATTGATGTTGTTATCAATGAGAAATTTCACTTTGGGAACCCAGTGGGCTGTTCATTGAAATATCCAATTTCAAAATGTGAAATGGTATTTAAATTCCAAACGGGCTCTTAAACACATGCTAGCTGTGAAGTAAGCTTTAACATTACATAAAATATATGCCTTTATAAGTAGAGAATGATATAAAAGATTCACTGTACTTCATGTACTCCAATCCATCTATTTTACTTGCAATTCCTTTTGCCTGTTATGCTCTTGCAAAAATGTGCTTCAGTGATGTGTGTTTTGTTGGGATAAAACTAATCTAGAAAGAAACACTTAAGGGCATGAGAAGTAATTCGTTGTAAAATCTGGCATTCAATGCAAGGCATAGCATGATGAAAACTGTTACCTAAGGGGAAAAAGTTGCTTTCTGAGGAATATAATGCTTGCAAGAAATGAGACTTCTATATGAAGTGCATGTAAAAGGGGGAACACCAAATAGTGGGAAAATGCTTGAAAATCTCCAGCATTTAAAGATAATGTCTTTGTGTCCCAGAAACCAGAAAAATGCCTACAGGATTGTACCTGTTGGCATATATTTTAAGATTTGAATAAAATAAAGTTGGTTTGTCTTTTGGTTCAATTCAATGTTTTTCCTTTCATAAATTGTGAGTATCATCGAAAAGCTAAGAGTCTATGACTATGAGAAAAAACGTACATGCATTGAATACCATGACAAAATCTAAAATTAATCATGATGTCATTATTGATAGTGTGTTCCATGGTTGCATTTTATTATTGTCATAGGTGGAATAATGTTTGAAATGTACATATAAACGCAAACATGTAGAAAGTGTCACTTCTGCTCTTCTAAAATTTGAGTTTTAGGAATAGTACTGCAGTAACTCCTTTCTTTAGACAAATATTTTTTTTTAAATTTTTCATTCTTAAATTTCAGTTTTTTTGCATTACTGCAAATGTTAATCTTGATGAAATCTTGAATTTTCGTTCAAAAAATATTTCCTGATATTTAGTAGGTTAATGAGCAATTGCTGGTGTTGTGCTGTTTAAATGCTTGTTAATATGCTTCCAACTTACTGTAGCAGACTTAATATGGCTCGTGCTGGAAAGGTTATTTTCCTTTGCAAATTAGGCTATTTCCAAGCTGGTGGTAATTATAATAATAACTCGATGAATACTGAAGTGAGAGCGATGTGAGATGTCCGAGCAAAATTGAAACTACTTACTATTGGAATAATCCATTTTTTATAGTTGCGCACAAGTCTCCCTTTAGGTTTAACGCATTTAATCCAAAATTGCTCCAGTTTATTGATCCCTCCCGAATTATCCCTCTGAGATTCTTTGGACATACTTTGATAGCACATCTATTCTTTCAGGCCCACATAAATAATTCTGATTAACAGTTTTTGGTTACCTCTTGTACTTTTCATGTAAGACCAAAATTAACCTTTCCTTGTGTAAATGGATACACCAGTGGTAAAATGAATTGAGTGCATATGCAAAATGGTATTACCTCTTATGTAAAATTGAAAATTACTTCAAACATTATATTAAAGGAATGATCATGAACATACCTTTTTTCTGTAACATCCGCCCGACACACCTTTAAAGGAGTTCCGTATAGTATGGTTGCATTTCCTGTCCACACTGAATGTGAATTGTATGTGTATTTGGCATTGTTTTTCAACCATTGCCAATTTTGACACATTTTCATTGACCTTTTAAATGCTATAATTGTATAAAAAGAAAGGGCCTTTCAATTAAATTATTGTTACCTTTGGCCAAGAAATATATTTTACGTAAATATTAGTTCCTGCAACTTCCTAAAAATTGGAGTTGCTCTCCCAGAGTAGTATTAGTAGTCCCTGCTATGGACTTAGTTAAGATTAAGGCTTCAGTTGTTACAATCGTACTTTAACACTGTTGCGCGACTTAAGTGACATAACTTGTTTAAAAAATGGAATTCATAAATAATGAGACACATTGCAAATTTGTAACATATGAAAAACTTGGGTAAGTGTTTGCACAAAAGGCTTTCGCTTATATTTCATAGTATTGACAAATTAATGGCATTGTCATGTGCCATCAACAATAGGCTACTAAATGAACATTTATAAGTTACTTCTTCATAGCTTACATGCCCCTAAGTTGTGCTGCCATTTGAGATACAGTTATGAATTCCTATAGGTCCATCCCAGTTTACACCTATTACTTGTTGGAACTTTCAGTATTTCAGGTCCCTTCAAATACATGCTATCAGTACATTACTATCAGACCCATATCTGGAAATGGGGGATGAGTTGGAATAATAGCACTAATTTTGTTGGCCACAGTGGAGTGAGATGTGAAATTGTCCTAATGGAGGAATATTACTTGGTGGGTCTTCGCGGACGTTTTTCTTGCGGCAGCTCTGTTTTCAAACAGTAATAAAAATGAAAAGTATGCACTCTTTCATTCTTCTAATGGTAGTCAATGAAGATCTTATTGAATGTGACATAACAATTATCGTAGTCCTCCTTCCTGTTAGAGGATTTTCCCCTTTTTAGTGCCCTGTTTTGTACACAGTAGTGGAAGCTCTTTTAAGTTCTGTGAATTTCAGCCAAAACCTGGACTTAGAACATTTCAGAAGATTGTCATTTTGGTCAACTATCAAGACACCCATGGTCATTATAACTTAATAATGGCACCATTTTTTGCTGATACAACTGTTAATATTGTAATATTAAGTTGATGTTCATCAGCAGATCTTACTGGTTCATGTTGTTGCAAAATATAATACAAATGTTTATTTAAGATGCCTACAGTATTAGTACATCAATTCTTCCAAGACATCACCATTTGATTTTATTAACGATTTTTGTAGTATTGAGCTCACCAGGTTATCCGTAACATTCAGTATCACTTGTGGTCATGTAGCCACTCTAAAAATTTTGAAAAACCATTCTAATGTAAAGGTGCAGATTCGCCCAAATTTTTTTAAGTTTCTCTATACTTTTCTGATGCATGATTGTTCTTCCGTAAAACTTTTGATTGTAAAAAAAATTTTTACTTTTTGAAGTCACTCGACTAAGTTGAAATGGGCTGATTCTAAACACGTAATAAACAAATCTGGATGGAACAGTATGATTATTCGAGATTTGCCAATCACTGAAAACAATCCGCACACACAAACACTAGGTGGTCTTTCTGACTGGAACTGACATGGAACTTTAAAAATGCCCTTGTCTGCAAGATTTAAAAAAAATTTGTTGATATGCTGAATAACATTCCTTTATTTAATGGGCATATTTGTTTAATATTCATAGACTTGGCTCAAAAATTAATATTCAATGGCAGCAAAGAGAATCTTAACTTTATTGGAGCACAAAAGACGGGTCAATAATTTGCCCCGTCTTACTACCTGACTGCTTAATAATTGTATGCTGTTAAATCCAATATGGAATGATAATCTATTGGAAATGAGTGGTGCCCTGTTCTTATTGAACCAGATATTTCATATGAAATGCATAACACAACAAGGATTAGTAATTTTGTTGCCAGGGATTTATTATTTTTATTAATAGTGGCAATATACGTACTCATTAAAATCAAGAATTATATGCTCTTAAATATCAGAAAGGAAGGTTTTTCATCTGCTGAAAGTGAAAATTATCTGGTTACAATCATAATTACCTTTGATAATCATTAGTAATCATTTCTCTTATTTTGAATAGTTAAATGTGTTAAAATCTTTCATAAAACATCTGAAAATTATGCAAAGTTTTTGATACTCCATTGCTTCATAATAAATGGATATTTGAGCAAGTTGTTTAAGTAGTAGTTGTAGTATAAATTTAAAGTATGCCCATTTGCATCTTAGTCAAATACAATGCACAATATTTTGTGATATTTGTATCAAGATGTGGTAGTCCCAAGGGTTGAGCGTTGGAGTGTGGACCATAGGGGCTGGGTTTCTATTCCAGATAATTTCTATTGGCACCCTCAGCTCCACACACGCTGTGTGATCTTTTGGTTACCAAGTCTTCAAGGGTATTCATTGGTGACAAGGAAAAAACTAGCCCTCTTCACCCCTACACATAAATTTCACTCTTGGTAGGATTTATACTACGCAAACTAGTAACTGACATACTAACCTTTGGGTTGGATGGTGTGTGTAATTTACCGGGGATATAAAATTTTATTGAAATAAATAGTACTAGAGTTCGTCCAGGAGAGCGCTCATATGATAAGTCAGTCGGTTAACATTGTTGAAACGTTCCAATAAACATAATTTGTCACAATCATGTTGTCATTTTTTTTTAAACAATGTTTCATTTGCAGGAACATTTTCGGAGTTAATAATTAAATCTGTGATTTAACATGGAGAATTTAGTTTGTAACATTGGTCTTTATAAAAAATAGGTAATTATGAATGCTTGCTGAATTTAGTTAAATCAAATAAGCAAGTCTTTGCACCCAAATTTTTAATGAGAATACCCTTTAAACATTTTAGTATATTTTCACGTTAAAATGTTAATAAAATTCTATTTTATCAAGAATGTTTAAAATGGCAGAGTTGAAATAATAATAATAATGCCTTGGACATTTTCTGTTATTATTGTAATATTACATGCGATTTGAATTTCATGTAGATCAAAACTGTTTTTCCATCTTAAAATCACAAGGTCTACCATAAAAGTGTCCTACCTTCTATGCTTCAGCAAAACAGATCCATGTAAATGAGTACCAATGATACTGAAGGGCTTACATTAGGTTTATATGCAAGTCTATAGGAAATGGGTTGATATTTGTTTATAAATTCTGAGATATCGAGTGGAGTAGTTATTTAAATAAAATTTCTCCTACAGTTTTCCTCTGTAAATGTTGTTACAGATGTACTTCTGCTCTTTACCTGTTTAATGCCCGGCATAAAAATCATAGCATGTATCCTATTGCTCTAATTAAATCCTTATCATGCTTTCCATGGCATGACAAGATTTTTTTCTTGTTGACAATGATTATGAAGGCTAAATTGAATCTCAAGAATAATGCCCAGGGAAGAAAGACATAATTAGGAATTTAAATGACCCACCTTCATTGAATATAATTTTATGGTAACTACATATGTCAGTTCCAAATTTGCTAGTGTTTTGCAACGAGAAATTTGTGAAAACTGGATGACTTAAAATTAGGATGTTCTGTTTTCTTTCTGCATGATTGTCAATATTATTTGTGGACAAAAATCACAACTGACCCAGAATGTTGGTGGTGTTCACCCTTGGTGAAGTTGTAAATGGCAACTTTTATTTTTTTGTATAATTTTTATTTATCTATTCATGTTCTGCATTTTTTGCATGTTTTGATTGGCTTGTTAAATTCGAGAGGGGTAACCTCCTGCATGTTTGCTTAAAAGTTTTTTCTACTGCTGTTATTTTGTTCATTGTGTTAATCTGTCATAGTCTGCAAAGTAGAAAAGTTGAAACAATAAATGCTGATATAGCAAACTCGAGTGTTTTTAAGACTGGTGTTTGTATGTAAGGTGATATGGTCTGCTGCTAATTTTAAGAGGCAATATTTGTGAATTAAATGTTTGAATTCATCTGCTGGTAGGGCTCAATTTGGTTCACCTTCGGGGTTGATTTTATTCCTGCTGAACTTAATGAAAGAGACTTCAGATCCACAGAATGATTTTTATTCGTGCTTGAACATTATTTTCATTTTGAGTTGTCATAGGTCATGTGACAACGCTTTGTATTGAAAATATATTCATGTGTTGATTAAAGTCATTGTGGATTTGCAGTTACTAGTTACCAGTTCATGATGGTAAGCCGCAAAGTAATACCTGAAACTGTCCTTCATTCCTCTTGGTTAGAACCAGATTAGGTGGGCCCTAGTACCATGATTCATTACTAGTATGAAGAATAAAAACAATCGCTAGTGTCAGGGCTTGGTCCTTGCCAATTGTGTACAACTTTTAATGAGAGTGTTGTATGAATGAAGCATAGTGAGACTAGATGAAAATCAGTGTACTTGAAGTTTCTTATCAGGAGTACACTCTTAGAAACATGCTGCCTTTCCAATGTTACTAACTTTGCATGTATGACTTAATGTATAATTTGCTACTCGATTGCAATGGTTAAGTACCTTATAGCCACAGATTTGTTGAAGAGTAAGGACCTCTTTGTTGCAATGGATTTTTAGATGATAGGCAAACTACTAAGATACTTGGGAAATACTTCCCATTTATGCATATTCCAATATTGAACGATTATAGTAGTGGGTGATATAAATTGACATGTTTCGCTATTAGTTTGTATTTAACTTAGTGTAATTAGAGGAGGCTTTACTGCATAGTAAGTTTTACGTGCATGTGATAAGCATTAATTTTGCTATGACTAATACATTAAAACTGCATTTTGTAAGCGGTGGCCTATAGTGTGTGCGTGTGCATTTGTTAGATGGTAATATGGAAATTGAATGGCTAATGTAATCATGGATCAAGTTGGGAATTGTGGGTCAAAGCTGTCATCCTCCCTGCATTAAGGGTCTGTAATCTCATGGTGTGACCGTAAATCAAACATTCAGTGATGACTTGGATTGTTACATGTTGGAGTATGTGACTATTTTCCACATGGGGCTAAGATAAATGCATGATTCCATAATGGGTATAGGCAATCATCGCATATTCTAAGTGTGCCATTGCAATAATGAGTGGTAGAGTGGATTAGAATTATAGAAATGCTTTGCTGATGCTATGCCGTGACCTTGGCAACTGCAATTCTCCTTGCACCCTCTATCTTATGCTTGGCTGGATCTTGTGTGTGACTGACGTGGTTTCTAAGAGGCGTAGCACCATGGGATTCAGCCTAGTATGAGCTGGGACCTTGCTTCTGCTTTTAATGGCCTGTGCAAAAATTACCAGTTTTCTTTTTATGACTTTGATAATTTGACAAGGAGCACTATTTGTGTGAGAGCTTGATTGGTAAGTTAACATAACCTATTGATTCACTTGCTTCTTCTATCATTAAAATTATAAAAATAACCAGCCTGTTGTGAATGGCATTTTTGCAATCTTGCCGTGTTTTTTTTTTATAATCATGTTTGCTTATGTTAGAGCTGTGTGAATTCATTTAAACTGGTTCAGTTTTCTGAAACTAATAATGAACTAAGTTTTCTTAACTACTAATTGAAGTATTGATATATCTTGTATTGCTTTTATTCTTTAAATTACAAATTTTGACTTTGTCAAAAGGGGTAGTAATGTAACTATTTCAGTGTTACAATAGGTGATAAAAGTAAGTAGCAGAACTGGATTGAGGGTGGGAATTTCATTCCAAGGGTTATGTGTATTTAATTGCATTTAAAATCATTTGATTGCTGTGATACTTTTGCCCATTAATATTTTTCATGATGTGCAATCTTTACAATAACCTTAGGTACCATTAATGGTATATGGAATAGTAGTGACGGACAATATCTGCACTGGTAACTCTTTATTTGATTATTTTTACATAAATCATGGCATCACAGGAAGCTGTGTACATAACAGTAAGGTAAATTCTATTTCATGTAATAGAAGTAAATTCCAGTTTTCTATTGATATAAGAACAATTATTTTTCCTGGGCGTTGTCATTGCTGTTTGGCATTTCTATGGGAAAGCATACTTTGCCTGCTACATTTCTGGGTCATTTAAGAATTCAGCACCTCATTTGAACCATCAGAAATTTATTTGATTATTCTTAAAATTATTTTCTTAATTATATATATTAATGCTACTATGGTTATGCATTTTTAATACTCTTGTGTAAACTTCTGCATTGCATTGGAGAAAATATGGTTAGCTAAATCTTTTATATTAGACCCTATTTTCGCCATGTCCTATATTAAATGTGCCAGAAGTTACTAGTTATGTGAAACTATCATGTTATTGTGATGATAAACATTGTACTCCGCACAGTGTGGCATCACTTTGATCGTATGTATGTATAATTTCATTGGAATTATTTATTTCATGAATCTTGGTGTTATTAGTTTTCTTCCAAATGTTTGGTATATCCATTAAGAATAACATTGCTCTCACTGGCCATTTTGATAAAATATAAAAAAGTTTTTGGGTGATACATGGTTATTCATTTTTGAGTCTGTGATTTAATACTCCATAGTATCATCTTACAAGTAGCGTAATATCTTCCCCAAGTTTCATATTCTTTCCGGTTTTCTAAACATATGTCATCTGCTAGGTAATGCTAAACACTTAAATTCTTGGAACCAGCTGTTCGGACACAGGGGAGACTCCACTTTTGCAAATCAATATGATGTCGCCAAACTCTTACGGCACGTTAGCCGCACAATCTTACATAGTGTTTAGTGGCCTAGGGCGTCTTAATGTTACCATTTGAGTAGTATTTCTGGTGTGTTTTGAGTATACCTGTTTTTGTATAACCTCCACTTCACTATGACCTGTGACATCACTAGTTTTGTTCCGTAAAATTAAGGTTTGTCTCCTCATTTAATGTGGTAGTACAGTTCTTCTTATTTGCGGTGCCATTTTGGTTCAGAAGTTTTCGGGTGCTTGCTTTGAAATGAAAGTTATCATGAAAATGTCTAGAATTTTATTTGCCCTCGAAAGATTGCATTGTGCTTCTAATTGAGTGAGGTGCAGTCGCAAAGATCGAAAATTCCTCCATTTGGTGCGAGTCTCCATGCTGGCTGACATTTCGATGCTCAACTTGGGCATCGAAAAATCAGCTGGAATGGAGACCCTCTGCAAATAGAAGACTGGAGAGCAATTTCTACATGCAGAATGCTGGAAAAGCATCAGATCTTACTGTCCAAAGAAATGGATCATTTTCAATTTGTGCATAATTTGGCGACAATGACTCAACGGAGAATAGTGTGAGAGATACTTGGATAAAAGTGTCTCTGGTCATATAGGATTGTCTCATTGAGGAAGTAAGCTTATGATTTCACGTTTCCTTTTCATATGTTATCTTGGGACGTGCAGACCTGGATCCAGTTAGTTTCTCACCTGGCTCCCATTCTTCAGGTGTGGGAATATCATCTGCTGCATCTTCGGTGCTTTCACCTTCGGAACCCTTCCTGGCGCTGGAGCCTCCGCTCTCCGAGTCAGATTACAGTTTCAGCCTCGACCATGCTGAAGGCCTTTCGGAATTATTTGACTTCTTGTGAGAGGGGAGTGTTAAGCAAAAGTGCTACCGATGAAGGATCTGGTTTGGCCAGCACTTGAGAATCCAGTGAATAGAAGGGTTGGGGAAAAGGAATCTCCTGGGAGCTGCTGATTCAGCTGTTGAGTTAGTGGCCACAGCCAGGCCCTTGCAAACCTCTGGTCCAATTTAGCCTGCTCCAGGGCAGCAGAATATTTTTCTATGGGAAGACAACCATTTGAGTGTTTTGGTCACAAAGCTTGCTTCTAATCATTTGAATGATTCTGTGTGACCATTGGAGCATCTTCTCTTTCTGCCAATGTGTATTTTGCAAAATTAGATCTAATGAAAATAGTTTTTCAGAGGGCTTTCTATTTTCATGGAGAAAAAAGATACTTTTTCAGGGTGTTTTGTTACTCTCAAGTACATTGATTTTACTGCTGTCTAATGGAAATATTTGAACCAACGTTATTTTAGCTATTCTTCCCCTTACTAAAAAAAGTTGCATTTTAGGCTGGGTTTATATTAATCCAACTTGGGAAGTTGCACAGTGCCTGAATATCCTTTTCAACAATTCCTGAATTTTAAATATTGGTTTTTGGTAGGGTGTTGTTTTATCACAACAATAGTGATGGTACGTCATTGTTTGAACATTTGAAGTGATTTACAAAGCAATGGAAGAAGAGTCAGTGGAAGAGACTGTTTTTTCTTTGTACCTGGGGCCATGTTATTTTACTACCCCATTATGATGGTGAGATAACTGTAGTATTCCATGAGCCCTCCACTCACTGACGAAGTCATGTAGCCATAGGTGCCTAAGCGGTTTCTTGGTGGCTAGATTTTCTATGCTGCTCTTTTTCCATCACCGTTTTAATGTGGCAAAATGTTGTACATATGCAATAACGACTGAGAAATTCATTTGGATGTTATGTTTAATGTGAGTGAATGCGTGCGTGCTAGTGACTGTTCTTGTGAGTTTGAGAGATTTTTCTAAAGTGTTTGACGATTGTCTTGCATGCTTGTCCCCTATATTATCTTCTGGTTTATTTACCATTTCATTTTGTTAAATGCATTTTAGTGTTTTTTTCGCTTGTATTATTTGTGGAATATTGTATTATCACTTTTCAAGTCTTTAACTGTAAAACAAGTTTCCTTGTGGTAATTGATCTTATAATATTTGTCCATTGTAACCATTGTGGTTTTAGGATCGATTAATCAATTTCACACTGTTATCTAATTTTTATTAGTCATAAATGTAAAGTTACTTCTCTTTAGTTTAAAGGGATATTAAAACTGCTAATTTTAAAATACCACAAAACAAATACACTGGTGCCATGGAAGAACCTTAAGCCAAGCTTCCATAACTGTTTAACATGTACCTCAAACAAGAATGCCATAAGTGGTAGCAGAGAACTGTACCTTTCATATATTTTTTATGGTGTTGTGCTGTTGGAGACTGATTGGTTTGTGATGCCACTTTTTTTTTAGCTAGGTGCCTCAGGTTCAAAAGTTGATAAGTAAAATGTGATTTTAAATACTGCGTCGAGTGAAGTGATGCTTCAGAGTTTTAAAACAGCAAATGAATTTAATGAAATGCAGTGAGGCTTGGCACATTTTAGACATATGGTTGTAGATTGATTTGGTGAGGGTATATTGTAAAGATTCATTTGATTTAAAACCTTGCCATTCCATTATTGAATTAAATTTGTTACTGCCTTCTTGTGAATTTGTGCGACTAATTAATAAAAATATCATTGGCATTTTCAAGTTCTTGTCAGTGATAATTTTTATTTCAGTTTTATGATTTGTACAGTAATTATTTAAAAATGGAGTTTTTAAGTCATGAAAGTAATTTCAGAGTGTGCTTACAATGTATTATATCAATGGGTATATTGGACATACCCCACACTGGCACTGTCTACAAGGTTGTTGAGTCATGCTAACTATGTCACATCATTGGCTAAGCGTATAATGCATAAACATACACATTGTTCTCTTATCTCAAGAATAACCTTTTCTACAAACAATGTATCTAGTGAGACATCTGCTTTCTGATTTTTTAGATGAAATACTGTTACAACTGCATTTGTGTGAAGTTTGATTTTTCTAGTGTACCTCTTGATTAGGTCTGTTTTGCAAGTGAATGTGCAGAGAAGTTGAATGTTACTTGAGACAGTTTTGTATTGAAATACTGTAAGCATATGCATATTGTATATGTGATAATGTCTATGAATAGCCTGACTTAGTGTGATTCATATCATGTAGCAGTGATACATCAAGGCTCACATATCATTCTTAATCGTTGACCCAATTATAAATCACAAAATTTCATCACATTACAAGCAATATATATTTTCATTTCTATGAGTTTGACAATTTTGCGTGGTGTGGTTATTATTCTGTTCATAACTAATTTCTACACCATCGCCTGTTTTTACAACACCTCCAGCACTTAATAGAATGGGTGAGATGTGTGATTGCCTGTACTTTAGTTTGTAGGCCTAAAGTATGTAAAAATGTGTGGAAGAATGCAATACATTGTATTTATTATTTATGTATTGACAGCGTTTCATACTATAAAAAAAGTTTGATCGAACATATGTTTTTCATTTCTGAATTTCCCTCCACTCCGCCTGGCGATTGGCTATTGTTCGCAATTGATTACCCGGCGTTCTGTGGGGCCTAATATGTCGCATGTGTGAATAGTAAACAGTAAATATATTATATCCATGGTCATCCTTCACATGTAGTTGTTAATCCATTTGAGAATTAATTGTAAATAGTTTTCACGGCTGTATATTGTCATGTTTCTTCATCAAAGTGAAATATTTTCGTGAAGAGTATTTGTGAGGGTAGAGCGATAATGTGTATAGCAGATTCTGTCATCGTATTGCAGTGTGTAGCAATGTTCGCGTTTTAAGAAGATATTCGGTCGTGACATGTGTTGTAGTATTTTGTATTTTACATGAAATAGAGTATCTTGGTGAGTGTTGGTTAATATCCGTCTCAGCTTGCTGTAGATCTTTGTTTATTTGACTTAAGTTCCCAGACTTTGAGCGCCATTGTCTAAGTGGTAGAATATTTTGACAGGTTATTCATAAGTTTGGATTTGGTCCTATTGAATTTATTTCGGCTGTTGGTATTTTTTATAAGTTAATATATCAGATTCGCCAGCTGTCATTTTCGAGCTACAGGTTGGTTCAATTACGTAATGCAACCAATGTACGATGTAAACATTACTGTGTGCGCTGTCATTTGTGGCGCCGAAATTGACTATCGTTATTTATTATCGTTGGATTAATTTAGTTCAATTATGAAATTCGGAGAGCATATTCTGCTGAATTTTCACTAATAGTAATCGAATATATCTTTAGTGGGTGACCACTCTTATGTGTAAAGGGTCAATCCTGACTTAGCGATCATGGACATTTTATGATAATGGTGTGGTTTAAGTCTGTTTCCACTTACGGATATGATTAAATTTGCATTTCATCTCGCGTTACAGATTAAAATAAATGAAGTGGTTAGGAGAAATCTCAAGAGAAACAAGCGGTATGTTGAGCCACAACAATGGACATATGACAGCTCCGCAAATAATTAGGCATCAGGTAAGTGGATTCTCAGTTCATTTTGTCGACGACATAGAATAAACATATTTTCAGCTATGGCATCATGCATTGTTATACTATTGTTGCAAGTACATGTCTTATTTGAAAACGTTCGTACCAATGTTTTGAAACATTGTAGTGTCACTGTTATACACTTCTTTTGTTCAAAATTAGTGTTGTCTTACATAAAATAGCTCTCCGGTGTATGGCCTTAACATGCTTCGACCGCTTCGTTGAGAAGCCGGGGTTTGGCATTTACGGTACAGTTTTTCTTTCCTTATGTTTAGATGTGTATAATGGTTCTGGATTTGGTATTAGACTCTAATTTTTTCGATTAATTAAAAAACTACAATTAATTCCAGGGGATCGATTTTTTACATTTGCCTATAATTTCAAATTTAATATGGTTCTTTTTAGATTTTCCTCGCGTAATGCGACCATCTTCGAGTAGTTTTAAGGTTTTTTATGTTAATCAACATATTTTATTCCTTGTTAACTTTTCAGGGAATCCAATTCCCTCTTTGAGTACTTTTGTTTGCATGTGATTCCTTTGATCAATTTGGAGACATTCTTTGTGTCGGTTGAATCCTTGTCATAAATATAATATGCCTCCTATGGTATAGCAAATTTCTTTTATCTTTCTTGGAAAATTCAAGTAACTGCAATCTCCAAAAAACTTTAGAAGAATCTCTTCCTAATCAGGAAACTTAAAAGCTGTGTTCCTGAGAAACATTTGAGACTTGCCATTTTCCAAAGCCACCTAAGGCTTTGGGGATATACAAGTGACACAAAATCTCTGCTTATGTTACAAAAGAAAGCAGTTAGAATTGTAACCTCTGTGGTCATCATGATCACTGTCGTCCGCTCTCTGTCAGGCTAAGAGTGATGACGGACTTTAACTTATGTATACATATACCAGTCCTTGATTCATGCAAAATATAATGTAAATAAATGTTTATCACGAGGCAATATGCACAGGCATAATACAAGGTCAAGAAATATGTTAGGCATTACCCAAAGCAGATTGTCCAAAACCTTCCACCAGTCAGATAACCTTGCCTTAAAGGTCTAGAACAAATATCCCTATATTGCAAGACAGACTAGCTATAATAGGTTCAAAAATGTAACTGAGGATTGGTTGATTTCAAACCACTTCTGTCGTTTAAGTGAATATTTTGAACTGGGCTTCCAAAGAGCAAATTTTAATACATATTTCTCTTCACTACGGTAATGAATGTATATATTTTTATGTTTTTCTTTTTAAGAAATCTATAGTGGCATAACCTCACTTTGATAAATAAAGATTTTGAATTATTTGTTGTCAAAATTTTAGTGTGCATTTTATGTTGACCTTATTTAACTTTTACTAAAAGTGGAAAATTCGAAATCACACAAAATTTTGTTCAGTGTGTTATTTTTTTCAAATAGCTGATAAGTATCTTTATGATTGCAATTTATACTAGATAGCCAGACAGGAGGTAGTTAGTAGTGAGCATTAGGTGTTAGTAACGTCATGTTAGAATCGCGTGCAATGCTGAATTTTGTGTGGGATTTCTTGGATTAGTAAATTAGATCATTTTTATCAATCAGCAGAACTCAGTCTTTACTTGGTCAAGATTCACCACTGATTCGAAATATCATGTAGACCCGAGTTACCCTTTGATGCTATGAACATTATGTCACTGACACTAGTGCACCATTAGTCAGATTGTCCTCTTCTGAACCCCAAATGAATTGATAACAAGTGGCCATACAATGGAAAGTTCTCAAAAACTTACTGTCATATAGCTTTGCAAATCCTGTGGCGGTTTTATTAGATTAATAACATCATTTTCTTCAGCAACCAACCATTTCAATTCACAATAAGTTATTGTTTTATGCTTAATCATAATTTGTGCAATTTTGCGTTTTGTTTTATTGCTATAAATTACAAAAAAAAGATACTCATTTAGTCAGTCATTTACATTGTCAATGATTTTAAATTAATACTTAATATATATCATTGATTTAAAATTGTAAACAGCAAAGACTTAAATATATTTTGGAGTAAGTCTAATTTTTATTACTTATTTACTTCAAATCAAAATTTCCAGTACTCTGCATAATCATTATTTATGAGGATTTAATCTATGACTGTCTTAAAAATATCCTCAATAGGTTCCAACCTTTACATTCTGTCCATTACAAAATGTTTGCAGCAATTAAAATATCATTTTGCTGCATACTTTTTTAGGAAGATCAAAGTTCTCTTATTAATAATTCACATTTATGGTGAACTTTAGTGAGTGTCAATAGGCTAGAAACTGAAATATATACACTACAGAAATAATATATAGTGTGAATTCATTCCTAGAATCCGAAGATGATTTAAAAAGTGTGACGGATTAGTGGAATTCTTTTCATAATTATCTTTTAAATTCTATTGATAATAGTATGCCTGATAGCCAATGATGGCGGTAGATTATCAAAAGATGAAATCCTTGTGCCCAAGCTGGAATTTACCATGACCCTAGATTCTGGACATTTTCTAGGGAATTCATTAATTTTCTATAAAAATAAAATTTATTATCTCATGTTAGTGTTCATATCCTAAAAATAAATTTTTATTTACTTTTAAATAAACTTGCTAACTGTAAAAGACTTAAAGAATAAGGAAACTAGCCATATAAAAAGCTAATAAGAGGCTTCGGACTCTATATTGGATCATTTATATCCTACAGGATGTATTTCAAACCTTATCCTGTGTGTCTTTATCCCTAAGTACCAGATTAATTTACTGCAGCAGTTTGCAGTCATGAATACTGTGATGTAGCATGCATGATTTAAGCTCTTGCCAGAATTTATTAGTATGTTGGGTTATGTTTCATGAAATTTGAGTAACTGTAAACATTGCATATATGATGATCATGTACTCATATTTAGAAGATATGTGATCCAACTCTTGGTGCCACTGTCACCAAAAGGGACACCCAGCCTTGGCAGGTTCTGTAGTGAGCCCTTTGGTGTGCTTGACCGAAGTTGTTTCTTTAGCTTAAGCCACCAAAGGCTTGCTCGGGTGCACGGTGCTAAAAACTGCCTCTGATTCTAACAATAAAAATGAGGGAAATAACAAAGTAACACTCGAAAAAACATAATGTGCAAGTATGTTAGCAGTTGAAGATGAAAGCACAGCTCCACCACAGCAAAGCAATTTAGGTTGCAAATGGAAGTTTTTTACCTTGTTATACAGTATCAGCATGGTCAAGTAGGAAATGAAAGTTGTCTAACATATGGCATTCATAATATAAATGTTGTCTTTTTATATTGGGTGGTGAGCTACTGGGTATTAGAAATGTTTCAATGGAGGTGACTCCTTTGGCCATAGTGACCCAGGATTCTCATTATTCCCAGGAGAATTTTTAACTTCTGTTCTAATCTAATTGACTGGAGAAATGTAACTGAAACAGTGGAAGTTATTACATACAGTGAATGCTCATCTGATTCATTAGTCATGAAATAAAAGGCAAAAATTAAATGTTTTGGCGGGAATAGGAAATAATGCATTTAGAAGCTGAAAAGCATTCATGAAATCATAGATTAATTAGTAACCCCTGGTTAGTTTCACCTGGTTAGCCACCACTGGAGAAATCATAGGTAACATTTGGAAAAGAAATAATCCACTATGATTGTATAATTTCTTATGCGATTGTGCTCAGTATTCAATTGCCCTGCCTCCTCCTGATGCTCTTCAAATGTTGATCTGTTTCCTCATGTCCAGTGAATCAGTAAAGATTATTGTTTATTCTGAGGGATACAAATTCAAGGCGTTTTTTCATGATAAAGATGAACAGAATGAGAGAAAGGGAAAGTCACATGGCTGTATGTGTGTCAGCGGAGACTTTTTATAATGAAAAATCAAGAGGGAATGAGGATAATGATCAAGGAGAGTGCCTCTCATTCACCTTCCCCATCTCCTCACTTTAGGCATACGTCTAGTTGTTAAGACAGTTTTAAATTGGTTAAGTGATTGAGGTGATTTTATTGGTGAATTTACTATGTATGATTGTTGAACTGATTACCATGTTGAAAATAAATCACTTGTTGTAATAATTAGTGCTCTAATTTCGATACTTTGACTGGTTTTCATGGGAAATCCCTTCACTCGTTCTTATTTAATGGAATTCACCTGACCGTGCTCATATCTATTGTTTTCTCACTCATGAATGTTACTCTGTCCCCACTTTTAGTGTTTCCACTTTCTCCCGTTATGCATCTCCAGTAATCTTATCTATGATATAAATCTGTAAGAAAAGTGTAAAAACCTCGAGAAAATGACCTGATAACATGTTGAGTTCAGTTGAGATATTGCAGTAAGTAGAGCATTTTAAAATGATTTATATTCATTGAGTGATAAGTTTGCTCAATACTACTTTCAGCTCTTAAAGTATCCTGCGTAAAGGATGAGATTTTTCCTTTTGAAGTTATGTTGTGCCCATGTGCTCCAGGGATATGTTGCTGTCGGTAATTACTGGGTCTTTTAGGGGTCAGATCACAAGAGTTGGCACAACACCCATGCTTAGAGCAGGCTTTAAACCTGAAACATTTGGGTAGGTTGTGGATTAGATTTATATCATTTACACGTGATTATTTCTGTGCTCTCAGGTTCCTGATCAAAATAGACCTCAGTTGGCAAGATCCCAAGATGATGCAATGGTCGGTTATGTGTTTCAGCGCCCTCAGACTGACCCTGATTTCCCTACAGCACTGAGTAAACATCATCCACGATGGGCCCTGGGAGACGAGAGCATCATTGACGTAAGTGGAAGTTATACTATAATTTTGGCAGCTAGACAACAATTAAGGTTTTATACAAGAAACGGCATTGATAATGCATGCTATGGTTGTTTTTGGGTACATCAGGGAACCCCATATTTCTATGAAGAGAGTGCAATCTTTAGCGTTTCTAGGTGGTTGACAACTTTCGTCCATAGAGTGATGAATTTTTCATTGGTGCATTTCAAACTCTGCATGTCTTCCCTTTCCCTGTTATTAAATGCATTAAGAAGAAAGTAAATGAGACAGACGTAATAGGAAAACTTAGATAGGGCAACTTGAAAATAAGAGGCTAGATGAATAATTTTTTAAAAATATGGGTGATGGGAATGGAATTTCAGCAACTCTTGGAATTATGAAAAAAACATGTATCAGAAAATTAGACCAGTAAACTAAAGTAAAAGAAATAGAAATCTTTAATGGCAACTTTGCACACTTGATAGCAAGATGGAATGGGCAAGAGGAAATCAAAATCAAATTTGGCAGTGGAGGCAGATAACATTCCTGCAGAACTCCTGAAGAGTATAGATGAACATGGGAGGAAGAGTTTTTATGGACTATTCATTTCAAGATTTCTTCAAATGAATGTTGATTCCCATCCCAAAAAGGGGAAATGCAGTCATACGTGAGAACTACAGAAAAGTTAGATATCATAGGCAGCTGGTATTTAGGATCATCAGAAAGAGGGTGGAGAGGAGGGCAAATAATTACTTAGGGGATGATCAGTTTGGGTTCAGAAAGGGGAGATTAGCAGCATTACTGCTATGCCATGTGTGATGCCATAGCAGTAATGCTGTCACAATTGGAGAGGAACATGAAATATACAATCAAAATGTAACAGGAGTGGATAGGTGGGGCAGGCAACTTATACATAACCTGTACATGTCCCAGACTGCTCAGATGCAAGAGAAGGATTGAGAATTAGGATGGGCAATGTGAGGAAGGGGGGTGAGAAAGGAGCATTCATTATCACCGATACTTTTCAATGTAAATGTGGATGAAATGGTAAGAGAGGCAAGGGAAGAACTGAATATAGGAATGAAAATTGGAGGGGAATTCATAAAATGGGGTTTGTGAATCATCAAGCTTGTTTTCCAGATAGCCAGGGGTTGCAAGCATTACTGAACAGATCATAAATCAATGTAATATAGATGGGATGAGAACAAATATAAGCAAAAAATATTTTATGGGGTTTTCAAGAAAGAGGAAAGTTAAACATTACAATGGGAGGCTAAAAGTTGAGTTGGTGGATCAGTTTCCTTATCTTGGAATTGTTTTGGACAAAGGTGTACCAAGTAGTAGGTGAATATGGAGAAGAATTTTGTTAGGCAAAGAAACTTTTACAAGGAGGAGGGAATTGATGACAGGGACATTGAGTTAGGATGTTAAGAAAAGGCTCTTCAAAACTTTGATTTGGAGCAAATTATGTGCGGTGCAGAAACATGGTCAAAGGAGGAGGTTGGTAGGTGTAGGTTGGGGCTTTTGGAATGTGGGTGTGGAGAAGGATGGAAAAGATGTAGTGGATATTAAGGAAATCAAGCGAGGAAATGTCTGGCGTGTTGGGGAAGGGGAGGGCTGGTAGTGTTTTGATTGGCATTGCAATGCTAAGGACTGTGAGAGAGGGGGAACATTTTGCAGGTGAGGAAGGAAAAGGGTAGGTATGTTGGATGGAAGTGATGTATACTATCCATTTTGCATGGAATCCGCAATACATGTTTTATTCTTTTCAAAATGTGAAATAGTCTCACATATTCTGATGTGGGAAAATTATGGAATATATTAAATTATAGCTTCCAATAATGAAATTTATGATATAACTATATGTCATAGGCTCATTTCTTTCCTAAAAGTTTTAACAGAATAGTGAAGAAATGAATCCAGGTTTTTATTTTATTGCTAAACTAGAGAGATTTAGAAGTGCAGCCATGGTTTTAGGCAGTTACTTTATTATTGCAATTACTCCCAAAAGTCATGTGAAGGTATGAAACGTGATGTGTAATAATGGATTTTGAGTATCAATCTAAAGTACTGGTGTAAAAACATTTTTTCCGGATCATTGACTTTTCCTTTGGTGAGAGGGTCAGATTAAATGGTGTAATGAATATACAGGAACAAGTGAGAAGAATGCTGTAATTCCATATTTACAATTTATTGCATGATCATGTACAGCATGTGGCATTCATCCCAGCGATGCCACTCAGCGGTAAAATCACGGTGATGGAAACTAGGCAGTGTTTTTTTTCCTTGTTCATCTCAATGGAAAAATTCTATCTGAAGAAGTCAGAAAGAGTTTTATATAGGTAAGAGTAGATCTTCTCCTATGCTCTGTGCGTTAAATTCAGGATAGGGTAACAGTTCCTTTCTCTTGTAAGTTTCCAAGAAAACATCGCTATTGTGAAGACCTTTTGGATTTAACTTGAGCTGTTGAATTTGTTTCACTTGCAAACTTTGTAATTTTTGACAACATTGTTACTAACCCAAGTATTATTGTCCCGATATTATGTCTCTTGCTATTATGCTTGTTCTTTAGAAATGCTTTTAAAATACTGCCAAAATGAAAACTAATGGTCAGTAGCTTATTAGGTTCCAAATATATGACCTTTATCAACTATTGTTGATTGAACTGATCGAATTTTGCTTGAGTTAATGAGGTTACTAAATCTAAAAAACATGAAATTAACAGTGGACTTGTCGGTATAATTAATGTTCTGTGTAAGGGGACGTTTATTACAGGTAATATTATTAGAAGCTGAATGAATGGGAAATAAAAATGTCTATTTTGTGATAAATACAATCGCAAATTTAATTCTAGAAAAATAGGCTTGGATGAGAAATATTAAATTCAGTCTTCTGTAAGGTTTTTTTCCTCCTTTTATTAAATGTCTTTGTATGGAAACTTCACACTAAATTTTATTTGTAAGTCTACATGTGATTAATTGACTGAAAATAATGCATTATTAAATATTCTACCAATAAACCTGCTATCTTGTTACATAGTTCAGTAAAATGTTTGATAGTAATGCCAGTATTCCATTCTAAAATTATGTTCATTATGCATGAATTTTTCCACTCTGAAAGCCCAGCAACTAACTCTCTTCCTCAGTTTCTAAATGTTTGCGTATTCTTTCATTTTTGATGAACATTTTTAAAACCTTCATTTTGTCATATTTATCCATGATGAGCATTAAAAATGTATCATCTTCGATCTTTAACTTTAGGATATCAGCGGTGTTTTTTATAAGCAAAAGGGTTTCAGGGCCATATTCTAAGACATTCCTAGAGGTATGACTGCCCCTCCTTATCTCAGTCTTATGTCAATGTTAGGTCAATAAACCCTCGGCAGTATTCTCAGACAATAGTCATCTGCTTCATCATCCATTCCTGCAGTAGCACTCCGAAAAGGAAGTTAGCGTGGGTACCCCTACAAGGAGCAGTAGTCATCCTTGATCAAATGCACAATGTGGGAATGCATTGCTCGAATCAGATACGTGAATGCATGTAACTATAATTCACTCAGGGGTATGGTAGGACTTACATTATTATTAATTATTATATTGGCTGTTTTCCTTAATTGCATTTTATAGTCATGTCATAGTATAATTTATAGATTTCTTAGAAAATGTATATTGCCAATCACACAGTTGAAAATGGTGACTTCAGCTGCTGCAAAGATTTTGGTGAACTTAAAACTGAAAAATGTTGAACTCATCAAGATTGTGAAGGTTTTCTATCATAGCAAAGTGTTTCACAAAAAGATCATTTGTTTCTGCAGTCGAGTTTATAACCAGTAATTTGAATTTAAAGTTACACAACTATGCAAAAAATATATGGCACAGGCATTAAGTAAGTTGAAGAATAAAAACAGTGATGAGTTAAGAGCATCATGATAAGATTTCTGCATTTGAAAGAGCTAATATTATTTTAATTTGAAGGAATAATCGATGACTATGTTAGCATCTGTTTACTATAAGAAAGTATGAGCTAGAATATACATGACACCATCAGCATCTCTCAACAAAATTAGCAACGTGTGTTCAAAATGAATTTTACTGGTAATGGATAAAGAAACAGCATGTGTATAAGTGTCCTCTGGATATCTACTGATTGGTTTTGTTAGGGTTGAATGGACTGACTTTATTTTCAATTTCGATGTTGTGGAACTATATTACGCTGCGATTGGTGCTCAAAATTTTGACAATTTTCCAAGATTCACTGGTACTGTAATCCTCTTTTTGCTTAAGAATGACAGAAAAAAATCATTTAGAGATTTTGATGAAGTTAGCAAGCATTGTTTGAAGTGGAAATTTGTCTAATCTTAATGAAAACAAGTTTGCATAACTCATGTTAATCGTAATGTTGTTTTCAATCATTACAATGCAATTAAAGGAATTTGAATTCACTGACTTCTTTTGAGGTGCAACCAGTGTATGTTGACTCAACTTCAGCCCTGTCTGTGTATAAATATTCCTGTAAAATCCATGCTTTTCATCTCAGCTTTGCTTTGTTAATTGCTGATGGTATCTAACCATTAATCAGTGAATACCTGCAAGGGCATTTATAGTCATATCTCCGAAACCTTCTAATCTCCAAAAAGTACACATTTTAAACGTTTAACTGTTCTTGCATACAGACTGGAAGTAATGTTTCCTCATTCTGCAGTTATAATGTAATGAATTACCTTGCCTATTACCAGATATAGTATATTAAAGCGTTTTTAATAGGCTTTCTTCTTGGCTCAGAAAGGTTATTAAAATGCTTGCAGAAGACAATATGCAGTTTATAAGAAAAATACATGCATTGGTAAGGTTCCTTAACTTGACTTGAAACCTAAATTTATAGCTACATTAGAATTACATATGTACTAAGGCATACTCTTGATTTAGCGTAGAAGTAATTTCGTTATGTGGTGGTACAACATGATCGTGTGTTATGCTGTACGATTGCCAATCCCTGTATCACCGAATCCGTCGGAATATGCTATAATACGTTAATTGCGAGTTACTGTAATATATATCCCTTCAAAGAACTTCTATTGTTTTCCTCTCGATCTCGAAAAATAGGCAAATATTTTAGGAAAACAATTAATAGCATTTTTTACGCCATGTTGTTGAATTTGTCGTTCAAGACGCAATGAGACAGCTTCAACGTCACGGTTAAGTATGATAATGTTACAGATTACATAAATAATGCCATATTTTAGAGTAGTAGGAAGAGGAGCGTTTAAGAAAGGAATTTAGTCCGAGGAAGGATGTCTCTTCCCGTTCGCCGAAACAAGCTCTCCATGGGAGGAATGCGCGGTACAGGCCCTAAGGTGTCGTAAACATTCGATTGATATTATTGTGGATAAGCTCTTATTTTACGAAGATCTCGACATCGCCTACGCACATATTTTGAAACTATGTTATTTGTCACAATTTAGCAAATGGTCAATACTTGATTTGCATTGAGAAATTTGATGGGTGAGTGTCGGCTATTTTGGCAACAAGTGTGCGTCACGCACGGGAGAACCTTGGCTCCCTTCGCGCGCCGAGGAGGTGGGCCGAGGGTGGTATGCGTTCGGCCCAGCTACGAGCGCCCCCTCACCTTCTCCGTTTTAGGGAGCATTGTTGTTGCCGCCCACGACGAGAATGAGGTGGTCGGCGATCACCCGCACTCCCCATTATCGAAATTTCAGTCACTACCACAGCAATGGGCGCTCTCAGTATTGTTTTTGCTCTGCAAACTCATCTGGATGGAATTAACGAGGCGGCGCGTGTCAGAATTGATTAACGACGCGGGAAGAAAATACGCGCGTAAAATGCGGGAAAACGGAAAACATTTGAGGGTTGCCTAACCGTCACCGCCAACGGACCAAGCTTGCGAGTTTTCCGTAAACAGGTCACCGACAGTCCCTTCCACCTCCTTGGCTCCACGTGCCGAGCAACCCTCTCTCCACTAGAGGGGGGGGGGGGGCAAAGAGGAGGAGTGTTCCCGCAAATCGAAATTATCTCCACAAGTTTTTCGAGGATTCGTTGAGGTCGGGGTAGAAGTACATTTTTAGGAATTGAGAAAGTATAATTTCTTCATTTTATTTAGCGAGCCACCGCTAGGGTGTGTGGTATTCTTTACTGGCGGCACACAACATCTATTGATCACTTATTACAATCTGTGGCTATCCTCAAGTGTCTGGGTATCAATGGATTTTTTGCCGAAAAATCCCATCGGCAAAGAAAGGATCTTTTTATTTGCGGGGCTTAAACCGTGTAACTAAACTAAATATATCGAGTGTAAACAGGTTTTATGTTTTCTGTGCATACCTTAAGGTATTGTTTTTCAAGTTTGCCAGAAAACTATTTCTTTCCAAATACTCTTAAAAATTCAATATTTATGGATGTATGCGATAAACAGCTAAAAATGTATATAATGGCTTAGTTACCATCCATATAGTTGGTGAGCTCTAACCCCTTATCCACTGGATCACATTTTGCGAAAAGATGGAAGTACTCAGTTAAATTTCGCAATTTATTTATAAACGTGCCATTTTTCGCGTTGCTTTTTCATCCCGCTCATGATGCACATGTTTAATCCCATTTGCCTTTTCCTACGAGAAGTTCGTCCTTTAGTATTGTTTAACATAATAAACAGTAAAATATGGAAAACATATGTACGCATTATTTGTTTTGCTACCTCTCCTAAAATTACAGCCTGCCTAACTGGACATGTAACTCGCGTCTATTGTTATTAAAATAAAATCAAACAAATATCAAAATAAAAAAACATCGTAAAATCACTTCATGCATCATAAAATAAATATCAAACATGAAGTTAATAATAATTCAAATTCCAGTCGTATTTTGGTATTCGAGGTTTAAAATGAAGTTTGCGTTACAGTATATAATTTCTAATTGGGCGTTTGAGTGTATTAATTGTGTTTTGGGATGAGTTCATGTTTTTGCCGAGTGCATTTTACTTATAAAGGAAAAGGAATTTTCGGAAGATGAATCGTTTCTATAAATGGGTGGTATTCATTAGGCGACCAAGACTCGGACAACTCAGTGTAGTAGAAAGGCCGAGAACAATTTCGGGTGACCAAGCAATCGCCTGCGACCAACGTGGTGAAAAGTTGGAAACGTACTCACTCTGAATAGCAGCGAGAATCCGTTGCCTTATAAGTTTCCAAACGTCTTCCGAGGACACACGCGATGACATGATCATGGCTGCGATCGTAAAGATCCAACATCCCGTGCACGCGCGTGCTAGCATCTGACTAACTCAAAGAAGTGCATTTCCTCGTGTTTCCTTGGCATCACACGACCACCTGGTTCCAAGTATCTGCTGGAGCCAGCCGCCGCAACAACCGGCCTGCGTGGGAGCGATGGGACAATGCGTCCGAGGGACTTCTTCCCTTTTGCAGGTAGGAAGTAGGTGGGGGAGAGGGGAAGGGTCTTTGGTGAAGTTCCTTAAGGGATGGTGGAAATGGCCGAATTGGGTCAGTTTTTGGGGCGTTTCAGTGTCGGGAGACGTCGTGGAAGTCTGGTTGGTCGAATGGTGGCTCTAAGTAATTGGAAATTATGCGCACTTGGAAACGGATGTGACAAGGAGTCGACTGCGGTCCAGAAAAAAACTTCTCATCAGAGTACCGTATCCTGGATCTGCAATCTGCCTGACGAGAGGGACATCTACATCATACTGTGCAAGCCGCCGCAAGGGCGTATGGCGGGGGTGTTAGGTCACCACTCGTAAAACAATGACATCACCTGCAAAACCACATTCGCAGAGGCGAATGAGCTATTCATGCGAAAGCCTTTTTCATATACACGCATTCAAATACGTTACTATAAACTGACATACGCATGCACCTACGAATATACCTTATGTCTGCGCGACTTTTAATCTTATCCTGAATTGAAAATTAACTATATTTAATATTTATCTGGTGAATTTGTTTTTTAACTAGAATGATTCCTGATTGCCCGGGGAAAGAATGAGTATTTTGTATCTATCTGTACTGTAATCTACAGGGTCTGTCCCAAAAAGTGAGCGAAGCGACCCTTACAGGCGAAGCGGACAACTGGAGTGGGACAACTTGAAGCGGAAAAAATTCTAAGGCGTCTTGGGAAAGCAACGCGACTCTTGTCAGACGTTTGCCTAAACAATTCGTACTCTTCAAGGCGGTTTTTGGAATTTAACTTAAAATTTAAACTTAAGGCGGTTGGTTGAATTTTTCGGGCTTATTTCTTGAAGTTCTCCACTTCGTGTCTTCGAACACACCCACAAAGTATTCTAAATCTTAGCATCGAATCTTGACGTTGAGCTCTTCCTTATTGTGGGAAACGTGTCATCTCTGAAATGTCCTCGCCCTTATCTTATGTAAGGGCGTGTGGGGCACTGCTGAATCGATTTGGTGCGCGGGTCCAGTCCTCCGGTTTTCTTTGGTGAAGTTTTGATTCCCATTCCCAGGGGAGACGCGATATAGCTAGGGCGTCTGAGCGCTGCATCAAGTTGGCCCTGGAGTTCTTCAGCGAAATTCTTGCATGGAATGTAAATTTGAATTTTGAGTCCATAACGACGACTTTCCGCAGGAGAGGAAAAATTCATGTTACTTCTTTCCATAATTTTCACCGCACTGTTTCTACCTCCGCCGGCCCCAGTGGCGGCGGGGTGACGTCCTCGTATGCCAACCCAGGGGTCGCGGGTTGGATTCCCGCCTAATTGGATTTTCCTCCACCTAGGGCTTGGTTGTATGTAATTGTCTTCAATGTAATGTCGAAGGGTTAGGTGGAAGAAGGGACTACAAGTCTCAATCTCACCCAATTAAGTCGATAAATAAAATAAATCTAACTAGAAGTCCTAAAACATCTTGGTAGTGGCGAAGCAATGCGTGATCGTATACGAGTAAGTCCTCTCTGACAGAGAAATAAAGGGAGATGCCCGCGATCTTGAGCTCAGCAAAATTTTTCACAAGTTCAGTGACATGGCTATTGTGATGATTTTTTCTGTTTTGGTGATAAACTGGGAAGTTACGGTATTGTAAAGATGAAGCACCTTGTTTCATGGCATAGAACTTACCATGAGTGTCGATAGTCGTATCCCTTTGAAACATCGGAAGCGAACCCTTTAATGAACTCCCACCGAAAGTGGTTCAAGTTGTGCTCTCTTTTAAGTTTAATGGCCATGTGAGTGTAGGGTTGCATCTACCGATTTTTCTAGCTGCGAAGTAGTTTGGTCTAATTTGCTTTCATTCGCTACGACTTATACTCGTATAGGTCGTTTATCACAGACGTCGGTTTTTCAGTCTTCAGGAAGCCCGTTTGAGATAGATATAAGAGAAAAGTGGTGCATTTACCGCAACATTTCCGCCACAGTTATCAACATAAAGGTTGGTTTGATAGTTGAGGTTAGATCTCGCCCAATACTAAGTCCAACCGCGTGTGAAAGTCTCACATCAGGGTTAAATGGATTTGTTAAATGGAAAACCGGTCTGAAAAGTTTGGCAAATGGTGTCCTAGAAACTTTCGAAATCATAAGAGGCGGTAAAAGGTTGTCGTGGATAATCCGACTTAATTGACTAAGGATTTGACAAACGGGTGCTTATTTCACACCTGTTGACCTTTGGATCGAGGAACAGTGTTTACTGTAAAAGTGCGACTGCCCATACTTTTAAGATGAAAAGCACAGTAATAGATCCGTAGGCCTCCCTGTTTGATTCGTGGTGGCAATGTGTCGAAAATCCATTTTTTCCGAAAATTCTTAATGCTAATTCATTTCATCAGGTGTCATCGTCGATCATTTCACTTACACTAAATCCATAATTCTATTTTAATTTGGACCTCGGTATGCCCACCGAAACATTAGGATATTATTCTAAAAAATGTTACACATATGTCGCAGTCGGTAGAGAAAAAATACGAAGTATTTTTTTTCGTGTATAACTAGCGAACTCAATGAAAGTACCCTATCATTGGCGGCAATTTTGGCAATCGTAATGTTATCAATTTCCTAGTTGATAAAAACATTTTTTCTGGCTCATTTAAGTATGTTCAGTGCGAAGCATGAGATTATATCTCATTCTTCTTTGTATTAGTCTTCGTTCCGAATTCAGCTGTCCAGATGGTCTCAATAATTGTAATTTGGTACCAGTTTTTTAAGCTTCCCATTCCTCTGGTTTGCTTTTACTATGATCAGTGTCTCCAATTCATGAAGTGCCACCCGAACGCCTCTCCATGCTATTGAGTATTCGCATCTTCTTTGAGCTGCCTGGTTACGTAGCAATAATGGACGCCTCCTTATATTGAGCGCAATTCCTCTTATCGTTAAACAAATTTTCTTCCATCCCATCTCGGATGGCTCTCAAGGTATGGTACCCGAAAAATCACACAGCGAGGAAAAATGGCTGAGGGTACCCATAGACACGCAGAATCGAACCTGGGCCCTCCAGTTAGTAACCCAGTGCTCTACCCACTGGACCAGTCTTGACATACTCTTTAATATTCAACATCCACCGCTGAAACAGTAAATGGAATCATATATTTCGTGGGGATCGGGATGTTACGGTGGCTAACGTACTGGCTTCCCACCGAGAGGGCCCGGGTTCGAATCTTGGAGACAAATGTTTTTCAACGATATCCCGATCCCTACTTGAGGTGCTTTTTAGAGAACACTTTGAGTGAGTGCGACGTCCGTCGGATTGGACGTTAAAACGCGGACCTCTTGGTGCCGAAGAGTAGGCTAATGCCGACGCTGGGTTTCTCTCCACCCTTCATCCTTTCCCCTTCACCCTTCATCCCTTCCATCCCTAATGGTGCAAATGAACTTTGCTGTCGGCGGCCTTCCCTAAAAACTACTACTACTACATATACATATTTCGTCGTAATGGGCGGTGGAATTGGCATGATGACTCTATGATTTATATAAACTTCTGCAGGTACATGGCGATATTTTTACCCAATTCATGAACCAATTGCGGGATTACCGTCATAAATTGCTGCATGTATAAAATCATGTGTTCCCGAGAAAATGTGAGCTACACACGTTTGTGTCCCTCAACAGCTCCCCGCATCGCGTCTTACCAAATGCTCCGCGCACAAGGAATTGCATTACCATAAATTCTTGTTAAACATTTCCAGTGGTTGTGGAATCGGTGGCGAGGTGGGGTGGCGGGTAGTTCGAGGCTTGGGGAGAGGGCAAAGGACACCCCTGCACTGTCCCATTTCTAGCTAGCTCCGAAAAAGATAGATCGCAAAGTGTGAATCGATGAAAATTCAGTGCAAATGCGTGGGACAGCCTGAGCATCAGGACTGTTGATCGAAAAATTGAGTTTCCCAGACAACTGTGCGATGCCTCTTGCGAAAGAGAGCATGTTAATTTGTACTGGGTATTTCTTATTTCCTTTGATTTCCGTCACCCTTAAGCGCGGAGTATGTATTGAGCTTTGCCTTATTTATAATAAAAATTACTTCATTTTTCAGCTTGTTATTCAATATGTATACCTATATTTCTCGGCATGTCAATGTTCCCAACCGCAATGTTTTATTGAGTTGCCGTATGAATTATCCAGATTCCGTGCTCGCGATAATATTGGTTGCCCTCGAATCAAAATGTGACCAATGAGGAGACCGGAGACCTTAACTTAAACATGATCAAAATGGTTTTGATTGGACTTCTTCTCAGCGATTACCGTTTTTACTGCATCATTTTCTCGGGAATTCCTGCTGAGCAATGAGTGTATGTTAAAATAACTCAGCGTTTCATTCTAAATACCGAGAACGTCGTCGGAAGCTGACTGAATAGCTCGTTTTACTTCTAACCCTATTGTGTGTTTTGCATACAAGTGTCGAGACCACATAGCAGTAGGTTGAACGAAACTCAAGTTTTTCGAAAATTTGCGCTGTGCAGAGATGGAATCTTGAAAAAATATTCAGTAAAATGTCAAAATGGAATACATGATATAGATACAGGATATTGTGAATAAAATGGTCTTAGTTCCAACTTGGCATGATAGGATTAGTGGGAAACAGCGTTTTAAATCATTTAATGAAAATTGATTTTTCGAGAAATTAACTAAACCTTAATGAATTTAAATCTGTATGATATCTGCATAATCTTTTCCGTGGTTCTTGAAGATGGGGTTCTTAGACATTTTTAACTTTTGAAGAACTTTGAAACAACTCAAAATGCTGGAGCATAGTTTACGTGACCCCCCACGGATCCGCAGGGAAAAATTATATCAAATCATAAAATGTTGACCCTGATTACTGCTTTAGTTCTGAAACTTTAGCTGCATGAAGATAGGCTACCTTCTTTTCCTCCACCATTCTTAAACATCGGAATTTGAAAGTACAAAAGATCGTATGCTTCTTGTTCCATAAAAGATCCCATTCCAAGGACTCTGGAATTCCGAAACAGTCCCCCTGAACTTCACCCCTGATCTTCAAGTATAATCTTCCTTCAAAAATTCAGAATAATAGAGTCAAAGGTTTGGGAGACCCATTAATAAATAAGTGATTGATATTTTACATTTAATTATATTATGCATAGATTTTGTGTTCTTTGCGTCAGACAAACTTGCTCATCGATCCAAGCGCTTAATGAAGTTTCCTCTGCTATACTGCCATCCATTCCAAAATAACCTGTGGCCATACATGGGTACATGGGAGTGATCTTGATATTAATAACTATAAAATAACATCAAAAAGTAGCGATAAGCGCTGTGACAACAATCAGAAGTTTATTTTTTGATAAAAGTACCTACGTACTACACTCAAGTTTCTTGGTTTCTCTTGAGATAACACGGCCGGATTGTGATTTACTTGAAAAATTGTCTTGCGTTACATATATTTTTACATTTTAAATATATGGTTGGTTTATTAAATAACGTTTTATTCCATTTTATGATGATATAATCAGGTCTGTATAATTTTTAAAGGATAAGTTAAATTCTAAAAATTATTTGTACTATGAAGTTCGTCATTATGCTCGTAACAAGCTGCATTTGCATTATCTGTAGCAGTCAGCGACCAGACCTCAGGCTTTGAAACTTTGCGTTCAATGTATGTCGTGTGAAAACACTTCCAGACTTCCATTTCATACATTCTAGCCTTATTGTCCAAGTTGAAGATCGGTTTTCACTTAACATCGGCCACCAACTCAATAACATTTTATACGTATCCATGGAAAAGATTTGTTGAAGCCATTATGACCATGTTCATCTTCTTGCGAACATTATGGGCCACACCGTGATTGGCTGTAGACTACATCCCCGTCTAATCCATTAAAATCAGCTTAGTACGACGGCCTCCATTTCACATTTAAATGGCTGAGCAGGATCATGCGGAGACATCAGAAAGGACGAAAGTTACCCGGAAATCGGGAAAAATATTCTTACTGGCCCAATTGAAATAAATCGGGCGCATGATAAGAGTTCAGTTCAGGAAATTCCGATGAGAACGAGGCTCCAGTTAATCGTGCTGGGTGTATGACATCGCGATTAAAAAAGAACCATAACATTAAATATAAATATCTACCCGATATTTATATTTATCCGCCCTGATGGCTCGGAAAGTCTCTCTAGCAATGATGTTGAAAATGTATCATTAACCCCATCGCACGATACGGCAGGAGAGATCATGTCAATAAAATTTGAGAGATTAAGTGTAGAACAGATAGATTTAAGATGTCATTTTTTCCACGAACGATAAGGGATCAGGACAATATTGTCCGACCGCGTTAGGGTCATATTCGAGTAAAAATTATTTGTTGGGTGTGTATTCACCCCCTGCCACACACCCTGGCCGTGGCTTGCAGGGTACTAAATCATACTAAAAATACTGAAACCCAACGGGCTTAGGGGGCCAGATCCTTCCTTTCCCTGTGCTGCCTATGGTTTCCCGGGACGTTCTGTTACCCAAAAAATCGCAAATTTCGGGTGGAGTTTAGGGTGCCCTGAGAGCCTTGCCCGGGAATCGAATCCGCGCCCTCCGGTCAGCAATCTAACGCTCTATCTCTGAACTACCACGACCCACATCATTTCAAGTGCAGACCCTAAAAAAATACATATCTGTTACCTTTCGAACGTGCAGCAGTGAAGGATGATCGAGAGCAAAGGTTGTATAATACGATTGCAAACATACGGGAGGGAAATCGGCTCAAATCCGGGAACAGGGATCTAGAAAATCAAGGTGCCGACGTGCATAGGCTTCGGTATACACGTAAATTCAGTTTCCACGAACTACACGCCAGACTTCCCAATCATGATATTCGAGAGCCGCGGGTGAAGGTTTTCACGGGTATCAGCTGTTTTTCTCCTGTTAACATCACCGGAAATCGGAAGTGAAAATCAATTGCTCGTGGCGCTCTATTCGAGTGGAGGAGTATCGGTTGGAGGAATTGAAAAAGAGCCAGTCAGTCTCTCTTCGAACGCAATAGTTCTCAAAGGGCCTTCCCCCGTTCAGGGGTTACAATGCGCACCCGCGCGCCGACTTGGAATCCCAAGGGTTTCTCCTCCCACAACCCCCGCCCCCTCCTTTGTTGCCGCCAGTACTCCCTCCCTCGGACGATCGGATGGTTCGCGGCGGGCGTCTCCGCCGGTTCGATGATCTCCTGGCCAGAGAGTCGTGAGTTCGTGGTCGTGATCGAACCTTTTTCGTCGTGCCGTTCGAACGCGGTGACCTCCCGCGCCGGGATGAAGGCCGCTCGTCCCCCCTCGTCTTCTGCTGCCGAACTAACTGCGCAGTATTGGCTCACCTTTCGAATGCATTGTGTCTCCTTCCGATCTGGAGCACTCAAACGCTCTCTGCTCCGCGGGGATTCAAAGTCAGTGGATTTATCGAAATGCTCTTTGTTTTACGTGGTTTTGTTCGTGCACAGTTTATTTGTTCACGTCCCATAAAAATTGTAATTGATCCAGGGAGGATTCAAAACAGAATTTAATACTGAAGGGCCATTATTTTTGTTATCGCATTGTTTGATGGTGAGTTTTGAAAAAAAAACAAGTTCATGCTCGTGAATACTTGATAATAGAAAAAGTAAAACTTAAAAATCGTATTTGAGAGATGGTTGAGGTTCCGATATTTTGAGGAAATCCATTTGTAAAGCACGGAGATAGAGTCTAAGACTTCGCAAAAGAAATTCTATCCTGTGGAAACGCAGTCTTTTATTCTTTCTTAGTCCTTGAAAATCGTACTTTGTAATTCACCACGATTATTTAATCTTGCTTTTAATCTGATTTTGATGTTTTTAAACAGGGTATGCGTCATGCTTGTTAGCTAATTGGTCATTGCGGGAATCAGCGACATCGTTGCTAAATGTTCGCCATTCGCATATCCGGGAAAAATAGTCTAAAAACGAGGACACACTCTAGAGCCTTAAAACATTGCATGTGTGAATTACTATTTTATTATTACATTATAAACACTTCAAGACCGGGTTGGTTTTGTAAAGATTTAATTGGTTTTCGTTTCTATTTCATTAAAATACATGTCCGCTCATGAAATCAGAACAATCAGACCCCTTTAGAACGTAATTCAAATAGCTGACATCTGAGAACACGAATTATCGGCCGGAATACTTATCGTTTTGTACGACTTGACCATGCAAATAATGTCGGTTTTCTTTTTTCCTTTTTTCTCGATATTCCCTCCTATTTTTAATTACTTGAAAAATATACGTGTATACGTATAATCTTAACTCTGTTCTTCAATTTATACACGCGTGCGTTCTATCTGCAGTAAGAGGGCTGTGTTTAAACTTTTGGTTTCCGAATGAGAAGAGGCTTGCTAGCATACACATTCATAAATAATATTTCCACTCAGAGACAAACTTTAGTGAAATGTTAGTGACATTAGAGAACGGTCAATTAAAGTTAGGTTGAAATGCAATTTTCTGAAAGGAGATCCTAGGTCTTGGTATCCATGTCGTTTGGCCGCGCCCCTCTATATTTCGAAGCTCAACTTGAAGGCCATGTTCTCGCAGTTTCAGATTTTTCATTTCATCGATGAAATATGCGAGTACCAAAATGTACCAATGCCTTTCCTTGTGCAGTGTGTGCTCATGACTCGTTCAGTGCTATTTTCGGAGTATGCGTGGGCGAAAAAATGACTGCCAACAAAACGAACGTGTCTTTTTTGAAAGATTGCCTCAGCTTTATTTTTTCCCGACACGTTGAATTTTGCAAAGTACTTGAGCTGGATAGAACATAATAAATCGATATTCACTGTCTCCACTCTCCTATAAAATGCAAAGTAATTTGCTAGGGCCGACATGATATGAAAATGATAATGGTATACAGAGTCTAATTATTTTTGTTTTATTGATACGGCTTTACATATATTTAGGCTCAATGAAAGTATTTGCCCACTTAAGGTGTAAATGGCCGTTATTGCATAATCACGTATTGAGTGCGGCTCAAGTACAAGGTATGTCCCAAAAGTAGTAGGACTGTGTCGATTTTAAAAGATGCATTGACAGAATTGATATATTCAATCAAAAGTCGTCGAAGTAGCACCCTTGTGCATCCGCACACCGCTACCAGCTGGTTTCTCACGCCACGTACGCCTTCCGGAAGGCTGCGCCCGGAATTTTACGAAGCTCCATCGTCACGCCCTGTTTTAACGTTTCCAACGAGTCGTGGTGACGTCCGCTTAGCACGGATTTGTGGCGGGGAAGGGAAAGAAGTCTGATGGGGCATTGTCCAAAAAATTTGGATCCTCACTCACATGGTCGAGAAGCTCTCGGCAGGATGAGGGTAAAAAAAAGCTGTAATGTGTTTTGCAGTTATGTTTATCAAGCTCTTGGTAGATCCGCGTGCGAGTTTCCTTTTGTTCGTCCGGGAGCACTCAAGGCACCATCTTCGCCCACACCTTTCTCATGCCGATATTTTTAGTCACTAGTCGATGCACATCACTTTTAGGTAAGCGAGTTCATCAAAAACCATGCTTAAACCACTTAATATGCGATCCCTGTCCAATAAAGCCTTCACTCCGGAAATAGTTTCGTCACGATTTCAGGTCGAAGAACGTCCTGAACGTTCGGTGTATTCAACATCCTCTCTCTCTCCCGAAACAATTTGTGTCACTCAAAAAAATCCGATCTACCCCTGGCTTTATCACCATATGCTGCCTTGAGTATACCATGAGTCTCTTTCCCGGTTTTACCCAGTTCACGCCGAATTTTTTCGCACAGCGCCGTTCCAATAACCGGTTCATGACGGAGCTTAACGAGGTCACGTTGAAGAGGTTTCGCAGACGGACGGCCCGCACTCCGGAAAGGCTGGGAGCCAACTGCCACCGACATCCAGCTTTTCCTGAGACTCCCCTCTCTCGAACCCAGCCAGAGAAACCTTCGCCCGTCCGTACGTCTCTCCGGGAAAAAATGAGTCGCACTACTTCTGGGACATACCTTGTTTGGCGAAACACTCATCAGTCCGGGCGTTAAGCCAGTGAAACCAGTATCAGGAATCATTAATCTTAGGCTTAGCCATTTTCGTTTGTACTTCTACCGTCACATGTCTCATGCAGAAGCTTTCGTTTTATTTTATCCTTATTTCATTTTAAAACTGGGTTTATTGTTCGCTGTATAATTGATCACTTTTCTGTACACGCTCGTCTTCGGCCTCAGTTTAGGATTCTATCTAACCATTGATTTCCGTGAAAAAATTTAGCCAAGTGTACGCCACATGCAAGCATCATAATTCCTGGATGTGTTTTTTGAAATGAGGTTTTCTGCATGTTGGAAACCATTCTTTGCTGGGATTATTTTCTTAAACTTTCTCCTTCTTGGATGTTTCAATCGCAGTTGAATCTGCTTCCAAATGGCAAAACTCCACTTCTGGCCCTGTTTTATTGTAGTTGCTCAATGCCGTTGCAAGATTAGGTTTTAATTATGCAACGTTGAAAGAAAAACATCCCCAATGCGGTAGGTGTGTCTCTGATTTTCGATGAAAAGGCCCTTTTAGGCGCTGGCGATTTTTATTTTAAGTTATCTGTTAAAAAAACAACTTATCCACGCAGATCTTCATGAGACGTTGAAGAATTCTGTGAAGGAGTTAGTTCAATGGAGGAAAGGAAATATTAACAATTGAACTGTAGACACATGCAAAAGCTTTTGCCATAGCTTCCCACATGGGAGCAAGTTCAAATTTACATTTTTTTACATTACATTACATGGTACCCTGAAAGCCACCGCTATGGTGTTTTTCAGGGAGTGATTACGCACCAGAATACTTCGTAACAAAATACTCCTTCCCACCCCACCCCCCCAACGCGGTCGGATAACGTTATTATGATCCCTTATTGTTATTGGGAACAAGGATATATCTGTTTTACACTTAATCTCTCTAATTATATTGACATAATCTCCTTTGCCGTAGTACGATGGGGTCGATCATACATTTTCAGCATCACTGTTAAAGAGGCCTTCTAATTAATGGAAGAGATTTAATCTGTTAGTTAACCTTCGCTCCGGAAGCGATTCCCAGTCTAGCTCCTCTATTAATTTTGATACGCTCCGAAGTTTGTCATGACAACGGTTTGCAAATCTAGCTCCACTAAATTCCGGAATTTGCAGATGTGATAGACCTATTATTCCCCCTCAGGTCCCATGAAAAGATCTTTTGAAATGCTACTTGGTCCCCTCTGTATGTGTCGTAAACCACGAATCCATCGAGGTTTATTGTCATGAAGGGTTAGCGGTGGCATGAAGGATACCTTGGACGAGTATAGTGAGTGTAGTGTATATATTGTACTGTATAGTATTCATGTCTCTAAGTAATAGTCTTAATGTCGGCAGCCGGTTCCTTGCGATTCCTTATACATTCCGTCAAGCCCTAATATGTTTTTCAATTATCATTGGGCTTGGGAGGGGTGGAAAACTTAGCGCGTAACTTAGCAGAAACCATCTAGGATGCAGTAGGATGTGTTTAGACTCGAAAATTCAGTCGCTCGTATACCTCTGGTTTGTCCACTTCTTGAATCTACGAGCTCTCTTGCCAAACTTCCTGTCATTTCGTTTTTCTGGATTTTATGTGGCGCTGCTTTTTCTCTGGCAGGTATACTATACATATGCTTTTCTCGTTCTACGTGCCTCTCCAAATGTCAATCTCCGTATTTCCTTCTCCTTTCTCCCTCTCTTTATTTCTTCTTTGCTTTTATGTTAACTTTCCTGATCTGTGTCCACATGTTCTCCTCACCGTCGTTATTTTTGCTATCCTCACGACATTCTCTCGAAGGAAGGGCTTTTGAAGAAATTTGTCGATACTATTTGGTGACAGACCGAATTGTTGCACCAAAGTTTTGGTGCCATATCAAACAGACTCTCGCAAGTACTCTGGTTAAGCCATTTTTGTTTTAATTACTCTTGGGATAGAAAGTAATAACTTACGTGTTCAAATGTCCACTTGAGAATCTTCGAAGACTTGCGTTAGTTTCTGAAATTAACCTCCGCCGTAAAAATAGTGGCCAACCACAGCAAAGGTTAACACTCCCTTTTTTCGCGACCACAGGGTTTCTACTTCGTGAGATTTCCGGAGAATTATTACGAAGTACATAATTGAGTGGTAGACTTCGTCTTCACGCGCTTCCGAAATACAAGGGTAGTTTGAAAGGTCCATTCAAAGTCATAGAGATGGCACCACTGGTGCGTGTCGAAGTTATTTTCAGTAATTAGCGTCTCTTGAAGGAAAGCACATCAAGTTTCATCCAAATTGGTCAATTATTCTGTGATTAGCGTTCGTTTGACTCGAGAAAGTCGAGTGATTTCCAAAAAATGAATGAAAGAGAATTTTATGAAAATTTTATGGAAGGCAAATGGCCTCAAGATACTAAAGAGAAACTTAATAAACATTAGAATGGTTATTAACACACTTGCGCCTTCCATTAGAAGGCTGTATAAGCGATTTAAATATTTTAGGGGCGGCAATATGAAGCTGAACATTATGGATATCCTATTGAGGTCAATACTCCACGAATCATTGAGCAAAGACATGATATGGTGATGATTGATGGAAGAGTGAAGGTGCGTGAGATTGCGAATGCTGTAGGCATCTTAAGTCAATGGGTGCAAAAAACATTTGCATCAAAATTTGGACATGAGATTGCCATCATCATGATGGGTGTCGCGATTGCTCACAGCTGAACAAGAACGAAATCGTATGGCATTTTCCAAGGACGATTTGCTGTTGAATCAGTGAAATCCGCAAGATCAAAGGCGTTGTTTCCACACATCGGACGAAACATTGATAAACCACTAAATGCCTGAAATCAAGTAATGTTCAAAGGAGTGGGTTTCCAACGGGGACTCTTAACCGAAGGTGAAGACTATTCCTTTGACTGCGAAGTTTATGACGATTGTTTCTATAATCACAATCTTCATTGACTATTTGGGAAAGGGTAAAGCTATTGCAGATGCATGCTATTCATTGTTATTGGACCGTTTTAACACCGAGTAGTCAGAACAAGGTCTCGCGATTGGTCTGCAATCTAGTCCTTTACCACCGCGACAACACACTAGCCCACTCCTCTACAGTGATTATTATCATTACTATTGGTATTGGTCTAGGTAGGTTTTGTATGGACTAAGCCTATAAAATCATACAGCCGTTCATTTACTTAACTCTCCTAACAAAAAACACAACCCGACATCGGACACTGTAGTTAAGTCCCTCTTTAACTCCGCATACTTATTTCCTCCTTTCATTCCATCCAACTTGCCTATCCTATTCCTTCCCCGTTTGCACAATGCTCTACCCTCGATCACAGTCTTTAAAATGCTATTGCCAATCAAAACGGTCCGAATCCATCTTTCCTGCCTTCTTTTGATTTCTCCCCACAATCCTCTCTCCTCGCCCACCATGTCCAGCCAGCACTTTCGTTTCCTTTCCTCCCTGACCACTTCATCTTTTCCATCCTTCTCCACGCCCTTATTTCAAAAGCCTCCAATCTATGCCTATCACCCTGCTTCTTTGCCCATGTGTCCGCCCAGTAAAAATCCAATCTCCTTAATGTCTTGACGAACCGTATCTTAACCTTCTTCTCAACTTCCTTATAATTAATTTCGTCTTAGTGAAAGCTTCTTCGCCTAACACAATCTTATATATGTCCCTACTACTTTGAACAATTTGGTCCATAAGACTTCCTAGATAGGTAGGCTAATCCACTGTTCAAGTTTATGTATTCCTATTTTGATAATTAATTTAGTCTTTCTCCTTCTGGAAAAGAGCATACATTTTTTGTTTACATAAATTCTCATATTGTACCTATCGCACTAACTTTCCAGTGCGCTCAGGAACGTTTGCAATTCCTTGGCTGACTGACGAACTAAGTCATGGTCATTAGCAAACCTAACTGATTTTAATGACTTCCCCGCCGATCTTCATTTCCATCTCCTTTTCTTCCCATGCCTCTAATCATTTCCTCCAAATATGCGGTACAGATGATAATAGACAACCTGTCTTACTCCTCTTCCGAAAACTGGCCATGCGGTCTCTCCGTCCCCCCTTCGCGCCTGAGCAGTCTGTGACATGTACAGATTGCGGATAAGTCTCCTATCCATTCAGTCTATTTTTATTTACTGCAATACATTTAATAATTCCACTCAGTCCAATGCTAAACGCCTTATCGAAATCTACAAAACCGACCGAAAAATCCCGGTTGAATTCTATTATACTCAATTATCATTACTGCAATGGAATCATCCGTGCCTCCCCTTCCTAAACCAAAATTGATCATCCCTGAAGTAATCTTTTACCCTGTCGTCCGTTCGCTGTGTAACCTGAGAACCACTTTAGCTGCGTTCGAAATTAAACTGTTTGCTCTTAAGTTCTCACATGATGTAGCCTTTACATTTTTTTGGAATAGGATTTAACACATCTGACGAAGTCTTTCGGTCAAATACCTCTCTCGTAAATGCTCCATAAAAATCTGCCCGACACATTTGCCTAGAACCTTTAAGTTCCCCTGGAATCTTGTCTACCCCCACGACCTTATTTCATTTAATGCCCTGTCTATCTTGTCGTCGAGTAAGTCTGGAGCCAAGCTATCCTCATGTAACTCATATTTTCTTCCTATGTATAATCTCGCTGATCTAATTGCTTTACGATACAGTTCCACTATATATTCCTTCCGCCTGTCTTTGATGTTTTCTGGTTTAACTAATATATTTTCTGACTTAATTTTATTGTTTGCAACGATTTTTCCCTCTTACTACCTGACAGGGTTTTAATCCTCTTGTATCGCGCACCAATTTCACCCCTCCTCTGCAAACTTTCCGTATCCTCGCACAGCGTTTTTCACCACGTCTATTTCGCTCTATTTTTGACCCGTCTCAGATTATTATTCAATTCCTTGTACTTCCTTTTACCAAATTCCGTGTATATATTCTTCCATTTCCTTCTCTCGTATAACTTTCTAATTATCTCGTTCCTAATCCATGATTTCACAGTCCTTTTCCAATGAACAGTCCTTATAGTCTTGTTTGCGGCTTTCGATATCCTTTTTTTGATATATTCCCATTTATAAAAAAGGGCACAAACACAGCAATCAACCCGAAGGTCGGTTTGGTAGGTAATGGTAAAGTTCACCCAGTATTAAGTCCTATACAGGGTGTGAAAATTCACGCATCAGGGTAGGGGGGCCAGTTCCTTTCCCTGTGCCGGTTATGGTTTCCCAGGAAGATCTGGTACCCGAAAAATCACATAGCTTGGGTGGAGCTGCAGGTGCCCAGAGTGCCTCGACCGGGAATCGAACCCGGGACCCTCCGGTCAGTAGTCCAGCGCTCACTGTATTAGCCGTACGTATGTATGGTACAATAAAGGCGTCAGAGAAGCCCTTCGAAACAAGAGAATGTTCAACTCTTGCGTAAAGAAAGCAGACGCTCCAGAGTCCAGCGCTCTACCCCCTGGACTATCACGACCCACACACACACACACAGATATATATATATATATATATATATATATATATATATATATATATATATATATATATATATAACACTTTTTTGAAAGTCTCTCGGACGTGAATAATAATGTATAAAATTTAGCACTGTATTAGCCGTACGTATGTATGGTACAATAAAGGCGTCAGAGAAGCCCTTCGAAACAAGAGAATGTTCAACTCTAGCGTAAAGAAAGCAGACGTGAATACTTCATCTTCGGAGTATAAAATTTTTTGGACAAGTATAGATCCTCTAAAATTGAAACCAAAACACAATTACGTAGCGCCTTACTGGAATTTAAACGCAAAGTACTTTGCCAGTACTTGGACACTGATCCCAAAGCTTTCTGGCCATATGGTAGGGAAGTAAATGGGAGTAAACAAACCGTAGTTTGCTTAAGGGATTGTAGCAATATAATTCATACAGACAGTGAGGGTAAAGCTAACATCCTAAACTCATTCTTCCAAAGCGTTTTCACGAACGATGTTGCCACCGCATATCTCCAAGAAACAATACATACTGAACCCATGGCAAAAATAACAGCGGACCAACAAGGAATTCTTAAATTGCTTAATGAGATTAAACCCAACAAATCCCCGGGTCCCGAAAATATACCAGCTAGGGTGTTAAAAAATTTAGCTCCTAACATCGCCCTTTACCTCGGAGTTACAGGGTTCGTCCGGAAAATAAGTGTACTGACTCCTGGGCTGGGCGCGCCGCTCCAGGCGCGCCCAGCACCGCTCTGACGGGCTGCGATTGGAGGGGGGTATGTTGGCAAGCGACGCTGAAAAAGGCAGTCGGCTCTGATCTGTGGTGTAGTGAGGAGCTCTGTTAACGCGAACCTCCACGCTTCGACCCACGTCACGGAACGCGATGCCGAAGTTTTTGGAGCAGTGTTATTCCATCAAATTTGCGGTAAAGCTTGGGAAATCGTCTACCGAAACTGTCGGTATGATTAACCAGGCTTACGGGGAGTCAGCTATGTTCAGAAACATGATCTTTCGGTGGCACAAGATGTTCGTGGAGGGCAGAGAAGAGGTCGACGACGAGTCTTCGAGAGGTTCCCGATGATGCCTTCGCGGGAGCGTTCCAGGAATGGGAACGCCGCTGGAACAAGTGTATCGACTCACAAGGGTCCTATTTTGAGGAATATTAGCTTAAGATATGTAAAAGTGTAATAAATTTTTTTTTCCTGAGCTCAGTACACTTATTTTCCGGACGAACCCTGTATATTTAACAAATCTCTGCTAAGTCCCTAAGAATTGGAAAACCGCGTAAATAACACCTATTTTTAAAATTGGAGACAGGGAGGACCCCAGTCATTACAGACCCATTCCTTTCACTTCTATATGTTACAAAAGTTTGGAGCTAATTGTATGTTCCATAATGAGATACCTTGATTACATAAACTTTTTGAGTGACAATCAACACCTGCAAAACTAAATCAGAGTTATGTACTCTGTCACATGCCAGGGTGTATTTAAAATTCTATTATTTTAAAAATACTCTCGAAAAGAGGGTTACCCTTGTAAAAAATCGAAACATTGTACGAGCACCCCGCTTTCTAGCCTGCAACAGGCGAAGGCGCTATAATACGAATCCATCACACACTCGAGGGATACGAGTGCATCGTGCGTTATTCAATTTCGAATGTTTTTCACACGTTGTGTACGCTTTGCATTCAATGACTCCCCTGTTCGAAGGGCATTAGGTTTTCGCGTCAAACATAACTCTCATTAATATATTCACAAGCTCATTTGAATGCACAAACGGACAAACAGTCATTGATAAGTAAATTTCCACCTAAACTAGTACAGGACAGCTTGCCTATTACATTCACTCTATTAACACACTGCGAATGCCTTTTATCAAATATCATGAATGCGAATTATCCTTCCACAATTATCTGCTGTAAAAGGAAATACGAAAGGCACTCCGCCATTCAGAAAGGCTCACAGAATATTCAACGTTTCTTTGAATAAGTGAGAATATATACCATGACTCACTTCGCATAATATCCCCTAAATTAAACCCATCTAAATTACAACCTACATCTTCCAATTACCATCCCCGACCTTGGCGAAACATGCAGTAGTCTATATTGCAAGGAAGGCTTCGAGACTCAGCTATAGCAAAGGGTTCTCCAACAAAGTACCTGCTAATCGGCAACACATGAGATTAAACGGACATTTCCATACGAAGGCCGGGGAGTAGTAGGAGCAAGGCGAGACCACGGGTGCGCAAACCTCAGGGTGTAATGCAGTATATGGGCGCGGGGAAAAAGGGAACTAAGGGAGGAGGGATGGAAGTGAGTGGTGTGGGGAGGTAAAGGTATCCCTCCCGAGGGAATTTAGGTCACGCTCGCTCTCCAAGGTCGCCGGCGCTAGATAATGGCGCGCCAGGAAGAAACTACGGGCGACGCCACCTCTTCCACTCGCCGCGACACGTCGCAAGCAAGCGGCTGCAAGGCGCGCCTCCCTCCAAATTCAGGACGAACAACAGCTGGGAGACACGCCTTATCCCTCGTGGAGCTGGGCCATATTCATCTTCAAATTTCGATACTCACGAGAAAGAAACACGGAGATGGCGGTGGAACATCTGCGTGGCGATAATTATCGGCGTACATAAAAAACACGCTGGGCTTACTTGGGTTGCGTGTGGAGTATCCCGTCGTTGCGAAAACCTACCAGCTAGTATGATGAAAACTTTTTACGCGTGGTATGGAGAATAATTATGGAAAAGGACAGAGAGAAAATACAACGACGTGGTTTTAAATATGGTGGGAAAAGAAAAGAAGTGGCCAGGTGAGATCGATCCAAAGGTGGTTGAAAAATTAAGTGTGCGGGATATATGTAGAGACGTGGGCATTCCAGCAGAACTCAACTGCTTTCTCCTCACGGTCATTTCTCGTTCCTGAACCGTAGTCCCCTACCTCACCAACATCACTTCCTTTGCATGTCGTCGCCTTTCAATCCCCCGTCAATACCAAATGTTTCCCTACAGGCAATTATGTCCTCATGACATATAGTATACCTTGTCGATTCCTTCTTTCTTTTGATTGTTTAATGGTGTGTAGGCCTAAGCAATAACTAAGTTTGTTGGTTCATATTTGAATACTACTGATAATTACCTATCACTCACTTGCTCTAAGCTTCCTGCGGTTGTTCCTACTTTTTGGTTTATTATTGTCACCCCTCGATTGCTCTCTTACTATCGGCTTTACACTACTCCATAAATCATGAGAAGATGCGTTGAAGAAAAACTCGGATAGCAATAAATGATATAAACACACAGTAATCAACCCGAAGGTCGGTTTAGTGGGTGATGGTAGAGATCACCCAGTACTAAGCCCTATACGGCGTGTGAAAATTCACACATCAGGGTAGGGGGGCCAGTTCCTTTCCCTGTGCCGGTTATGGTTTCCCAGGAAGATCTGGTACCCGAAAAATCACATAGCTTGGGTGGATCGGCAGGTGCCCAGAGTGCCTTGCTCGGGAATCGAGCCCGGGACCCTCCGGTTAGCAGTCCAACGCTCTACCCACTGGACTACCGCGACCCACATATATATAGACACACACACATTGAAACACGAAATCCAGCCATATGGCGAACAAATATTCATTCCCATGAAAAAAGATATTAGGAAAAGGGATAGGAATACACATAAATGACGAACACATGAGAGGTGGAGAAGGCGGAATCGAGCAGATCACAAGCGCAAATATATTTCCTTGACTGCACTGTATTTTATAGGGATGAAATCTGTGATGCCTATTTGCATAATATTGGCATATTGTGTCCAAGTTTTTTCCCCGTTGGCATGACTTAAACGTGTTTCGATATCGGGTAGTGACGATTTTAATATGCTGGCCAGTGTTTCAAAGTCTGCTTTATGATAATTATAAATTTTTCTTTTTGGTTTTACAGTCTTTTTTATTTCAACTTTGAAGTTGACATTAATGGATTTATGGTCGCTCAAGCCCTCGTAATGTTATGCACTCATAATACGCTCCGGTGTGTTCGTAAGAAATAGGTCCAATATGTTCTTTCCACGGGTGGGCTTGCGTACTTCTCGTAAGTTAATGTTGGGTCGATTAGATCGCAGTAAGGTGCACCAAAGACTTACTATGATATTCTCTAGTGCACTTTGTCTGCTTTCAAAAATACTCATCACTGCCACGAAAATTCCTCCACCGGATCTTGTACCCCTATCGTGTTGGTAAACGGTGAAATCCATCGGGAAAATGCACTCCGGAGTGTTTATTCGTTGAATATGTTAATTGAATTTTTTTCAAAATATAATGTAATTGCAATGAGGGATGAACCGTGTAGCCGTTGGAACATAATTAAACATTGCAAAGATATCAGGTATACTACCTTGATCAAAAAGTTCCCGGAATAACCACCGTGTGGCGCTCCCATCGTTCCGATTTGAGTTCTGTTTTTTTTGTTAAATTGGTACATCTGTTGTTGATATTCCCTTTAAATCTTAGTGTCATAACTTGACATTTGCAAAAGTTACGTAGCCAAGAGTACATCTATCTCTGTGTGTGTTGGCGATTTTTTACAATTGCAGAAATGGATTTAAATTTGCAACAACGAACTTGTATTAAATTTTGCGTAAAAAACGGATTTAGTGGCGCACGGACGTTGGAAATGTTGGAAAAGTGTTTCGGCAACGATTCTCTAAAAAAACGGTCGTTTACCAGTGGCACGAGCGGTTCAGAAGTGGTCGTGAGTCAATCGAAGATGATGAACGCAGTGGCAGACCATCGACATCGAAGGTCGGTGAAAAAATTGATAAAGTAAAAGAAATGTTGGTCAATAACCGCAAATTAACCATCAGAGAAATAGCGGAGGACTTGAACATTGCCTATGGATCCGCCCAAGACATTGTGGTTAATGATTTGGGTTTCCGTCGTGTAGCAGCAGAGTTGGTGCCAAAAGACCTCAATTTCATGCAAAAAAGAGACCGTGTTGACGTCGCAAAAGACATGATTTGCGAGGCTGAATCCGATCTCACATTCATCAAAAGGATCATTACTGGAGACGAGACGTGGGTTTATGAGTTACGACACGCAATCCAGACATCAGGCAAGTGAATGGCGTTCACCAAATGAGCCGAGACCAAAAAAACCACGTCGTTTTCAGTCAAAAAAGAAGGCAATGCTGACGGTTTTCATGGATTACAACGGTGTAGTGCATCATGAATTTTTGCCAGAAGGCCAGACAGTAAACAAAGAGTATTATTTGGGCGTTATGAGACGTTTGCGTGAAGCAATTCGCCGAAAGAGACCAGAAATGTGGGCAGAAAACTCGTGGATTTTGCACCATGATAACGCACCGTCGCACAGTGCTATCACTATTCGTAATTTTTTGACGAAAAATGCAACAAATACCATCCAACAGCCACCGAATTCACCTGATTTGGCTCCCTGTGACTTCTTTCTGTTCAATCGAGTTAAAAAACCATTACGGGGAACGCGTTTTAGCAGCCGAGAGGAAGTAATGGAAAAATCGCAGGAAGCACTGATGGACATACCGAAAACCGAATATAAAAAATGTTTCGAGGATTGGATCAAGCGCTGGCATAAGTGTGTTGCAGTCGATGGGGATTACTTTGAAGGGGACAATATAGATTTAGATGAATAAACTTGTATTTTTAATTTTCTGAATAAATTCCGGGAAATTTTTGATCAAGGTAGTATTTGTAGGTGCATTGTATCTTAGTTGGTAGTGTGTTTGGATGTGTGTGGGTTGTAAGGATTTTTGCATGAATACATACCATGTTTGGTTTGTAGATTGTATAAATTTGTGTCTTATGCATGCGGTTTTCTTCTCTTAATTATGGATGGTTCCCTAACACCCCCCGCCACACGCCCTTGTGGCGGCTTGCGGGGTATTAAGTAGATGTAGATGTTTCCAACGCTGAAAACTCACCTGTGCCGGTGGGTACGCCAGTAATTGCCAGAGGAAGAGTCATGTGCCCTGGCATGTATGCTGTTATATTGTATTTTATCAGAACACTTTACATTATGTGCGTAAATGTCATTTTGTTATGCCGTAAATGTGGATTACTCTACTGCGGTTTACTCTGCGTGCAAATAGTTTGGGATGTAATAAAGGAACGCAGTTGTCTCTGCGCCCAAAATTAAGCTCGTAACTGTGTTTGAATGATTGTAGAATTTAATTAGTTCCCATCGTGTATTTTTATTTGAGGAAGTAGTATCCCGACGATAGATGTCCTGGAGCGAAATGCCAGGGCGAACCAGGATATTATCGTAATCACTCTCACCACAATTTATAACACTGGACAATCATCCCTTCCCTCCTTTGTCTTCAAACATAATTCAGTTGTCGGAAAGGACCAGTGAAAACATGCGTTTGTGAATTACAAAAGCTCCGCTCTCTCGTATTCTTTGTTGGGGTTCGTAATGGGCTCGCAGGTGGCGCGCTGTGTAGTGGCCTGCCTATGACGGCTTTCGGGGCCATCATCGTCGAGTTGGTTTGTCTCCTTCGGAAAATCCTCTTTTCAATGCGCGGCGCTTGGCCACTCGCTTGGAATCTCATTGACATCAACTGCCAAGCACATACACAACACGTCCTCCCTTGCCCCCTCTCCACCTCCCTCCCTTCTGTTCCCGCAATCATCCCCCGAATACATTCACCCCGCCACGCATTTGAATTTCCGAGTTGGCCGTAATCCCTCTCCGCTTCTCCTGTCGACGCCATGTTCTCCTCGGCCCAGCATTAGTTCCACGCTCCGGGGAAATACCACCCACGTCTCTCTTTCTCTCTCAATATCTGGGTCTGCTGTTGATTGGATTCCCCGTGCGTGGTTATTCTTCTGATCCTGCATGATCGCATTCGTTTAGCCATCAGCATCAACGGGGATAAAAAGAAGTTTCAGGAAGGGCGCCGGGAAAATAAGAGTTATTGAACCAGTAAATATTCAGGTTAAATGAAAAGCCTCAATTCCACTTGTTTCTTTTGTAGTAATAACGGATATGTCTCTCTGTTGTATTGACAGTTTTTCTTTATTTTATACGACATTGTACTTATAGCGTTCATAGATTTTTTTTCTGTGAGTGAACCTGGCTCGGCGAAATAGAGGTTTTCGAGAGAAGCTCAACAGTATTGAATTCGTGGTTTCAGGTTCCATATTGTGGCTTGTAAATATCAGGCGAAATCCTAAAATCTGGCGAAATTCTGATTCAAACCCATTTAAATGCTTAGTTTTTTATTTTCCGCGCTAGATTGGACCTGTACTGTTATCATCAACCCAACTGAAGAAATCATTTCATTACGTGGAAGATTATTTCTGGGGGCAAATCAATCATGAAAAAAGGTTACCGAAGTCAAGTATTTCAGATAGTTCAAAATATTATTTTTTAATTACATATTAATAAATATGGCATTTATTCGTCGTAATTTTGCTTGAAAAAGGAATTTTGTAGAAAAAAATGTTGGAATAGCATTACTTAAATACCATAATTTATACTTCATAAGCTCCGTAACCAACGGCCGTTCATGATGATTAATGTCCTACGATGTCAAATATCTGTCTTCACAGTCAACTCTCAGTTGCTTGAACTTCCGTCGGTTAAAAGAATCCTGGCGTTGGTAATCATCGCTCCTGTGTCGTTTTTTTATGTATTCATAGAGGACGATGTGTTAGCATTACAATTATCATGTAATTATTCGTCGTAAAACTAATACCACGAAAAAATATTTAACATGATTCCTGTGCTATATAGCGCAATGTAATAATTATTGCACATATTTTCTCAGCTGCCTTCCAGATTATTTTGCGTTCGTCTTGTAATCTATCAGTCTTCACTTGCTGTTCAAAACTCCCTGATTTCGTCGGTGCTGTCGTATTAACTTGCACAAAAGTTTGGCTAATTTTTAAACATGTAATTCATTTCCCCTTCGTAATGCATTTTAAGGAGGAGACAATTCCCTTCACTAAAATGAGATGTCGCAGGAGATTTGTTTTCCTCTCTCAAACGACTCTCTTTTCCGGGAAAAAATGAAGGCACGTGGAAGCAACATCGCAGGACATCCTAAAGCCCGGAAATTGAGTCAGGTAAAGGGCTCGCCCGCCGCCGTATCTTTTCAAGCGTGCTCTCCTCCCGGACGCTTTGGAAGGGGTATAAAAGTAAAGGAACGTTTTTCATACTTTCGCCTCTTTCATTCGTTCCCTCTCTTTTCCCTCCAGTTCCCACCTCACCTCGCCGCTCCGCTTCCTTCATTTGTTGCTCGTTCATCTCTTCTGGCGTTTCCCTGTAAACGAGCCTCCCTCCACTAACTACCCCCCTTGGCAAAAGGAACTCGACCTTCTTTGTCACACCAACAATCGCATTTCAGCGCACAATTATGGTGTTTTGAGTTAGCAGGCATGTCTACATACGAGGGTCATCCGGAAAGTAGTACCCGTTCGTGAAATAAAAAGACAAAAGTAAATATTAACAAACATAAAAAATTTTATTTGAAAGAGGATACTTTAAACTACTTCTCAACATAATCTCCAAGCAAATTAAGGCATTTGTCATAACGTGTGACAAGTTTCTGTATTCCTGCTGCATAGTCCTTCGCCGCCAGCTCATTGAGATACGCGAGGGACCCATCTTGCACAAATTTTTGCATAATGCAGATGGTGTTTAACAATTTCATGAACAATTGTTCGAGAAACATTGGGAAAATGCTCACAGATGTCATCAATTGTGACGCGCCGATCGTTCCTCACGAATTCGTCAACTGAGCTCACCAGTTGGTCTGTAATGACAGACGGTCTCTCCGAACGCTCATCGTCGTGTGTGTTCCCCCTCCCCATGTTGAAGTTGCGACACCACCACCGAACAGACGACTCGTCCATTACATTGTCTCCATACACCTCCTTTAATTGGCGATGAATATCACATGGGCGAACGTTTCTTGCATTGAGGAATTTAATCACTGCCCTCACTTCACAACTGGCGGCGTTCTCAATTTTTTTAAACATTGTAAACAATCACAGAAACAACACAGGCAATGCTAGCGTCACGCAACTTGGCTCAGAGAAGGCAGACAAGCCACTGAAGCTATCTGACCTCGTCCAGCGGCTACTCGCGTCGTCAGCACTTCATGCGGCACGAACGGGTACTACTTTCCGGATGACCCTCGTATGTGCATAGTAAATAAATATATTAGAGAGAGATTAAGTAATATGCCGGTTAAGGTAGGTTTTTGCGTGGACACAACTACCATATAAATTTTTGTGACTCATAACGAAACGCAATCCAGCAGCCTACTCTGCATCAAGTCCTTCTTCATCTCTGGGTACTTTTTTCCTCCCTTCCAACATCCCTATCCTGTTCCTTCCCTTTCCTCGTTTGCCTAACATTCTCCCCTAAATTACAGTCTTCAACATCCCACTGCCGGTCAATATCCCCTTCATCCACTTTTCCTGCCTCCATAGGATTTCTCCCAACAAACCCCTCTCTTCGCCCACCATACCAAGTACTTCCTCATTTGTTTTCTTCTCTGTCCATTTCACCTTCTCCATTCTTCTCCACACCCACATTTCAAAAGCCTCCAATCTACGTCTATCCTCCTGCTTCAATGACCACGTTTCCGCACCGTACATAGGTACGCTCCATATCAAAGTTTTTACGAGTCTTTTCTTAACATCCTTACTCAACGTCCCCGTCATCAACTCCCTCCTCCTTGTGAAAGCCTCTTTGCCTAGCGCAATTCTTCTCCTTACGTCCCTACTACTTTGACCGTGTTGGTCCAAAACACTACCGAGATACGTAAACTGTTCTACCTGCTCTATTTTTTGCCCACCTATTTTAATGTTAAGCTTGGCCTTTTTCTTTCTAGAAAATCGCATAACGTTTGTTTTATTAACATTGATTCTCATCCCATACCTGTCGCACTGAATTTCCAATTCACTTAGCAATGCTTGCAGCCCCTTGGCTGACTGACAAACTAAAGCTTGGTCTTCAGCAAACCTAACTGATTTTACGGATTCCCCGCCCACTTTCATTCCTACCTCGAGTTCTTCCCATGCCTCTTTGATCATTTCCTCTGCGTACAGGTTGAACAGCAACGGGGATAATGGGCAACCCTGCCTTACACCCCTTCCTAACACTGCCCATCCTGACTCCCCGTTTCCCACCCGCACCTGAGCAGTCTGAGACATGTGCAGGTATCGGATTAGCCTCCTTTCCCTCCAATCTATTCCTATTTTCTGCAATATACTCATTAGTTATTCCCAATTCACTCTATCAAACGCTTTTTCGAAATCTACAAAACAGGCAAATAACTCCTGGTTGTGTTCTATATTCCTCTCGATTAATAATCTCATTACTGCAATGGCATCACGCGTACCTCTCCCCTTCCTAAACCCAAACTGATCATCCCCTAAGTAACCATTTGCCCTACTCTCTATCCTTTTGTTTATGATCCTGAGAACAACCTTAGCTGCGTGGGATATCAAACTAATTGTCCTATAGTCCTCACATGACGTGGCCTTTACCTTTTTCGGAATAGGAACTAAAACTGATCTCACAAAGTCTTCCGGCCAGATTCCCTCCTCATAAATACTACGGATCAGTCCATATAGCCTCTCCCTTCCACATTTTCCTAAGCATTTCAAAAGTTCCACGGGAATGTTATCTACCCCCACGGCCTTATTTAGTTTCATCTCCCTTAATGCCCTTTCTATCTCATTGTCTAGTATGCCTGGACCTAAGCTGTCTTCCTCTACGTCATTTTCTTTTTCAATGTCTAACTTTGTTGGTCTGAATTCTTTACTATACAGTTCTTCTATATACTCCTTCCATCTCTCTTGGATCTTTCCTGCGTCAACTATTACCTTACCCGCCTTATCTCTAACTGTTAGCATAGCTCTTCCTTTCTTACTTCCCGATAACGATTTAACTTTGCTGTACAGCGCACCGATTTCACCCTTCCTCTGCAGACTTTCCATATCCTCGCACTGCGTCTTCCACCATGCTTCTTTTGCTTTATTTGTTGCCCGCCTCAATTTATTGTTCAATTCTTTGTACTTCATTTTGCCTAATTCTGTATTTATATTCTTCCATTTTCGCCGCTCATCCATTTTTGTAATCATCTCATCCGTGATCCATGGTTTCCTAGTCCTTTTATCGTTAACGGTTCCAATAGTGTCTTTTGCGGCTTTAGACAACCCTTTCTTGATCATTTCCCATTTTTCTTCGATAGTACTAAGCCCTTTACCGTCCTCCATGATTTTCTCTACCGCCTGTTTGTATTCCTTCCTTTTCAACCCATTTAATGCTTCTACATTCCATTTGCTAACTCGCCGCCCCTGCCTTATCTTTTTGAAACGTACGCTACATTTCATAACCACTAAATTGTGGTCTGAGTCCGCATCCGCTCCCGGGAAGCTGTGGGAATATATCACACTGTTCCTAAACCTGTGTCTTACCAGGATATAGTCTAGCTGATATCTTCCTGAGTCACCTGGCATTTTCCATGTATACCTGCGTCTTTTGTGGTGTCTAAACCAAGTGTTGGTGATGAATAACCCCTGTCTTCTGCAGAACTCAACTGCTTTCTCCCCGCGGTCATTCCTTGTGCCTAAACCGTAGTCCCCCACCTCATCACCATCTCTTCCTTCGCCTACCGTCGCATTCCAATCCCCCATCACTATCAAATGTTTCCCTGCAGGAACACGCGATCATGTCCTCTAACTGATCGTATATCCTATCGACCTCTTCTTCCTTATGGTTGCTCGGTGGCATGTATACCTGAATAATAACTAAGTTCGTCGGTTCTGCTTTTATCTCCACTAGTAGTATTCTATCCGTTACCTGCTCTATGTTGACTACGCTTCTTCCTACCTCTTCATTTAATACTATGGCAACCCCTCGTTGGATCTCGTCCCCACCGCTGTATATTATTCTATACTTATCACTCCAGTAATCCCCGCTATCTTTCCATCTCACCTCGCATAGACCTAAAATATCTATATTTTCCCTTTCCATCTCTCGCTTAACATTCTCCAATTTCCCTGTCCTCATCATAGTCCTAACATTCCACGTTCCTATTCTAACTAATTTGGTCTTCTTCTCATGCGTCTTCTGTCCTGATGTTGCTGGTTTTCCCTTGCAAGGGTTTCATGGGATGACGACCGCGGAAGCCTTGCCTCCCCCGCTGCCGGGCACGACACACGGCCGATTGGGCCGAGCCCCGTGGTTGCCAGGACTCAAAATATCTCTATGGTCCATCATATTTTTCTTGGGAATGATAATTGAGGTGGTTTCCCGTTGCCTTCCTCAATAGTGTTTTTAACGTGACACCATCACTTTTATGTACATATATATATATATATATATATATATATATATATATATATATATATATATATATATATATACATCTATATATATATATGTATATATATATATGTATGTATATATATATTTATTTATATATATGTATGTATGTGTATGTATATATATATTTATATATATATATGTATGTATGTATATATATATATGTATGTATATATATATATATTTATTTATATATATGTATGTATGTGTATGTATATATATATTTATATATATATATGTATGTATGTATATATATATATGTATGTATATATATATTTATTTATATATATGTATGTATGTGTATGTATATATATATTTATATATATATATGTATGTATATATATATATATATATATATATATATATATATATATATAGAAAACTGCGCTTTATATAAAGGGCAGAGGAAGGGAAGTCGTCATCGGCCTGGTCGCTTCCCGTGGTTTGCGTCGTTGCCGGCTCGCCTCGCTTCTCGGTCGAACAATTTCTCTCCCATCAATAACTGAAGGGCAGTTTTGTTTATTCCACCGACCCATCTCCCACGCCTCATACCCCCCCACTGGTGAAATAACCGAGCCATCGTCTCCTTTCATTGTATCCTCATGTCTTCGTGTCTATGAGCTTTTCATCACATCATTTTGAGTGAGCCACAATTGTTCTCATTCTTCGAAAGTTTAGTGTTGATTTTCATCTGCATCATTTTTCTGAAAGTTCAATAGCCTTTGACTTTAGAATGTCCTAGAAGTCCATAGCCATAGCTAAAAGTAACTTATTGCTACTTATTTCAACTTATTATTTTCCACAGCCCAGATTATAGCATTCCATGTTCAAACTTGAAAATTACGTTGGAACGTTGAAATCTTCGTTGTGTAGGTAAAATATATTCACGGAAATTAATAGTACGTTTCTGTGTTCTGTTGGCTTAAAGTTCATGTGAGTGGTACATTTATTTTTCGGTGTTGTTGTTTACCTTCAGTATGTACTTTTATCGTCTTGGTTGGATGATTTATTACCATTCCAAGTAATTGAAGTAATTTGGGTGCTGATTCAATATATGAGTGGATATTACATGGTTTAACCAGCGAGAAAAGTTCGTAGTGACGGTCCTGATCCATAATCTATGTGGGATTCGATCCCGTTGCCTCGGATGACTGCGGACGTGTTGCACTCTGAATAATCGAGTCGAAAGTCCTTTTTTTTCATATGTCCCACGGGGCTGTGAGATCTGACGATTCAATTCATCCGTGGAATGTGATAGTTCATTATTGGAGTCAGTCATATCAGCACGATCGATGGGCATAATTTGCATAACCGGTTCCATCAAAAGGCGATTAATAGCGTTGGTACTTGTCATAAATGTGTGTATGCATTCGGGATATGCAGTAGGATATGCAGTTGACGAGATGACATTATCTACGTACGAAAAAACTGTTTTCAGGGTAGATTGAGATCGTATGTTGTCCGAAAAAAAAGTCATAAACGACGCTGGTTCTCTAATCCGATGCATTTAGTTGCTAATCAGTTACTATACTTTCTGCTTACTCAATTTCGGGCGGAACTTGAAAAAATCTGGTTTCTTATATGTTTTCGGTGCTCGGATTCTTATTTTCGCCTATTTCCTAACTGTCGTCAAGTCGTAGAAAACGGTTTGGACGCTAGCTTCGCTGTCTTTCCTTTTCTTCGGGATATTTTTAGATTTTAACGACATTCTTTGACATAAGCGTCAATGCCAATAATATTTCATGCTAACGAGGTACATTCATCGTCATTAATTCTCCAAGTGTCCGATGGCCATTATCGGGACTTCGTTATTTTTATGTTTAGTTTCGAAGTTGAAAATGGGATGTCTTACATACCCCATTCTAGTTACGCATTAGCTGCGAATCATTGCCGATGCTGATATCTTGCTTCATGGGGGGAAATAAATTAAGTCGTCGGTCCAATGTTTTTCGTGTCGGATTTTCAATCCAGTTTTCAACGGCATCGCAACTTTCCTTTCACTTCCCTTTCTCATTTCGGTGGTTGCCAAGATTCCGTGTGGAGCCTGATAATTCCCAGTCCGAAAAACTTCCGGTTTCACAATTCTGTAGCAATTTAAATTTTCGCATTTAAGCTATTTAATCTCATTTGAGCCAAATTATGGAATGGTGTGAGGAAAAAAGAATTTTTATGATTATGATACACCTTTTGAAAATTTGGCGTTATTACATGAACTGGTCGAAAGCGGATTTGATGCAAATTTTAAAGAGCAGTTAAATTTGTAAAAATATGTAAATAAGTCATACCTCTAAGGTTTATTGTAAGTTTCAAGTGCGCATTATGTCAAAGGTGAGCCTGACAGACCGAATAGATTTCTGGGTCGGAAAGTTTGTTTTTTATTAAAATTACACCCTCATTAGTTTCGAGATGATTCCTCTATTCACCATGGCTACCGCTCCTGAACCGAGGCCTCGGCTGACTGTGTTTGTTGTAAAAAGAATTTAGCAGGAGGCCTTGTTGACCCCGGTGGCGGCGGGGTAACGTCCTCGTCTTCCATTCCAAGGGTCGCGGGTTCGATTCCCGCCTGGGTGAGTGTCCCTCCATCTAGGGCTTGGGTGTTTGTAAATGTGATCATTGTTATCGTTGTTAACAGTTCGATGTAAAGGCCAAAATGCGCTGTTTTCGGACTAATTCTGAATAAATAAATAAATTTTAGAATATTTTCGCTGAGACTTCCCTGTGACTGATATTTTGATGGGGTGTGATGTTGGACAGTGCGTATTTAGGACGAGTTGTGAAGTTGGTCAGCGTGATTTTGGTCGGTATGCGATTGTGGGGAATGCGCGATTTAGGACCGGGTGTTATGTCGAACAGTTCGTGATTTTGGACATGTTCTATTGCCGGGCCACGTGTGGTACTGCTTTTGGCTTGGACATGTATGGTAATACTTGATATTTTCCTTGATTATCCATGTAGCAGTTTAGATTTGATTTTTTAAATGATTTTGTGAATGATTGATTTTTTTAATGCTCGCCTTTCTTATTATTCTGTGTAAAATCAATCATGATCCTAAAAACTTGTGTACCACCTGACAATGTATGTAAGCACTCATTTTAATGAATAATAATATTTGTGTAGTATTGGTTCATTCATAGCATGGGTGTGTGGACGAAATAATGCGTTCGATGTTTCTCTGTAATCAACCAAAAAACATGTGCTCTGAATTAAGAGATACGTAGGATTTCTGCGTCATTCTCCTGGAAATGTATTGCGCGTGGAAAATATTAAAATTCTCATTGTAGCGGTTGTTGAGTATCCTTGTTGCAACTGGAACAAGTGAAGAGGAACATATCTTCTATGCCTTCTAATAAAAACAGTCGTAAACATAGCATAATTACTGTAAGCTGCGTATAGATGGATGGAAACTAATGATAAACATTATAAAAAGTCGTCATATCCGTTCATGTTATTAGAAGTATAATGAACTTAAAGGTTTGAAAAGTTACCCTCGATTAAGTCGTAAAATACTTAGCTAAAGGTAGTTTGCAGCTAATAATTAGCATTCGTTAACCACAAGTATGTTATTGTTGCTTTATCTCGAAGAAGGAACGGTGCAATTAAAAGACAATCAAACACTGATCAACTGCTTGAAATAAAGTATTCCCTTCAGTCTGTGATTCTTGACTTGGATCCCTCACCTCGAATTTCCTTAGAAAATGCCTCATCAGTCAAGTTGACAAGCCATAAAATTTGGAAAGATGTTTATTGGTTTTCATTTTCAATGTCGTCTTCACCTAATTTTGTGTTAAAAAAATAGAAAGTGGCTTTTTAAATCCCTATATTATGATGGCGTTTTGAATCGGAATTTCGAGGGATTCAAGGTACGCCAAAAACGAAAGTATTTTTATAAACGATTCACGATCTCCACTTCAACGTTTCGATAGGAAATTGACTCTCGGAAATATCTGCTGAACGAATATTTTTGCATAATAGGTTAAACAGGCGCAGCAACAGGTTGTCTTCGTCTATTAATCATGGCGTGGGATGCGTGCTGAACTCGCCCCGAAATGAATTCAAAGGAAATCCAACCGCGCAGAGGCGGATGGATATTTTTTTTGTAATATTCGATGGCGTCCTAAACTCAACCATCGAATTCTTTTATCGCTTTGAAAAATGCGATCGTGAAATTTCCGTCAGTGTTTCCATCGTTTGGCACGCTCTTCATTGAATTTCATTTTGTCTTGAAGTAAACATTTAATCAATATGCATGGATTGAATTGTGTATGGTTACATTGGCGAAATTTAAAAAAATGATCGATATTTAGATCGTGGATTCTTTATACTCCGCAAAAACGAGGTTTTAGATGCGAATCTCCGCCCTGGGGTGTGGCAAGGCAATGACACGAGTCATGACTAAATAAATAGGCAGGCGAGGACTTGGCGAAGACCGGGGCCGGCCGGTGGGGGCGGGGGGTACCGTCCTCGTGCTTCTATTGTCATATCATTGATAAAAGTCCGATGTAAAGGCCAAATTTCTGTTTTCGGAATAATGTGAAATAAGTAAATGAAGAAGCATCTTTGGGAAAATTGGTGCTGTGAAACTTGCCAGAGGGGGAAACTGCTTAAGTTGGGCTCCTGTCGGTGACGGAATTTGAATGAGGAGAAACTCCTTCAAAGTCGTAAGGTTCAATCGGGGATCGAATTGGTGAGGTGGCTTGTGTACTGACTTCTCGCCATGAGGCCCCTCCCGTTGGTGGCTGGATTTTGCAGTGGTATTCCGATCCTTCCCTCCCCATGGACTACAGCCTTGATGTGGAGGGAGGGCTTTTGCTTTTGATGACCCCTAAAGCTGTGCTGGTGGGAACAATGATAATCCCACCTAGTAGGGTCACCCATGCCGAATAGGTCGAAGGTTAGGAGCCAGACGAAAGGTAGTCCACGCAGCGTCCGTTCCTCAGTGAGGCGCCTAATCCCAGTGGGGTGGCCATTGAGTGATGGTGTCACGTTAAAAACACTTTTGAGGGACGCAGCGGGAATCCACCTTAACCCCTCATGCAGGAATAGGTTTTTAAATGCTTGGGCCCCACTCGCGGTATTAAATTTTTCTCAAATCTCTACCTGTTGCAGCAATGGGGAAAATAATTTATATCTTTTAAATACTTATTCTAAAATTAAAAAAATTACCTTATGTTGAATTGCTTATTCTATTCAGTAAAAATTTAACCATAGTATATTTTATATTTTCACTTATTTCTTCACTTTTAAATTTCAATCCTCCGTTCTTAAAGTTTTAATGTGATATAAATGGAAGAAATCCTCTAAACATAGGCCTGCATTGCAGTCGGGGCACCAGTACACTATCCCTCCTTTTACCTAGTGCAGAGCACACCTGACATCCTCTTGTGGCCTGGACTTCTTCCCGGTCGGTCGCATCTTTTCAGCGAAGTGCCTCTCAACCAAAATTCCTCACTTGAACTTGCGCTATCACATCCAATACTTACTTCTCTTTCTCCGTCAAGGTGTTCAATTACATTCTCTATGTTATCTTCACTCAAAAAAGCTTATCCCTCTTGGAATCCATTTCGGGGGTTATATACAAGGCCTCTTTGCTTCTCTTTCTCAAGAAAAAAAATAACAACTGGGACTATAGACGGTGGTGAGGCCATTTGGCCTCGTAACTGTTGTGACAGAAGAAAGGAAAGAATTATACACGAATGGTTCCAGAGAATTTAGATAGGGAGATCATACCAAGCAATAAAGACAAAGAGAACCTCAGGACAAAGCGTAAACGCAAAGAACTAGCTTATCTCATAAGAATGGACTTACTCGATTAATCTTCCTTTTAGAGTGGCTTTTCTTGTAGTCAAAACAGAATTATTAGGAAGAATCATTATTTAAGAGGCAACCATAGATGTTAACAAAATTCGATGGCCCTGCCAGCAAAAATTGAAAACCTAGGGAGCGGAGCCACGTAGAGCGTACGTCTATCCGCGGATAAGGCCTGCCGACTATAACGTATCACATACTGAGAATCGCGCTGAGGGGTTAATAACTTATCCCTAGAATGGAATGATGGACATTATAGAAAAAACGAGTCCTGGCAAGTACGGCACTCGGCCCCAATCGGCCGAAATCCTTGTAAGAACCCTTTTTTTGCGGAATGAAGTTTTTAAAGAAAAATTGTGTAACTATCATGAATATTATCCTACCTTTTGTTTTATTTCATAAAAAGTGTCCTATTCTAATTTTAACCTGTGCTAGGTGATTAAGTTAAGAATCCTGGAGAGATAATGTGGACCCCTGCGATTCCGCCTTGTACTCGGTTGATTATGTTATTGTTCTTGTAGTGCTCTTGTTTTTGTTTATCGTGAAAAGTGCGTTGAAATACATTTCTCTGAATTCAAAATATCGATAATAGATATATCTATTTAATTTCAACTCTCTAGTTCCACTTGCCGATGCAGTGCCAGTATTGTGACTTGGATTATTTCAGGGACGCCATACATTACCTGTATGTAAAACCGCACGACCGAAAAATCGGTAATAATTGTATCGCACATACGCGTGTTACATGAAATGAGTGCATTTCATGTAACACGCGTAGTCAAAATTTTGATTAATTTTTATTATAATTTTTAATTTTATTTTATTACTTATTATTGGTGTGTCCCTGGCGCAGAGGGAAACCTCTCGAAAGCCCTGATAGAGTTTGAGTGCTTGAGAATAGCAAGGATCAATGCTGTATAGTACATCCAAGCTAGAGTACGTGATTTATTTGCATTTTTTCCATTTCATTGTTCTAACCGTTTGCGTTATCTATTTATTGCTATTATTTTTAGTATTTTTATTATATTTATTTTATTATTATTTTTATTTTCGGTTATTGTTTATAATTTTTACTGATTTACTGAATCTATCTTATCTAATTTCCCTCATCCATCCTTTGCCCATTTATAAGAGCTGGGGTTGACTCTTCCCATTGTATTCATTAGGCCGTAATTACTGTTCGCTTTATACAAAGCAAAATACGTGTTGTGGGATGGGTGAGGGAAATTAGAGAAGATAGATGCAGTAAATCAATAAAAATTATAGAAAATAACCGAAAATAAAAATAATAATCAATTAAATATAATAAAAATGCTAAAAATAATTGAAAAAAATAGATAACGCAAACGGTTAGAACAATGAAATGGAAAAAATGCAAATAAATCACGTACTCTCTAGCTTGGATGTACTATACAGCATTGATCCTTGCTAGTCTTAAGCACTCAAACTCTATCAGGGCTTTCGAGAGGTTTCCCTCGGCGCCAGGGACACACCAATCACACGTAATAAAATAAAATTAAAAATTATAATAAAAATAAATCAAAATTTTTATTCCCATCCTTTGCCCATTTATAAGAGTACGGCTGGGGTTGACCCTTCCCATTGTATTTTCCTTCGTTTCAAATCAAAATGTGCGAACTGTCTGCTAGTGTCGTTGAGGAATACTCGTGTGCGTTCGTTGCCCGCGGTCTCTTTAGTGCGACGCTCCGTTGAGCTGTTAAATTGCCGGAAGGGAGGGAACAAACGACGGCATGCTCGTCCGGCTAGCCGAAATACTCACCTCCTCCGTGGTGCTCGGCATTAACTGGCGCATTTGCATATCGCCCTGTAGGCCCGGACGTTGCCTCCGTCCCGTCAGGTCATTAATGGTTTTCTTGAGCCGATTAGTGGTGCCCCTCCAGTATGGTTTGTTTACGGTGCGAGGCACACTTAATAACCCGGATGTTCGGTGCGGGACAACCGCAGGCCAACGCAACGCAAAACGCGACCCCGCTGCAAGCTCTCGACTAATATAAAAGGGCCGAATTATGAAGGTGCGTGAAGATTGTCTCCATTAGTGTCACCAAATTTTGATCCTAAGCATCATTTTTCCAGATTTTCGTTTTTAATCGGAAGCCTTAAATATGAGCATGTGTGAAACCATTGAGTATGATTTAACCGTGCGATTTAGATGCAAGCCAGTCGTCTCGTTACTCAACAGAAGGTAATTTGGAAATATTTTTCTTTTATTCCCATTGGACCCTGTTTTTCCTTTCATCTCATCTCCTTAATTCAAATTTTTGCTGAGGGGTGTCAACGATATCAGTTACCATATGCGGTCGTGATGGATTTATGAGCATCAACGGCCCGAGCATAGTCCTGATATAATTAATAACTTAATTTCATGCATACCGCAGGATCGTTTACGCATGGGGTAAGTATATTCAGGAGAGGAGGATGTTTGCCGCCCCTTGTGCCGTCCCACAAGAAATCCTCACCTCATTGTTGCAGGGTGGTTCTATTTCTCACTCAGAAAACGGGATGGGGTTAAAAAGAGAGACGGCGAGAATCGAGGTGAGGGGAGGAAGCAGGAATACATCCACCCCCGCCTCATTTAATAAGAGGGATTACGGTCGCACCCTGGAACGCCCGTTGAAAGTGCCGCTGTGTCCTAATGAGATGACAGATGGCCTGCGGTAATAACGAGGCAGATATTACCTCGGTATGTGGAGAGAGTATCACATTAATCCCCTACGTAAACCCCAAGACCCGAATCTCAAAGCCGGCCATGTTTCAGGATTTACGACGTTAATGGTGTTTTTGTAACATCATTTAATGTACTTGGGTGAGATTTAAAAATTATTCAGGTGATTTTGCGAACGCTGTTGTCCTTGTGAGCCGTTTTCGACAGATGCATAGAAATGAAAGCGTAGCATCAGTTCAAGATAGGTGAGGAAAAGAGTTCACTTCGAAGTATATCCAAACGCGGGTTCAATTTCATAGTCAGTGTGGAATAGCAGTTATTTTCTCCCGCTTGTCCACCGTGGTTTGGTGGTCAGAGAATAACATAAATTGGCTTTAGTCGGGGGTGTCCTAGAGGCATCACGGGGATTTGAACATGGGGCACGCCGGTCCCGGGTTCCTCTTGCCGAGCACTCTACCAACTGGCCTACCACGCCGACTCGATTGTCTGTTCGTCATTCATTGCCCTTACTTACAGCACTTTCAGCAGCACGAGCTAACAGCGTTTTTTTTAAAATATTTTTGCGTGTAAATAGCTTCTTGCGCTAATATAACTTACCTCGAATGCATATGCGAACTAGCGGCTGTGTAGGTGTAAATGTAACGATTTTGCCTAAATGGCTACGTAGGTGTAGAACAGTGTTCACTTGAAGATATGCCGCAATGGTCACTATTAAGAATGTGATAAATTATCGGTCGTTTGACTCTTTGATTACTGGTGATTATCGAACCCGTGATACACTGATTTTTGCATGTGCAATTAGCTAATGGCTATAAAAGCCATTGTAATCCATAATGTTCCAGAACGAAGGAAGCAGTCAGCATTCGTGGATTTCACAGTTGCAGGATGATTGAACGTTTTACATCTACATCTACACAGTGAAAGCCGCCGCAATATCGTGTGGCGGGGGTTGGTAGGGCATCAGCCACATATTCATTATTAGTAATTTAATAGATGAATCATTATAAGGAAACTGAAAGAAACTTGTAAGTGGAAAGTTACGCTTATTTTATTCATGAAAGTGAAATTTTATTCCCAGAGAAAGTATTTTTAATGTCTTAGCTGCCACAACAAATAGATTTGATGACAATTAATTCGTGTAAATTGTAAGTATATCATATTCCGACACTGAACGAAGGTAAAGGCGAGGTATTTATATTGTGATAAGAGTGTTTTAGACACTTACCGCGGTGTATACGTTTGCGCTTCGAGGTCACATTCAATAAACACCTCATTATCGATGGACAATCTGGTGTAAGCCTCAACCCTGAAATTGCATTCGAATTTCGAAATTGGCAAATGGGTGCACAATTTTGAAATCTATTGATAATTAGCGAATGTAAAGGAAACGGAGGATTTTATTTTTCTTTCAGGTGCAATGGACATATTTCTCAAAATCGCGATAAAATATGAAAACTCTTTGATCACCACTCAGCAAAAATCTACCGCGTCCTCAGTTGTTTTACGGATGTATTTTGTGTTCTGCTAAAATATCTACAATTTCATGTTATTAGCGTTGAGTACCTTTGTTGGTACCCAAAAGGGCAAGCAATTTTAAACAGTTTGATGATTGTTTTATTGAAAGACTTATTTAAACTCGGACGAGAAACCGACGCGTTCGCCATTCTATTGAGGCCCGATCATGAAAACGCGGGAACTTTTACGTACATTAGGAACTTACTCCCGTCTTTGTTAGACGTCGCCTGGGACGTGGCCATGAAATCGTTGTTCGATCGCCGTTTATGCATCTCGACGGATATTCTGGTCAGAGGCGAAACACCGGTGTTCAAAAATTTACGACGTGGTTAGCTCTATGATTTCATGTAATGACGCTGCTTATGTGTGTGGCTAATGATTTAAATTTGCACTGCAATTGTAGCCCAACTGACTTAGTTCTTGATACCTGTCTGGCTTCTTCTTTTCTCAACAAACCAGAGGACCAGCAATTACTCCCGTTACAAAGCCAGTCAACTGTCGTATATCCACCTCCTGCCTTGATTTCATCAATAAACTCTTTAGTTATTATGTTATAATTGTCATTAACTCTTCTCTTGATCTTTCTGTAATGTTAATTCGCTCCATCGTTCCCTCGAGTGAGGTGGTGAACCATTGTCAGTGTCGAAGTGGATAACTAACGTATTCATTTGGGTTCATACAGCCTGGCGGTTTGCCAATAGCTCTATAAATACTAGGCTCGGCCGCTTTGAGGAAATGCTCTGATTAAATTGACGATATCCGCTAAGACCTTTTTCTTAGCTCTAGGATTGGACGAATCTAGACTGCATTAATGGAAATATTTCGATTATATTCTCTCCTTTCGTATTAGGTTTACCACGTCTGTCTCTCTTTCCGTTTCAAATGTTTATCGAATGCAATTTGGGAGGAGAATGAGAAAAAGAATCCTGTAGCCAAGCATCCAATAATCTAGCGCATATAATTATTTGGGAGAATGCGGCAGATCTTTCCATCTCTCATGGGTTACCTAGAGAGGTTCACTTTCCCTCCCGAACTCCTTCCAAACTCCTCCCTAACTCCTTTCTGCATTTCCATTTTGACATCTGCGTTTTTGCTATGAAGTGCAAAACCCTGAGAAGCGCGAATTCTTGTTTACATGGCACGCACCTTGGAGCCGTGAGGGTACTTACATCCAATAATAGAGCGAGTTTATATATCACAATCAAATAAACAATTTGATCGTACCTGAAAGAAATTGCAGCCATGAATGTGTACTCCATGTGTAAACGATTCCGCTCTAACCCACAACATACAAGGAGCTCTGAGAAACGGTTTTGCATTGCCCCTGACCACTTTTAAGTGTACAAATTTGAAAAAAATGGTAAAATTTTAGTGATGGAGGGAAAAACGTCATGGTTCATAGCATGGTAGGAGAATAAAATTCATTGCATGTGATCAGTCTCCCAATTCGAAAACCGAATGACTACAGCTCTCCGTTATTTCCAACCCAATGCTATTTTTTATTTGTTCCCATTGCTCTTCCTTCGTTCATCAATCTTTCTCGTACTCCTATACTTTTGCTATATTCATAACAAAACTATTTCATCTCAAATTCTTAAGATGGAGGCAAACTCTCTGCTTCTTCTTATCCGCGAATTTTTATGTGACTTTTTCACTCGATCACTCTTGTTTTCTTCCTGTTCTCTTGCTATATAAAAGAGCTGTTTCACATTTATTCACCTTCCACCTCCGGCAGCATTAATCGAAGTCTCGTCTTCTTGTTTACTCCGCTTTTCCTGTCGTCCATGTGAACGATCTGTTGAGTGCCCTCCCTCACACAAACTTGTTTTACTTTTTTCTCGTCTGTTTTTGGAGTTTTTATAAAGATTGTGGTTGTCTTTTCATGTGAAGAAGGCTCTCCGCCTGAACTATGCTGCGCTAGATGCTCCTCAAACCTCTCTCATTCCGTTTCATGCTGCCTCTGACGTGTGTAGAAGATTCTGCTGGATCTAATTTTTTCCCTTGTGGCTCGAAGTTTTCGTTCAGCTCCTCCCTTTCTATCTATTTTTTTGCTTCATATTGATCTTCATTAGAGGGGAGGAAGGAAGTACACAGAGATTAAGAGGGACTTGTTGTAGAGTACAGTGTGCGTTCCAAAAGTAATGCAATCGAATTTCCCGCTCCGCTCCTATTGGTCGGAGTGGAATCGAAGCCCTTGGAGTAGGCGAGGGGGACGCCAAGCTTTGCCGCGAAACCGGACTCGGTGCTCTCCAAGCTGTGGAAGCGGCAGGACGTCAGTTATTATTAACCTCTGCTTGCCCACCTTGTCACGAAAGACCAAATGAGCGAAAATTTCGAGTGAATTTTTGCTATGTACTGAAGATGAGTCTGATTATTTGGACAACGTCATCATAGGTGATGAAACCTCGGTTTGTGAATACGACCCGGAAACAAAACGCCGAAGCTTTGAGTGGAGCGCCGACCAGTCCCTCAAGGCCAAAAAGGCAAGGATGATCAAATAAAAAGTGACAACGTTGCTCGTTGTCTTTTTAGACAGTATAGGAGTGGTCCATAAGGAGTTTGTCCCTCAAGGGCTGACAGTTAACGCTGCCTACTACGTGGATGTGCTGGAAAGACTCCGAAAAAGGGTAATCAGGACGAGAAAAGGCATCTTCGCTACCTGGCAACTCCATCACGACAACACGCCTTGCCACAATGCACTAAGACGTCGCCCCAGCAGAATTCTTTTTGTTCCCTCGGATTAAGACGGCCGTGAAAGGAACCCGGTTTTTCGTCCATAGAAAAGATACAATCGGCCGTGACGAAGACCTTTCAAGAGGTCCCCGAAGACGCCTTCCGGGGCGCATTCCGGTCAGGGCAGAGTTGCTGCATAAATGTGTAGAGGCCCAAGGACAGTAATTTGAAGAATTTTAAGTGTTTGTGCTAATCTGTTTAATAGAGTATATAAAAAATATAATTCCATAACTTTTGGAACCCACCCTGTAGGATGCTGTATTGTGTTGTTATGAGATATTTTTTTGATAGATGTATCCATCCAAAACCTACCTCAACCGGTAGATTACCTAATAAATAAAATGAAATAATTGATCTTCACGCTATATTTTCGAAGTGCTTAAGTCATTGCATTCAAGGTAGCTAGTATTTTCAATACTCTGTTATACCCGCGATGTTATTTGCCAAACGGATTACGTTAGGACTGTTGCTAGCTACAAATAGTACGTCATCGTTCCTCTGTACATATGGCGCGTTATATTGTTTATAAAAGAGCGTAAAGAGTGTTTCTTTTACAAGTTTTGCTATTTACTCAGCTGAATTTCCGCCGTTTCTGCTTCCCCGCGAACAACCCAGCCTAATGGTGCTATGTGCGCCAATCTACATCCTGCAACCCGCTGCTAGGGTGTGTGACAGGGATGATTGCAGACAATGTACCATTAGCACCAAGTTATTATTATGTTACTAAAATATCAAAGCCTAAAAGATAAGTTTTATAGTTCAAACGATGGAAGTATTCTGTACAAATGGCTTTGAATGCACTAAAATATCTAAATGTAAGTTTTAGGGTACTTCTCTGCACATGTGAGTCAAACTGCAAGTAATGATTTCAATGCAGTAAGAGTTATATAGAAAAATGGCTGCCTAGTATGTGTAAATTTTTACCTGAACGGTTTCTCAGTTGATTATAATGCTCCCTGATGGCACTTAAAAACTGATGGTTCTACAGTTGATCTCTTGAGTTAACAGTAGACGGCCCAGCAACAACCTCGATGTCTCACCAACTACAAGACTTACACTTTCGAATATTGTGCCTGATATCCCGAACATTTGTAACTGAAGGAGCCAACGCCTTCGCAGTCGAAAGAAATTTGTTTTATTTTATGTTTTTCGTGTAAAATTTAAATATTTTTGCCGAATAAAATTTCCAAATTTTACTAAAGAAATATTATTTTAATGCTAAACGAATAATTTATTTTTTTCGCCTTTTTTGATGTTATTGATTATGTGTTTTCACGCACCCTACAAAATAAATAAGGCGTTCCGTAAAAGTTTTTGAACTAAGAAGTGATAGCAGGAAAAGTTAGGGAATCCTGCTCTACGAGGGCGGTTCAATACGTACCCGTGTTAGAAATGAAGAAACCATTTTTTCAAAAACATTCTTTTATTTTTCAATATAGCCCTCATATAGACAGGTATACTTCTCCCAACGTTCCGGCCATTTTTTTTAACCCCTCCAAAAATAGGATTTGTCGAACTCTCCAAAATACGCCTCTGGGTCGGCGATAACTTCCTCGTTTGAGGTAATTTTTTTCCCGCGAGCCATCTCTTCATGTTAGGGAATAAGAAACAGTCGCAGGGAGACATATCGGGTGAATACGGGGGGTGCGGCAGCAATTCATAACGTAGTTCATGCAGTTTGGCGCCGACAACTCCGGATGAACTTGTCCACCGTGAGCAATCGCGGCGGGGATCGAGATGGTGCGGGGGCTAACGTACTGGCTTCCCACCCTGAGGGCGCGGGTTCAAATCCCGGCGGTGTTGAATATTTTTCAGAGGTATCTCGATCCCTACTTGAGGTGCTTTGTGGAGGGCACTTTGAGGGAGTACGCCGTCCGTCGGATGGGACGTTAAACTGCGGACCCCTTGGCGCCTTTCGTAAAGAGTAGGCTAATGCCGACGCCGGGTTTCTCTCCACCCTTCATCCTTTCCTGTCCATCCCCTATGGCGCAAATGACCTTAGCTGTCGGTCGCCTCCCCTCAAAACTACTACTACTGCAATCGCGGCACCCATCGGGCCGACAATTTTTTCATCGCCAACTTATCATGTAAAATATTAATTGCCTTTCCGGGCGACACACCCACGGCCTTTGCTACTTGGCGCACTTTCGTTCGTCGATCAGCGAGAATCATGGCGTGGACTTTTTGAATGATTTCCTCGGTAACCACGTCTGCCGTGCGTCCTGGTCGCTCCTCATCAAAAACAGATGTTCGCCCACGTTTAAATTCGTTGTACCAATATCTAACTGTGGTCATAGATGGCGAAGTGTCCCCATAAACAGCATCCAACTTTGCTTTTATCTCCTCGCATTTCTTCCCATCCAAAAACAAAAAGCGAATTACCGAACGATACTGCTCTTTTCCCATCTTAGCGAAAATCACGAAACACGTCTGACTCGAATTGCTACCAAATCCAAACTAACCGTTAAATCAGTCTGAAATTTGTGTCTCTGTCGTTTGATAGATGGCAGCACACGATGATCACATAAACTTCCCTCAGGAACGCCCTTTGTCGTCAAACACGGGTACATATTGAACCGCCCTCGAATATACGATATGTTCTTACATCGTGTCCTGTTCCCTGTTTTTCTTCGATTATTATTTTTCCCGTTGTTTTTAATGATACAATAAGAATTTTCTCCTTAAACTCCCGAAAGTTTCTATACCCTTTCTAAACCCAAACCTTGTCATGTAGGACATCTCTTGTATCCCATCTGGTCTCATAAAATGGATATCCTGTCATTAAATGCTGCTTCACGCCGGGGCTTCTTGAGGAAAAGCCGAATGTATCCTTAAACGCGTGTCTCAAGATGTACAAAGTTGGTTTAAAATGTATCGGGAAAAGTTTCGGAAAAATAGATTTATTTCAGATATATGCTGCAATCCCTCAAAATTATTGGAAGTGCATCCAATTAACGTTGACTTAATTTTGCCAGCGGCTTTTCCACAACTCGAAGGCTCCGTGTTAGGCGGATTCTGGAAGGTCCTTAAGGCTACGCGTGCAAGCTTATTTGGCGGCACTTAGGACCCCATGGTGGTGTCCTTTGGAGGAGGATTTCATTTCGGGAATAATAAATAGTCTGCTGGTTCCAATTCGGAATTTTAAGTGGGTTGGGGAATCATTGCGATGCCGTTGCAGAAGGTCTTTGCAAGCTAACACTCGACTCTGATTTTGGTCGTCCGTCAAGACCTTCAAGACGAGTGTAGCGCAGATCTTTCGCATCGCCAATGATAATGGTGTGCACTGTCCTCTTATCAATGCCAATACGATCGTGCGCAAACATAATTGATGGCCAGAATTCGGCTCTTCACGCACACGGTGCACGTTGTCGACGGTTCTCGACGTCGGCGGCCGTCCAGCGTGGGGCTCGTCCTCCACGCTCCCTCGGCCAACTTTGAATAGCTTGTGCCACTTAAAAACTGCAGTTTGGGACATGGTTTCATTCTTGGATACTTGGCGAATCATGTCCAACCCGGCATGTTGGATTTCTCTCCGTACCCGGACTTCCCCAGCCCAACACAAAATTTGATGGCGTACTGTTCAATCGTTCAATTGTGTGCTTTCATCGAGTCACTCGACAGGGGTCCACTGCAAACATTATCTAGGTTGAACGAACTCTCGCAGGCGATTGGCGCATGTTGAAGGTCAGACCCCCCACCACCGAGCCTGTGCGGTGCGAGCGGATAGTCTGCGCACTCACGTCCGGAAAACGTTTTCCCGTTACTATTTATCCATACCATGTCTTATGCACCTGATAACAGATTAAGATATCACCTATAGCTCAAACGATTGACGTTGACACTACTGCGCTGCTCAATGTGAACAATCACTTTTTGTGCTGTGTTCCTTGGCTGTCAGTCGATGAACAATAAAATATTTGCTTATGATACTCGATAAAAATGTTAACCTCCCTTTTTTATTAAATATATATGTATTGTGTTGGTAGGGTGGTATTTGTCTATTGTTTTTTCACAAAACTGAGCGTCTAATTGATGTTTCCTTTTCATAATCCCTCGTAAAACAAAAAATATTTCCACTGCGAAGTCCGTTCTTCAAATTTTTAATTGAAGAAAATCGTCGCGATGCAAAATTGTCTTGCATACATATTCAAGGTCATTTACCTGTTGTTTCGAACAAAATTGAAAAAAAAAATAATTTTGTTTCAAAAAATTACCGTTCTTCATTCCGAAAGCGCACCGAACACGAATTATTATTGTTTGGATGTATTAAGTGAAATGTGCTGTGCTAGAGGTCATTATCCGCATATGATTCAAATGACTTTTCGCGTAAAACGCAGACCTGGCTTTTTATCGTATTTTTTTTGGGAAACGTGTCCGGAATTCTTTAATTTGTATTAAAATTCACGTCTCGCTTCGCGAGTTGGTAGCGGATGCGGTATCCACCACGTAATAGTATTTAATCATATAAATTTTACCACTTAGACCCTAAAACTGGTTATCGGTCCAAATGATCGGGAATCCTGAGGTCGGGTATTAAAATAAATCAATTATTTTAAAAAATAAATAAAAAGTAGACTTGGCGACGATAAATTTTATGCAGATGGTAAAAATGAGGTATGATGGGTTTTTGATAACTTTTTAGTCATCACATAGGACGACGCTAGATTCCTCTCAACTATTGGCAACCGCTCAATCCGTATGTCAGCACAAAGATTGTAATTAAATTTCTGCACTCCCTCGTTTTCACTTGCTGCCTTCTTCCACCTTGTTTCCATCGTCCTAAACTTGCATTAATCATCTCTGGCCTCTTCATACTAATGCAACAATTTCAGCGTGTGAAAATCATTCGCCTTGACCGGGATTCGAACCCGGATCCCTCAGTGTTCGGTCGAGTGCTTTAGCTAGTTAGGCTATCGAGGCGTCCTTTTAAATTCTGAAATTTTGGATCGGAAAGTTTGGTTCATCCGGGTTCGAATCCCAGTCAAGGTGAATGATTTTTACACTTTGAAATTGTTGCATTTAAATGGACATTAGCGGATGACTCCGTTAAAAGTTACTGTTGCGGCATCTCCCGCAGTTTCTCTTGGAACTCTTTATACTCCTCTGTATACCCCTATTTATCGTTTTTTTATTACTTTTCGAAATAATCCTCTTTGTCCTGTACCTCTGGGTATACTTTGTTTTGTTTTCGCTTTTTGTTCACTACGAAGCTTGAGTTTTTGGCCATCTTTTCTATTGATCTTCATAAGACACCATGAAATATTTCTTGATCCTTCTCTGAAGCTTTGTTTAGTGATATTTTATTTCTAATTGGAAGCTTGGTCATGGGTTTTCGTAAGGTGTTCGTGTTATCTTTATTGAAGCAGCGGTGACAGCTGGGTATTTTGATGTCGATCCGCGTAGTGTGGAGAATCTGGTTTACTATCGATAATAATAATCATCCATCAATCTCATCTATATAATATCCCGCAAGCCACCGCAAGGGCTAGTGGCGGGAGGTGTTAGGTCACCACCCTTAAAAAGAGAACAAAACCACTTGTAAAATCAATACATCTAGTAAAAACCAACACCCACAGAGGCGTATAAATTCATGCGTAAACCTTGTCAGCCCACGCGTACATATGCAAATGCATATACCATCAACCAACATGCGCATACAAATTTAGTAAAAATCTATCCAATTACGCGAAAATTAGAATTGAAAAGCAAGCAGGGGAAACTCGTCTATAACATGGACATGCAACTCATAACCTCCGCCCCCAAAGTTGGAAACTGTTAGTTGTATCTTCCTCCTTCAAGTACCATGCTTTCACACCGAGTATAACTTCGCTTCATTTCAAGGTTTTGACGAGCCTTTTCTTGGGATCCTTTCTCAAAGTCCCCGTCATCAAGTCTCTCCTCCCCATGAGGAGAATAGCGTTAGGCAGAGAAGATTTCACGAGATGTGTGTGTGAGTATGTACACTAGGTGATATTTCACCGGCAGGTGGTCTATCCCTCATCTTAGATTTCTCTGAGCTTATGTTTTGGAGCAATGTGACCACCAGCGTTGGGATTCAAAACCCAATTTGTTAACTCTTAGTACGCATGGTATGATTTTTCCGCGATAATCTTTTTTCGACCGTCTCGATACGATGCCCATCACAACATGATTCCTCACACTATCACGAATCTTGGTTTGAAGGAATCCCGCGCCAGATGCGATGAGTCTATTACGGTTGAATTTGATGCATGCAATATGATGGCGAGGTGGCAGGAGAAGGGGATGCATTTGGCGTTTCGATTGGTGATGTTGAAGACTGATGGTGAGCGGAGAATGAGGGGTGAGAGCGGATGGGGGAATGGGAGGCAGGCAGTTGGACGGATTGAAGGACGGTTAGCGCTGGAATTGAAGGTTTTTTGCTGTAGAGAGTGAGGCGTTACGTTGTGTCGAACTAGGCGAGGCTTAGTACCGGTCGTTAGTTTGCGTCCAAAACCTACCTTAGCCTTTAGACCGCTGTTAGTAACGTCTAATGATAGTGGCATATTTACGTCAAGTAGACGACTCAGTTTGCTAAACATTTTTAATGTGCCTGTTCTACAGTGGCTCGACCACAGTTTTGGGTATAACTCTCGAGGACGTGGTGAGTAAATGGTCACCGGCGTACATTATTGTCCTTTCCCTCGCATTCGTGCCTTTCACTTGCCCCTTCCTTGCATTCTCCGAGAAGTGTCCACCGGGCGCTCTTCTTACTTCCTCCGTTCCCTTTCTCTCTTTCAGCGACCTCCTCACCTTTCAAGCACTTCAGTTCCCTCCCTTTCCCTCCTCTCGCACCAGAGGGGAGAGAGCGGGTATACCCAATCCATCTCCAACCATACTCTCTCTCGCCCTCCCTCCCCGCCGAAAATTCTCATTCGTCCACCCCACGCGCTCCCGACCCCCTCCTCTCCCTCTTCAAGACCCACCCAGGTATGTGCGACCCTGGTTTTCCTTTCGTCCCGGGATCCATAGTAATCCCGGTCCCACACCTCACCTTGAGGTGGTCGCACACTCGTATATAACTTCCCCTTTCCTCCGGTCCCTTCCTCCCCCTATTTCCCCAACCCTCCTCTTAGGGGCCCCTTCCTTCTCTCCCCCCCCCTCGCCCCTCCTCCGTCGAAAAGATTCACGGCTCGATATCCCGTTGGATAGGCCCTCGAGTGCACTCTGGGATGCGGGGCGCAGAGGCGGGTTACACACCCGCCGCCGCCGCCGAACCACAGCACTGTGGTCTGCTTGGAGGTTTGTCCGTGGGGGTCAGCATCTGCATGATACCCCTGTAGGCCACCACCAGGATGTGTGGCAGGGAAGATACTTCCTTCTTCGAGGCGTGCCTGTCCGTATAGGTAGACAATTGGAAAGTACTGGAGAGGTTATTGAATTCAAAGAATGAATAACGGAAATTTATAGCAATGCAGTACATATTTTCGTTGTAATTAGAGCTGTACTCATGCGAAACCAGTCTCCGTGGTGCTTCCAATATATCAATGACAAAAATAGTTGCATTCTACATCTACGTCTACTTAATACCCCGCAAGCCGCCGCAAGGGCGTGTGGCGGGGGGTGTTAGGACACCACCCGTAATTTAGAAAAGAAAAAGAAAAAAAAAACCGCATGCAATAACCACAAAATCATATATCCACAAAAAAAACATGGCATACATTCATGCATGAACACTTACACCCCACACACATGCAAAAACTCAATCTACATCTTACATACACATGCACCTGAAAGTATACCTAACAGCTTTGCAGTGTTTAACTTTGCTCCGACTTGTAAATTCAATGTTTTCGATATTTCTGAAGTGACTTCGGTTTCTTACTATTAAGATTTCTGATTGTTCGGGGAAAGAATGAGTATTTGTACCTATCTGTCCTGGAATCTATCTCCCTTAGTTTATCTTTGTGGTCTGATCTACCTAAGTAGTGTGGGGCCATTATAATTCCTTCATTGTGAAATGGAAATACATATGCTATCAACTAAAATACACAAGAACCTACGAATAGACCTTATGTCTACGCAGCGTTTAATCTTGTGCTGACTTGAAAATTGAATGTATTTAATATTTCTGAATATATGTATGAATGGGGAAAGAACGTGTATTTTTATCCATCCGTAGTGGAATCTAACTCCCTTGTTTTATATTTGTGGTGTGATCTACCTAAGTAGTGTGGAACCATTATAATTCCTTTAGTGCCATAGTTAAACTCGTTTGTTCTAAACCTAATCTACATTATTCAATACCTCGCAAGCCGCCGCAAGGGTGTGTGGCGGGGGGTGTTAGGATTTAGCCACCCGCCCGCAATTATGAAAGAGAGAGAAACGCATGCAAAAGCGACAAATTTATACCATCCGGAAACAAAACACGGCATACACTCATGCAAGAACACATACACCCCACACACATGCAAACACTCAAACCACCAACTAACATACACATGCACCTACAAATACTACCTTGATTAAAAATTTCCCGGAATTTATTCAGAAAATTAAAAATACAAGTTTATTCATCTAAATCTATATTGTCCCCTTCAAAGTAATCCCCATCGACTGCAACACACTTATGCCAGCGCTTGATCCAATCCTCGAAACATTTTTTATATTCGGTTTTCGGTATGTCCATCAGTGCTTCCTGCGATTTTTCCATTACTTCCTCTCGGCTGCTAAAACGCGTTCCCCGTAATGGTTTTTTAACTCGATTGAACAGAAAGAAGTCACAGGGAGCCAAATCAGGTGAATTCGGTGGCTGTTGGATGGTATTTGTTGCATTTTTCGTCAAAAAATTACGAATAGTGATAGCACTGTGCGACGGTGCGTTATCATGGTGCAAAATCCACGAGTTTTCTGCCCACATTTCTGGTCTCTTTCGGCGAATTGCTTCACGCAAACGTCTCATAACGCCCAAATAATACTCTTTGTTTACTGTCTGGCCTTCTGGCAAAAATTCATGATGCACTACACCGTTGTAATCCATGAAAACCGTCAGCATTGCCTTCTTTTTTGACTGAAAACGACGTGGTTTTTTTGGTCTCGGCTCATTTGGTGAACGCCATTCACTTGCCTGATGTCTGGATTGCGTGTCGTAACTCATAAACCCACGTCTCGTCTCCAGTAATGATCCTTTTGATGAATGTGAGATCGGATTCAGCCTCGCAAATCATGTCTTTTGCGACGTCAACACGGTCTCTTTTTTGCATGAAATTGAGGTCTTTTGGCACCAACTCTGCTGCTACACGACGGAAACCCAAATCATTAACCACAATGTCTTGGGCGGATCCATAGGCAATGTTCAAGTCCTCCGCTATTTCTCTGATGGTTAATTTGCGGTTATTGACCAACATTTCTTTTACTTTATCAATTTTTTCACCGACCTTCGATGTCGATGGTCTGCCACTGCGTTCATCATCTTCGATTGACTCACGACCACTTCTGAACCGCTCGTGCCACTGGTAAACGACCGTTTTTTTAGAGAATCGTTGCCGAAACACTTTTCCAACATTTCCAACGTCCGTGCGCCACTAAATCCGTTTTTTACGCAAAATTTAATACAAGTTCGTTGTTGCAAATTTAAATCCATTTCTGCAATTGTAAAAAATCGCCAACACACACAGAGATAGATGTACTCTTGGCTACGTAACTTTTGCAAATGTCAAGTTATGACACTAAGATTTAAAGGGAATATCAACAACAGATGTACCAATTTAACAAAAAAAACAGAACTCAAATCGGAACGATGGGAGCGCCACACGGTGGTTATTCCGGGATTTTTTTGATCAAGGTAGTATACCTAATGTCTTTGCAGTGTTTAATTTTGTTCCGACTTGTAAATTCTGTATTTTTAATATTTATAATTGTATAATTCTAGCTCATCTCAAAGGTGCAAAACTAATGACCGTGATGTGAAGAGTTTTCAAAATGCTATTGACATTATGAAAAAATAAACGTCCTCCGAATTCACGCAAAGGGCTTTGCGTACTACGTATATGTATGTCCGTCTTCGAACAGAGAATGATTCCCTGGATTAGTCTCCGAACGACCTCTCCACCCCGCTAAGTTTACTTTCACGTATTTAACCGTCCCTCAGCTCCCCGTTGCTTTCAATCATATTAAGTGAAATAGTAGTAGTTTTTAGGGAAGGCTACCGACATCTGAGGTCGTCATTGATGTAGGCTACTTCTTAATGGATCTCATATACGATCTGCGTACTTCATTTGCGGGTGTTTCCTAACAGTCGCATATAACTTAGCTATTTTTTCGTCACTTTTTGCCAACATCCCTATACTAAATCCTGATTTTCTCCTGATTCTTAGATTTTCCGCATGTATCTCATGTTTCCGACGATAGAGGTATAACACCAGTAAAGCCCAAGTATTTAGTATCTTTTACTGTTTCGTTATGGTTGATAGTTTATTAAGAGCCTTATGGGTCATGTGGTGTTTTTTCTTGCGTGTAATTTTTATCACTGTACATTTCTTAAATTCAGATTGGCAAATATCGATTGGAGTAGTCTTAAAATGCACCTTTGTTAATGCATCTCAATCTTCGTGGGTGCGTGTGCTCTCAAGTTCGCTTCACTCACGTACTAACGGCAGGCCACCAGGTAAGCCCCGCTTGTTGTAGTCGGTACCCATTGCGCATGCTGCCTGCGACCTTACCCATGCGGTCCCTTACGGTGAAAAGACTTGGGCGTTTGATACGCTCCAATAAGAAAGTACACCGGAGTGCTACCTTAAATTATCTAGTGTAATACACAGGTACACGTTGAAATGAAATCAACTCTTCTAGGGACTCCATGGAAGTAATCGATTCGATTTGCCTTTAATTTAGCTTGCCGTGAGATCTAATTTTGTGGTATGGTTCGAAATCAAATATTGTGAAAGTGGGGGTGATTGGTGTTTTAATCCGACAGCTGATATATATTCATTTCAAAGAATCACCTCAGTAACTCCCAAGTTGAAATCCGAATCCCACAACATTATGTCAAATTGGGTATTTAGTTCCTCCCGAATACGAAGCTAGCCGAATCGACATTAAAACGTGCTTACTTTGTTGCAGAAACTTCTTGAATATGATCCAAGAAGTGATCGTGTTCTATTTTTTATGGGGAGTTAAAGCGAAAGCCTTCGCCATTCGTGAGAGACGAAACTGTATCTACGTGACTCTTCCTCTCTCGGCATTTCGATATTGTGGTAGGTTATGCCCACAACGTGACTTTAATTACTATTATGGAGCATTAAATGTCAACTGCCAAAACTTATGGGTGTATCGTTGTCTCTTGTTGTGGAACAAATATAAGAGAGTTGCTAATAATTCTTTGCTAAGGCAAAACATATTGTGGAATCAGGCGTGGTGACATCGACATAAATACCCCGCTATCCACCAAAACGGTGTGTGGTTGGGGTTCAAGCACCAGGTGGGAAGAGTAAGTGATACGAAAGGATAGATATATTTTTAGATATTTTAACAACTTTAAAGCCACCGCTAGAGTTTGTGGCAGGGAGTGATACGCATCGGACTAATTTTGACCCAAATATGACCCTAACGCGGTCGGGCAATGTTTATACTGATCCCTTATCTTTTGTGGAAAAAATGACATATTAATCTATCTGCTATACACTTAATCTCTCATATTTAATTGACATGATCTCTCCTACCGTGGTACGATTAGAGTAATAATACATTTTCGGCATCACTCCTAAAGAGACATCCTTCTATTTAATGGTAGAAATTTAATCTGTCAATAAACCTTCTCTCCGTGAGTGATTCCCAGCCTATCTCCTCTAATATTTTGGATACGCTACTAAGTTTATCATAAAAACGTTTTACAAATCTAGCTTCTCTGCGCTGCAGCCGACCCGATTCGGCAATCAATCCAACTTCGTGAAGATCCCATATGCTAGCAGTGTGAGGGCTAACCATGAGAATATGGGAGAGAAAGAGGAAAGGGAAAAATATTTAGTAAAATTCGATCAAATAACGTTCAAATTTGGATGCATGGTGGAGGAAGACCCAATTCAAAAAAAAAGGGGCTGATTCAGCTGACAAACTAGTTTCTCGTTATGCGAAAAAAGGTAATAAAAATTAACCAAAACCACCAATACCGCGACGACGAAATAAATTATATTATCTGTGGAATAGTCTATCACAATTTTTTACGAATCGATACTACTAAGGTAAGCTTTTCCAATGCTTTGAATCCGTTTTCATCCCTTCACCTACATCTACGAAATACCCCGAAAGCCGCCGTAAGGGCGTGTGGGGGGTGTTAGGTCACCACCCGTAAAAAGGAACAATACCTCATGCAACACATACATGCAAAACTACCCCTACAGCGGCTTACACACTCATGCAAAAATCCCTTAATCCAACACTTATGCAAACACATACACCATAAACTAGCTAACATTTGCACCCCAGGATGCAGCATGAAATCCATCCAACAACGCGCAAGCCAGAATATGAAAAGCAAGAAGGCGAAATTCCATTACCACATGAAAATGTAACATAAAACGCTCTCCTCCCCTAGAACAAAGGTAGGTTCCCTTCTAACCTATCAAATATTAAATAGTCATCCGGCTGCAGTCTCTCGTTCGACCTGTGAGAACTGATTTGAAGTTTGAATCTTCAGCAATAGAGTGAGTTTCTGAGTCCCGAGAACGCGGAGAATGTGCTCTCGCTTTAATTCCATCCTCGGCGGCACACGACGAAAGGGAGGTGACGTGTGATGGAGCACCTAGGGCCGCTGCTGGCTTAGGCGGTTGACGTGTTTCGCTGGACGTCTGAGATAAAGTCAGCCTAGAGGAGGGCCTTTGATATGTGCTGCTTGAAGGTGTGAGGGCGTGGAGTATGAACTGGACCATAAGGAAAATCGATGCGTCGATTTTACGAACTGCAGGGTAAAAAACCCTTCCCTACTTGGGGACCGAGAGAGAAGTGTGAAGAGCCTTGTGAGCAAAGAATTTATTGGGTCGGAAAAAAATCACATGAACTAACTATTGATGTAACGTAGATGAGCTTCTCTTTTAATAAAAAAATTGTTTGTGCGGCAGTCTTTTACAGCAGCCTGGATCAAATGATAATTCAATAGAAAATGCAGGCGAAGGTCATGCGTCTACGTTTCGGCCGTACCCATGCAGTCACCGCGAAAGAGTGTAATAGTCTGCGCACGGGCGTAACCCCTTAGTTGTGTAATTTTGGGTTTACTTGAAGTGTTCATGAAAGAGTGGCATATTGAATTCATCGATCAGAGAGTTATTGAAGTAACTCGACCACGGTTGCCTACAGTGGTTTTAATGCGATGGCGATGAAGAAATTGTTCATCTATCATTGCTGGAGTCTGTTTCTCTCATTTTATCTGAGTGGTCTAATCAGTTGATGAGACGTGAGAATTATTCGGCGTACGTAATAATAAGTTAGATTACCCCTCGTTAGATTGCCTTTAAATAATGCTGTGCTCTTTACAGTTTGTTTGCTCTGCCTAGTCTGTTTTTAAGTTTCCCCTTCCATCCCTCGTCTCTCTCCGTTTGTGGACCCTCTCGCTACCTGCAGCGTTGGGTCACATTCCCTACCTGTGTCCTCGGGAAGGAGACCGTTTTATTTTGCATGTCCATTTGGTAGTTAAATTTCGCATTCCTACTTTTCATATTCTAGGTTGCACGTTATTGGGTAGATTTCTTCCTGCATCCTGCGGTGTCATTGTTTGTTGGATGATACTATGTGTATTTGCATGCGTGTAGAATGAAGGGATTTTTGCATGAATGTATATGTCCTTTTTTTTTTGTCTTTCTATATTTTTGTTGGGCGACGTCATGTCGCTCCTCCTTTTCAAGTTTTCTTCACATCCATTGTTTTGTATGTATGTGTTGATTTTGCATGTGGTATTGTTCCTTGTACTGGTGGTGAACTAACACCCCCCCGCCATACGCCCTTGCAGCGGCTTATTGGGCAATTTTTAGATGTAGATCCATGAGGCTTTCGTTGAATATATGCGATATATGTATATTTATTGGCTTGAAGACACGTAAATGTTCTTCTCATCTTGTAATGTTATGCAAAATAAAGGACATAATTTAGGGCGCGATTTATGATCCCCGGTTGTATTCCAATGATTCTCAAATGAGTATTTATATTAACTCCTAGGTGATCGCTTCAAAAACCCAGGCCACAATAGCTAACTATATTTTCACATCAATCGTGAATTTAAAATTCAAATAAAATTAATGAAGCTTATATCCCTCATTTCCCTAATCTCAAATTTGGTGTAAATTTCTCCTCTTTGTTTCAATCAACTTCTGCTATTCCGCATTTAGTTTACCATCCGAGCCAATGAAATCGTGCCATAGGTCTGGCACATCTAAACTTGCTTAATCCTGCTATTTATTTCCATGGTATGGATTAAAAGGAAATGCCTCAGTAACTATTTTAACTTAGATTTGAATAATAATGTACTACCATGCAATTTGTTCAGCTACCTGAGTTCGAGAGATCATTTTAGATTAAAGATAGTTCCATAGTGTTTTGCAGCATTTGGGACAATTTGTGCCTCTCCGCATTGTCCAATAACTTCTCCAAGTGCGTGAACGATTCATACTATTAGTAAGAGCTCTCTGCTATTCCTCCCTCTCGACCCGAAAATGTTGATTTTGTCTCCTCCGGCGATCTTTCTTTCCTTAGTGTCTCTTAGGGCCAAGTAGAATTCACTTGTCAGCATATCTGGATCCCCTCCGTCCCCTTCCGTGCCGCGCTCATCTGCATGCGCATAATACCCCCCAACCCACCACAAGGGCGTGTGTCGGGGGTGTTTGGTCACCACCCGCTAAAGAGAATAAAACCGCCTGCAAAACCAACAAATTCAAGCCAATATGCACCCACAAAGTTGTATATGTTCATGCAAAAATCTTAATAGTTTACCCGCATCTACATCTACTCAATACCCCGCAAGCCGCCGCAAGGGCGTGTGGCGGGGGGTGTGAGGACACCACCCGTAATTAAGAAGGAAAAAAAAACCGCATGCGAAAGCCACAATTTTATACCATCCCCAAACAAAACATGGCATGCACTCATGCAGGAACACATACACCCTAAACACATGCAAACACTCAAACCACCAACTAACATACATATGTACCTGTACATACAAATACACCTAATATCCTAAGAATGTCTAATTTTTTTCCGACTTATAAATTCAATGTTTTCAATATTTCTGAAGGGACTTCGGTTTCTTACTATTAAGATTCCTGATCGTCAGGGGAAAGAATGAATATTTGTATCTATCTGTTCTGGAGTCTATCTCCCTTATTTAGTCTTTGTGGTCTGATCCACCTATGTAGTGTGGGGCCATTATAATTCCCTCGTTGTGAAATGGAAATACATATGCTATCAACTAAAATACATAAGAACCTACGAATAGACCTTATGTCTACGCAGCGTTTAATCTTGTGCTGACTTGAAAATTGAATGTATTTAATATTTCTGAATATATGTATGAATGGGGAAAGAACGTGTATTTTTATCCATCCGTAGTGGAATCTAACTCCCTTGTTTTATATTTGTGGTGTGATCTACCTAAGTAGTGGAAGCAAATACAAAAAAAAAAAAATAGCATACAGAAAAATAGCATGATATGTTGAGGGGGTTCCTGCTCTCGCTTAATCCCCCTTTTGTGTTCTGATATAATTAACATCAATTACACAATATGAGAAAAAGAAATATCAAACAAGATGATACAGTAGCATTAAAATACAGAAGTAATGTACAACCCAAATTTAGTACAATTAGAGATAATAATTATTACAAGAAATAAATATATTATTCTATGATAACACTTCAGTTTACAGAGTCATACAAGATTTTTTTTTCTTGATCGTATACGAGGCAAAATAGTACACGTTAACTTAAAATAGCAATTACATACAATTTTATTTACACAATAAACGAGCAATACAATTACTAGTTTTATCAAGCTTTAAATTTACCAACTTCAAATGTCACTACAATTATCAAATTTCATTGCACCATTTTAAATAGTAGTGTGGAACCATAATAATTCCTTTAGTGTCATTGTTGAACTCGTTTGTTCTGAACCTTCCTATAAGTCTGTCTCGCTTGTTCCCTTCGCCTCTCAAGTGGCGCCCAGCCTAATTCCCCTAAAAGGCCTATCACATTCGTCTTCTTATTGTAACAATTTTTCACGAATCTGGCGGATTTTCTGTGGACCTAATATACGAGGGTCATCCGGAAAGTAGTACCCGTTCGTGAAATAAAGACACAAAAGTAAATATTAACAAACATAAAAAATTTTATTTGAAAGAGGATACTTTAAACTACTTCTCAACATAATCTCCAAGCAAATTAAGGCATTTGTCATAACGTGTGACAAGTTTCTGTATTCCTGCTGCATAGTCCTTCGCCGCCAGCTCATTGAGATACGCGAGGGACCCATCTTGCACAAATTTTTGCATAATGCAGATGGTGTTTAACAATTTCATGAACAATTGTTCGAGAAACATTGGGAAAATGCTCACAGATGTCATCAATTGTGACGCGCCGATCGTTCCTCACGAATTCGTCAACTGAGCTCACCAGTTGGTCTGTAATGACAGACGGTCTCCCCGAACGCTCATCGTCGTGTGTGTTCCCCCTCCCCATGTTGAAGTTGCGACACCACCGCCGAACAGACGACTCGTCCATTACATTGTCTCCATACACCTCCTTTAATTGGCGATGAATATCACATGGGCGAACGTTTCTTGCATTGAGGAATTTAATCACTGCCCTCACTTCACAACTGGCGGCGTTCTCAATTTTTTTAAACATTGTAAACAATCACAGAAACAACACAGGCAATGCTAGCGTCACGCAACTTGGCTCAGAGAAGGCAGACAAGCCACTGAAGCTATCTGACCTCGTCCAGCGGCTACTCGCGTCGTCAGCACTTCATGCGGCACGAACGGGTACTACTTTCCGGATGACCCTCGTAATTCTTTTTGCCACATTTTCTTCCAAGGACCGCGAATACTTGCGGCATATTCCAAATTAGGTCTAACTAGGGTGAAATGACACCTCTATTTAACTTCCTTATTACATTTCCCCACCATCCGTTTAATGAAGCCGAGTTTCTTTAAAGCGGATCCGCATATTGTCCTGATATGTGTTCCCCATGAATGGCGTGTTTGTTAGAACTACCTCCAATTATTTAACCTGATTGGCCGTAGTTATTACTGAACCCTCTATTTCATGATTTATGCCTCGTTGGCCTTTTCATTTGTTCCAAAATTTCAAAACTGCGCATTTGCTCATGAATGTGTCTCATTTGCCTAGGCATTTTTGAGATGTATTCCTTCCGTTAGTTGCTCTATCGCGTGCTCTGTCCTGTGCCATCTCCACTACACTGAATACTTCAGAATTTCATTTTCTATTCTTTGAGGTGGAGCGTTGGCATGCAGACCTGCCCTATAATTTTCTCTTTCCGACGCGGTCATGATTATCCCTTCAGCCAACACTGCGTCAATTCTGAAGTCGTCGTCTATGTTCCGTTTAAGTCGCATACTCCTGGAACGTGTGCTTCGGAATTGACTCTCGCTCTTCACAGCCTTAGTTTCCAATTTATATGTATAAATCCGTACGGCACCCTGAAAGATACAGCGAGGGTGTCTGGTGGGTGGTAATTGATTGTCATGTGACCAGCCATGCACACTAACCACAGTTTTCAACCCATAGGTCGGTTTGATAGGATGGATGTCACCTAACACTAAAAGAGACAACGGTATTATGGAGATTTAGATTAACGGTGTGAAATTTATACACCTTGAGCCGGGGGGGGGGGGGAGTCGTTGTTCCCCTGTGGTTTTTCAGGAAGATCTGCCACCCGAATAATCACAGCTTGAATGAAGTTGAAGGTGCCCAGAGGCTTGGCCCGGAATCGAACCTGGACCCTACGATTTGTAGCTAAGTGGACTATTGGACCCAAGTGCACCCATTGGACTACAACGCACCGTCAATTGAAATGCAACGTCAAAAGTTAGCTAATGGTGAAGAAAAATTCGTACCTTGAGGCTCTCTTTAGCTCTCTGAACAATTAGTACTTGGTATCGGGATTATTAAATTGAAAATATTTGCAGTGATGTAATTTAGGAACATCAGCGGAGCTGGATTTAAGATATTGGGTTCTTCAAGCAAAGAGTGGGAAAATATTAGAATGGAAAAGTTATCTATCTGAATTAGAAATTCGTCTGACTGCTTTGTACTGGTCTTTCGTGCGATTTTATTTTCAGAAAGTTCAAATTGTCGTAAGTAGTGTTTTCTTCTGTTGAGGTCACCTATTGGGTGAGGGAAAAATGATTCCTTATATATACATAATGCGTATCGCTCGGTTCGGCAGTCATACTATCTTTTAACCTGTCGTGTGGTCTCACCGAGCAGCGTATTGCCGAACCAAAAATTACTCTCTCTGTGCCAGTTGTACGATTTTGTAATCATTGAATAGTTTTTTATTCGAGTATAAAATCTTCATGTTTCCCGTGACTCCCTATCAACGCTAATTAAAAATACTACGTTTTCAGCTCTTTCATAAAAATTCCCCAGAAACACCTCTCCATAACTTATTCATTCGAATTTGTTACCACTGTTCGTTTGATGAACCCTAAGTTTTCTGCGTATAGATACGGATATTCCGCTATACATATATCACATCTTCAGCAGATAGACGAAGTTTACTGGAAACCTGAGACCCGATGTTATTAATGTATAAAAGGAACAATAGCGGATCAGTAACACTTCCTTGTGGGACTGCCGATGTTACGTCTTCTGTGTTCGATGATACCCCGTCTATTATAACGCTTTTCTCGCGGCCTGTCAAAAAGTTATTAATCCAGTCTATTACACATTTATCAATCCAGTAGCTTCTCAACTTTTGGAGTAACTTTTATGAGGGATTTTTGGAATGCCTTTTTAAAATCTAGAAATATAGCATCGACCTGAACGTTATTTTTCCTGACACCAATATATCATGAGCGAAAGGTGCCAGTTGGGTCTCGCAAGATCTATCCTTTCGGAAACCGAGTTGGTTTGTTGTTATTAGTTCTGAGAATCGAGATGTTTCATGATGGAACTTACAATTATGTGCTCTAAAATTTTGCATGAGATGGATGTAAGAGAGATTGGTCGGTAATTACTCGAATCTTCTCTGTTGCATTTCCTAAATATGGGAGTGACCCTGGCTTTTTTCCTGGTTTTGGGTACTGCACGATCATTTACGGATTTACCAAATATTATTTCCAGGAAAGGAGATCATCCTTTTCTTATTTCTTAGGTCATCGTTTGGTAAACACGAGCAGGGATTTGATCAGTGCCTGGCGATTTGTTTGGGCTGATGTCTTTAAGTTCGAGTTCGATACTGAGAAAAGACATTGTCATTTCATGCATGAGTTCAAGGGAGCGATCGGGTAGTGACTGGCCTTGTTCCTGTGATTGATTATTATAAACCTTTTGAAAATGTTGTTTTTATGTATTAGCTTTTTCTCTACTGGTTTTAAGTTTTTGTCCCTTGTTATTTAAGGATGGCACTGTCGACTTGCTTCCCTGAACCTCCCGTACAAATGACCAAAACACTTATGGATTATTGTCCAAATATTCACCAAATCTTATATAAAAAATTCTATTAACGCCTGGCGACATGTTTTTCTTGCGAACGCTTTAGCTGTTGTATAGTTACGTATTATGTCATATAGTTTTTGTTTAACTTTATTTTTTAACTCGTCCTTTTGTGATCTCTTCATTTTTGAATACCATGGTCTTTGGTGTTTTAATGCTTTCCGTAATTCTACGTTACATCTAGGTTGCCTCATATCACTTAAAATTTTACTAGGTATTTGTTTTTCTATTGTAGCCCTTGTGAGGTAGAGAAAAGCACTCATGAAACTCTCAATGTCTCTGTTTCTACTACTTTCCCAAAATGTACCATAAGACTGCTGTAGTTCACGCCTTTATCCTTCGTAATCGGCCCGGTCAAACTAGTTAATTTTTCTGTTTTGTTTCTGATTTTTCATAGTCATCAAGTTAATTTTAATTAACACTATACTGTGGCCACTAAGTCAATCAAGTGTGTCTGTATTTAGGACAACTTCGGATAAATTTGTGGCTACCAGATGAAGTGCATTATTTCCTCTAAAATGACCGATTTCTCACTATTATGATTCCTGTTTGTCCTGGGTAGGAAAGTAAAATCTTAACGATCAATCACATTTTGCATCCTTGTAACAAATTTTTTAATACCGGTTTCGTACCTTTCTCCCGCCGCGTCGCAAAGCCAGCTGACGACTGCTTCTCCGATACAAATTCATCGCCCTTATTGGAAGCGTACGAACATCAACAACGTGCGGAAGTGGTGCAGGGAGTTTTTTGATGGCCGGGAAAACGTCCAACATGAGCAGCGGTCGGGGCGGCTGAGTTAGCCGGAATCAACGGTGGCTCCAATTGACGAGATGGTGCGCAATAACAGGAGAATTAATTACCCTTCATGAGATAAAGGAAAGCCTTAATGAAGAGAGTGGCTACTTCTCCGTGCAGAATATTGTGTCGGAGGTCCTCGGTTACAACAAGGTGTCTCACCAAAGAAGTGTGTTTGCATCATGACAATGCACGTCCACATGTGTCACATCAAACGACCACCCTACTCAATGAATTCGGCTAGGTAATCATCGACCACCATCCTTACATCCCCGCATTTACAAGTTGGAAAAAAATAGGCATTGCAAGGATATTAGGTGTATCTGTATGTACATATGTATGTTAGTTGGTGGTTTGAGTGTTTGCATGTGTGTGGGGTGTATGTGTTCTTGCATGAGTGTATGCCATGTTTTGTTTGCGGATGGTATAAATATCTGGCTTTTGCATGCGGTTTTTTTCTTAATTACGGGAGGTGTCTTAAAACCTCCGCCACATCCCCTTGCGGCGGCTTTCGGGGTATTAAGTAGATGTAGATGGTGCCCCCAGCGACTCCACTTGTATCCCGCTCTCAAAAAACACTTTGGAGGACAGAAATTCAAGTCAGACGGGGAAGTGCAAGAAGCAGTCGTCAGTTGGCTTCGTGACGCGGCGGGAGAAAGGTACGAGGACAGAAATTCAAGTCCGACGGGGAAGTGCAAGAAGCAGTCGTCAGTTGGCTTCGTGACGCGGCGGGAGAAAGGTACGACGCCGGTATTAAAAAGCTGCTTACAAGGATGCAAAAAGTGATTGATCGTCAAGGTGGCTACGTAGAAAAATAGCTGAATGCTCAGCCTTTCCTACGATGAACACAAAGTTGAGAATAAATTAGATTTTTCATGAAAAAAAATAGGGGACCTTACTTTTCGAATCGCCCTCGTGGAGCTCCGCAAAAGCTTTTACCGTGCTAGGGCCGAGGTCATTGTGACTCAATTCAACTTGGCTTCATAAAACGGGTGGTGGGGAAATGTAATGAAAAAGTTAAAGAGAGGTGTTATTTTGCTCTAGTTAGACCTCATTTGGAATATGCCGCAAGTATTTGGGATCCTTGGGAGAAAATTTGGCAAAAAGAATTAGATAAAGTCCAGAGAAAATCCGCTAGATTCGTTAAAAATTGTTATGATAAGAACACAGGTGTGACAGGTCTCTTAGAGGATTTAGGCTCTGAACCACTTGAAGTGCGGAGAGAACGAGCGAGACTTTTAGAAAGGTTCAGAACAAACGAGTTTAACTATGACACTGAAGGAATTCTAATGGCCCCACACTATTTAGGTAGATCAGACCACAAAGATAAAATAAGGGAGATAGATCCCAGGACAGATAGGTACAAATACTCATTCTTTCCCCGAACAATCAGAAATCATAATAGTAAGAAACCGAAGTCACTTTAGAAATATTGAAAACATTGAATTTACAAGTCGGAGCAAAGTTAAACACTGCAAAGCTGTTAGGTATACTATCAGGTGCATGTGTATGTTAGTTGGTAGTTTGAGTGTTTGCATGTGTGTGGGGTGTAAGTGTTCTTGCATGAATGTATGCCATGTTTTTTTGTGGATGTATGAATTTGTGGTTCTTGCATGCGGTTTTTTTTCCTTTCTACATCACGGGTGGTGTCCTAACACCCCCCGCCACACGCCCTCCGGCGGCTTGCGGGGATTAAGTAGATGTAGAATTGAAGATAAAGTTGCAATACTCGTAAGATAAACAGCATATGGTTAGTTTTTTCGCTATTTTTCTATAGATCTACTTAATACCCCGCAAACCACCGCAAGGGCGTGTGGCGGAGGGCTGTTAGGTCACCACCTGTAAAAGGGAAGAAAACTACATGCAAAATCAATACATCCATGCAAACTTATACCCACAGTGGCGTGTACATTCATACAAAAATCCTTTCAACTTACCCGAATGCAAATACATATACTGTCAATTGACAAACGATTGCACCTCCGGATGCAGTAAAAAATTTATCCAAAACTGTGCAAGCTAGAATTTGATAAGTAAGAGGCGATATTCCACTACCACATGGATAAGCAACATACAACGGTCTCCTCCCCCAAGGGCATCGGTAGGGATTGTGACCCAGCGTTGCGTTGGTTGGTTAACTTTTTTAAGGGGGTTGATTCGTAGTTCTGTTGCGCGAGGAGAGAAAAGTTCTTAAAACTGCCCCTACCTTCCTTAATTTTTCCCTGGTAGTCGTATCTACCGATTATGTATCGAGAAGTTAGTTACTGATAATTCTCTCTCTCTCGGTGGTTGAATTAACTCGTGAGATCTGTGGGATGAGTTCTCTCCCTGTCTCCAAGCGCCCGGAAAAATTCTCCGAAGTTCCAGTGTCGAGCGAAGTGCCAACACGTGGGCCCGCATGCATGTGGAGCAACGCGTCCAGGGATCTCGCCTTCCCACAGCGCCCTCCGCAACCCGAGGACCGGCCCACCGCGCTCGCACACGTGTTCCTTGCAGCGGGCCGGCCGGTTTGGTTCCCCTCCCTTTGCAAATTGCACCCACCCCTCCCTCCTTCCCGTCCCTTCCCTGTCCCACCGCCATCCCCTCCGCCAGCCAAACCTCGTGGGAGCGAAGGGATAAAGACTCCTCGGGCAGCCGCCCTTCTCTCGCGCCCATCCCGACGTGGTTGGTTGGTTAACTTAGCACAGAAAATAGGCTTCTGGTTCGGGGTGGGGAGTTCTTTTCTCGCCCGTCGTGCTTACTGTGCTGGAGAATCGTTGCGAGCGAACGGAAAAGCGGCAAGTTAATTTTTTGATGGCGTGGGCTTGAGGAGTCGATGGGCGAACGAAAATTACGAGCGCGACGTGATCCATTAGATTTCAATACAAATAATTGGAGTTTGGCTCTGGGAGAATAATTGTAGCCCCATGTCGAATTGGTAAGAGCGACCACGGCGTGGATACAAGGGGAAGCGACTGCCGAATGAAGCGTGTAAGGATTCCTTTTCCCCTCACTCAGACCATGGCCGCAGCAGTAGGTTCGATCACGTGCGACAATTCGAACTGCCGAAAATGAAATTTGCGCAATCGTAATAATAAGAGGGTGGTGCAACGCTTGGAATAAATGGAAAATCCCCGGGGTTTTTGTGCGAAAACTCTGACAAGATTACTTTAGGTACTCTAACGGTTAAGGTAGGTTTTGGATGGGCACAGCTACCAAATAAATACGATTGTATCCTGTCTTTACACTACACAACATCCTACTCCAAAACCAAGTCTCTCTCTTCATCTGTGACCAGGTACACTTGTTTAATTACGAGAGTAGAGTATTAGCCGTGGTGCCAGTGCTATCGCGGAGATTCATTCCCCGCGCTATGCAATTGATTAACCCGCGGGCAGTTTTCGAAGTTCGGTGGACGAACGGTGTCGGCGACGAGCAGAACCCGAGAGGGAACGGCAGTTACGGCAGCCTTCCTTATGGTTGAAGTGGGACCCGTCGAAAGAAAAACCTTCCTTAATTTCAAAGGAGTTTCGAGCTTCTTTCATGAAGGAATTGCTAGACTATGTTTGAGGAAGGAAATATTTTATTATGGTTTCATTGGAATTCCTACATTGTGAATTACGGAAACATTGGCCGGAAATACAGCTACATACATAATACCCCGTAAGGCTCCGCAAGGGCGTGTGGCGGCGGTGTTAGGTCGGAAAAGATTACCCGTAAAAGAGAACAAAAACACATGCAAAATCAACGTACGAGTATTTATTCTAACCTACACCCATAGTGACGTATACATTCATGCAAAAACCTTTTTAACTTACGCGCATGTAAATACATACACTATCAACGAAGAAACACATGCACCTTAGAGTGAAATAAAAATTTATTTAATAACGTGCAAACGAGATACTTGTAATTGAAACTCTTAAAACTAAAGACTTATTACTCAAAAAACTTGAAATGACCTGTAAATCTAGTCCTTACATAATTGAGGCGATATAAATCACCAATTGCACTTAAAATACACTACACATAACATTTCAAACTACCCTCGTATTTCTAAGGGTTAGGGATGGTGCTAAGGCTAGTTCACACCCGGAGGGCCCGAGTTCGAACACCAGAGATTGCAGGATTTCTCAGTGGTATCCTAATCCCTCAATTCCCGAAGCATCCCACCCCAACCAAGTCTTCCTCCTATTCCTGATGGCCCCTGGCTGTCGGTTGCCTCCCCAAATTACTAAAATTACTTGTATTTCGGATGCGGCTGATCCATGACATTAAACCCGCGTGTATGAATAAGATGTAGATGCATTCCGTTTCCGCATTGAGTCAAGCTAGAAGAAATGACGACATTTGTGCGTGCTTGTAATTAGTTTCGGTGGCAATCGTTGGCTATACGGAGTCAACTGGCGAAAGAAAGTTAGCTTCTTTCTAGTATCGCTAGTCTAAAACTTTCCTTGAAGGGATGAATTGAAGATTTTTCCGTCGTAAGTTATCAAATTCCATCAATTTGCATTGTGAAAGTGCTCTTGGGAGTTTGTATGCCCGTATGCTCCACCCGTTCAAACGCCAAGGTGAGTGCAACGGTATTCCTTTAGTCACGGTATTTTGCACCAACTAGATTTGATTCTTTTTCATTCGACTTTCACGAAGCTGGGGAGCGCCCTCGCGAGAGATTTCCCCGCATTTATAGTGGCGTACTAATAGACTCCGATTGGCCTCTGTGCAAGTCGTGGAAAGCGTGATTGTTATTCAGGTTTTAAACCAAATTCTGTGTAATTTAGTCCAAGAAATGAAAAAATAGTGGAAAATCCAGTTTCGTATTTTTTTCATTCAAATGAATGAATCTAAATTGTTCCATGCTCGAGAGAGCCAAGCTACCGGGATGGGATTCTCCTGCTTGATACCCCCGTCGTCGTACGTTTCTTATGGGGTGATTCCTTCGCAGATACGCACTATCGAAATTTTATGCTGCTAAACTTATAGTGATTAACGGAGAAGTTATATTATTGTCGATCAACTTTAGCTTGTACAGCAAGAGTAGAGTACGCAGCATTCTTAGAATCCAGAAAGACAATTTTCGTTGTCATTTGTTCGGTTTATCCATATCACGCCTCTATGGAATATTAACGGTGACTTATTATGACATTTTATACCTCGGGCAGCTTGAATTAAGAATCGATACCGAATGGCGATACGAAATTTCCTCATTCTACGTATTGCGATGAAGTTTATTTCCTATGTGTTTTGCTGCATATTATTTGTACTCTTGGTCTGATGTCACTCTTTCTAGTTTTTCGTGAAAAATAAAATTTCGTTCCAGTGTCAAGAAAAGAAATTCGAAAAATTGAAATATTGATTTTATTCCCAGATGGTCTCGTGGGATAACGTTTTCATCGCTGGGTATATTTTTAAGTTCCTTCTGACTTGATAGCATCATCGAGATGAGTTGCCGAATTTATTCAACCTCGATCATCGAAATTGAAAAGTGTTATTTTTTGTAATTGGGGCACGTGTGTTCGTAATTTCTCTCATTCGCTGTGTATGCATCATGCTGATCGGTGATATTCATTGGAAGACGCGTTAAAAAACTCGAAAAAGTTTGTAAAGCCTTCTGTCTGCACAATTTAAACGTAAATTTCCCTCCAATATTTCCGTCTTCCTCTCTCCACGCCCCCTAAATTTACGATACCCCGTCGTATATATTCACGATCTACCCCCTCGTTTATACGAGGGGGTATCGTTAACTGTTAATTATTACTGAAAAATAATCGAGATAGAAACTTCATTTTAATTTATTACTTTTAAGACTTCTTCAATTCGTCAATATCCAGAGTTATTATATGTTTATTCCAGCGTTGCTTGATCTCTCGGAGGTCGTAAATGTAGAAATCAGCAGATAGCATCGAAAACCATTGTTCCATCTCTTGACTGACGCCATTTGTGTTGCCAAATCTTCGACCCCGAAGTGGTTTTTTGAGTTCTGGGAATAGGAAATAATTATTCGGGTCGAGATCGGGAGAATAGGGCGGATGTGGCAAAGTTTCAAAGTCATATCGCTTTGATTGAGAGTGACGGCGATTACAGGTCGCGCCGTGTTTGCTTCTGAAAAGGAGTCTGTAGTCGTGGAACCCACCACGCTGACCCTTTTGACATGTTCAGTTCTTCGTATGTAATTTTCCATACACTGCCATGACTGGCTGAGAGACGATTCAATGCAAGATTGAAATTATTAAATAAATTTAGATCCGCATGTTTCAGCACCGAGGTCTCGCAAATTATTCGTACTCCTACATACATTAGTTGCTTGGATCATGCATATAAAATTCGGGAAATAGATGCCAGAACTAGCCGACTCAAGGACTCCTTCTTCCCACGGACAATACGGGATAGCAACTGCAGGGTTATAGATAGCAAAAATTCCACTTGCCACCCTCAGCGTCTAATAAATAATTAGTTGTATTTAAATGCATGCTCTTCCACTAACCTTATGTGTTTTGTTATAATAACACATTCTTTCCGAATGACCTCATTCGTGTTCTGTTCATCTGTTTTTAAGTTTCCCTTTCAATCCCTCGTCCCTCTCCGCGGAGGGAAATTCCTGCTACCTGCAACGTTGGGTCGCATTCCCTGCCTTTTAAAGACTCTTTGGGGGTAGAGTGTTTCGTGGTGCATTTTCATGTGGTGTTTCAATTTCTTGCTTGTTGTGTCCTGGCTTCCGTGTTGTAGGATGGCTTTCGTGCTGCATCATGGGGTGCAGTTTTTTAGTTGTTTTGCGGTATATGTGTTTGCATGAGTATTGGATGAAGGGATTTTTGCATGAGTGTGTGCGCTGCTGTGGGTGTAATTTTCCGTGTTGTTTTTTATGCATGTGGTATTTTTCCTTTTTACGGTTGGTGACCTAACACCCCCCGACACACGCCCTTGCGGCGGCTTGCGGGGTATTATGTAGATTATGTAGATGTAGACTAAGATTAGCCTCATTCATGATCATTTTGATGATTGCTCTTCGATCTAATGGAGTCCTCCACTTTCTCCACTGTGGCAGCATCTTCCTTGGGCGATGGTCTTTTGCTTCTTGGATGGTCTGTGAGTGACATTTTGCTAGTTTCAAAAATATTTTTTCACCTCACAACTATGCCATATGATGGGCTATCATTCCATGAACAGCCACAATCATTTATCATAAACAGGTGACCGAATAGAGGAAGATTGTGTACGGTCTCCGGGATATTATTATACAGCTTTGCAGTATTTCAGAACACATCGTAGGTATATTATATACACGCATTGCCTCGCACACCCTCTGTAAGCCTACTCATACTTACTCCCTCCTTCGACATGTCGTCAAAAAATCTATTCTTTTCCTTCATTGTCTCTTAACCAAAAATCTCCTCCATCCGCCACTTCCGTCTTTTAATTTCCCCAGTCTTTCTCGTGTAGCCCTTCTGCTTGGTGAGGGAGGAATTTAAGGAAAAATGTTTTTTGACGACAAAAGTGGATAAGTAGAAGATTAGTCATCTTATCTTCTACATCTACATAATACCCCGCCAGCCGCCGCAATGGCTTGTGGCGGGGGGTGTTAGGCCACCACCCGTAAAAAGGAACAATACCACATGCAAAAACAACAACATGGAAAACTACACCCACAGCAGCGCACACACTCATGTAAACACATATACCATAAACCAACAAACAACTGCACCCCAGGATGCAGCACGAAAGCCAGACTCAGGGACTCCTTCTTCCCACGGACAATACGGGATAGCAACTGCAGGGTTATAGATAGCAAAAATTCCACTTGCCACCCTCAGCGTCTAAAAAATAATTAGTTGTATTTAAATGCATGCTCTTCCACTAACCTTATGTGTTTTGCTGTAATAACCCATTCTTTCCGAATGACCTCATTCGTGTTCTGTTCATCTGTTTTTAAGTTTCCCTTTCAGTCCCTCGTCCCTCTCCGCGGGGGCAAATTCCAGCTACCTGCAACGTTCAACGTTGGGTCGCATTCCCTGCCTTTTAGAGACTCTGTGGGGGTAGAGTGTTTCGTGGTGCATTTTCATGTGGTGTTTCAATTTCTTGCTTGTTGTGTCCTGGCTTCCGTGTTGTAGGATGGCTTTCGTGCTGCATCATGGGGTGCAGTTTTTTAGTTGTTTTGCGGTATATGTGTTTGCATGAGTATTGGATGAAGGGATTTTTGCATGAGTGTGTGCGCTGCTGTGGGTGTAATTTTCCGTGTTGTTTTTTTTTTGGCATGTGGTATTTTTCCTTTTTACGGTTGGTGACCTAACACCCCCCGCCACACGCCCTTGCGGCGGCTTGCGGGGTATTATGTAGATGTAGATCCAACAACACGCAAGCCAGGGCACAATAAGCAAGTATGCGATCTTCATCTACATCTACTTAATACTCCGCAAGCTGTCGCAAGGGCTGTGGCGGGGGTTTTAGGACACCACCCGTAATGTAGAAAGGAAAAAAAAACCGCATGCAAGAATCACAAATTCATACATCCATAAAAAAAATGGCAAACATTCATGCAAGAACACTTGCACCCCACACACATGCAAACACTCAAACTACCAACTAACATACACATGCACCTGAAAGTATGCCTAACATCTCTATAGTGTTTAACTTTGCTCCGACTTGTAAATTCAATGTTTTCAATATTTCTAAAGTGACTTCGGTTTCTTACTATTATGATTTCTGATTGTTCGGGGAAAGAATGAGTATTTGTACCTATCTGTCCTGGGATCTATCTCCCTTATTTTATCTTTGTGGTCTGATCTACCTAAATAGTGTGGGGCCATTAGAATTCCTTCAGTGTCATAGTTAAACTCGTTTGTTCTGAACCTTTCTAAAAGTCTCGCTCGTTCTCTCCGCACTTCAAGTGGTTCAGAGCCTAAATCCCCTAAGAGACCTGTCACACCTGTGTTCTTATCATAACAATTTTTAACGAATCTAGCGGATTTTCTCTGGACTTTATCTAATTCTTTTTGCCAAATTTTCTCCCAAGGATCCCAAATACTTGCGGCATATTCCAAATGAGGTCTAACTAGAGCAAAATAACACCTCTCTTTAACTTTTTCATTACAAGTCTTAAAGAGTGTCTCGCCGAAAAACGCAATTATCGTCACTGAAAATGCTTACGTTTGATTTGTGAAGTAATTAATTTTTTTATTTATATATCTTCCTTCTTTTTGAATTAAGGTGAGGTTAAGAATATAGATTCCACCTAGCCCCTGAGAATAACATTGAAGGCAATCACAGATACAAACACCCAAGCCCTAGGTGGAGGAAAGCACGCCAAGGCAGGAGTCGAACTCGCGACCTCTGGGTCGGCAGGCGAGAGCGTGACCTCGATGCCACCGGGGCCGGCATATTAATGAGTACAACGTAGGCCTGAAAAATACGATTTTTGGGAACCCTCCGCTAGTGTTAGTGAATTATCTCAAAAATGTAGACAGTTAGTTGGGCATTAGACGCATGATAAAAGTACATTAATTGTGTTAAGACTGGCAATTGCATAAGCATTATTAAATTACTTGTTTTATAAATTAATCGTTAGACGTCACGGATTTCTATCGTAATCACACCAAGTGCTATTCTAGAGCATCTAATCTCACCACCAAATAGCCTAAATGTTGGCCTAAATGAGATTCTGACTCGTTACTCATATCGAAACTATATCTCACTTCAGTCCACTTCATTGAATTCTGCTCCCTCCCTCTCCCGTCTCTCGCTAACTCCTCCCCCCCTCCCACTACTTGCGCCATCCGTAAGGGAGAAGTGCACTTACACGTGCCTGCAATGCAATATGTATAGGCGTCGCCCCCTGGCCTCGCGGGTTTTGGTGGATCACGGGGTGAGAGGTGCATGAGGAAGTAGAGGGAATATACATGTCTGTAGAATAGCCGGTGACCTACCACGCCCTGGAAAACGTCCTTGCGACGGTTTGCGGTTTTATTTTTACAAATTTAGATGTTTAGATTATGTAGATGCAGAAGCCTTCACGGACCTTTCAATAGGTATTCGGAAACAGTTCAGCTTTAGATGGTAGAATCTGCTACCTTCGGCTGCACCTGACCACGGGGGTACGTGTCTCACGATCGAATTAACAACTATATGTTCCATTACCTTGTACGAAATGGATGTGAGGGAAATAGGTGTGTAATCACTTGTTTCATCCTTGTCTCCGTTTTTAAATATTGGTGTTATGTTTTCCAATCTCTGGGAACCTAGTGATCTAAAGGGACGTCTTTAATATTATTTCTAGATCAATCCCCCGTCCTTTTTGCTAGGGATGTTTTATTTACCTATGCAATTGGGCCTTGCGTTGGCTCTGGATTCTGATGGCCTTGGTTCTACTTCTGCATCTACATAATACCCTGCAAGCCGCCACAAGGGCGTTTAGCGGGGCGTGTTTGGTCACCAGCCATATGTATTCATAATCACCGTCATTACACCACTACACAAGTATCACTTCGATCATACCCGCGAAGAAAGTCCTAGCGCGACATTTTCGGCAATTGTCATTTCTAGCTTATAATGTCTTAGTGGTTGGTGAATATGGATCGTTTGCCGAAGTGTCAATGCCGTTCGTCACCGTTGTAGTTTGGGTGTGCATCAATAAACTGGAACTTTTCACGCAGGAAATGTTTTAAATCGGAAAGATAATCTGGTAATCGATTTCAATCAACAATAAGCGAAAAATTGACTTTTTTCTATTGCCGAACGGGACAGGAGTCTAGCCTTAATGGTGCTTCTAACCCTTAAATTTTAGTAAATATTATTCTGCAGAATTAGCTGACGCGTCTGCTGCCTTCGGCCCCCACTTAAATTCATTTACGTGTGTGGGCAATCCCCATCCGCATTGTAATTACACATTTCGAACACATTGATCCTCCCTCGTCATCCCCGGTGGCAATCAGGAATGACCGGTGTTTCACCCCCATCTCGCTGCGTCATTGCCTTCGTCCCATGCGGCGCACATCAAACAACCGCCGCGGCTCCTCTGCGCATGCGCTACTCCGCCAACGTCTCGCCGCCATTCTGCGTGAGTCACGTTTTTCCCGCCACCCACCCAGTGGCGCCGCCGCTTGCATCCTCCGGCCTTTTTCCCAACCAGGCCCCTCACCACGCCGCTCGCGGGTCTCTCATCCTCTCTCGTCCTTTCCCTCTTCCCCTTTCATCGCCGAAATTTCCTTCGCCCCCACACCATTACCTTCACACCCCCGCACCAGGCCTTCCCCTCCCAGGGCGCACTCCAACTTCCCTGAACCCCACACCATCCCTGATAACTCTTCTTCGCTACCTTTCCCATCCGTGCTGCTCTTTACCCTCTCTCTCCCTCTCCTCTTACCGTCCCGTCTCCATTCCTTCCTCCCCTCCAATCCCCTTTCCCGTCCTTTCCCTCCAGCCGTATTTTCCTCCATCCCAGCCCCACCGGTCCCTCATCGTTCCATGCATCGGGAAAAAGTCAAGGGAGTCTCCCATGCCGCTGTCCCATGTTGCCAGGCATGCCAACAGTGGGAGATGTTCTTTTGAACTACTGCCTGCCTTCGAATCGAGATCCTTGATGATGAATTTCTAAGTAAAACTCGTCGCGCACATCTCAGTTTTACCTAAGTCTCACCTTAGTCAGGTCTACAAGCTCAAGTAAAGGTGAGTGTCGTTGGAGTGCCTTCATGGCCCAGTGATCGGTGTCGGCAAGGAGTCGTCGTTGAAGTCTTTCTGTGTGGGAGGGATCTCATGACATACCGTTCATCATTCGCCTAAGTCTTTTGGTCTCAATGATCTCTTTTGTTACCTCCTCAGTCTGATGTGCGTGTTACTTTGATTTCTCGACGTTTTGTGAGTAAAATGTGTCAACTTACTATTTCTCTAAAAGGTGGAGAGCATTGCAATACTTTCCACTCCGATAAGAATATGTGTCCATCGACCATACCGTAACAAATAACCAATTGGAAATTAATCCTTCAAAATATCCTAGAATTAATGTATTCAGGCAAAAACTTCAGGAATAATTAAGGTGATCTACATCTACATAATACCCCGCAAGCCGCCGCAAGGGCTTGTGGCGGGGGGTGTTAGGTCACCAACCGTAAAAAGGAACAATACCACATGCAAAACAACAACGTGGAAAATTACACCCTCAGCAGCGCACACACTCATGCAAACATCCCTTCATCCAACACTCATGCAAACACATATACCGCAAAACAACAAAAAACTGCACCCCAGGATGCAGCACGAAAGCCATCCTACAACACCCAAGCCAGGACACAACAAGCAAGAATGTGAAACATCACTACCACATGAACATGCACCATCTAGACCGTTATAGAATCCAGAATCGCAGAATCCAAAGTAGCAAAGTTGAAATATCATTGAGACTCCGTTTTCATTGAATTCTCTTATGATGAAAATATTGGACGGCCAAATAGTTCAAATAATATCTCCTGCCAGAGGGAGACGAAGTGCTGGGAACAGAAACTGCTCGCATATGTGTGTGTGTGAGTTTTGCTTCGAGGGCGTAGCCTTATGATCCATGAGTTCCTGATAAGCCTTCGCTTGTTATCAGACTTTTATGGGCTCCGAACCAAATAGATTTGCACAGCAACACCCATGTCCGAGTTGAGATTCAGGCACCAGCACCATTGGGTCAGAAGGCGAACTGAAGGAATATATATGTCCTGAATACAAATATGATAAATATTAAAGGTTTTGCTAATATTTTATGGTGTACTATACTACTATGCCATAATATTACTTTACCGGGACCCTGCCATCACTGAAATACCGTACGTTTGAAAGATTAAACATCGAACATACTATATGTTGGCTGTCATATGAAAATGTCATTTCGTACAAAAAGTAAACACGAATGGAAAAAATAAAAGAAGTTGGAAATGAAATGAGGTCTCCGATTATTCTCTCTCGAATAATTCTGGGATTAGTAGTGTTTGATTTTCACGTTACTACTCCGTAATAATGATAGGCCGAGACCTAATGTCATCCCTTGCGAGAGTCACCGCCGGTCTCGTAGAATGTTTCCGATGGACAGATTGTTTAAATCTGTTGCTTGATGTCTTTTTGTGGTTCAGTGCACGCGCATAATGGCTGACTTTGAAGCGCCTTTGAAATAGAGTCACTGTTGTTTGATATTTTGAAGTCATCGATTGTGGGGAATATGATTTATCGTATAAATGAGATATCGGCGCAACGAGGGCCAATGTTTTGTGCTGTGAATGGTATCTCTGAATCGTCTTTTGTTTACGTGCGTTGTCATTACCTCATCTGTAAATTAAAGTACAGGAAAGAAAGCGTAACATTTAGCTGCCGGGTGCTTCTTTGTTATCTTTGCATTATTTTTTAGGACGAGTAGAATAAAAGCAACAGATTCTTTCAATGAGCAATGCAGCAGTACTCGAGCATAAGAATATGTATCCGTCCCGACTTTCATATTGTTAATACATTGTTAAAAGTATTGTTAGATTTATTGTTGTACATTATTATAGCATAAAGTAGCAAATGTAGCATATATCGATTGAACATTGTTTAATTGAGAAATATTCATTGACTTTTTGGAACGTAACTGTTCTCTCCATTTCTGCTGTATTTTTCAGTGGAGTTTTTCAGAGGCATCATGTTCTTTCGGACGGCGAGGGGGGTTGTAAGTTCATCTTTGCTATCAGCAGTGGGTGTCACCGAGACTGAACGAGTTTTTAGTACGCAGCTTTTATTCTTGGTATTGAGTTTATGCTCATTGATTCGCACGATAAATTCGTTAACGCTGGAATCATTTATTTAAGTGGCTGTGAGAGAGAGAGAGGAAAGAATGGAGGGGCTGCGACAGAAAGGGTGTTTGCGTTCGGGAAGAAACCTTGCACGCTTCCCTCCCCGGTTTCTCTCGATTGGCGTTCGAGTTGGTAACCATGGTTACTCCTCATTCCCCATTCTACCTCCCGCCGACCCCCTCCAGTCCCCTGCTGCCTTTCCCCTCGCAACCCCACCATGAGCCTCACCTCCCCCCGCGCCTCCGCGTTTCCCCTCCCTCCTTCCCGCCCAGCCAACGCGCCGTCGAGGGGTCGCTCGCTGTGTGCTTGCGTTTCCCCCGAGCCGCTTGCCAGTCGAGTTTGGTTTGTCGCACGCTTCGCAAGCTTTTGTGTGTGAGCGAAAGAGTGAGAGAGAGAGAGAGAGTGTGGTGGTTATGGCGCGCTGGTGAAAAAAATTTCGAGAATATTTTCACCCCACCAAAAATTGGTCAGTGCCGTCGCCATATCTATGTGTGTTGCTTGTACATAGATTACATGTGTGTGAGGGCTGTCGTTTTATCCGTGGAGCTTGGATTATCATCTTCGCCATACCTATCGGCTCCCCTTGTAAGTTAAGGCTTCCGGCGGGGGAACGTTTTCCAGCCATATCCGACCCCAAAATAAAGTATTCGGGAGAGCAGCACGGTACACAACTCCCGTTCGTGGATGGAATACTGTCGCCAGCTTCAGGCACAGACCACGCCGGATAGGACAGTGAGATCGGTGGCACCCCCCAGTGAATCAGCGACGGGGGGGTAGGAAATTATTCCTAACGAAGGAGAAGGAAGAGGGCAGTTATAGAAAATATATAAAAATATAAGGTGTTTTCCTTCCCCATTTCGCCGTCAAATAAGTGTTTAGTGTGGTGTATCATTGAGTGCTCCATCAAGTGTTGTCTTCGGCAGTTTGTTTTTGGGATTGGGGGGGTTTTTGATGCCCATTTGTATATAGCTGGAGAAAATTCAAAGAGGGCAGCTTATGTTTTTTTTCAGGGGGTGTTCATTTCATATCTGTGTAAATAGAGGGAAAATTCGCAACCCTTCCTTGCAAGGATAGCCGCAGAGGAGAGGGAGTGCAAGTCCAGTCGGTCAGCCGGAGAGAGAATAGGAAGGAGCTTGCTCTTCGTTTCCTCGTCTTGGAAATCCTAGTTAGAAGGCGGCTCGCCTTGTATATTTTCCCTCGAAGCCCTTCTCCGTTCCCGCAAGCACGCCACCTCCCCGGTGAACGCGCGTCAGTCCCTCTGCCGGCGACCCACACCGGTCGGAAGCCGGGCCACCTGGTGTTTTTGTGTCTCTCCCCCGTTGCAGCTCCCCCCTCATCTATCCCCCGCAAAAATCCCTTAACTTCCCACCCCCTTCCCGGAATACACCCTCCCGTGTACAGAACGTCGACAACGCCCCTCGATTCCTCCCATTCCCACCATCCCCTCCCCCTGGAAACCTATTAATCTGAAATCCCGCAGAATATAAGAACCCCTCACCACCACAGCTCAAGTTTTTTCCTCGTCGGTTTACCAACACATCATCTCGTCTTCTGCTCACACTCAAGAGACCCCCGCCCCCTGCTTTCGCCCTTCCCACCCCTGATACTCCCCAAAATCACCGTAGAAAATCGTAACGAAGCCGTCGGGAAGGTGCGGCACAACGACGCCCCGGTGGGAACGTCATGAAGGAGATGGGACCAGACATGGTAAGGGGATTGAAAAAAATATTTTACTTATTTTTTTAATTCGACGGGGGAGTGTTTAAACCCCTGAAAGTGTTGGGGTGGGCGAGAGGACGGCCCCTTCACGTTTTTGTGTCTATGCATGTGTCTGTTTTGAATCGCTGCGGACTTGGGACCGGTAGATAGCGCCGGGCACCCATTGCGGTACCTCGCTACTTGCGCGTTTCCTTTCTGCGCCTGTTGTAGGAAGAGTTTTGGGTGTGAATGCTGTAAATTTGGTTAGCCTGGGAATCGCGGTGTGGCGAAGAGAGGTATTTTTATTGTTCAAATAATTATTTCGGTAGCAATGTGCCTCTCCGTTTACCTTACAAGAACTTTAAAATCTCTCTCGCCGGAGGGAGCTCGACGGTTTGCTCTCATAATTTCCTAACTTAACTCAAGTTTCCCGGCACGAAAAATTTCTTTGCGTCAGCCTTCGTGTCGCTGCATTGTGTCATAAGGTTTTGTGTCGATGGAGTGAGATTGTGCGTATGTGATTAAGTTACATAAACGTAATGGCGCATGTGTGGCGTGGGTCGGAGTCTTAAACATACGATAGAAAGCAAAGATGTTTTATGTATGTAAATCAGATATTCGTAAAGTAAACAGAGATGAAGCACACTGGACGAATTACTTTGGGCTGAAAGCAAGAAGTTTAAATTCTCGCGAATATATCTGATGTCCTGTTTTTCATATCGATAGCGGTGGATTGTTTCGCCAGCTGATCTAGAATGAAATCTTAAAGCCCCCCGCAGGAAGGAAATGCTTTCTTTCCAACATCAATAAAGTTGCTGAGCGTTTCACGGAGTTGTATTAAAACTCTGCAGGTATATTTTTGGATTCAGATGCTCCGTATTCCTCTCCCGCGTCATTCAGACCTCTCTTGCGTCATCCGAAGGCAATGGATCACCCAAATGGACTGCCCGTCCGTCCCTCTCTCGCCCGTGTGGAGAGGGCGGCGAGAGTGGTCGCGAGGAGGCCGTGCCGCACGGGCGTAGAATGTGAGTGGCGTGCCTGTGTTTGCATTACGCGTAAATACGAGCGCGTTCCGAAGCTTCCCTTCCTAAACCCGCCGAAGTAGTCTGGATTTGTGGAGGTTAGGTTGGTGGTGGAGGAGGATAGAGACGTGCATAGCCGGTGTTTTTATTGTCTTCCTTTCCCGGCTTGGCGAGGGTAGGTGAGGCGTTCAGAGGCGATGTGCAGGGGGAGAGATTGTGTAGGGGAAGTTGAGAAGCGGGAGGGAGGAGGCTCGGGACTCAGGATGGCGGGGGAGGGAGGAAGGGACGACGAATCGATGGATAGCAACAAGTTGGAGCCGGGAAGAGAGAAACGTTGAGGGGAGTGAGAGGGGGGCCGGAGGAAGAGGAGGAGGGGGGAGAAGTAGAGGTGGAGGTTTTGACGTCGGTTGAGCGGCGTCGGCATGGAGGGTATCGGGTAAGAAGAAAGCCTCCACCTATACGAGCCCGACAATTTTTCGGCATTGCTCTCCATAGCGGAAGGTTACAACACTGCTAGTCGACCCAGAAGACTAAGAATTGATAATTTCATCTCAACACGAGAAAATTTTTGAGAATTACGGTCACATATTACTTTTTTATGCTATTTTCGTCTATTTGCAACAAGAAAAGATACTGTTTGAATATGATACACACACCGCGTCGCACGATCTATATCGTATTTACAAGCTGAATCATTCAGTGCTTGAATCCTGGAGAGTGGGTGATTTCGGTGAAAGGAGTGTGCTCGAACAGACTTCTTGGCTACGAAATCCGCGAATGAGGATCCCAAAAAGTTATCAAGATGATGGAAAAAATTTCACTCGTTCAATGAAACTCGACTCCGAATCAGTCAAGCTTATTGTAACGGGAGCGGTGAAAGTATGAGTATATATTTCCAAGGTATGACTGGTTAGGTTTTAGGATTAGAGGGTATTTCCTGACATTACCAAGGTTGCTTCGATAAATCCCGGCCGATGCGGGATGCTCAGAATGGAAATTGAAGCAATTGCCTGTTTCTAGGATAAATGATTAAAACCGCGATCATGCAGAATGAAGTCGCCCGACGCTCGTGATCGTCATAGCCACGAGTATTAAGCAGCCTCCTGTAGCTGTAGTTCATACACTCTGCGGTCTCGGTAGTGGTGTGAACAAGGTAATCAGTTTGTGGTATATCATCTGGGGCACGAAACACGCCATTCGGAGAGGCGTCTAAACAAGAGTGCACCATGAGTGGTCAGCTTGTATGACGCCGCATCATATTCAATATGGGTGGGTGGCGCGGTAGTCTAGTGGACAGAGCTTTCGGCTGTTAACCATGGGGCCCCAGGGGTGACGAATCTTATCCAACCAGCGAAATGAAAATTGTGTCATTTCTCACTTAAACAACCTATTAGGAATGTACAATCTACGTATGGGGAAGTAATGAACTGTATTTCCCAAACGTGCGAGTCAGTACCCGGGAATCAATAACCTCACCCGTAAAAACTTGACTTGGTGAAAACAAAGACTGTGGTTTGGATTGGCGTGATAGTTATTGGTGTACCAATGTGAATCAGATGAAGACCCTTCGCAGTGTTCGTTGTTTATGCTAGGATCAAATCGACCCCAATGGAGAGGTATGCCACTGACTGAAAACACTGAGTATCCCAATTCATAAACTTAAAGCAGAATGGCAGAAGAAATTGAATGTATAAGTAATGATTTAGTTAATTTGTTATTACGTGATACATAATTATTGATATATGTTGTACGACAAGCTCCAACCCTCGTTTTATCATTTATTCTTTTTCCACTACTCCCCCCTGCCACACACCTTTTTGAGGGGCATTTATGTAGATGTACGACAACGACGGTGAAAAACTAGCAGAGCGCGATTATGACTTTTTATAGCTTGTATTAGTGACATTTTAATTAAACTCAATATTTAAGTATCAGCGTTTTCAGAAATCATGTCTATGATAGTAATAATTAATTACTATCCAATTAGTAGGTATCCTTGTTTAGATTTTGCATGTTCCCTAAAAAATCCGTGGACTTCTTAGTCACTTATCGACATCTAACGTTCATTTTTCCATTCATTTTTTTCTCCCGTCTTCTCAAACGTATAGCCCCACTCAATACCAATCGAAGTCCCTCTATTTCCTCCTCTCCTTGTCTAACGTTTTCACCTTACAACAGCTTTCAACGTGGAATTGCTTCTCAGAATTATAATCATAATTCTCTCTGCTCATAAACCAATTTGCATCCACCTTTAATCAGAAAATAACTAGTTTTTGGCGGATAATATTGCGTCAAGGACATGATATGATGGCGAAGGGTAATCGAAAACAACCAGAGTCTAGGAGGAAGAGACCCACACATATGGGAATCACACCCCAATCAATGTGGACGCAGTAACCTGCAGGGAGCATGGATAGTGAGTGGGCTTCCCAGCTATTCGGCGTAATGGTGGCGTTTAGTTTAAGAGTGCGTTGAAGGCTCTGGTCGCTTGCATAACCATTTTCAAAATAAAATATTCGAGTTCATATGGTAGATAGTGCATAACCGAATAATCCAATGTAATATTTCGGTCATGTTAATATTTGCCTGCAGGACCATGTGCATTAAAATGTGCGGTGACTAATTGAAAATATTCATTTCGTGGACGAAGAACTCCAGTTCATTCCCCAGGGGCAACGCTATTTTCTTTACACAAGTCCTCACACATCTTTTCTTTTCGTCATAACTTCGAGTCGTAAATTCTGTTTCCGTAAATGATCTTTTGCCAACAGAGTCTTCATTTTCCTCCTATTTGTACTGACATTTTTCGGGAAAAAATGATACCCAGTTACAAAAGCTGTTTTTATCCTCGCACCGTGGAGTGCAAGTTTACTAAATCGGGCGTTGACGGGCAGCGAAATCTCCTGTGCGTTAAAAAGAGGTCCGGATTAGTTAGGCCGGTGTCGTTATCATCAAGAAGTAAACTAACGATTTTTTCTAAGAAGTTAGCGTGGTTAAGAGTGGTTGTAGGTTTAGTCACCGTATAACATCTTGGGCGATTGCGGTTCCCCTCTTCTTCATCTTCACCGTTACATTCGCTCCTTCATCATCGCCCGATCGTCTTCCGATCCACCCCCGCCATTGCGAAGCCGCCCGGAATGGTTTTTGGTCTCGTTAATGCAATCTTTGTGACTGCGAGACCTGAGCAGACTGGCTGGGGGGGGGGGGGGGCTCTCTCTTCGAGGAGGAGTTTGTATGTTTGGGGCGGCTTTGATCACGGCTTGTTTTGTGCGCCCTACCTCAGACGAGAAAAAGAGGTGCGTGGTTCAGAAGTGGGGCCAGCATTAGTGTTGTGCGAATCACTCGAAACATTTTTGCCATATTAAATTGGGTTCCCCGGCCATCCTTTTAAGAGTATTGCGCCGTGAATGGGGAGCATGGATGCTCGTAGCGAATGGAGGGGGGTAAAAAAAACAAGCCATATAAATGCAGAAGGGGTGGAGGGATGATAACGTTGGATGGATTGATTATTTACCTGCTTCATGTGGCCCGCATTGGAAGTTTTCCTTTAAAAAAGTTTATCTCAATGGCCGCTGTAGAGCTAGTAGAGTATTTTTTTCAAAAGCGTTCATGTACCTACGTATCCTTTCAACGTCTAGTGTGCTGTAGAATATATGATAATTTAATATTAGTTAATTCCCGTTCTGCCAGAAAAATTATATCCGCCAAGTACAGTAAAGTTAATTTTGGCTAAATGTGATTGCTTGCGTTGTATTGCATATTCCCTAATGTCCCTCAGCTGTTAGGAAATTACTGTAGGAATGCTGGCAGTCCTACAGTAATTGTGGTGCGACATTCATGTTATTTCCTGAGACTTCGGGCGATTTTCAGCATGCAAATGCGGTCGAAATTTTACAAAGTGTTTCACAACGCTTTTTTTCGTGGCTGGAATCGGAATTGTTCGTAATATTTTGCTTTGTAGTGAAATTCTTCAATTGGCTGTACGAATCTTAATGTTTAATTTTATCCAAATCTTCAATGCTCCACATTTACTGATATTTTATTCAAACTTCCATTCTCTACCCCGCTCCGTTAACTAGTTTAAATCGTTAGAGTGTACCACGCAATGCAATGCAACAGTGCCAGAGTGTAAAAATCATTGACGTCTCCGCTAAGAGTTACTCTGGCGGCATTTCCCGCATTTTCTTGGAATTACCACGCAAGTTATCGGTGCCCTTATTTCTCCTCAAATCACCGTTTCATCTGTCATCTAAGATTTCTGCTAACATCGGAGCTTAGGTCGGTAATTTATTTATTAACGTTAGGGGCCCTATGACACTTCCCTTCGACACTCCTAAAGTTACGTCTGCCTTAAATGAACTCGTCGACGACTACTCTTTGCTCATGGTTAGTTAGTGCCTAGTACGGTTGGCCACTTTCTGGTTAATATCATAATGTCTGAGTGTATCAATTTCTCCTCTGGGATCTTTTTGAAAGTAGGTACGTTGGGGATTTGGTAATTCGTTTAAAATATCGCGAGGTTTGGTACTAGGCCTGCGTGGGCTGTTGAAGTGTAGCCATAAACTCGATTCCGTCGGCTTGGATTGGAAGACAGCTGTCATATATTTGTGATATTATTTTTAGTGAGAGAGTCGTGCATCGAAATGACGCCCTTTTCTCTCGTGGTATAGGTGTTCAGGCACGCGGCGCGTAAACCCCATCTATGGTGAATTGTTAATTTTCCACAGTTTTCGACTTGTTTATTGGTTGATCAGAGATTCCCTTTTTTGTTGTTCTACCAGGCACGTCCCCCAAAAATAGATGCTCCCCCACCCTCCCTCGGCTCAACGCGCTCGCTCCGGGGGCAGTTGCCGCTCTCTCTGCCTCCCTCCCTCCAATCCTCCCCCTTCCCTTTTTTTCCTCGCCTTCTCCCCTGTTATTCCCCCGCAGTGGTTTGCTGCACCGTCGGACGACCGGCCGGGCCCGTCTTCGCCGTCTCCTCCCTCTCCTCTTCCCATTCCCCGCTTCCCCTGGTTCCCCTTCCCCCTTACCAGAGCGTCGCTGGTGCTGTTGCCAAGGGCACGGGGCTCTTTTTCCTGGAGGGGTCCGGGCTTGGAGTGGGGTGTGGGATGGGGCTGTCGGGGCGGCAGGAAATGGTTCGGAGGGGAGGGGCGGACGCTGTAGGTGGAGGGTGTGGGGGAGGGCAGACGGCTCTGCGTGGAGGGGGTCGGCCTCCCTTCCTCCCGCCAGCCCGCCCCTCGTGCCCTCGCTCTCACCACCCAACCTGCAGTTTCATTCCCGCCAGTTTTTTTTTTTTTTAAAGGGTCCACCAGTCAATTTATCGTCTTGCCAGTGCATATTTTTCCGTTGGTACCACGCATGTCTTGTCGCTCCTGATTGTGAATTTATTCCCGTTTCAACCGCCTGCGTTTCGGTCGATGGACGTCTGTCATACTGGTTCTTCTTCCCGGAGTCAATAGCGTATCTCGTCCGTACAATATCAACTTCTCTCGAAGACACTGTCACGGTATCGTGACTTGAGTAAACTTTTTTTTCCTTTTGGATGGCCATCATTGTTTTTCGAATGTTCGAGAATTGATGTGGGACGCTTGAAGAAAAGTGCTGGACCATCGAGCATACTCCCATCGCCAAGGCTGTCATTAGTTGCCCAAGTTGAATTGGGAGATGAGACCACCCTGGTAAAATGGGAGAAATAGATCCCAGCATTGATAGGTTTCTGTTCTCACTGCTCCTTTGTATAGTTTGTGACTTGGACTCCACCATTGATAAGCATGTTTGGGTTTTGTTATGGTGGAAGGAAATTTAGCTGCACGCCATTGTAGTCTGTCATTCCAACTTTTATTTTACGTAGTTGGCAGCCCACAGTGTGGTTTAAGTTGAGAAGCAGTGTGGTGAAGTGTAGTTAGTAGCTGACTTTTCAGTTATTAAGTAAATGGGAATGTAAAAATGAGAAATGAATCGGAATCTTCTTATGTTCGTTCCTTTGGAAGGTTTTATGGAATTTTTTGGATCGATTGCATCGTTTTTCTATCTTTGGGATTGCCGTTCCACCACTTCTATCGCAATCGCAACAGTAATTTCCATGGCGTTGTTTTTATGAAATTAACGCGTCCAGCTGAAATCAAGGTGTTCACCCCAGCTTTGGAGAGGCGGGATGCGTAGTTTTCCCTCGTGCAATGTCCCAGTGAATTGTATTTCGAGAGTTTGGAGGCGCTCTCATTTGGCGTACATTCTCACGGTCTTTGTCTTCCTCCCGAGTATCCTTGGTTAACTTTTGAGGAGCTTCGTACCCTCGTAGCATCCAGCCTTTAAGGTTTCGTGGAGTTGTTTAAGGAGGGAGGAAATGGCTCAAGGTCTGATGTTATCAATGCACCTCTAGTCGCTGGGTCGTAACCCTTCGTGGAAGAAATTTCTTGAATGCTGGGGAGGGGGTGAGTGAGTCTGGGTTTTGAGGGTCTGATTGTGATATTTCGCCCGCCGCCCTCCTCAACTTGCCGAGCCTCCGCCGTTTAGAGTGCCAGACACATGGCCGGGTGTTAATTAATCGTCCCACTGGAGTGCAGTGTTGTGGAGGCCCCCGAGTCTCGAGGGGGAAGATCAACATCCCGTCTCTCAAGACAGTCCCCTTCTCGCAATGCATGTATTCCTACCCGCCCCGCTTCGCTCCCCACTCTTGTCTCCTTCGCTCATACCCTTCCGTCCCACCTTGTCTTGTCTCCTCTCCTTCTCTTCTCGGTCCTTTCCCCTCTCCCCCCGGCGTCTCGTTGACCGTGGCGGAGGGTTTTCAAGGGCGCGGGACGAACGCCCTATAAACGCGATCTTCGGATAACCCTGAATGTGTATAATTTTCGATTGCCAAGCTACGTTCATTTTCTTCGCCGGAGTGCATGCCAGCCAGTCAACATGCATTAGTCGTGTGTGACGTTTGACTTCCTTTCGTAATTATTTTATTTTGATTTTTGAACAATATGGACTTACTTGAAAATGTGCTGTTGACAATCGCGATTTTATGAATGATCGATTTGGTAGCGGTTTCGAGACTCGTTGACATTCGAATTGATTTTGTGAGTAGTTTATGAAGTTTCTTGCGCATTGTATTGGTTGTGACACGAAATGAAGTTGAACTGATTGCCGAAATGGATCTTGTTCTGCGTAGAGGATGCGGTAGATTTGTGAAACGTTATGGTAAACTGAGTAGCGTATCAAAATTATTAGGGGAGCTAGTCTGAGAATAACTCACGGAACCAAGGTTAAATCGCAGATTATCCTCTTGCATAAATTGGAAGGAGGTCTCTTTAGGAATGATGTTGAAAATGTATTACTAGCCCCATCGTACAACGGTAAGCGAGATCTTGTCAGTAAAATTAGAGAGATTAGGTGTAGAGCAGGTAGAATTAAGGTGTTATTTTTACCACAAACGCTAAGGGATCAGAATAACGCTGTCCGACCACGGTAGGGGTCATATTCGGGTCAAAATTAGTCTGGTGTGAATTACCCCCCCTTCCAGCATTTTCTTATAGCGGATGGGTTTATCTAAGCGCCTGCCAGTTTTGCTCATTTAAATCGGCCAAGGGCACACAACAAGAGAGGCGAGAGTTTCGTAGTGCGAGATATGCCTGCGTAGTTCGCAGTACTTAATTACTAAATCAACCTGGAGAAAAAAAGGAAACCTCTATTTCGTGAAGAATCGTTGTGAGAGGGCAGAAAGCGTCACATTGTACGAGTAGTTATAGGTTAGCATTAGCCGGGTGACATTAGAAACCCACAGTTATGCAAACTTTAGGAAAAGTAAGGCTTAAAAACACAGAATTTCACATCATTCTCCTAGCGCAGAACTGCATAGGTAAGCGAGACCACAGGTACATGTATGTCGAGGGGAGGTTACTACTGAACCGATTGCTTCGAGGAAACGTAATATTTTCGACCAATGAATAAATAATAATTGCAATGAATGTTGACCTTACACCCTCTACCACCCTTCCGTGTTAGATGTAGGTGTAACTACTGCGTAATTTGTTCCATCTAGGTAAGCGGGAACAGGTGACTGGTATATAGTATTACAAATATTTCCTCTTTTTCTTTAGGGTATGTGCTATCAAGTACATGCATCGAATGATTATATGAGCCGATGAAATAACGAGTAGTTTAGGATTGGTTTTGCAATCTTTTTATGTCGGGCGTCGTCATGAAATGTCTGTCCCCCCGAATCATTTCCCGATGTATGGGCTGCCAACTTGGAGCGAGTACTACGTATGTGGTTCGGTGTCATTCAGCGTGGTACGAGTATTTCCCGGCGTGTGGCTGCATGTGGGGGTGCGCTAGATGGGTGCCTAAGAAAAACCGGCCCTATTGATTTGTGTTCCCCCCGCTAAGTCCTTCGCCCTCGGCCGTCGCACCCCACGTGTTGTGGAAGAGCACCATCCGCCCTCCATCCATCCATCCCACCCCTTGGACAGCTCGGCCGGGGGCAGAGAGGGGGCGAACGACAGTTGTCCAAGTTTCTCTGACCCGCGCGCCGGTTGCTCCCCGGCCGATTCGATGCGCTCTCTGCTCTTCGTGAGCCACGAGCCACTTCGTGAGCCGGGCGACTTTTGTAGCGTCTCTCTACGAGTATGTTGGACTCGGGGGCTTTGGGAGTTCCGATCTGGTAGCCCTGGCGCGCGAAATTGTAAACGGATGGCGGACGTTGAAAATTTTATTTTTCAATGATTATTATGATCGCGCGCGTGAGAAAAATCTGTCATAAATATGTACTTGTAAGCCTTTACTTATATCCTTAAACAACATATCAGGTCCCTTTTCTGCCGTCAAATGTGCACGCGTGTATTATATGAATTGATTTCATTTCTTCGTTACTTTTTTGTGATCGTCTATATATTTTTTTGTTTTTTTCCCCGTAATATGTGACTACTTCTTTCACCCAGTCGGGAGATATACTCATTATAACGTTGTTTTCGGGCGAACGGATTCGTCATGCTCCAACTTATAATTATTACTTGTGTTGACAATTCCTTTTACATTTGAGTGTAACATTCAAATTGTTTGGTATGATACTGAACTCGTCTCTAATTTTTTCATAGTTGGCTATAATAAATCTGTTTCTTGATGATCAAACAATTTTGGAATCTATGCTAATCTGCTTTTTATGTTCGGAAGTAAAGGCATTGATGACTAGCTCTTTATCAGGTTCCCAGTTAAAAATATTTTAGTATCAGCATTTTTAGTACCCCGCAAGCCACGGCTAGGGTATGTGACAGTGTGTCGAAAAACATATTGCATTTTCATTTTTCGTAATGTATAGCGATTAACAATGTGAATTTTGGTTTTTTAATCTCTTATAGCATTCTTAGAGTCACATACCAACCCCATTAATACGTAGGATGTTATCAAAAAAGTTCCCAAATGGCTAAAACCAACACCAGAGGCACCAAAGCGTTTCCTAGCTCCTTGATATTTCTCGCAAAGCCCTAGCGGTTAATTGATGTGGGGTCGTCTATGAATATTTTTGTTGATTTTCAAAAACACCCCCGAAACTAAAGAAAAAAAATCATCTTCTCCCGAAAATGTCTAGATTTAAATTCACCTCGTAGATCGAGTTTCGTCTCCTTCTGGGGATCGGCTTAAAAGGACAAACCATTCGGTAAATACGTGATTTAACTGCCTAATCGCCGTCGGGACGTCCCGGCAGTTTTTCAACACCGAGGCCTTCACCTCCCCCCCCTCCCCCCTTTTCCTTTCGAGGTCGCCCGCGACGACGCCTGGCGGAAACAGTGGAAACCATCCATCTGGGAGCCGATGTGCTCTCCGGCGTTCAAGGCCAGGGATGGCCGCGCTCTGGGAATTTCGAGGGCCACCTCCATTTCGGACTCCTTTTGTTTCTCTTTGTTCCCTTGCTCCCCCTCCCTCCATTTCGCGAGTGATTTTTTCAGGGAAACTTATTTTTGGCCGTGGACGTTTTTTCGCCGCCCGAAGGAATATATTCTCACTCGCTTCTTGTTGCCCAGACACGCATCCGCTATGAGTCTCGAGTCGAGGAAAAAACGTCTTGTCTGTGTATGTTTTTGTGTGATAGACGCGAAGACCGATGGATGATGACCCCGCATTCCTATAAATTGGCTAATATGCCTTTAACTAAGAGACACCCTATCGGTGAACACCCGAGCACGTTTTGTAATGACATCTCTGTCTCTTAGTGCTTGGCCACAACGATGGCACAGTGCTCATTAGTATTGAAAGTTTAGTCTTAATTGCATTTCGAGGCGGCGTTACAGGTATTCTCGTCTCGTCTGCTCGAAAAAAAATGTTTCCTTAACCAAACTTAATGCTGGCTCCGTAACCAATTCAATCCTCGGCATCGATTTATGAAGATTATCTGCGACGCCCACGACCGAAAAGATTTCCGCTGCGGGAAAATAATACCCCGCGTCCTTATTCCTCTTCGTAAGCCTCATTAAGGGGTTGAGGTCTGCGTTTCGGCCGACTTTGGCCAAGAGCCGACCAGGGGTGGTAGCCGGCGCTCTGGTGAAGTGGTTGCGATGGAGGTAAAATGGTTGGGGGGAGGTGGGAGGAGAAGGGGTGAGGAAGTGGGGGTTGGGGTAAGGCGGTGGGGTGAGGGTGAGGCTCGTGGGAAAGGATGTTGGTTGCTTAGTCCGGATGCGTTCCTCCTCCCTCTTTCGGCCCTTCGGATCAACTGGTCCATCTCGTCTTCTCACGTTTCATCCAGGAGTGAGCCCACACTTAATTTCACACACTTGATCTTCGCCTGCCCTGCTGCATCCAATAGTGTTCACGAGGCCGTGCGGAAGGAATAGTCGCCCAGAAACATGGTGGACACTGGCTGACTGATGGATGGATCTTTTGCTTTTTGGTATCGGAAGTAATGATGTGTCGCAATCATAAACTGCATTCATTTCTGGTGATTCTTGTGATTTTATTTTTGGGACGTAAGGATTGGGCTTCAATTTGGGACGGGAGGTACGTCTGCGTGGTAAACTGCAAAATATGACATTGACGCGATGCTGCTGTTAGTTTTCGTGAAGGTTTGATTCGTCCGTCGTATCATGTTTTTTTCAAGAAAACGGCGCCGCCATCGTACCCTAGCGTGTTCACGACATGCCACTCATAGCAAGCAAGTGCTTTTCATCCCCACTCCTCAAACATTGGTGTAATTTGTCGTAAATATTGTGTCCGCTGAATATCGGTGCCGTTGAAATTGAGGCGAACGAAGTGGGGCCGCGAGTTGTCGAGTATATCGCCATATATGTGTCGCTCGAGACATATTTTGTAAAATTTTCGATTAGCATGTCCCTGACAAAAACTTATCATCAATTTTTGCGTATTGTAGCCTTCGGATTCCGGTGGAAATCAATTGAAAAGTGACGTTAATCGACGCCTTTCGATCGATATTTCGTCCTTGGATGTTGTATCGTATGCAATTCAAGTGAAATCGGTTCTTCCCTGAACGGTTCGTAAGTGATAAAGTGAGTCTCTTCCTTACTGAAAACCCGTCCGTACTTTCCTTAAACTCCTCCTTCCTAAAATCGAGTGGTCGAAGTCAGACGCTTAAATTATTCACAGTTGACTCGTATAGATATTTTAAAATTATAGTCTAAGGCAAACTTCCTTGACATTAGCTTGCTTTTCTATTCGTGGTACTGCGGGCAAATTTTTACTGGAGAAATTGATTTTTTTGGCGTATTACCAAGGTAATATAGAGAGGATAGTGTAGTGGGGAGAGCGTTCGCCTGGGGCTGTTTCCGGATTCAAAGTCGGTTGATACCCCTAGACAACACCCGGCTCAGCTCGGGTTGGTTTACTTTGGATGGGTAGGTCTGGGGAAACCGCTGAAGGCATGGTGAAATAAGTAACCCTTTTTGCTGGATGTGCGAATTCTACTTGCCGTAGGGAACAGCACTGGGTGAGCTATGTCTTACACTTTAAAACTGACTTTAGATTTGAAGATTTTTTAAAGCAGCATAAACTAATGTGACCCGACGGCACGCGTTTCCCACCTTGTGCTTTCGTTTCACCCCTCCAATGACTATTTATATCGTAAAGAATTTTGAGATAAACTAAGCGATGGAAATTGTACGGTTTTGGAGTGACTTTGACTTTTGTGCTCTTTCAGTCCATCATGTTTTTTTTGCCATTTCCATGGCAGAGCTCTTCCTTGTCAGGATTTCTTGAGGTGAGCTTAGGATTGGGAACCTTATGGACTTAACGTAGTGGTGTGAATTTTCGATTGAAGAAACTGAGGAACCATTATTAGTGAGACTAAATGTAATCCCCTCCTCGTCCCACGCGATGAAACAGGCAGTCCGTTTCATCTTCGCCGACCTCCGGGAGCGCCCGGTAACAGTCAGGTGGTTGACATCGGCGAGGCCGGCTGGTGGTCACGCCCTGCGATAGGAGAGTGTATAACATCCCCTCCGAGCTCTTTTCTTTTTCGGCTGTTGGTTGTCAAACGGCTCATTCAAGATGTGAATGAATGAAGAAGGAAAATAAATACTCCCACTTGTAAGGGACTCAGTAATTTACATTCTTAGCTCGGTGCCGTGAATGTCCGAGAGAGAGAATGGATGATGAAACCGTCTGCTTTTTGCAGTTCAAACTTTATGTCAAGAACCAAGTTATCGAGCTAGAAGTCCTTCAGTCCTTTTATTTATATATATATATATATATATATATATATATATATATATATATATATATATATATATATATATATATATATATATATATATATATATATGGTCGCGGTAGTCCAGTGGGTAGAGCGTTGGACTCCTGACCGGAGGGTCTCGGGTTTGATTCCCGGGCAAGGCACTCTGGGCACCTGCAGCTCCACCCAAGCTATGTGATTTTTCGGGTACCAGATCTTCCTGGGAAACCATAACCGGCAATGGGAAAGGAACTGGCCCCCCTACCCTGATGTGTGAATTTCACACGCCGTATAGGGCTTAGTACTGGGTGAACTCTACCATCACCTACCAAACCGACCTTCGGGTTGATTACTGTGTTTATGGTATATATATATATATATATATATATATATATATATATATATATATATATATATATATAATGGGTTGACACAATATAACACAAATAGAAAAGAATAGCAACATTTAAAAGAACACTCACACGGTAAATTGTTCGAGCTTTCGGCCCTCTCAGAGGCCTTCTTCAAGTGAGACTATATATATATACATATATATACACATACATATATATATACATATATATACATATATATATATATGTATATGTGTGTGTGTATATATATATATATATATATATATATATATATATATATATATATATGTTGTCATTGCTTCTGATTTCGTATGCAAGCTCTGAAGGACTTCTTTTCATACGTGTGCCGGAACAAAACTCGTGATCAATTATTTTTTTCGCTTCCATTTGAACAATATTCATATGTGAGCGTTAGATGGAATATCGTTTCGTTAAAAAGAGAGAGTTTGGCTACATAAATATCACTTGCTCTTCCGCTTGCCAATTGCACAGTCTTTTCCTTTCCAAGTTTCGGCCCCTTTGAATGTTGAAAAAAGTTTGTATATATTCAGCGTTTGATTTTCATTTCGCGTTAAATAAAATGTGATGTTCTGCGGATTGGGCTCGGTGATGACTGGCACACGCACAGGCCGCAATGTGGGTTGTAAGACGAGAGCGCCAGGGGATAAGACGAGAGACGAATGCCAGGGAAGTCTTTCCACGAAGGTAGCGTTCAAGCCGCTGGGATGACTGGGGATATTTTGCTTTCTCCGTCACTTGGAGCGCCAGAGGGAGAGAGTAAAGGCGAGGCGGAGGGGAAGTCGAGAGCGTCTGTTGTCATTCGTTCCGGATTCAGAGTCGAGTCTGGTGTCTGGCGGGGAGGGGGAATGGAGAGAGAGGATGCGACGGCGGGGGTCGCGCTCGCTTTTTCATTTCGAAACGTTTTGCAATCGATTTCGTTCCGCGAGCATCTCAGATTTTTTTTCATGTTCAATCGTAGGTAGAATCGATGCTAAACAGGGAAGTGGAAGAAACACACAAGTCTGGTATACGTCAAGATGACGCATCAGAAAAGAACGAAAATGATAATGATTGTGAGGTTGTGTTGAGGTTAAAGGATATTAGGGAATAATGGAAACGAAGAAAGGGCGAACGCCCGAAGGAAGACATTGAGACATGCCATCGTGGGGAAACGTGTCCTCACTTTAGGATGAGATACTGCTCCTGCGCGCGACACCCACACCTTAGCATGCAACGGGAATGGGACCGCTTTCCTGCGGGGCACTATAGTAAGTTTAGGGGTGAGGGGCCCGATAGCTGAGGTTTACGGGATTAAAGACGGATGGGAGTGGAGGAAGGGTGGAGAGAAACTCGGCGCCAAGGGGTCCCCAGTTTAACGTCCCATCCGACGGTTGGCGTACTCACTTAAGTGCTCTCCACAAAGCAACTCAAGAAGGGATCGGAATACCACTGAATAAAAAAATATACCGCGTCTAGGCGTCGAACTCGGACCCCCTGGGAGGGAAGTCTGTGCGCTAGTCTCCGTAACATCATGATCCTCGGAGGAGTTCCATGGTATGGTAGAAGAAATTTTTCCCTTCGTACTTTTCATGAGGAACTGCGTTTGAACTTTTCCCCAGCAAGGACATTCAAGCATTCGTCCTGCCTGTCGTAGCATATTATTGCGGGAGAGATGAAAATGTTACACGATCAATGGTGTCTTCTTCCCTTTTTATTTCAAGTCTTAATCCGTTTTGGCGGAAACGCAGTAAATTCTGGTGTCGGAGACCCAGGAAACATTCGATTGTCCCCGCTGTTTTCCTTTCATAGAGTTCCCTGCAACCGCCAGTCATCGGTTTTACATAAGCGGAAGTTGGAAAGGGATGTGCAGGATATGAGAAGTGTGTCCAAAGAGCTTCGGAAGGGTTTTTTTTTGCCTGGGTTCGCTCGCAATAATATCCCCAGAGCTTCGCGCCCGCCGTGTTATCCGTCGCTGCTTCGCGTTTAAGGCTGCGTCGTCTCATAATCGTATTCGAATTTTTTTTATTGTCCTGTCACTGAATCAACGGGCTCTTGTTTTCTCAAGCGACTGATAATGCTCGTGTCCTCGGAAGGGTTTGCTCGTGGAAATTTTTTTACGCTCGATCTCTGGCGAAATGAAACACCAAAAAACATTTGAGGCGTTTTTTATCTTGCTATTGCATTCGAGGCCTTTAAAAAAAATCGGCAAACTCGTTTTTACCATCCCTTGTCCATCAATTTCTTCAACTTCAATTGTTTCTCGGAAATTACGGAGAAGATTATTCGAATAGTTGACATTTTCCAGCCTTCTATTTACTGCTGGAAGTAGTATTGAAACATGGAAGTTTCTGGCATCACTTGGTGGAAATTCTTCATATTGAAATTAAATTTAAAATACTTCGCCTTTCCACTTAAAAAACTTTTATTTACGACCTAGGTTTCTTTATGGTATAACATCATCAGGTGATGATGATGTTATACCATAACGAAACCTAGGTCGTAAATAAAAGTTTTTTTATGTGGAAAGAGGAAATATTTTAAATTTAATTTCAATAGTATTGAAACTGTATTTTCACTTTTAATTAAGAATTATGTCCACCACCATATCAAATGGTTTATTTAACGGGCATGATTTCCATCTACGTCTTTAAATTTTTTTGTTGACCATACACAGTCGCTGCTGTAGTGGTGCGCTTTGCACCACGTAGTAATATTTATTATTACATTGTAGTAAATTCTGACTAAATGTTATTTCTCTTTTCTGTCGACGTACAATTGTAAAAAAGTGGGTCCATTCTCAATCAGGTTAAATTAACATGGATTTAGAATCTTATATGAAGTAATCGTGACTAAGTGTTAACCTACGTTTTCGTACATGGGAACACAGAAGGTAAGGGACGTCTAAACGTTCATATTTGCGGCTCACTTAAAACAAAACCGGAATTGATAATTTTAAGTTGCATGAACTCTTTGTCCAAATTCGCCGTCTCACCTTGGTTTCCGAGTGATATCGGCTTAAGTTCGGCAATATTACATTCATCCTCATTTCCATCACCTGTGAGTTTTTCTTCTGGCTTTGAAGTGTGGTCTCAGCTGCCAAGCTTGTTAGCATCCTTCGTTCCTTAACCTTTCCGCGAGACAGTGGAACCCTTGTTCTTGAAATTCACCCAGGTGTCTGCCTCAACATTTTCCTCCAGTGAGCTGCTTGTGTTCGGGCTTATCTCGGCGCCACGTTACGAGCGTGCGTGCGTGTGTGTGTGTGTGTGTGAATTGAAAGGGAGAGATTCTTTCCCGTCGCCCCGGGAGGATTTTGGTGTTCCCACGCCGTTCTCTCGAGGTTGGAGCTCTTGTAAGCACGCTCCCTTCGGGGAAGCGAAAAGTTAACCTAACCCCCCCCTCCCCCACCAGTACCCTCCAGGCACAACCCTTAGCCCCACCGCTCTTGTTTTCTTTGAATATGTTAGACCGCTTTAAGATTCCCTTCCGCACCCTTGCAATTTCACCGCGTTTGAGCGCGATCATCGGCGCGTGAACTTGCACAGAATTCAACGCTGGGTGGAATTCCCTGCATTTTGATCGAATGTCACGCAAAAGTGATTCGACGGACCCCTCTCCCGTGCCTCCCGCACATTTAAAGGCCGCCATCAGATGTACTGACTTGGGAAATTCTTTGTGAATGAAACTTAGTTCATTGCGTTTTAGGCAGCCTCGAAGGTCAAAGCATTGTACTGTCATATATCCGCTGATCCTTTGGTTACTGTGGGATGGAATAGATCAGGTTTAGCTTAGTTTGTATTCGGGAAGAACGTACTCCAGTGACAATGAGAATTTCTTTTTATCACTGACAGTTTGTAGGTATTCGCTCTTGAGGGATTTTATTCAATTCCGGGTGTCGGAAAAAATGAGGGTTGAATTTCATCAGAATTACTTTCCGAGAGCACCCACTCACCCTTTACTTAATTAACCTTAATTTTGATTTGTGTCCTTTCATATTCCTGCCTTCTCCCGCGCCTATTTGATTATCAAAGAAGAATATTCTATTTTATATTCTCTCATCCTCCAGAATGAGTTGATTTAGAGTAATTCAAATATGAAAAATACATAACGCATATCGTTTTTCTCATTTCTTACTAGCTTAATTTTTCTAAAACCTTTCGCATGTATTTTTGGGTGGTGGTTAGACAGGCACACCTTAAAGGCTACCTAGAGTTACTTAAGGGCTTTTGAATCTCTATTGACGTACGAACTGTGTTTTCATGCTATGCTGGAATAATAAATTTATTATTATTAATGCACTGTGCGGTTTTCGCGAGGGGGAGAGGTATTATTCGATAGCAGTTTTATGTAAACCGAAATCATGAAAAATCTTAAATATAACACTTTCTAGGAATTTGACCGCCCTCCCTTTTTATTTCTTCCATCCCCGTAGCTTCTTCTCGAGCATTCATTCACCTTTTTTTAAATACGCTTTCGTGAAGAAAATCATGGCGTTGCCTCGGAGTGTCCGCTTAACGAGTTTTTTTTCCCATTCTCGGTCGTTCATAACCAGCGTCGGTCGTTTTGATCACCGCTCCTGCTGAGTCAACTGTGTGTACTGCATTCTCCTTTTTTTTACGATTCATAAACAGAACTTGCTCATGAACGGGATGGTGTGGCATCTGCAATCTCTTCTACTACTCTCTATCTCCTCCCCCCCTCTCTCTTTGTTTTCCGAACCATTTCTCCATTCTACGTCCTCTCTCCCCATCCCATCGTCGCCATGGCGGGGCTGCAGCCGCCGGCAAGGAGCACGTGCTAGGGCTTAATCTTGCGTCATTCGTTGTCGAGTCTTTATTTCGTTAGTTTTGGTCGGGATGACGTCAGTGGCGCTTTAACGCGTTGATAACCAAGCGGCGAAAGAGACAGCCTTTTCCATGCTACGTTTGCTCTGCATATTTATTCGTTCACGTGCATGCGTATTTGCTTCTTCTGCCACATAGTCGGTGGAAGATTGCCCCGTCCGAAATGACTGCCATAACAGGGGAATCTCAGTGGACCGCCTCTACGAAACCGTTTTCATTTTCCCCAAGCATTTTCAGTGGTGCACCTGTGGGTGGGATTGTTGATCTCAGGACATTGCGGCTCTCTCGCGTCAGATTCTGATTCGCGGTGTCTTCCTGTCACCGTCTTGGAATTTCGGTTGGAAGCACAGTGTTGAAACGGAACGGGAAGTATTTATTCGTAGTGGAAACACGTTAGAACTCTTGTACCAGGCATTTAAACATATGCTCCAGCCCATGTATTTTTCTTCCAGTCGATACGATGGTATACTTTATAGTGGAAGACTTATTAAAACCTTTTCTCTCCGTAAAGATTGGAATCAGCTTACCGAAGGGGTACGACCTTAGATATAAATCTTTCATAATTTTCCTCTTGTTGTGATTGTCACGCAAGAGTGGGACTTGAGTCTAGACAAGTAGTATATTTTGAGCTGCGGGGGAATACGATTTATCGTGCTGGAGAATTTTTTAGCGTACGCCTACCCATTAATTTTGTGACCTTGAAGTAGTAATTCCTTGGACTGTCCTTCGATTATCGATGTACATTTCTGTTATCCACAGCTCGTCTCCCCATTAAAAATTCTCTGATACAATGTGATATGGAGCTTCTAAGAAGAACGAATTGTATCATTTAATTGGCGAAATCCTGGAAGCATTTTAGTATTCTTTCTTCATTAACTTCAAGCTCAAATTTTCGCTGAAGGTGTTTTCGAAATATTGATCACTCTTTTAAAATAGTAATTTATTTCACGTTTTTCTTTTCGTAGGACCACGAACAGATTAGACTGTGCGTATCTTGGCACTTCGATTTCAAGGATAACATCTTTATCCTCAATTGTTAAGCGACACCCTGATCTATTGTCAAACAAGGAGGTACTGGAATTATATAATTGCAGAATTCCCTCGCGAATATCCGGACTATCAATGGAGCCATTCAAGAAAAAATATTATGATCGCCAACTCATGGATTGAATTTCTTCACTCGTCCGTCCTCTTTTTATCTCGGGAGCGTTGCGTAGCCCAGCCATCGGGCCATGAAAGGGCGTATTGTTCATCGGACGAACAGCTGTGCGGACTAGAGTTGAGATACGCTTATCATTATTGACGTCTAGTGTTGCAGCTTCAAAAAATACGCTAGTAAATGTTGAGATATAACACATATTCTAAATAAGTGTCAGTGGAATGTACTACATCAACTCGATTTTCTTTTGAAGTAATGGTTTCTCTGTATGTTTAATGTGTCTTATGATAAGGTTTCAATGTATCGAATACATTCGATAGTGTTTGGAATGAATAAGCACTTGTTCCGCCTTCTCGTTAAGCTTCGTTTTGGTTTCATTTCAACTCCCATTGGCTGAAAACCCTCACTGGAATAGTTGAAAAGGGTGATGCAATGCGTATTCTATTAGCCGAAGGGGTGAGTGCATTCAGGTTACCGTCTGATACGAATGCTTGTATTTGTAATTTTTATTCACTGGTGTATTCGCAAACAGTGCAGGTTAAAGAACTGATTAACCAATCGAATTATCTTAATAAGTGCCATGTTTTTCGGATATCATTCGCCAGTTAGTTCACCTGGGGTGCGGGGTCATGGGTATTTTTTCGCAATTAATCGAAGGGCCGTCGCGCGATTTTTTCTCTCTCAGATCATTCGGCGGTCATGAATCATACGACCCAGCTGAATTCATTTCAATGGTACCGCCAGGATTGGGCGCCATATTGGGTTTCGAAATGTCACCTTTGAAGAACGGTGAAAGAATATTCTCGCTGCCCATCGCGTTAAGAATGTCAAAGGCGATTACAACGCGCGCGCTCGCATATTGGAGATCCATGATCCCTCCCCAGATATCACTTGGGGTGGTGGTTGATTGCCGGTCCGAAATGCCGTCAATGAGGAGCCATCGCGATTCCCCACGGAAAAACAGACTGGGCAACTTTAATTATATTTTACCTGATTAACCAGTTACTGGTAATGGGGCGTAGAGTTTATTTCATAATGGACACCACCCTTAATAATTTCTTATTTTTTAAACTCTCCTCAGGCAACTTCATTCAGGTAGTTTTAAAAATAAAACTATTAATGCTAGTAATAAAATGATTACAAAAACTAAATCCATTCTAATAAATTTTCCGATAAATATACTGTCATGAGTTGTTTGGTGTCGTAAATTAAAATTAAGATTTAACAAGTTGATTGCAAAAAAATTATTGGGATGGAAGAAACAGCAGTCTCGTAGAATGTATAATTTAAACGGGACCAAATCTTCTTCGCATTTCGTACGCTTTTTGACGCTAACAATTTGTAATACCAGTTTTTAGTGTTCGGACGTTGGTTCAGTGTCTATGTCGTTGTACAATTGTTCACTAGCAACAGAGGAAAATACGAATCATATGTTTGTACCAGTTTACGGGTATGTGATGTAGCCATTCAATGTAATTTCATTCCATTGTATACTCGTATGCATTGCGAGCAGTCTCTCTGCAATCGATTTGATTTCCTTATGATCCCATTTTCGCCGCTCACAACTCGAGCATTCCGCGGCTCCGACGAAATCTCGGACGACACCGTGGAGATGGCCTCGTTGAGCATCGCTCCCCTGATTCTTCACGGAGTCCGTGTAGGGACTCGGTGTGCTGCCACTGATTAATAACAGCACACGCCCCACGACCGCCCCTTTCTTTATGTACTTCGTCGCGAACGGTGAGTGCATACTCGGCGTCTGAGCGAGTATATTAATCCTCTCCCTATCAGAGGTCTCATTAAACATGCAGATGCCGTTAAATATGAATGCTGGCCGTAAATTCGAATCATGACCGTGTCGTCTTCGTCTCTCGTTCAGCTCGCTGATAGTGGCGGCTGCGCGGCGGAATTATTAATGACTCGTGCGTATTTTATCATTAGGCGCCGGTGTCGTCCGTCTCACGTGTGTGTCCCTCGCGGCGTGCTGAGGTAAGTGGAACGGGACGCGCCGTGAGTTCCAAGGTGCGTCGTCGTATTCATCGCGACGGAGGTGTGAGGCCCGGACAACTCGACCTGTAAGGCGACGCGGCGCTTCGTCATCTCACCCGCGCTCCGTTTTCCTCAACGTTGTCCCTCTCGTGAAGAGCTCGGGGTCTTTTCAAGGAAGTGCCTCTTCGGAGGAAGGGCTCTCTTCTTCAAGAAGTAACGCTGGGAAGTCTCTCGTCGATGCGTCTCTGTGTATCTCATCTTTCTCTATCTTTTTTCTCTTTCCGCTCACTTCGCGCCGGGCAAGTTGAGTGTCCGCAGGAGAGTGAGTGAGTGACCGTGGGTACGCAGCTCAGATGGGCGTTGTTGACCTTCGGTACTGGCATTTACACGCCTACGTGCTTCCATGTAAATTCATTGCCGTGATCCGAGAGGAGACTGCGGATATGACCATTTTAGGCTTGCTGTCATAGATTTCGCATGGACTCATTTTATTCTCAAAGCAGAAATCTAGGCCCGTAAAGGTATGTGCTGGGAAAAATGATCCCCCTGTGAAGAACGCTGAAAGGGAAGGGCAGCAAGCCCCTTTGCCCCCTCCTCCACCCCGACAGATTCCAACCTTTCGCAAAAGAACACCGCTATGGTTCGTGGCACGGAAGGATAACTTTCGCCATACGCGATGCGTCGATGCATGGACGTTATGGGAAGGTTTCATATTAATTGTGAAGTTGTACGATCCAGACGATGAAAGTAACTGATTTCTTGCCTTAGACGAGCTTTTGGTACTTTGTCATACTTTTCGTAATAATCAATTTTTTAAAGACTGCAATTTCCGACGCTTCCGAAATTCGCCGGACGACTTGGATGGCTACTACTCTGGTCTCTTATCGTGCGTGGAAAAAGTGAATTGTTTACCTGTCCGTTCTGCATTCGTTTCTATAAGATCTTAAGGTTATGACCAACGTATTATAGTCCGATGGGTGTTGTAATTTTTTGTTAACATTTCCGGGAAGAGTTGTGTGAGGAATCAAATCTTATTTTTGGTATATCATCTCTTCCCTGCTCTATTCTTCTTGGCTTGGCTGAACTTCTAACTTTATCATGGCAGCTTATAAATTCAGAATTATCTTCATCGACGCTAACCCTGAGAGCCTCACTTAAGTAATAATTCCATCGATGTCAGAAGTAGTTTGGTATGTGCTTCACTATATAAGAAGTTTTGCTTACTCCCTTCGTGTCTGGAGGGAATTATCCTTTTCACTGCACTGTCTCGTGTTTTAAATCTACATCGTTCCGATTATAGTCCACACATTCTCAGCGTTGTGAGGGGAATTATTACTTGAATATCAAGTTCGTAAAATAAATACTTCCATCTTTCCGGTATTTGAAATTTTTAAGTGGCTTGTCTTTCCTTCAAAAAGCTATTCCCAGAAAGAGGAAATATGGTATTATGAGCAAATACCTTTGCTGATATAAAACGAGCACCACGCTTGATAAGTTACACTTTCCAATCATTAGGATACTTGGTTCCTCGGGCATTTCCACTCAACCTGAATCCATGACTTGCTCAGAGTTGAGTTCATGTTACAGCGGTTTAATCTGAATTTTGGAACGAGTAAAGACTATTTTTAGACTCGGATATTTTTTTCATTTGGTTTTTGATCATTTTTACTTCCTGTGTAATTTAGGCATTCAAGGTCTTTGTATAATCTGACTGCCTCCCTCTGTTAGAGAAATTATTTTGGCCTCGACATTCAACTGCATAGGCATCAATCAGATTTCTTTAGGCGAAAGCTTTTAATTGGCATTGTACATTTGTTGTTTTTTTTTAATATTACGCTCCCACGCGGTCCTCGGAACAAAGGGAGCGGACCGTCAGTCGGATACGTTGTCATTGCTGCTTTAGATACATATTTCCATAGCTTAGGAAGTAGTTTTACCCGCGATGAATTCATTTGTTATTTGGCTGATCTTCTATCGCGGATAACATGTTTCTTTTGCCGTGGTTGCTGCGGTTTCCGCGAATGCCACGCTCCAAACATTTCGCGCTCCAGAAAGAGCCACGAACTTAATGCGGAAGTGTTCAGTAAATTCAGACGGAAATTAAGCAGAGGTCAGGCTTGATATTTTTCCGTGACCGGTGATGATGATGGAATTTTCAGGGAAACCTCACCGAGAGCCTTCGGCAGCGTCATCGTGGGAGGGGGGGCTCGGGGCAATTTCGTGCCGGTTGTGGCCATGAGGTGTCATCACGCGTCAAGTGAAAGAATCTTACCACTTCCTTGGTCGTATTTCGTTGCGTATATTTATATGGCGGAATCAAAAGTATGAAAATTTCGTTATATTAGTTTTCAATACGGTTTTCATAACCAACTAATTTTATTTAAATGTCCATTTTGAATATTGGAATTGTGGGATAGCTTTCATTGTTCTAAAAAGTCCTAAAAAGGCCACGAATCTGTTTCTCTATTTTGGGCTTAAATTTTACTACAATACCATTTTTGGTTTAGCCATTTAGTATCGGATTCACAACCCACGTTAGTTTATTTTAATTGGCAGTCATAAAATCCTGGTTATTTTTTATCCATTTGGAATAATGTGATGGAATGAAGGCGTTTAACTTAGTGACACAGGTTATTACAATGTTGGCAGCATGTATTCAGCGGCACGTGTGCCAACCTCTTCTCCGCCCTTTAGACTACCCCCTCCCCTCCCCCAAAGCTCGGGGAAGAGACGAGTGAAGGACGCACTGGCGATGACCTCGTGCTCCCGGCTCATATCCTTCACGGCCGGTGGTCAACCAGCGGCATGCCGGCGGCTGGACGGTCCCATGGCCCCTTCTCTTCATTCCATTGCCGCCCTTCACCACCACTTCGCGTCCCCCAAACCGCCGTCTGCTTTGTTTGCTGTCCGCCCATGGGCATGTTCATACACGTCCTCTGGCATTTTTGTCTTTTGTGGGTTGAAATACGATGTGGTATCTTAAACTTTTAATTATTACTAAGAAATAATCGAGAGAGAAACTTAATATTTTTGGTTTTCTGAAGACTTCTCTCTATATTCACCATACAGAGTTATGTATTTCTGCCGGCAATTCTTGACCTTTCGAAGGCCGTCATGGTAGAACTCGACAGATTTGAGTCGAAAACCATTGTTCGACTCTTGAATTGCGTCTATGTGTTTTCACATCCCCAACTCCACAAACTCCGCAAAGGTTTTTTGAGTTCTAGAAATAAGAATAAGTCACTTGGGTAGAGATCGGGAGAAAAGGGCGCATGTTGCAAACTTTCAAAGCCACATCGCTTTGATTGCTGCTCGCGCCATGGCGTGGTCGCGATTGCAGGTCGCGCCGTGTTTGCTTCTGAAAAGAAGTCGGCAGTCGTGGAACCCTGGCGTGCTTACCAGTTTGACATGTGCAGTTCTTCTTGAATAAATTTCCCCACATTGACGTAACTAAGATCGCTCTCGTTCTTTCTATTTGGATGGCTATTCTTCGGTCTAATAGGATAATGTCCTCCACTTTCTTCACTGTGGCAGCATCATCCGTGAGTGATGGTTCTCCACCTCCTGGACCGCCTTCGAGGGTTGATTGAAATTCCTTTTCTGCCTCAAAACTTTGTCATACTTGAACGACGGGTTATCATATTTACATGAACAGCCATCATTTCGTCGGGCATTTGCTGGGCGCTGTAGCTTTTCAAATGGAGCTCAATCACCCTGCGAGCTTCAACCTTCTCCATACTGTGAGTCACTTCAATCTACGGCTTTTGGAAACAAAATAAAGCAACGCCAACGACTATAATCGACGCCATTTTGTACACAAGGATAAATAAATGTGTGAAATAAATTTTATCCAGGTATCTTGGTTATTTCTTAGTAATAAATTGTTCTTAACGATATCCCCATGTATTGTTATCGTTAGCAGTTTTTCTGACACATTCATAGCTTGAATTCCAAATGCTTCGTGACGATCGCTGGGTGTCCTAGAATTTTGGGAATAGCCACCCACATCAGATCATCGCCTGCACTCCTCATTTAATAGTCTGCTTGAACTTGTGTTATGGTCTGATCCGTAAGGATTTACGGTGAGTGTTAAATATCGTAGGGAAGGTCCGTTTATTTAAACGCCGCGCCCTTTTCTATGACTCACAAAGCGCATGTGTTTCTCTGTTTAGGATCTTGGGGTTGAAACGAAATTTTCCTGTGTTTAACCTCCTTTTCGCGTTCATCCACGCCCATAGGAAAATAAACTCGGGAAGCCATTTCGAAACGAACGACTATAAGATGCTAGAATGGATAATGGATTCTTTCGGAAAAACCATTTATTGGATTTGTTGGCCAGCAGTAAATGTAACTCACGAGACCAGCCAGCACCTTGGTCTCTTTGTGGACTTCCTTATTTAAGCGAATAATGTCTTACAGGAGCGTAAGTAGTTTTTAAATTTGAATAAGTTTGAGGGTCTCTGTCCGGAAGTTTCTTGAACATTCTTTCCTCAGTTCTTTATGTGGTTGCATCCTATGGCTTTGCTGAAACCGCCCGCTGATTGTCCAAATGGTGATAATGATATCATTTCATTGAGGTGTTTCAGTTAACTTACTGTCAATTGTTTAGTTTACCCGGGATAAGTACAGACCTGAAAGAATATTTTTTCCTTAAGGACTGGCTATTTTCTTGTACCTTTCTGGAACTGCATTGGAAATTTATTTTTGTGATAATAACCGATCCGCACAGATTGTTATTATTATTCGTGATTGTGGGGCGTTAATTTTGAGTCTATCGAGAAATAATTCGGACTGAGTGGTTTGTGAGTATGCCAGCATTGTTGCAGTATTCAACCTCTTAATTGCAAAAATTAAGAAGTACTCAAGATATCAACTAATATAAGCGTACGGAAATTAAAGGAAACCTTCTCCTTTGTTTTACCTTTTACCTGAAGTTGTCAATGACATTGGTTTTATATGCTTGCATCTCTTGTTTGCATCAAATCTTTGTTATTATTATCTCTTGAACTACCTTTTCATATTCATGGAGAGTGATTTGCGGGAATTGCGTCAAAAGCTCGTGTACCACGGCGACTTAATCTTGAGAATTGTGCCGTGAGGGACCGACCGATCACTGGCCGCCGTACATTTTCTCACCCGATTGCTGGCTCTTCACCGCAGTGGTGTTTCTTCAAACAGTCCCACAAATGCTGCTGCAGACGCGTAATGCTCGACAGATTTTCACCCGTTTCTTCGGTAATAATCTGTTAATGGTCGTTTCTTCACTCGTACTGTAATTTGTTTTGTGCCCTCGGCGGCTCCTGATCAGATTACCTCTCGGCGCGAAGTCTCTCTCCGTCGTTTGTGTGCGTGCGATCGGTGGATGTTGTCCGCTGAAACGTTCTCTCCGTCGACTTCTTCCTTCCTCTTCTCGCCCATCCTCTCGACACTCAAACTTCGCCGCATATCCTCATCCTTATCCCTTCTGAGTTTCCACCGACACGAGGGATCGTCTTTCGAGGAAACTTCCATTCGAACTACGATCAATTAAAAGTTTAGCTCGTTTTCCACGTCTTTTTTGTTTTCCCGCCAATACCTCCCCCTTCCACTTACCTCTCCGCTTCAGACCCTCGAGGCTTTATTAACCTCTCTCTTCCGTCCACCCGCATCATGTCCTCCATTCGTCCTAATTCTCTATCGTCCCCCCATTGATCTCGTTTGAGGAGCCAATTTCGGCTCTACCTGCTGTCGGCATCCAGCACTTCTTTCGGAAGAGCGCAAGCACCCTTGGTACACCGAAAAGCCTTCCGCGCACAATACAATTTTTTTATTTATTCAATGAGTACTCATCAGATTTTATCTATTCGTTCCTGCTTTCTTTAAGGTGACACGGTTGACGCCCCTAGAACACTCAACTGTCGTAGACAGTCGCTTTTTATCTGATGATTCCGGTTTTTCTGAATGGCTGACGGGAATTTTTCATTGGAATAATTGTCTGAATTTCGTCACATAGTTTTCTGGACAATGCAAATATTAACAGGCAATTATTGTCGTCGTAATGATGAAAGTAATGGACAAACATGGCTCAAACAAACAATTGCAATTAGCGAACTGATTTCGTTCCGTTTAATGTTCCGGGGGGTGGTTCTACAAGGCTCCAAGCAATTAAACTTATTTTTTTCGTTTTATCGGAAATTAGCTTTCCGTTTAGCTAGCCTTTCAACTCCCGACTCTCGTTCGGTGGTTTCAAAGATTGAGTTAAATATAAATGAATGAGTTTCACTTTTAATAATCACATGAACGAGCAGTTTAAAGTCATTAAGTTGAGTAAGTGCAAGGAGAACAAAAATAGTATAATTTTTTTTAAATGGTCGTGCGGTTTTCATTAAAAGGCATGTATCATAGGCATCCTTCTGTAATCTTGAAAAACGTTAGTGCGAAAGTTGTTCGTCGACAAATGCATATTTATTTCATTTAAATCCAAATAATGTCGACCTCAGTCATGGAACCATATTCAGTTTCTTTCAAGAAAGAATTAAATTGTACTTAGTCGTGAATACAAAGTGGCAGAAAATCCCTCATTCAGTACGCTCAGCCGGCAGAGATTTTTTTCTTCGTCTTTGAATGGTTTTCTTTTGGGTAACATTTCAGGATATTTTATCTCTCGAAAGATGACACGTTCCTCTCTTTTCGTTTATTCAAATGTCGTCCCAGTTTCCTCTTCGCGTCACCCGGGTTTTCTTCCTCCCTCCCTCCCTCCCCACCATTCTCTCTGTTTGCCACCCTCCCCCTTCTCACGCAACCCGGCCATGGTCTCCTCGCGTATTGTTAGCTCCTTCGCCCATTATCATCCCTTATTCCCCCTCACGCCTATTACGCCCTCGACTCCTCCCTCCCACCGTCTTTTCTTGTCAACACTCCTCCCACCCCCTTCATCTCCCGCTTTCTTACTCTCATTTCCCAGTTCTTCATTACCCCTTCCCTTGCATCTACTCCCCCGCACTCTCTGCACTTCATCTTCAGTGATATCTTCTGTTTCACGCGACAATATAGAATCTAATTTATATACATTCACTGTTTTACAATCGTAAATCTGAATATCCATTTGACTCGCGTCCTTTAATGTGTTTTTTATGTTTCAAGTGCAATTGGAATAAGGACGCCGTCAGCTTCATTGCTCCCGAAGTGATAAAACAGAACTTCATATTTTTTTAATAATTGAAATGAAAACAATGAGAGGTAATATTTTTAATATCCATATAGTTAATGACCTTGAGGAATTGAAATTGTTTTCGTGGTATAGTGTTTTGTATAGTATTTTTGTGAGCATAGTATTCTTCGAGCGTAGTTAACGTAAGAACGCTTCGTGGCTTTTGAGGGTCACGTCCGATTGGAGGGTGTGTACCGCATTAGTCGTTATTCGTCCAAATCTGCCGACAATGGGCGAGCGCTGTAAGCTGAAAATGTTAAGTTACTTCTTCTCCCTATTGTAATTCTTCCCAATGGCGCCGAGTGCCACCTCTGGAAGCAATTCCTCTCTTTAATTCTCGGAAATTTCGTGCATAAGCTCGGCTAAAATGGGAAGCCCCCAAATGACGGGGCGGCAGGGAAAATTGGAGCGATGAATGACGGTGGCTGCCTCTTCCAAAGGGGAATATTGCCACCTCCCCACTCTGAGGTAGGTTAGCACCCGCCTCCGCCGCAGAAACCCCTCCTTCCTGCCTTCCTCCACCCACATCCGTTTTGACTCTTCTTAATCCCAATTCTCTCTCGCTCCCGTCCCCGGGTGGGTTGGAGGGGGGGTGTGGAGCGGCCGCGGGAGGCGTGGGCGGCCTCACGGAGGCGGGGAGGGGAGTGAAGAGGAGGAGGGGCGAAGGGCAACGCTCCTCTGGTCGTCCTCGCGGCCTCTCTTTCTCCGCCGCCCCTCTCTATTCCCCTGTCAGGTGAGGAGGGCGCTTGGTGAGGCGCACGAGCGCTCCCCCCACACCCCTTTCCCGGCGTTGCCAGCTCGACGACGATTGTGTCGCCTTTTCCGGTGATTTTCGTCGCCACGAGAGATGAGAAACATTAGGCCCATCCACCTGCACGTCTCGGCGAGGGTGGCAGCTTTGTCGGGCGGCGTCGACTCCCAAGGGACCCAGCGCCGAATCGTAATCCCGACGCTGTGGGAATCGCGAAACGCCTGCGACGGGGCGCCTTTTAATTTTTCTTGTGATCTTGCCTCTGCTAAATATTTATTACGCGCCCGTAGTGCGGGCTGATCGTGTGATAGCGCAATCGAAGAAATTATCCATCAATTATCATTACATAACCAAGGAAAAGATTAAATATTTCTTCTGAGGACGGATTTTAATATGTTCACGTAATGTACGGTGGCGGTACAGCGGTAATCTGCGTAAGTCGAACCAATATCCTTATCACCAACACATTCAATCCGAGTTGTTAATTCGTGCCTTGCCAGAACCCAGGTGATTGTATCATTAGCAAAAACTGCGTCCTAATTTTGCTTGTTTGGTGCAATTTCCTCTTGTTCGAGTCACTTTGAAAGCAATAAGCTAATAGCAAACGTTTTTATCTTTGCTTCGGCAGGTAGATTAAAATTATCCTAATGCACGTTTTTTATAGTTTGTTCTTAAACTTTCTTAATCGTGATTTATAGTCAGCTCTTCGTAGATATATCTACGCCTGCGTAATACCGTGCATACTTTAATTGGAAGTGCGACCGGAATATTACAAACCATTATTTTCTATGCTTAGCAAATGTTAAACATATACTTAACATGCATATAAATATTCCACGCTAAAATAATCATTAATTTTATTTCGCTTGGGCAGCGGAAGTTATTTAATCAGGGTAGCATTTTGTTTTTGTTTCTCGTTATCTGGAGAATTTTGGGGGTCGCAGCTGGTGGCTTCCTATTATGTCATGGACAGTAATTCAGGACGCGCTTGCAACCTTTTGCATTTTTTAAAACCATATATCGCGACGTTGCAGTTAGAAAGTGGTGCGTCAGCGAACTCGTTAGCGAAGCGAAAATAAAGTAAGAAGAAAGTCTTATTCCATAGCAGTCGGTATGGGAATTTACATTGATCCACTTTCAGGTAACATCGTTGGTTCTTCGACGAACGAGATGAATGTTGCCGCGAAAAAGAAGTACATTGCCCCTGCCCTGTTAGGGTTATTTTGTGACGATGTTACTGGGATTGTCTATTGTATCTTCCTATGAAGTATATATTAGAAAGTCGATTTTGTGTGAACTAATATACAAATTATCCGTTTCTCTGATTGGTCTATCTGATGAGTCAAACGCGTCGTTATGAACTTATTATTCACAGTTTAAAAAAATGCCTATTGCGAATCGATTTCTATCATGGCTGCATAAAGATAAAAAAGAATAGGCAAGGCAATAGTTTAGATATAAGTAATAAACTGGGTTCCTTTCTTAGCACGCTACGCCGTGACGAAACATACTTTCCAATCAATTGTTTCAAGTATTTTTAACCCTCCAATAGTTAAAAGCGTTTGGAAAATAGAGTTATTTATTTATGAGATTACTCGATGCCTTTTAAAAAAATTAGTTTCATATCTACCTCTTTCAACCAAATCGGTGATTGTTAAGTGATTCTGCCTGGTATGACTAATCTTAAAGTATATTTAAGTCTCAATTTACGCAATGGAACTGGGAGAATTTAAATTTCCGACTCTTTCTTACATTGTGCATTATTTACCGAAGACAGAGTTAAGGTTAAGGAAAAGGGAAAAGTTAAATTTCCCTGCAGAATAGAATGATATGTGGGAATATATGTGTGTGTGTGTATAATATATATATATATATATATATATATATATATATATATATATATATATATATATATATATTCATACGTACATACACACACATATACATATTTTTTTTTCGGAAGAACTGGAAGAATGCATTGAACTGCCTGGAGGGTGAATTGCATCAGTTACTAAATCCGATCCTTCTGAGTGGTTTTTTGAATATTCTGTAGCTGAACCGTAGTTGTCTTCCAAACTATACATTTCCGTAGTTGTAATTTTAACTCGGAACGTTCGATGTAAGTGTGTCAGAGAACTCGATCGGTGTGCGTGCTTTTTTCAATGCTATCGAATTTATTCTTCAATTATGTATTCCATTCGCTAATTGAAAACACTTCACATTTATGCGTACTGAAGCTTCGTTTTAGAAACCCTCCTCCCCGTCTTTCCTCATCCTTAACCCTCCTGCCCCTCTCGCCCCCCCTCCCCCCTTGTCTGCCTGCCCCCAGAGCTTCTCCCGAGTATTCTTGTAGCTGCGATTGCTTCACATACTCAGCGAATGTGAAGGGGAAGGTTAACGTCCTTCCCGCTCGTTGAAATTTTAGCAGGGAATGACGTCACTACTTAAACTCCTTTGGTTTTTAAAAAAAATTGTTTTGTGTTCTCTCTCGCCATTGCTATTCACCTCGTATAATTAGGGGTGCCTAGGACCTTCGCCAGGTACATTATGCCTTTATTGGCAGTTGCAACGGTGGATGCTGTGCGCGGCTCGTAAATACCACTGCGCAAAATGAGAACGGCGCATTTGAATAATAACTGTATTCGTTTACCCGAAAACCATAATTTTATATAGCGGCATTACACCGCTTCCATTAACTAATGTTTTCCTCGAACAAGTTCACCCACCAAGGATTAGAGGCTGCCAAAATACCATGTCGTGTATTTTTCAGCCGTCTTTGCCACCATCTCCAATGTCCTCAACCCGAGTTATGTTTATTCTTACAATTTCAATGGCACAAGTATGACATTTTAAGTGACGCCTGTATAAATATTCATAATTGAATTTATTTTTGGTGATTAGTACAGCTAAGACTTTGACTGTCAGTTTTTCAAAGAGCCTGTTTCACTGGCATCTGTTTCGTAGTAGTAGTAGTTTTGAGGGGAGGCGACCGACAGCTAAGGTCATTTGCGCCATAGGGGATGGACAGGAAAGGATGAAGGGTGGAGAGAAACCCGGCGTCGGCATTAGCCTACTCTTTACGAAAGGCGCCAAGGGGTCCGCAGTTTAACGTCCCATCCGACGGACGGCGTACTCCCTCAAAGTGCCCTCCACAAAGCACCTCAAGTAGGGATCGAGATACCTCTGAAAAATATTCAACACCGCCGGGATTTGAACCCGCGCCCTCAGGGTGGGAAGCCAGTACGTTAGCCCCCGCACCATCTCGATCCCCATCTGTTTCGTCCGTACGAAATTTGGCACTTTCCATGTGAGGTCAAAGGCTCATACAAATTCTCCCACCTCCTTTCCAGACTTCGCCTGACTTTCCCCCTCCTTCTCTATGCAGACGACATGAATAGACTCTCACATTTTGACTCGAAGTCGGTTCGTTAATTTAAACTATTCTGTCATTATGTAACGGCCAGTTGGTCAAGACACATTTGTTGATTGAAATTGTTTTTTCCTTTCACGCTCTAAACTCGGCAGTTATCTTCCCAATAATGGCGGTTTTCGTTGTGATTGTCGAAAAATAAGTCCGTGTTGGCACTCATTATTTTGTGTGCTGAACGTAGAATAACTGGATGACTCGATTCGAAAATAGAATATTTTTCAGAAGCTTTCTCATTTAAGTTTTACCTCTCAACATTGTCATGCCAGTGCCGTGATTGATAGATTGTCCATTGTGTGTATGGCAGGCGGATTTAAGTTTTAATGGATGCTCGCTCGCCTTGATTGTGTTTTTTTGTACCTATTGATGCCTCGCACGTTTTTGCCCTGAATAACGAAATGTGTGAGTGAAAGTGTCGTTTGAATCCTGCGCGGAAAAAAATCCCTGGCATCATCATCCGTTTACATTTTTCCCAGCTCGATTCTTCCGGCACAGTCTGCCATATCTATTTTCGTTTCGCTATTTAGTCGATCCTCGCGAGCTATTTGGCGGCCTGCCTCTCTCCGACAATCTTCAAATTATTTTCCTCGCGTTCCCGTTTCCTTCAGGATCGTGTTCGGCGTTATTTCACGGAGCCACCTTCGAGTTGAACCCGTTTTTAAGCGATTAGGCGGTCATTCTGTTCCTTCTCGATAAAGACCCTTCGTTTCCTTGGTCTTAATCACCTATGGTGCGCTAAATGCGTGGCCTTCTTAAATGTGAAATGTGTGGGAAATCACTCGAATGCCCCTTAAACATCCGTCGGTGAATACAGAATAGGATTGTCAACAAACAAATGTGACGATGCGTGCGGATGTGTGGATTATTCATTTCAAGGACCTATTGAATCACCCCAAACCATAATGTTAAAAAGTAAGGGGGGTGTGTCTCTGCTCTCGTGTATCTGGATCAGGAGGGGGCAGTGAATTGTCACACTAAATTTCGCATGCACTAGAATGCCTCCTAAGAAACTTGTATTTTTTGTACTAATCGCGGTATGAAATACGTACTCAGAAGTCGAGTTTTTATATTCGAATATTTTTCCAATATTTAATGAGACTCAGTGGGTGATTAATATACGTCTAGCCAGTGCACTTACTTCACTTCCTGCTGCACGTTTCAAATGAATGAGACACTTGTAATTTTATCATGCAGCTTTGAATGGAATTAGATGATTCGTGTTACGAAATTTGGTTATCGGAATTTTCAGGTCATGAAAAAATTTCTAAGTGGGTCAGGAAAATATGACGTCCTATAGAAACTTGATTTGGGTGGCAAAAGGTCAGTCTTGATAAAATCCCATCAAAAATATCTGACTCAGAAATATCTGAATCATAAGTGTTACGTATTTTAATATGAAATTATAAACAATGGATGTCTTAAAGTGGGTAGTTTAACATTCCAGTTTGTAATTATTTTACCCTGACCATACTTAAGCTCAACTGGACTATGCATACATTAGGGGCATCGATCGATTAAAATAATTTATCAACTTCCTGCACTGCTTGACTGTCATTCTATAGTTTGCACCACGTTCTCGTTTCCCCCGGGCATAATGCTGCGAAGTGGGTCGAGTGTCCTCCTTCAAAGCGAGTGTTATCTCCTTGTTGTTTTAGGGAATACGGAACGTGAATATGTACCTGAAGAATAGTCAAGTATCGAATAGTTTCCGGAATGCCCTGTTCTTAGCATTTTAATATTATATGAAATTAAATAAATTTGAGTTATTCAGTATTATATGCATGCGTTTATACATTTTTGGGTTGCCAAAGACGAGACAAACGACTTGGCAGCGGTTTATATGTATGTATATTTTTTTGTTTTCGTCGCCACCCATTATCATGCATATGATGGGTGGCGACGCGGGCCTTTTCCTTCCGCAAGAAAATTCGAAAGTTGGATTTTGAGCAGACGTGTGTGTGTGTTGAGCAATTGTAGTGGCGTAACAACGGTCCGAATGAAAAAAGAGACAGTGTTTGAAGTCCCTCCTGTGTCAGTTTTTAGCAATGACTTCCTCTCAATTTGAATAGTAGACTTCAAATGCGCCAGTCCATATGATAAAAAATACTGACTTCACCAATGGCTTTTAGTCGCCGACTTGAATACTTAAGATCGTGTTGGCTATTGGCAAATATAATTATGGTTATTTGTGGGACTATTATTTTAAAAACTGTTTTCATCCCGTCGTATCTGCCGAGTTGCTCCTGTGGAATTTGACAGGAACGGTTCTATGATTTCGATAATGATTCAGTTACGGAATGTTAATGTAGTTGTCTAGAAGTACATCTAGTTGGCGGTGCTGGCAACTATTGTTGCAGAAAACATGGCTGTTTCAAGCAGCAAGTTAAAGTGAATCTTCCGTCACTGAAAGTATGCAGGTTTTAAAGCTATTCGAGGGAATGAAAAAATTAGGGACATTAGTTATTTTCTATTGCTTTCATTTTTTATTGAATGAGAAATGATCGTGGCGACATTTGCCGAGTCAATTAGCCACTGAAGAGATGATATGTTTAACTTTAATACGGAGGACAAGACATTTGGAAAATATAATTGGGTATTCATTATATTTATTTTTCTTTGATGATGTGGTGTAGTAAATTATTATTTGGCTTTATATTGCTGCGTAGTTATAGTTTTGAAAATATGAACATGGCAAGCATGTAGTCATTCACATGCTTGCAATACGTTAGATTGTTTTCCTCCTTCGCCTCGAGCTCTTCTCTAGATGTTATACATTGAGGCATTACGGGAAGATATTTTTACGAAACAGGAGGCTCCATACTTCCCTTGAAAAGGTTAGTCTTTTCCCGTCCATGTCGGCAGGAGGCTGCAACCTTTGGCATTTTCGGAATTACTTCCAGAGAGTTTTAATAATTTCCCCATTTTATAATTTATTTACAGGGACTTAAAAATCTCCCCCGTGTAGTTGTCTCATTGCAGGGCCTTTTATCTCAGCATTGTTCACCGCTTTGCTCTGCGGAGACCCAGGTTATTGTCTCGTATTACAGCTTTAAGTAAGCCGTTTGCGGAGAATATTTTTATGATTTATTTTAAATTGTTTTGACCTTGTCAAATCCGTAACAACTTTCAGTTTCGCGTCTTACGTTTTTCTTAGAATGTGACCTCCTTTTGAATTTACTTTTTAACCTTGCAGAGAGTGCGCGGATGGCAGGATGTGATCAGCGTTTGGTCTCGGATCGCCCTCATGGCTCCAGCCAAACCTTGGACCTCTTGTCTCTTCCATTGCATCCTTTACTTCGCCCCTCCTTCCTTCCAGCCTCATTACCCAATCAGACCCCGACATGTCCCCTTCATTTCCCGCCCGTTGTGAGAGATGGGGCTTGGATTTTCGCGCGTGGTAACCCTCCATCTCTAACCCTCCTACCCCCCCAAGAGAGTTTTTGGTGTTATTCACGGAACAGGTCTTTCGGGAAGTCGTGGCTCGCCAACACAGAGAGATCCGCAGTCGTGTTGAAACTAGAAGTGCATCGATTTAAAATCGATTTAGAGGAACAATGCTCAAAAGCCACTAAAAAGGTCAACCTCTCCAGGTATTTAAAGGTTTTGTAAATATAAATCTATAAAGACGATTTCCTAAGCTCTTCAGCTAGCTTTCTCTTTTAAATCAACAAATGCCGATGACGCTCTTGTTTGAAGCCCTGTGAAGGCCATCCAGACTTACGTCAAGTTCTCACTCCAACTTAATTTATAGGTTTGCTTTCCAGGTAACACCATTGAAAAATGCAACGATCAAAAGAATTTAATCTCTGGTAAATAAGTGGAGCATTAAGGGAAACTGTTGCCCGGGGTTTTAATCCAACGCTCTCTCTCAGCTGATAAAAATCCAATGCTCAATCGGGTCAAATCCATACCCGAAGCGGAATTCGAACCCGCTACCTCCTGATTTCAAAGATAGCGCGCTATTTACCAAGCTAACCTAATCGGATGTATATAAAGCAGCACTCTAGGAAGTGTTTTCTCCTGGTCATCTTGAAATTACTACATGACCTGATCGAACATGCGTATCCCTGTAATAATTTATTGGTAGATGAACCAATTAATACGGAACTTCGTAAAACATGAACATCTCCATGGGATTACGAACGCGATTGCAATTTTTAGTCATAGTTGGGAATCAGACGTTATTAAGACGCCTATGAGTATAGTCCGCATATTTACTGTTGGCTTGGTTTTGCAATCTTTAGGTATTGGCAAAGAGACGCGATAACCATGGCGATGTATACGAATCCATCACCTCTCTAGTTCACTGGGGAGTAGGCCGACTGGAACGACGCTTCTGAGCGCATTGTATAATCATCCGCAGTTAGAGAGACATACGTCAGATTTCTTGGGAGAAGAAAATGCGCCTGGCGCGGAAATAATTATATAAGGCATTCGGCTCGTAATTAGTGTATTCAAATACATGCTCTTCGATAGTAAGTGGATCCCAAACAAAAAATAAGGCGTATATTCCTTTTTATTTCTCTGCTAATTGATTTCCTTTATGTGCCTTAAAATATTCTTTACGGAAAGTGATTCCCTAGAAAATGTTGACCGTGGATTCTTATAGGTTGTTATATAAAAGAACTCGCTCATTTTTGACTTTCCGCGAGCAGGAACCCGCGATCACTTTCGACCCAATTGCGTAATTTTCATGCGATAAACTGCGGCCTATATATATATCTGGAAACTGTTTTTCATTGATGACCCCTTTAAATTACATTTTGGTATCGTCTAAATGCCAGAAAACCCATTTGTCAGAATACAATATTTATTGCGTTTCTAAGATTCCTCGATGGTCTTTTTGAGGTTTTTCTTCGTTCGCCTTACTGTGCGTACAACTGTTAAGCTCGTCTCGGTACTGTTTTAAAATATGCTATTTTTCCATTCAATACACTCTAAACCATTTATCACTAATAACTTAACGTGCAAAGCATACGGTTACGCTTATCGTGAGATTTTAGCGCAGATGTGGAAAACATCAGAGCTGTCGGTGAGCTTGACAAGTGGCCATTCTCAAACAACAGTAAACAACCCGAAGGTTGGTTTGATAGTGTAGAAAGAACTTCAGAAATGAGATTTTCTGATATTAATTTCAAACATTTTTACCATATATTATTAGCATATACCAACTGTCCGCATGGTCTGTTTGAGATATTTTGTTATGTACCCGAACGCCAGCACAATCCGTGTTTGACCTTCACTGCAAATACTTTTGAGTCACAAAAACTTCGCCGTCGAATGGAGAATGAAACGCCTTTTGGAAACTCACGAAGCTATTTTTGATATTTTTACTTTCGCAATAGTTTTGAATATTTTCCGGAAGTCCAGATTGGTGCGATGTTATCTTTGCCAGCTGCCATCTCTCGAGTACCCGGGTCGTGCACTCAATAGCTTAGACGTTGGCCTCTCGGTAACTACTAAATGGATTTATTCAAGTCTCTTTCTCTCTTCTCTCCTATCCCACCTCCCCCCAACCACACTCTCCCCTCCTATTCCAATCCGTGGTAATGTCCTGGATCGCACTTGGACGCACTTCGAGCGTGGGATACCGACTGCCCTTGCCGTGTGCGGCGACTGGCTTTCGGCCCTCTCGCTCTCTCTCCCTTTCCCCCATCCCTCATGGCCTTTTATCGTGGGAAAGTAGAGGGGAGGGAGAGGGATAGGCTGGCTCCGCTGCCGTCCGATTCGCTCTGGGTATCGGGATTCTTCATGAGCGTTCCGCTTCCTTTTCTGTTCCCGGACCGTAATTCGCGCGCGGCTATTTTGGAGCAGTCTTGTGGTCGGGGGCCACCGCAGCGGGAAAGTGAGTTGCGCGCGGGGCGAAAATAGAAGAAGAAAGCGAGCGTTTTCTTTCCTCCCCCCCGCATTCGTACCCTTCTTGCCGTCGGATTTGTCACGGTACGCATTTATTTGTCGCACGTGTCAGGCTGGGTGATATTTATTTACCAACATCGAAAAAAATAAATATCACTTTATAAGATGCATTGAGGTGGTGACGACATGTCAACATGGCGATGATTATCGGTAGGTATATCGAGTGATATGAACTATCGTCCATATCGCATAGGAGTATCGATCGTATATCATCACGTCTACGACAGTTATCGACCGTATATGCATGTCGTTCTTGAAATTATGCAATTTAAAATTTACCTCGTCGTTATAAAAGTAATAAAACAACATAATATCGATTTATCGCATTTTCGGGTACCAGATCTTCATGAGAAACCATAACCGGTACAGGGGAAGGAACTGGCCCCCCTACCCGATGTGTGAATTTCACACGCCGTATAGGGCTTAGTACTGGGTGAACTCTACCATCACCTACCAAACCGACCTTGGGGGGATCCGGGGTCGGTTTGGTAGGTGACCGATGGGGATCGGGATGGTGCGGTAGCTAACGTACAGGCTTCCCACCGTGAGGGCCCGGGTTCAAATCCTGAAGACGACTAATATTTTTCAGCGGTGTCCCGATCCCTACTTGAGGTGCTTTGTGGTGGAGAGCACTTTGAATGAGTACGACGTCCGTCGGATGGGACGTTAAACTGCGGACCCCTTGCTGCCTTTCGACAAGAGTGGGCTAATTCCGACGCCGGGTTTTTCTCCATCCTTCCTATGCCATTCTACGATTCTGCCCTCTCTCCGGAGACGCGCCCACAGAATTGGCGTTTTCAGTCAGTTCGCTCACGTGTTCGTCTGGTGGTAATTCATGGGTTTCGTCGCTGATAGCTGAGTGGGTATCTGACAGTTAGTGAGCACTATTAGAATCGAACTCTTTTAAGTGCATACACGTCAGTTTTGATCGTCCTGAGTGTCAGAATGAAGTTATATTTAATGCGTCAGTTACATAATGAAGGCTTATATCGCCGTCGAAATGGCCGTTTGACTTAAAACATGACTAACCGAATCAGGTAGTGATTATACCTCATAATTAAATTGAAATAAATCCACCAAACCTTTATTTCTTAGCATCAGGATGTGATTCTTGTACGGTAAAGTTTGCATTTGACGCGATAATTACTCTGCTGTTCAGTTTTTCTTTCGAAGAATCCCGCTACTTCCTTGATCATTGAGACGTGGGACGTTGTTCTCATGGTCGTCAGTGTTAATGATAGGCCCTCAGCGTATGGCACGTCCATATTGAGAAGCGGTTCCCTACGTCCATCTTTGTGTTCATCCATGAAATAAATGTTTTCGAGTCGTCTGATGCATTTATTTAAGAAATAATTAAATTATATTTTTTCGGTGGTATTCTTGGACAAGTTTTCAGAATTGTAGGTATTTTATTGGGGGATGATTTGAACGAATATTTGACGATAACATCACCTTATTATCCATTGTTCATTGAAATAATTCTTCGACTTGTTTCGGAAGTGAAACTTTTAGGACACGGGAAGACTTATTGAATGCGCGTTAATAGGTGGAGCATTCAAAGTGCTGATTACATTCATGGATATCGCTTCTATCGTGGCAAAGGGTGGGGAGAAACCCAGTGTCGGTATCAGACACACTGTTAAAGAATGACGCCAAGGGGTCAGACAGTTCAACGTCCCACCCAGCGGACGGCCTCCTGCACTTGAAGTGAGCACCATATGGCACTCATGTTGGGATATGGATACATTTACTTCTTCCGCTACAGTGATTCGAGCGTGGACCCTCGGGGCGGCAAGCAAGTGTACTGGGAGCTTTTAGTTTTAGAGCTCTATTTTTGAAAGCGTGGCGCGTTAAATATGTGAATAAGGTGAGAATTACGTTTTATGAAATTTGAAATAGCGTCGTTCCGATCGAAGTTAAAGCGAGCGCTTTTCTATTGAAAGTCAAACTTTTTCCTGGAAAGTAAAATGGGGAATGCTCATGTACTTTGTTATACTATTGTCATCTCCTTATTGGTTTAGATTGTTACCATTGCCCCCTATACTGCTCGCATATTTCTCCATGAACATCATCCTAACCTGCTAACTTCTTCGCATGAATGCTCACATAAGATATATAGTATTATTCCGACGAATGTTCTCGCTCTTTGTCCCCGGAACCCAGAATTTTCTGCTGCTTTACCTGTTTTTCAATGAACTCAATACTCTTCTCGGAATGCTATATGGCCCCGCCAGCTTGCTATTAAGTGTTCATTCGTTTGCACAGTATATGGTCTTTTCAAACCGAGATGTCTCCTCCGAGAAGATCCATGTCGGCGTCTATTGGGTGGTGAGAGAAAGGTCAGATAAATAACAAGTGATCGACCGATGTCGATCGAGGACTATCCAATCACTCGAATCGCATAAGCCATAAAAATCCCTCAAAATATTTAATCTCTTGATAATATCTGAACTAGCTGTAGTTATCGAGATAAACAGAAAGCAGAAATGACTCGACGCGGAGCTCATTAATATGTAGTCTATCAGAGGACACTTTGGGAAAATTATTATTTGATTGTCTACCGTTTCAGGTTGATTTTGGATGGAAACAAACTTAGCACACTTAAATTTCTTAGCCTCGAGTAATATGACCTAACTTGACACGCTACGTTACAATGAATCCTTATTCAATCCCGCATACTTTCATGGTGTGTAATTAAAGGTCATCAGGTCCAATTGCTGAAACAACATTATTCGTAATCGTTATAAAAATGCGGCGGCGTTAAGTACAGGCTTGGAAGAAATAATTGGTACCACTGGACAGAACAAAAACAGGGAGTATTACGAAGAGGGGCAGGAGGGATGTTGTTCGGGGTAGGAAAAGTTAGGAGTTGAGATACTACCTTGATCAAAAGGTCCCGGAATAACCACCGTGTGGTGCTCCCATCGTTCCGATTTGAGTTCTGTTTTTTTGTTAAATTGGTACATCTGTTGTTGATATTCCCTTTAAATCTTAGTGTTATAACTTGACATTTGCAAAAGTTACGGTCGGTTTTCGGTATGTCCATCAGTGCTTCCTGCGATTTTTCCATTACTTCCTCTCGGCTGCTAAAACGCGTTCCCCGTAATGGTTTTTTAACTCGATTGAACAGAAAGAAGTCACAGGGAGCCAAATCAGGTGAATTCGGTGGCTGTTGGATGGTATTTGTTGCATTTTTCGTCAAAAAATTACGAATAATGATAGCACTGTGCGACGGTGCGTTATCATGGTGCAAAATCCACGAGTTTTCTGCCCACATTTCTGGTCTCTTTCGGCGAATTGCTTCACGCAAACGTCTCATAACGCCCAAATAATACTCTTTGTTTACTGTCTGGCCTTCTGGCAAAAATTCATGATGCACTACACCGTTGTAATCCATGAAAACCGTCAGCATTGCCTTCTTTTTTGACTGAAAACGACGTGGTTTTTTTGGTCTCGGCTCATTTGGTGAACGCCATTCACTTGCCTGATGTCTGGATTGCGTGTCGTACTCATAAACCCACGTCTCGTCTCCAGTAATGATCCTTTTGATGAATGTGGGATCGGATTCAGCCTCGCAAATCATGTCTTTTGCGACGTCAACACGGTCTCTTTTTTGCATGAAATTGAGGTCTTTTGGAACCAACTTTGCTGCTACACGACGGAAACCCAAATCATTAACCACAATGTCTTGGGCGGATCCATAGGCAATGTTCAAGTCCTCCGCTATTTCTCTGATGGTTAATTTGCGGTTATTGACCAACATTTCTTTTACTTTATCAATTTTTTCACCGACTTTCGATGTCGATGGTCTGCCACTGCGTTCATCATCTTCGATTGACTCACGACCACTTCTGAACCGCTCGTGCCACTGGTAAACGACCGTTTTTTTTAGAGAATCGTTGCCGAAACACTTTTCCAACATTTCCAACGTCCGTGCGCCACTAAATCCGTTTTTTACGCAAAATTTAATACAAGTTCGTTGTTGCAAATTTAAATCCATTTCTGAAATTGTAAAAAATCGCCAACACACACAGAGATAGATGTACTCTTGGCTACGTAACTTTTGCAAATGTCAAGTTATGACACTAAGATTTAAAGGGAATATCAACAACAGATGTACCAATTTAACAAAAAAAAACAGAACTCAAATCGGAACGATGGGAGCGCCACACGGTGGTTATTCCGGGAACTTTTTGATCAAGGTAGTATAGGAGTAGTAGAGAGTGGCAGACCTTTGGAAGAAGTTGTAGGCTGGGGAATCTTTGGTGAGCAAAGGAAAGAAAAGGAATAAGAAAATAAATTTAGCTTCATTAAGGGTGTAGAATAATTAGGGTATGAAGTTAATTGTTCCAGGAAGAGGTTGTATCCCTTTCTCAAAATATGTTTCAAGTCATAATGGATGTTTTATCTCGTTAATATAAAAGTTATGATGGAATAAAATGCTCGAAATAAAGTGTTTTATATTCTCTCTCTTCCACCTTTAATTAATGTTTCGCCCCTATTTTTTAGATAACGTAGAAATTTAGCGTTGATTAATTTTTAATATTCTCAATAAACGTTGAGTGGATGTTAACCTTGTCGCCTTGGCGTACGTATACGCCGGCCTTAAATGATATCAACGATGAGTTTATGGTGTTCCGCTTGCATGGAAACGAGCGCGGTTTATTTATTAGTGACGCTCTCCGCGGGGCATAGGTGTCATGAAAATCCTGTGATTGGTCGTTCTCCCTCGTTCCCCTCCCCCCCACCCCATTCTTCATCCTTAGCGCGACCCCCTTCCTCCCCTCGCAATAACCCATCACGGCGCGTAGGGCAACGAGGCGTTATTCGCGTTTATCATTTCGTTGTGCTTAGCGGTTCGTTGATGCTCGCTGGGTGACGGCTTATCTAGTGAAGATAAGGTCACCGGGCACCCCAATCCGTGCTTGGACACTCAAGATGATGAGAAAAGGTGTGCATCTCTGATTTTTTATGCCATTGTTTTGAATGCAGGAGTGAGCGAAGGGATCGAGAGAAGCGAGGGGAATGAGTCTATTGTTTGCCGCGTATATGGGCGTCTCGCAAGCCATTGCATAACTGTAGTACGTGCTCATTTATGCAAATATTTAGGTTCAATGTCATCAAGTTATATAGATATCCCTTATACATAGACCGCGGAGGAATCAGAATCTATTGATTGTCCATCTTGTGACCAACAGCTCGTATATGTTAAGAAGTATATCTCACTTTGATATCGCAGTGCATGTACCTGTAGTTATCATGTTCTAAATTATTCGAATGATTGAACATGTGCTATGTAATTAACAATTAAGATAAAACAACTTATGATGTCCCATGGCTGGTGGTGAATCACCCCCTGCTACACACCCCAGCGGTCATTTGCAGGGTGCCATGCAGAAATAGAATATTGTTTAATGACATGCAATTGAAAGTTTGTAAATAATTAGTGAATATGCGCCAAATAAATAGGGTAAAGACGTGCAGCGGAAAACGAAATGAAAATAAATTCGAAAAAATCACTTGGTAAAATTCGATGTGGAGATGGGCCGGATGAGGGTGGGATGATCCTGAAAATGAAATTTCAAGTGTCGGAGGAAACAAGGGAGACAGTTGGTACTACAAATAATTAGGGTTCTGTGGAATAAGGAAGATAAGGGCGAGAAGAATTCAGGTGAAGAATACAGGTATGATGCCGATGGTGGATTGCAGTTATGTGGAGCTGGAGAAAGACATTACGAGGCCAATATTTGTGTGTCTAGCTCAGAACTACTCGTAGTTTATAATTTCCTGAATTCTGCCGGACTATTACTAGTCCAAAGCCTACCGACCCTGAGTTTACCTGAGATGAATCGACGATTGCTGTCTTTTGCGGCGCAGCTTTCCATGGGCTTGCATTAAGCCTCCTACCTCACCCACTTTCCTCTTTCGCTCTGTGCAATCCTGGGGAGTAAAGAAAATGTGTTTTAGGGCGACGTTCGCTGGTGAATCCGCTTGGTAAACTTGGCAACTGTGGAGGGCGCCCTCCACCCCTCACTCTATCCTTTCTTCTCTCCCCCTCCCCACGTCTCCCCCCTCTCCTCCTCTGCCATGAATTCATCACGCCGCGCCTCTCCCCGACCTCCCCCCGCCATCATTCGTCCAGCTCCCCAAGGAAAGTTATATAGTTGTCAATCTGATACCAAGCGAAACGCTCATTTTTTATGTATCCGCGTGTCGGACAGACCGATGGATGGATAGATTCCTCGACTTGGGGTTCTCTTCGAGCCTACCAGTCGGCGTGCCCCTCCTCCCCCGCCCTGCTGCCGCGCCTCTACCCCACGCCGCCGAGATAATGGTGATGCCGGCGCTAAATTTTCGAATTTGGTCAAAACTCTCCTCAATCCTCGAATGCGTGGGTAGAGCGTGTCGCTTTTGACCACATCAGGAAGGGCGTTGAAAATGACTAGGGAGCGTAGGAGATAGGCACGAAGCCGCTCGCATCAGAGGTTAATGTTGGCGTGTTCCCTCTTCAAATATAGTTCACTCCTCAGTTTGACATTTATTACTTGAATATCCATTCTTCTGTAAGGCGACTCTTTGGAATATAAATTGTATCAAAGGCCTCGCTTTCTCATTCGATATTTGGGCTCTTATCAAATAAATTTCGAGGAGAAAGTAAAATTAGAATCGGTTTTGGAAATATCGAACTAGAAATATTATTTGATTAATGCCTTTTGCAATACAGTTTTCAGGTTAAGTTTGATGCTGAACACAATCCTAACCTGCGGTCATTATGTTCTATGCCATGCTAAGTATTTTCACCAAATACCGTTTCCTGGTATGTTCTGGTCGTTTAAAGAGCTTCCGTAAGCCGAAGAGAAAACAAGGAATGCTCACGTTAATCATGATCAGAGGTTATCGGGCGTAAAAGTCTTCTTCTGCGTGGGTGTAGCCAGCGACCGGTGAAGGAATGGATGCATTACTTTATGCGGTGCTTCTCCGTCGGCTCTCGTTCCTTGTTCCTTAGACGGAGTTGTCACTTTAAGAAATGAACCCTGAGACGGCTGAACCATCTGTGGTAGGTTTGGAAAAGGAAGGAGAGATTTGTCTTTGAATCTACGTCGATTTCCTCGATTACCCGCGTTCCGTTTGTCGAACGGCCATAATGGTTGTCATCAAGTCACACGATCTATGAAACCTCTAGGATCGGCGTGACCTCTCTGGTGTTGTGGGGTGCCTGAAATCTTTGGTGAGCTGAAGTGGCTAAGAAATTGAATATGTTTCTCACTTTTCTCATTTATGATTTCAATATTAGGGAACAGCATTGGTTTATACTTAAGCGACCCATTCGATGGACGTGCGAGTAAATAGCTATCCATCATTATCACAATGCCTATCTATTTGTTGCCTTTCTCTATTTTGGATGGTTGAGCGACAGATCTCCATTAGCTTCCATAAAGTCGTCTAGTGCGGAGAGACCATACCTTTTTGTTTGGCCGAGCTGCACCAGAAGCTTTTTCGTAACCAATTGGCAGTCAATTAGCTAGCTGCGCGCGGGTACGTGCGGACGCTTCATTTTACCGCCTAATCTTTCGGCCATCATCAAATGACAGCGTCGGCCGCCGTAAATTCGCCTACCGCGGCGGGATTGTTTCAGCGTACCGTATTTTCCGAGTGCGCCCGGAGGGACGCTCTCTGGCGTGAAAGATAACTTAATGAGCAGCTCATGAAAGGCGCATTACTCCGCCAAAAGCGGTGCCAACCAACGGGCCGGATCACGTATACGCCCGCAGACGTTTGGGCACTAATGTTCCATAGGGTTGTTGAACTCCTCGACCCGGGGTCGTCACCTTTCGGGGGCGCGGGCCCGTTTCCCGAGAGACCGTAAATACGCGAGATCGGCGCGAGCGGCGACCGCTCCTCCCGCCAACCCCATCCTTCCCCGCCAATATTTCTCTGTTTTATTTCCCCCGTGCAGGATGGGGGAGGTCCTCCCCCGAAAGAAGCCGTGCGAGGGCGCCGCCAGCCCGTGACGGGGTGGGGCGGAGGAATAGGGTTTGCCGAGGGTGGTGGGTGTCGTCGGGCAGGTCTGGGCCCCGAGGGGGTGGCGCCGGGTTGGGGTGGGGGCCCGGGAGGAGGGTGGTGAGCTCGCGGTATTGATTCCGACAGCCGCCACCCTCCTTCCCCGTGTCGCTCGTTCTCTTCCTACCCTCCTTCCTCCCCCAACCCCCCCATTTCGTCTCCTTCCTACGAACACACCCCTCCATCAAACTCCCCTACTCCTTGTCAGGGTACAGACACCAAATGCCATCGCAAAAATAGTCGGGAGACTCGAAACCAGGAGTCATGCAATGCCGTCCGCTATTCACTTCTGGTCATCCATTTAATGTGATATCCGGTATCGTTTTGAGTGGTTCCAGTTGCCTTGATGAGTCATGCGACGTATGTCTGGGAGGGAATTACACTTATTTATTTGAATGCCCCTCGGATTCTGAGATGGAAGGAATAGAAGGTTCACTGATCACTTGGTTATTTTTTCAATTATGGTGCAAGCTACTTATTGTCAAGAAATGCTCCGTGGGTTTAATGCTCGCGGCGTTTAATCAGCTGGCTGTTATTGTCATCTGCAATTTTCGATTGTTTCTTGCTTTCGTTAAGAAAAAAATCTACCGAGTGTCGTGGTTGTTTCTTAATATAAAATATTGATGGTGGGAGGATAGGTATATGTGTGCATGATTGGTCGCTGCAGTCAGCGCATGGCAAGCTTCATTCAATAAAGTAGCGAGTAAAAACAGTCTAAAAATTTCCGTAGCCCTTACCTTCCCCCTTCCACTTCGACCGTTGTCTCCGAGCCATGGTTGTTTTGGTACATTTCTATCGTTGATTCCTATTTTTACTTTGACGGACTCTGGAATGTGTGATCCGACATCCTCGTGGATTATTTTGGGTGATAGATGATTTATTCCGGCGGATCTTTTATAAGTCGCATTTTTCGTCTCGTTCATGACGTGTGCAGAAAATTCTACTTCTCTTTTTATACGTTTCGATAGTTTTTTTGCCGCATTCAAGTGTATGCGACATCTCCTCGACTCGTTCTTATGCATTTCGTGTAAATTTATGCCCTCCACTTCCATCTGAAGTCTTTTTTTTTCACGCCGCCGAGACTTACATCACTTCTGTCCTGTGCTCTGTGCGATATGGTTACATTTACATTCATGAAGTTTTCCGTCTCGCTCCTTTCTCTTTTTTTTCGTAAGTGAATAAGAATCACGCGAGGCTCGTTTTTGAATTCGGACCCTCCTTTACCTGTGAGTTTTTTTATCATATTTTACCCGTGATTTTTTCAATAGGTATGCCTCAGATAAGTGCCAAACTGAAACATCTTCTCAGGCTTTCGCTTTCTTGTGGTCATGCAATTGGGTGAAGAGTCTTTTGCCCGCATTCTACTTTCTCAAAGAGGGGATAGGTAAACATTCTTTCGCGAATATTTTTGCTTAAACATTTTGTCAGTGTAGCCACTCACGTTGAAAATTATAACTTCACTCGAACTCTCGAGGAGAATAATTGAATTCCTAAACTGTGCGATGTGAAAAGTTTTCCAACCCAGACGGTCCGTGTTGCCTTTTGTCTTACAGACCATAGTTATTCATCCGCGAATTAAAAGAACTGATTGATAACTATTTGCCCTATGCCATTCAGAGAATGGTAACGATCAACCTCCGTGTTCCCCCACGCGTCAGTTCCCGAAAGTATTTCAATCAGTCATTTATATGGACAACATTAATGTATCTTCCAGTTCATTTCATTCATTCGTTTAACCCGCAATGTGGAGCCTCGAGGTCCCAAGAAACTCATCTTCGTCGTCATTTGTCGCGCATGGTTTGGTGAGTTATGAGATTATGCAACGCATTGGTTTGGTTACGCAACCAGGGCAACCGAAGTTACGCAATTTACCAGCGTTATGCAACTTGTGTAATGCCGTAGAACTCATTGTCATTACTATCACTTAAAACCTTCCCATTAATTCGTACTGCCACCCTTTATTCTGGCTTCCTTAGGCACCGCTCAGGATGTCCACTATAATGATGCTTTTTTCTAAATTGTCTATGAGTTAAAAAGATAAAATTAAAATAGAAGTTTTTCTGAAAGCGAAAATTTGAATTCAGGAACACGCGGGTCGTTTACCAAATTTCTTTTTAGGTGGTTGGTGAGTGTTTCCACCTTAGTTACTTTTGGAAACAACAAAAATTCATTCTATACCAAAGGTATTTTTTTTCCAAAATATTTTTTCGTTGCCTTAACCGACTTCAGACTTGCCTTTCCGGTATATTTTTATGTATATGTTGCGTCAAGACTGTCATCGCGCGAGACGTCATAGGTGTAGTGTTTAACAGATGTTGGTTCAAAGATAACCTCCCTGTATTGACGGTATTTACCCCGTTCCTCAGTGATTGATGATATGTTAATTAAAAACAGTCGTGAAATAAATATTTTTAACGTCTGTAGCCTATTGAAAATTTTCCTAATGCGTTTTGGGGAATTTCCTTTTTGGTTACCATTTAGTCAATGGTCCACGCATTAATATTCAATGAATGGCGGAACGGTATTTTTTATTTTGCATGACGGCACCATTTGTGTCAATTTTTATGAATGTCCCACAGGTCTTAGAAGATGACCGAAACGACCATTAACCGATTTTTGAGTTTAATGCTGGAACTTATGTTCCGGTGGCGCCAAGTCGTGCACATTTGAAATATATCTTTTATCCTGTAGCATCTCGACTAGTGATCTCATTTCCCTATTGAAGCCTCCAATACCTCGTATTCATTGAGGTAGAACCTCAGTTTTCAAGCGCTGCCAGATGTTGCGAAATCGAAAAATCCGCACGAGTTTGGAAAGGGCCTATAATGTCTTTTGGCTCATTGCATATGGATTGTATTGCGGAAGATTCTCCTTCCGGCGTCGATTAGAATCAAGGGATATGACTTTGGCGCCTCGGCATGTATTTTTTTTTCTCACGAGCGACGCGTCGCTGATTGAAAAAGATGAAGTCCGAGCACTCGAGTTCGTGGACTGCGGGATGAAAAACATTCGACTGGGTCGAGAGAGGAGGCGAGGGGCGATGAAGGAGGTGACACCGGGCGGGGGGAAGGGGGATTGAGGAGAGGATGCCGAGTCGGAGGCTTGTAGCGTAGTGGTTTGTCTCTTGACGATTCCCCATCGGTGGTGACGGCGTTGCTTACCGGGATTCGGAAATTTGCATGCTTGATACGTGTCGCTTTTTGACCGTGGAAGAATTCAGGGTTGGAAAAATGTTCACCTCTGTAATGTTTCCTCGTGTGTCAGCGTGCACATAATATTTATATTTGGGTAAAATAATTAATAACGTTTAAAAGAAATCATCTGTATGGACGAATCATGGAATCTATTTTCTGGGCACGTGCCTCATTCTCAATTTCTTCTTCAACTCTGGACAAATGTGTGTTCTTAATAGCAAAATTGCCGTCGAGCGATTGATATACGATGGTTGCAGAGAAATAGCAAAATTGCAGATAATAATGCTATCTGATGCGGCGAGAATACGATTTATGCAACGCTGCTTGGGGGATACGTTAATCGTATATATATGTCTGGAGGTGTGACGGACATAATTTATAAGTTTTTGATTAGATTTTAGTGGCTTAGCATTATAAATTATGAGACAAAGATTCTTTTAATATTACTGGTTATAAACCTTGCCTAAGCGTGTAATTTTAAATATATGTTAAGATTAAATAAGATACATTTTAGATTATGTGTTCGTCTTTTTTGTGTCAAACGGTTGGTGATGTTACAGGTTTTTTTATTTCGGAGTTACTTTTTTAAAATCAGTTTTAATAATCTATTGAGTTCAGCTCTTTATCGTTCTTTCTAGAATTTGGAGCAATTTCCCAGGGAAATATTTTACGCGTTCGTTTACGTGAACGTAATAAATGGTGTACTCTAGTAAAAGTTCAACGTTTTGTACTTTTTTTAAATGGAGTCTAACTCGAGCGTTACATAATTATGCCAATTAGTGTGCTCTTGAAAACGCCAACTCATCTCGTGAAGTTTCATTAGCGCACTGTTTGATAAATGGTGCTTTAGGCTTCTAAACGCGTAAATGCCTTTGTTTGGAATGGAATGTGCTCAACGTGAAACCGATTCGGGACCGAAGGTCTATTTCCCCCTCCGTCTGCGGCGCTGGCAGTCCCCAGTCCATATCGTCTTCGCCCTCCGCCCCCCACCCCCCCTACCTAACCCCCGCAATCACACACCCGCCCATTCCTCCAGAGCGAATCTCAGTCGTAAGGTTGTTCGAAATCTTGTCAAGGGCCTTCGGCACACACACACTCGTCTTACCCTTGATAAAAATGTGAGAAATGGGATCTCGGATCTTTGGGCGAACGGCCGTAATCCCTCTTCCCAGATCTCATCCGTTCGCAATTGCGCGATTTCAGGAAATTCTTCCGAACGAGTCTTCGGGGGAGTTCGTTGGGCGCCTAGCCTACATTCCCTTCCATCATCTTTTTCCGGGCACTCTCGCAAGAATTGCTTCGAGACCATTTCATACTGACGTGACTCGTAATCTTTGGCAAAATGTAACTTGATCGCGATAAAACGTCGGTCTTGGATGTCTCTCAAGACCCTCAAACAAGTGATTTTCGTAACACGATTTTAACAACACGTAGTTAACAGTGTTAAAGGGAGAATATCTCGAGGTAACTCGCGATACGTGGCAGAGCCGAAATTATCGTCCTCGAGTTTTCTTTTGTCGAATCTTTGCTAGTGCTACGGAAGTGTGGATTTGACAGGGCTCACTTGAGGTGATGTATGTCAGTAGTTGTTATTTTTTACTTTCATTTGGTTCTGCAGTCTGCACGCAGCGGAGTTGGAAATGAAAATTCCGGAATGAAGTAATTGTTTTATTGTGTTTGAAATTTTCTTGAGCAAATGAGTATCCGGAAAAGTATGGGGATAGGAAATGGTTTCGAATTTGGGAAATTAGAGATATCGGGTACTAAAGTGATGAAATTTCAACTTAATGTGATTCCGTTTGCAGTCTTCATTAATTTCCCCTTCTCCCGCCTTCAAAATTGGCTTCAGTTAGCTTTAGTAAGTAAATATGCATGTATACCCGAGCGTAGCCATTTGCTTTTATTAGGCAAGCTTAGCTATTGTGTTTCAGATCTCTCTAATATCTCTCTGTTATGATCTCACCGTTTTCCTAGAGGTTATTTTAATAATAGGAAACTCACAGGGAAAGAGTGAATGGATTAATTCTCTCGCGTAATTAATTACGACTGTGGAAGCATGTGCCATTCATTGACTCTATGATTCGTCTCGTTTTATATCCAATTCACCTGTTCCGTCTTTAGTAAAATGGAAATATAAATTATTGAGCAATTCCTTTCGAGGTGAAAAGTGGTAAGAAATGTGAGGCAATATTTTATTTACTTGCTACCGTTTTAGTGTATGTGAAATATGGATTCCATTCTCATCGCCTTCCAGGAATTACTTTTAGAGAGCTAATGGAATCCAGCTCAGGAGAGTAAGTTGCCATTTACGTAAAATTGTGATGAATGCATCTTATGAGGAATGCGAAAAATAGTAATGTGGTCTAATTATTCTGCAAATGTTGGGCGAAGAGGATACATTTTCATTTTGGTCGGTCCATTTTAATTTAGCATGGCACGCGAAACAAAAACGAAAGTACGAGGAAGTTTTGTTGCTTCCTATACATCCCGAAATTTTGGTTAAATATTTCACGCAGAGTGTTCGCGGTTTATCACATGCGATTGATTTTCTTTCCATTCGCCTCCGATTACATTGACGTCAGAATTGGCTCATGGCTTGTGAGAAATAGTCATAGCGAAACTTGTTAATTTTAATTTTTTCGAGTGTTGTTTTAAAAAAATATTTTTAATCTTAACTTTAATCACATTAAAATGTGCGTTGGCTGGATGCACTCCGCGTGCATGCCTTTTTATTCTCTCCACTAATCTCTTCGATGCAATTGCCGTGTTCGTCGTCACGTGGAGACTAAGCAGCGCTCGTGAATCTCTCCCTCAGTCGTGGGACTCGTCTTGAAGGTTTTTCGAGTTTTCGTTAGCGCGGAGGAGTGTGCTTGAAAGGGCGAACTGTGTATCTTTTTTGTAGCGTGGGAGATGAAACGGCCGAGCTAATTCGTCCGGATGCATCCCGAGTGCCCGAAAACGTCCCGTCCGCTCTAAGTGGTTTCGGGGCGTATGATTAATGGGTTCTCGCAGCGTTTGGTTTTTGACGGCACGTGAAATATCAATGGCCGCGGTGGAGATTATTGCTGGGCAGGTCGGAGGAAAAGGGCGGGGGCGCAAAGGAACGCACAAGGAGGCTGCCACGCGATGACGGCAGTGAGACATTTTGCTTCTCTCTTCGACCCCAGCGGCTGTGTCGACGGAGAATAGTCATGTCATTCAAACTACTACCTGTATCTTGGGACTAAAGCAAAAGTCTTTAGTCATTGTTTTTCGTGTATTACAAATAAATAATCTTTAGTTTTGTACATTAGGTTTGAACCCTTTGTTAAAATATCTAAGACTCCTTTAATGTAGAGAGATGGAAAGAAGGTGCTGATCTTGAGAAAGTATGAGAGGCTCACATTTAACAGTTGCGCTACGTTGTATCGTTTTGAAGGCTGTGGCGCTGTTATGGATCTTCATGGCTTGCGTGCGGCGTCTTTGTGGCTATTAACGCGGATATGTACTTGTAGTAGGTCGCGGTAGTCCAGTGGGTAGAGCATTGGACTGCTGACCAGAGGGTCCCGGGTTCGATTCCCGGGCAAGGCACTCTGGGCACCTGCAGCTCCACCCAAGCTTAAGTGATTTTTCGGGTACCAGGTCTTCCTGGGAAACCATAACCGGCACAGGGAAAGGAACTGGCCCCCCTTCCCTGATGTGTGAATTTTCACACGCCGTATAGGGCTTAGTACTGGGTGAACTCTACCATCACCTTCTAAACCGACCTTCGGGTTGATTACTGTGTTTATGGTTATGTACTTGTAATGAGGATGCCATTACCTTTCTTTCAATTTTTGCTCTATGAGCACATCGCGATACCCGGCAGTGACTGGGATATTTGGGGCTTGGTCGCGAAATCCGTATTCACAAACTGTGTTCCAGGAGAAATGAGTCTTGCGGGCGGCGGTCGCGATAACGTCAAAAAATATATCCCCGATTTCTGTCTTCGATGAAAGCGGATGAGCATGGCAGCTTTTGAGAAGTGGTTTCGGAGAAGAATGGAGGAAATAAGTTGGACTGAAGAGAACAGGAAAAAAGATAGTAGGGTCATGTGAAGAGAGGAATTTGTTGGGGCTATTGGTGGAAGGGAGACATATATCGTATATAAAAGAGATAAAGAGAGATATATTGATGATAGGTATTGGGACGTTGAAGGCTGTGTTAGAAATAAAAATGCCGGGCAAGCGAGAGAGAGGGTGAAGGTTATCGATCGCATGAAGGAAATGGAAGGAATGTAGAGAGCTGAGGAGTAAATAGTGTGAGGGAAATTGTTATGATTAGCGGAATTTATTTAGAAGTCTTTGACATAGTGTAAGGAAATGATTCAAATCCTCCAATTATGTGATGTATTACCTCTAATTGCATTTTGATAGGAGAACATTTGTTGTTTATTTTTCATAGAGTTGGACGTTGATTTAATTAACGCTATAGGTAGTCCAAATGCAATCCTCGCGGCGGTAGACTAGGAATGAATAATATTGATAATGCGTAAGGTATATGGATTTGATTGTGAGCACCTTCGTGGACCATTACAGTTTTCACTACATTTTATTTAATGCTTCAATCTGAAGTTTTTATATTTAATTTGTTTTCGGTTAATGCGTATTCTTCATGTTTTTAATTGTTTATATCGGTAGCTATATTTTAAAGATTAATGAAGGTGATCTTCTATTGTAGCAATGAATATTTTGCAAATTTGCAAAGCATATGCTGTTTATTTTCTGTTTGAATTCGACTTCGCACCAAGATTTCTTTTTTTTTCAGCAGTTGGCGTATGACCTCTTCTTGCCGCGAGTCCTTAATGTAACGCGATTGTTATCATATTTTTAAGGAATCTCAATTCCATTTAATTAAAAATTCTTTATGGAGATTCTTTTTTTCCTGCTGAGAAAACCCACCGTAAGACTTCGATGTAGCTTAGTCAAATCATGATATTCCTTTTATTGTTACTTACTAATGAGTCCAGAGGAGGAGTATTCATTCATAATTTGCGATTTTATGACTCAAGATTCCCGCGCGGCTTAAATGACAACACTCTTAAATACCTGCACAACTCCGGCCATCAACGGAAATCAAACTCTCCACTCGGTAATGATTCGATTCACTCTCGCTGAGCTCTCGGAGAAGTGTTGTTGATATCTACTGAACGGCGTTTCGTGATCAGTATTTTTTTCTCCGTCAACAGAATGAGAGAAAGCAAGTCTTGGCTCCACGCGTAATGCGACTTCCTTGCCTTGGATGATATTTTTTTCCTCCTGAAAAGGGTGCGAAAAGTTTCCTTGCACGATGCCGTCTTGGGGATGACGAGGCAAAATCGGCCGAAAAGCAAACTCCTTTGTGTCAACAGCTGCTCTCGCTGGCTCTTCTCGGAAGAGTTTAGCGAGCCCGCCCCTCTTTCCCACACTGCGCTGATAAAGTTCAAACCCAGAGAGGTTAGTATCCCGGAAAGCATCCGCTCCACGTGGTTTTTTCCTGGTCATGGAACAACTCCTATCCGAGACTGTGATTTCCCTGGTCATGGGAAAGAGGAGTCGAGGTCGTATTAATCCGATGGTGGACATTAGTAAATGATGATAGTTTACGTAGTGAATAAGTTACAGGCTCGGCTTAGTCGGGAGGGACTAGAAGTTGTCGTACCTAGGCAGTGCGTTGTTTGTGATGCCATTCTTAGCAATTCTGGTTTTTGTTTTCGGAAATAGTCGGGGCTGTTGTGGTAGTATCCATTGTAGAGGCTCTGCTATTTTCAGTTCTGCATTGCCTCAAGCTTCACGCAGTTCATGATATTTTGGGCAAACTCCGTATCGTGGTAATTTTTCATTTAGTTTGGCGTTATTAACATTGTATTATTTCATATTATGCGCGTTGAAACGTTGATGATTTTCCCCGAAGGGAAAATTGAGCCTTGGACTTCCTAATTTGAGTTGGACCGCCGATGTTATTCACCCGAATTGATCCTTTCATTCTAGAGTTTCCTGGCTTCTTCATTTGTTTTTGAAATATTTTTATACTAATTTTTTTCAGGCGAAAGCATATTATTAGGAGAAATGGTGCACTTAGGTATTTATTCCTTCTCAGTGATTATAGTGAATAAGATCGAGACGTAGTTCTTTGTGGGCCCTATTGAGATTTCTTAATGGTTGAATTAGTACCATAATAGGAGTAACGTAATAATTTATACTATAGTACTCAATGCAATATTCAAGAATTCGTAGTGATTTTTAATGAAGTGTATTTTATGATTTTACTTGCTGAGGGTAAACTAATATACCTATTTGGCAAGATTCACGCTGACTTCTTGCATTTCCCGACCGTGTTTCCAAGGCAACCTCTGGTTTTGATTTGGTTAAGTCGTTTTATTGAGCGTCAGCGTCAAAGAGGAACAAGACTGCCGAATTTGCATCTCCAAATTTCTGTTTTGCGATAATACTTCTGTGGAAATTAGGTATGTCACTATTGAAATATTTTTCCTATATTTATGTTTATTTCGACGTCTACGGTTTCAGTATCTCGGAGTGTTAGCAACTCTATGCTAAATGCGCGAGAATTTGTGATTAATAAGTAATGTAGACGATTTTATTAAATTCCTTGAATTCGAGTGAATAACTTACCTTCTCTCTGCCTAACCATTGTAAAAGTAAACTTCTGTTATATCAATTTATGTTATTGCATATAAGTGCGATATTAAAATCAGTATCAATTTATTGTTCGAAAGGTGATGTTTATCAAATTCCCAAATTTATCAATTTCGATGCTCACTAAGACCACAAATTTTGGAGAAAATTAGCCATTTAATTTGAAGGCGGTATCATTTAATTTTGTTAAGGGCGGTTTATATGCGTACCTCCATTCTCAGGCCCTCTCTCTCATAGGAAAATTCCTCTGAAAGCACGAGTTTTTGGAAGTGTTTCCGTGTTTTGTTTTGAACTCTCACATTATGTCGGTTGATGTTTTCCTCTGTTGGAATCGCGAAATAGAAGAATTGGATATTTTTTATTATTAAATGCAAATTACTAAACGATTATTTAATAAGAACTGTATTATTAAGTGCTCTTGGGTGGTCTCATTGAATGTACCGCGACGCACCCCGTTCAGCCAACCCAAGTCCTATTCTGCACACTATTCAACCCCTCCCCCTCCTGATCGAACTTGAGCGATCCTGAGTTGAAGACCGCGAGTTGATGGTTGCATTTGGGATCTCTGTTCCCACCTTGCTGATGATGGTGCGTTTCTGCCCTGCGCCTTTGGAAGATTTTGCTCATGCACTGTTGATCTTGCGTGCTAATAAGGAAGACAGTCTCCTTCGCCGTCGTCCGTCCCCGTTAACCCGCAGAGAGATACGATAAAGATTTCCGCCTCCCACCTCTCACCGTTTCTTGTGAAGGTTTCAATCCGCCTGCCTTCCTTTATCATTTTTTACAGTTTCTGTTTAGTGCGTGACAGATTGCCTGGATTTTTTATATCATTGTTCTTGTTATAATTTCACGGGGCTGTTGCTTCATTACCTGGACTCGGCAAACCTGTTACAGAATGCCCTGAATGTAAATCGTTTCCGCCAAAAACGCGGAGCCTTGCTTCTATCATATCCTAGATAGTGAGCCCGCCGATTAGCCTCATCCGGCCGCGGGGGTCGAATTCATCACGGAATAGCATGGATATTTTCCCGTTTTTTCTTCGTTGCCATTAAAAAAATTTTTATCTCCTTATAATAATATTTCAAGGCGTATAAAGAAAATATTGTACTAGGATTTCTTTTTGATCATAAAGTAACGTCTCTTTATTAGCCAGTATCCCTGGTACCTTGTCTTGAATTCGGCATTCATAGCTGTGACTGGGTTTTGTATTTTGTGTTTATTGGTGGAGGCAAGCGTTTTATGAGCTGTGAAATGTTAACTGAAAATGTACGTGGGAAAGGAGAGGAGAAAGGATGAATAAAGCGAATCCCGCCGTTAACTCATTCTAAACCAAATTACCATTGGTTCGCCACATGATACGAACGATGTACAACGATATCCTTCTTGCTAAGCCACCCAGTAGGAGCACGGAAGATGGTTTAAAGATTCTACCAGCTCCAGGGAGTGATATGAACTTCCTCTTCGTTGGAAACTTGCAGCTGCAACCGCAGCTGTTCGATAGCCCATCGGATTGTCTCAAATGAATGGCTCCCCCGTATAATTTACTTAGATTATTCAGGTCTTGGTGTCAATTATGTCTATGAAGAACAATAATTCCATCTGACTCTTGGAGTCAGTTTCATTAAGTTTAGTACAGATTATTGAGTACATTTTGGTAATAGATTGCTTGTTAGAGTCATAGGGGAAGCGTTCAGCTAATGGCTTGAAAGCCCTCATTTGAAATTCACGTGAAGCCCCCCACGTGCGCACATCCGAACCAAAACTTTGCAATGTTATAAATATCAGGCTTCGGCGAAGCAGGCGTAATTTGTGCCACCATAACCCAACCTTCATCCACATGCATTTACACAATTACCCCCACAAGCCGTCGGGGTTGCGTGTGGCTGAGGTGTTATGACAGCAGCCATACACACAGATCTATTATTACTCACGTGCATAAACACTCGTCCAAACACGCATATACGAGCCTATATATTTTGCAGTATTCATGTACTTGGGGTAATTTTTGTTATGATCGCGTATCGTTCATGGTAGGGACGAGTACTTGAATCTGTCGGTCACGGCGTATTATGTTTCTTATTTAATCACGGTGGTCGGATCTGCGTGTATCACAGTACAGCTTGGTGGCATAATAATAATTATGCCCTAAATGTCGCAAGGAAACTGAGGTGTCCTGTAATTTTCTTGAATCTGAACTAAAGGGCTTCCAGTCCGATTCCTCCAACATACCCTTTACGCTTCATCTTTCCTTAAGGAATTTTTAACAACCCCGGCAGATTTTCTCTGAATCATTTCCAATTCCTTAACTAACGTTATATTGCACGCATCCCAAGTGCTTTCCAGCTGTTCCAAATTTGTATGAACTAAAGCTGAATGACTATTCATTTTCTCTTATGTTTACATTACACTTTCCTTCAGCCCGTCTGATGAAACCTTGCTTCTTTAAGATTGACCCGCAATTCACGCTAGGCTCTCCCTCCCCACTCCGTGTGTGGCCAATCACATCGGGGTACGGGTTGAAGACCGATTTTTTTCCTTTTTCTTTCTTTAATGTTTAATCAATTTGAAAATTGTGAGGAAATGTAAACACATTTGATCCGCGATTGAGATTTGAAATCATGAGTTGACTCCCATTTTTATTTCGTATGTAGTTCGTGCATTTTTTCGGGGCAAATTTAACTTGCCTGCTGCCTTTTTGCGTTCTTTTTTTTCGCCCCGATATTTATATTCAATGAGCAGATAACTAAATGCCTTGCTAAAAATCGATAAATGCAGTGGTTAATTTTGGGACGATGCAGTCTTGCATTTGATTGGCCGCAACTCCACGGGCGTCAACCTGGTTTCAGAATGGTCATTACCAGGACTTAAGATTGACTAGGCGTCGGGAAAGCATCTTTCACCCGGATGATATTGGGTGTGAGAATTGAGAAAGGTGAATCGGTCGTCCCTCTTACTTTCGGGCCATATTCTCTTCGATGGCTGGGCGGCCTTGAGGTCGTGGCATCTTCGTCATCCGGTGACGTAATGTGGGCAAACATCGCACGTGTGTCCATCGAGAGGGTGATCTTCTCCCTTGGGTGCCCCCTCTTTCCCTCTCCATTTACCCCGCAATGTTTCCGTCAGTCCTGTCCCCACCCCCCAATCCTTCTCCCCGGTCCACTGCCTGATAAGGAATCCTCCTCCGGGCTGGCCGATGGGGAATGTGCTCCCACTCTGCGTATTCCGGCCCCGCGTCTTCTTCGGCGATCCACGCGCCGTGTTCTTGACCCGTGTCCCCTTCCCGTCATCCCGTGAGAAAGGTCCCGAGACAGCCAACGGGGAAACACGTGCGGGGCGCACACTGTTAAGAGGTGTCGTTAGAAATTGGCGACAGAGGTCAATGATTTAAATAAGTGTCGGAATGTGATGTGGTCTATATATTTTTCAATGGCAGGGACGTGCGTTCATGACGGTGTAGCAATATACGCATACAAATAGGGGTAGACGCTGCTACATGCTATAGGAGAGCTAATTGTCATAACATCATGAATGGTAATCTTGTTACGACGTCATCGCAACCAGGAACAGTGCTTGGAAGAGGTGTACATTTTTCGAAAAGATAATTAACTAACACTATAAATTCCTTGGGATGCATTTGCGTTTTTATTCGATGTAGAATGGTGCCTGCTATCTCGCAACTATGCGAGTATGCATTAATCAGTTAAAGGTTCTCGTAATGGTTTGTCAGTTCATTAAATACTCATTTGCAAGGCTTTAGTGCGCAAATTTACGGAAGTAATTACAGTTTAGGAACTATTTTATCTCTGAAAAGTTTCGCACTTGTCGATATAGGATGCGGTAAAATTACTGTAAGAAAATCTAAACTTAAATATTAAGAAGGTACATCGTCAGTTTTGTTCTCTTTAGCTGAAAGCCGAGCTGAACTTGTTTTGGTGCGTATTAAGTGAAACTTTCTGACGCTTGTGGATGAGTGATTCCTGATTTTTATTACATTTTAAAAAGGCTATGTCTTCACCTTTCACTCTGGCTGTAACCCTTGGTTTGTATATCTACTTCGATAGCTATATTTTTTAAACATATATTCTAATATCGATCGAATGTTGTTAAATTTTTATTTTTCATCTTCAGGTAAGCTTCTTCGGGTACAGAACGGTAATGGATTCTCATTTCTCTTCCCTGTCTTATTGCTCCCTCGTCACTGCATTTTATTTTCCGGGAAAACTCAGGTTCTTCTCTCCTAGTATTCTTCTGTTTGAGGGCGATTTGAAATGCCAAAATTTAATTTTGAAATCTATGTGAATTAATACTCTTGCCTTTAAGTGAAGGATCCAGTTATCCCTGACCTCATGTTGATTTCATATCGGTTTTTGGTAATTTATTCCAATCGATGCCTATCGATCGAGGTAAGGGTTTTCGCCTGCAGTCCTCACCGACCGGTAGGCTTTCGACAAGGGAAGGGACATTCGCCGAGGTCTCGTTTGCGCGTGTGTGTGTGTCTGTGTTGGACATTGTCCAGCGGTTACCTAATGAGGTGTGAGGGAGGGATGGAGAGCAAGAGAGAGGATGGCAGTGGGCCGTGTTTTTAGTCTCTCCTTTGTCTGGGGTGAGATTGGAGGCCTTAACATGCATGTAGCCGGCCGGCTCTCTCGTTTGGGGTGTATGTGCCCGTCCGTTCGGCCTCCTGCCCCAGCGCTCACAGTGATCTCCATTCCAATCTAAACCTCGCTCTTGTTCCTCAATCTACCTTTTTTTCCGGTGCAGTTTTGCATTCTGGTCCTTGACATCTCACGTGACTCCTTTGTCGCCGTGTCGGTGCCCTAGAAGTCGCTGTAGCTGAACTTGAAACTAAGGCTGTCGTAACAATTCCGATCGTTTCGACGGGAATAAGAGAAAACCAGTGCTCAAAATGTATCTATCTCACAGTTGCAAATATCAAATAGATAATGGAGAGTAACAGGTAGGCATGTACGATTGAAAAATATTTGCTGTGCGATGTAGAGCAGAGGCGTGGAGTCATTTAATGACGACCCAGGAGAATTTCTAACCCTTTCAAGTGGGTAGATTTCGAAGATGTCACGTTTTCCATGTGTCTTTGATATGACATACGTCCTTGAATTGCTTCCAATACTAGTAAATCAATTTGTTCTCTGCAAAACTGTTTGGAACTCCCACCTCCATCTCACCAGTAACATATCTTTGCCAAAGGTATGGAAAAATATGGATGATGAATTTTGGGCACACTTTATCAATTCTAAACCATATTCCTTTCTTTGTGAGTTTAGTTGCTATCTCCTGATGGATTGTGTCCTTTGAATTTGATCGGAAACCAAGTTTGGCTGCCTGATACCTAATTTCTTTGGGCGCTGACCAGTAAACATAGGTGGGTTGGTTTTCAGGACAGCATTTTCTTATGTAGATTGGGAGAAACTGGTGGGCGATCATTACTCACCATTTCCAGATGTAAGAATTCCGAAAGTATCTTTTTAAAGTTAAAATTGTTCGTAATTTTTTAAATTAGATATTGAAGAGGAATGGTGAAACTTTGGGAAAACGTTCATGGAGGATGGCTCTCTTCGACAGTATTCAGTTCTTACAGCAGAAGTGATCCATGCACCTATGCGTTCAAATGCCCAATCTGTCAGCCCAAAACTGGAAAGGATTACCTGCAGGAAAATCGTTTTTGCCTTCTCTATCGAATTTAATATAAAATTTGATCATGAAACTTCGTGTTTATCTAGTAAAATGCGTAGTTAAGCATAAATTATTTCGAGCATCATAATTTATTAGCGTAATAGTTATCTTTGGATTTTTAATTGGCGTAGACGATGACTTCACGCCACGAATACGCATATGTCGTTTCCTCTTGCTGGTGAATTTGTTTCATCACTGCTCTCTCTCGTTATTTTTTCGCCAGTATCTTCCGCTTGAAGGAGGAACTGAATTCCATCTTTGCTCCAAGGCCTCTTTGGGAGTAGTATCAAGGGCATCGTGATGAAAATAGACTCGATATGACTCGCCAACTAGCTTGCGAATTAATGAGCAACTGTTGTGACATATACTCAAGTTATCCCTCATATCATACTTATCTTCTATCGACAGCTTTTTCAGAATTGAATACTCGTAGGAACCAACTTGTGGTGTTAATTTCGGGTTCGTTCAATATCTATAAAATACTCCAAAACGTGATGTCCAAGAGGCTTGAGGCTTCTGACCGAGATATTCGGCCAATGTTTGTTTCCTCTTTACAAATACGTGGTCCAAGTAGTTGCCATGTATTCAAGAAAGACGCGTAGAGATTTTAATGTCCAAATCCAAAGTGTTAGCTCGTTCCTTCAAGCGTGCGATATTAGTTTTTGATATAATTATGGTTATTATTGAGGATATTAAAATAAATTAACTACATTGTGTTTATAACATAATGGACAGGTTTGTTAGCAATATGATTCTTATTTATTGATGTGATTTATTTTAACTTTCTTCTGGGTGTACTTGGTGGGCTGAGTTGGATTAAAATAATATATTTCAGTGTTGCGAGATTCGACGTCCTCGTGCCTCGTTTCGCTATTTTCTTTTTCAAATATGGGGATAATTCCGAGTCCACCGCAATCATGAAACGGGAGATGGCTTGCCCATCTGGGGCGTATGAGGCCGTTTCCTTGGAAAGAAGTCGAGACCACCACTCTAAGTGGATGGTAATGTTTCGCCTCGATTGGGAAGGACGCCGTTTAATAGTCGACTTCACTCCCTCCGGCCTATTTGCAGTAACCAATCCCGTGAACATTCCCTGGTTGGACCCCAGGAAAGAGCCTCCTGTTCATTTCGCCTCGCAAGCTGGGGATGAGCTCTCTGAGCCCCTTGTTTTTGTGTGTGTGTCTCTCTCTCTCTCTCCTGCCATCCTTATTCCATCCTACTATTTTTCCCTCCCGAATTTTTGCCCGTGCAGTCATTCCCACGATTCCGTTTCGCGCGCTTCCCCCATCTCGTTCCAAACCCTAGCCAAGACCCCCGGCTGCTCCCCCACCCCTCACGACCCGAATCCCAGGAGCACATGAGTTTTTGGCAAGGGACCAGCGGCCTTCCGCGCTCAAACCCCCCCTTCCTCCCATCGGAAGGCCGCCGCGCCCCTTCTGCCGCAGCAGCACCCTCTCTCACGCCAGCCCACCGTCGATCGGTGCGGCTCGCCCTCCGGAAGTGCCGCCGCGATTTACGTCCTGCAGTGCTTCGTAGAAAAAGGAGATGCTCTTCTCCCCCTCCACCCCTCCTCACCACGCTTATTTTTTTCCATCCGTGAATATCCCGCTTCCTCGAAAGGGTGGGTGCATTGAGAATCACGTCGGTTGAAATCGGCGAAGCGCAATTATTTTGTCCGGTCATTTTCACGTGCGAATTCTCGTTGCTTGGTAATCTCATATTTCGCTCAACTCAGAAATTTTGGGACTCAAGTTTTCAGCATTCCGGTGAAAAAATGGCGAATGTGTAATGTATTTTGGAAATATTTCGCATAAAGTATTTTTTTTATTGTTAAATGAGATAGCGTTTGAATAAACATAAACCTGAACATTGTTCTATTATTTATTGGTTCTGCATTCATTAATCGAACGACATTGTCCATTTTTTTAGTATTTTGTATGCTATCAGATTTTACATACAGCAATAAAGAGTATTATTTGATCTGAACGCTGACATGACACTCTGCTAACGCTCTGATTTTGGGTGAATGTCAACCCGAGAAAAATATTCTATCTTTATTACTAATTTTTTAAAGCTGTGGAAGCAAACAGGGTAAAAGGTTTCCGTCTTTCCGTTTTCAGTCAGGCTTGCAGATGTTTTGTAATGCTAATTTCATTTAGGGAGCCTACTCGGATAAATAAAAGCGTCCGTTTTAGAATGTGTTGTTGTGTTGTTTCCACGCGACTTTCGTGCAAGTGTGCTTGCATAACGAAACGCGGATTAATGCCAGGATACCTTAAATTCCGTCACCATCCTTAATGACGCAGGGAGCTTAACTCCTGCCTCCTCCTGCGCCGGAACACCCCTTGACAGAACTGGTCCCGGTGTAAATGATCCTTATTTTCAAGCGAGCGACCCCCCACCCGTCAACTCCTCCTTACTCTCAAGTATGTCTGTGTGTATATATATATATATATATATATATATATATATATATATATATATATATATATATATATATATATATATATATGTGTGTGTGTGTGTGTGTGTGTGTGTGTGTGTGTGTGTATAATTTATGTGAAAGTCTCACGGAAGTGAATAATAATGTAAATCAAGTTAGCTCTAGCAAACAAGGACACAGAAATACACAAAAATGAAAAGAAAATCGCACCTTTTCGAATTTTCGGTGATCAAGTCACCCATCTCAAGGGAGAGACATATATATATGTATATATATATATATATATATATATATATATGTGTGTGTGTGTGTGTGTGTGTGTGTGTGTGTGTATATATATGTATGTATTAACCATCCTTATTAGAAAAGAGAGACGGGCTGAGTGAGCAGAAAAAGTTCATCCCGGACCCAAGAAAAAAAAACCCCGAGTCGTAGGCGGTCAATGTTTTGTGTGTGCGTGAATGTGTGTATAAATGTGCGTCCCGTGCTTTTATCGATCCAAGGTCGTTGGCTCGGCGGGAGTGGAAAGGAAACGGCCTGGGAGAGTGAGATGAAGAGCGCGGGAGGAGCGGAATGCTGAGAGGGTGACGGAGGGAGGAGTGGAAGTATTTTTTAAGGAGAAGGGGACCTTACTGGCGGCGCGATCGTTTCTCCCGCGAGCCCCTCTCCCGCCTCCCACCCGTGCTCCAGAGGGAATGGAGCTGTGCCTAGTTTGAAGCTACTTTGTTTCCCTAAGGCTCCATTGGGATTCCAGCGTGTCCCATGGACCCCGAAAGAATGCGAATAATCACATGGGTAAAATCTTTATTTTCCCCGAGTTCGCGGACCCCATAAGGGCCCAAAGAAGACGGGTTAAAGACCCCCATTTAACGGGATGGGCAAGACTAAAACTCTTAGCTACTGGAAGCAAAGGATGCTCCCGAGGATCCGCGCTTAGTATATAATTTCAATCCTAATCCCCCGGGTGTACGTAATTATTTATGTCATTTTGTCTCTCAAATCTCCTTTCGTAAATTTCGGGAAAGGTTGCTTAATTCGTTGTCCTCGTGGACATCGATCCTTGCAATAAGATAAGCGTGGTGTAGCTCTCAATTTGTTTATCGACTATTGTCTTTAAGTTTAATCTTTTTTTATTTGTCGTCTATATTTATTATTTGAATGTATAATAATGATGGCTAATTCGCGAAAATAAATTTGTGTTTGTTTAGTTTTATGTGTGTGTGTACATATATATTTATGTATGTATATATATATTTTTTTTCTATGCCTAAATTTCCGTAATCTTTGCATAGGTTACCTTTTAAATGTTAAAAAGACTTTCGTCACCTAATCGTTAATAGTTAACTAATTTACAAGCTTTGATTTGAGGCAGAAGAATTATTGGCGATCACTTGGCAAAATTTTCGGGAAAGAATTTGTTTCCTTCTCTTGTGGTTTTTTTCCTGCTGACTTTTTGTCTCTGCTTATTGATTTTTCTAGGAATGGCAGTTTGTGTGAGAAGTGTAAACTTGGCGTATTGAGTTTTATATGGATAGCCGCGTCGTTTACGGGGATTCATCTTTTTGGTTCGCCTTGCCATTCAATGTTCCAGAAGTGAAAAATGAATGCAGAGTAATCGAAACCCCTTCGCCGTCGTGTCTCGCCACAATTCAAATGATCCTGAGTGGTCAGCCCTACTCCCTTCAAGGCTGTTTGTGATGTGATCAGGGTCGTGGCTTCTCGTCTGCCGTATGCCGACACCGTTGTGGAAGCCAGCCTGACTGTGCCAGACCCCTTTCCACGATCAGTGGTTTCCTTCCGTACTTCATCCACCGATTATATTTGATTGATTTCTTTCCCTTCCTCAAGTCACTTTGATCATCTCCATTTTCTTTGGTTCTTGTTAGATGGAAGCTTCTAATGTTTGTGATCACGTACTTTGTTATTAATTTTTTCCCACCAGAGGAAGTGTTTCTTACTAACTTCGTACCTGTATTCATACTCGTTTTGACTTAAGTTTTTTGTACTCCGTTTTTGACAGATAAGGGAGGGTATGCATTTGATTGTTATTTTTGTTTTTCAATGTTTTACCATTTTTAGGAGATAATTTAACATTATTCCGCTGACCATTTAAGAAGTCTATTTGGTGTTTTTGTGTTCTTGGTGTATTATGGCAATAAAATGGAATTGAAGAATTTACTCGAAATTACTTTCATTTAGTTTGTTATTTTGGATCATATTGTCTGTTACTAGTTCTTCGTTTGCCGGCGGTTGTAAGCCCCTCGTATTTATCCTATCATCATCGTCCAATAGACGAAAGTCTGGAGGAAGTGTATGCTTCTCTTGAAGGTCGTTTACGTCTTATCTCCTTTTGTTGAACCTCGTCTGAGGTGGTTGCCTCGGAAATGGCATTCGTATGAAGGCTCTTGGCGTGAGTTAGATTATGTCTCTACCGTGTCTTGCTTTGTGGAGTCATTATAAATACATCAGTCTGTTCAGTCGCCTCATCCTGTGCATATGGATGAAACGACGTCTTTGTTTCATAGGTGTTGGCTTGAAAAAAATACTACCATCTTTGCTCTGCTCATTACGAATCAAGGTCAAGAATGCGGTAGGACTAGAATTGGTTTGTGTTTTAGAGTTCCTCAGTGTTCGCTATAATTAATTCCATACCTTCAAGTTTTTCGAATGATCCTTATGATGTCAGTTGCACAGTGTTTGAAAATTTCGCAAGGTCTCTCATTATAGAATTTACCTATTATTGTTCACGTAACTTAGGCCTAGGGCGTGACAGGCTAATTTTGTTGCTTATTTACCAATGCTGATTTCCACTTAAGTTAGTTGAACGCTTTCCTAATTTAATAAAAAAGTACTTAAACTTTACTGGTTACATCTAAATACATTATTTCTCCAAGGAAGAGTTGTTCGATTTTAACTGAGAATCATAGTAGATTTGCTGTGTTTGTGTATACCTACTCGTATTTTTGTATTCATTGTTTATTAAGTAAATTGCCATTTTTCTCGTCCTTACCGCTTCGCTTACATTGCTACTGATATGGTGGTAATGTCTCTGCTGCAATTATTTTCCTGTATGTATATGTGTGTGTGTGTATATATATACACATGCATACAACACATATATATTATATAAATACACACACAGAGGATGCGGCTACATAACTTCCTTTTTTAAATGTGTTTTGCTTTATAAAAAAGGAAGTTATGTTGCCGCACCCTCTATACATATGTATGTGTGTGTAGGTATGTAGATGTAAGAAAAACAACCGCCTATGATAATTGCGATATTCCCACGTGTGGCAAATTTACTAATTGGGGTTAGCACACAATCAGTGCATGAATTAGAGCTGGTGTGGTGTGTTAGATTCCTTTTGTGATCCCCGATGAGGTTCTCTGTTTCTATTAATTCGCGCGGTGAAGTCTTAGATCCATTTTCTGTGCCAAGGAAGACTAAAATAGTTGGAGACCGTCGAAGCATGCATGTATCTCAATCAGTGTCCTTGGCGAGCGTGTAAGGTGCGTTCGGAGCTGAAGTAGACGTTCGCTCCGTGATCTGTTCATATCGAGGGCGTGGAATCAGCGATTGCCGTGACTGAGCGAAGGGTATTGGCTCGAATTCGTAACTCTCGTATCTCTCTCTATTCATCCGCCCTCCTGTCCGTGCTGAGGTTCGCCCTGCGAAACGACTGAATTCACTCCAGCGATTCCCCTTGCTCTCATTTTTATTCGATCGACGTTGTAATTTGCGCGACGGCGTGGTGCTAGCCTAGTACGTTTGTAGTAGTGTTGGACTGCAGGCCGGTGTGTTCCGCGGTTAAACCCCGGATGAACTCCCCTTTCGAAACCGAATCTGCTCGATTAAATTTGATTTTTTTATAAACTAGCGATCAATCTTCTGAGTCAGAGTTCCCATCCAATTAAAAAAAAATTGTTTATATGGATTTTATCTTGAAGAGTGAAGTGCTTAAAAATAGGGCATATAGAACACAATGGCAACTTCGGTGACATTTATAATACGTTTTGAAATTTGGTTTTGGTGTACATTTTAGGTAAAATCGCACCTCCTTGGAAGGTATCTTTTCGGCGTGAATTGGGTTATAGGACGGCGTGATACATATGAGGCGTTACAGATCAGGAAGTCATGTATAACGGGGTGTAGGTTTCCAGCATAAAAATATGCGTATGTGATTAAACTGATTTCGGCTGAAACATTCTTTAATAGTGTAGCTTAGACTTCTGCTATTTCATTTTCATAGTTGTTGTCCACTGCGTTCTTTTATTTATTTGACAATGGTTTCGTACCCGTTACAGGGGGCATCTTAAGGTCTTTAAGGAACGAAAATGTTGTCAAAAGAGAGGGGTAGACGTGGTGGAGGGCCGAAAGCCTTGAATTTTGAAATATTGTTTTATATCCCACAAATTATCTGCGATCTTTGTTGACTTTTTTTAATCTGTCGGCATGGCCAAGGGCAGATTGAGATTAGAATTGCATACTGCGTGTATCTAAGGGTAAAGAAGGGATATTGTATTATTTATTCTTATCAGAGCGGTGACATTTGTAACTGAAAACATTCTAAACATTAAAACTAGGACTGAGAACGCAACTGTTGTCTTTCTCGGAGTTTGACTCATTTTTCTTCGATGAGGTCGTCTATTGTTCTTGCTTATTTTTTTGTATCTCACGTACAGGATTATTCTTTAAACCTTTCGTTAACCTTTTTGACAGAATTAGTCTGCCATTTTCTGAGGAGTGGAGGTATGTATTTAAACAAATCTAGGGGTGGGCGACCGATTGGGTTTAGATAAATATGTAGCCTAGCAATTAGGGCTATATATGCTCATCAAGGGCATAAGCCTAAACAACTTCCTCCTTCAGCACTTCATGCACTCAACACTTTGCCCTGTTAATGCCATCCAAAATGCCTTTTCTAGTCCTCCCGTTTCCCTGCTTAACTTATGTACATTTTCCGTTCTGCCAAAGCATTCAGCACTGTCTCTCAATGACTGCAAGCGTGGGAGGATTATTCCCGAAGAAGAGAGACCAGTTTATCATTAATGCAAAAGATCTGTCTCTGCTGATCTTAGCGAGGGGGTTGAGGGCAGGGGAGCAATTTGAGCGGAATTCATTTTCGCTCCCTCCCAAAGCGAACCAAGAGCCAGAGACGAGGTCGGCACGGCGAACCGAGAGTGGATGCAACGGAAATTAGGCCATTGGCGGCTTCGGAAACCACTTAATCGAGCCCCTCCTCCTTAAGCATTGGATGGGATTCCGGATAAAGGATTCTCTTCTCCTCTGTGAAAAGCCAGATTATTCCTTTGCCTGCGTTCGTTATCAACAGTGGCGTTTTTTCTCCACTTCCCTTGGTTCAAACGTCTTACCCAATTTGAGCGCAGTGCCTGTAATTCATGTATCACGCATTGAAGGGAATATTTTAAAAAAATACTACGCTGATAAGTCACTTTTACATCGAGACAGTTGTTATTGACTGTCCGTAATTTCCTTCTAGAAACTGCTATTCCTGTGACTCCATGCGCGGTGAGGTTTACTGCTGGATTTCATTTCCCTTTACGCATACTTCCTCCTGCATACGGTGGCTCGAAAATAGCTGTGAATTGGCTTTTTTTTATTGGACGCCTTTTCCAAGATTGTCGCTTGAGGAATAGTTTATGGAACCGTTCTGATTCATATCCATTGGATTCAAAGGTTCTGCGGATGTTTTCGTGATTTACCCAAGAAATCCTTCCCAAGAACTCGGCAAAGCCTTGCCTTCTTTTGTTCGTATCATTCGGCTTCCTTCGTCCTATTTCCTTGTCTCTTGGTGAAGGTCGAATAGAAGAGTTAAGTGCGTGGAATCTAGGCCGTCGAGAAACTGCTAGCTCGTAATTTTTATTTAAGTTAATTAATCAGCGATTTATATGCTTCGTTGATGAATCAAGAGCTTATTCTGTGTTGTGAAAATTAGAGAAAATTTCACTAGGATTTGAAAATTAGTGCTTTACTCAGCAATGCATTGAGAATTATACGTACCGCGTTGTTGGTGGTAATTGGAGATTTGTATTATTTCTCATTATTATTTTATGTGATATATTTGAAATAGCCGTTGCATATTTTATCATAGTCCTATGCACATTTGAATTTTGCTAGTGGAGAAAAATATGTGGGGGGGGGGGGAAGGGAGAGGCATTCAAAAGACCTACCTTATGTATTCGGTTAGTAAAGATTAACAGTTTGTCCAACTGACATCGAGACCTTCGAGTGAGCTTAGAATTAGTTGCGTTGGAATCATTCTAGTGCAAAAGGGTTGGCTAATTTTTTTCGTGATTTTTGTGATTTATTTTTCTCGTTCTGTTAATGTTAAAATTTTGTTCCCCCCCCCCCCATATAGCACGTATAATTTTAAGTGGAATTGCCGACCACAGCTGTTTTTGTGCTTCAACCGCGCTCTCCCGCTGCACGATTTCAATTATCCAGCAGATGTCTTTTGTCGCGAGGACTTCCGCTTTTGAAGTGATTCCAACTGGACGGTTATGTTTGGCCGCTCTTCCTACTCTGTCCCTATTAGTCCGTGTGGCTTACTTGTTTTTTTCAATCCCTCTTCCCCCGCTTCCTCTCGCAGAGAAGCTTGTTACAATAAGTGGAAACTCCCACTAGGAGTTCAAAAAGGAGTATCTTTCCATTGAAAGTCATTTCTCGTGACACTTAATGGCGCGATATAAAACAATCGAAACATCCCAGCACCTGCACCTAGGAATAAAGAGTCTCCCATGCAAAGGAGCGTAGCTTTTAAGACTTTTCTTTTAGTCGCGGTATTTGTTCGTTTTATCGGTAATTGTCGTACGAAATTGTTCCTTAAGTAATATTTTCGTTAACTCCAGAAGGTTTTAGCTCCAATCGGCGAGATAATTCTTGACGATTTTTCATTAAGAGTTAGTCAGTCTGGCGTGCCATTCTCTTTAATTCTTTGGTTGCCTGTCCATATAGTGTTTTAACATTTTTGAGTAACATAAGATTCTCATATTTAAACCTTAGCAAATATTCCTCCTTGCATGGAAACGCAAAATATATTTACCTCTAAGAGCGATTTATTTTATAATTGGTTATTTTTTCATTGATGCTGTCCAGTGGCGTGTTTAAACTGAGCCGGTTACGGGTGAAACCAGCTTTAATATTTTTCAATCATTTCTACCCGCGAAGTCAGTTATTTAGCATCTCAACTCTTCCTCCTTCATGGGATAGATAGGGATCCGACTGTTTTGCCCGGTGGTTCAAATCGAAGGGTAACAGAGGATGGCAACCCGCGCTGGACTACAGTGAACTCTTGAGGGTGGTTTGCAGTGGACATTTCTGAGGCATGAAAAAAAACTACTGGCGTCGTCGTATCGCGATCGCCTGTTACAAGTTTTAAAAATTTATTTTGAAATGTCTGTCGGACAGATTTCGTAGCTGGTGGCTCCCCTGGAATCCTCGTGTGAATTTCTCTTATTTTCCGAGTTCGCAGAGGCCGAGCTCCAGTTTCCAAGCCACACCCACGACTGTATCGAAGCTGTCTTCGTCTCGGGAGCGAATGAGCGAAGGGTGTTCTCCAAAAGTCTCTCCAGTCCCCCGTGCACTTATTTGCCCCTAGTTCAGTTCGTTTCCACGAGGGGAAACGGTCCCCAGGGTAGTCCATGTTCTCCTTTGTTCGGGACCGGAAGCATCGGCAGAGCTTGAGGTGGGCATCCGAGCGACGTCTCGGGGCACGTCACGTCGCCTCGGCGACCCCGCGCCGCCGGCGGGTCGCATGGGCGCTCTCGCACACCTGTTTGCTCACGTGGGGGGGGGAGGGGAGGGGCGTCCAGCGCCAGCGTCAGCTTCCAATGGAGTTAATGAGGCGCGGGAAGTGTCCAGATGAGTTCGCGGATGGACCGTCCCTCATGTGAATCGATTCGCTTGCCGTGGTGTCAATGTACCCACGTGTCTCTATCCCCTCTCGCCCGCTCCTCCCTTCGTTCTCCAACCCTCCCCCTCTACTCCAGTGATGTTCATTGCCATTCAATCGATAAATAGAACGAGGAAGTGTTTTCGCTTCCCTCTCTCCGTCTTGTTTTTTTTCCTTTCCCTCGACCCCCCCCCTCCACTCAGTCTTCAATGTGGCACCCGAGCAGCTGCCATCCCTGCTAAGTAAATAATGGAATGCGCTCGATTTTTTCGTGTGTTTTGTCGCAATGGCGCGCAATTCGCGTTTTCTCTCGTGTCCTGGAATCGTACTGCGAACTACTTGCACTTCTGAATGCCAACATGGCGATGTGAAGGAAAACAGGTTCCCAATTGGTGCCACTAATGGGAATGAAACATAAACCCTTGTCGGATCACCATTTGACTTCCCGTCAAAACATCGAATCACTGCCTATCGTAATTGATTATTTTTTATCAACGGTTTTGAGCACAGCCACTGCTCTGGAATATTTAATGAGGTTTCTTTCGTTAGGGTATTTTTTTGAGTTCATACTTCAAGACGGCATGCCCTAGGGGCCGCACTAAACTCTGACATAGTGCGTCTTGGTATGACTTTCAGCTGTACTTTTAATTATTAGGTAGTCTGGCTTGTTGAAATGGATGCTCATTGTGGTGGGATGCTGATTTGGCTTATAATGCTCTAAGTCGTCCCTATAGATATGTGAACTTCGTCAGAAAATCAATTTTGACATTTTACGTTTGACAGTATTGTAGTTGGCGACAGTTGTCGACGGCAAGTTTGTCAAATGACTCTACCTTTACGCCCACCGCACTAATGAAGCAGTTGAGTCAAGTTTTTATTATCTGTCTAAGACATGGTGGTCGAGTCGAGAGTGTGAAGATTTCTGGAAGGTCTGACCTGGGAAGGTCCTAGGTGAATAAATGGTTAACTGATTTCCTCGTTAATATTTCGTCAGTCGGGTCATTACACCGTTGACGGAAAATTTATTTCTTTCGGAATGTTGAATGCGTTTCATTTTTCAAATATAATAATTTTAGAACGTTCGCCAAATCATTATAAATTATATTTTGCATATTGAGTAGGGATGTTAAGAAAAGACTCGTAAAAACTTTGATATGGAGCGTAGCTATGTACGGTGCGGAAACGTGGTCATTGAAGCAGGAGGATAGACGTAGATTGGAGGCTTTTGAAATATGGGTGTGGAGAAGAATGGAGAAGGTGAAATGGACAGAGAAGAAAACAAATGAGGAAGTGCTTGGTATGGTGGGCGAAGAGAGGGGTTTGTTGGGAGCAATCCTATGGAGGCAGGAAAAGTGGCTGAAGGGGGTATTGACCGGCAGTGGGATGTTGAAGACTGTAATTGAGGGGAGAATGTTAGGCAAACGAGGAAAGGGAAGGAACAGGATAGGGATGTTGGACGGAATGAAGGGAGGAAGAAAGTACTCAGAGCTGAAGAGGGACCTGATGTAGAGTAGGATGATGGATTTTGTGTTTTGTAGGAGTAATAAAATATTTGTTTGGTAGTTGTATCCATCCAAAAACCTACCTTAACCGGTAGATTACCTTAAAAAAAATGATTTTGCAGTGAGGCTAATTATTCAGTTACTTCAGTCGTTTTTTGCCCAGCTTTTCTGGGTACTAAGACCGTCCACTTACATTTCTTCCGTGGATGCGGAGTGCATGGGTGGTTTCATCAACCGTTTCACGTTTTTTGGTAAACCATACGTATATGCCTGTATATTTACGTGGTTTTTCACTGCCCCCGTTATTTCGATGGCTTCCACCTTCCAGGTACGAATTATTTACCACGTGATTATAGCCTTATTCTCTACATTATCGCCGCTTGGAAAGAAAATGAGTGAAAGGAGTCAAACTTCCCACCATGATGAATTATATTGCTTGTAAATTGAGTTTTTCGTTGTGTGGGCAGCTCAATTTTTTTGAATGTGTATCATTCAGCTCTTTTAAAATCCGTGAATTCAGGGAAAACGTTAACCCACTCAGTTTCAATTGCTCGATCACCCAATCAGGTGGGAGTCCGTTGCTCGTATTTGGCGTAGTTTAAATTTACTGGGATGTGTGAACTAATTCCGAGCATGTATGCGAAATGAGTGGTTAGAAATATGTTGATTGCGTTTATGATTTACCTTCCATGTAATAACTTCTCTATTTATAATTTGAATTGTTAACCTGGCAGGCTTCTCTTCCTTGAATTGCTTCGGAAGATTATGTACAGATGTATGTACATTCGTGTCCTGTTCAGGTTTACTTATCCAAAAAAAATCTTCCTTTCCAAGATAATTTGTATTCTTGTTTTTATTAAAATCTTCCTTTCCAAGATAACTTGAGTGCTTGTTTTTATTTACATTTGTACGTAACTTATTCACTGCAGAATGTTTTCGGCCCCAATGCCGGAGTCATGTTTTGTTCGCCAACGTTTCGCGTCCCATGCTGGCCACTTCCTAGTGAAGCGCCCAGCATGTGGTGCAAAACGTTGGGAGTGCGAAATAAATTAACTCCAAGGGACCGACATCATTCTGTAATCATTTTGAGTGCATTTCATTACGAGCAGAAACTATTTCCTCTGTTCAATAATCACCTCGCATGCATCCCACGGGTTAATAGCCTCCGTGTTGATCTCGTTGTCAGCCAGCATGTGATCGCTTCCTGCGCGCCACAAGCATTCGATTAAGAAAAGCAGGGTCGCGAAGTCGCACGTCACCCGTTTTCGTAGGCGACACCTATAATTAATGCCCTTCCTTTGTTCTCCTTTGCGCCGAAACCTTGGATCATGTAAGTTCAGTAACGACCCGCAGCGAAGCGAATTTCGTGGTATGAGGAGCAGCCCCTTTCCCGTCCCCACCACCTACCCTTCCCGTGTTTGTTTTTCTGCCTGTTTATTTATTATCATTTCCATAAGGGCGGATGGATGTGCGCCGTCGTTTCCCCGCAGTACGGCTCGCCGATGGGAGTGTTAAGGTTGGGCGGAGGGGCGGCAGGGCAGGAGGGGAGGGGTATATTTTACGAGGGGGTCGGAGGAGCTAAGGGGACGGAGGGGCCGCGGGGAAGGGACGAGGTGGGTGAACGCTTCGGCGAATGCTCTCGTTCTCCCGCACGACCTCACGTGACCTCGCGGTGGCAACGTCCCTCTCTGACCCACACCACCCTACTTCGCTCCACCCACACTCCTCCCCATCCACAGCCAGCCCAGTCCTCACCCCTTCTCACACTTCCTGCAGCTCCTCCTCCCTTCCCCCCCTTCCTTTGCCACTTCCCCCCTCCTCCCCCAATAGCTTTCCTGGGTTTGTTTCCGCCAAAGCGGACCCACCCCCGCCCTCGACTGCTCTCGCCTCCTCTTCCTCCCCTTTCTCTCTCTCTCTCGTAAACAGTGTTTCTATCCCACCCTCCTTCCTCTGCCTCATTCTACTCTCTTAAAACCGCAGCATAGTCACGACGCTTCCATCCTTTTTTGTGTCCATTGTTTCGGACAGTCTTTCTCAGAATGTCCCGTGCCTTGTTCGCTACTTTGTAATGTGCTGCCGAACGGTTTTGCGACTTCATCGCAAAATTTTGAGAAATTATTTATTCGTCACATATTTGTTTCTCTGTATCACAGGATGGATCACTCTCATTCTTTACTATCTTTCCATCCTCATTCGACGTAAGACGGATGGAGTTTTCTTTCCTCTTTGCATAGACTTCACAACGTCAAAATTTCTCTGAAAGGTTTCCATGGCTGGTAATCTTGATAGCACCGCAAGAGTATTGAGTCAGTTCAGATTTTTGGAGATATGTAGAGATATAGTTCAAAATTTCGAACAATGGTTGGAGGTAAACTAAAAATATTTATGACACTCGCGTGACCCAAGGAACGCGTCGTTAAATGCTATAGATCTTAAAGTTTTGGAATACTACGTTAACATAAGTAATTGATCGCGACGGAGTATTTTATTCACTTTACGTTATTTTCCTTGTTTAATTTAAGGATATGTGCTGGAATCGATATTTTTTTTGGTTAGACTTCGGAGTAAACTTATAAGGCAGTAGTTTGAATAGGCTAGAGTAGTCAACTTTAGAGAAGTTTAATGCAAATTAAGTTCTCAAAGTTCATTAAGAGGGATAAAAAATTATTTAATTATTTTTCTTAATGTGTATTTAAATATCAACCGATCCTCATAGTAATCGTTAACAGTATATAGTATGCGTTAATTTAATAAATGATGGCTGTAACAGTCCCGTGGGTAGTTACTGATTCAAAGGCACGTGTGTGATTCTGGATACGTCTTTGGGCAATCTCAGCTGTTCAGAGGTAGTGGGAAAAGACCTTCCCTTCCTAACCTGAAAATTTGCGAATTCCACGTACCGTAGGGTTTAGCATCAGATGAGGTCTTCTCCTTCTGACAATTTTTGGGCCTTTTACTGTGGTTTTGGACGAATGCAATGCTTTGTCGGTGTAGCTGATTGCGAACTGTGCGTGACATGAGGGTTATCTCATACGGTTTCGTCAGTTATTGCTGTAGATATTATGACTGTTGAAATCATTTTATAAAAGCGTGAAGTTTTATGATGTTTTAACTGGGTTATTTCAATAGTTGTGGAACTTTTTGCTCGTTAAATTGATTATTTTTCTCGGTTATCGTGGCATACGAGGACTTTCTTACAACACTTAAGTTTATTTGTAGATAATTCTATTTATTTTTTCGGGTGGTGAAGTAGCTACGTACTTAATATGTAAAAAGAACCCGTTGAACTTCAGTTAGCGTCGAAGCGGGTGAGGCGAAGACTGGCGCACGCACGGAGCGCCATAAAATCCTCAAAGGAAGCAGCTTGGCCGGATCATTAAGGCAGTTGTAGTATAAGGAAACTTCATTACCGCCTGCGCATACTATATGTGAATTTTCTTATTTTTTCGATTGCGGTCTCTTTAACGAATTATTATTCGTTTGTTTTGATTGGGGCTTAGTTTTGGGAGGTTTGGGGCTCTTGTCGTCTTGCGTTTGATCGCCAGTGCTCTTTCGCGACTCATTCTCTCCTCTGTGCCCCCTTCTAATCTCCGTCCCATCAGAAGTCCCCCCCTCACACACTTCTTCTGAAACACCCGCGCTCCACTTGGAACGGGACAAACCACCGGGAGGGATAAACCTGAACGTACTTCAGGCCGGACCCCTTTTCTGTCAACCTCACAATCTCCCGCCCCTCTCTCTCTTCGAGTGTCCCCTCGCTTCGTTTCTCTTTGCAACTCCCTCGTGCGTACGAAGTAAATTTCATTTTATTTTCCGCTGTTGTGGTCGTACTGAGACCTTCACTTTGTCGGGATTTTCGGCGATAATTGCACTGCCCTTGTACTCCGTTTTACTCTTGTAGATTTTTTTACTCTCTTAGTTTTTTTTAACTCTCTCTAGAAGTACTTCCGCGGCCACGTGGTTTTTCGGAACAGAAGTTTTCGTTTTTTCCCCTGATAAATAGCTGGCTGGACAAATGTATGCGTTGTACTACCCTAATTGCTCCAAATGAGGCACGTTTTAAAGTTTGCACAAGCTATACAATTGATTAATGATGTTGGTTTGTTTTACTTCATTTCAAGTGCATTCTGTTGTGTATTTTACGCAGTTTGAACTCCCGATAGTATTCCAATTAGTTTCTCTTGAGTATTTGCTTAAACGTTTTCGATTAGAAAAGATGTAGTTTTTATGTGCCAAATGTTGATGTTTTTACTAAATGCGAACGGACAGTTTACTGTGCTGCGTGGATATTTTTTGAGATTTTATTTCTTGGAAAGTCCACTGGTTTTTGACATTTATGACAATATTGATTCCCACGGTCACTTTTATGTTAAAGGGGACATCTGGGAGGAAGGGAAGAACGTGAAAATGGCGAATGAAGGAGTTCAAGCTTAATACAAAAATATTATCCGTGTATCAATGGACCTTTTTTATCAATAATTTCGTAATGGACACGCCTCTTTAAGGACGTTTTCAACCTGTGCTTCGTGTCTCAAGGATATCCGTTGACATCGTTTGCGGTTCTCGGTTCTAGTTCCCGGAGTATGGTTTCCATTTCTGCTTTTGTGTTCACGAGGCGTTATTCCTCATGTATAAATTTTTTTTCTTCAATTTCTTTGCTTTTCTCTCTCCCTCTCTGCTCGTGTCGCCTCCTCCGGCACCTGCACCGCCTCCTACGACATAACCGCGCGCCAGCGACAACCATTGTGTTCTTTATTTTCTTTTCTCTCGGCCTCCTGCCTGCCCGCGGCCATTTCTTCCTCTCTTCTCATCTCATCTCAAAAGAGCATCTTCCTCCATTCCCTCGATCCAGCACATGTCCTGTTCCGCTCACCATGTCTGCCGGGCATTCTTCCCCTCGCCGCCTCCTAGTTCATCTCAGACTCACACCGCTATCCGTTCTCCGGAGACATCCCAACTGTTTGCTACTCTCAGGTTATTTTCCATCATTGTTTTCGTCGCATTTTGTTTCTTTTGTGACTCGTCATCACATCGAGCGCCTTTTTTGCTCCTTCATATCATCATAAGACGACGAGAAACCCTTTTGGTATTAAGAACCGAAGAGACGCGTCATAGGCCGCGGTGTGATGGGGGAAAGAAAGTGTCAGGATATGCGGCCTGAATTACCTGGTCCTTTCCCAACCGCTCCCCTTCCATACTTTTCGATATTTTAGAACACCTTGTCCTTTTATTTCTCTCGATGTGTGTGCTTTTTTTGCATCGTCACCCCCGCGTTATTGACGAAAGGCAGTGTTTCTGTTCTTTTTTTTATCGGTGGCCTGTGTTCCTCTTGCTGAGTAGTCGAACGTGGACTTCTGCAAAAATGAGGCACCACACTGCGTCCATCACCCCTTTGCATTCTTTATTATTTATCTCCCTCACCCCCATGTCCCCTTTCTCTCACTCTCGTTCCATTTCATATCCGCCGCCTGCTTCTTTGGCATCCATCCGCTCGCTTTCCGACCACACTCCTCTCTCATCATCTCTTCTTTCTCTCGCTATTCCCTCCCATTCTATTTCCCTCCCGAATTCCCGTTCCTCCTGCACCGTTCTCTCTTCTCTTCTTCGGGCGACCATCCCTGCGCCCTTCACCCCCTTCCTCCTCTCTCTGTTTCGTGCCCTTTTCCCCCTCCCTCCCTTCGCACCTGCCATTCGACGTCCGCCCTCTTTTACTCCACCAGCTCTTTTTAATTTTTCGCTGCTCTTTCCCTCACCTTCCCACTCCCTCCCATCGAGAATTTCACTTCCTCCCCGCCCTCAACCCGCCGCTCCCTTTTGCCATCCAATCTCATGACTCCCTCCAACCCCCCCAGCCTTGTCGCTAATCCCCTTCGGAGTGGATTTCAAAGGATACGTCCTCTCCTCTGCATTTCTCTCACTTCAATCGATATTATCCGCGTTTCAGACGCTGCGATATGTCTTTTGTGATTCCATTATAATTTCTCTTTCATCCCTCTTCAGATTGCCTAGATTTTCCGTCAGAATTTACTTTTTCATAAAATATCTGCCTCTTATCATACCTTGTTATTTCGTTTGTTCCGTAAAGGGATAGGAGGATATTTTTTCTTGCATGATATGCATATATGCGTGCCATTTCAGATTTTGTATAAAGCAAGTTGTTTTTTAAATGGCCGTCCGTATTTTTTCAGGCGACTTTCTCAAATTGAGACGAATGAATATTTTGTTGATGTTATGAATTATAAACGTTTAGTTTTGTTACGGTGTTGTTTTCATATTAATTATTTTTATGTTCTTACATTATTTTCCTTTTGCCTGTTTCTAAAGTGGATGTTGCCATTGCCGTATAATTAATTCGCTTCACAGTTTTTATAACTGCTTACTAGATCCAACGCACAGACTTTTCCTGCTGTGAATAACAAGAGGAAAAGTTTGAACGAGTGCTTCTTCCATGTTTTGGAGGTCTTATAAATGTCATTGTTTCTGTCAAAATGAATTAGTTCTACTCGACATTTTGAAGTCGAGTTTTAACTTAATTACCCTCAAAACTTGAAAAGAACTATGTAAAACTGTATTCTTGGATTTATACCTCATTGATATGGCATTTTACTGTCTAATTATTTGGAACGTTCTGTTGGCATTTGATGAATTTTGAGCGTATTCCTTACTCGGTTCCCATTGGATGCCCAACCGGGGAATGAACGTAATTTATTTTTCTATATGCTTTGAAAAGTTATATTCATATGCGGCTAAGCGGTGTGACATTTGTTGTTTGTTTTTAGGAGGAGAAACAAATGGTGCTCTGCCTAACTATCCTGTCGTTTTTATTTGGTGCCCGAATAGATGTTACTTCTGTAAGAAACATGGATATTTCTATTCAATAGTTTAATAGTGTGTAAGAGTTGATTTTTTTATAGTTGCGTCCAGTTATGGGCTGCTTTCTAATTTCGTTTGAACGAAATATTCTATGATACACAATATATATCTCTTATTTGGACTGTAACGCGAACAATCTAATTTTCCGAAAATTGCCCATGGCAAGTGACGCAAATGAAATGTCCTTCGTGAGTGAGACTCACAATTTTTACACCTCGCCTTCTGCTCATTGCTTTCTCATACTACTCTGTTCTCTATTGAAGAGCCAAGTTCCATTTAACCACTTTTAGTTCATGATTACAGTGGTGTGACATCGGTGACATTCTTTCATGGGTGTGACTGATTCCAACTCAGGGTTTCCCACCACTGTTCCTCCACATCCTGAACATCCAACCCTTGCCACCTCTTCTTTAATAAATACAGACGTTCTAAACCTTTGAAATGCACCGTTATCTCTGCCAATTGGTGCTGAGAACTTCAGACATGTGGTATTAAAAGCGTATCCGTTGCAGCGGGGAATGCCGTGCCTGATCTGCTCTGATGGTAATTCCGTACTTGTCCACTTCTGTCAGACCCCGTGATGGGCGCTCATTTGTGTCTGCCCCGGCGGTCCAAACGCTTGACTTCTTCCCTCTAGCCGGGACACCGTTCCTAACCCACGCCCCTTCCTAACCTCCTTTCTCTGCCCTCACACTCCCGCCTCCTCCTTTACACATTGTTCCTTCCCTCTCCTCACCCCGCCCTCTCCGCATTAATTCCCTCTTCCCGAGGACATCTTTTCAACATTCTCTAGTTCGGCAAAAAGGTTTAAGCCATAATACTTCTGTTTTTATGTACTCATGTTTTTAAGGGGATTTTATGATCCCTCTCCCGTTGTCACCGGCTCTCCTGGGATCTTTGTTGTTTGGTTTTAATATCCTTTGGATTACACGAAAGGAGATTGCTGCATTATGAGGTGCTCACCACGTGAGGTCATATCTTTGGTTCTTTGTGATGGCAATGAAAGGAGAACCGCTGCTGAGGAACACGTAATGGACATTAGTGGATCCTTAGCAATAAGTATCAAATGGTCAGAATTTAAAGGTACAATTCGTATTCCATCCAAGGTGTACTCTCCTCAATATACTGCTCCTCCTATTTTCCCATTATTTCTACCGATTACCCTTATCCTTCAACTATTTTGTGCAACATAGGCATGTGCACCAGAAATAAGCCTGTTTGTAATTGGGTCTAAGTTTTCGGAATTTTGAGAATTCACGCTGGGGTAAATACTGGAGACAATCTCGCTAATATACTCCAAAGTACAGATATCGGATTTTAGCGTGAGCCCTTCGGGCTGGCCGACAAGCACGCTACCTAGACGATTAACCAGGTCAGGGTAACGGAATCCTGTTTCACGCTAATTTCACTCCTCTATCCCCGTTTTGTAACCTAAAAGATCTTTTCGCATTTTAACTTCCTTGAAGTTGGCCATATTACATAATAGTTGAGTTATCATGGAATCTTTTTCATTTTCGTCCGAGTTCGTTGCCTCCCAGCGTTCATTCTCTCATCTGCTCGGTTGCGAGCGCCCCTCCTCCCTCCCCCCCCCCTTTCCCCCGCTCCTCATCGCTATCGATCTGGCCCGCCCTCCCTTTTGTTTCTCAAAAGCCACTTAGGCTTTCTTTCCTTTCCCACTCACACACTCGCCTTCGGTAAACCCTACCGTTCCCTTCTCCTCTCCAACATCGCCTTCTCTCTCGCACTCAGACCTCCTCGCGCCCGCATCCCCACACCCTCCAGACTTCTCCTTTGTGCTGTATCGATGCGTCGACAGCATCGACCCCGAATGGAACCTGATCGCTTCTTTGTGAGTTCACTGTCCTGAACTCCTTTTGCTAAAAATCCTCATTGGACCACGCAGCATCTGTCTTCCTGTCAGAATTTGATTTTTACCCGAGACCTTATTGATGTACCACTGTGTGAGAAGGTTTGGCGTCGGGATAAATCTCCTCCTTTTGAGTCGTATCGAATTCCGATGAAGTTGATATGGCGCGATTGGGTTACATGCCACTCGGTTGAAGAGTTTGCGGTTCCCACTCATTGCATCGTAATAGGTATTGGAGTCTCCTCGAATCAACGAGAGAATCTTCCGCATGCGGATTCAAATCTTCAAGACTAACACCCGATTTCGAACGCTGATGGAGTATTGCGTTGAATTTTCATGTCCCACCGTTGCAAAGCTGTGACGCTCTTCTTCAGCTAAGGCAGGATGATAATTTTCTTTCGTCTTAAACCGGAGTCCTCACACGGTGACGTGACGGTAGGCGTGTCTCTAAACCTCGTTAGGCACTTCTGAAGGCATGTATATGTAATGTCAAATGGGCGGGACATACCTTAAATGGGATATAGGCGAAATTGCTAATGTGGATATGAAAAATGGAGGAACTCCCTGCGTCAGCATTAACATACTCTCTTCAATATCTGAACGGTCTGCGATTCAACGTATCGTTGTATTGCACCATTACATACTGCTCTTGAAATAATTTACTTTTTTATTTTTATTTATTTATTTATTTCTTCATCCAAGATGGAAACGAAACTTAGTTAAGCTTCCGGCACCTGCGATCAGTATGTAGCTGAGCGATATCAGCACTAGTCACTGCAGCGATTTAATTCCATGTTCCTAAAGTTAAAAAAAAAAAATCATTGAAAGAATTACATAAATATTCATGACATATCATTTTTTTTCTCGCGAGTAATTTGCTATGCTCTTTTTAAGTTATGAAGTTTCATATTTATAGTGTGGTCTAAAGCTATAACCGTTTGTTTGGAAGGCATTATTTTCAGTTACTCGTTGTTCGCTCATTAAGTATCACTCGAAAAGTTGTGAATCAGATAAGTAGACCCAAGAAGAAAGATTTATTTCTTATGTCAGGGCCAAAAATGTGTATCTCTTATGTGCACATCGACTTATGCCAACCTCGACTTGCCAGGTTCGACCCTACGGACCAAATCTTATTTACTCTCGTTCCAAAGACGGAAGTGGAAGGGGCAGCGCTGTAAACATCTCCCGGACTGTCTCATTCACATTTCCCTTTGATGAGAGGCGTTTTCTACCGTCACCCCCTATGTACTGTCCCACATCACTTTCTGTCCCGCCCTGCTGCGCTAATTTCACTGTTCTGGATGATTCCATGACCACCCCATCTCTTGGCACGCCGTACTAGCCGTGTCGGGAATGGATCGCACGCAAATGGCGGTCCTTTCATCGTGTTTGTTCTTGGACCGCAGTGCCTGGCTTGATCCTCTCTCTATCATTCACTCCCATCGTTTGTTTCACTCGCCCACTACGTCAGACGTTTCTGACATTTTTATGGACATTGATGGAATGACAATGTAGGACAAAGACCTTTTGACCCTTGGACCGATTGTGTTCACACTTATTGAGCTAAGCAGCCGGTTCGTGTGTAAAGCGGAGATTATATGCGCGTACGCAGCAAGTATGTGGATTGAGTGGCATGGAAAAGGATTTTTTATAGGGTGACACATTCGCCAGTTGGAGTGAAGTGCTCGCTGGATGTAGTTTCCCCACTTCTAATTTCGGAGATGCCTCTCTCTTCTATTTATTCCCGTTCGTATTAACAATGCTTGACTTCTTCGTAATCCATACATTTTGTTGCAGGTCAATCTGTTTATCCGTGAACCTATTACTTTCTTCGTTCCCGTGTAATGTATGCATTGACTTGGCATCACATTAAGAAGACAAGTATCATTTTTCGTCTACAGCAATGAATATATTTTCTTCGTGTGTTCAAAATCGGATCGAAGGCAACCTTTTCATCTCTCCATCTGTTATTCGCTTGTCATCGTATGACCCGTATTTTTAATTTGCTTACGAGGAGGTTCTTGTCGAAGATGCGTACATTCTCTCAGATATAACCGTAAGGTTGGGAGTTGTCCCAAGTAATCTGTTATACATATTCGGTCGCTATAGTGAATCCCGTCCAGAATTGGCTCTTGCGTTTATCATAAATTCGTTTAAGATGTGGTTCGGATCCAGTCTTCGAAAAAATAAACGTCTCAGGGGGAGTTTTGCTCTCATTGGAGCAAGAGATTACAATTTATTGAATGTCATATTGGAACTGGTTGTTGACGTGGATTCTTTGGCATTCGAAAACGTCCAGAGAAGGATAGTTGATCGTTGAACGTGTGCCAAGCGAGTGAATTTATGTTCTATGTGGAAATAAGTCAAAGACCAATTGGTAGGGAATGATGAGGCTCTTCTCGGTTTTTTATCGGGAAGCAAATACAGTTTCACGCACTTAACGCAACGACCATATCCATTGTTCGATAATATGACGCCACTCGTACATATGTTAATCATCACCAAAACGGTTTGAATATCGTCATCAGTTGGACCATAACGAGAGTATCATAATTTAAATGTACAGCCTGCATCGTATTGTTTTTTTTTCATTGTGTTTCTCGTGTCTATGAGTTGCCTGTGGGATAAAAAGTGGTGGCAAAAACTACCCTGGTGGCAATTCGACTGATCCTATATTGCGCCGTAAGGACTTCTTGTCTATTTTTCCTGCCAAAATATCTGAATTCAAGGTCACGAAATGGGGTGAGCTCTTGTTCTCTTTTTTTCCTCGCCTGGTGTTACCTCTTCGAAGTCTGGTCCTGAGTGGACCAAGACGTGACAGCAGCAACTATTTTCCCGACCGCATCGACAGCTAGGCAGATGGCTTTTGGAGACAAGTAAAATATTATCCTTGTCCTTGCTACGAATCCTTCCGTAGTCTTTAGCTGCTTTTGGCGTGGCTCGTTCCTCCGGGGGAAATATAGTATGACGTCTGGTTGAGCTCTAAAGCATTTTACGTCGTTAACGAGCCGATTACGAGCCGTGACGCTGGCTAATGGCGGTCGCCTACGCGCAGGTGACTGCCTCTTTAAAAGACTACTATTCACAGTGTTGCATATCGCAGGGAGCTTTAAAGAGGTGTTCGTCGCATCGCGGGCAGGGAGGGAGAGAGAGAGAGAGAGAGATGGGAGAAAGAGACAGAGGGCTTTGCCAAACCGCTCCACCGCGAGTTGTTTACACCGACGAATGAATTACAGCGCGACGCTGGCGAGTGTAGTTGGTTGGCCGAAGGTTAGAGGGGAAAAAGATTCCGCCGGCTAGCAAATGTGTTAGTCTTTAGGCGAAGTTCTTAAGGCGACCAATACTTTACTATTTTGTTATAATATTCTCTCCTGAAAACATTCCGACCATTGGACTCGGTAGTGGATTTCACCACAATTTCATTGTGTTGTGGTCTAGGTACGTTTTTTTTATGAGATATCAAAATATCATAAGATATAATTTTATGGGCCAGTTTTCGAGGGGTAAACTTTGTGGACAAATTGTTTAGTGCAGCATTTATTCACAATGTTTTATCATTATTTTTTATGTATGTACACGTACATGTGCTCTTCTATTCCCCAAGATAAGTGTTGCCTGTCCCCTAGGATCTTCACTGGCTGGTAAGCGGAAAAATGTAACCTTGTTTATGAAATGGATGTCTTTTGCAAAATTTACTGAAAGCATTTGTAGCATTTTGATCTTTTAACATTTTTTTGTTGTAAAAAGCTGCAATTAGTTAGCAGGAGCATTTCAATTGTATTTAAATGGAGCTGCTAAGGTAATGACGTTATAAATACATAATTGGCCCCGTCTATGTAATTCACCCCAGTATTGAGGTGCATTTTTGTGCCTTCGAGCGGAATTGCTTCCTTAACTTGCCAGCGTGGGGCCCGCAACCCTTAGTGAGGGAGGGAGACCTCCTCCTCATTTCCCCGGACCCGACATTTAAGACACTCCGCATCCATTCCGTCTGACTCGCCCTCTCCCATCCGCACCCCTCCTCTCTGGGTTCCCCTAGGTCTTCGCGGGGACAGAAATTCCTCTTTTCGCGAATATTAATCCGTCATTCGTCGGCTGGGAGAAATTTATCTCGAGGGTAGATTAATTTTAATGCTTTTCATTTAAAAAAAAAAGATACGTGAGCCGCCTTTATTTCCTGCAGTGCTGCTTTTATTACGCTAATATTTCAAAAGAGTGCGCCTTTTCTCAGTTCCCTTGTTTTTCCAGCCTAGCGTGCTGTATTTGATGCCGTCATGGACTTAATTTTATATTTTCATTCATTAACGAGGAGAGGAAAAGATTTGAATCTTTTTATTTTTTTGGCGATGCATACTCGTTTATTTTATGTAATGGCTGCGGTACATGTACAACATTTAATGGATTTTGAGGGAGTGAGATGCAATCAACTACTTTCGAATACCGTTATAGTTTACCTTTGGTAATTATTTATTTACTGCTCTTTGCGTTTCCTGCCTTTTTTTCTTGTTAAAGACGTATTCGTTGTGTGATTGAGGACATATTTTAAAAAAAAATCTCAGGGTATATAGTTCATTTTCGGAATTCAAGGTCGTTTGATAATAAGCCGGGCCGAAACCAAATGTGGAAATGAGTTTGGTACCTTTAAATTATCGAATGAATATTAATTATCTCAAATTCTTTCCCTTGAATTTTAACGGACCGCGGCTTTCAATTGTAATACTATCCGAAAGCGGTATGTACGACCAGAAATGTTTCAGATAATTTTTTCTTAATATGAGCGAATAAAAATTAGATTTGATTCTTCGAATTATTCAGCAATTGAAAATGTCAACGGTGTAATTGTTTAGACCTCGCCGTTACTAATTAAGTTCATACCAAATAGAAGCGATTCTAAATTGATAACTTTGTTCAGTTTGGTATAATTAGTATAGGTAAGCATCTTTGCTTGATTTAACTCCAGTGCAGTGAAAAAAAAACAATTTTCAAACTATAGATGGATGAGAGATTGGCATCTTGCTAGCAGATTTCATTCAATTGAAAACTCAACGAAAATGTGTGGAGACGCTGTTGCTATGAAAATACATATCGTTGATTTGTTTCTCTCTAATGGTAAGCATAGCCGCTCACCTCACGCCAATTACGTCGGCTCGGCGATGATAATGGGGCGTTGTAAGTAGGCTGGTTAAGCTGCAGGAAATGGTGGAAAAATACTGCTTCACGCCAATTTGAATTCGCAGGAGTGGGCGGGTGGTGGTTTTAATCGATTCCGGATAGTAATTAGTTGCAAGTTCATTCGGATCCACGTTTGTTCACCCCTCCCACACCCCTCCTTCCCTCAGCTCGTCGATGTCCACGAACCCAGAGGCGAAGGTGCCAACTGACGAATCACGAGGAATGGCGCGTGGAACCGTCGTTTCACGCGCTCACAACCTTACAACCTTGGCCGTGTTTGGCGCGCTGTTCTGGATGACGCATCTGGCCCGCGAGTGACTGCTCTCGCGGTCGCGCGCCGCCCGCACCTTTCGCCACTCCGGTCGGCCCACGGGGGCGCGGTCCGCTCCCTCCCCCCCGACCGCACTATATCACCCACCACCGGTCCCGCTCCACCCCTCATCCACTCGTCCATCCCGGGATCCGCCCCCTCCACGCCGCCGTCTCCTCCTTCCCTCGTGGCCGAGAGCTAATCCTGGACGCTGTTATTCATCGCCATGACTCTCTCGTTCCCATCTCCCGTAGCCTCCTCTCACGACCCCTTGCCAAGTGCCAGGCATTGCCGTGCTTCGACTCTTTGTCCCGGGACGGGAGGTGCGAGGGTGAGGACGAATAACGATTCTCTCGAAAGCTTCTCTTCGACCGCGACGACGTTTGGTCCTACTGTGATTTCCGTCGGAGGTCTCCCTCTCTCCGCAATCGCGGTGGATATCCTGCTGATTTTCATTATGTGGTTCCGGTGGCGCGATTATTCGATTTCGAAAGAGCCTCTCAATTAATTTATCGCCCGTGTTTATTTATTCCTTTCACCTCCGTTGACGTGCTCGATTTTGGGCGGCAATCCATCTCCCCCAGAAACCTTAATTTGTGCTACTGAGTTCTTTTTTTTCAAAAGCACACTGCTGCGCTTAAATTTAATTTTCGTTTCATTCGCAAATTTTTGATCGTAGTACCGGAGATCCTTTATCCGAATGTGCCTTATTTAGTTAAGACCAACCGATTCGAGATAATTACTGTCATTTTTCAGTCAACGTGTGCGTGTACACATGATTAATTTTTGGTATCTTAGTGCCCAACAGAAAAATCGTTGGCCATTAAATTGCTGTATAAGTCATCACGTTATTACCGATGTCACGTTATATTTATACATAATAATTGGAAATTCAGAGTGATTTACAACCAGCGTTCCGTTATATTTCTCTAAAATAATTGGAAATTCGGAGTGATCTCGTTTCTTTCGCTTTCAGATCGTTGTCTGAACGGTTGCTCTAGGATTATTTTTCCTCTTTTATGAACGTTGAAGTTTATCGATCGTCTTGTTATTTCTTGAATACGCTCTCTGTTTCATTGGAGTTTATCGCCGAAGATTAGCTCCGCACTCCTTGACGTACACCCCCGGAAGGGCGACGAAAGGTGATGGGGGCAGAGATAAAAGGAGAAGAAAAGGATGATATATTGCCGTGGTAAACCTCGTACGCTTTCGCTCAGCGGTAATAGAGGAGGAATCGAATTAATTTAATACTTTTCTTCTTCTTCTTTCGATCACCGTAATGGTGTGTGTGTTTTCTGTAATATTTATTGCAATGCATTAGTGGTAATGTTGCGTAGCTTGTACTGGTCGTTGGTTTGTTTGAATGCTTCTTGGTTCTATATATATATACATATATATATATATATATATATATATATATATATATATATATATATACACACATACATTCAAACACGAATTACCGCCAAACGGCGAATAAATTATATATATATATATATATATATATATATATATATATATATAGAACCTATATATATATATATATATATATATATATATATGGCGTTGCTATATTTTGGTTTTACTTCAGCGAGAAAGGGGCTTGGGATTGATATTGCGTTTTAAGTTCCCTGTTCTCGGAAGAAGGATAGATAATACGCCAAAAGAGCGTTTTATCTTTATCGAATATTTTCATTTGGAGTTATTGCAAAACTTGAAGATAACTATTCCAAGAAACTGTGGAAGATCCAGCGATAGTAACTCTTAACGGAGTCACCCGCTAAATATGCAGCACGATACAACAATTTCAGAGTGTAAAACTTATTCACTTTGACCAGGAATCGAACCCGGATCCCTCGATGTCCGACCGAGTTCTTGAGCCAATTAAGTTACGTAGGCCAAGCTATTCACAAAAAAAGCTTAAGTTAGCGAATGGCTTTAATCCTATTTGAATTTTTAAAGTAATTGCTTTAATCGACTATAAGGGTACCATCATAAAGAATAGGTTCAAAGGATTTATCTATTTAGTTCTAGAAAAATAAAAGCTTCACTGACTTAGTCGATGTCCTATATGCTGTAATTGCGTGTCGGTGAAAGCTGGTTTATTTAAATTGATTTGAAAAACTTGGTTTATAAGGTCATCTGCACAATATGAACCTAGCTTTTTGCATAGTATATTTCAAATTTCAAATTGTAGTATTCCAAACTATATTTGACTAGATTTTTTAAATTTATTTCAACACCTACGTTATGCCCGATGCATTTATCACTCTTAAACATAACGTCTATTTTTGTAAAAAGCTGGTTTAAAGAGACTTGTGTCCTTGGCTGATATGCTCACCGATATTGCGAATGTGATTGAAATACCCTCCTTCCATTATTTTCCATTTAATCCGAAGGATTTATTTCCCAGGTCATGAAAATTGAATTGAGCTGATGGAGAAAGTTTCTGTTTTTAAGCTTAATGCGTGCTTTTTCATCGTTTCCCCCGAAAAGATTCTGGAGGCGTGAAAGAAGCGTGACGGATTATCTCCGAAAATCCTATATTTTCCCCCTGTCTCGCAAAATGAAAAGAAATTGGCCGGTTTGGCTAGAAAAAGGATGACTTTCCCCATATATTTGCTCAAGAATACATTATCCTCCAGATAGGTGCGCGTCGTAGGCGCCATATGGCAGGTTTTAGATCATCACAGGTGATGAACGACGAATATAATCCAATATCACCAGAAGAGTCACCTTCTTGTTAACCTTTACTTTAACAGGGTGTGATTTAAAAGACCTTTCTCTTTATCAGTGGAAAATGTGCAATAGGTTTTTATACATCTACATTACACCCGCAAGCCGCCGCAAGGGCGTGTGGCGGGAGGTGTTCGATCACCACCCGTAAAAGAGAATAAAACCACACGCAAAGCCAACAAATTCATGCTAATTCACACCCGTAGAGGCGGATGCGATATTCATGCGAAAACCTTTTTTAACTTACATGCATGTAAATACATTGACTACCAACTAACATACACATTCACATGCACCTACGAAAATACCATATGTCTACGCAGCGTTTAATCTTGTCCAGACTTGTAATTCGAATGCATTAAATATTTTTATAGCGATTTTGGTTTCTTACTATTATGATTCCTGATTGTCCTGGGTAAGCAGGAATATTTGTGTATATATGTATTAATATCTATCTCGCTTTTATTGTCTTTTTGGCCTGATCTACCTAAATAATATGGCGCCATAATAATTCATTTAATGTCTTTGTTAAACTCGCTTGTTCTGAACCTTTCTAAAAGTCAAAGTCTGACTTGTTTTCTCCTCATCTCAAGTGGCTCCCAGCCTTATTCCCCTAAAAGGCTTGGTACACTTATGTCGTCAACTGTAGAGTCGGCTCCGTTTTTATTATTTTGTTGATATGTATGTTATATATATATATATATATATATATATATATATATATATATATATATATATATATATATATATATATATGCTTTCGTAGACGTAACACGGAAGTGCCGAATAGTACAATACACAGTAACACACAATATAGAAACACAAAAAAAGAAGAACACTCACACGTATTTTCTTGATATTTCGACGGAAACAATCCGTCTTCATCTGAAGATATAGAAGTAATTTCATTACTTCTATATCTATATTTCATTACTTCTATACTACAGTGTTCTTCTTTTTTTGTGTTTCTATATTGTGTGTTACTATATATATATATATATATATATATATATATATATATATATATATATATATATATATAGTACAATACACAGTAACACACAATATAGAAACACAAAAAAAAGAGAAGAACACTCACACGTTATTTCTTGATATTTCGACGGAAACAATCCGTCTTCCTCTGAAGATATAGAAGTAAAGTTAAAAGACGGATTGTTTCCGTCGAAATATCAAGAAATAACGTGTGAGTGTTCTTCTCTTTTTTTGTGTTTCTATATTGTGTGTTACTGTGTATTGTACTATTCGGCACTTCCGTGTTACGTCTACGAAAGCATATATATATATATATATATATATATATATATATATATATATATATATATATATATATATATGTATATATAACCCGAAGGTCGGTTTAGTAGGTGATGGGAGAGTTTACCCAGTACTAAGCCCTAAGCGGCGTGTGAAATTCACACATCAGGGTAGAGGGGCCAGTTCCTTTCCCTGTGCCGGTTATGGTGTCCCAGGAAGATCTGGTACCCAAAAAATCACATAGCTTGGGTGGAGCTGCAGGTGCCCAGAGTGCCTTGCCCGGGAATCGAATCCGGGACCCTCCGGTCAGCAGTCCAAAGCTCTACCCACGGGACTACCGCGAATGTATATATAAATATATATATATATATATATATATATATATATATATATATATAAATTGGACAGCAACACAATGTAGAATCACATAAAAAGATCACTCACACGTTATTTCTTGATCATTTCCACGGAATTCTGCTCCGTCTTCATCGGAAGATATAGAAGTAATGTAATTAATAGTAATATAGAAGTAAAAGTATGTGTATATATAATATATATATCCTATAAATGTTATTTAATTGAAGCTGAAATATGCTGTGCCTACCAGTTACATAGGAAGGATAGCCCTTATAGTAAAATGTTTTCGGTCCTAAAATGTTTCAGACATAATTGTCTGAATCATTTACTTCCGTTTTTAAAGGTAAGTAAACGGCTAAATGTTATTTCAATGACTGTTGCCGCACACTTAAGTTTCGTTTATGTGTATTGATTTTGCTTCTGGCGCATCTTGTGCGGGTATTCACTTGGTCGTCCTCGTAAGGAGGGAGGCTGCGGAATCCTCCGGGAAGGGTTCATTCCACCCCGGCCGTCACTGCCGAGGCTGTAATGTAATGCGTTTTCCTATTTGAGGGCGCGCGCGCGTGTTGGTGCGGCCATAGCTCTTCCAGCTTCTGCTTCCAAATGTTACTGACCTGGCGCACGAACAATTGCAACACGCTGCGAACTCGATTCAGAGGAGCGAGCCGCGCATGCGCAGACGGCTTCCGTGGATCCATCTCCCGTAGGTTTTCAAGCGTAAACCGCGCGGTCTTTATTTAATAATGCCGTGCCTTTTAGCGTTTCTCGAATCCGGCTGCAGATTGTCTTCATTTGGCGGTTTATAGTGAGTGCCACGTGCAAATAAGTTTTACGAGCTTGACTTCGCCGCTGACCAAATGCGTAGTTACCCTTTTTCCTCCTTCCCCTCGTCCACGTGAATCCATAATGAAATATTCCGTTAGTCGTGGAAAATTTTTTTTCTTCGGTCGTCTATTTTCGGTTTTCGAAAGAAAATTCATACTCGTAAATAATGATAGTTTTCTCGTATGAAATTGCGAAGTGTTGATGGACGTAATCTTATCTTGTCAATGGATGCCTCGTTTGTGTATCGTTTCCCCGTTTTATGTTTCCACTCGACTCATGTTACCAGTTTTTAGACGTACATGCTTTCACAAGAAATTGCGACTTCGGAGGAAATTTCAAGAGAAAATTAGAGGCTGTGACTTCTCATTCCATTCTTTGCCTTTCGAAATATTTTTCGCTTAAAATTCTCCAATGTGGCGTAATAATCGGGTAGGGCTTCAGCCTCAAAGGCTAATGATTTAGTCCCATCATCCCACGCCCTCGTCTTAGAGGCGCCCCCTTCCCCCGCCTGAGTCAAACTTGGTCCTGCTCTTCACCTTCGATTGGGGCGCAACTTAGGGGAATGCTGCGAGAATACACTCGTCGCCCGTCATTGCTGTCACTTTTTTAAAGGCTTTCACGTTTCTCCTCCGCTATTACCATTTTCTAAATTGTTAAATGATGTTTCGCGATTTTTTTTATTTTTGACACCATAGAAAAAAAATGAGTATCTCGTTACGAAGATGTCAATTCTTGTTATATATATGTTATATACTTAACTTATATGTTATATCACTTCTATATCTTCCGATGAAGGCGGAGCAGAATTCCGTCGAAATGATCAAGAAATAACGTGAGTTATCTTTTTATGTGTGTCCATATTGTTTGTTACTGTCCAATTCATATATATATATATATATATATATATATATATACATACACACACATATATATATAACGATTGTACGGAAAAACTCACACGAGCGGCACAAAAATGGGCTGACAGAATATAACACAAATAGAATAGAATAGCAACATTTAAAAGGACACTCACACGGTAAGTTGTTCGAGCTTTCGGCCCTCTTAGAGGCCTTTTTCAAGAGAGACTGAAAATATGCTGTTGCTGAGGAGAGGGGAAAGAGGTATGGGCGGGGAGGGGAGGTGTGGAGGGAATGCTGGGACGGAAATTAAAGATGGCGGTTAAGGGTGGGAATTTTGAAAGAACGGAAAGCTAATATGTAGGCGGATTCACGAGTTCTCACCTCTATATTGGTGGCTGAATCAGGTAGGGATTCTAGGATGCTGAGAGCAAAACATTGGTCGAATGAAAGTTAGTGGGAATTGGCGTGTGAAGGGATAGGAAGAGAAGAGAGTGAGGCAGAATTGCAGGAGTACCGGTGATTATTCATTCGGATGGATAAGGGGGTAATGCATTCGCCTATGTAAAAGGAAGGGCAATGTTTACATGATAAAAGATAAATAATGTTTTTTGAGAGGCAATCAGCGTGGGAACGAGGTGAGGGGGCAATGAGGGGATGTAGGGAGAGGGGAGTAGGCATAATAAGAGGACAGGTTTTATATCGGGGGTGGTTGCAAGTTGGGGAAATATTGGGAAATTTGTCATGGGGAGGGCGCCAAAGGGTTGGTGGATCTCAGAAGGTTTTTGAGATTGGCGGGTCGTCTGTATGCGATAGATGGGCATTGGGGTAGTAAGGATGAGGTCGCGTCATTGTCATGTAAAATTGGAAACAGTTCTTTAAGGAGGGTTTTCAGTCTGTGTGATCCGGGGTAATAGGTGGTGCAAAGGTTGAGTCCTGCGTCAGATGTGGGCTTGTTATTGTGTGGTGTGTTTGGTCGGGTGGAACGGTGGATTTTATTTCGTAGTAGCTTTTCTGGGTAACCGCGTTTGAGGAGTGCAAGATGTAGATTGTCCAGGTATTTGTTGAGAGTGGCTGTGGTATTGCAAATTCGGTGTCCGCGGATAGAGAGAGACAGCCACTGTGTAAATTGCGCAAAGAAAAGACGCACTTCGGCGACTGTTACTTATTCAGCGTCGTCGCAATTCGAGCTTTCGTAACCGGGGTGGCCGCATCGTCAGGAACATTGATATAATAATTGTTACCGTTGATGTAACGGTTACGAAAGTTCGAGCGACGACAGTGGCTCAGGCGTAACGGAAACCGAAAACCATTTCTCTTAAGAACTGTGTTATTGAAAGAGCTGAGCAAAATTCGTAAATGTGGAATTTGATGCGACCAGAGTGTACGAATCTGTGATGAGATGAGGCAGAGATCTCTCCTTCGATGAAGACTTCTTTTCCGACCCCGAAGGAAACGCGCGAGGGCCTTCCCCCCTCTCAATCGATTCCCCTCCCGTCCGCAACCGCACTCACCCCCCCCCCCACGTCCGTAGCCCAGGCTCTTCTTTCGACCCCCTTCCCCACCCGCACACTTCCCCCCCGGCCCTTCCCTCTCGGGGCAGCCGCCATCCCCTTCAATCCACTTTATTCACCCTTTTTCTCCATCCGGATGCGTCCTCCCAATCTCCGACCCTTCCAATTCCGCGGCTCCGGCCGGGAGAGCTGGAGGTGAGGGAGGGTTTATGAAGGGGCCGCCCAAGGGACTGAGGGAGTAACTCAGTTTCCTATTGCTCCGTCTGCGGAGTCGAAAGGGATGCTCGGCGTCGTACGGGGATGATGGGTATGGCGAGTCGGGAACGGTGAGGCGTTTGCGGCTGAAGGGTTGTGAGGACGCGTGGGCGGGTTGCGATGAGTGGTTTTTTTGTGTTTGGGACTCGGGAGTGAGAGTGGCTTAAGGGCGTAGGAGGGATTCGAGTGGCTGTGAACTCGTCCTCCCCGTATCCAGTTACAGACACTCCACGCCCCTCCCCCCTCACCCAACCCCCCTCGGCTTGGACAGCGAATTCCCCCAGTGCCCGCCGTTTCCCTCGGCTCCTGGCCTCTCCTCTCCCCGTCGCCTTTCATTGTTTTCGCGCAAGGGTCTAGAAACAGAAGGGGGGATTCAGGAAGTCATTTCTGATTACAATTGGGACGGATATGCGTTTGTGGCATTCAAATTCCTCGGACGAAATTAATATTTACCGCAATTCCCTTGAAGTGCTGATATGCCCTTCAAGTTCACTTGCGAAGATGACAGGGCATGTGGCTTTCCTTGTTCAAATGAATGTATTTTTCGTAAATCTGCATGTCATGGTTTTAAAATGTGAGTTTGAATAAAAAGGAATGAGCGTAGTCGTACAAAAGTTGTTCAACGGAATCAACCATGTATAGGACCAGGAAAATTAGCTGAAATTTATTACCTTGCAGTCTGCGAATCAAGTGTGATTGAATTTTACCGTTTCTTCTTGGCCCACTTCTGTTCGTGTCAAGAAGGCTGTATAAATCCACGAATGTTTTTGCTTGATATAATCCCGCAGTATTTTTTTTTGCTTCCCACGAAAGCTTAATTGTTGCGATTACGTTTTAATACTTGAATTAAGCGTAGTTTCATTTTTGTGGGGGTTTGACATGTGGTTTTTTCTCTCTTCCTCCCAATATGTCGAAGCTTGCAACATTGTTTCCCGCCCCTATGTCTAGTTACACATGTATAATCATCCGTGAATTTGAAAATCCTCGTTCTTTTTAATCGGCGCGAGGTATTTTTGAATACTCTGTAGTGCTTGCTATTTTATTTCTGCTCTAAGAAGTGTTAAACCTGAAATGATAATGCACGCGGTATCACTTCTAGTAGCCTTTAAATGCATCTGATTTGCGTATCGAGTTGCATATTCTTCTTCCATGCTATGGGATACAAATTATTTATTGACAAATTTCCGAGTTCTTACTCTTACGACGCAAAAGCCATGTCATTTTTACGTGATTCTCCAGGTTTTTCCAATGTTCGAAAACTGATTATGAATTGGAAATATGTTTACCTGTTATGTCCTTTGGTCGCGAGTCGTAATCATAATGCTTCTAGTGCAACTGGTCATAAAACCCACAGTAATCGTCATTACGCATGTTTTTTCCTCCTATCGAATGGCTGATTTCAATTGCGCAGTGCGTGTTTGTCGCCGGCTTCCTCCACCCCCTCACCGTGAATCCGCGGGTATCAATGGAAACATTGGCGGATTCGTATTGCGCTTCGAGGTGTGATTCCGTGGTATGCATTAACACGGACCTCTTATTATTCTGATATCGTTGTTTGCGAATTGGAAGCCTGCCCAAATCACCATTTCCCAAACAAATGCTGCTACTCAGTACAGTATGTTTTTTTGGATCGTGTAATTGATCGTGGATTCAACGTGAGGAGAATATACTTTTTCCATTTCCAAGAGAACATACTTCGGTTTCAGTGCTTGTTGGAATGGTCAGCGGTGTCGAATATCGTTCATATGAACAGTACACACTCGAGTGCTGTGCACTTAAATCCTGATTTTCGCTGTACTTTCTCCATGGAAATCGTCTTGTTTTATTCTTATGAGAGAGTTTTCCTGTCTTAGATTTCGTTGAGCCAAGCGAGAATAATGAATGAAATTGTCCTTATCAACTGTTGCCGTCCGTCGTCTGTGCACTTGTTGTGCCCTTCAGAGGTCGCTCACTTTTCCGTCCCTCGGATATTTCCGAAATGATAGGTGGCTTAGTGTGGTCTTAAGGGGTGTTATTAATGATCTCGCGGCGGCTGATGGGGATGCTCAGTCACCCAGCTCACCGCCGGAAGGCATCGGAGGCGGAGGAGGGTGGCGGTGGGTCTGGAAGACGCTGCTGCTCTTGCCCCCGCTCACTTGGGAGTTGAGTGTGGGGATAATACGCGCGGGAGTGGAGAACGCGTATGGCGGAGAGGACCCCTCTCTCCCGGTTGCCGCTTCTTCCCCGCCCCCTTCTCCCGCCTGCCCCCTCCGATCCCCATCAGTGTTGCGATAACGGGCGCGGGGGGCGGCGGAGAGGCTTTTTACCAAGTTTACCTCAGTCTGTCCTCCCCTCGGTTGCCTCATCGTTTCCCTCCCCGGGGAAGTAATGTGCTGTTCCCTCACGCCGGGCGCCGGCGCGTTCGTTCCGTCGCGGTGGCCGGGGGGAGGGGTTTCAGGCAGGGGAATCGGGGGGGGGGACTTGGAGAGTGGCTCAGGGAGGTTTTTGCGTATCTGCAACGCCGTTGCCCTTGGTAACGCAGCCTCGACTGTGTCGGCAACTCGCCCGTCCGTCGCACACGCTCACGCACGCGTCTCCCCTCTCGCCATTCCCCCCTCTCCCGACGTCGCTCCCCCTCTATCCGTTGCCATGGCATCCGCGTGGTGGTGGATGTCGGCGGATAGGGGCGTAGGTGCCGCGCGGGGCGAAGGGGTCTTCGTTCTCATTCTCTCGTTCCTAGAGCGGCAGTTTTCTCTGTAGCGTAGACGGAAAGATCCCAAGCGCGTTCGTGGCGAGAGGGAGCTTTTGCTTACGTTTTGAGAAAGTTTGCATAGGATTCTTGGTGGGAAGATTCTTATTTTGGTCCGGCCATGGAAGGAATGGTTGTGGGGGGTGGATAAGATGACCGGTCAGTCGTTACTAGGGGCCAATTTCTCCCAGTTATCAAGTCACCAGGCCTATGAAAACGTGTTAAGTGAAATGTAAAACTTTCGATTTCGCATGTTGGTAAGGAAGGCCTCCGCGGTGATGTGCAGACGACACCAGGTTTTTCGAGTTACTCCCTTCCATCTGGGTGGCGGACGCTCGGCGCCGCATTCGGCATCTTCAGGTCCGAAGTGTCTCTCTCCGAGAGAGGGAGGGAACGAAAATGCTGTCACAAGAAACAACATACGAGATTTCAATCCTGGTAGAAGTATGAGTCCAGCAAGAATGAAACCGTTGCATTTAATATCCTAATATTCATTTTTGCTTTTTCGTAGTTTTCGTTCGGCACGCTAGGACGAAAAGATTGGCCATCCCCGCAGTACACGAGAGCTAACTTAATGTATTCTAAGCTCATTTTCGGCAAGTGAAGCAAGAGTTAATGGTGCACCACAATGTCGTGGTGCACTTTTTATGTATGTTGCTCTGGAATGTTAATATCTCAGCAGAGTCCTGTGTAGGAAAAAGGAATTAATGAGAGATTACTTCGGAATGAGGCCATTCATTGCTAACTCTGAAGCTTCCATTTAATGAATTGGGAAGGTGGTGTGCCTAATTGGAGACGAGGAATGCGTCATTGCAACTGATTTTACATTGCTCCTAATATTCTTTGGTTTAATGTAATCCTTCAGTTTGTCCTTTTTTTAATTGTTCCTGTACGAATATTTTACTTTAAAGGCGCGCATGCACTGCTTAACACACATTTTTATTAATTAAAGTAAATGTAGGTAACTTTCATTTACCATCCCATGATTGGCATGCGCTACATGTCGCAAGAGGTGGATTTTTTAATCGTAATTCAGCCATATCGTTGGTTTACAGCTGTGGGACCGGCCTGATTCCAGAAGATTTTTTTTTCTTTTCCAGCAATCAAGTGTGCATTCCGTAGTGCATTCTAGAATTTTGTCTTTTAATTTTTTCAAAATATATTTTCCTTTTCTTTATCAAGTCAAACATTCTGACTTCTATGAGCCGTGTATTTTCTTATTTACAAAAGGAAAATCTATGTGTCTGTACTTTCCAGATAAATTTGGCTTATGGAATTGGTAACTTTTAAAGAATGGTATTTAGTTTTCACGATTTTGGAATGTAATCGACTCCGATAGTTTTGCTTTTTTAATATATTCACAGCAGCAGGTGAGATAAATCACTTCAAATCCTGTATGCATATGTAGGATGGCCCCCTGGTAATGAGCGTTGAGATATAGTTTTAGTCCTAAATGTGGTAGATTTCTGTAACTGTATTCCTTAAATATTCGCGTTGGCGGTATTTTTTTCTGTGTAGAAGATTACTTCACGACGTGTTCTAACACAACATGAGATAGTTATTATGCCTTTTGGAAACGCGTTGTTCTTTTCCAGCCGTTGGTGTAAAAGCGTAGTTTTGTAGTTATAGAAAGAATAATTATCGCCGAAGTAGTATACGAGTGTTCCATGTATGCATATGCCGTTGTTCAGAACTGCGAGAAAATTATCGAGAAATAACATCTCATCGACTCGTAGTTTGTCATAATTATCGAGCAATAAACCCCTGATAAATAAAAATATACGATGGTATGAACTCCTAATTGATAATTAAAAATTCACTTTCAGGCTGAAAGTTTTACTTATTTGATGATATTTAGCAGTGTTCTTAAAAGTTATTTTCCAAAACATTGCCGAAAATAAATAAACCAAGCCTACCCATCTACAAAATGTGATTTCAAAAAGGAAGTTCTAACTTGGCACCGTTGAGCAAATGAGCTCACATCATTGTAATGTTTCCATGTGTCTTGATTGTAGTTATCCCTTATCATGAGCAATTAAAGTAACAGTTGATTTTTTTGCCGTGCATGCTTGGCCCGTATCACACTGTTGACCGCCAAATCACCAGAAAACCTCACCGGGACAGTCGCAAATCGAAGTGGAACGTCGTTTGACGCGGGTGATTCCTAAAGCAAGGGAAAAAGTTCACTCATTCATTTTCTTGGGGCTGTACTTTTTACGGATTTTCTCCCTTTCCGCGTGGAATTACGGACGTGGTTAATCACCTAATTCGCCGGTATCATTTCACCCGCGCGAGCCTAACCGGAGCAGGTGAATTGGAGGTGCCAGTCGCGGTAACCGTCGTTCACTTCGCCCGCGAGCTCCCTACTCGAGCCCGTCCGGATGCTGGTGCATACTTAAGTATCACCGCTGCTACATATTCCTCCGCCTCCCACTCCACTTCCACGTCCCAGCGTTAACCGTTATTGGACGTGCCTTTCCAAGAGAGGGAGTAAGGGGATACGTGGGAGGAGGAGTAGCATGTGTGTGTGTGGTGGGGGGGCGGATCCTTCCCCTCGCATTGTCTGTGAGACGCCTCTGAGGTGCGCGGCGCTCCTCTTTTGCGTATTTATGGCCGTCTCCGTAGTGCAGCGGGGGGTTGAGGGAATGGAAACGGAGCTAAGCCAGCCACTCGGGCCGCGGGGGGGGGGGTGTTGAGGGAGGGGAGTGTGAATGGCGCTCACGTGTGCGGTGAAGTGTATTCTCTCATTTTCTCTCCGAGGGTGTCTGGGAGGGAAGGGGGGGCATAAAAGTGTTGATACACATGATATGTGTCTAAAAGGGCATTCGAGCGAGATGTTTTCATCAAAACACCACCCCCGCCCCCTCTCTTGTTGCGCGATTCTTCTTCCTCTCCTCGACTTTTTTTTTCTCTTTCAGTGTTTTTTTTTCACCTGGCCGCGAGCATTGATGTGCGAATTTGTGTTGTATATTTGCGGATGAGTTTTTTTTAAATTTTGCCAGTTCACCGCCGTTAAGAGTCTTCGTGTTTTCTTCTGCTTCCCGAGTCCTTTTCGTTTCTGACCCTTCTCATCCCCTCTCGTGCGTGGTTACGTTTGCGGGGTGTTACCCTACCCTCCAGCCCTTTCCCATTCTGTATCATGAATTTAATATGGAGCCTTCATTTCAAAAGGAGAGACATATTTTGTGTCGCCCTAAAGAAAAAAGTGACCTAGCTTAAAGAAGAATTTATGGGTGAGGCTCAACTGGGCAATGGTATCGGTGTGTTGAGAAAACTGGCGGAAGGAACGTCACGCATTCTCTTCGGTGACTGTGCTCCTACGCCCATTTTTCTTCCAAGTGGTATATGTATTGCACATTCTGCTCAAGGGTGTTTTATTCTACGTAATCATCTTATCGGTCTCCTTTTTGGGAGAACGGGGTTACTTTTCCCTTTAATCCATTCTCTCCTTTCCACCTTACTGGCGCGGGCTAATTTGCACTCTTTTTCGAGTCCCTTTTAGTAGCATTATTTTCCGAAAATGTCGAGAAATCGCTCGTTTCTACCGAAGTTGAGTTTCGCATCTGTATCACCCTAAGGTTCCGTCTTAGAATAAGCGCACGTACGTTCGAATCGTGCGCGTGATATCTATGTTGTGTGAAAGCAAAACCTGCCGAGTGTGCGGTGCAAATGGAATGATACGTTTTGTTTGAGATTTAAATAATATTTTTATAAATAAACCTGAATTCCTTTTTACTAAGGCATCCGCTGCTTTCTTTGTGTGTATCGGTGCGGATTATGAATAAATAGATCAGTAGTTCTTGTATTTCACTACTTTAGTATATAAATTCCCCCCACATGGACTATAACCTTGGCATGGCGAAGAGCTTTTGCATTCTGATGGCCCCTAGAGCTGTGCCGACGGTAAGCAGTTATAATTGCTCCTAGTAGGGTCGTCCATGCCAGATAGGTTTGAAGGTTTGTACTCAGACGAAATGTAGTCCGAGCAGCGTCTGTTCCTCGGTGAGGCGACTGCAAAGAAGTCTGACCTCACTGGGGTGGCCATTTAAGGGATTGCGTCACGTAATAAACACTATTGAGGAAGGCAACGGGAAAACACCTCAATTAAGTAACCCACGAAATAATGATGAACATAGATTAGGGTATGTGCTGTGGCAACTAAGAGTCTCATGTTTATTGTGCCATGTGTCGTGCCCGGGAGAGGCAAGGCTTCCGGGGTCATCATCTCACGAAATCCTTGAAAAGCGAAATCGACAGCAACTTAACAGAAGACCGAACCATTTAGAAAAGAGACACGGAATGTTTGGGCAGTGTTGAGGACGGGGAAGTTAGAAAATATAAAGCAGGAGATCGAGAGAGGAATATGCATAGGTATTTTGGGGATGAGCGAGGTTGGATGGAGAGCCAGCCGGCAGTGGGCAACTGGGGAGCGGTAGTTGGCGAGTAATAATACTAGTGGGTGCTCCATGGTTTGAACAGCACAATGGGCTTTGGTATCCATTGAACATGCCCAGGGATAAATAGAGTAAGGCTATATTATGGTTAGGCAGGTATTTATAAACAGCGTCATCAATTCGCAATTTCCTGGGAGTGAATGTGGATTCTGATTATATTTAGCACTAATGAAGTTTTAAGCCAGATTCAAGAGAATGAAATAGGGAAGACGCTTGAAGAAATGGGAATAAGAAATAAGTTTTTCAACGTATGTGTAGAGGAAGACATGATTAAAGAGACCCGGAAAGAACTGGAGATAAGTATGGACGGGAGGAAAATTCTTATAATTAGTCAGTCTTTCAGATGACCTAGCTTTAGTTTGCTTGTCATCAAAGGGGTTGCTAGCATTGCTGAGTGTATCGGAAATTCAGTGCGATAGAAATTGGTTTAAAATCAATATAAACGAAACAATTAATATGCGGATTTCGATAAAGTCAAGGGTTAAGTTAAATATTAAAATAGTATTGCATGAACTAGATCAGATTTTAATGTCTAGTCTTAATATAGGGAAATGCTCGACGAGGTTAATCATTTTGGGGACAATACTTAAATGTTACTTTGTCTGCGAATGAGGATTAAACTGATTTTTTTTCGGAGATTGGGGCCTGCCAAAAGTGCTCTTGCGAAATTGCCGTGTTACCGATTCCTTATTGCCCGTCATCCGATTAAACCGGTGCATCATTCGGATCGATTCGACTTCATCCTCCGATAAACAATTAGAAAAAAGAACACCCTTAATGACTTTATTAAAGATAATACCTCGTTCACGTTTTCACGTGGAAAGGGATGGCGCTATTTTTTTACGTCTTTTTTTTATTCGAGGGTTCGGGCGCTGAAAAATTTGTCGTACGATGCGTCACGGCGGGCATAGAGGGATTATCGAATTTTTCCCTCTCTCTTTTTCCATCTCTCCCTTCCCGGTCTACATCGTGTGTGTGTGTGCCTCCCCGGTGGCCAGCGCGTGTTCATCTATCCCTGCCTCCAACTCCGCTCTCCTCCCCTCTCCTCACAAATGCTCCCGACGCCGTCCCTTGGGATTGCGCTCATTCGCCGCCTCTCAGTGGTCTGCGTGGGCGTCCCCGCAGATTAGCCCCTCCCGATCGCCTTCGCCTCAGGATTCCCTTTCTCTCTCCCCCCCACCCATTCTCCTCTCGCCCACCCGCCACCCCTAACACACTGCCCCCATCCCCTACCGCCCAATTCCATCCCGCCCCTTCCTCTGGGACCTCCGCCCCCCTACCTCCCATCCGACCTTTCTACCCCATCCCCCACCCTCTCCAACAATCGTTTCCGCAGAACCTCATTCTCTCCCTGCCAAAAATTATTTCTCGGAAATTTCCCCAACTCTTCCGTTCTGGGAAGAGGCGAGGGTTTAAATAGAAATAAAAAAAACGTAGTTCGTCTCACCTCTTAATAGTTTTCAAAGAGAGGATGGCCATTGGAGGGAATGGAAATCGCTCATAAAACTCGGGCAGTCCTGGAATATAAAATACTTGTTACTCGTAGACGTTAGGAGAAGTTCATTACTCGCAAGTCCCAAGCCCAAGTAGTTGCACTTGACAGCCCCGCGGAAATTCGATGGTGGGATGCGTGAGGCACTCAAAATCCTTCCGTTCAGTTTTCTTGATCACTGATCCTTGGGTAGAGGGAAGGAGTTTTGTCTGCCTAATAAGGATAAGGAAATCTTTTATGACATTGAATAATCTCGATGTCATTGTGCAAATAAATGGCAAATTTAAGTTATCGAAAATTATTCAAATTCGCCACTGGTAAGTTCGTAAGTAAATTAAGAGTGCAGTGAGTAGATAGTCCGTGACCGTGAGTTTAGGCTTTCGTTGTCTCTCCAGGAGAACCAATGAAATATGGCGGGTATTACTATTCAAGTGATGTTTCAAATGGTTTCATTGGGACATTAATGATAGGAATAGGAATTTGGTTGACGAAGTGATCGCTAATGGGCGAATAACACTCAGTTAATGTGTCCTGTCGACTGAAAAGTGATAAGAGAATAGCGTAACAGAGTTATGGTAGTTGTCTAAGGAATAATTAGTCATTTGTTCATATCCCGTTTATATTGTGTGCAGGGGTAGTAATCAACTTTTCCATGGAACAATTTTCGAATCTTTAGCCGGCATTAATGTCTTTTTTTTAACTTACGTAGACGCCATTGCGTTTCGTTACCGATCGCGTCTAACCGAAACCCCAGATGGTCACTTCCCATTTATACGTCGCGTTGAAATCCCCTCTCAAGCCCTCGCCATCGGCGTTCAATCAAATAGCATATCGGGGCGGGCCAAGGCATAATCCGAGACCGTCTGTGTCTGCTTGCGATTGAAGTGGGAGAGTGCCAAAGCTGCCAGCGGGTGTGTCATACTTGCTCCAAGGACACTGATTTTCAATGAGCTCGGACATTTTCTCTTAGCCTTTGTATGAGTGGTTATGTCGACATGGAAAATGGATGGAATTATGCATTTGCCTCCTTGATTCGCACAAGGCTCATGGTATACACTCCGTAATGGAACCGTCGCTAACGTTCAGAGAAGAAATAGTTTAAAAATAAGCGTGACTCAGTGGGTCAAAAAAGAAAATGAGAAACTCGGGAACGAAGTAGTTGTCTTGACGGAGGGGCAAATTGTTGGGTCATTCCTAGACTGATGCGTATGTGACCATTTATTTACATTCATGATTCCACTCCTCTTGATCCGACATATTGGGTGTCGCATGTTGGTTGCTATGGGACTACCGTTGTGCTGCAAGTCAGTGTTCCGTAGTTCAATTTTTAAGTGTAGCTTGTCCTGTCAACCGACATCAGTGTGATAATTATTCCTTACTATATTTAAATAGAATATTCTCAGGTTTCAGACCAATCGGTGGATAAATGAAACATTACTGAAGAGCATCGTGACGAGGCGGAAATATTATCCTTAGCCAAGGGACTTACAGTTCACGAGAGAGTACGTAATAATGGGTTACTGTGAATCGATTGCAGAGCATTGAGAGTGTCTTCTTCTGAAAGGGAACGGTAGCAACTGGAATGAGATCTTATCCTAAGAGACATAAATGACTCTTTCCGTCAGTAGGAAACTTTAAAATTGATTCAGGTCGAATTAAATTTGATGGGAGTATGCCACTGCGATATTTTATTTTTCCAAATGCACCTGTCGACCTTATTCATTGCAATTATGGCTGAAACGTCAGATTTCCTCGAAGTGTTGATGTGTAAACCCTGGAACTGGGTTTTTTGGCCGAACATGGTAAATGTCATAAACCATGTGTTCCATACATTTCAGATGTCCCAATAATTCAGGCATAAGGAGATATATTTTTGAAAAGTATTCAAAAAAAGAGAACAAAAAATGAGTCATGACGCGCGCGGCGGTTCCGTTGCCAAGTCCTCCTCTCCCTTTTTGTGTGCGTCGTGTTATGGATCCGTCGTCGTCAATCACGACGAGCATCAGAGAGTGAGCGCACACGTGCTTAACCACTCCCCCTTGATTGGCTCTGGTTTGTGGAGCTGGAATGACGTCCTTGGCAGATGGAGCGTCGCCCGGCGGACGGAGTTGATCCGAGGGAGAAAGAGGGATTAGGAGAGGAGGATTCTCTCCTCTCCGTCACCCTCTTCAATCCGTCATCTGATGAGAGTCATTCGAGAGAATAAATATTGTCAATGAGGAAGGGGGAATTAAACGTTGCATCAACGTTTAATCCCCCGAATTTATGGCGCCCCCTGCATTCCGGCGTATGTTGCGCGCGTGCCGACTCTATTCGCATTGCTCTCATTTGAATAGTCTTCTCTCGTAATGTGTTGATCCAGTGATGCTTCTCGGCTCCTGTAATGCGGGTGTCGACTTTCCACGCAGTTGTGGGTTGTTGAGGATTACAGTTTGCCTTGAATTTTCCGTGTTACTGCGTGGATTAATATAAATAATTCACCAATAATACAAAATGATTCAAATTCGTATTTCAAATCAGCAATTCGATTTTTTTAAATCAATCTAAGGAAAATTAAGGATATCGATGGCTGTAATATTCAAATTACCTCTAGGAAAAAGGTTACATTTTCGAAGATTTCAATTTGTGGTTTATCAAGTACTGCTGTACAAGTCAAATTTATTTAAAAAATTATAAATATTTCACGTTTATAAATATTGGTGTGTAATACTCTTACAGATTGTGCATGAATGATATCATTTGAGAACGCGCGTGTGTTTGATCATTATGCTACTGCGATGTTTTGTAATTGAAAACTCTCGTAATACAAATAAGTTTGAATAAAAGGCGAATCCCAAAACCTTAAATATTTTCCATTTAACTCTTGCCAATAAATCAATAAGTTATTTTCTTCGGATTGTTAGCATATTGTTTTGGATAAATGGAGAGAGATAAATGGGATTGGGTCTTCGCCTTGGTACAAGGTCTCCGTCGATGGGAGATTTACGAGGCCCCGCATTGAAGGGGTTATAAAATAAAATATTTATCCACTCGATGTTAGATGGGAGTCACTTCAGATCACTCCTCCTCCTCTTACTTGGTCTTGAAATGCAGTCTCCGGTTCCCGACGCCCATGCTCCCGGGGATAAACTCCTGCGACCGTCGCCTTTTGTGGGCGCTGTCCTCGCAATGCCGATAATTGATGTGGCCGAGGGTAATTGCTTCCTCTCAGTTAAGTCACCCTCGCTGGCATCTTGTATAGTGGTTCAAATTTCGAGCTCGTCGAGGCGGGCAAATGGCTCGCAGTTAAGAGCGGTGTATGGGGCGGAATGGAATGTATAGCTTCGGAGAGCGCTCTGATTTACGCCAGTTCGGCTGGGTTCCTTTATCATTCTTTGTACTTTGTCTCTTGCGTCCTGTCTTGATCAGTGATAAAGTGGGGACTCGAATTTCTCTGTAGAGTTTTGACGTTTTAGCGACCTGGTCATTAAATATTTGTTTTTCCAAGTGTTATGACTGTGATCGCACTACCTTTACCTTATTAACTTTCGGTAAAAGTTTAAATGGTGATCGGTATTTGCTCAATGAGCTGGTACCGAATTAATTAGTCATAGCGGTAAGATTACAATCATTAAGTTGCTTGTGGGTTGAAGTAAATACATAATTGCAAAATGGTATGTTTGTAATATTTGTAAGCTGTGAATATAATAGCAGTTATTGTAACGTTTTAATTTTTGGATTGCCAGAATTGCCTAACTCCGCACTTCTTTTTCTTTCGATTCAATCGTAAATTAATTTTCCTTTTTCCGCGGGAAACTAATGTCGTGCCATTGATATGAAAACTCCAGCCTGGCTCTCCTTTTGACGTCATCGGAAATGACGTCCCGCATGGGTGTCTCGGGTGTGGAACAGGCGGCGTGCAGCGGTGTTCATTGTTTAGAAACGGACGTGTTTGTTTGACGTCAGAGGTGCGATTCGCCCTTGGAAAAAATAGCAAAAGAACCCATAGCCGACCGAAAAACCGCCACAAAAATGTTTCTCGATGAAAGCCACTGAATTGTTGAATTTTTCCGTTATTTTAATGGGTTTTCTGAAAGCGGAGGAAAGCGATTAAATCTCATGATATCTTGTTATCGAGGGGTTTTGGGAATATCATTTAAATACCGGCGTAGTCACTCAGCGACGCAAGCGTCGTCCAACCATGTCGTCTCCTTAACTCTTTGCTATTTCCTTCCAAAATTACAACGACACATCTCTCTTTCCTCCTATTCCCTGATGGCATTCTTCGTACCCCCAGCATCGACGGTAGCTTTTTTTGTAAATTCTTAATCAATTTCTTTATTTCCTCAGGTTTTATTTAGGTTTGAAGAGAGGAAAAAACTTTTTCCAGGATTTCGAGTAATTGTAAGCGCGGAGGATATCTTCCTGTCCCATTCCTTGTTTTTTTTTATCGTCCGGCTATCCATTTCTCGTTGGCTTTCCTCAAAACCCCGGAGGAAGTGGTTCCGACATCTGGAAATAACTGCAGGGGATATGGCATCCCTCGGTGAACGCAAAAATCTCGGAATTTCCCTCTCCTCATATTTCTCCTCTCTTGTGTCCCCTTATTCCCTCCCATCGGGACTCTCGCATTTTTCTGCCGCTCCCTCCTCCCCCGTAGTACCAGGGGTGGGAGGGAGGGAAGGGGTAAATGTGGGGATCATTTGAAAGTCAAAACGGGCGAACCCTTCTCAAGGCGCATGGCCCTTCCCGATGTGGTTTGTCCGGGTGCGGACGATAAGGAGCTGTGCCATGCTAAATGAATCGTTCAGTGGAGCTGGTTCGTTCGTACCAACGAATTACTCCGATGCTCTTACTCAAAAGATACCTCTCCATCGAATTGTAGCTGATATTTTGTAGGAATTATTAGGAAGATTGGCAATAGAAAGTAGTCAATTTTTTCTTTATCTTTTGCCGCCCAAAAGTGAATTCTACGGGTGTGGAAGACAATCCTCGCGAGACCAACTAGTTTGAAAGGTTTCCGGTGAACGGTTCGTAGTCGTAAACCATGCCGTCGAAATGAATTGAAATCCTCGCCTCTCGCGCGCGCGAGGGGATGAAAATGATGGAGATAAAAGGAGCTGAAGCCATGGTGGAGGCGAAGAAGGCGAGGGATGAGTGAGTGTACGATTTATGCGTGGGGTTGTGGGAATAAAGTGAAAAAACTCCTCCCATCTACCCTTATCCGTCTCCGGATTCGGTTCTTATTTTGCCTTCTCCGGAGGGAGGGAGGAGAAGAATAAGGAGGTTGGTAGGTGGTGAGCGAGTGGGAATCCGTTTCCTTCCTTCAATGCATAGATTGATTGATTACGGTCGCTTATCCGAATACATTTCCTCCACTCCCTCTTATTCGCCCCTTCCTTTCAAGACGCGCTCAGGGAGCACGTCAGTTTGTACGCACGGAAGTCCTCATCGATGGATTATTGGATTTTTGAACGCATTCATCGTCTTCGTTTATTTCCCTCTTTTTTTCCAACTCTTATCGCTCTTAGCAATAGGTCCCCATTTTTTTCTTTAGGATTTGACTCACTTCCCGTTTCTTTTTAATTTTTTTTCGAAATGAAATCTATCGAGATCCACCATGATGTCTACTGGTGAAATGAATGTCTCTTTGTTTTCTCTTCTCTCCTACACCCTTTGCTGATTTAATAACTGGTAATGAAGCTTCAAATGTGGGTCAATGAACCTAGAAATGGGATAGAGTCGTTCGCAAGAGCCTCTTTCCTATGCTGGTATTTTTTGAAAGCATGTAAAATATCAGAAAATTGGAGGTTGGAAATCACAGAACGGCTCTAGGTGAAAGTAAAATCAATCTACAAAGCATGTTCAAATGCTTTTTTTGAAACGGTGGAATGTCTGTGGGGGTGGGGGGGAAGGAAGATTGAATCTCTAAAAACCCTCTGTTATCAGTGTTTCTTTGTTCTGGTGGTTCGTCATTGGCGTGAGGGGATCGTACCAGTCGCCAGGCTCTTAGTATGAGCATGGATCAGAGGTTGCCATCGACTCGTGCAAGTAACGGCGTAGCGCTTGTCATACTTTGGCTTCCTCACGAAAGAATTATTCTCCCCGTGCATGTTTGGGTCGAGTGGAGTATCAGAGAGTCCGCATTTGAAGGGGTTGGCGTGCGCCCCCGTGTTTCGAAAGCGGAAAAAAGGAGTCCATTGTTGGTGGAAGTCTTTGTTTTCGATCCATTCCATTGATTCTGGGCAATTTTCCGGGGCATGAGACACCGTTATGTTATGTTCTCCTCATGTTACACCTGGGCGATCGATCCTTTGATCTTTTAAGGAGGCACACTTGGCGTGCTACGTCGGTTGTGTTTCATCTCCATTGATGACAAGGTTCTGGAAGGAAGGCTGAGCAATTATGTTCCTGGCCAGTTAGTATGTATTAATCACTTGGTTTCTGCAAACATTTATTTAGTGCCATGTGACTATGTGCTATATTGTACGAGTCTCGTAGAATGACTACCGAGGGTCTAAAACTCTTGAGGAATTTATTTGCCTCGAGGAAGTGACTAATACGTATTGAATGATGCAATTCAAAAATTTTCTTGGCTCCTTCCACATGTATTTTCGTTCTTAAAGGAAAAAGGCAAGGTAGGAATGATTCAAGATCCTTGAGCAAAAGATTTTTCGAGGAAAATCTCGTTTAATATTCCTTGTATCCATGCATCCAGGAAGAAGTGCCTCTTAAACTGTACGTCGAAATTTAGTAGTTTGGATCCCAATCATGGCGCAGTGTGATTCAATACTGCATGAGCTTACTGCCTCGGCTTTTTTTATGAAATTTCAAAGGACGTTTTAAATTAAACATCCTCAGATCGTCGTATGCTGCTGTGTAGGGATAACGGCGCGGTTTTCATATTACGCAGCTGATCTCGGTGCGAGTTAGCCACGTAAGCGAGCGTACTTGAGGTGCTTAAAGTTGATTCTCCTCTTCATTCTTGCTCAATACCGTTATGCAGTTTTGGCACGGAGCGCACTTTCCATAGCCATCCTTTCATTTTGCTCAGAATGTTGAGTCATTTTCCATAAACAAATGTTTTGACAGTTTGCTGCGGAAAATGTGTGTGGCGTCAGCCACTTGTAGGTTGAGGGTGGTACCATTGAGTGAGTGGCTCTTTCGTGCGCCTAGAACTGGAGGATTATTGCTTTTTCTGCTGTCGATAAGGTCCAGCGGCAGTGGACGAGTTTAGTCTCATATTTTAGCTCCCACGCACACGTGTTCAGTTAAAAGACATTAATGAATGGAGAGTTTTGATTTATGGATTACGCGGGGTCCTCGTATTCATTAAAACGCTTGTAGCTCAAATGTCTTTGAAAAATTTTCTATTTGGAGGTGACAGTCTTAAAAATATGTCGCAAGAGAATTATTAAAAACGTAGGGTAATAGTGACAATATTTATGCCGTTCGATAAAATCTCATATGCTCCCAAGAACCCCATCGCTGTGTGATTTTATATCGTGCGGAATTAATAGCAGTTGTCCTTAGATCAGTTTCCGATATACAGTTTTAAATTTTACCCTACCAATTTCATATCTTGACATTATATTCGATAGCCTAAAATTTCCTTCGATATCATTTCATGTTTTTCCTCAAAGATAACGAACAACTCGTTCTTTCCTGCAGGTGAAATCATGTGTCTTGAGTGTCCCGGGTGTTACAAATGTTCATATACTCAGAGACGTTCGTTAAATGCCTTTACTTTTTCTAAACATAATACTATTTCACAATTTCCATACGTATAATATTATCATATTTGAGTTGTTTATTTGTTTTCTCCATTTTTTATGAGGCTCAGATTTGCAATCAGTTAATTACCAAAAAAGATCACTTGTCTTCTCTTAAAATTAATTACGACCATGTTTTTTAGTGTACTTCATCATCTTCAGGTCAAACGTGAAACAAAGGACAAGTGGTCGTATTTGGTCAATAATGTGTTCCAATACCACCTTATGATTATGACTGTTGACGCACCCCAAAATTAAAACTTCTACCACCACCATGTCACGCTTGAAACCGAGGAATTCGTTTATCGCGGTTATTTGATTAATTAATCAACTCAAGAATTTTATGTAATCTGAACTAATCAAGTTTTTCTTTCTCTTTTAGGTAAGTACTCCGCATCTTTGGCTTCTTCTCCAGGAATTTATGTGAGCGAAATGCTGAATTTAGTAAGTGCAAATTTCACCATAAGCGGCAGATTTGTCGCCGAGACTGCTGGAATTAGTTGGCGACATGTTCCACATTTTTAGCTGTACTGTTTTTCTAACCATACTACTGTTTTTTGACTACTGACTGATGATTTGGCTTTTCATTATCGATGCCTCTCATCCAATCACGCCTCCTATCAAGCGTTGCTATTGGTTTTTTAATAATATTTTTGTGTCTTCATGCTATGGTTTTATTGAATTAGTTATCCTTAATTTTCCATTCAGGTGAGACTTAGAAGTTGATAATTCTATTTCGAGAGTGGTTTTGAAAGTTTTTTCCGTGAATAGGCCGGCCGCCTTACGTAAAAAAAGCATTCAATTTGTAATGATTGGTTCTGCGAACTCCGTAATTTGATGATATTTTGAGTAGTCTGCCGTGAGTCTATGAAAACGGACGCTTTTCTTTATCTTTAGGTCTTGTGTCCATTTTTCATTAGTGATATTAAATCAATTGTATGAGCAGTGCCTTTTATTTTGCATGTCGTGGTGCCATCGTTGAGAGTTGACCGTTAATCATCCATTCCCTCTTATGATACATAGAATCTATATTAAGGGTAATTTTCATGTAATGATAGTTGAGGATTTTACCCTAAGATTGCCGCCTAATTGGATGTGTTGTTTGTTCCCAGTCCATTCGGAAGATAAGTTACTTTTAATTTTTGGTGAGGGTCCCCTTATCGAAAAGTTGTGGGAAATAGCGGGAAACGTGTTCGTCGTTCTCCTCCTGAGCGGAAGTTTACGATTAAAATCCTCGCTAATTTTGGAGTCCTTCCTGCGCTTTCCCAATTTCGGTGGCGCTCGATTAAAGAGATAAGTGGGTTCCATCGGGAGCGGTGTGAGCGACCCCTGAGCCCGCCTGGTGTCGGGAATGCCTCTCGGATGGATGACTTTACCAGAATGTGTTTTGGCAGCCTTTTGCTTGGATGAGTGCCTGTCCTCTTTGCCCCTTCTCCGTTTCCCTCTCGGAGGAAAGAGAAAGGCTCCCTCCCCCGCGGTTTCCCCCTCGCGTGTTCGTCCCGCCGCGCCGGGAGGTTCACCCTCTCGTGAGATCCGCTCGCCAAGTTTGACGTCCGCGGCGTCGAAACTAATGCGTCTTGGTCGAATTATTTGGCATTCCCTGCGGGTGCGTCTGCACTCGAGCACCTGAAAAATGATCGCCCATGCAGGCAGGCTTTTTTCACTTGATCTTGTACGAGGTATGGGTTTTTTCTTTTTTACGGTTGGTGACCTAATACCCTCCCCCCTCCAATAATCCCTTGCGACGGCTTGCGGGGTATTATCTAGTTGCAGAGATGTAGATTTACCCACGAATGCGTTAAATTTATAATTATTGCTCTACATATCTCGCTCCTCAATTGACCACAACTATGAAATCAATTGATCATCCTGAGAGTAAAGCATATCAATTGCTCCCTTGTGAAATCTTACATCGAGAACTTTGTTTTGCTACCTCTCACCTCGTCTGCAACCTTCCACTCCAAAATGCCGCCCGCTCCATATTCATATACGCTCGTGTTCCTAAGTTTTACTCAATTGAGAAATTAACTTCTTCCATGACACATTTTCCCCTTGACTATTACGTTTTCCTCATTTAAACCCGGATAGATGAGGATGGATACGCATAAACGGTATCGAAGGGACGAATATTTTCGCTAATTTCTACCAAATCCGTTTCGTGTCAGTAGAACTTCTTTGTGACAAAAGGTCTGATTCTTAATGTTGACCAATCATTAAACTTGGAAATATTTTCCCCTGTTCTGTTTTACCGAAATAATATTTGTATGTTGATTCCCGATTTCGATTGAAATCTAGTGCATTGTGTTTGGGAATTAGTCCCTATTGCCTTGGCGTTCAAAGAGGGTCGGGAGGAGGTCGCCCTCAAACCCCGTTCTGGACGCCCAACAACGGCCAGAACCGACGAAAACGTGAATCGTGTGCGCGAAGTTTTGAGTTCCGACTGTCGATTGAGCATCCACCAAATCACTGTCGACCTACACATGTCCACGTTTGCGCTACATTGGGCAGTTACCGAGGATCTGGAAATGCGCAAGGTCTACACGTAGCCTAGCCCTGCTTTCAGCCACACGTCCTTCATCGTTACCAACTTCCTGGCCCGGAGCACCACTCCGGTGATCCCCCAGGCCCCTAACAGTCCCGACTTGGCTCCGTGCGATTTTTTTTGTTTCCCCGACTGAAGAGAGAGCTGAAAGAAAAGCATTGGGAGACCGTGAAAAAACATTCACAAGCATGTTACAACGTTTCTGAGAGACATTTCCGTCGAGGAGTTTCAAAGTGCCTTCCAGGCGTGGCAGACACATCTTCGCGAGCGAATTGATGCAGGGGGAGAGTAATTTGAAGAATTTTAGGCATTTGTACAAGTACGATCAATAAAGCTATATTTCCCGCCGAAATAAGTAAAATCATACGCATTACTTTCATAACTGACTCGTTCGTCCGGAAAATAAGTGTACTGAGCTCAGGAAAAAAAAATTATTACACTTTTACATATCTTAAGCTAATATTCCTCAAAATAGGACCCTTGTGAGTCGATACACTTGTTCCAGCGGCGTTCCCATTCCTGGAACGCTCCCGCGAAGGCATCATCGGGAACCTCTCGAAGACTCGTCGTCGACCTCTTCTCTGCCCTCCACGAACATCTTGTGCCACCGAAAGATCATGTTTCTGACATGGCTGACTCCCCGTAAGCCTGGTTAATCATACCGACAGTTTCGGTAGACGATTTCCCAAGCTTTACCGCAAATTTGATGGAATAACGCTGCTCCAAAAACTTCGGCATCGCGTTCCGTGACGTGGGTCGAAGCGTGGAGGTTCGCGTTAACAGAGCTCCTCACTACACCACAGCTCAGAGCCGACTGCCTTTTTCAGCGTCGCTTGCCAACATACCCCCCTCCAATCGCAGCCCGTCAGAGCGGTGCTGGGCGCGCCTGGAGCGGCGGGAAAAAAATCAGTAGTCAGTACACTTATTTTCCGGACGAACCCGTATGTATATATGAATTATGGGACAGTATATTTCAGTGAATCATAGGAAAGCATGCCCGGCTGGTTCAAGCCAAGATACATAATATTCAATTGTCGACTTTAGTTTTGCTTTACCTGCTGGTTGTAAGGAGGAAGGAAGCGGGTCTCTGATCTGATGTGGATGTATGTATTTCATTGCAAATGGTGACAACGGCAGTGCTGCCAAACATTTGCTGAAATCTGTCATTTCAGCCATCAAATCCTGTGATGTTTATGATAATAGGCGTTTCCAGGAATAGTTGCTAAAGAATCAGTCCAATATAACTTGTTTGTGGCCACATAACTTTTCACGTGATGCCCATCGTAATTCATATGGCTGCATCTTTTCGATTTTGACGATCATTCGACGGGTGCATGTCATTATTTCATAGTTATTTCAGCAGAAACTTAGTTTGAACAAATGAGGTCTGTATCCGCTCCCAGAAGCTAATTTTCTTGGAATCACTGAAGCAATTTTTTTCTGGGATCATCCAGTTTTCGTTTGTAAAAATTGGAATATCATTAATGTGATTTTTTTAGACTTGGAATTGGTTCCTTTATCAAGCCAGTGATGTCTTACATCTTCTCAACATTTTGCGTCGTCGATGAACATGAAAGGAATTTTAAGATACTGAGAGATTCCTCATCTGGTTTTTTGTCGCTTATCGTCTATGCATGAATTAATGGTATTTAAATTACGCCTTGCGCCCCGGAAAATTTAGATGCAGAGGACTCATACCTGTTGCGTGCAGGAGGCATCGTAAAAGAGCTTCCCTCAACGCTAAAGCGTCGGTGTTAACGAGTGATATTCCTCCACGTATTCACGCCTGAGGTTGTTTGTAGATCCCTCACACTCATAATATTTGCCGGTTTTTCTGGCTCGCCAATGGCTTTGTTTATTCTGTATTTCTCCATTATTTCTTTGTTTACGACTCATATGAGAGCAGGAGTGCCTTTCTTAGTTCCGCACGCTTAAAATTCAACGACATTTCAGAAAATAATGCCGCTCAACTCCCGAAAGGAAAGCGATTTTTGCTACCTACATCCTGATTAGGTGCCTCGTTAGTTTAATGGTTTGACTCAAGTTATATCTACTTTATTAAACTATGCATTTGACTTTTTGTGATAAAAACGGAAATTTCAGTTTTCAAAATAACTGTTCTATTTGGTACAATATTTACGGCACATTTACATCATCCTATGATGTGGAAACCGTGCCTAATAATGACAGTATTACCCCCGTCTACTTAACACTTGACAAAATAATTGGTCTGCAAAATTATAAAATTATGCTGTTAGAAAATTACAAGTTTTTATGTTTGTAGTTTCTGCAAGCTACCGCCTAAAATCGTGCATTTCACATTATTGTTTTAATATTGAAGCTACGATTAGTCGAATACTTGCTTATTTACTTGAAAAGAGTTGGATAATGTAACTATAAAGACCAAGTCATGCGTAACCGCCCTTGTGTATGGCTACATGTTTTGCTAATTGATACTCATTATTTTTTTATATGTTTGCTCTTTATAACTGCCAGTGGATTCCAGTAGCCTCCTGTAGTAGACATTAATCTACATAATACCCCGTAAGCTGCCGCAAAGGCGCACCAGCCGCGCATGCACAATGGCAATCATTACATTGTCAGTTATATTGTGAGCACTCGAACAAAGTTAATCACATGAAAGAGGGTACTTACATGCAAGAATATTCAATAGCAGGATATATTCAAATCATGTGGAAATAAATAAATGAGGATGAGACTATTTAAAAATTCCGGGTATTGACAAAATGTATACGCTTCCAACGCTAATTATCCCCTTCGCACCTACGACAATATCTATTTTCATCTATAATGGTACGAGGAAAAATGGCATTTAAATCTGTCCGTTCCATCCTATATCTCCCGGATTTTACGTACGTGATCTGATTTACCATAGGAAAAAGATGGGAAAACATATGGGAAGTTTATAGCTTCTCCGCCGTTGTCCAGCAAATGCGTCCCAAAATATTGCCGATGACAAATGATGTGTTCAAAACTGGTAATGGAAATATGATATTAATTATTTTTTATTTAAGAAGCTCTCAACCTACCGTCGGAGATTCTTTGTATTACGCACTCGTACATTGTGATGTCGCTCTTAATTTTACTGAAAAATTGTTTATTTCTGGAATTTCCCTGTAATTTAATTCACGATTTGTCGACAACTGGACCATACGAGATAATAGTGAAATTTATGTCCAGGGAAAGGGTCCCTGTTGGAGCCAATCTCTTGTAGATACATCTACACATTACCCCGAAATTCGACGCACGGGCGTGTGGCGGAGGGTGTAAGGTCACCGGCCATTCATGTGGAAATATTAGTTCATGCATGCGTTTGGATTATTTATTACTTAATCATTTATTCATGAATTACTCATTTCTCATTTACGTAATCACTCGAACACATGCACAAATGCGTTCCTATATACGTAAGGCATTGATTGGCGTGTTTGACTGAATCATTAAATTTTGACCTTTTAAGTAAATACATTTGGGTGCTTGGGTTCGTTGTTGTTGTGAATGTGTATGGTTTGACGAGCGTTCGAATCTGTCGGTGGAGATTTTTAGCTCTCTTATTTTTATTTCGGTGGTCGAATGTTCCAATATAATTTGGGGCCTTATTAATTCCCTATCGTCACAAGAAAGCGCAGGTGTCCTCTTTTCAGTCTATTTCTTGCTTGCTATTTTCGTGCATCAGGGGCCTCCCAACCCATCTCCTTCAACATACCCCTCTCGTTTACTTTTCTTCTCGTAGATATGTTGAACACATCAGGTCGAATTCTTGGAAACTTTCCGATTCTTAAATTAACGTTTTCTGGAATGTTTGCCGCGTATTCATAAAGTGACCTAACTAAAGAGAGGAGTACAATGGCTCTCTTATGATTTCATTGCGTTTTTCCACCACCCGTCTAATGAAAACTATTATTTCTAGGATTCTTCTTAAATATAAGCTCTCTTATGCATATACATTTACCCGTTTTCCACGTATAAATAATTGAATTGAATTGGTATCGAATTTAGCGTGGGTAGGGTGAATTGCCGTAATCTTGGTGTGTTAGTTGGGATGATGAGTAAGATGGGTCAGCCATTTACATATTTTTCCGAATTGGATCGCGTGCAGCTTAGTAGAGCTAGATTTGTAAAACGCTATGATAAACTTGGGAACTTATCCAAAATAATAGAGCAGCTAGGCAGGGAATCACTCACGGAGCTAAGGTTTAAGTACAGACTACATCTACAATTGGAAGGGCGTCTCTTTAGCAGTGACCTTGAAAATTGATTATTACCCCCATCGTACTACGGTGGGGGAGTTCATGTCAATAAAATTAGAGAGATTAATTGTAGAGCAGATAGATTTTAGACGTCTGTTTTTCCACGAACGATAAGAGGTCAGAAAAAACTGTCCGACTGCGGTAGAGGTTAAAATATTCGAGTCAAAATATAGTCTGGTGTATGTTCACCCCCTGCCGGACACCCTAGCGGTGGCTTGCTGGGTACTGAAAAATACAAAAATACTTCGAATTAACGGTGGACACCCTTGTTGACAAAGCTAGAAATATGGTGCGGCCCCAAGGTGAAAGGACTCGGCGTCTTCGTGCGTGGGCCGCCGGTCCTCCATGTGGACGTTGAGTTATACTCTTTCTCTCTCTCCACGCACACACACACACACGTGAACGCGCACGCTCACGTCTCATTCCATCCTTTCCCTGCCTCACAAGTCGCTTCACCTTCCTTCTTCTTTCGAGACCATCTTGGGAACATAAAACTCCCCTTGCCACCATGTGCGTGCCCTTGAGGTAACCTGCATCACGCTCGCCCGCTCCCCTCCCTCTCCCCCCTCGCCTCCTCCTCGACCCCCTCCCCGCCTTTTTGCTCCCACTGCCCTCCCACCGCCCTCCCACCCGTCCCCCAGACCAACCTCCCCCATCCTCCTTTAAGGCAATCCCTTTGGCCCTGTGCCGAGAACCGGCTTCGAACCCCACGCCGCGCACCTGGTGCGCCTATCGATGTGCAAAAAAAAATGAGTTCAAATGGCTCTCCTCGAGGTCACGCAGCCCATCCTTCTCCGTCTCCCCTTTCCGCTATTCTCCCCTACATCATCATTCTCCAACCGTTCCTTCATCCCTCCTTTTCGCAGGGGCTCCCGCCCTCTTCGCTAAAACATAAAAGGAATGGCGGAGGCCATCTTTGCCCGGCCATCCGTGGGCCTTGCTGTCCTTAAAAAGATTTTTCCCCGAGTTGGGTTGAAAGCGACCCTCTCTACAAATTATTTGGGTTAGCTGAAGGTTAATGACTTTATATTATGTGAAAGAGCGTTAGTTTTAAATAGGACATAAAAAGTTGAGAGCATAATATGTCGCTTCAATGTGTTATGTGCGAGAAGTCTTCATTTAGAACTGCTCCTCCATTCGAGTTGTTTTTAAAAATTTCAATCTAACATTTTCGTCACGTCTTGTGTTAATGACATGGGATATGAGGGAGGCTTAAATAGTGCCCGTTCTTCACTAGGAATTTGCATATGTTGGCTTTCTTATCTTGAAAAGAGAGAGAAAGAACTTCTTTACCACCCTTTAACTTTCTTTTCTCGTCTGCTCTTGAGATTTGCGGGCACATATAGGCCTGCGTAACTAAGCAACTTATTAATCGATGAAAATCAAACCATTCATATTAACAATCCTGTTCTGTGGTCTAAAATTACATCCCCGTATCCGTACCTGTCAATGAAATTGGGCCTCTTTCCTCTATTTTACACTAATTCTTCATTTAATCATCACAAGATATTTAAAAAAAAAATAATTTCTGAACGCAAATGCATTAATGTATTTTCTTGAATTCGTTTCTACTGAAAGGCTTAGTTTCTCAGTCTTCTTAAGTTCCATAGTTAACCAGTCCGTAAATGAGACCGAAGAACGTCGACCAATCCGGAGTCGAAGTGTAGCTCTTTGTTCTTCTCGGTTTCTTTTGGCTTGGCTTTGAGGATATACTCGCAGAATCTGGAGTAAGAAATCGAAGCACATATGTGACAAGATTTGTGCTAAGTTTGATACATTTCTCTGTGGTGAACTCAGAAAGTTCTGTTGATTTGACTCCGGATACCCATTCATGTTTCTCTTGAACCTAACCCCTTTCCCGCGACGCATGTCTCTTCCCAGCGCTGCAGTACATCTTTGTACTTAATTTCTGGGGAAGTGAGAGACTCCTCCACCCAGGTTCCCTTCCCTGTTCTTGAGAGGGTAAGGAAAGAAGGAAAGAGATAGTATTCATCACAGAGAATGCTGCCCTCATTCGACCCACCGGTGCCCTTCCCAGCCCTCTGCACTCTCGAGAGTGTTTTATTTCCTCCGTCGCTGATAAAGAGTTCCCTTGGAGGTGATAAGTGAGGCTGATATTACGCCTTCCCCACCACTACCCTCCCCCCCTCTTTCTCTCTCTCTCTTAAACATAATTTCCTCCGCCACCATCTTTCGTAGCCCTCTTTCGACTGCTCTGATATCACGCAGTCAAACGGGAACCCTTTTATCTTTCTACGAAGTCAGATAAAGTTTCTCTTTTCGCTTGTGCTTCTAAGCGGTCATGTAAAATCACTTCCGCATCTCTCCTTAGGCTTGTCCCTGACGGTTTTTTCACTGGCAACTATGTTGGATTGAAAGTTGATAATATTCTCTCGAGCCTATATTCTTTGTTATTTAAATTGTATTTCCTTAAGCTTGTCGTGGGATTTTTAAAATTTTCATTCCATGCTTCTGCCCAGATAAACTTTCTCTGATCTGATTCTACTCCAGGGTAATATGCCTTTTTGGTCGTTTCAGCTCTTGAAACTAAAGAAAGAAACGTCTAGTGTTTTGACCCAACCCTATGAAATACCAGAGGAGCGAATAATCAGGAAAATAAATATATTCGTGAATGGAATATTTTGTAAATTTTTATGCTTCTGGTTTTTTTTGTAATTTTGCTGTGTGGACTTTGAAATTTAATTTGTTTTCATTAGTACGGAAGGTCACGCTTGTGCTCCTACAATAGATTCCCGCCAGCTCAAGCTTTCTCGTGTTTGCGATGAGGAATAGTTATCATAAATCTACTAGTGGACAGGCATTCCCACAATACCCCAAATATGGAAAAGGTTAAAACTAATAGTACGTTTATGTTGTGTATTATTTATCGTACGTGTTCTGTCTCAAATGCATGGTTGAAATACGTGTTCTTAAGCTTACGCATCCGAAACACCGCCGGGCGCTAATACCTACCATATTTCGTAAGCAGGTGCAAAAGCAAATAATCGGGAAAGCATTCATGACCTGCTGCCGGGCTCATAAATATCGTATTATCATTGGATGTGCTAAATAATTAAGCCGACGAAATTAATAGCTAAATTTTGTATGACCACGGTAATTACTTCCGCCTTGCTAATCGTAATAATTCATTATCGAATGTGCTTTGATTGTATTTCAGGAGGCACGTGACGTGAAATTCGTGAGGTATGCTCTTCATAAGGGGATGAGTCCCTCGCTCACCTGCTCTTTCTCTCTCTCTCCCTGCAACCACCCCTCCCGCTTAATGTATAAAACGTGGCGTACACTTTTGTCCCTCGAGAGAGTTGCGGTACATACTTGATTGTGTGCGTGGGTTGGACGCACGTCGTGCCTTCTCTACCCCGATCTCGCCCTGAGATGAGATTTTTCATCACTTCCTCATTGTTGAGCCGTGATATCGGGGTGGGTGGAGCCCTTTGCGGCCTACTGAGAGTCGAGGTCGGTTAGAAAAGGTTCGAATCCAGGTTACTTTAAAGGGCGTGTCCGATTTATACTCGTTCCCGAGCCAGTTTTCATAATGTTAAGATAAGCGCCATGGGGAAAAAATGTTTAAACTGGGGTGTAATGAAAGTCTCTGGAGAATCTAATGCGATTATCTCGAAACAGATACCGTACTGTTTGCACCATGCGTTATTCCAGTCGTATAATTAGACTTTTACTGTTCCTATTATTTGCTCAATTGAGGTGGTTCCGTGTAAAATCTGATATCATCCAATTTCTTACTTCTCATTTATCGGTAATAAAATATTCAAATATGGCTCCTTTAGGTTGCTCAAGGTTTTTTTCTGCCTTTATCAGTTTTCCGTAACAGCGCTATCATTTGGGTTTCCGTGTATTGGATTTAATTTCATACATAATATTTGTCCAGAAAATATTTTAAAACTCCTATCGAACAAAATACAAGTATTTTATATTTCTTAGGTGCATGTTCTCAGTTTTTACTGTTTTTTAAGAATTAATTTCTCCCGACTTTGCGAGAATACTCTTCTTATCCACTTTGCCGAATTTGACGTCATTTGCAAGAACCACCAGGCTTTATTAAATAAGTCATTGGACATCTCGTGAAGGAAAAAATTAATTTTACCAAAAACTTAAAAAAAGTGTCCTAATTGGTTGATGTAGGTGAAATAAAAACCAATGATCACAGTTGAGATGCATGAAAAACTGGAAGCAGGGCACTTGATGTTCATAACATAGCAAAAAGCATAAAATTACTGAGCCATTAATTGCGATGATGTCACAAGAGGCGAGACCACGTCACTCTAGTCTTACTGCTGCTGGATCGAGAAATCTCCCCTAAGACGGGATGAAGCAACAGTCTTCCCGACGCGCAAAACCCGACTAAAGGATAAATTGAGTGCGCTCGGTTGGAGGGGCGGGCGAGTGAAATGAGTGCAAAAGCGTTTTGAAAATGAAAGGAATCATAACACACAAACAAAAGGAGAGAGGAAAAAAACGAGACGTTTAGGACACAGCGGACGAGCAAATCACCGGTAAGCTCCCCTCTCCCGTGCGCGCTCACAAAAAAAAGCACACTGGGACGGAGGGAGAGATAAAAAAAAAGAATGTGAGGAGCGCGGAAGCCCTTAACGCGACGGGCACTCAACGAATACGAAATAAAACCATTATCACGGCCAGAAAAATGACGGTCGTTACGCGGATAGGTAGCCTAGCTGTCCGGGGTGAGGATGAGGGCTGGGCGGGGAAGATGCAGGAGAAAAATGCAAACAAGGACGGAGTGAGGAAGGGTCGTGAGGGAGGAGAGGATGTATTAGCTTGCGACCAAATGAATGCGCGAAGAGCGGGAGGAAATTTATCGAGGATGGTGAAGAGCGGTGGCCGGGAGGGAGGCGAACGGGGAGGGAGGAGGGGGCGAGGGGTTCTCCCTCTCCCCTGGGACAACGACCGAGCGAGCGTCACACACGCGCTCTCCGATAAGGGGGTGGAAGAGGGGTCTGGGCTGCAGAAGCCAAGAGCATGAGAGGTGGAGAGGATTAATGGGGGCGTGGGGGGGGTGGGAGTCGGGTGGGTGAGGAGAAGGCAGTGTTCGAGTTGAGGGAGGAAGAAATCAGGGCTGCTTGCGTGCACTCGGGTCTTCCCCGTGGGGGAGATTAAGATCGCTGCCACATCCTCTACCATCTCTACCCCCCCCCCACCCCACCCCACCCCAAGACCTCCTAGAAAACACAGAACGACACCGCCAAAAATGGGCCTTTTCATCACAAACTGCTGTTGGGGATGTGGCTCGAAAAATTACTAAAATAAACCTAGAATATTTTTTGTAGGTGCCCGTAGGCTGCTCTCGAAAGGGGAATATGCTTGAGCGGTTTAACGCTTTAGGCAGGGTTCACAGTTTGACGTCGCGTTTACACGAAGGAAATGAGTGCGGCACCAAAATTTCTCCGAGGCCTCAGGCAGCGTTGCTGGATCAAATGATAGGGCGTCATATGAAGTCACTTTTCTATATAATTACGGATAATATTCGGTGTTATTTTAAATATTGTATTATTTGAATATTATACAGCAGGAATTGATACTTTGCGAATACCACTTGAGAATCGATTATGGTTTCGATGAGATCCGGAGCGGCTTTCTGAAATAAAGGATGGGGTTGCGTCGCGGAGTCTGGTTTGTGACATAATTCATAGCTGTAGTCGATTTCATTGGCTTGAGAGACGTTATTTGAAGTTGCAGTGAACTGGGAAACCAGCATTAAAGTTTACGCGCAGTATGTTGAGAGTGACGTCGGAAGTATTTTGTAAACGATGTTTTGGTTTTTATGTCATGTCGAAATAGTGATAAAAGTTCGATTCCAATAATTCGTAGGGTTACGGAAAGCCAGGGGTGAGTTTTTTTTCCCAGCCTATGTTTGTAGGTGTTATTTCTTGGAACCATAAATATTGCGTAATATTCATCAACCCGTAGGAGCGAAATCAAGGGTAAAGCGGCTTTCATATAGGACGTGAGTGGGTACTTCTCACGTGCCCTTTTCATTTTTACATAAATGTGTTATGTACAGTTTGTGGTTCCTCAATCGCAACTTATGCAAATGTGGGACAAGAATTTTTGCAAAAAAAACGAGATATCAGGACTTATTACGTTAGGTTGCATTTCATATTCTAATTTACGCACTAAACTCACGTGTGATTTTGAAAAATCTTGCTCTCATATTTAATATGCAAGGATCACGATTATAGTTTTGAGCTGCCGAAGATTTTTCATGGAGAGTGAGACTACCGGCTGTGAGTTAAATTAGAGGAACAGTATTGGTCACCATGCTAGTAAAAAAGAGTGCATTTCCTTATGATTAAGAGTACGACAAACTATTCTGATTGATTTAGTTTTGTTCGGCTCTCTCCCATACACTTTCCTTTTGCTCCTTTTCGTATTCCGAAAGATGTTTAACGGATAATAATCATAAGCAGTTATATATTACTGGTTAAACTCCGGGTAGACGACTCGGAATTGCTTAAGTTGGATAGCTTATCTCTCACGCGAGGGTCCTGGAGAGAATTAAAAAAATATTGAAACCAAAAGAAGAAAAAAACGCAGAGATGCACTTTTTCGACATCCCAGAGCTGTAGTAAGTGGACTAGCGGAATAAAGAGGCGCGGAATGGGTTTAAATTGCTGGAGGAAAGGACTCATTTCATGCATACTGTATTAAATTAACGGTCACACTTGAAGAAACTCTTGAGGTAGGAGCAACCATGGTAGAACGGAAATAATGGGAAGCCTTCTCGGTATGCTCCTGACTTTGCTCGAGTTCTTTGGCAAAAATTGTCACGGATGGAAATATTTTGTTGAGGAGCATGTTCTCTTGCCACGTGAAAAATGAGCATACCGATATTTCAATTTAAGAGTTTTGAAATTCTTTATTATGAGACAATAGATCTAATTTGAATCATGCGATTCTTCATTCTCTTAATAGTCACTGAAAGGACAGAAGAAGGGTACAATGGACTGAGGACGGGTGCTTATTTTAAAAGAAGAAAATACGAAGGGAAAAGTCTCCGCCGAATGTCATTCCAATTCGGCGCTGCTCAAAGTGATTTCACTTTTCATTCGACATTTTTCTGGCAAATTTAATCTCTAAGGTTCTAATCGTTCCTTTGGCAAAAACATTAATAAAGGGTGATATAAAAATGTTAGTCCACCACCGAAAACCATCGAAGCATCGAAGCGAACGGAATTTGTTTACAGACAAATTCTGGTCTTCTGGATGTACATTATTTTTCCAGGCAAGGTGGGAAGCGGAACCAAGGTAGCCTTTGCTGTTACGAATTCATTTGCATTCATGGTACACGATTCAGAGGTAACCACATTTTCTCCAGTGGGTGACATGATATGCACCGTAGGATAATGAGTGTAGTAACCGGCTGTAGTCATAGTGTGGCGAATCTGAGTGTGCCTATAACCACCCAATTTATTTCCAGGAAACTAGTTAACTAGTTTTATGTAACGCATTGGAGATGATAGGCGTAGATAAGCTAGCCTTGCCACCCTAACATCGTGTTAATGTCATGCGAGATCCGCACTCAATTGCCTGCTCGTTTACCGTCTGTGCTGGGTCATATTCCCCTGTAAGTGTGTCATGTACCTTGAATCGCCAACAGGTGTCCTGTTTCAATAAACTCTTCATTTATTGTATTAACCAATCAGGAAGAGTAATGCATATAAATAAAGCTCTTGCTCCTTTGTGGAAATCATTGCATGTCATTGATGGGAAGCTAACAAAAGCACAGTTAAAAGTCACATGACCTCTTAAATGCATTGGCACCAGAGTAAGGTGAGTCAAAGGAAAGAACGCCTCTCTTTCATTCTCAACGAGGAGGGGGAGGAAAAAGAAGCTTTGAAGAGAGGAGGAACATTTTTATTTATTCTCCTCCCTTCCTTTTTCTCCCGTCCTTGTATAGAGGACTGGAGAAAAAGGAGGGGAGGCAACTTGTTATTTCTTCTGCCTCGCCTGATTATGTTGCCAATTATGTTGAAATCCGGGTCGGTTGACTTTTTTTCACTGTGGTTTTCTAAAAGATTCCCTATGTTTTTATTAAAGAGTAAATTAGAGTCCATAAACCAAATGACTAAAGTACGAAATGAAAGGTAGGATGATTTTTGACTACTAAATAATGATGTGTTTGCATATTTTCTATAAAATAATGCTTCACAAAATCTGGGCCGTTGGGCAAACAAAAAAAGATTATGTAGAATAATTTTCGAACGTTGATAGTGTTGAGGTGCTTCGTCACAGTTTTCACTGTTGCGTGATAACGAAGACCTGAAGACATGGTTAGGGGAGAGCACGGATGCGAATGCGCACAAAGGCAGGTCTCCTCGTGCGACGCGATGGCGGACAAAGGGCAGCTGACGGGGGATGGGAGGGTCGAGCGGAGGAGCGGCGGGGGGGTGGTCGGGCGTGAGCCATGGAAAGGAAGCGGATGCAAAACACGGCGTGCACGCACGGATGACTGCCCACCCTCGATAGTTCACTTGCGTGATGAGCGCGCAATGAAAAAATTAAAAAAACTCACGCCCTGATGACCAAAAAGGTTAATGGATATTGACACAGGCGCAGATTAAGAACTGCCGAGAGGGAGGGGGAACATACCGCATGCTGTACAAGATCCAACGAGATAAGCTTAAACTGCGAAAGAAACAGCCCCCGGTCGTTGTAATTTTTGTCTCTCTCATGCTGCGCCCCCTCGCCGTGATCGTTATTGCTGTGCTCTGCTGAAACGCGGGTGAGAGGGCGACGAAATCACCGAGGGCACGATATGGATATGACACTAAGTAAAGACGTCCACGGTGGAGAAGTAAGCAAACTGTTAACCTTTTATAAGCTAAAGCATTGCCGCCAGAAATGTATGCGTAACGGTTTGGTGCCATTGCAAAAGTGACGACATTTCAATTTAAGTGTAGGTTGTAAAGTTTTAGGTTATTAGCTGTTTTGTTCCCCATTCATATTCTAGGGCTGACCTTGTAAATTGGTTTATCTCGGGTTGTTAAATACGTGATTTTAATCGCTTAACGTCTGCTCTTTTTAATGCATTACATTTATTATCGTTGTGGTACTCGATCGTCAAATCATTTAATATATTTCCCGCCTCATATAAGGATCTAATGATTTACCTCGGAAAAAAAACATCTCGGAACGCGGAGGTAATTAGAGAAGCTGGTTACCACGCATCACGACAGCTAATTCGGTGATTCGGAAATGTTTTTCAAAGCGATCACTCAAGTTTATTGAAGCAATCACTCATTTGATTCTCCTCAACGCGATCGTTGTATTCTAAAACGCCATCCTGTAATAATTTGCATAAACGATCATTAGCATCAGATAAACCCCCAGCTTTTTTATCCTCCATGATTTACTGCGGTTTGTTGCTGGGCATTTTGATATAACATCTGAAGGATCACTTACCAAAATCTTTGTTTTCGATGATAGCATTTTTGTTTCATGTATTTATTATTGAAATGTTATCATAATAATTATTGGTTTTTGTTGTAGATAACGTAGTCCCATGAGGTCGATTAATAAGATAACTCGTTAAAAGTAACTCAATATTTTTCGTCTCTGTATTGTGATCCTGATCAATTTCTATATCTTGAATTGCTTATTCTTTGTTGTTTACCGAAAGAAAACTTTTCTTGTCACCATTTAGACACAACACATTGGCTCTACGCTCACACGAATGTGAGATTATGAGAATGTTTGTTTAGGATTTACTGCCAGCTAAATAGGATGGCTGACGATCTGTTGAATGGCCGGCCAAATGATATACCTTGGCCGGAGACGCGGACAGCTACGGCAGCCGGAAGGTTGAAGTAGCGCTATGGCCAAGGTTGTGGTCCTTGAGCATATAGTATGTGCATCACAGTGTCAGTATGGATAAAGTTAACATTGTAGTTAACGAGTTTAGCTGAAAAAATACCGATTGAAAATTACGCAGGGAGGTTGGTAGTTGTCGGCAGACGCGCTTGCTTTATTTGATTTAATGGTAATGATTTTGATGAAGTGTTATTGCGACATCTCTCTCGAATTCTCTCTTGTGGAAGCACCCCCACTTGCCCGAGGGAACCGACGTGCTTTTGCCAATCCACCCTCTGTACGCGTGGTCTCTTTCTCTCCTCCGGCGTGCCCCATCCCACTCATCTCCACTTGAGCTGAGAACTCGGGTGATGAAAAGGCCTACCTACCCTCGTGTTGTTCATAATTACTTCTCTGGGAGTGTGAAAATGCCAGTGGGGTGAGTTGCAGGTCTAGTCTAAATGGGATGACGGTCATGTTGACACCTCCTGGATTTTATGCGTCCAATACCACTTGAAGGCGTGGAGCACACACACCTCCGTGTGAGTGGGAAGGAGGAGGGTTGGGTGGGTGGCTGGTTGGTTAATGGGCCGGCAGGCTGGGCTCACTGGACGAAAGAGACGTCGACTGGCTCTCCTCCTCCCGTGGAGTCTCATTCGCCGGCAGTAATTATAACAGCCGTAAATGAAACGAAGAAGTCGAACAATGTCGTTGATGGTGATGAGGCGGATGCATTACTAACGGGTCGCTGACCTCCAGGCACCCGGGATTGTCTTTTGTTGATCTTTTTCCTCGGGAGTGTGTCTGAGTGGAAAGAGAAAAAAGAGAGAGAGCATGATGGCGGGGAGTCACCATCGTGTGAAGTATAGGGCTTTTGTGAGACTTCTTATCTGTTTGCATTTGTGTCAGTTCTCACACTGACATTTGGTATTCGAATTTCACTTCTTCATCCTGTAATATGTATAAGTTGTTGCATTATGTTCGCTGAGGTGTCTCAAATATCGCTGCAATTTGCAAGTTTTCTCTTCAAATCGTCTCGTTCTGAATTTTCTCTTAAAGCGTTTCTCGTGGAAATTGAGCTTTTGTTTTATGGAAATGAAATCGAAAACTTGTGTCTAGAATTATAATTAGGAATAAGGACGATTAACGGTTCAAGTTCGTACAGATTTGAAAACTTTTTAATGGAGTCAGAAGTTTAAGATGAGTGCAATTTATGTTTTATCCTCATTCAGCCGTTTTTCGAATTCGTAGAACGATAAGGAAAATGTTTCTCGTGAGAATCAGCCTAATCGGAGCACCTAATGAGCTCCGTTAAGTGTCGTCAAAGCTAACGCAAACTATGGGACGAAATAGGAGGAATACCTATATTTTCCATTTCAGTCCCATTGAATACGTTCTCTGTAATCTCATCCAAGTGCGTGCCTTACCCTGTTAAACGCGGGCGGGCTGTTTACTACTTCGCCTGAGCAGGCAGCGGGGATGGGAGATCTTATCGTTTAAATCTGGACCTTTGACGACCCCGTGTCTCACACGCGTGATGATTTCGCCACAAACCCCCGACTGACATAATTCGCGACTGCTGCCGAAATTTTCTGTTTCATGCACCGAGAGACAAGGCGTCGGTGGCTTTCAGCGGTGCCGTGGATCGGGTCGGTGTCTTTATAATTAGGGCGGCGCTGGAGCCCTGTGGTAATTGCTTTATCCACGGCTCGTTAGTTTCCGAGCTTCCAAGAGGTTTCCCTCTCGTTGTACGAGTGTGTGTTTCTCTCTCGGTCCTGCCTTCTTGTGCCCCTGTGCTCAGCTGCACGCTGGCTTCGTCGGATCGCATTGAAATCCGCGCCTCCCAACTTCCGGCGGAAGCGAAATTAAATCCGTTTCTTTGCCTCGGCATGTTTTCCCGCGACGTATGAGGGTGTCCCGTGTTCGCACTCAGAGCTGCGTTTACCATCCTCCCGAGATGTTGTGCTTAGTCGGTTTTTTTAAAAATTGTAATTCCCCGCATTTCTCTCGGTTTCGTGGAAGTGTGCTGTTGCGCGGTAAGAACTGAAGAGGACGGGAGAGTCAGGTGGGCGAGCTTGTGAAAACACTCGCTCGGGGAAAACGCGTATCGTAGCGAATACTTCCTCTGAAATTTCCTCGTCTTCTAGATCGTAGGGCTTGATTCTTCGAGTTGACAGCCGGCATGAATAAACTCCGCCAACTATAACACGCTAGCCAGCAACCGAATCTGTCTTTGACCCTTTATTACATGTATATAGTCCATGCCGAGTCATAGAAATTGGTAAGCACAGAAGTATTCATCGTAAAATTTTTATAAAGATGATTTTACCCAAAAAATAAGCCTAATAGGAGCTAGTTTTTTGATTACGAGCATCATTTTCAAACAGGGTATCGATTCGTGGGACCTATCCAAGATATTCTGTTGCCTCTCCGTCTTTTAATCACAGTTACTTCAAATGAAGGCTACCACCTACACTAAACTAATATATATTAATTGATCTACCCTAATTAATATTCTATCGTACCACAGAATGTGGTTTTTACTTTTCAGTTAAGTTTTTTCCATGAGCTTCCCTATTTCTAACCCCCTGTCAAAAGTATTTCGTCATTTGCTGCGACTTCGGTCCGTTTATTTTCGTAATGCTCTTGCAGCACAACATGTGCGTCGCTTCTAATCTCCTTACCCTATCACTTTGATGTGCCTTGCCTGCATTTCTCACAGCCGTGGAAAAGTAAACCCGTCCCGTTAGGAGTTGCTTCTTCCATCATGAGTGATTTTGCTGCTCAAATAGCAAAGCAGTTCCACTTTTCCCCGTGTGTCGTTTCCTAGTCTTATCTTCCTTATTCATACTCCCATACGCCCGGCAAGCATTACCTTAATTTTATTCTTTTTTTATCTTGAGGTCGTTACTTTCGTAATATAGCCGTTATTTTATATGCTAATGGAAAGTTTTAGTCAAGTTCTTAAAACAAATGCAAATATCTGATAAAGAAATGAATTTATGTATTGTATGCGCTATTCGCTTGGTGCTTATAAAAAGTAGGTTGTGTATACCAAGTATTCAAATGCTACTCTAAGTTCCTTCTGGATGTGCATAAATGTTGGTCAAGTGCTTTTCGTTATCCCGGAGAGGGTCTTATTGAGCCAGGCATTAACATAATTATTGCGACGGCATTTGCGGAGTGCGGTGGTACTGAGGAAATTTTATGTTACCAATTATGGCACTTCCTTTCATTTTTTAGTTGCCTCAAAATTCTCTGAACAATATATATATATATATATATATATATATATATATATATTATATATATATATGTATATATATATACTACCTTGATCAAAAAGTTCCCGGAATAACCACCGTGTGGCGCTCCCATCGTTCCGATTTGAGTTCTGTTTTTTTTTGTTAAATTGGTACATCTGTTGTTGATATTCCCTTTAAATCTTAGTGTCATAACTTGACATTTGCAAAAGTTACGTAGCCAAGAGTACATCTATCTCTGTGTGTGTTGGCGATTTTTTACAATTTCAGAAATGGATTTAAATTTGCAACAACGAACTTGTATTAAATTTTGCGTAAAAAACGGATTTAGTGGCGCACGGACGTTGGAAATGTTGGAAAAGTGTTTCGGCAACGATTCTCTAAAAAAAACGGTCGTTTACCAGTGGCACGAGCGGTTCAGAAGTGGTCGTGAGTCAATCGAAGATGATGAACGCAGTGGCAGACCATCGACATCGAAAGTCGGTGAAAAAATTGATAAAGTAAAAGAAATGTTGGTCAATAACCGCAAATTAACCATCAGAGAAATAGCGGAGGACTTGAACATTGCCTATGGATCCGCCCAAGACATTGTGGTTAATGATTTGGGTTTCCGTCGTGTAGCAGCAAAGTTGGTGCCAAAAGACCTCAATTTCATGCAAAAAAGAGACCGTGTTGACGTCGCAAAAGACATGATTTGCGAGGCTGAATCCGATCCCACATTCATCAAAAGGATCATTACTGGAGACGAGACGTGGGTTTATGAGTACGACACGCAATCCAGACATCAGGCAAGTGAATGGCGTTCACCAAATGAGCCGAGACCAAAAAAACCACGTCGTTTTCAGTCAAAAAAGAAGGCAATGCTGACGGTTTTCATGGATTACAACGGTGTAGTGCATCATGAATTTTTGCCAGAAGGCCAGACAGTAAACAAAGAGTATTATTTGGGCGTTATGAGACGTTTGCGTGAAGCAATTCGCCGAAAGAGACCAGAAATGTGGGCAGAAAACTCGTGGATTTTGCACCATGATAACGCACCGTGGCACAGTGCTATCATTATTCGTAATTTTTTGACGAAAAATGCAACAAATACCATCCAACAGCCACCGAATTCACCTGATTTGGCTCCCTGTGACTTCTTTCTGTTCAATCGAGTTAAAAAACCAATACGGGGAACGCATTTTAGCAGCCGAGAGTAAGTAATGGAAAAATCGCAGGAAGCACTGATGGACATACCGAAAACCGAATATAAAAAATGTTTCGAGGATTGGATCAAGCGCTGGCATAAGTGTGTTGCAGTCGATGGGGATTACTTTGAAGGGGACAATATAGATTTAGATGAATAAACTTGTATTTTTAATTTTCTGAATAAATTCCGGGAAATTTTTGATCAAGGTAGTATATCTCTCCTCCTCCTTCTCCTCTTTTCCCTGGCTCCCCTAATCTCCACCTCCCCGGTGACTGCCCGCTCCCCCCTCCCAATTTCCCACCCCTGATAGAGGTCATCATCCCCTAGTCACGGCGCGGAGATCATGAGAGTGTGAAATGGGGAGAGAGACGCTGGAATGGGAAAAAAGAGAAGCGCTGCTCGCTCGGGGAATGTGGGCTCGGCATAGTTTAGCCTCCCCGACTATTTAGACTCCCTCCTCATTTCAATAAATTACGCTTTCCCACGGGGGTGTCCTCTCCCTCCCACCCCAAATGTCTCCGATCGTGGCTCCGCGATCCGATCCTTGTTTTGTTAGCATTCAGTACGCAAACACAGCAGGTGTCTGTGGAAATTAATCGAGTGGGCTTTGTTGGGAAGCTGCTATTGAAATCCCTCTGGAAAGCGTTGGGAAATTTCCAATGCGAATCCTGTGACTGGTTCCACCATTTTCAATTAAAACTGGAAATCGGCCAATGGTGATGTTTAAAAAGGTTCTCAAGTGCCATTTATAACGCTGGGTATTATATTGCCATCATTTATTAAAATATTTTCGCTAATTCTGCGGTTTACAACTATTTACTTCCGGTGGCATGCGTGGGCCCTTGATGTCTAGTGCATGTTTAATCAAGGTGAAACCTGAATACGAAAGTGAGCCCTAACGTTTGAATTGTCAAAGGGCGCATTCAAAATATCAGGAGCGTGTTACCATCACCAATTACTTTTTTAAAAAGAAGAAATTCGGACGCCGAGTGATGTAAATGAAAAAAATATTCAGGAGGTATTTTTAGTTGCGCGTACGATGGTCATCGATCCAAAGATTCAGCAACAAAAACAAAATACTCGTAACGTCCACACGTTTGACCACTCTGGATCAAAAATCTATTTCGTTTATGCCGAGGTTTGAAATTATTGCGATTTCTATCGTTCGAGAGCAAAAAACATCTTGAACCTGTCGTTTCTAAATGGATTTCTGTGAACATATTTACGCGATCTGTCTGTCGTAGGTTGTTGGAGCTAGTAATACATTTTTAACGTCACCGCCGAAGAGGCCTGCTTCCTTTTGATCCAGGAGATTCAATCTGTATCTAGGTTGAGAATCAATTCGTGTCGTGAGTCTTTCGCAGCAGGGTTCCTCTAATAATATAGATACGCCAGTAAAAGGACTTCACTTGAAAATGGTGTAGTACACCGAAACTAGTCGGTATTAAAGAGTGTATGGGGTGGAAAAATGCAAGTGTTTTATTCTGCTTACATCATTATATTACGATTCCACCACACCAAGCATGAATCTCTCATGTACATACGCTGGTAAGATTATCACAAAAAAATTGACGTTCAATATGAGCAGGTGCTTAGTACGATACGTCTTTTTTGTAAATGCCGGTAGTTATAACGAGATGGTCTTTTATGGTTCATTTAAATGATATCGATTTAATTAATTCTTTTCAATAGCGCTAAGTATTAGAAACCTCAGTGATCGCCGTAAAGCTGTGACTAGTCAGTCGAGAGCTCAGCCAAATAACTTGTCGAATGGCATCGTGTCCCGCTGGAACCATTAGCCTCGGGTATGGATGTTATGGACCCGTGCTCAGTTATAACCGCCAAGCTAGAAAACCTTTAGAACTTGAGTTTAATACTATCCTGGTACAGGTAATTAGTTCTTTGATGCCTAACGAACTAAATTATCGTCGCAATTTTTTAACGCGAAAACTTTTTACTAGCGTTGTGACAGGGCGTATCAACAAACTGTAATCGGGCCACTTGTCTGGAGTGGAGATTGATGATTGGATGTTAAGAACTCCATTTCACGTGAAAACAATAAATATGTTGCATTAATTGCTTTTTATTTATACGCGGTATTTACCACATTTTGCTCCTACACTTTACGTTAATATTATAACTATCTATCACTCGCTTTTCAATTGGCTACAACTATTAAATCCCTTTGTCACCCCAAGAATAAAGCATATCAATTGCTCCCGTGTCAAATCTCTTACGTTGGGAAATTTATCTCTTAGTTTTGCAACCTCTAACCTCGTCTATAACCTTCCATTCCGAAATGCCGCCCGCTTTATATTCATATACGCTCGTGTTCCTAAGGGACGAATATTTTCGCTAATTTCTACCAAATGCATTTCGTGTTAGTAGAACTTTTTTTGTGACAAAAGGCCTGATTCTTAATGTTGACCAATCATTAAACTTGGTAATATATTTGCCCTGTTCTGTTTTGCCGAAATGATACTTGTATTTTTATTCACGAGTTCGATTTGAACCTAGTGCATTCTGTTGGGGAATTAGTTCCCATTGCTTATAGATATTTTTTTGAAGTATCACTGCGAGGACAAACTGTAGAGCGTTTTGTAAGGCTGGCTCAATTTAGGAAGTTCTTGATTAAAAAAAGGGGCCAAGGGACTGGATCTCATTTGATGGAAAATGGGGTCGATCGCCACCTGCCGATTTGGACGACGGGCGTGCGCACTTACGATGTTTTTTCCAATCGCATTTCGGACTGCTCCTCGCCGCTGATAACGCCATTGTGATCTAGCGGAAAGAGGTGCACATTTAACTCATGTTATTTTTGCGAATTGACCCAAGTGTAATTCCCGAAAAATAAGAGGGGTTTCATACTCTGTTTGCTCGGCGTTTTCTTCACTGAACACTATTAAATTTTGAGGTTCGATCTAAGGTTTTTTTTATTTATAAACACTCTCGTGCCCTCTGTAAGGTCTGCCTTCAATTGGACGCCTTGTCTCATTCTATCATTCATCCTTTAGGAAACTGTTTCCATCCGCCACCATCGTAAGGACATTGAACTTCATTGTCGAGTTCTCCTCAATGCTGACTCTTTGCACGTCAGTTCATACAGTATTCTCGGAGCGGATCTTTTTACGTTTCCTTGCTTCATATCATGGATTCCTAATTTCAATTTCCCACGGTGCTCTGATTTTTCGCACAAAGGGCTCCTTCGTTCAAAGACCGCCACGACGTTGTCATATATGTTACCGTCCCTCGGGGTGTATATTGTACTAACGAGTTGAGGCGTCGTCTCGCGCGTTAACTACCGCGGTGTTTTGTCCTGTTGTGAAGCGTCGTCAAGGTAGATCCTCATGGCATTTGAATGTTTGGTGCAACCGATGGCGGTGCGTTAGAGGGGGTGCATTAATGGCCTCACAGTCGTTTCGCCCCGGTTCACGGCTTTCTCGTGATTATGGGAAGCGCCTCGAACGGTTGCACTGTAACTCTTTCGCTAGCTATGTATATTTCCTTGTATAGTCTTCCGCTTCCTTGTGAGTCATACATTTCACCTATTCCGCGGTCATTTTTTTTACCTTCTTTGTACACTCAAAGATATATATTTATTTTTCTCTGTGGTCAAAGCTTAGAAATTACTTGTGATATATTTTTTAGAATTTATTATCACCCATTTGATAACCATGTGTTATTCTTTCAAGGCAGACTATTTACGGAGGAAACGAAGGCGTATGAGCAACTTTGAAAGCATTTGACTGGTCTCTTGTGTGGATATTGTAAACTTGAGAGTTATTCCTATTTGTTGCCTTAAAGGAGAAATGTTTTCTCGATAATTTTGTACTATTTCACTTATGTGGTGAATATTGTAACAAGTTTAGTGAACAGTATTGTTTCATGTCAAAATTAGTTAACTATGGGATCTTCATCCGAATTCTTCAGAAAATATGTGTATCCCCTCTTATTTGTTTAGTCAAAATGTCATACGAAAGCTAAAAGAATCAATTCTCGAAGTCCTTAAGAAAGCGAATAACATAATACCTATGTCCTACGTGAATATTGGCGTCTTGATGATCATTTCGCTCCATTCCCCGTCACACCATATCTCTACATTTTGATCTATGTCACATTCGTTCTTCCTATCTAGCATCATCACAAAATTTTATTTCTCATTCACATTACTTTTAGAAAATATGGACAGTAATTAAAACAATAATTTCACCTAATGTTAGTGATAGATTTATTATAAACACTTTTTTTTGCTTTCATTTAATTGAAAATTCTTATAATATATTATGTCCGGGCGTTAAAAAATTTGGTTTATCGCTCAAAATTAAAATAAACTTGGCCAAGGTTTTGTCTTCTCTGAAAGTATAATATTTTCAGAATACTTTTAATTAAATGAATTCATTAAGTGAATCGACTTTCTCTCATAGCAGTAGAAATCTTCGGAAGTGAAAAAGAAAATGTTGAAAATGTGTGTTTTTCGTTTAAATCATTTCGACCCTCCTTGTTTGGAAAAATATTGTATGGGCTAAAGAAATTGTGATACTTACCTTATGGTAATATTCAAGAGTTTGTCTTTTTTAAAAATCTTGAGCTTTGTCAAGTTGTGACATAAAGTTCAAATATGTGTCCTAATGATATATAATTCTAAAATACTGAATCTATGGTATGCATTGACTCGACTCTCGCTGTGATTTAATCTCCTTTCTTCCAATTCAAATATGAATATTCTTTTAGGGACCAAACGGCACAAGACAATTTCAAGTCTTTTAAAATATCGGCGGTGGTCGTGGGGCCTCCCTGCGGATTGAAAACAAAATAAACTCTTTGGCATAAAGGCTCGGAAATCCACGGGGGTTTGTTTCTGCCGCCCTTATCACTCACTTTTTGGCATGTGCTCTTATTTTTCACCTTTCGTCATATCTTGGCTCGCCGTATTGTTCGCGAGTGAAGTACCCAAAAGAGCCAATTCCTCCCTCGGATCGCGAACTCTCGCATGCCCGAGGAAGGGGCTGCGTTGCATGTTCGATGCCAATTCCGCCCCGAAAAGGTCGTTGGTGAAAGTTGAAAACGAAAGCATTGTTTCGAGCGAGGGAGCGAGCGGGAGGCCAGTTAGCCTCCTGTTCATGCCTTGATCCCGGGAATTAATACGTCGTCAATACCTGATCGCTTTCGCGGAAACGAAAGTTTGTTTACTTCCCCAATTCTTCAAAATTAAGAAGACATGATTTGAAGATAAATGAAGTTCTTTGCTCTTTTGGCGTTATTTTATAGTTCAACGAGGAGTTGAAGAATCTTTCAATGGATTTATTATATATGTCGATATGTCATTTTATCATTTTTGCTCTTAATCAAAAAGGGTGCCTTAGAAGGGTACTTAATAAATGCTTTCACAGCAATGGAGGTTCTAAGGTAGAATGATACATTTTCGATATAGCTCAGGACAAACACGTTGGCTTCTTTGATTGTTTGCCTTTCTTCGCCGTTGTTTATTAACCTTGCTTGAAATCGGCAATCAGAGTAGAAGTTCATTTTAATTCGTAGGAAGGTGTTGACAACCAATGATTTCGAAATCATCAAAGTGTGGCAACCGTCTTTTGAAATAAACTGTTGATGACTACCCGCTTAGTTTAAAGAAAATAGCTCTGTACTTTGTACGCTTTTTAATTGGCCGTTTATGGTACTACTCATTACGCTACACTGTAGCCTAATCATGTGCAAAAGATTTGTATTCACATTTCTTAAGGTGAAGTGTGCTCCGACTATATCGGATAATGCTCCTGCCAATATCGGACGGGCATAAATAAAATACCTCTGTGCGAAGGAAAAGGTATTTCAAGGTCGATATCGTTTAGAACCGCTCTTCGAGCCAAGTGCTATTATTGTTAGCATGTACGATGATTCAAGAGGTAATGTCTGCATGTTTGCCAACTAAATGCTACCCCATCGATAAATGAACTGCCTAATTCACTTCCATATAAGAATGCCGGCATGCTTTCGAAAGGATTGCTTGACATTCATTAAAAAGGGCACTTTCGTGTTGATATCTGCATCGGACCGCTTGGCAAATTATGGCATCCCTGCCTCTAGATAACATCGCCTGTCTCTATCTATGTGGGCGTTATTTGTGTATATTGCGGGCTTATGGAATATCTTCTCTTTACTGTAAACAATTGTGAAAGATTTTTTCAATTTATTACTTTGGAGTCGTCGCGTATTTGTATTCCGTGAATTCTTGGGTTTTTATCGCTCGTATTTCTCTAAATTTAATCATTCTGTGGCGAGTGTGCTGCAGAGAAGAAAAACACAGAGATAAGATGCAAAATGCCCTGCTATCACAGAATAATCACATAGATTTGCCAGCATATTTGCGTAGTCACGCAATACTGCAAGTGCTTCGTTCTTTGGAAGGGGCAGAGAAGCACCGGCGTGACCAAACGCGCGTGTGGGCCACATTGGTGTTTTCACAGATTTTATTGCGACTGAATTTTTTGCCATCTACGAGGGTCATCCGGAAAGTAGTACCCGTTTGTGAAATAAAGACACAAAAGTAAATATTAACAAACATAAAAAATTTTATTTGAAAGAGGATACTTTAAACTACTTCTCAACATAATCTCCAAGCAAATTAAGGCATTTGTCATAACGTGTGACAAGTTTCTGTATTCCTGCTGCATAGTCCTTCGCCGCCAGCTCATTGAGATACGCGAGGGACCCATCTTGCACAAATTTTTGCATAATGCAGATGGTGTTTAACAATTTCATGAACAATTGTTCGAGAAACATTGGGAAAATGCTCACAGATGTCATCAATTGTGACGCGCCGATCGTTCCTCACGAATTCGTCAACTGAGCTCACCAGTTGGTCTGTAATGACAGACGGTCTCCCCGAACGCTCATCGTCGTGTGTGTTCCCCCTCCCCATGTTGAAGTTGCGACACCACCGCCGAACAGACGACTCGTCCATTACATTGTCTCCATACACCTCCTTTAATTGGCGATGAATATCACATGGGCGAACGTTTCTTGCATTGAGGAATTTAATCACTGCCCTCACTTCACAACTGGCGGCGTTCTCAATTTTTTTAAACATTGTAAACAATCACAGAAACAACACAGGCAATGCTAGCGTCACGCAACTTGGCTCAGAGAAGGCAGACAAGCCACTGAAGCTATCTGACCTCGTCCAGCGGCTACTCGCGTCGTCAGCACTTCATGCGGCACGAACGGGTACTACTTTCCGGATGACCCTCGTATATTCGTTTCCCAATTTCTTTGTTCCCCTCTTACATCTACACAGACAACTTAACATGATAAGTCGCCAAGAGGGTGATAGGCACAGGATGTTAGGTCACAATTCATGAGAGTAATCGTTGAATATGTTGTCGTATCTCTTGTTTCCTACTGATGTGTTATCATGTGAGAAGGAAAAATTACCCATAGATCGATTCGGCAGTCATTTTCCATTTGCTTATTACTACGATATTAACTCGCCTACCGTTGTAATGCAGCGCTAGGATGAGTTCCTCTATAAACTCGGTTGATATGTTCTTTTTTATAAGTTGAAGTAATGGCTGCAACCTTTGTGTTCGTAGTATCTCCAAACAAGCCCCTCCAATAATAATGTGACAAGCTCTGTTCATACGTAACGGGTAGCTAATCCTTTTGTTCTGTTTACGTTCGCGCTTATGTCCTTATCCTAATAATTTCTTCTTATTTCGCACGAGCACTAGAAAAAGTTGCTATTCCAACCCTGGTTTGTTTTTCACCGCTCCGGATCGCTCCGTAAAGATACTCGATCCCCCTTTCCCCATTCGCTTCCCCACTTTGTGTAACCTTTCATCCTGGAACGGGTTTCACAGATTACCTGATCGGCGCCATCAGTTTATTTCCGCGTTTAATCTAAGGTCGTTTGCATAATAATGTCTTCCACTCTTATCATCCCGCCCTCTTCATGCTTTTCCTCCAACGCGGTGACTCGTAACCTTATTTGCCCAAGCTGAGCGCGCCATCCCAGTCCATTTGAATTGTTCTACGTTTGATCAACGCCTCTTATTTGCCTTTGCTCCTCTGAAATATTTCTCCTAACACTTTGTATAAGTATCTTGCTTTTTCTCTTCTAGCTCCCTTGATGCTTCATTCACTATCGGTCTCGCCGACTCATTAAAGACTCCCAATTTTTCGTCCTCAAATATCTAAAAATTAGAATAAAATATGGAGGTCACATCCTACCTGTCTGAGAAATGATCGAGAAACACTTTTTAAGTGTCGGAAAAATATGTGAGGAATGATGGTACGGTTTTTTCTCAGCGCCCGATATCCCTTCATCCTTAACCCCTTCAGTTTTCGATAATGTTTTTTGGGAAATATAGTATACTCTGAAATAATACATATTTGTAATAATTGGGAAAATTGTTGACGTGTAGTTGAATTACGGTAGAAACGCGCTCAGCTTAATATCCGAGTTAAAAGAGGATTTAAAAAAAGTTTATTACAGGTCTTCATGAATGCGGTTGGTATATTTTAAAAATCCGTGTCGTGTTTTCTCAACTTTGCACGAGTCGCATGAAATCGTGTCGAGTGGTCATGTAGGGAAAAGATAGCAATTGAAATGAAGATAGACGTGGAGTGTAAAAACATGATAATGCAGGCCATGTAAAGAACAGAAAAACAAGAAAAGTTAGTGAAGGATGGCATATTTTAGAAAATGCAAATTGCTCAAATATGTATATTATTGGTCTCACGCCCCTTAGATTTCACTGTCCCTCTGGCGGGTAGTGTTTACTTTTTGATTGTCTGGGTCGATATGGGCTTAGCGTTGATAAAAGAGGCTTGTTATTCGACGGCGTGTTTCTCATTCCAATTGCGTCTCCATTTTGAGTGTGACTCCCATTGCCCCGACCTTGCTGAAAATCACTCTCAGCCCCCGTACTTCATTAGCGGTTCATTAGCTATTTAAAATGTCTTACTTCACTGACGCACGAAGTTCATGTCAATATTTGAACAATTAGGGACACATGAAGCAGTAATTGTCTACTTTTTACCCTTCATATCCCAGGGGTCATTTTTATCTTATTTCTGCTCTTGAGGCAAGTGTCGAAGTGGCGTTGGGGGTATCCAAACGGATTCGGCGATGGTAAGCTAGAAACAATTCGCATGAAGGATTTTATCAGGTGGTGCATTTTATTACGGTCGAGTGGATCGCGCCAAATTACCGCGATACATGAGGGGGCGCAAGACTAAGCTAGCTAATGCGACGGTCTAATTTGGATCCTTGTAGGGGGCTTTCGGTTCTCCGAGCAATCGCCTCTAATCTCATAGAAACCCAATCTCAATGCCACAGTTGCGGTGAGGCTGCTAAGTGGTCCACAGATGCCTGCGTGTTCCTCCATCCCTACCCAATTTTCTTCCCTGTCCGTGTGTGGAGTCCCGTTTGAAGGTTTGCGGTGCCCTCTACTACGCTCGTCTCCTTTTATTTTCCCAAAGTTGCTCTCTCCAGACAAAAGCCTTTGCTCGTCCTTCCGATTCGGAGGTTTCTGCGGTGCTGATCAGTGTGCGATCGACAAGTGATCGGCACTTATCCGGCGATTCATTTCAAGCTTCAACCCCGGCTCACCTGTCATCCTAATAATAATTTCAATAACATAGCCCAGACCATTATGTTAACGTTATGTATTGTCTTTTAGTTTTCCTTGTTTATTTTTATCGCATTCGAGAGAGCCGAGAGATGATCCGTGTCGTATTGACAAGTTCATAGAAATCCTCTCAGAAGTTGATTGGTTACAAGTGGTACATTAGACTAGATCATCTAATTCCTTTCCTTTTACATTCGAGGCACTCTCCATCGCAGATTTGTAACATTAACCTTCGCTGCTCTCTTGAATTCTTAAAATGTTTTTATTATTTATATTTTTATGTGATAATTGATGTTTGATCAATAGCATTAATCTACGTATATCGTACGGGTTCAACTTCATTTAATTTAATTTAGAAACCTTATTTAGTAAATAATTTAGATGTTTATTAAAGCTCCAGACATATTTGGTGGAATGGGTTTACTATGTTTTCTCGATTCTCGTCCCCGTTCTCGCTATTTATGGCAGTTCAAAAGTTTTCTTCGTTGAGTGAGTAAAATTCATTAGAATGCACCGTTTAGCGTGCGGTGTTCGTGGATCCAATCTTGAGCAGAGACTCGTTTATCCTTCCAAACGATTTTCCATTTGCAGTTGGCACTTAATATTTATTATTCAGTGATCTGAGTGTTTTGAGTGAAGTGGAAGGAGAAAGTTCATTGGATGATACAGTTTAATGTACAAATACGTTAGAAATGAAGGAGGATTAGTAAAAACGTTCGGAGGTCATTCCTTTGATGGTGGAAGACTACATAATAATAATAGGTTGTGGTATGGAGAAAAACCTAGTCGTAATTATCCCTATCAAATGAGTTCGTAATTTTCCACAGACTTCATTTTAAGGTGCAACGCGTTTCTCCGACTTGTGGCACTAAAGGTGTTTTAATCGTAATTTTTTTGGAGGAATATAAATAGAGGACTATGATTCGTCCTATTGTTTTCGATTCCTCACACGTTTTGGTAAAATAACTCTGGGTTGAATTCCATACGCATAATCAATTCATATCCCAATCAGCGAACTGGATCGCTCCTTTAAATGGAAATATAAAAATCAGCTGATGAATAGGGACTCTATATGTGTAAATATATATATATATATATATATATATATATATATATATATACACACACACATACATACATACATATATATACACACATACATACATATATATACACACACCCCTTTATTTACTTTATGTATGAGGTTTTTATTATAGATTCAACGCATGAAAATGACTCCCCATCCATCAGGCTCACGTATCAATAAAATTAATCAATGCTAATTTTAGGATCATAGGATGCCGTAGTTCTTTCAACTCATATATTTTGGGCAGTTAATCGATAGAACTGTCTCTTTATTTCTACTCACGGCAATTCTATAACGACTATAATGTGCTGGCACCCAATTAAGTTTTCATTTCTTTCATTCTCAGGCTAGTGCAGCGAGAGGACGTTTTTCCTTCGTGTTTTGTGACTCGTTTTACCTGGAACCCTATAAAAATAAATGGGATCTTCCCAATGTGTAATCAATTCCCTTAGCTATTCAGCGCAACTTTCTCTGTTAAATTCCGATACATTCGTATGAGACATCCTTTACCCCGCATTCTCTCTCTGTCTCTCGAGGAGTAACGTTCAGGTAGAGTCTTAAAACTCTTCGGTAAATTCTGTTCGCCTCAACCCTCGTCTCTCAAGTACTTTTCTTGTCTGCTTCTAGCGTAGGAGGCGCACAATCCGTCAACTTTGATACTTCGAGTGGCATAGACTTGTCCTCTTTCTTGGAAATCCATAAATATCGGAAGTACCTATGTCATCCTGTACCTCCAACTCGTCCGTATAATTCGCGGCCATCGTGAAGCTTGGTCTGACTTTTAGACGTTCCCGTTATTTTGGGCGTTGCAGGATGTTTTTCTTTTGGGAAATAATTGAGCCCAGCATCACCCTCTTTTTGTTTACTGTTTTTTAGAAGGCTGGCTTTCTTCGATTTAATACCATCCAGTTTGTATTGGAAAAATAATTTCTTAAATGAGCTTTGTTTGCTTTGATCAATTCAAGATATAAGCTGCTAGCCATATATATTCGGCTGAATCTTATATTCTGGTTCAAATTATCGATCAGCATAGGTTAAGCTTCTTTCGTGCATAATCCATACAATTCCAATCTCTATCACTAACTCCGGTTTATTGAGCATTCACAATTGCCTCTCCCAATTTCGACATATTTTTACCCGTTTAATTCCCACGTTTATCCTCTCACTCTCACCCATACCCAACCAGTGTAAGAAAGCTGATGCCATAACTTGGATTTGGCTGTACTTTGACAGAACAAGGAATTCGCGCGATTTTTTAAGTGTCGACTTTTAGCTTTAAATCCAGGTTACTCGGAGGAGTCTCGACACTCTTTGTCGAATTATTGCATATGAGCTCTCTTGTTTCTTTAATTTTTGGGATTTTCCTCCGTCCTCCCGTTGTTAATTTGACAGGACGCCTTTATTATTTTGGAAGGTCATGTGACCGGGTTATATTTGTAATATGGTTCTCCTTAACAACCTGGATGAATAATGGAAAATAATATTATCATTTTGTTTTCGACGTAGTAATTGAGCATGTTCATTCTCAAATTTTTTTTAATCGTTGAAATCCAACGGCCCACATTTCTTCCATCGTATTATTTTCGTTGTATTCGTTTGCCACAGCTTAACACGAAAGGTGTCCATTAAGGAGTTAAAGGGCTGTGTCCGAAGACATTATCGATTGGTAAGGCGGCCTTTAGATCTTATAAATAGACCGATTCTTTATAAATAGACAGCTTATTAGTACCAGCATTGAGAATATCTGTGCGAACAAAGAATTTTTACATTTATAAATTAAGGAGGCTTTCTTCGGGTCATTCCAATAATAATAAATTTATTTATTTAGTACACCTACTGCTAAATAACATTAATTTAATGAGCGTCGACGCTCTTTTAAAGATTTTCAACCAGCATCTACTGCAGCACTCTGATGAGGATGTAGACTCGCGTGTTTCCCATGCACTCTTTTATGGCCGAGTGCTCACCGACATCATTTATTTTTTTTGTAAACCATTGTATTAGACTTGTGCATCAAGTGATATTCCCCGAGTAGTTTCTTGGTTGAAGATATAGGATATTTTGGAAGACCAAGAAAATAGCATCCTCCTTATTCACCAAGAGCACCTCATTGAAGGTTCATTGCTAAGCATTGTTAGTTTCTTCTTTACAGGTAACTAGGTATTTTTTGTGTCCTTTATTAAAGCGAAGACAAGTCCATTGGTTTTCGTGGCCTAGAATGTTGTTGAAAAAAAGGTTATAGTAGTGAATCATCTCAGAGGCTTATAATCTGAAGTTGAAAATGTCCTTATAGCTTTTCTGCAGAAATACGTTTTTCCTCGCGCCTTCGGGAAAGTTTTTACGGAGGGGCGTGCAGTTGAATTGCTCCTTCTATTTCTCGTACTCACTTCTCATGAGATCGACTGACAATGAGGTTCTCACCGGAACCGTCATCACTCTTATATAACAGTGGTGTTGTAAAGAACGTAGCCTCACAGATTCCTTGATTGCTGCGCATTTCTTGTTATTCCCCTCAATATTGCAAATATTCAATAAAGTTTTGTTATACCATACATGTGCGTAATGGTGTTTGATCCAGTATCCTCACGCTTGCTGTGAAGAATTCAAAATTTGGCGTTGATTTCTGCTCTTAACGATTTACCGGGACGCAACGGAACTTAGGTGACATGAATGGCATAGGATGTGGAAAAGTGCTTATATTGAACCCGAAGACCAGCGGTTTGAAACCTTGCTAAGAAGTGTGTGTTGTTCTGTTAAGTAATGAATTTGTCTTTAAGTCCAACGCGCTATGTTGTAACGGACGTCCATGCACCTTCAGAGTCCACTCACTGCAATGACAAAGTTATATGACATTGAAATAAATATATTTATTGAATGTTAAGTGTAATTTTAGCATTCATTTGTATCTACATACCCCGCAATTCGCTGCTAGGGCGTGTGGCGGGTAGTGTTAAGTCACCGGCCCTGTATGCACAATCACAATCATTACACCTTTTCATAAATATCAGTTCGATCATTCACTTGAATAATGTTAATCACGCGAATGAGGTTTGCTTACATGCAAGAATATTCAATAACAGGATGTATTGAAATCATGCGGGAACAATTTTATAAATATGGTTCTCTTTAAAATTCATCAGGATATCGACAAAAGATGCACATTACCAATACTAATTTTCCCCTTCGCGCTTGCGAGCATATCTATTTCAATTTCTAATCGTACGAGGAAAAAATGACATTTTAAATGTATCCGTTTCGCTATCTATCTCCCTGATTTTACGCGCGTGATCTGATGTTACGCGTACTTGATTTGATGCCCAGTCGGGGCCTGTTAATGTCTCTAAGATCCTCGGATAAGTGGCCTACCTCAAATTTTCGCAGTAAATGTAACCTGCATTTCAACCTACTATCAAGGTGGTTCCCATCCTAATTCTTCCAACAGTGTCGTGAGACTACTACGTTGTTCGTTACAAATTTTCACGGACCTAGCTGCTCTACGTTGCACTCGATCTACTTATTTCCAAAACGGAAGTCAACATCGTGAGAATCCCATACACCCGCAGCGTACTCTAGGTGGGACCTTGGGCTGGGTGGGCAGAGAAAATGCCTTTTCAGGCTTACAGTACGGGTTGGTTTCCAGGAGATAACCGCATTCTTCAGAGATCTCTCTCCTCCTCGGGTGGCGCGTGGTGAACTCGAGAACGAACGCGTTTTTGCTGCTGTGGACGTTTGTCCTTTAAGGACATTCAGACGAGATTGCGTATTTCGTTTGCGACCCCACCTTTCGACCCTCTGCCCGTGAGGTTTCTACTTGATCTGAGAATGGTTGAAATAAGGCTATTGATGGGTGGACGGACCGCGATAACCTGTGCTACCGGGAAATGTTTGAGAACCAATCAGGTTTGTTTGACTTCGCCTACTCCGTAATGGAACAGCGGGTAGGTTATGTTTGATCATTCACGGACAGGAAAGAGATCGAGGGTAATTTCGGGAAAAAATCTAAAAGATAAATTTATTCTGTAAATTTCCGAGGATGCGATATTTTCACTTATGGCATATAAATAAAAACAATTGGAAATGATTTTTTGTAAATGCGATAGTATTTATTGTCACGCACAATCACAAATTTTATGGTAGAAATACCTTTATTGGTCAATTCAAAATTAAAATGAAACATGGCATTTCATTTTACGAAATAGAATTGCTGCGAAAGTTGAAGGAATGTTTTTTCTCATTAAACCTGCATGAATATCATTAGTTTGGCGTTGAGAACGTCTTGGCATTGTGCTAATAAAAATGAAAGGGGAAGCAATAAACCTTGCAATTTTATGATTCTCCATTTGTGAGTGTCCGTTACGTTTTAGCGTGTGTCACATTAAGCACTCGTGAATAATATAACCTCTCCCTGAAAACCCCAAGGTTTTAATAGATCTTTCGCTAAAATTGAAATATCTATGCTCGAGAAATGTTTCATTGCAATCATTCACCGCTCCGTTTTGTTACGGAAATGAAATTTTAATCCATTGAGTGGAAAATTTATTTTCATTGATTTGAAGCTCAATAGAAATGACATTCCTAGATAAACCCATTCACATGGTATTAACAGCTACGATAGGATTTTGACAATTGAAAGTAGAATTTTAGTTAACTATGGCAAGTGTCGGCAAAAAATTGGTCTGCATGAATGAGATTGAAAACTTAAGGTTCAATGAGGCATAATGTTAAAAGTGTTTAAATATCGCAGTATTGTTTCAGAAGTCTATAAGGGTTATGAGTTTTCAGGATCGTCGGAACTGTATCCCTTTTAGCTTATTAATGATTGTATTTAATATGTAAATAAAATAAGTTACTTAGTTAACAAATCCCCTCCTTGTGTATTTCTACCGCGCGTCATCTATCGATTATGAGCGTTCCTATTTTTTCTGATCTCCAAATGTGCGCCCGACCCTGAAGTGTCAGGGCAATTGCGATGAAAGAAAGATGTTGTCACAATTTAAGCATATCTCAGTCGGAGTAGGCGTTTTCAATTTTTCATCACTTGTCCTTTTTTTCTTCGTATCTCGCTCTCTCCTTAATGGTCTGCGCGGCGGATTAGGTCAGCGAGCCGCTTGGACGGTGATAAAAGGGAAAGCGAGAGATGGAAACGTATGAAAGTGTCTTGCGGTCAAGGGGCGAAAAAATATGACCTTCCGTATTCATAGCAATTTTTTTGTGCTCTGGGAAAGGGTCGGTTCTCTTTTCTGGTATTTGTATTCGGTTGTTTCGCTGGCTGCTCTCCGATTTAAGAATGGTCGTGTGTTAGAATCCCGCCTTGTTGCGTTCCATACTGAGTGGTTACCCAAACAATTTTTCTGCCGTTTGGCATTAAGTTGCTCCGAAACTGGTTCGGAACTAGGGTGCGTGCCTTTGGATGCCTAACGTAAAAATGCATAATGAAAATACAGATTCTTGTTTGGACGCGCTACTCAGTGGTACTGCCATTTTTGTAGTTATAAATGAGTAGTTTAACAGATGATGTTCGAATGTAAATGTGAACGATTTCGTGACAACTGATGTTATTCCAATAAACGTAAAACAAATTAATTGAATGTAATTTATCGAAAACTGACCTTGAATGAAAGAACATGTATCAAAAAAATATTTTATGGCATTAAAAACAGTATATTATTCTATTCGAAACATTCTTTAAATAAATAATTATTTATTTCACACATGTCGGAATTTTTTCCATCTGTAGTTGGTTTTTTTTTGTTATTGCAATTCTAAAGAAATTGAGGAACGGATTCGATGAGGTCAGAATAAGCTTCTGGCAATATCCATTAGCCTGTTCATTGAAAATGAAATTAATTTTTTTATCGAATGGTATCCATCATTTTGCTTGGTTTGTGTTATTTACTCGCTACATGTTATTTATTACTTGTCCTCATTAACCGTAGTTGTAAGGCAATTCATTTCCCTTGGTGACATACTAGTCGGCAACTGATTTAACCATTTCTATAAATAATCCTAGGTAGAAAAAGAGGTATGTCCGCTACTTCAAAGCCTCGAGGTATTGGTCCTCATTTGTATAATAAATTTGCTTGTTCAATCGAGTACTTCACAGCGGTGGATACCGGCAATGAGACATAATGGCTTTTTTTTAGTCATTCGTACCCTCATATTTTCGTTTCGTCCGAACATCCTTATATCGCCCTCTATTTAATTCATGATTTGTGCGTTGAATTCCCACTTGGGGTCAATTTCCGCCTATAATTACTGTTCCAAAGAAATCCGAAGTGTGCCCTTAATGGATGTGTCGAAATTACTGGGTACCCTCCCGCCATTCAACGATGTTGCAGATTTGAGAATGTTTTCTTTGCATTGAAAAATTAAAGTTTTATCGGAAAGTCAAAGTTTTCGGCTGTGGTATTGAACCTTCACTATCTTCATGACGACTAGCATCAGCAGAGTAAGCTTGAGCTCTCGGCTTGAGACTTCCTTGTGCGTGACAATCAATTCGGATGGTGTATTATCCGCGAACCATGCCGTCAGACGTGTGCCGCGGTCCTTTATCTCTGCCCTCAAACCTCGACTCGACATCAAATTTTGTGTCTTTCAGGCTAGCTTTCGCTTTCTCGGGAGAAATAAGTGGACTACATGACGAATCGAAAGTGGTGGCTTGTGTAGTGTGTGCGTTCCGGTTGCGAGTTCCTCCGTGTCACTTTTCAGGGTCTTACGGCGGTTGTGACACGGTTTGTCAACACTCGTGCGACTCCTCACTCTCACCAAATCCCGGCGCGACTTCCTGCCTGGCTTACTTTCATCGACTTGGGCTTCGTGGAGGCGATCATCGCCCTGGAAAGAATTTTCGTGGTTCGAGTGGTTTTCCTTGGATTTTTATTATCTCTTGTGTGGTGGGTTCGAGTTGCAGATTAAGGTGCGTAACACTAAGTTCTCAGAATAAAACGTATTTCGTTTTGATTTTGACTTGGATAACGGACACACGTGAAGAATAAAAGTGATAAGCTAAAGTGAACCGAATGGAAACATGCTTCAAGTGTGTGAAGTGAAAATAAAATAAATAGAGTTGAATGAAATAGAAATGATTTCCGTGGAGTTATTTTTTGAGGTTAAAGTTTCTTTCCGATCGGAGATGAAAGTTAAGGAAACGCCAACTTGTTAAAAACTGAGAATAGGTAAATCCGCTGAGAGCCGCATGAGTATCACGTTCTTTCCATGAGAATTATTATCGTTATGGTCGTTATGTTAGCTTTTACCATGTCTTTTCATATTGTTTCATACAAGCTTGCTTTTCTGTGTTATTTTTTGTAGCACCGACCATTTTACAATAAATCTCTTGATAGGAAGTTGGTTAGGGATACCCTGATGCCCCGCATTTTACCAAATTTCTGATCTTTATAACGTGTGCGCTGCGAGCAAGGGAGTTCCGAGATATAAATTGACGAGTTTACTTGTTTGGAGATTTTTCTTGCAAATAAATTTCTATCGAATGTCCCTATTCCGTGTCACTCGAACCACCTTCCATATCTGTTCACCCAATACGAGGGAAGGGTAACGAGTATTAATTCGTTAGTTGAATTTTATGTATCCAGTTTCATGCCGGTCACCGTCTCACCACCAACCAGCGAGCGTTGAGGTTTTGACTCCGATAGTGGTTATTGACGCTGTCATTTAGGCGGCATTTGATTGATGATAACCAGGGGTAGCGGACGATGTGCACCTACGTCACGCCTGTAATCCTGCATGCTTCGCTCACACTCGACCCATCTGTTCGACTTGCACGTTATCTCGACGTCAGTGCATAAACTCGAAAGCGAGGCACATGCCCTAAATGGCTGTCGCATTGTAAGAATTGATGAGAGATGAAGTAGAAAGGTGTAGGTTCATCCGCTCGGTGACCCCAGGCAACTCTTATATAAGTTCACATCTGGTTCTATATCACACCGAGTCGCGTAATCCTGGTCCTCATTCTTAAATTTGGAGTCAGTATATTCAAATCTAGCATTTCCACATGTCAACAATGACCCGGGATCACTCCACGTTTCCGTGGACGTATATGTTTCCCCTCCTTTTCGGCAAGTCTGGCCAAAATCCATCCCCTGAGTGCTGACTTCAGTTTCGCATCCGATCGTGTTTGTTGGCTGCGGCGGCGGTGTTTTTATAGCCTCTCCTGCGAGCGAAAGAAAAAAAATTATCTCCATTTTCTTTCAAAAGGGAAAAATAGCGTAAAAAGGTTGTTTCGCAGGTCGCATTGTGCACGACCCTGCGGGAATTGAGCTATTAAGGGAGTTATCGAGTGATCTGTTTGGAACACGAGGAGGCGTGGAGCAGAAGGAGTTTTTATCCCCTTATCACACTCCCGCGCGATGCCCCCTCGTGTGTTTCGACCGAGGAGAGATTCTCCATCATCAATCTCCATCGTTCGCACACGATTCCGCTTTTGCTGGCTGGCTGCAGACGGCAGAGTAGGCTTTGTAAATCCCCATTTCCGCGTATTTTTTCCCGCAACACCCCCAACCCGCTCCTCTCGCCGTGGAAGCATCGATTGCTCACATCTGCCGTTCACTTCGTCGGTGTTGCTTCCCTACCTCCCCCACACCCTCGTTTCCCTCCTTCAAATCTCCCACCCCCCCCCCCCCCCCGCTTGGGTCCCGAAGCTTCCCATGTTACAGCTAAACGGGGCGGTCACCTACCCCCTCCGGTCCATTAGCACATCCCTCTCCGCTCAAACACACAACCCGTCCCAACTCGTATCCTCTGCAATACCACCGCCATTCGGCCGTCAATTTGGGTTCCGTCCATAAGTGACGTCATTCTGGGTTTTTCTTGAGATATTCGACCCGCATCCTCGATGCCAACAACCTTTTTCTGTAGTCAGACCTCCACATCATTGCAATGCTATTGGCCACCTTTTGATAGATTCTCTGATCTACTGCTGAAGGAATGGCGTGTCGAATTCATCGAGAAATGTGTGGTAATAGCCAAAATATTCAGTCTCTTCTGTTAAAACGGACGACGGCACTACAGGAAATGCAGGGTAAATGGATATGGTCCCGTTCTAGCTTGTATGCTGCGCGCGCCGCGAGTGTGATTTGTTTTTTTATTATTTCGGAGGGCTCTGTTTCCGTCGCATTTCCATCAGCGCCTGCTGGTTTGTTTATTTATTCAAGTCCGACGGAGAGCTCGAAAATGCCCTCCCACCGGTCACGAATCAACAATTGCATTGGCTCATTACATTCACAGAATAATAATGATGTTGTGGAAGGAAAGCGAGGGAGTCCAAAATAGAGACACAATACGCGATGAAAAGTGTACATGTCATTTAATCTCCAGTGAAAATATGTATTAGGAAAATCTACCCCCGCACATCCCTCCAAATAGAGTACCATTATTAGATTTAATTACTGGATGCAATTATTTATGCTCTGATGTGTTAAGATATTGGGGGGGGGGGTTTGAGGTGTAGGAGAAGGATGTATAAAGTAAAAGTTCATGAAGATATGAAATGGTAAGTAGGCTAGGGAAAAAGTAAGTATAGCTGCTGCTTTCTAGATTGCATGAAGGTAGGCAGAAATGAAAGCAGAAAATAACTGAAGGCAACATGAGAAAGTTCTCGTGATTAGTACATAGACGTAAAACACTGGTAATGGCACCTTACAAAACCTACAGTAAATTAGGCAGAACACTGTGAATTGAAATTAACTAAGGAAATGCACAACGATGGAATTAAGATCAACGGAAATTCTACGAATAGAGGGAAGTGGATGGTAAAATAATTCAGAGGTAATGATAGAATGTTAATCATATTGAAAGAAGATAAAATGCTACGCAAGCGAGGTAAAGGAAGAAAAAGAATTAGGTTCATGGACGATATGTAGAGAGGTAAAGAATCTTGATATGAAAATGATTTAGGGCAGTGCAAACAATTTTAGTAAGTGAGAACCACGGCTGTTTAAAATTCACTCGGAAAAGTATAATTTGAATCCTCTTCCACCTGGAGAAACATTATGATCTTGGTCGGTGCGGGCACGCTTCGGTGACGTGCTCTCCCGTCTACCGTATATACTACGCCCCAAACTTTCGCACGGACTGCAATACGAGGTGAAACCTACGGGTAAGTAAGTCAGCGTTTAATTTCTTAACGTGACTGTACTTTTGAGATTAAAATACTAAATATAAAAGTATAATTTTCATATTTTATAAGTAGTAGTATTAGATGTGAGCATAGAGCTCGGTCTGACAGTCGTCTGGGTTTGGGCAATTTCAGTTGCTTCGCAGTGAAAATTAAAACCACGCATTTTAATAACTATAGGGCCATTTAACTATATACTATATATATATACATATGTGTGTGTGCGTGTTTGTATATATATATATATATATATATATATATATATATATATATATATATATATATATATATATATATATATATATATAATTGGCTATATTCGTTCAACTTCGCCCGTGGTAGGTATGGTGCTAATAAAAGAGTCATCTTCGGTTGACTTCACAGATAAAGATCCGTTAAAGTTTATCATGTGTACGGGAGAACGTGACTATGTACCATTAATGAGAGCATTAATAGCATAGAATGGAGTTGCGATTTCTTCGTTTGCTTATAGTATTTGGAAAAGTCTTTCTGTGAAGTAGTCAGGAAAAATTCAATGGAGGTAATTCCGAATACTTAAATAGTTGTGGAAACGAGAATCGAGGTATTAGCTAAAAAGATGGATAACTCCATATCGATTTGAATTTGTTGAATTCTGCTCCCAACGGTTTCGAGGCTTTGTACGTATATTAATCAGAGTGTATGATTCTATTGATTGTTAAATGCATAATAATGGAATAAATAGTGCATGATGCATTTATCAAACGTTTCCTTCCGATATCACGATGGAGAAATTTCACAAAGTTACGACGAGTCCTGTTTATTTGGTTGAATGTTAATTTTGCATAGAGTGGGCAAGTTTTGCGGAAACATCTGACGGGCTCGAAAACAAAATATGAAGTTGCGCACTTAAGCGGGGAGAAGAGGAAGTTGCTGGACGAAATGCGAAGAATGTGATAAAAGTTGATGCGGGAGATATTTGGAAGTATTAATGTATTGAAGGTCGTGGTAGGAAGGAAGTATTCTAAGTAAGCGCTGAATAAATTGGGTAGTTTGGATGACATGAAGATGATAGGATATGTGAAGTATTGAGGGTGAGAAAATTTGTTATGGTTAAGGTTATTGTGCAGAAAAGCTCATTAAGTCTTGACACGATGAGGATGCTCATCTCATTTCATTATGTACACTTTGTTTTGCCTTTCTCACTAAAAAATATATGTCATTCTCTCCAAGAGAAGTCCCATTCCCTACATAAGTTTAATTGAGAAGCCTATTGATCGAGCACATAAATCTTATCTTATCTCTCCTTCTCTCTCTTTAACTGTCGGCTTAATTAAAAGCGTACGGGTGACCATGACACTGACAAAACACATTTTGACTCGCACGGACCAGATTTGGGATATTTTCCCCTCCCTTCTCTTCGCGGGCAATATTCCCGCTAGATCGCGCCGAAGACACACTAGTGGAATCACGCCTGTTTAAAATTCATTTGGAAAATTATAATTTGATTCCCCTCCCGGGTGGAGAATTATTACGATCTTGGTCGATGAGAGCATGTTTCAATGGCGTGCTCTCCCGTCTAAATGCTACGCAGCCAACGTTCGCACGGCACTCTGCAATACGTGGTTAGGCCTACGGGCAAGCAAGTCAGCATTTAATATCCTAGCGCGATTGTACGTTTGAGATTAAAACATCACTAGTAATGGTACAATTTTCATGAACTAATTAGGAGTACCAGATGTGAGTAATAAGGTCGGTCGGACGGCTGCGTTTATCTATTTTAATTGCATTACGAGGTGAAGTAAAGCAACAGATTGTGAGAATTGTGAGGCGATGGGTCTAACCTTGCCCGTGGTAGATATAATACTCTCTATACTTAAGTTCTCTTACATCTCTTGGTCGTCGAGAGACAAGACATGATCTCATGGCGACATGCTCTAACCCTGGGCGACGCCCCTGACTGACACATACTGCAATACGCGGGTTGGCAGGTCCCTGATGATTAATGCCTTAATGTGACGCATGACGTGTAAGTGGGACAATCTTATACGGAATGGGACGGAGACTTTAAATTCTCCCTGGAGGATTCGTGAGGATGCATTGCAGTTGTCAGAGGTCGGTAACCTTTTACTAGCGTAAATTCGTGGCCGGGGAATGTCTGGTGGCTGTGATTAGAGGGTGATGTAGGGTAAAGGTTTAATTTAGGATGGAGTTTATAAACGAGGCGATTTTATTGTTTGCTACCAACATTTTGGCTGAAAATAAATTTATTTTTCTAGATTTTATTACGTGTCACTGTGATTAAATTTCCGAGTTTAGTTGTACGAGCTGGGAGACATAATTGCTTTTCAATTTCTGGAATGTCCTAGGGTAGGAAAAGGTCGAACCATTTATGTAAACCACCTTTATGTAAAATATGAAGGGCAACAGTCGATTCTAAATGTGTATTGAAAATTTGGTTATATTTTTCGACGGTCAATTGGAATGGAAATATGTTCTTTCATAGAATGGCGGCCTCCGACATAGTCTAGCGAAAATACTCATAGAGGAAGAGGTAATACCCTAAAATGCCAGTAATTAGCGTGATACCAAATAATTGGGAGTTTATATTTGGTATTTCTTCCCGGATATGTTTCAGCCTACTCTTTTGTGAGTTAAATTATGCCGTGTGCAACTCGCTGCCATAGATAATGGACATTATAACGACGGTGCGAGCATTTACCCCCATTCTACCGCGGTGATTTCGGTGAATTGTCATAAAATTTTCAAACAAGGCAAATGCTGGAGGCTTGACGGAAGCACTGCAGTTATTCATAAATGTAAACATTTTAATGCGCCATTCCAGGATATGTTGTTTGCATTCCTTCTGCATCAGGCACAAAGCTGCGAGGGGAGTGAACTCAACGCCAATGACAATCACTGACGCACTGCGGAGGGGCCAGCGAACCGTTTCACCCTTGACCGTCAAGCACAAGTCGTCGTCGGAAGGAGAATTATCCCATCCCTCCCGCAATGAAGGGGTTCATCACGGTCGGGGTTAGGGCTGCCACATCCCACTAAACCGTAGGTCAAAGCAACTCAGATATGCTTAGACTGGCGTTTAGGCACATACTGCCGTGCAAACCCCAGCTGGAGCCAGAAGCAATTTCCCTGACGCTGGCTTTGCTTTGGCGTGTTTTCGCCACTCGATCAAGGCATTATGTACAACGTACCTGTATATCATGATGAGGAACGACATTTTTAAAGCCTGCATTCTGGTGGAACATTACATTATTGAAATGATATTAGTATATTATCAAAAAAAAGAATGCTGGCATCCAGCTCGGAGAGTCGGTTTATTTTCTTTAGTTAACAGGTTTTTTAAGGGGAATTTTATTCCCTCGTAATTTTAATGTAATATAATTACACGATATTTTGTAACGTGAAATATGCATCTTTATGGCCGTTTTTTGTTTAATTCTATAATTTTAATTCACTAATTACCCAGCGCCTCGTCGTGGATGTCAACATTCACCGGTAAAAAAAATGGGATTTTGTTAATTTACGAGTATTAATTTATCGGATCCGCGCCAATTTTCCTGGTGAAGATCCGCCGGTGAATTTGAGCGCTCGCCGCAATCTGGTCAATCAGCGTGAAAGCAACGAGGGCTCATCACTGGCCCACAGAACGAATATTTCCATAAGTGTTGGACTGGGGAATTGCGGAAGGAAAGTATGAAGGGAGTTTCGGAGGGAAAGTAGAAGTTTGAGTGACATGAAAGACAAGAAAAATCCAAAAGTTTTCGGTGTTTGACCCTTGAAACGCACCTGTTTTACCGATCAACAGATTAAGTTCAATACATTATGTGAAATTTCCACGCAGGGCCCATTACCTAGCGCTCCTCTGAAGAATAAAAACTACATGCAGTCGGTTTGAACCGCAATACGATCAAAAGATAAAAATGTTCTTATTCTGTTCCTCAGTTCTCATATTTCATTCGAAATATGTGGAACAGTTTTCGGTAGTTGCGATTACAATCGCGCTGCATTTAATATCATCGAGGTCCTTAATTAATATCGTTATTAAAATACTTAAATTAAAGAAGGGTAATCATATGCTCTGCGTGCAAGGTCATCATGCATGACGAATGTTATTGTTGTCACAGTTACTAATATTTCTCCGAGAGGTAATTGATATTCATTATGGTCGATGGTTGATGATAGCGAATGCAATATTATTAAGTGTTCGCATTTCATAATGTCACCTATATCTTGCCGTATTAGCTCTCGCTGCGTGTTCTACTCGTTTCTGTTAGTTTAAAATGTCTTAAAATTAGTAGGATGAATGGAATGAGAAATATGAGTTCGTAAAAACTGCACAAGTTTGAATGAAAATTTGTAATTTTTTTTATAATTTCCTCAAAACTTTTGAATGGCGCTTTAATTTAAACATTTTTATTATAAAATAAATACCGGTGTGTACTAAAAGAAGACAAATTAGCCTCAAAGTTTGTGCAGAATGCTCCGGAACGGTACCTCATTAGGAAATATAGGGTTCTTCAAAGGAAAAAAGGGTGTTTGAGAGATCATATGGGTGATGACTCAATTTTTTTAAGCTTATATTTTCTTCGTTTTTACCGTCGATGTAACCCTAGACTCAATGGAAACTCATTGATGCTGCCGACGTATTCGCGCGTACTGCAATGGAGGGGTGGGCTCTTAATCACAATGTCTCTGTCGTTTTTCATGATCACCGCTGTTTATTGATATTAAACGTATTGTTCATTCCGTGCTCGATTATGCGACGGGATTGCTGCGAATACAATCATTTCACCAATAAGTTAAACAGTTAGTGTTAATAAACGGATCTCGTGTTTTTGTCCTGTTCGTTCAGGTATTTGTTTGCTCTGTGTCAACTGTTCTGTGCGTGGGACCATGTTGATTATTATTATTAGTGAAATCGACATTGTTACATTAAATTGGCCTCGCGTTTCCATTCCTCGTGACCTGGGTTTTTTTAGCATCTCTTTTTTCCTGTGCTAATTATTCTAGTCACAAAACAGTTGAAAATTAAGAAGATAAAAAAATACAATTGAGCGAGAGGCATAGCGAAGAAAGCACCCCTTGCTTGTTAGTATAATCAGCAGGTATGTCTCTACCACGTGCCTGTATTAAAATCATATAGCTAGATGGGTTAGGACGAAAGCGAAGCCAGTGCTTTGCATGGCTTTGTGTCGGCCTGGAGAAAACCTTTTCTCTTCCTATTTAGCCTATACTTTTATTTCTCCAAGTATTTCTCCTCAGGTTTTAAGAAGCACTCGGACGATGACAATTCAATGTGATAGTTAAACTTTCGTCATTTTTTTAGTAGGTTGTTTACTGTCCAAGTTCTCTCTAGTGATGAAGCGCGTTGACGTTCCGTCGCAGAAAATTTTGCTCACTCATGATTTTTTTACCTAAGGTGTGTGCGACCGATGTACCATTATTCTATATGTCATTTGTATGCTCATTAATACATATTTAATGTGATGATCTGTAATTTACGCTGTAGCCGCTCCTCATATGTCAACACAACCAGTACGTATTTCGGTTCATAAACCGAGCATGTTCATTCACTTTCCTTAGCCTCTGAAGACCGTTCACGCCCTCTGTTCCCTCGTGCATCTTTCGCAGTTAAAGGCGGATGGGTGTTTCCAACACTACTTGGAATGGCGGAAGTCGTTCCAAGGCGAAGCTATGCGCTCAATTGTTTCGGTTCAATCGTTTTAGGATATTCTTCCCTCCCATTATCGGAATAACATGAGAAATACGCCTCTTTTTGAAATTTTGATCCTTTCCAGTTCACCGTCTGCATTGACTCTACCCTTTCCTCAGCAGATATCTCACTTTGCCGCTCGCCTTTCCGTTCCCTTGATCTAGAATGAAGCGACGTTCTCCTTTTCTTAGAAGCTCAGCGACCTAGAAAGCGGCCGAATATCAGGATATCTTGAACATTTGGTGCAAGAACGATGGTTTTTCCTCTATTGGATTTGCGACTAACCCCTTTCAACTTTTCGTGGACGTTTAATTTTGTCTTTGCAGTCGAGTTTAATGATTTGGCTGCGATTCATGAGCAAGTGATTAAGTTGAACATTCGAAATGCCTCAATATCTGCGCTCGTTGGAATCCCCTGGTGAAAGAATAGCATCTTTCGATTTTAGGGATATTTTCTTTTTTCTATGAACATTTTGTTCCATTTTCCGTTCAAGTGTTGTTGATCTGGCTAATGGTCAACAATTGTATGATTTCGACTGCATTTATTGGCTGAATGCCCATGCGTGTAACCAAACCTGATCCTGGAATGCTGTATATATCAGAAATGATTCATGTTTATACCTTTCTGTTTTCAGGAAAAAAACTGTTGGAAAATATCTATCCCAGTTAAGTGTTATAGCCCGCGGTTGTGTTAACCCTCTGATTGTGTTGTTTTCGTGCGCACTGGTTCGTTATTCTCGTAATTGTATAGGATTCAATTTTTATAAATATCTCCTGCAAGCGCGCGGAGACATTATTTCATTTTTAAGATGTCAAGAAATGGTGGGAATGTTGTATAATACGCACGCCTTTGCTCTTTTCTTCCTCTCCTCTGCCTCCCATATCTTTTCTTTTCCTGCGGTTTGCTCATTCCCGTCGATAAATGCCCTTCCCTCGGATGCCACTTCTTTTGCTCCCCACCGCCCTGAGAGCCACCTCATTTTCAATCAATCCCTGATCTCTCTCTCGCCGTTTCAACTCCCCTCTCGCCCCTCTTTCCCCGTGCCACTCCCTCGAAACTTCAGCCATCCTTTCATTCCGTAGCGTCATGGATCCGCCCTTCCCGGCCCCTCCGCCCCTTCTCCCTATTCTCCGCCCCCCTATCCCCCCCCTAACCCCCCATCGAAGCAACCCAGCGTCTGCCTCCACCTCTACCGTGAGCGGACGGGCCCGTCTCGTTAGATGCCTTGGACCCCGTCTCTATGGTAACCGAAGTATCCGCTTCCGCAGAAACCCCCACCCCTTCTATCTCCTTTCCGCCTACCCCCAATTCTTCCCCTCGCAGTCCCCTCCCCCTCTATCTCTCTCTCTCTCTCTCTCTCTCACTGTCGTATCTGCTTGCTTCTCTCCCTCCCCGATTCCTCTTCTCTCCCTCAACTCGCATCGACGTCATTATATCTTCGTCTTTCCCTTTTCGTTATTTGCCCGGTGAACTATATCCATCTAATTAATATCTTCTCGGGCCTTCTTCCTTCCTTCCGCTTGCCTCTTCCCTTCTCCCTTTGTCCTCTCTCCGCTTTTCCTTTCTTTCCTTCTCCTCGACTACCTGCTCGCTATCTGTCATCCTTCTCTTGTCTTGATCTGTCACCTGTAACGCCCCCATGCTCGGGTGTTGTGTCGATCCATCATATTTTTGTCGCATCGCTTCCTGTGCAATCTCTTGTTTCTAACCTTTGTCCGTCTTGCCCCTTTCTTTTAATGCTTGCTACTGTTAACCGGTCGGTGTTTTTTTTATCTTTTCAAGTATTATGTCATATTTTCGGGCATATGTCCAATTTGTTGTCCTACACTACCACGTTGTGTACAACTGAGGAGGTACTGTATGGGCTGCCTCAAATGAGCCAATAAATGTTTATAGAATTAAATCTGTGCATGTTAAATCTAAGACATTTTCTTCAATTAAGGCATAGCGCATTGCCCAACAGTATCCGCGGTCAGTCAGTCTCAACCAGAATGTCGTTTTAAGAGTTGAGCGTTAAGCATTGTGAAATTCGCAGGATATATAACAAGGGTGGGAGGTCACTTTCCTTGTGTGTCCTGCGTTTCCAAGTGAGATAATTCCAAAATTACAAGTCAACGATCAAAAAAATTGCATGACTTGGGATTCAGTCTCCTCCTTTTAGACTAAAACTCGAAGCAATAGCAGACAATTTGCTTTTACTTCGTCACAACACCACCACGAGTTAATATCCAATTGAAGGAATGTTTGTCCCGCGATCTTGGTAATCTGGGATGGATTAGAAAGCTCGTTTTCTGTCGCGATTTCATTTTCGACCGTAATGAATTTGTTATTTCGTCACTTTAACCTGCCTCGCTCTTCCCAGCTCTGAAGACATTCTCTCCGCTGATTTTTCTTTTTTGCGCGTTGGAATTTGTTTAGGGAAAGGTTCCCCGTCCAATCTTCTCATCATATTATGAGAATGACTGCTTCAACGTACGTTGTAGTTCCTCGCAACGGCTTATAATATTCTCCCGAAGGGCCAATTCCCATTTCGTGGCAACCTCGTCGGCTTGTCTAACGAGGAAAGAACGGGGTGGAATGGATTTCGGAGGAAGGCGGGGAAGGGTGAGGCGAGGAGACGTCGGTTCGGGTCGGGGGGTCTTTACCGCCTCGGTTGTGGCCTGAAACGCCAGCTTACGGCTCTGTGTGAATTCACAGGAGTGTGTTCGTGCAGGAGTGAGGGGGGGGGCTAGGGTCCGTGTTGACAGGCGATGATGCCTCACAGGTGGGGGGGCGACCCTTCCACGTGTCTCGACTTTTGGTAACAAATGATCGATTCGTTTTAAAAGCGTCTTTCGTGACGCCTCTGGATCGAAAGCTTCGGGCCTCCACGCCAGACGGCGCTGCGTGCCTTAGGGTGGTTCTGCCTTGAAGTCGGATATAGCCCAAGATATTGTGAACATTTCATCCAATCATCTCTAAAGTGAGTTTAATCCGTTGGAAGTTTTAATGATGCTACTTTGCCGCTTAGTTTCCACGTAATTTGTCTTGAAAAAACTTGTTTAACATGGGACCTTCCGGACGAATTTCACGTCGTACGTAACTACTCTCCATATCAAAGTTTTGCGAAGCTTTTACTTAACATTCTTACTCTTGTCATCAATTCCCTGCTCTTTGTGAAAGATTCTTTGCCCGATGCAATTTTTTAACTCATGTCCCTACTACGTTAATCGTTTGGGTCCAAAACATTCCCGAGGTAGGTAAACTGTTCTAGTTTTTAAACAGGAGCGAGAGGCCATTGGCCAGCGCAAATATGGAGAGAAACATAATAGAGAACACTCGCACGTATTCCGAAATTTTGCTTGGCATATCGACCTTCTTCCGCGGACAAAAGGAACTTGAGAACGATGAAACGAGAGGGGCCATGGATGGATCAGCCGCCCTCCAAGGAAAAGGCACTTAATCGCTTCAATTTTAGTGGCATGCTCTCTCCTACCGTACTAAGAAGGGTACATTGTCAACAATATCGCTGAAGAGACCTTCAAATTAATGCAAGAGATTTGATCTGCCATTTAACCTTCGCTCCTGAGCTGATTCCCAGCCTAGTTCCTTTAACAACCTTGATAGGCTTCTCAATTTGTCATGAAGTTTTACAAATGTAGCTCTTCTACGCTGCACGCGATTTGATTGGCCAATCGATTCAACTTCATGAAGATCCCAGGTAGGAACAGCATATTCTAAATGATGTCAAACCTCTGAAAGATAATATTGCTCTTTAAACTTCCATTCGCTTTTTCCTAACAAAGAGTAAATTGATTAATATCTTAGAGGCTTTGCTGAAATTAGAAATATGTTGGAGGGTTAGGAGACTTAACCGCTAACTGTACGTGTCTCAGACTGCCCAGGTACGAGTGGTGGATGAGGTTTCAGGATGGGCAGTGTTAGTAAGAGGGGTAAGACGGATCCGTTAAAACAGGAAGTGATACACTAGAGCACGCTGGACAGTTTACCAGAAACAAGTGTTTTAGACAAAAATGGTCAAACTTAATAGGTACTTAAGAAGAAGAATTGTGTTAGGCATAGGAACTTCCGCAAGGGGAAGGTGTTGATGACAGGGACGTTGATTAATGGTGTTAAAAAAAGGCTCGTGAAAACTTTGATTTTGATGTTTGTTTTTGTGCAGCACGGTATCATAATGTTGAAGCTAAATGATAAGCCCAGATTGGAGGCTTTTGAAATGTGGAGAAGGATGGAAAAGGTGAAGTGAACGGAAAGGTAACAAATGAGTGCATAGTTCAAGGCGTGGTGGGGGAGAGAGAGAGGATTGTTGTGAGCAATCCAAAGGAGGCCGGAAAAATATAGAGAATTTTGAATGGTGATGGAATGCCGAAGATCAAATTAGAGGGGAGAAAGTTGAGCGCTCGAGGAAGAGGGAGTAAAAGGATAGGATTGTTGGAAGGAATGAAGGGAGGAGATGTGCAAAATGAGTTAATTGTATTGTCGGATGTCCATTGTAAAGTCACATGTCGGTTTTGTCTTGTTAGGCGAGGCTGAGTTATTTTAGGGTATTAAGTTTGTTTCTATCCAAAACCTACCTTAACTGTATTTATTTATTTGCATAGTACCCTAAAAGCACCGCTAGGGTGTATGGCAGGGGGTGATTAGACACCAGACTACTTTTGGCCCAAAATATTTTTCTTTTGTAGCGCGGTCGGACTGCGTTATTCTGATCCCTTGTGTTTCGTGGGGAAATGAAGTCTTTAAGCTATCTGTTCATAACGGTTGAATACCGATAAGAATGTCTTTTAGGATACCTCATGGGCATGAATGTTTTAATTATCAAAAGTTTCTTGCTGTAAAGTGTGAATTTCCTCCCCGACTGAAATACGTTCCGCAGTTATTGTCGCTGATTTTCCAACCTACAACCTGAAACATGGGAGAAATTATCGTTGATGGAATTACAGCTTAGGGACTGGAATTATACTTGAACGGCTTTCATTAAAAATACATTTTATGAATAAATTTTAGTGAGTAAAATTTGGAGCGTCCTCACATTGAATGGGTAAACTAAACTCTTGTATAAAGTGGAGATGGAAATCAATGTAGAGTTTAAATTCTAAGTGACTGCGGGAGATACCGCTGACAGTAACTTTTAACGGAGTCTTCCGCCAATACGCATTACATCGTAACAATATCTCAGTTTAAAAGCCGTTCACCTTGGCGCTTTAAAATTGTTCCATCGTAATGCAGGCTCAGTTAAGTCCGCCCACCAACTAAACGGAAAGTTGAGACTCCAATCGCGCCGTAGACGCGAATGTTGTGTAATCGCACATTGCATTACCCCTAAGTGTTTGGCGATTAAAATCTGGAGAACACTGAGAAGAAAGCCTGGGTGCTGAGAAAGGAAATTAGCGTATTGAAACAACCTTAGGATATTTCAATTTAATGTTACGTCACTCAGATCGAGAATCTATACAAATTCTGCGATGGGTGGAACTGTTTGCCTTATCGGCGTTCTCTGCTTTTCTGCTGGAGTGCCAAGTCTTTCTTCTGTGAGTCCTTCATGTTGAGGATTGCTGGCATCGCAGCTTTTCTCGGAAATTCTTCTTCTCTTTTTGCTTCTTCCCTAAGTGCACGCGCGTTCTGAAACGAGATCTCGACTGTGACGTGATTCCTTATGCGGCTACGATCAACGCGTTAGTTTATTTTCTCCCTTAATTCTTGTGCGTTAACGGTGCTACTCGCTTGACCGTCGTATTAGGATATATATATAACTTCTTTATATCATTACTTCTATATCTTCAGAGGAAGACGGATTGTTTCCGTCGAAATATCAAGAAAATACGTGTGAGTGTTCTCTTTTTTTGTGTTTCTATATTGTGTGTTACTGTGTATTGTACTATTCGGCTCTTCCGTGTTACGTCTACGAAAGCATATATATATATATCCTTGATAATTGGTATTGTTTTACGCAGAGTTATTCAAGTATCGTTGAACGATCACAAAAATTAGGTTTAGCCAGCAACTGACGTCCGCCTTTATTTTGAGAAAAGTAATGTAAATATTATTGCTGGTAATTAGATACTTAGTGATTTCCCACCCAGTTTTGAAAGTGTCTAATGACCAATAAGTTTTCATGCTTGTTCACAAAGTTTAGCGTGAGGTATATGTGACGGTGATTGTTTGTAAGAAAAGTCATAATTGGTAATGGTGAAAATGGATTCTTGATCATTCCCGAAAATTAAGCTTTTTCCACCGTCGTGAATTCTTTATTATAGGAGAATGTGTACTATCAGTTATATACCTGGGTATCGGGATGTTGCTGTAGCAAATGCACTGCATTCCTACCTTGAGGGTCCCGGTTCGAATCCGGAAGTTGGAAGGATATTTCAGTGGTATTCCGATCCCTACTTGGAGTTGTGCGTGTGTGGTGAGCACTTCAAGTGAGTACGCCGGCCGACTGATGGAAGCTTAAATTATGTATCCTTTTGCGCGTATCGTTATGAGCAGGCTAATACCGACGCCTGGTTTCTTTTCACCATCTACATCTACAGAGGGGGTCTGTCACCACCCGTAATTGAGAAAAAAACCACGTGCAACACCAAACAAATCCATGTCAATATGCAACTCTATTCATGCTAAAACAACTATTCAACTTACATTCATATAAATATTTATACTATCAATATAAATTACGGATTCAGATGTGATGTGGTGGAACTCTTACATAACAATAGAGACGAAGGTTAATACGATTTTCCACTAAGTAAAGATATATTCCCGACTAGTTTCGATGCACTACATAATTTTGAAAATGTAGTGCATCGAAGCTAGTCGTAAATAAACCTTTTTTCTGTGGAAAATTGTAGTAGTCTTCGTCTATGTTATTATATACTATTAGCTAACACATGCATGCACATGCAACCACGAGCATTTCTTATGTCTACGAAGCGTTTAACCTTGTCCTGACTTGTACGTCGATAGACGGAGTTTACTGTAAGCCTGAGACCTGATGTAATTAATGTATAAAAGGAGCATTAGTGTACCAATAACCCTTCCTTGAAGGACACCCGATGTGACCCTGACTTTGTTTGGAGTTCAACGCAGGCTAGCCCGTTTCGTTAAAATCTCTTACTGAAAAACGAAAAGAATCAGAGAGATGCTTCTGGAGTTGGGTTGGGAATCATTAGAAGAAAGACGATTCCATTCTATGTTGAACTTACTAAATAAATAAATAGCCGTATGTTTCACAGTTCTTCTCATTCCTAAACTTCTCATCTTTACCGAAGTACCCAACTATTCCTATTGGCGCAAATCACCTTAGCTGTCGGTTTCCTCCCTTAATAGATATCCAATCAGCAAACCGTGTTGCAACTTTTCCGTAGTGGAAATTTTCTTTCCCATGTATTTTCTAATCCAATAACTTATTCTGGGTTATGGAATCGCTAGTTCTTTTGATGCATACTACAGGAGGCTCCAGAGAGATATTTAACTACTCGACGTTTACTCGCTCAATATATATAAAAGAAGTTTTTCTTTATATATTTTCCCCCTCAGCTCTCGTTCCGTCGTGTATAGTGGGTCGTATTTCCTCGCTCGAGGAGTTCTCTCAGGAACCGAAATCCTTTTGTGGCATCATTTACTCGCTCTTCTCCTGAGGAAAGGAGATCGAGAGCAGGGCAGGGGTCTCCTCTCTTTCCCGGGGAGAGAACGTGAGCCCTTCCGCCTCCGTTCATCTTGACCTTTCGGAGGTCGTCCTTCCGCCTCCATTTCCTCCCGACCCCCCACCCTCGTCTTCCTTCGGGCTGCCTGCCCATGGCTTTTTATGCATACGTGTGTGTGTGTGTCTCCCGGCCACTCTCTTTACTTCTATGCTATCCTCAATCGCCCAATTCCAGCTTCTTCGAAACCTCGCTCCTTTCCTCAGCCCACTTTTTTGAAAGGAGAAAATGATCTGAAAATCGCTCATCAGTCATAAACCCCTTTGCCCACATCCGTGGCGCAAACGTTCATTTTGGGGAACAGCTGGGTTAACAATTTCTCCCTACTTTCCGCTTTCACGAGGAGTTGAGTCTGTTGTAAATGAAGAGTCCATATCCATCCAGCTGGCTTCTGGTACTTCTTGTAATGGGTGCTTGTGGATTATATGTTTTAAGTGCTCTTAGTTCGGCGAGGCTTCCAATGTTTCATGCTTGCGCTGCTGTTTGCGATAGGCCTTTGAAGCAATAACGATCAAGTTGAGTGTATAAAACCCATCTCCTTCCTCTCAATCACGAAATTCCAAAACTCCGAACGCCGTGCAAATGTTTTTTTTTTCAGGAGTTTCGGTTTAAATAACACAAAATTGAAAAAAATGTTAGTTGCTGGCATATCTTACCGGATATCCTTTCCATTCACGCAGAAGAGCGAAGCTATCAATATTTCAATGCAGCAATTTCAGAGCGTAAAAATCATTCGCCTTGACTGGGATTCGAACCCAGATCCCTCAATATCCGGTCGAGTGCTTTAGCCACTTAAGCTACCGAGGCGTCCTCTTAAACTCTGAAATTTTGGGGCTTTTAAAGGAACTAGATATTATGACGAAATGCCGTACATACAATGTCACAATATTTATTGACCCTCTGATTTGTAGTAGACCGCTTCATTTTTAGCTGAGATTAATGAACTTCTGCTGTAATTGTTATTACGAAAGGGTGTGGTAGCCTAGTGAGTGGAGCGTTTTGCTAACGATCGTAGGATCAAATTCGATTCGCGATGGCTTTTTAAATTCAATGTCTCACCCAGGCTGTGCGATTTTCTGTATCTGCTGAGAAAATTGCCCGTAGCACAGGGAAATGAACTGGCACTTTCTACCCTGATTTGTGATTTTCAGATGGCATTGACCCACAGTACAATGGAAGCTCCATCATCACTTCCTAGATCAGAATTATTTTTAATTTCACAGTATGTTATCATAATTTCCGTCAACACACTCATACTTTGTACCGCTCGTGGTGAAATATTGCTTTCATTATTACGTGCATGTTTTATTCTACATATGGTTCCGATTTGAATGGCGGTAGTAGGAATGTGCTTGTATGTTTCGGTGCGGACATATCTCGTCCATCAAGCGTGTAATTAAAGATTCTCCCATCTTCCAATTCATTTTTTCAATTTCTCAAGTAGTCATCATAACATTTTTTTATCAAATATTCCCGTTACTTTGCCATCTTTAATGAGATTTTTTAGGCGAACCCGTAATGCACGTTTGCGTACGTATTTTTGAAAATTGTATTGTTTTTTTTTGTTGTTGCATTTATCTCCCATTCTTCTGATTTCCCGCGGTCTGCCTCGCCATAGGATTGAAGTGAAAGAGAGAATTTTGCAAAAATGAGTTGTGAATAGAAAGGCCTCAATAAATCGATTGACGTCACCATCCCAGCTCCACCCTTATCGCCTTCTGCGGCCCCGAACTCCTCTTTGTCCCCACCGCGTTGAGGCATCAAAATAGCGATTTCCATCACTGCTAAAATATTATTGTAGCAAATTTGCGTTCCAGATCCAGCTTACGGGCTTAGTGCGGAATTTTTCAACACGTTCTTTGATTCTGAATTGACTGCGATGTCAATACCCGCCGTAAGGCGTTTGTATGGAAGTACAGACGTCAAGAGGTCCCGGAACTACCGTTCGTGTTGAATTAATCAGTCTACTCATTTTAAAAACTGTTAAAACAGCCCGTACTAATTATTTAGTGTTATTCAGGCACTTAGTAGGTCATTTTCCAAATAGTCTATTGTTTTTACATTTTTCCATTCCAAGCATTTGTGGATTTCTCGGTATATTTCCTTACTTTTAATTAAGGTAAAAACGTTGAGAGAAAAAAGTTCTTTGAATTCGAGATATTTGTATCAAGCGTATTATTCATTTATATCACAAAAAATAATTGCCCCGAAAGTTATTCTACTGGTATTCTATTACGATTGAAATATTTTCTGACACCTTACTTTTTCAGGTTTAATTTTAACCTTTTAGTAGATCGGCAATCAACGATGTTATTTCATCAGCAATTGTGTCTGCAAGGACACTAAGAGTACTTGCTGAGTATTTTACTGAATAATATCAATTATTACTCCGGATATAATCAACTTAATCATCTCCACTGCAGTATTTTTTTATTTTTTATCTCTCAAGGTAGTCATTTTTCATCGCCAGTTGATGAAATCATTACCTAAAAGTGTCAGACCATTGAAGTTGTTGTATTGACGATTTTCCTCTCTCCTAAAATGGCTCTCATTTGATCACTAAGGCGCGGTAGTCAAGTGAGTTGAGTCCTGGCATAAAGACTGCAGGGTTTTAAATCATATCTGGGTGACGACGCTTGGTACCCTCGTTTTTACCCCATAAATAAATGGGACATCTCTGGTACCACACCTTTATGGGAAACCATAGACGGCACGTGAAATGGCCCAATACCGTAATGTGTGAACTTCACATATGTCGTTGCGCTTAGTACCAGGTGAGCTCTACCCTAATCTATCCAGCAAACATTTGGACTAATTACTATGGTTTTTTCGATATTATTTTCGCATATGGATACGTATTCATGTATTCGTGCATATGTATGCATAAAAGGTTAATGCGCTATCGCCCTCCGCCACATGTCCTTGCGATAGATGTAAAGACATACTTTCAGGATCAAATAAAATTTACAAACGAGTTTGATTTTGCAAACGTTTGCAACTTCTTCATCTCACTTGGGAATTGTAAGTTTAATGTAAACGTTGAAAACTTGTTGTTGTCCGCTAGCACGCTTATGTTGAATGGCAATCATAAAACGTATAATCGCACTTTCCTGCTTGATTCGCAAGTTTCGAAATAATATTCGTTTATCCTTACGGAATACCTCCAACGGCCTCTTTCCTCTCGTTCTCCATCACCACTCACCCTTCTCTCGTTCGCTGTGGTTTTAGATTTCCACCGTCCATTCAGCATAAGGCCGGTGGAATCTTCGCTTCCTTTCCAATCCTTCTACGGTTCGCCCCTTTCCGCTCTCTCTCTCTCTCTCCACCCCTTGGCTTGTGCACTCTTGAGGCGAGACCATTATTCCTAATGCCAGGTGCTTCTGAAGCAGTAGGGAGCAACCTTTCTTTTTCGTCCTTACTCCAGAGAGGGAAGAATCGAGAGTGGAGAAGATATCTCGTTTCTCTTTTTTTCCTCCTCCTCCAGAAGGAGCTGGCATCCTGTTACAGTATGATTGAATAGCCTTTACTCCACGGGAGAATAACCTCGTGCTGCTGCTTTTCCGGAGTTGAAAGACTTAGGCCTCCCTCTCAATTTTCCTTCGCGAGAAGTTCATGTACCTACAGTTCTCGAACCTCTCCGCCCTTCCTCTGATGGACGACGCTGCGTCCGCAAAATTCCTCAAGTTTCTTCTGCGCTCTATATCCTATTCCTCAAAACTGATGTATGTGGGGTATCATCTACCATGTTCTTTTTCAATCATGTGTATAGGTTCGTTTTTCGTGGCCAGCCGAAAATTATGTTCGAGCATAATTTTTCCAAACCCGTAAGGAGTTCTGAGAGGTAATTTATCTCCGCGCGTTTCTCTGGGGAGTTGGGAGGTTTATCGAGGCCGTGCATTTAGGCACGTTTATTGTATCGTTTTAATAATATGAATTTTCTTAAGACTATAATTAGCACTCAAAGAATATAAGTTCCCGGTTTAGCGTGGGGAACTAGAATGAAGAGAGCTGATCTAATTAAGAGAGAAGGAAAATCATGTTCAATAATCTTTTTGGTTGGTATTTGTAAGGATTGGAGAGAGAACACGTAATTTCCCGTGTCCCCTCATCGCTGCTAGAAAATACTGTGGAATAATTTCTTTATTTCAACACCTTATTCCCCAGTCTTTTCGTGGCAATGCTGACCTTTAAGCCGTTACTTCGAATTTTCCGTGGGCTCTCACAAATTTATCGTAAGCTTGTTCAAAATTGGATGCCGATATTTGCATATTTTCTCTACGATTCTGAGAAGCTGTTTAATAAAAGTTCCTTGACATAATTGACGAATCTGACGAACGCCCAGGATCATTTTAAATTAAATTTTCCCGATTGCTGGTGGTAGCGGCATCCGATAAAGGAAACTCCTTTGTCCAGCCTTCGTAAATATTTTCACCTCCTTTGTTGGGGATTTTCTTAACCCTATTAGTCTATTAATAGGTTGTAATTATTTTAATAGATCAACTGGAATAGGATAAGTTGGCCGACAATAATTTTGACAAGTTATTTGTGTTTTTGGGTTGATTATTTGCTGTGGGTTATATCTGCATCCTACACGTACAGTAGGTCCCCGCAACGATTTTTGCCGGACAGTATCATCTCAAAATCTACATTTTAGAGAATTTATTTGGTATTAAATCAATTCGGCCGTCGGCAAGTGTTCCTTCGCTAATTGGGGGATTAAAGAACTTCTGAACTAGAATCACTGTCATTCGTTAGTGTTCCCAAAAATATTATGAATTCCTCGGGACATTTCCTTCCATTTCATCTCGAGAACTTTTCACATTAGATAACTAATTCACACTTTGTGATTGTAAGCTCACGAAACTAAAGTGATGCAAACTTTCACAAATCTTATTCCGTGACCTTCGTCCAACGTGCCCCTAAGAAGTGATTACGCTCCTTGATTGCCAACCATCTTATGCCAGAAAGAATATCTTATTTATTTTTTTTTTCAATCTTAACCTCATCATCCCGCTGAAGCATGTCTGGTGGCCTCATTTCTCTCGTCTCCGCCTTCATTTCTTTCCTGATATCAGCGCGCCAAGGAGCTCTCGCCTTATTATTTTTTACATCCCTTTCGCAACGGACTCCTCCCTACCTAACCCCCTTCCTCTTCCTGTCGCCGTCCCGACTGCTCCTTCGGAAGTTCCGTCCTTCTCCTCCGCGGAGTCCCTTCTTTGGCACCTCTACTGTTCGTCCCTTCCGCCCCCGCCGCTGTCGTCATGGAGGGGGAATGATTATTCCTCCGCCTAGTCCCCAAAGACCATTAGCGAGATAATCCCCGGGCTGCGCTGCATGGCGGAAATTCAAATTAGGCATCTTCCCCATTCCATATCCACCCGTTACACTCTTCAAAAAGTCCTTCGCCACAAAAGACGTTCTCTCGGAAAGGATTGCGTTCGGTTCTCGACGTCCTGGGTGAAATGTAAACTGCAAATCCAGAAACTATCCTGTCTTCAGTAATTTGCAGATCACTCATCTACAACCCATTGTCTAGTTGCAATCGGTTTTTATATAGCCATGCATCTAATCAAACTTATTTGAATGTCCCACGGGGTCGAAATAGTTGAAGTTTCTCGTAAAACAACTCGTGTTTTGCGGCAAATAAATGTCAACCCTTTCGCAAATTTATTGCATTTTATATTAATTTTCCCGAATCTATTTTTCTAATGCAAAAATCTGAGTTTGTCCTATTCGTTCTCGAACTCGAGGCATTGAAAGGGAACGTTAACACAATTGGCGACTAAATAGGAGTATCTAATCACATCCTTATTTTGTTCTTATGCCTCAAATGTGTTAGTTAATTTTCGGAGGCATTTCCAGATGGCGCGTTCTAACTCCGGTGACAAATGACCCCATTCGCATCCATTACGCAGCAGAAAATGAAACATTAATGTGATAAATTTTAGAAGACTTCTTTTTCACGTGGAAATATCTGAATAATTAATGAGGCTCATCGATTTCCCCCGTCGTTTGGCTTCGCACTACGCCTTTACGACTTAATTCTCAGTCGATATTTTATTTTCAATTGTTTACCTTCTTCGCAATCTTTTTTATATCCATCCCGGAGATTTCTCACTTCCACTTTCCCGCATGCTTCCTTCTCAAGAAAAGGCTTAAGTAAAGAAGCACCTTCGACCGTATATATTTTGCGCGCTTGGCTTTTTGAATATTCTGTAAGAGGTGGCAAATGCTGATGACGGTCGGGGGAAGAGGGATTGGCTCCGCACCGAAGAGCCTGCGCGACGACGGTTTGGATAAAAGGGGTTTCTTTAGCTCCGCCGACGATCAATGCACTTAGGCATTCATACCTTGCTCCCCTTCCCTCCTCCACGATAAAAATGATCTGTTCTGCACTTTAGATACATGCCCCCTCACCTCGTCTTTACGCCGCCGTGTGACCCTTTGAGCGAGCGTGAATCCATTTTGCCCTGGTATACATTTAACATGTGTCATTTAAATTTTTTTGAGCATTACCGAATCTACTTTGGCTACCGCATTGTGCACCTTAGCTGGTGGTGATATTAAACTACAGATTATGAGCAAAGGATTTCTCAAATAATAATTTGCTCTTTCGTCAATGCCTTTTCGCGGATCCTAACGTGAAAGTGGGAGTCCCTTCTAATCAAGAGATTAATATAAAATGATGGCGAAATGTAATTCACAGGAATACTTTTCCAAAAGAGTATTTTCGCGAATCGGTGATCACTGTAGAAACAAAAAGTACGCGTATTTAATCCAATCCCGGATTACAGTATAACGCCGCGTACGTGTATATTCTCTCGTTCCGTTTTCACCGACGAAACTAGTTGCAATTATCATTTTACTGCACATTTCACCAAATCAGATTCTGTAACTTAATATCTTCGTCTTTCCGTATATCGCATATGAATCCGTCGAGTGAAAAATAGACAATGTTTTAGGTTTTAAGACTTTGGCCCACGCCGAAAGAGTTCTTCAATTGATGAATAAACAATTATTCAATGAAATGGGAGATAGATTTCAGAATTTAGTTCCATTATGAATCAAAGCCGGTTCGTCACGGAATTACTTCGACGCAGCTTTTAAAGGGAAAGGAGCTATATATTTCTCCTGAATAAACGATCGACTACTTTTGAGCGTATCCTAATAAGTCCTCCGGGTTGGTTTCTTCAGGAACGATGGATGCGACTTTCTTCTGCAGCATCGTGGTAGGTATCGGAATTCCGCTGGCATGAGGCGTCCTTCTCTCAACTGGAGTCAAACCGAAACGTCGCCGTCGGAAGGTAGCCTCTCCTCAACTGCGTTCAGCCCCTAGGCATGTGTGTAGGCGGAGCAAGGGGGGTGGGGTGGCCGCTCGCTTGTTTGTCCCGTGTTTCTCTTCGCCCCCTGCTCCTTACCTCCGTTCGTTTCAGGCGCTCTCTGTGTTGAAATCCTCCCAAAGGTTTGAAAGAGTAAAGGGTGCGAGTGTATGAAAGGCTCTCCTTTCATTTCCTCCTACCTTCCCCCCCCCCCCGCATTCTCTCCATCCTTTTTTCTTCATTTTTCACCCCCCCCCCCCTGCCCTCCAATCTAGACAACCCTGAATCAGCCTTTCCTTCCCTTTGACATTCATCGACACCGACGATGGCAGTATCCTTTTTTATGTATGCGCCACGCACGTGCCTGCTGCCCGCGTTATTTCATCCTCTGTGCAGGCGGCGTCCGTCGACCCTGCGTCCGCCATGCTGTCCTCCACGGTGCTCCATTCCGTCAGCCGACGCCGTCCACACTGTTTGCTCTTGCGAACGCGACCTGTCCGCCCTCGAGCCTTTTGCAGTATCCCTGTAAGGCTTTACATACGTGCGCGTCGGGCATTCTGCGCGTAGGGTGCCCTCGGGCAGGCAGTCGGATGACGGGAAAAGTTAAACGACACTCGAGACCGGAGTCAACGAACGTGGCGTGACGAGCGAAACTCTGAGCATGGCAACATGGCGACTGCATGCCGAAGTACGAGTATTTAGTATTTCAACGAGGCAAAGGGACGTCTATTGAGGGAAAACTTTTATCCGCTGACATAAAATTCTCGCGCAGAAATGTCAGTTCTCCAAATTTGAAGTTTGTTCTTTTCTTTTACAAGGTTCGTACGAGACATCATGACTTCCGACACTTGAGCGTGGAAGTTTCATTCTTGAAGTAATCAACGATTCTGATGAAGTTGTAAACTTGAAGACGCATTTGTAGGCCCCTGATGTTTTGAATCACCTTCTGTTTTCTTCTAAATGAAAGTGCTTGCATCCGTTCCCTCGACGGATCACACGGGTTATTTAATTTTTCCCTTAAGGTTGGTTCCTCGCAGCGGAGAACGTCGATCTACCGACCTCGCGCTCAGTTCAGCAAGGATGGAAGGCTTGCGTAGAAATTCTTTGGCGGAGCGGAGGAAACGAGACTTTAAAGATCTTCCGAAAGGGTAACGGCAGTCGAACGGTCAATCACACAATCTAACTCATAATTGAAATAGCGATTTGAAGAGTAAAAACCTTTAGAAATACAATAAGAAATTGGAAGAATCGCTTTATCAGTCCAATTAATCACTATCAAAATCAAGGCAGAAGGCGTATCGTTCCCGAAAATATAACATTTCGACGTAACCTTTGTATTCCTGGTTGTTGAGTTATAGATGACCAGATAGAAATAGATAAATCAGCATGCAAATAGATAAAAACCCAGAGACAACTAACTCCGCGCAGATAAAAGCAATTTGTGATAAATCAGGGTATAGCTTTGATAAAATTCACTGGGGGGGATCATTGTATTAAAACGTCATCAGGTGAAACATTAAGGTTGATGAGTAGCAGCAAAGGTAGGTTTAGAGCGAAAAATATTCTGCGAGAGTAGTTTCATTTGGGCCTTATGGTAAACTGGCGTGTGAACTGGAGATCAGATGACTTGTGATATTCATCTATAGCTACAACATACCCCACAGACCGCCGCAAGGGCCTGCGGTGGGAGGTGTTAAGGTACCACTCACACATGCGCAAATACGAGTTGATTCGTAGATGCATTCTTATGTTCATATTCGCAGACACTGGAATACGTGCCTATGCAAATCAAGCGTATACGTGAATAATATTATAGCGGTAAATTCCTCTACTTGCGTTTTGGAAATATACTTGTGAGGGTATATAAGGTTTTGCCGAGGAGTTTCAGATACTGTTTAGTCCATATTGTTGTATATTTCATATTTAGATACGACGTAGGAATTGTTTTGCCATTTGTTAAGAGCACTTTATTCCCTTTTAATTGTCATATGGAAAGCAAAGATGAGTGTTTTTTAGACAATTATTTGAGGTTCTAAGGTATCATTGTGAAATTATAATCTCCCTTTCGATATTTTGTTGGGCGAAGTTGGATATTCTACTTGAGTTTCTTGTAACCATTGCACTTAAAAGCGTAAATCATGAATAGGGTATTTTTTCATATTTACCCATTCCTATTTATAATGCGTGGTTGTTTTCACTGTTATGTGGAGATACGATTTTGAGCGCTATTGTATCTAAAGATGGCTGATCAGGGAGCATGAGATCAATTTGCGGAGCATGCTAGCTCAGTCTTAAAAACCTCACTGTCGTCAAACTTGCATTAATCAACGCGAAGAAAAGTATCCTCGATCCTATTATCTTCACTCCTTGTTCTTGCGTTCCATCGTTTTTCATTTGCCCATAATTAAGTCTTTGCTGCCTTTCGGTTTCCTTTAAAGGCTTATGTTCGAGATTACATCTTTTGTCCCCGAAATTAATCTTGAGAGCATGAGGTAGCGCCTCCTTTTACCAATTCTTAAATTGCGCTGATTAAAGTGACTCTTGTTTTTTTTCCTTTAAAGTGGCCAAATCTTCATTTAATCGGCGATATCCTCTTTATCGCAGCCTCCACTTGAAAAAGTATGCATTTCTTTAGTTTTTTGTGTACAGTTTTGCTTTTTGTCATGTTAAATGGTTGGGAGATTTGAATTTTTTGCCCCTTTCTCATATAGATTGTATTGAAGTTTTGTGACGAATTAGAGGTTCGAGGTATAAGAGATTTTATTGAGGTTTTCTTCCTTTCAATGGTATATTTTCCACGGTGCTCAGCGACTATTATCGCGAGAACTTCCTTTTGTTTTCCCTTCATTATTTCTTTATTTATTTTGTATTCCTAAAACCTACCTGCATTCATGCCATCCAGGCGGCCTGTTCCCCTCCATTTCTTCTTCCATCCTGCTGACGTATCCTTATCTAAAAGTTCTTTAAAATAGCAAGCACCCTTGTGCGTCGGCCTACCGATGCCAACGCCTGTGCCAATCGCGGTACGCTTCTTGAAAGGTGTCTACGGGAACCTCTTTCAGGCACCTCGTCACATCTTATTCGACTTTATCCTGCGTTCCAAAATGGTTGCCTTTCAAACTCCTTTTTATTCTTGAGAACAAAAAAAAGTCCGTTGGTGTCACTTCAGGGTGGCTGGGGGGTACGTTGCCACCTTGTGCTTGGTCAGGTACCCGGTGACGAGGAAGGCGGGATGTGGGAAGGCGCGTTGTCGTGGAGCAGCCGAAGATCTCCTTCCTGACGTCTTGCACTTATTTCCGCAGTCTTTCGAGCATTCCTCATAAAACATATTGTTCACCTTCTTTCCCCGAGGCGCAATCCCTTTATGGATAACTCCAAAAAAATAAAATCACTCATTCTACTTGTGTTTGGGAAAGAACCTTAATAAGCTTTGTGCGCTTTAATTTGAAATACTTTATTTGGTTATTTACCTGATTCGAGGTACAACAAAAGTGTTAATATCTCTTATACTGTATTCACCGTTTTCATTTTTATCTGTTATAGAGATTTGGAAAATACGTTATTCTGGATTTTTTTCATCATGAGGTACTGCAAATAAATGGCGAGTATAAAAATTGAGTGCTATTCAAAAAGAGTAATCGACTTGAAGCAATTAAATATTCAAGTAGAAATTGCTGGCAATGTTCTTGCGCCCCAAAGTAAATCGGATCTCTGAATATAGATTGATATTTCTTGATATGCTGATCAATATTTCATATATTCTTGACTGCCCAATGTATACCACTAATTAAATTTCTTCTTGGGATCTTCCGTAGTACGCCTGATATGATAATGCTCTAGTTATTATTTGAATGTTTATTTGGTCAATAAATTTGAGGACTTAAATGATTTGAAAGGTGAAAGAGCGAAGAAAATGCGTGTTTTAAAGAAATTTTTTGTCCTCTTTTATATCTTCGAGTGACATCATGAATCTCGTGATATGGAAGGTGCATATGGTTCCCAGGTCGAAAGTTTTTTAAGTAGGTGTGCCGGTGAGTGGAGTAATCCTTTGTTGCGTGGTCTTGAATTCCCATAGGATACGGGTTGCGAGGGCGTGGAGCTCCTTATATTGTTATTTGCTCTCCTTTCGCCACCTCAAGGGGCCCTCAATCCCTTGCTCCTCGTCCCCCCTCCTGCCTCCTCCTCCCACCATTTCCCCAACCCCTTCATATTACTCCGCTCGTTTTGACTGTATTTCTGGCTTCGCATTTCAATCTTCCCTCACTTTCGCAGCCGGATGGGTTTTCGCTCCCCATCTCTCCATTTCCCTTTTCATTAAATCCCTCCCTTCATCCCCCCCCACCACCACCTCCATCACCACCTCTCCACCTCCCGGCCCACCAACCCCCGTCCCTCCCTGCCTCCACCCCAAGGCACGGCCCCTCTGGGATAATCTCCGAGAGGTTTGGCCCTCTCTCTCTCTCTCTTCTATTCCTTAGCTCTCCTCTCGGGGCTTGGATATCCTACGCCTTCTCTTCTTTCCCCGCCCTTAAGGAAATGTTCTTTCTCTCTATCCATGCCTCACTCGCCTCTTCTCCTTTTGCACGCGGCTGAAGGATTATCCGCCTGCCTAGCTCCACAGTTTCCTCCCCCGGCTCTCTCCCCTCCCCTCGTCACTTTTTTATTTGTATGTAAATCGGAGAAGATGCGGAGGTAGCGAGTGGCTCTCATGTCATCGTCGTCAAGGGCGAATATATCTTGACGTTAAAACGATTCGCGCAGGGTTCAATGAACGAGTTGGATTGTGCCTTCCTCCGTTCTATAATATTTTGGTTGGTCCAAACGTGCGGAAAAGAAGAAACAGATAAATCGTAATGCGTTCCTGAATGGAGTATAATTGAAGACGAGGAATATGAGACAATGCTGGAAATGAAGTCCACTGGATCAGTTAAAAGAGTTGCGAATCTATTGAAGATTTCGTTTCCGTTTTTCGTGTGCTGTGTGTTCGCCGAATGGATTCATTTGTTGGAGATACTTGCGTATGTAAAACGGCATTGCTCTTTCACGGAATATTTGCATACCTTTGATTCTCCAGGGAAATTGGATGTTTATCCAATTAAGTTGGCAAACTGTTCTGCTGAAGCTACTTGGCAAAGGTTGATGAAATAGGATCTCTTTCCGTTTTGCTTGTGCCAGACACTGCTATTATAGAAAAAACATACCGCGGATTCGGAGTAGATTCTCGGATATACCGACACATTTTGCTCGATTTTTTTTGGAAAGTGTGTGTCAATGTTAGGACTTAGCTGGATGGCGAGTGGTATTTTTCCCCGGGGCGGAAATCCAGTTTCCATCCCAACGAAAGTCATTTGGAGGATTGTTGCGTGTTGGTAGTTAAGTGTTTTAAGGTGAAGAGAGAAGTTGTTACCAAGACGAATTTATTATTCATGTAACTATTCTACCGGAATTTATTTCCTTTGGAAGCAAAATTTTTGCATAATTGAGGTATGTTGTTTATTTTTGAGCAATATGAAGAGAGGATATTAGAGGGTTTTTCAAGTTTTAAACGATTTGCTGTAATTCTGTAGCTCTGTAGCACCTGAGAGCTGAGGTGAAGTGAGAAGTATATACGGTAGTGGGTCCGAATGCGCGGGTGAGAAACCATTGATGTGATCAAGGGTGCCGTTAGTAATGCCCTTTTTTCTGATTGACTTGTGTTCGTATATTTTTCCAATAATCCCAAGGATAGGATTAACATATAACGCGTATTTATGAGAGAGGTGTTAATTGAGGTTCTCGACTATGTTTCTGATTGAAACCATGAAATTATGGTTGGACCAAGTTCCGAACTTGAGGCGACTCGGTGTGAGGAAGAGATCTATCTATCATATTTCAAAATTCGATTTTGATTTGGGAATCATTTCCGTCATAATAAGGAATTTCGTCGGAACGTATGGCGACATCAGGTTCCAATCCAGATACAGATTTGTAAATGTAATCATGCTATCGTATAGTGAATATCTCATTTCCCGTCACACCGAGAGTCATACATTTCTCGTCCGCCCGTGTTCTATACAGTATATCGCTTGCCACAAGGGGCGGGAGGGTGAGGCTCAGGCTCCTCAAGCCTCGCGGAATTAAGTCGGATCGGGGCTTGGGCCCCCCACTCCCCCCGAGTGTGTGGGGAAGGCTTTCGGTCAGAAGGGCCGAGTCTGGTGATCTCAAAGATTTGGAGACTCGTGCTCGGTGTTTTTTTCTCCTCGATGCTTCCCTCGTGGAAGCCCTTCATCCCTCTTGGTGCGCTAATAGTTACCGTATGTTATCTTTATTTTTTTACTGTCCTTATTTTTGTTGAAATTCCGGCAGATACTTTCGTGTATTTACTTTCTCCCGATAGGGTATTGATTTCCACGTATAAACCGCATATTGTCATCAACTCCAACTATAGTGATCATCCGAGAATGTACTATATGTACATGCTTTCGGCGCTTATACGTGCGCCATTGGCTGTATTAGTTAATGGATTATTTTATTAAATATTTCTTATTAAAATTCATCCATTGCTGTTAAGCGAAGGTGGATATTTCAATTATTTGTTGATATAGTATCACCTATTTTGATATTATCTTTCCTCAAATCTCTCGTGGTTATGATCCCATAATTAATTTTTTGTCTTGATCCCTATAATTTTTGCCATTTAGTCCCGGCCGCATTCTGAGGTCGTACCTGTATATCTCCAATGCGGGACAATATATTTGCAATTACACGATAAATTATCTGAAAATGTTATCGAATTTTTTTTTAATAGACCCTCCCTGGCATTTTTTTCTCTCGCCTCAGTAATCCGCGAAAAATATTGGCCATTATATCCTGGCTCTGCTCAGGAAGCTCTCCCGACATTGTGGTAGCAAAATATTTCCTCGAATTCGCTCTACTCCAATTATAAGCTTGTCTTTTTCCAGATACACCAGTCTACGCGTCATGATCTGAGCGAACGCTTCCGGCGATGTGTTTTGCCGTATAGTACGAGTCCTTTTAAAATAACGTGCGGGGGTAAATCATTTCAAGACGTTTACTACTCAAGGACTGAAGCGGTTGCTGCCTGGGGATCCCCAGGTTGAATTTGCGGTCCAGACAGTTGTTTGAGTGCCCAGGGGATTACGAGTTCGGCCGTAGCCTAGTGTGCGTTTCTCGTCAATTATTTAAGTTTTAACTCTTCCTCAGTCAGTCACTTTCTTAATTCTAAATGTCACCTGTTCCATTATTTTTATTTGCGTGGTGATCTCACCTACTGCGTCTGATTGAGAACTTTGCGAATTCTTAAGTTCCCGTTGTCTTAGTCGCTACCCGTATTAGGTATATTACGGGATACCTAATGCGGGGTTCTGGTAAGAGCTCAAGGAAGCTGCCGAAGCTTGAAATAATAATTTAGATTTCATCAATATGAAGAATCTATTTAAGTCAGCTGGTGATATTTGTCACTCATATACTAAAAAAAGCGAAAGACGAAGAATCAGTTGTGGAGAACGAATTTTCAACTCCACATTAGACTCTCTGCCCTCTAGGGACCGCTGATTTCACATAATTTCGTACAAGCTCGCCCCAGCGTGGAGATATATGGGTTTTCAGTACAATAATGCGGTGTTTTGGTAATTTTTTCCGGTGTTGGAAAATATTGGCCCCAGCAGTCTTAGGAAGGAAAGTCAAATAACGGTTTAGCGTATTTAAAATGTTTCTTTTCATTGGGAGGACTCGCTTGGAGTAAGAATTCTTGCATAGCTCCGCAAATCAGGTCAAAATTTAATAAACAGAGTCGCATTCTGCGTCTCTGAGCGAAGTATAAATCGCTTGTGCGAACGTTAAATTATTTGACTGGTCCGAAGTCTCAGATGTTATCCTACGTATTTGGCGACTGATAAGGACTCAGTCGGCAACGTCGGCCGGCGGTCAGTGTGGAAGAACCATGTGTCGTCTGGCGAGCGGAAGGGCGTTGTAGGTTTTGCGCACATTGCATTGATACTCTCTCAAGGTTAGCCGCACTCGCGGAAGTAGTGACTTTCTGCGAGTGCCGACCTTGAGTTGAGTATCAATCGCTGTGCGCAAGCGTGGGGCCTGAGACGACTTTGACCAGTTTTTTTTCCAATTATTTTGAATAATATTAGCACTCTTTTGCACTCAGGAGGAGCAAGAATTTATTTTTTTCTCGTTTTCGTTGAATGGTGCTCTTGGAGAGAAAGAACGGAAATTAGCGCAATTTCGAAATCCCATGAACATGTCGAGGGTTATTTCAGTCACGTGCGGTCGAGTCGAACCAAATATTGTGCTGCCAATTAGTCTCTAATGTTAAATGAGTAAAATGTGGCGAGTTTAATATTTTTTATTGCTATTTGATTGATATGTTATTGTTCCCAGTGTTATTAGTTTGTATGCAAATTCTTTTTTTAGCATTTAAATTATCGGTTTCCTTATTTTAATTAGATTCATGTGAAATAGTTTCCGTTGCATGATATGATTAAATGGTTTCATTGATTGAATTGTTTAATTTAACTGATTTGAACTGTGTCTTTTCTTTCAGGTAAGTACTAATCGCGGAATGATGGACAGCTTTTCATGTGCGGCTCGAAGGGAGGGGCGGATCCGCCAATTTTCCGTGAGTGCATGCTTCGTTCGTTGCTTCCTCCATGAGGCCATTGTGATTTCATGTTGTGTTGCGAATTGCAAATTTTATTGCCAGCTTAATGGCGGGATTTAATTTCGTGGGACATATTGTTGCTTCACGAGCTAAAAGAAAGGTCCAATACATAAAAGAAAATAATGTAGATGGTCATGTACCACGGGAAAGGCCAAGGAACCAATATTTTTAGAACACAGAAATGGGCAGAAGACATCAGAGCTTTTAGGTTATAAGGTAACCAATGCAGGATGCGAAGGGATGTAGAGTTACCGTCAACCGTATTTCTTCTTGATAGATTTATATAATGTATTGCATTGTCGCTAAGCTTCCCTATATTTTACTTTTCTCACCTTACGAGGTTCTCTGGGCCAACTTTTCGTTTTATTTAAGATGAAATTGTCAGGAAAGGAAACGCATCATAGTCCATTCGGTACGTCATTGCTGTCACCCGGGGTTAGCCTTTTTTTTGTTACAAGGACATACCTGTATGTATTCTAGAACCTCCCACCTGCAATGCGGTGAACATATGTTTACTGCGAACGTTTATTTATCAAGCATTTATCTCCCATCGACCAATTTTTTGGCACTAGAGGCCTTCACCGGCCGAATTTTCCTAAACTCTCTCTACTTATGAGATGAGAATTATTACTTGAACAAAGCAGTCTAAATTTGCGATTCACCGAAAAGTGGGGTTTTATATATGTAACTTTAGGACGGGACAATACTACACAAAAATATAAATGGAAAACACGTGAAGGACACTTACATACAAGAAAGTTTAACCTTTCGGCCTTCTTCGGCTAGGTCTGCTTTGTATTTTTTTCTTTTGTGCCGTCCAAGTGTTATATTGCTCTGGTAAGTGCTTGTACATCATATATAATTATATATATAATTATATATATAATTATATATATATATATATATATATATATATATATAAGGTAATCTACCGGTTAAGGTAGGTTTTTGGATGGACACAACTACCCAACAAATATTTTATTACTCCTAACAAAACACAAAATCCATCATCCTACACTATATCAGGTCCCTCTTCATCTCTGAGTACTTTCTTCCTCCCTTCATCCCGTCCAACATCCCTATCCTGTTCCTTCCCTTTCCTCTTTTGCCCAACATTCTACCCTCTATCACAGTCTTCAACATCCCACTGCCGGTCAATACCCCCTTCATCCACTTTTCCGGCCTCCATAGGATTGCTCCCAACAAACCCCTCTCTTCGCCCACCATACCAAGTACTTCCTCATTTGTTTTCTTCTCTGTCCATTTCACCTTCTCCATTCTTCTCCACACCCACATTTCAAAAGCCTCCACTTTACATCTATCCTCCTGCTTCAATGACCACGTTTCCGCACCGTACATAGCTACGCTCCATATAAAAGTTTTTACGAGTCTTTTCTTAACATCCTTACTCAAGTCCCTGTCCCTCCTCCTTGTGAAAGCCTCTTTTCCCAGCGCAATTCTCCTCCTTACGTCCCTAGTACTTTGACCGTGTTGGTCCAAAACACTACCGAGATACGTAAACTGTTCTACCTGCTCTAGTTTTTGCCCTCCTATTTTAATGTTAAGCTTGGCCTTTTTCTTTCTAGAAAATCGCATAACCTTTGTTTTATTAATATTGATTCTCATCCCATACCTGTCGCACTGAATTTCCAATTCACTCAGCAGTGCTTGCAGCCCCAGCCACCCAGCAAACTGATTTTACGAATTCCCCGCCCACTTTCATTCCTACCTCGAGTTCTTCCCATGCCTCTTTGATCATTTCCTCTGCATACAGGTTGAACAGCAACGGTGATAATGGGCAACCCTGCCTTACACCCCTTCCTAACACTGCCCATCCTGACTCCCCGTTTCCCACCCGCACCTGAGCAGTCTGAGACATGTACAGGTTGCGGATTAGCCTCCTTTCCCTCCAATCTATTCCTATATTCTGCAGAATACTCATTAGTTTTTCCCAATTCACTCTTTCAAACGCTTTTTCGAAATCTACGAAATAGGCAAATACCTCCTGGTTGTGTTCTGTATTCCTCTCGATTAATAATCTTATTACTGCAATGGCATCACGCGTACCTCTCCCCTTCCTAAACCCAAACTGATCATCCCTTAAGTAATCATTTGCCCTACTCTATCCTTTTGTTTATGATCCTGAGAACAACTTTAGCTGCGTGGGATATCAAACTAATTGTCCTATAGTCCTCACATGACGTGGCCTTTACCTTTTTCGGAATAGGAATAGGAACTAAAAAAATACATACATACATACTTATACGCCCATACATGAACGTGTGTGTGGAGGAGGGACATTTTAGTTCAGTGGGTAAGACAACTTAACCGCCGGTCAGTAATCCAACTCTACGGTACGTTTTATGCGAGTAGTTACGATTCCCGGGGACGCTTCTATGTGGCTTCACAAAATCTTCGGTTGCTAGATCTTAGTGGGAAACCATAGGGAAAGGATATAGCTCCCCTACCCTGGTGTGTGATTGTCACACGTCGTCGGACTTAGTATTGGATGAACTCGACCATCACCTATCAAACTAACGCATTTGTGCTCACGGTTTTTATATAGTATAGGTGTTATAACTTCGTGGCAGATTGTTCTACCGACTTGAATAATTCTGGGTTACTTCGCATTAATGGTTGTTTGTTTTAAGACTTCAGTCCAAAAATCTCTAAATTCTACGAGTGAATAATTGTACTCGTGACACCCACTTCATTGGCATGACAGGTGCGTTTCTCATGGTTCTCCATATTATACCCAATGTGAGAAATTTTTAGTGAGTGTTAACTCGAATTAATATTCATTATCTCAAACCGGGTGTGAATCCACTGTCCTCTCATATGACAAATTACTCTAGACGATAGTAATTTTGCGGAGAACATCCTCTCGGTACTCATCGTTAGGTTGAAGATGAAGTTTGCCTCATTACTTCTTTATTCGTAATGTTAGCGGCTCAATCATACAGGATCGGTATTCTAAATAGAGAATCGCATCTTGCTAAATAATTTTCAGATATTGACCCCCGCACATCTGACTTCTCTTGTTATCAATTGGCTTTCTATATGTTCCTTAGATATACATCCCCAAGTTTAGTGGAGGTAGTTTAATTTAAAAATGTCCACCTTTTTATGAATAGGTATATTTAAATATGTCATGTTGAATATCCCCGTTTAAACATTTTACACTATGCCCTCATATCTACTCAGAATTCCTCGAAAATTTATGTTCTGGTGAAGAGTTTTCATGTGTTCGAGTGTGTTTTGAAAGGGAGATTATTTCAGTTTCCCTTTCCTTGCCGTCCAGGCCTTAGGAACGTTTCAGAGGCTTTCGAGTGCGGAATGCATGTTTGCTAGTTTGTTTTCCCAGCCGTGTCCTAATATTTTGATTGTAACAGAACTGCGCTCGATCATGATGTGCCGGTTTGGTTGCGATCCCATTGAATCCGTGTGCTTAAGCGTTTTTTCCACTCATCTGCTGCGATAAAGGACATCGTTAATCTTTTTGCGGATTCCATTCTCGTTCCCAATCTCACGAGCAACACACCCTTTGACTCTCTACTTTCATTCGCTGACGTTTACTTTCTTCTCTTCTAATTCCACTTTCCCCTCTTGTTCTATCGGAGGTCAGGTTTACGCCATGAAATCATTATTGATACCGGGTAAATATGGGAAGTACTCATGAAAAATGCTTTTCAATACACCTCGTGTTCTATTTTCCCGTTTCAGTGTAATTAAGCTATTGTTTTCCATTTTTTCGGGATTTTCCGCGTTTTGCCTCAATTTAAGAGTGGCGTCTGAGGGGCATTTGTATTTCGAGCCGTTAGTTTCGTTACCTTAATGGTGGTTGTATTAACGGTTACTAAGGAACCTGTGATGAATGTATAGTTTTGTTTTAAAAATGATTTTACTCATTCATCATTCAATACATTTATGCATATTGTACATTATCAATGCGGTTATCATTATGTGAGAAACAGTAGACATAAATATTTAATTAAATTGTCTCTCCTGCTTCAATTAAGTTGTATGTGTAGGGTAGTCCGGATAATTGTTCGAAGCATTTATTCTTTCTAATTTTAAGAAATAGAACAACGAGCAGAGGAGAGTTTCATCTGGGAATAAATTCCATTGCAGGAGGTTGAAATTATTTAAGTAGTACAGCTACAACAAATTAAACGCTCTTCAGAATTTTTTAACGGAAGGCTTTTATCTTCTTTTTTTTATTTTCCCTTTTGTTTCGTACATGTATCGCTGCTCAATAATTTTTTCTTTGATGGCTTTCCACGTTCGCCAAATGGTAATGGTTGTTTTCACAGGGAAGGCCGTAATATGTATTGCCTTGTATTAAGATCATTATTCTGTATGTTCAATGACGTGATGTATGTGTTCGTTCAATAATTTCATAGGAAATCCCAGTGAAATCGCTCGTTTTAAGGAAAAAGGTACAGGTATGCTTTTAGCAAGCCTCATAACTCATTAGACAGATGCTTCGGCCATATTCATGTCGCGGCTTCATTTCCATAGTCGATTGAAGCAACGAACTTGTGTTTAGTTAGAAAAAATAAAAAAAAATAAGTTTCGTGAGGTGATTAAACGCTTCTATTATTAAGGCGTTACACCGGATTCGTATTTCTTTTTTTTGAACGATTTAAAGAAGTTGGAGAAACGCTGGGTAATCTGTTTCTAGTTAAGATGATATTATGTTGAAAAATAAAAAAAAAACTCCAATTTGTTTATCTATTTTTTCGTAACGACTTATTGAACGACACACCCATAAATACTCGCTGTAGGAAAGTTATGTTTTTCCCGATCTTGTCGTAGCTTTTCTTATTCGGTAGGGACATAATTGATGACATTTTATTGAAATTCTAGGCACTGAAAACGATTTATTATTCCGTGAAACGGTCGGCAGTGTAAGCATGATTTTTGGCAGTTGGTGCGCATCTCCTTGTCGTGTTATTTCGATAACATTTGGGTGTCCACAGGGTGCTTTCAATCCCTGGTAATATTTTGCCCGTTGACAAAAGCACTCTCATCATCGACCCGTTTTTCAGGCTTCATTGTCGGCCGGGCGGAGGAAGTGGTTTGTTTGCACATCGGTTCCTCAAGACTCTCCTGAATAGCCGGGGTAATTGCCGCGTTTGTTCGCTCTTTCCCGTGATCAGCTGAAAGGAAGCCAAATAATAATGTCCCCTGGAGTGGTTAATTGAATGTCGCGTTCGGTCGACGGAGCCTGGATCCCCGTGCACTTCCGCAGAGGTTTGAGTGATTTTGGGAAATTAATGAGCGGGACGAGGGGGGACTGCGGTGGGGGGCGCGGGATGTCGCCGCCCCTTCTCCGGTTAGTCACGCCTGTTGGGAGCCTCGCCAAACGCCGATTGTCACTCTTCCTCCCGAAAGGAAGCTGTCCCGCCGCCCCCGCGGGCCGATTTCGAATATGGTCGAGGGGAGGGTGATAATTTCGGAGCGCTCGCGGCTCAGGCGTCCCTCCTTTCTTCCCGACGTTGATGGGGGATCAGAATTTGGACATCAACTGCGAAGGATTCCTGCCTCGCCGAGGATTTATCTAGATTTTTCGAGCAGATGTGAATGGGATCGTCCGGGTGATGGTGAGGGATTTAATTTCCAACGGGAAAGACGGAATTTCGCATTTGATCTGAGAACGTGTATTTTTTTGAAATGGGATGGTTATCGTGCGGAAGTGAAATCCGGGGACGCGCAATAAAATGTAATGTTTTTCACTGTCGGCTGCCGATTCTGCTTTTCGTCCATAATGGCGGATTTCTTTGGGAGAGAACCGGAAGGAAAACACTGGAAGGAATTTTTATGAAATTGGCAATACATTGCCAATGAAAGTCACAGGTGCGTGTTAAGTATTGACTATTTTAGGTGTCATCAGGCTTGCCTTAGGATTTTATTGCGGACATGTGACAAACTCTCTGAACTGGAATCCTGCACGAAGCTGTTAGTGGTTTTGACCTCATTTTATACTCGTAAGTTACAAGGTGATATTTTAAATATTGCCCCAAAGAGCTCGTGAAACTGATAAAAACCAAAAACCGGATGGGGTATGCAGTAGCATGCACATTGGGATCGCCATTTTGTGTGAGTAGCATTATGTAATGTGTTTGAAATTTGCTCAAAGACTCAATTCTAAGTGTTGTACCTTTTCTTGGAAGTGAATGTGAATGGATGATCGAGGCTCACTGGGAGCGAAGAGATGGTACACAGGCGGAACAGAAACTTGCCGTCGAAATTAGCGTACTCATAAAGAACACTCATTTAACTTCACCCGCGCTCTGCATCATGAGACTGACAATTTGGCGATCCGGTTGGGTTCTTTGATCGGAATATAGCATTGATGCATAAATACTTGGTCTTCGCCATTATCAGTGGAGTCAACGTTCACAGATGCATTGAGTGCCCTTTCTCAAGTTCTTACTTGAGGATAGCCGTGTTGCGCTCGTCTAAATTTCATCACAACTGCGGACATATGAGTCCAGACGTTCGATTTGAAAGGTCAAGTCGCACAGGAATCACAACGTCCAGTCGACAGAATTCTGAAGAAATCTATAATTTACTATTTGATTTACTCTTTTGTTGAGATCAGTTGTTTTGATTTACACAAATTTTTGTCGTGAATTATTGAAAATTGTTCTCACTACCTCACACCTCCAGCCCTGATGGGTTTATTAATACACTGTCATTAGGACTACCTCAATTTCTTGGATTTGCACCAAAATGGAATATTGTACAAACTGTTATTGCCTCCCAAGAAAATTTAATATGTGTAGGAGCCACAACTCTATTTGAAGTGTATATATTTTTGTGTATTATATATTGAGCCTTTTTCTGAAAACAATCAAAAGCCCTACTAGCATAATTAATTGAATATTACATAGCTAATAATTCTACCTGCAGCCACCACCATTCTAGGAACTCCTATAATTAAATGAGGATCGCGATGGTTCGGTGGATAGCGTGCATGCGTCCCACCGAGATGGCCCGGGTTCAAATCCTAGAGACAACACATTTTTCAGCGGTATCCCGATCCCTACTTGAGGTGCTTTTTATTTATTTATTCAGTATAAGTCCGAAAACAGCGCATTCTGGCCTTTACATCGAACTATTAACAACGATAACAATGATCACATTTACAAACACCCATTGGAGTGCACTTAAACTGCAGACCCCTTAGCGCCTTTCGTAAAGAGTAGGCTAATGCCAACGCCGGGTTTCTCTCGACCTTTGCTTTCCCATCCATTCCTAATGATGCAAATGACCTCAGCTTTCGGTCGCCTCCCCTAAAAAACAACAACTGTAATCAGATTGATTAATGTAAATTAAATTTTTATTTTAGTCAAACAAATAGTCTTCAATGTTATGAATGAAAGTATAATCTTTTTAAGCTTTAGTTAATTAAACCACCCTTGAAACAATTCCGTTGAGGAAGGTGTATATTTAGTTTATAAAAATACTAATGTAGCCGTTTATTTTCATTATACAAGGTGGTTTAAAGAGGCTTTTGAATGCAGCCTTTGTGTTGTTGGGTGAAAGCATTTCATGTTTCGTTTACGTTTCTGCGCTGTGCTCACGTTTCATAATGGCTTCAACCTCCACCTCGGAAATCGAGCGCGCCGTACTGGAGGGCGCTGTCCGACCGTCATAGCGTTGCAATTGAGGAAGACATTCGATTATTATTTTCGAATACGATATTTATAACATAATGTCTGCCGCCTCTACTCCTTTGCCTCGTTTTGAATTTATTCCAAAAAAATTCGAAAAGATGCCTCCCCTGCTCAGCATTGATCTGTTTCCTTAGCGTGTCAAAGATTCTGATTTTACGTCTCAAAGCCTTGGCGTGCCTGTGTCTCTCCGTTGCTATGAACTCATCCGTCTCGCCGGTTTTAGAGGCAATTTTTTTATTTTTAATTTCTTCATTCTGTTGCTTGGAAGAGCTACGGGGGAGGGCTTTGGGAAGTTACACGTTTCCCCTTGGGTGGGTGGACGTCCCGCGAAGTATTTTCACAAGGGTTTCGTCCGTACACCCGACGGTTAAACTCGTTAAACTTCCTCAAGTGTTTCCTCAATGTATTTTTTTTCGTATCCCCGCCATCCCTTTTTGTTTTTCTCTATTTCCGCATCTCTTGATTTTGTCCTTTTTCTCTCGTCTCCCTCCGCTACTGCCGTCTCTCTCCTTCCGCTCCGTCTCCTTCCTTCCCCTCGGCACTCTTTGTCGCCGCCCAGTTCTATCTATCTCTACCTCTCCTTTCTTTTTCTTAAGCGATCCTTGAAACGAGTCGGGGAGTTTGAAAACGCCCCACACTTAAGCTCCGACGCCTCCCACTTTGCATGCCCTCGCGGAAGGAGTCCTCGGCTTTCTTCTTGTCCCGAATGATCCACCAGGCACCCATCCATCATCTCTATAACTTTTAAAACCATGAGGTCGGCTCACATTGAATGGTCAGACCATTTCTTTGGGACGTAACTCATTGTTAGACGACTCCATTGTCCAAAGTCCTGTGTTCTTCGCAAAAAATCGAGTGTTTACCAAGTTGAACCAATTTAATCGGCTCTCTCTTTCCCTTAAGTTTATCCCTGAGAAGTCTTCGATTACTTTACCCTTGATTTATCGCTCGTGGTCGGTCACTGAAGACCTTGCTCTTGGAGACCACTCAACCTCAATTTTCAAGCAAATTACCAGCACTGAATTTTACAAGTTCCTCGTTCTTACCAGACTTAAAAGATGCCTGCTCCACCGAGAGCCGACATTAATCGCTCCCGTGGGATTCCCTAAATGGGATCTTGTCCATTCGGGTGTTTTCTCTTCTGCCGACCCAACTGCAGGGAACGTACCAAGGCCGTGTCCATTTGTGTTTCTTTGATTGTTCGATCGGGAAGTGAGAAGAACAAAGTAATGACTCACTGCTTTAATTGTTTATCTAAGGATTTGGAAACGAAAAATCGAAGATCAGTGGTCATATATCGGTGTTTAAAAGCGTAAAGAATTGTCCCGGAAGAAACAATAAATTCAGGTTGATTCTCTCATTGGTTGATGTGTGAGGAAAGTGACCACACTTTTACTTGGACGTAATTGAACTAGATTTGATTCTAATTATCTTGCTCTGGTCTGGTACTCACTTTGGGAGTGTAATGCATTAATTTTTCCGCTGTGGCTGTTGCCGTTTGAATCGAGAAGTTGATGCTGAGAATATCGTTCAGTGGAAATGATTTAATTTATTTCATCTATTCCATTTGATCTCTTGTATTTGGGAAATGGTTATAGGGAGCGGAAGAGTAACTGTTGGCGAGACACGTTTTTAGTAGAATTGTCAAAGGCGGTCTACATTAAAAAGTTATTCGTCGCACCATGACCACAACTGGCATTTCATTTGATGAGACTCGTCCTGTTGCGCACCGAAAGAAAACTTGTTCACCTGTTACGTGGTGTGCCTCCTTGGAATTTTACATGTTACTTATACTTGAAGGGGTGAAATTTGTCTCAACAAAATTTCAAAAACGAGGAATCATCACTCATAGGGATTCTTCCGGGTTGATCTCACATTTCTAGTCGCTCTTTGCAGAGTTAATAGCTGGTGATTGACCGTATGCATCTCAACGAAACGAAATTTCTCTCCATATACGAACATTTTGATCTACTCGCTCTCTTTCTTTATCATCACATTCCTTTTGAGCAAATTGTAACAACTTTGTGCTTTCCGCATCGGGTTCAATATATATGACGCGCGAAACATTCGCTAGTTGCGCCACCGCGACCTTATTACGAGGCGCTTTAAGGTGGAAGCGGAGGCAGGCCCATGTTGGGGGTGAAGTGGCGGCCCACGGAATCTGGAAAGCAAACACGCGTCTCTGAATTTGTCATTGGGAGTGATTTGCGATCGAGAGTTTGCCAGCCGCTAATGATGAATTAAATTTCTCATTTTTGCGCGAGTAATGTTATGAAACGGCCGGATTGCCATTTTTTCCGAATGAGCCTACATTTTAGTTCGCGTATTGTAAAGCCAAAATTAGCTGCAGTGATTGTTTCGCCGTTTTTTTTCTTTGGTTCACTCCTCTGATGTACATCCATGCATATCTATACCAGTTGTATGCACATCGTAACAGAGAAAATATGCCGTTCCATGTGGTTCGGTAATTATAGAAAAATGTGTCTTTTCGGCGGTCGTGAAAAAAAAAGTTTCGGAGGTTCTTGCCTTTCGCTTTGGTGACCTTAGATAAGACCGAGATTCGTGGATGATTACGTAATGTGGGCTGATTATTGCATACCCGTCCAGGTCTGAAACGCGACCTTATGTCGATAGGAGGCGACGAATTCTTTTACCCGCGCTTGTTTTTAATTGAGCGCGCTGTTCAGGGATTTATTGAACAAAACGCGTCAGAAATATTCTGAAATTGATTTCCCAGAGGAAAGACCTCGGGGTAGTAGGTAGGGAACAGATGCCTCGGGTCGGTTAGGGTTAAAAGATGAGCTCTATATAGGATTATAGATTATACTCCTGTACGTATCGGCGAAAATGAGGGTTTCTGGCGAATTGAGGAGAAATGTTGATTTTGGTCCCTCCATATTGACCGTAACCCATCAAAAGCCAATTTAACGGAGGTAGGAATGTGCTTTTGAGATCTTCGCGTATTTAAAATCCTTTGGCTTGGGGGGTGAATCTGCAGTTCGTTAAAAGTATCCTTCATTTGGCTCTCTGCAGGCCTCCACGGAGGTTTCAAAAGTGGCATTAGGGTACGACCCTTAAATGTAAACGTGCAAGTAGTTAAGAATTTAAACATCTTTTTAAAATGAGAGCATTAAAATCTCGTTGATTCGGGATGCTTCTGTTACTTCATTGAGTTGGTGTAATTGGTGGATTTCATTATGGAATATAAATAATTCCCTCCGTATGAGAGCCTATCTGTGTTTGGCTATATAGTATTTCTCTGAAGGACGTATTGCTACTCAGCCTGGATCTCTTCCTTACTAGAGATTGGACGGTTTTCCGTCTAGTTTCATTGAGGGAGTAGTGTGATATCAGCTTTCTCCTCATCTTATAAACATGGCCGAGGTAAGGGGAAATGGTCACCTAATTTTGTCACTCATTAACTACTGTTTATTCAAGCCAAGTATAAAGAGAACCCCATTGTTTTTGGATGACTCTTCCCTGTAAAAGCTTAGAATTGTGTTGAATGTTTTACGCGTTCCTAAGACCTTTTGTCGTACCATTTAATTTGCCTGCTATGTAGTATATTCCTGCCCGTTTACATCTTTACTGCGCATTTAGAAAATTTAATGCTAGACACCAATCCATAAGAGCACCTCGTTATTGTATCTAAATCTTTTTTTTTTTTTAACTTGCCAGCACTGAACGATTTATGTAATGAAAGAATTCGATTTTCAGATCCTGTATACATCTCGTGTTTCCGTAGAACGGCGACTATATTGACTTTGAACTTGTGTTATTTTTAAAACTGCTTAATTATTAAATGGGGCACAGAGCTATATGTTCCTGTCAGAACGTAAATGTCGAATGCGGGAACGCTCGTGACGAAAGCGGCATATATATAGGAAGAAGCCCTTTGCCATTGACAATTAATCACCTGGAATGTCTTCTTTTTTCCCACACACTTGCCCTGCTCGACAGTACCTTCTCTGTCGATAATTCCCAGTTTCTGTCCTATCTATACTTCACAGAAGTTCCTAGGCACTTCGTGCACTTTTGGGAAACCTTAGCGTGTCCAGCAAAATATATCGGTAAATATCACGTTTTCATTTTATTACTTTTCATAGTATGTAAGAAAATCTTCCTTGTTTTATTGCACATACTCGATATTATTATATTGTAATTATTAGTGAAAGTAATTGAACATTTTTCTTTATGTATACACTAAAATGTCCTTAATAATATCATTAAAATTTCAATGGTTCCATTGCTTGGCTACCCTCCCGTATTATTCTTTCTATTCATCTCATTATTGGCGGTAGTGGAGACGTGTTCGGTGCGCGGACGCCGTTTCATAGATACTGCTCTGTCGTGAGTCCCCTTCGCTGTCTCCCCCCGACTTACCTTACTTGTTCTTTTTCTTCTTACGGGCAGGTCTTTCGTCTTCCATTATTTCGTCATCCCTCTTGTGCCATCGTTCCCTCTATCTGTCTTTTCATCGACTTGGGACTCTTTCCGTGTTTTTCCACGCCCCCTCCCCTTCCTAAGGCCTCATCAGCCCCCAATCCCTCCCCCCACCCCGCCCCTCCTTTGTCTGCATGCTCGCCTGCTATGTCGTAACAGGGTGAATCTCCCCCGACCCCTCTGCCTCACACCTCTTTGGTCTCGGACTCTTTTTTTCTCTTCTTGTCGCTCCCATTTTCGTTCGCCACTTGTTTTGTTCCCTTGGTCCGAGGCCAGTGAGACGCTCTTTCGTTTCCCAAGAGCGCGCACGTAGAACGCGATGAATCTGCGCATGGGCTCCACCTTTGCGCTCTGCGTGCTGATTTTGGTCTCATTGTGATAAGACCGACGTTGTTTAATTGTTGGTTGTGGGGAGCTCATTGCATGAGGCAAAGTGGTTATTCCACGTGCCGAAGATTTTTGGTTAATCGTTTTCTCTGCCAATAATCACGAACTATTCGCTCCCCGGTGGTAGTAGCAAACAGTATTTCTTCGTTTATAATAGATGCTACTCAGTTTTCGGGTTAAATATTTATAAAATTCTCCGGCGACATTTATGCACTTACTGTTGAAATACATTGAATAATTAAATGATGTACCGCAAGAGAGTTTGCAGTTTGACAGATACGATAATTCTTTTTAGATCTGAAGATAAAATACAATTAGAAAGTCGTCAATGTTATGTAACTCGACAGTATAGCTGGTAATAGTTAATTTTGTACTGTGCTAGTAGAGGGGCATCTGGTAAAATATTGAGGGGAGAAAACCCAAAAGTTGGCTGTCATCATCAAGAGAATTGTCCGCGAGCATTAGCACTTTTCGCTATTTATGCCTTTTTTTCTTTAACGGTTATGTCATCACTGGTAACTCTAAAAATTTGAGTATGTTATTTATCAGGCATTATAAATGTCTAATAATCTATTACTAATATTCGTGAATGGTTTGGATTTTCAAATCGTAGGGAAATTTAAGTTTGTTTTGTTTTTAGCTATCCCTTGCTTCGTGGTATAAATTATTATTTTTTACTTCATATTTCTTTTTAAATTGTTTTTTATTTTCACTGGTTATGTTTTTGGTATGAGACAAAGTGCTAAATTTCTGAAGGTAGGTTGACCATGCACAGAGGTAACTGAGTAAGTAAGGAAGGTGTGAAGGACGGACATAATTAATGTAAATATTTTGGTTCTACTTAACATTGTTCCCCTTCTCCACGTATCATCTTAATAGTAGTGTTAGTCCATGTGCAAAAACTCATCTCAGAATAACGTTGAGAAATGGTTGGAGGTAGATTTAGTCCCTCCGCAGTCTCAAACCTATTTAGAATATCGCAATTTCCTACTTGGCAGCGCGTGAAAAATTCTACCATAGCCTTTTCTCTCCGGCCCTTGTTTCTGTTTAATATTTTCGCTCCATGCGTGTCCTCTGGGAAACTTGGTAGTCCTACTGTCTCGAGAGAATATCGCCTCCGTGTTGCTTTGATGTGTTTTTCTCGACCGTGCCATGACACTTGAACTCCGACTTGTTCGTACGATACTAAATACGTTTGCGTTGAAATGTCTTCCGAGGGGAAACTTTACGCAGCCCGAGTCAGCTCCGGGCGACTAGATTCGCGTCGTCAATGTGCGTGCGAGTGTGCGTGTCTAATTTCAACAATTCCGCTCCCCCTCGCCCCAATGTCCCCCGCCAACCCCCATACCCACCCCCGCGTCCCCCTGCCGCCTCCGTCGCCTGGCATCTTCTCTGAGCATCACCCCACTCCCTCCCCTTCTTTTCATTTCCCCCCTCGGAGTTCGCCATAACATCACGGTTATGTAATTCGTTACCTCGCCTCCTCCTCCCCGGCGACGGTCGATCATTCGCCCCGGGCCGTGTGACACTCCCCCATCATCCTCGCCCTCTCCTTCTCCTCCACACCTCTCTCCCTGGGACCAATACACCCCTTCACTCCCCCTCCCTTCCTCGCCCTCTCTCCTCTCTTCAATTTGCTCCATTTGGAGTCGCTGCCCCTCTCCCCCAACCCCCAAACTCCGTTCACTCTCACTGCTCTCCGCCATCCCTCCTCTCCCGCCCCCCCCAGGCAGAGGGGCCTTGAGACTGGACGGAGGGTTCCCACCCCCAGCACCCATCCCGCCGCCACACACACACACACACACACACACACACTTATGGGGTGGCTCGCAGCCCCTCCTTCGTGCCTCCTCCCCGTGCGAGCGCCGTCCGCCGAGCGCCCCCTCCCGTCATATTCCATGCGCCGCCGCCTTGTTTTCTCTTTCCTTTCCAATTACGCGCGTGGGCACTGTATTCATTTATTCAGCTTCCGCGGGTGGGGGAGGATTGGAAGTGGGAGGGGTGGGGTGGTGAGAGAGGCGCAAGGTTTTGTCGCAATCGGCGTCCTCTTCATCACAATCATCGTCTCTTGATTTCCGATTGTTCGTGTCGTCCTCATGCTCGTCTACTTGCGCGCACTCCGCTCTCTGCCGGCCTTTTCCTCGAATTCATCCCTCCTATGGAACCTCGGGTTTTTTTTCTTTACCCATCGTCGTTCCTTGAGTGTTTGGTAAATGGGGTTTGGATCCGTGCAGAGGTTTTCTGTCGTACGTATTTTGAGTCCACGTACATTTCTTTCTTTTGGTTGGAAATTTAAAAGCATTCGAAGTGCGAGTTCTGATTATGGATCTATTTAATTTTAATGCTATCGAAAGCTTCAGTAGTGTCGTGAATAAGCGTAACATTATTCAAAGGTGAAATTTACAAACAGTAGCACTCTGGCGAAATTTTTGTTGTTGGAACCTTTGTTTGAACAGGCGGCAGCTATATTATCTATCCACCAATCTAAATCTAAGTCTTTTTTGTTCTTCTCATTCCTGAATGCAGCGAGTCGCCATGAATTTTGTGAATATTTACGAGGCCTTTTTTTTCACATTTCCCTTCCAAATTGCAATCCACTGTTTGAAGAAAATGAAGTTCAAACCCCCATTTGGCGTCTGTCGCGTTCCGCTGAATTACGTGTTGCTTTCTTCGGTGCGCACCCTGTGCGTAGTATGTCATCTCGTTTAGTGAGCCATGTCGCCAATTTTTGTCGTTCCGTTTCTTATTTCCTGCCAAATTATATAAAAAAAGTTTTCATATCCTTCCGCCGCCATTCCTAGGCCTAGGCCATGTAGCGAGCGAGCGAGCGGGGCAGGAGAGCAGGATATCGCTCCATGCAACCATCGTCCCTTCCTTCCCCCCCCTCCCCCCCGTAAAATATGGTCTCTCTCATCTCGCCCGTTTTTTACGGTACTCCCCCGTCTCCTTCCGCCCATTTTTCTCCCCGTCCCATAATACCTCTCTGCTCGGTCATCCCCTCTGCCCGAAATCTTTCATTAGCTCCTCCCTCTCGCCTTCTTCCTCGTTCCTCTCCTTGTCTCTCTCCCGGATTCCATGTCTTCCTCCAATACTCTAACCCTTCCACCCCTCCCCACCCCAGCTCCGACTCCACCTCTCCTCGCGGAATCTCATCATTCCCTTCTCCGCATCATCTAATGCCTTTCCTATCCTTCCCTTTCACCCCAGTCTCCCTCCTCCCCATCTCTCTTCTCGGCCGTTTCCCGTTGGCCATCCCGTCCATTTTCATTTTCTCCTTCCTCCACTACCCTTCCGCGGACATTTCTCTTTCGCGCGGTATTATTCCGTATCTCTCTCTCTCTCTCTCTCTCTTCCTATTCTTATCTCTCGCTATTCTTTTTAGTGTTCCCTTCCTCCGCGATGAAGTTTCTTTCCTCCCAGTGAGAATTTTTTGCTCTACATTTCCTTCCCCGTCATAATGTTAATTTGGACTCGAAGCGTTAGCGTTAAGCGTAGCCGTCATAAATTTAAATTATTATTATGATGTGCAAGTCCCATAAAAGTTATTATACGCTTAAAAAGGTTTTTTTCTCAGATTATCAGCAGTAGTTCATGTACGCAATTACTTTGTTTGTTGGAACACGCTTCGGCTCCAAGGGTTGGTGGCGAACCTTCGGCTTTTCCAATCGGACATAATATGCACGGGTCCAAAGCGGAGCGATTCCGGTATGTTTATTGAGTTTTTATTGTTACAAAAGAGTTTGGCTCCTCCAGTTACTTTCACCTCGCAGTTTTGCGGGTTAAGTATACCATATGTAATTTTTATTCGTGATGTTCGGTCAGTTTTACATACGTTGATGTTTTTGTGGTTGAAATATTTTAAAAACCTCTGTGACGGCGGACTTTTCCTCCTGTCAAAGGACCATTGGTCATAGTAATTCTTTAACCTCATTGGGCATTGCTTTGAAGTGACGAGTCGGGAAAATGCCCTTGGGTGGAGATCACGCGTACTGTTATTTCGCGCTAGCGTTTTCTAATGAAAGAAAATTGCCTCTAATCGTGCACCGGGAGCAGAGTGTCTCGCCCGCAAATGTACTCGTATTTAATCTCACGCTCGTCTCTTTTGTCTCCCCATCTCTCTTTGTCTCACTTTTCTTCTTCCAACCATCTTGCAAGAAGGAACTTGAACGTCTCAGTTTCTCCCTAATAATGTAGTCATTTCTCTATCTTAGTTTCTTTCTTTCACTATCTCTCTCTTTCCTTATATCTCCTTTCCTGCCTGCCTACCTCTTTGTTTGCCTTCCAGTGGATTACAACCTCTCCCAAACCTCTTCGCGTCTTTCGCCAACCCTCTCCCTGCCTCTCATCCTTTCACCCTCGCTATCGCCCCAGCCGACTTCCCAGCGCCCCCCCCTCATCCCACCCCCGGGAACCTCCTCTCCACTCCCCCACTTCTCGTGTGTCTCGCCCGTAATGTATCCCAACCCTCGCCACTTTCTCTGCGTTCCCTCCCGCCCCCCAAACGCCCCTCCCTCCTCCTTCCGCCCTCCGCATCCCATCATCCATTTTCCTCCCCTCAAAAACGTCTTCCCGACCTTCCAAGCCCACCACCACTCTCTCTAACACACAGGGCCTCGTTCATGGTAATTAGGACCCTAGGCGGAGCGAATTTTGGTCCCCTCCCCCTTTCGGCGGAGTGAAATTACTCCAGCTGATTTTGTTGTACAAAGTTAACTCCGTTAAATTTCTGAGGGAAAAAGTTCTGGTTCGGCTCGAGCAAAATTTCCATGCGCACACATCCTCCCCGGGATTATAATTTTGTTTCGTTGTCGCGGCAAAAAAATTTTTTATTCAATCAAAACAAGTTCCGATTCTGTTAACTTAATTATTTGCTCACCGATAATGCGTCGGTCAAGTGACTAACTAGTTTTGATGCTCGATGGAATTTTCATCTAGATTTTAAAGCGCTGCAACAGTAATGTGTGAGGATAGGGTTATGATTAAATCAAATATTTTAACTCTTTTAAGTTTTACAGTTTCAAAATTGCTTTCATCAGTTTCCATCGTCAATTTTGAAGTATGCTTCGACCGGGTGTGCGTTGCTGAAGTAAAAGTGAGACGAAATTAACTTTTGAAGTGAAATAGGTTCTTCTCGGCGTATATCGTTTTCGTATTGTTGCAAATATATGCCCAAGGCGTTCTTAAAATTGCAGAATGTGCCCAAAATAATTTTTTTGACAATTGAAGTAGGGTGGCGGAAGATTGATGCATGCATTAAGAAATCAGAAGACAAATTTATTTTTCGTGCTAGTGTTGCACCTTCGAAGGTCGTTTTATTCAGCATTGAATGTTAGGAATGTTGTTCTTTGGGAAACTAGCGACGGGTGCCTACACGAAGCGTGATAAAGACGATCACGTGGACAGATGACGTGCGAACTCGATCGCGGATACTGGCGAGGGTTCTCCCGTGTTATTGAGCGCATCCAATGAAAACGCCGCGGCGTCGCGAAAGAGAGACTCTTCTCCGACCCCCTCGATTTATGTCGTACGGCTTTCCATCGTTGGGGAATGCTGCCCGCGTATCTTTCCAAATCGCGGCGTAACTTCATTTTACAACCCTGGTCAGTGGATGCAGTTACACGAACTTATTGCTTCCCCGGGCGACTGCTCTATCTCCGCTCCGAGCCCGTCGGATTGCCGTTCATATATACTGAGAAACTTAAAAAAAAAACATGTCGTTTTATGCACCGTGTGGTGGCGATTGCTCCCCTAATTTTCGGAAGTGCAGTGAGAAAATTGGAATTTCATTAATAAACGTCGATTTCCAGTGGTAAAATGGATCTGATGTTTATTTTTACTGCTCTTTTTAAGCTTTCTTTTGAATTTATTCAATTACCACTAGTTCATTCAAACGTAAGTACAAAATTTTAATTCATCGTCCAACCTTATAGTTGGTCTTATATTATTTCCCCTGAATGAGATAAAAAGTTTCTCCTTCGAACTTATTGTGTGTAAATATTTGAAGCTAAGGGAAAACATCCCATGTCCCAAATTAGATTGTAAATTGGGAAGCTGTACCAATAAAAAAATGCAAATTTAAGTTACGACGTCTTACAGAATGTGTAACTTGTTTGATTTAAGGAAAAATGTCTACCTACGAAACTTTCCCATTATGCTCCGCAGCTGTAGCCTCTTGCCTTTCCCCGCTGATCTCTTCCCCCTCTCGCTCCTCCCCCTAATCATTTTATTTATATCTCGGCGTTCTTTGCTCACTCTTCATTCAGCTCATTTTTCTGTCTGTCCTCTTTTAATCCCTTAACACTGATTCAGTTCATTAAATTAATTTATTTCTTTATTCTCTCTGTGATATCCGACTCCGTCGGCAACTTATAATCGCATTATTCCTACACTCACTTAATTTATTTTCAGCAACGGATTTCGTTTGCATGGTCGTTGGGCGCGTTTTCCTATGTATGCATGTATTTCGTTCCAAAGGCGGAAATAGGATTACTACAAACTCGTGGTAGGTGCTGTTTGCTACCAACTCGTGCACGTGATAATTTTCGGACCGTTTGAGAAAGATGAAACTTTTATTTTTATATTTTTTTCATCTCTATCCTTTTGTTTCCTTAAAAACGCTTTGCGTAGTTATTGCCCGTCGATTGCTTGCCCAATTGTCTAAGAAACCTGAGGCATAGTATTGAGACATTTGATCCCTCGAAATAATTCCTTTACAGTGTTAATGAATTTCTTAGGAATGCAGTTTTGTTGTCCCCCGAACAGGGGAGAAAAATATTGAGGGTAGAGAGATGTAGAAATTGTTGCCTCCAGTAGGGTTTATTTTTGATAACGTACGGTAACAACAATCTTTTAGTTTTCAGAATCCTCAGTGGAGAGATGCTAACTATTTTTTTGCATAGCTTCCACAATACTTGTTATTTCTACTTTGAGTTCGTATAGACCTCATTGCATGAGGTGGCAAGTCTGGAATCCAAATTTTATTGGAGTTTTTTAAATATCATTACTTAGTTATCGGATTCTAACCGTGAGGCGTGTATCTTATGTAGTTTCAAGGTTGTCGTATTGATTTTTTCATAAAGGTCCTGTACGAATCAAGTGATTAAGGTATCGTGTACAGGAAATTTTCCTTCCTCGTGTAAAAACATTGATTCGAATAGCAGGCGGGATTACTTTGGCGTGAGTTTGACAGATAATAGGTTATATACATATGACTCAGTAAATGTCGATGGCATTCTTCGTAACTGAACTGGCTGCTGTTTGTTACAGAGTGGCGGGCCGGGTGGCCAATGATGCATGAATTCTCTGTGCCCGGGAATAAATCTTAAATCAAGGAAAAAGCACCCCGAGTTCCGAATGTGAATGCAATGGAGGAATAGGACTTATCCTAAAGCCCTCGAGTGAAACTTACTCGCTTTCTATAAACTTGAGTGTGAACACATCTAATATGTGGCCATCAGTCATCTTTAGAGGGTACATCATACCCTGCGAACATCCACGACAACGTGTTTAGATCCTCCCCTCGGCATGCCTCAAGTACAGGGACGCCATGACTTCCGAGAGTCTGTAGAGGGTCTAAATTTCGCCCGGCTTGCCCCGTCGGATTCCTGCCGCCGTCGTTTCCAACGCCCCGCGTCCACCGTCTCCACGTGGACTCACCCCCGCTCCAGACGAATTCGAGAGCGGGGGTTGGGAGGCGCGCGCTTTTATGTGTGTGTGTGTGTGTTCGAGGGTGTACGTGCACCCTCGGGAGGGAGAGAGGGGCCGAGGGGGTTGGTGGTGGCGGCGTTGTTGCAGGGGGAGACGTCGGGGGTGGGGGTTTGGCTGGCCGGTTGGCTGCAGTGGCGGCGTCGGCGGCGGTGCTTGCTGGGTAGGCGGCGGCGTGGGATGTATGGTGGAGGGTGGTGGTAGTGGGAGAAGCGGGGGGGGAGGGAGCTGCGGGGGGCACGCGAGGAGGCCGGATCGATACGCACAGGGGTTGGTTGGTTCCATGGTTGGAGACGGTTGGGGTTGGGAGTGCGGCCGCCGGCGCCGGGGGTTGGCGGGGGGTGAGCCGGGGGTGCGGGACTCCGGAGGCGGGGGGAGGGAGCAGGGTGCGTCTCGGCAGGGGCAGCCTCCGCCCTCCCGCAACCCTCCACTCTCTTTTTCCCTCGCTTTCACATCAGGGTATTCTCTCCGCGGAGGTGGCGTCCCCACGTGTGTGTCTGTGTGAATACATTCGTATTATTATAAACGCTTTAGGGTGGGATTTTCCTCCAAAAAAATATGAATTGAGCTGGTGGCGTACTCCACCTGAGATGCTTGTTAAATATGCGTCAAGTTTAATCAAAATACCCTTAATTCAGGATCTTCATTATGAATTTCATTGTTTTTCGATCGATTTTGAATCGCTTCCATTAAATATGGCTCGTATTTTAATTGGCAATGTTAGGACGGCCTATTTAAAAGCTGTGTCGTTGTGGGAGAGTACCAACGCATTGCCTCGGGCTATTACCCAAATTTACGCAATTTTCATTTGCTCTCCCTGAAGTTTGTATGATATGATGTATGCTGAGGAAATGATGTATGTAATAACGTATGAATTCATTCTTCTTTCGGGAATTTCCGTCGCGTAGGGAGCCTTAGGATCAATATACATATAGTATGTTAGAAAACATTAAACAGGAGTTGGTTCTTTATCATTTGGCTCTTGGATAACCTTTTGCGTATCATACCATACTAAACGGTAATTCGTTTTAAATACTCGTTGTATCGTTCTTTCGTCATTTCCAAGCGGAAGAGTAACGAAGAGAGTGCCATTGTGTGTATCAGTGAAGCGAAGCAGTCTTCTTTTTTTCCTCGAAAATTTTTCTGAAGCGTTGAGGCGTGTTGTGAATCTGATGCGTTTTACTATGGGAAGCGAAAGTTGTTTCAATTCTATATGACACAACTTCCGCCTACTCTCGCATGAGATGCTTAATTTTTATTAACTCGTCGATTTTTACCCTTTTTTATTGCTAGTACAATGTCAATGCGAGCATTTAGTTTCTTTTGGTGAGTTTCCACAGATAGTATGAAGTGCGGCGATTGAGTAATGAGATTTTCAATACGCTCTTCGTCAGAGGTAATTGCCCAAGGAATTGGTGTGGATTACCGGTGAAATGTTGGCTATTCGCAATTTTTAAAATTATTTAATTGATACTCGCTTTGTCACTTTTCTAGTGCGTAAATAACGTCAATTAATTATGTATTTTTTTAGGCATTTAGGGCTTTTTATTTTTAATATTTGTTTGGAATCCTCAATTGTTTGTTCTTAAATTATGGAATAGCCCACATCGCTTATATTCATATATGTTTTTATTCCCACACCTCTGAAGTGTTATCGCGTGTCGATAAAGGCGATGTGATTTTTGCTTCATTTGGGACGTTGCTGTGATTTTTTTAAATGACGTCTTTTGTTGGCAGTCGCTTAATTGTAATTCCTTGTGCCATCTTGAAATTCCCGTAAAAAGTTGTGCTTGGCTACCCCAGCACAAATCGAATAGCATATTAAATATTTGAGTCTCCATAAGGATGTTTTTTATATTTGCGGAGAGAGCGACGACTGGTCCAATTTACGTAAAGGTTTCATTTACGAGTTACTTAAAATAATATATTCTTAAGTCTAATTTAGAGCAAAAGAATTGCTAATTATAAATATTTGTTTTTATTTCGCCTCTGATTCCCATAAATTCTTTGCGTTTCGTTTTAATTCTTCCCAAGTAGAGTCAGTAAATATATATTTTTTTTATACCGGAAGACTTGAGCGAGCGGATTCAATTCGCTTCCTTCCTCGCTCCGTGCAAGAAGTCGTTTCTCGTCCCTCTCTTGCCGACGTGTCTCGAGCCAAAATGCATCCACCCTTCTGCGAAATTGAAGTTTTTGCGAAATCCTCGTAAATCGATGCTTTTTTTTTGGCTTTTAATGCTGTCGAGAGGTGTAGAGACATTGACTTACTCACACTATTTGGATCTTAAATATTCTCTCCGCCTTTTCTAGCGTTACCCTCACCTGAAAGAGGTGAACTTCTCACCGATTGATTATCGTTGCATTATCATTTTCTTCACTCAATTGTCATTGTCATCACCCATCAACAAATTGTGACAGTCTCATATACCGTTTCCATTTTTACATGGTGGAGACTGCCGCTGCCCCCCCCCTTATAAATTTGAATCAATGGCAATATTAGTAGTTACTCGAATGTCACAAATTGAAATTTAAAATCGATGATATAAAACGTCATTAGTAACTATACAAGTATTTAGCTCTACCGCAAATAGGTCGGTAGTTGACAAGTTGGAAGCTACCAGGCAATTACGTGTATCGCCAGTGGTAATATACGTAATTGCCTGGGAGCGCAGTAACACGTACATGTTGCTACAACGTGGAGTTTGCTACGGTTTGGTAATGCTGGCGCAGTTTTCATGTTCCATGTAGGAACCGCGAGGATGTCGATGAAAATACGACATAAGACTATCCTCTCTATTTCCCTCTTGAGGAAGTTGTTTGGTTACGCCCTTCCTCCCTCGGTGTTTATCTATTTGTGTTCGCGTCTTTCGCTGGAGGCTATTTCGTAATTTTTACGTCCATTCGTGGCTCTTGTTTATTTTTTCTCTTGAAACTCTGTTCTTCATGTTGTTGTTCATAAGTGGAAGGGCATCGAACCTGTCGGCAAGCGCCCAGCCATGACGCATATCGCAGGAAATGGAATTACCAGCTGGAATCGGTCGAATGGATAAGTTTGACCCGTAAGCTTCCGTAGTCAAGCGCGTAAGCTCGTTTTCCGCCAAGCCTCTTTGAGCGTCTTTTGTATTTTCTTTTCCTGCAGAGCGAAGGAGCGAGGGGAAGGCGGTGTGTGTGTGTTTGCGAGAGAGTGAGTGCATGTTAGCGTTGCACACGGATCTCTTTTACGTTCCTCTGTTTTCGTTTCCGTGATTCTCCGTTATCACCGTGAGAAAAAGTCAGGAAGGAAAACATATCCTCTGGTGAATTTCCCCTTCTCATTTTAGGCGTGATTTCACAACCGAATGCTTTATTATATGGTATTCTTTAATCTTCCTCATGTTAATACGTGTCCTCCCAAATAAAAAAAAATGTTTTCGGTCGTATACTTTCAACTAATTAGGAAAATTCCTTATTTCACTCAGTCTTCTGGGTAGTCATTTGTATTGATTTAGAAGTTTTTGTACCTGAAATGTACCTTGGTAAGGCTTATATATATATATATATATATATATATATATATATATATATATATATATATATATATATATATATATATATATATATATATATATATATATAATGTGGTAATGTTTTGTTGATGTACCTTGCAATAGCCTCCCTACGTCATACTTTCATCGACGCGGAGACCAAAGCGCATTCTTGGGCACGCTCCTTGTTATTCATATATTCAATTGCGTGCCTTGGATTTTCACTTTCCGCGTCCGCAGCTTGATTCACGTTCCCAGATGAAACGCGAACATGCGCTGCTTTACAAATGACATCGGAGCGCGCCTTTCTTGCATTTGCGTTCGTGCCGCTGGGAACTTTTAGTTTCACTCCTTCGGCTCGCTTTCACCATTGTCTCCGGTCCATTGATACTAATTAAAACCGAGCTGCACGCGCAATAAATCACATCGACGCGTCTTCGGAGTGAGTCGTAAAGAATCGCAGCCCTTGAAATACTCCTCTTCCCCTTAATCCCCTCCTCTCTTCCATTCCGCCCTCCCCTTCTCTCTCTCTCTCGCCCCCTTTCACCCCCCCGCCAACCCCCCGTGCGCTATCGAGCGATTGCAGGGAAAGAGCGTCCCCGAGTCGGGCTAACGTGATGTCTCGGGGAGTTGGGGCAGGGTCGGATGCCGAGCGGACGGAGGGCGGTCGAGGGCCGCGCGGGCGGGGATCGGCGGGCGATTGGGGCGTTTGTGCCGGCGGGGGAGGCCCCCCTTCTGCAGGGGCGGGCGGATCCCTTCCCAGAGTAGGGTTGTGCACGCGAGGGATCCACTCCCCCCCATCACTCCTACTCCCTCTCCCGCCTCGCATCCCTCCCTCGTCGTGGTAGAGTGGTTGGGGGGGGGGGTAAGCGCCGGGGGTAGGGAAGGGACTGGATGATTTCGGTCGTGGAAATGCCGGGTTTATTCGGCCGGGAGTACTTAACCATCCAATTCACACCGTTGAACTAAAGCGTTGGCCGTATTTTCAGATTTTTCATTTTGCTATTGGTCCGAAATCCCGGCTCCTATAAGCAGTTTCCGAAATTGAGAATGGTGAGAAATTTTCAGATTTTTCCTTTTAGACGCCGAAATGAAGCAATGTGAGTGGTATCTATGTAATGGGATATCGTATCCCGAACTCAATGTATGAACGTACTTAGACTGTGTTTGCAGTATAGCATGTTTTAATTAAGACGTCCATCTTGGCCTTGGAAATACCCATCTAGGAAGCTAATCATTCGAACTTGTTTTCGTTTACCCTTGAATTTGTCTGACGAATTTTTATCTGCAGGAAATATTTCTTTCGGAAACTCTTTGACTTGAAACGGTTTGAGTTATTTTAGAAAAAGGGTGCGTGTGAAAAATTGGAAATTTGTCTCTTTGTAGGCTGTAGATGTGTTTATTAGAATCGTTTTCTTGTACATCCCTTCCCATCTAAATGTTGTTTTGCTGTCATTTCAAGCTGGATGAGGAAATTTGAATCCTTATTGTTCTGTTTGTTTCTTCCAAATACGAGAAGTTCTTTTCTTTGTTGTCACTCTTGGGACATTCATTTTTTCACTGAAATTAGTGTATTGTATATATAATTTGTGTTTTTCAGTCTCAAATTCCAAATGCTCTAGCGAGGATAACTTCATCTTTTAGATTTTGTTCGATGATTAAAATATTGCTCTTACAGCAGTAATTGCTGATGTTTAATATCAGCACGGTATCGGTGTATTATTTATTATTTGCAAAAAATGGTAACTCACCCTGTCAGGGTTATTTCGAAGTTTCAATGTATGAATTATCTTGGTTGATAATGATTACATAAAGCTCTTTGGTAATTCAGTTCACAGAGCGGAATGGTTTTATGTTCGTGTGGAAAAGTCCATCGAGTTCTGGCTGGTCCATAGCGTGGATTGTCATCTAGAAAAATAGAACAATCTCGTCTTGTTTCCGGCCACCGCGCTATTAATCCACATTCCGCCCTCTTTCGAACCCCCCTCCAAATCTCCCCTCCCGCCTCGGCCTCGCGTTTTACCAATCGAATCGTGGAGCCCTCCTCTAACTCACGTCCCTGGCTTAGATTGTCCGTGATAGGCGGCATTACTGCCCGCTCCGTCCGGATAAGGCTCCGAAAGAGAGGAGAGGGCGGGTGGGCAGCTGACGGCGCGGGAGGAACACGCGACGCTCTAAAAGGAAAGTGTTCGAGATATATGCGGCCCGAGGATATGAGAAATATTTACGGCCAACTGATCTCCAAGCGCACCCAAACAGCCCCTCCCTCTCCCCTCCCGTCTGCCTTCTCCTCCTTATTTCCTTTTTCCCGACCCGCTCGAGTGGATATGCGGCGACGTTCGTTCTTGGTCGCCGTCAAGTTTCTCGGTATGACGGCGTGGGAGAAAGGATTTTGGCATTCAAAATATTATGATAGTCTGAGAATCGCCTTCGTAATTTGGCTCATTACACAGTCCACCCGTCGGATGACCCCGTGGCGTCATTTTCATTGAAGTGTGCACGTAAGTTGAATCGGGCACCCTTGTTCTGGCACTGGTTGTCTGTCTGTGGTCTTTTCGCCCTCCTGTTCCCTGAAGGTGGTGCCTTCAGGAAGGTGCAAAAAAAAATAAGTGGACTTCATTCGAGACGGCAGTAACCACGGAATAAACCTGTTATGTGCCGTTATTTCGATGACGTCTTTTGTAATTAACTACTATGATGTTGATGCTTTCTCTAATACTGTTAGGCTTCGTCCCATCCACTTGAAGCCCAGGACTGCATCCATCCCGTGTCCCGTTAATATTTTGAATAAGTGCAGCTTGCTTTGTTTAATAAGCACTGCCATGGATTAAAATGGAAATGCAAGTCACTTTCATTCGGTTGCTGAGACCATTTCTTTATTTCCCGTTCATTGATCTCTCTCCCACACTTTTCCAGTCTATTCGTTGCTGACGATCCTTTCCGTCTCTTCCGACCCCACGCTTTCCACTCTAATTTCACTACACAGCTTGATTACCTGCCCGATTCTTATCGACAGCCTTTTTTTTCTTTTTTAATCGCATTTATTTTTCACGGTCGCCGCACAGTAATCGCTTTAACCTAAAGAAACCATGTTGTCGCGTGGACGGCATGTCGGGAGCAATGAAAGCCGTAGCGCCCCTTCGTGGTTCCTACATTTGGCAACGCCGAATATCCCGCATTCGTAGTCACGGCCTTACTCCTTTGGGGAGCACGACAACATCCGGTCGTCTGGAGGAGTACGTGATATTGGGGAGAACCCAGCGCGCGCTTTAGAATCGCATTGGTTTTTAAGTGCCCATTTCGGTTTAATGCTTAACCTCCCATCAATTTTTTCTCGATAGTTTTCGTCGGAATTTGTTGTTTTCGGAGACTTTGTGTTTATCGCGTTAGATTCGTAATTTCATGGGGGGAGGGGTTCACTAATGCACTAAGATTTTGTCAAAGTGCCTTTTCTTCGTTTTCAGTGGTCGACACGTGATTAGTGTTACTGAATCGAAGGTTTTAATACTTGATATGGAACATAGAACCCTTTGAGTACGCTATCTTGCTTTATTGTTTTCAATTAATATCCTCATAAGGCTTCAAATGTTCCCAGTCATTCCATTCAAGCATTCTCTATCTATTAACTTAGAGATTTTTTAGTTAATCATTCCTTATAAATTTGATTAATTACCATTGACATGTGGTATGAGTTAATTTGTTTTTGCCGGAATTAAATTCGTTGAAATGAGGCATTAAAAATATTTACATTTTGAAAAACGTTTCATTAGACAGTCCTACGCCCAGATAGTCTTTTCACAGTTTTTCTTTCAGGTTACCTGAGGCTTTTTTTAGAAAATAATTTTTGAAGAATGTAAATATTTCTATGGCAACAAATTAATTTATTATATTGAAGATTGTTGTTGCCAATAGTATTAATTTTCATGCGGAGAAAAACAACGTGTAAGGAATGTATGACCAGAATTGCTAGTTTCAAGTCCATTCCCATTCCGCTGGGCTCGCTCTTCATTCTTCGATTCAGCAATGTTGTTCTTTTGTAGACGCGTGCCCTCGGTCAAGTTCTTTGTTCTTTTTCTCCTAACCCCGTCTCTCTCCATCCTTCAAACCATAAATTCCCCTTAGCCCTCACCACCGAGAGGAATGGAAAAAGCGCCTCCCAGAAGTGTGCGATCTAACCGCGACCTTCCATTATTTCTTTCTCTTTCGCCGCTGGTTTTCTTTTTCTCTCTCCTATCAAGCGGTCGGCAGTCATTGCCCAAGTGAAAGAGAAAGGGATGACTCGGGAGGGAAGGAAACGTTGTGTGAATTGAGGTGCAGCATTGAAACCTGTTTTCTTTCCCCCGCTGCCTTTTCACTTGGTCCGTCCAGGTAATAAAGACCACGGGTGAGGATCCCCTTCAATCTGACTGACTCTATCGGATTCTGAGCCCAACCACACACTCTCTCATCTAGTTTATTCCCCCCTTCGCCACCCTCCTGGATAATGACTCCTCATCCTCGTCTTTCATCTTTCGGGGACTCGCGTTAATTTCCCGTTTAAGCTCACGTCCGTTCCCGTTGAGAAGGCAGACTTACACACTCTCGAGATGTCAACGAGAGTATCTATACGAAAACTTTCTCGCTCCTAGGTTTTTCTTTCGAGGTTTGTTTACTTCCGATGCCTTGTCCCTCCATCCGGATCATTTGTCGTGGGAGTTCCGAGTTGTCGAGAAGGCCTGTTCTCCTCTTCCTCTCTTGGAGTTTGTCTACTTTTCCATCTTGATTCCAAACATGAGAAATTCTTTTTCCTTCCTTCGCGTGGAGTCTTTTGTGTGCTCGCGCCGAGTAGCGAATGCCCGTTCCAGCCCAATGGTTCAAGTACACCGTTCAATCAGAGGTTTATTTTATTGTAATCTTACTAATAACTGCGGGGATTTATTATTGATCGACTTGGTTGGCATATAGTATGTGCATCATGGTTTTATGCAATGCTGTCGGAGAGAGCGATGGAATGTTTATGATTTTCGTCGTTGTTACGTTAGCGTTTTATTGTAGTAGGGATAAAACTTGTTTATTATTTTTTCCGTATTTGTTTATACATACTTGTTTTGTCAGGTATCAAATTTTTCGGCCTTATCTGTTACTACGTTTGACGCATTTTATCATAATGTTTCAACTACTCATAGAGTGTGATTGGCAATAATCCTATCCTTTTTATTCTCCAATCTGTGACGAGAATTATCTACAGTTTGCAAATGTCTTTGCTCGTCATTTAGACCTTAAAGCTGTTTAGAGGAGTCAACGGGGTAAATGGTTCAGCCAATGCGTGAAGAAGTCTGTATACGGCATACTAACCCAATATATCAGTGGAATTTTATGTCATGGAACGCTCCACAATGTCTATGGTGACCGACAAATGGCCCGCCGCGTTTTTATCGCGCTCGCGGGCGAACAAAATGTCTTGTCAACTAATCGTTTCGTATTGTGAAGAATACTTCTTGACCCAATTTTAATGCCATAATGTCATTTTCGTGGTGTTTTTCACTTAAATATACGGTTTCATTTCTCAATATTCCAAGGAATCTGATGATGCGGCAAGGCAGCGAAACCATGGTCTTGTGATAAATAAATTGTTAATTATGGAATTGTCGAGTTTTTTTCCTACCGTTCCTTGAACCGTGTAGAAATTCCATGTACTTAAGCCTGAGAAAGTGTCCTGCATTGGTCCACTTTGGTGAGTGTCAGTTCTCACCTTTTAGGTTATCGTCGAGGAAGATTTGGTTGGCCCACCCATAAATGTTCTCGAGTCCAGAAAAAGATTCGTGTACCGTTAAAAAAAAGATTGAGAACAAAAGAATCGCGTACCGATAACCCGGATTAGGATTGATATGCCTCACCTCATTAAGCACGGCTGGCCTAGTTGAAAACGGCTTGTTCGGAAGTAGTGCGACGACCATAGGCTTCAGTACATTATCTGATTACAATCTGACCATCAAATTGGGGGAATTTTTTTAAGTTAGTCAGGTTAAATGTTTTGCCTATTTATGCTAAATTTTATATGCAAATTATTTAAGCATTGAAGTATGAAATCTGAATTAGAGTTAAGCATTGAAGTTTCGCCAAAGCGTATACTATGTGAGATAGAACTTATTTCGACCTCGCCCATTCTCGAACACGTTCCTAAAGCCTTCCATGTCCAATATTTCCCTGCTTATTATTTTATTCATTTCTTAACATATTGATATAGATTTCTTTTATCTATAAGATTCCCTGCGTTCATAGAAACGTCGGTGTTGGGTTCACTCTCCTTATGTACTCACATTGCGTTCATGCACATCTACATTATGAATGTTGGCTTTTATTTTGAATTGACGGGAGGTAGTTTCCTTGGAATCCTATCTCTGCCCTCTTAAACGTTTGCATGCAAGAAAGAAACAACTCCATATTCCGTGGAGGGAAGTTACTTACTGCGTCCGACAGGCAGACACAGCTTTCCAGTTCCTCCTCTCTTTGGTCGTCTTCGTTTGGTTTTTCGTTTTGTGGCCGATCCGTATCCTCCCTCTGGCGTGGCTCGAGTACATTCGGAAGCTTTATCATGTTCACCCAGAGTATTATTTTTTATGATGGGGGATGAAATGTCTTCCTCGAATGCTCGCATTCTTATCGTTCGCCTAACTTGCGCCATGTCACGGCGAGTTCGTGTCCACGGAGTGAATCACTTGAGAGAAAGTATTTTAATGACATTGTCTCTTCTTTCTTCCTCCGTCAGCGTGCGTTTTTTCTCTATCTATCTCTCCCTCCCACTCTTTCAAATCGTTCCCAACTGGGCCACGTGCGCGGTCTCTCTTCTCTTTTGATTTTTCCCCTCTTTTTTCTTTCCTCCCTCTGTCCTTTCATCTTCCGGCTCCGCTTCTCCCCCTCTCCCCTTTTAAGAGCGCTCCCCTCCTCCCTCCCGCGTGCGCCCCGGGACGTACACGCGTAATATTCAAGGGCCCGTTGTTGCCAGATCATCCCGCGGCGGCGGGGCTCCTTTCCCAGAACCCTCCGAAACTCGTAGCGTCAATTCGGAGGGCCATTATGGCGTCTTCGATCGGCCTCCCTTACGACGCGCCGTCATGTGTGCATGCTCCTCTCTCTCTCTCTCTATACCCAAGGTCCGTCCGGCCCTCCTCCATCGGCGGCACACTAAACTCTTCCTCTCCTTCCCCGCCCCCTCCAACAGACTTTCTCGTGGAATTGCGTGGGCATTTGGGGGCCGAGGAGTGGAGGAGGGCCAACTAGCTCGCTCGCTATCTGGCTGTGCGATGAGGCGGTGATAAGGTCGCTGCCGTCGTGAGGGACATGAACTCCTGGAACCATCGACCCATTTAGGCGCACGGACGATGCGTCGCATCGCCTATAGATTTTCCTTATGTGGTGCTAGTGATGACCTCACTTGTGTTTCCGTTCTCGTGGGGAAATCCCCAACTCCCCTTCGATGTTAATTGTTTATATTATCTCAAACCGAATCTCACCGAGACAAACTTGTTACTGTATCTTCCAGAAATGGGATCGATCGTTTCCAAATCTAGAGCCCTGCCGAATATTAGAAACGGAGTAATGCCTGCTTTGTACCGGAGTTCTTTCCGACCGCAACTGGCTGCATTTACGAAACTATTGGTTACTTAGGGATCAAATTGGAACTAAGTGTTTCGGTTAAGATGAAATGTGTTGAATATATAATAGTTGTTGGGTAATAATCGTTGACTTATCGTTGCCCTCAGACGGAAACTATTTTCACGAACTTCCCGCATTGCAACGTATTCGGGGGCAGAAAAGTTGGCAGGAGGGGAAGAGGTCCGTCGAGAATCCTCTTGGGGACATGGGGACGGTTTTGGTTCGAGTTTAATCGGTCCAAATGACAGCACACTGCCCCCTCCCCCTGCGGTAACTTAATCCATCGCCCCCTGGCACTATTTTGCCCTGCCCCCAAAAGTCTTGTCTCAGTCCCACAACACCCGGCCACGTCCCCGGGAAGCATATTCCAGCTCCATCTGAAAATTATTGCTTCTGCTGGAACTCTCCGTTCCGGTTTTGGATGTTTCGAAGTAGATTACGCGTATAATCGAACAAATTGCGTGGGAAGCTACTCGATCTCATGAAAAAAAAACGAATGGGAGAAAAAAGTGCGTTGCATTTAATACACGTACGAAGACGCCATTACTGCAATCTGAAATGGGAGCCCCCCGATTGAGCCTATTATACAGGTTTCAGCGGTGTGGTTTAACATACACGTCGATGATTTTATTCAGGCATCACCAGGTGTTGGAAGTTATGGGAATATTGAAAAAATAGATATTTATGATGTGGAACCAATAGATATACGAAAGATTTGTTTCCCTCGTGAAATTAATGATCGCAAGAAAAAGGGCGACACCTAGCAAATTTATGTGTATCTCTCCTACGAACGCCATTAAAAGAAAATATTAAGTTTGTGTCCTCTTAAGTTTAAATGGTTGTTTAAGTTAAACATGTTCGAGCTATTATCAGAAAGTTAATTGAAGACAATGTTCAAAGCTAATATGAGCATTAAAGGTGCGTTGCATCATTCCTGGCTGGTGTCCTAACTCACCTTAGTGGATGGGTTAGTTCCCATAATCTCTAGTTATTTACCCACCTTTGCGTGCGTGAATAACTGGAGCAGAAACGTAAACCTTTCGGGTCTTAACTAACTTTCGTCGCCATCGGTCCGGGTGTGTAAATTGGGTTCTCCTAACGGCTTATTCCCCACTTCCGGTACACCAGTCGGTTGTAATTGTAATCAAACCGAAAACCAGCCGGGTCCATGATACGAGGTGCGTTCAGCCCCCACCCGCTTTGCCCCACCACCTCGTCCTTCCGTCTTTCGTTGGTCGGGCTCAGGACAGGAGATTGAAGTGGGGAGGAGGGGCTATGGGGGGGGGGCTGTGGATGCGCGCCCAACAGAGAGAGAGAGAGAGAGCCGCCTTTCATTAACTCCCGCCCGTGCTCTCCAATTTGATTTGTTATGGGCGTGCCGTGACCAACGTCCGCTCGCCCCCTTGTGACCTTGCACCCTCGTAATACGCTGGTGTGCTGCGGGAAGCATCGCCGGGCTCTCTCCAGGGGCACGCAAGAATGAGCCGCGGGAAATTCCACCGGGCGGCGGATTGAGTTCGTTCGTATATGACGTCACGGCGGGAGTGAAGTCGATAGTCAGCTGTTTCTTCGATGAGTGGAACGTGTGTTAGCACGGGATCTTCGGCCGGGAGGGAGGAGTATTACGTGCCCGCTCTGAGACGTCAAGTCGCCGCAGCGAGCCTTGTCCAGCATTGACGCCGGGAACGTATAGACAGGCGCCGTCTCTGTTTCTATCGCGCGGTCGTCCCTTAGATATCCTTTTGAGAAGAGAGGCGAGCTTCCGCGTCATTTTCCCGGGCCCTCGAGCTTGCCGCCGCCGCTGACACGCGCGCGCTTCTCCCCCTGCCGTGTGTCTTTTTTATCCTGTCCTGCCGTTCCGTTGCTAGGCGCCGTCTCCGGATGGTCACGGATGGATGGTCGGTTTGGCGTTTCATTTTTTTCGCTCCTCGTCCCCCCCCCCCCTCCTCGTCTCCATCGACCCTTTTCGTTTTTTTGTTGTTCGTTTATTTTTCACGCTGTTTGAGCAATGCCTCGGCTTTCTTAGAGGGCGCTTTCGGTTTCCGTGCATTAAATGGTGACTTTTCATCGCGGGGCCGTTTTCTTTTTACGCCCCGCGGGGACTTCCTTCCTCTGGACTCGCTTCTTAGGGTCCTTTTCGAGGAGACCTTTTTTGATAGTCAGTGAGTGAGACCTTTTGTGCGAAATGACTTGGACATGGGTTGGATTAACGTGGGAACCTGGAGTCGTGGCGAAGGACTTATTCCCACCGATCCAAAGATAAGGATTTTCAAAGGTGTTTTTTATGGACGCTCTGCAGCACACAATGAGTGTTTATTCGGCATCTTCTCCCGCCCGACGCAGATCGAGGGAATAATCGCCCGCGAGTTATCAGCTGATACCACGGGTCGCGAGCTGTATGCACTGCAGTCCTGCTCAAAGCAGGGAAACCGTGATTCGGTTGTTATCTCGAGATATCTCGAGATTATTTATTGGTTTTTCAGAATTACGATGAACGCCAGACCGCGTAGCCTCACCCGCCAGCTCGATGGCATTTTTCAAATAGTTCAGATGATGCATACTTTTATTTTTTTATTCCTCTTAGTGAGCTACCAAAGCAAAGGATATTTATTCTCTGCTTCATGTGTTCGAGATGAAATGTTTATCTTATTGGTAGCCATGTTTTGTTAAGCTTTAATTTCATAATTTAAATCTGAATTTGAAATTAATTGTCAATTAAGTCAATTAGTATGATGCCCAATACGCTCCAGGCATGACCAGTTAAATAAACAACTCGTTACGATGCAACAATTTCAGAGCGTAAAAATCATTCGCCTTGACTGGGACTCGAACCCAGATCCCTCAATATCCGGTCGAGTGCTTTAGCCACTTAAGCTACCGAGGCGTCCTCTTAAACTCTGAAATTTTTGGGGCTTTTAAAGGAACTAGATGTTATGACGAAATACCGTACATACAATGTCACAGGCATTCGTAGTCGTGCGCGAGGCGCCACTGTCCACGAGGTTAAAGCCAACTATAAACACGTATGGTGTTTTCCCTTTGACAAATTCCAAAGAAACTGCGGGAGATGCCGCAACAGTAACTTAATGAGTGTTATCATTTATGCCTTCCGTTTTAAAGCAACCTGTTATTTTTGGAACCGTGTTATTTGCGGTGTTACTCTTGCAGGTTGCTCTCAAGTTGACCTTTGAAAACTGTTTCTTACTGCCTTTGCTAGAACCCCACAGTTGCATGAAGTATGCTTACACCTTAAAGGGGAAAATATTTCAAGATAGAGAGTATGAGCTGCAGCGTTCTCTATTTAAACCATAATCATGAAAATGTCGTCGTTAGGTTTATTTTAAATGCTCACTGAAGCGTATTTTTGATACTTTTTTTCGCTTTCATATTTTTTAACCAATCTCGAATGTATATTGTTTACTTCATAATTTTACCTATCCAGTGGTAATTAATTTCAACGAAAAAAAATATTTTCTTCATCTTCTTGTACACAATTGGTGATAATTTGTCGTTATGTGCAAACATTTTAAAATCAGTGAATTTTATTGGCGATATGGAGTATGTATCATTTATAATCTGTAACTCCAAATTTTTGTAGTACATATTCTATGTTAAATGAGTTATGTAAATATTCTGTTCACTTACATCGGATGCTGATGTATTATTTTCATCTACATGTGGCCGTGACAGACATGCAATACCCACAGTGTACACGATGGCGTAGTAAAAGATTAAAGGTGAATGATCCAGATAATTAAAGTCACGGCTATTCATGGTATATCCTTTTCATATATGGCAATTTAAGGCCTATGCACGCGGTTCGAGCTAATAAAAAAGTAGTAACAGTAAAATACAAATTATGCAACCAAGTTGACGAGCGTGTTCCACAATGTATCCCGTTAACGATTGCTATGAAGGCTATTTTTTATTTCGACCCTATGCGGAAAATATATTTTCACTTCGCATTTTATAATATTATCACCCGGATATTATATTAACGATGCCTAGTGCTGTGATGTGATGAGGTTTGTGTTAGTTATTCAGAATTTTGTTGAAACATACACACTAATTATGTGTGATAATTTGTTTTCATATTTTAACATGTGGTCAATAAAAAATTCCCAGAATCATTCGTATGACATTGAATTGACTATACTCAGTTTATCATGTCGTGTTTTTTGCAAATCTAGCTTTCCTTCATTGCAATCAATTTGTATCCCAAAACTATCCTAATTTTTAAATATCTCATTTTCTAGTTCACTGTTTAAGTTTGTCCCAACGAACGAAAAATTAAATTCTATTTGCTAAACATAATGTTAACTTCCCTTTAACTTTTAATAAATCTTAGTTTCTTGTGAACATTTATGCTAATGTGTTTTGCCCCGAGAAAGATCTCTAGTAATAGTTGAAAGGTCTTGTACGAGATGCTATTTCGGTTTTACCTCTAAGTATGTAATTGACAACGTGTCGCACATTAGGTACATATTATGTTGGTTCTGTGCTCATTTAGCGGAGAAAACTCCCTGCGTAGAGTGAAGGAAATAATGCCTTGTTTAGCTTTTTAATAAGGCTTTACGTCATCTTTCCTGGGATCCCTTGCTTCTTTTAGTCCCCAGGTCCTCCTACTGCCTCGAAGAAGAGTTTAAGTTATCACTTTGGACTGAGTTTGTCTTAGCCTCGAGTCGGGCGGGAAAATAAATATAGTGTAAACTTCGAAAATGAGTTTACGTGAGCACATATGTATTTTTTTCAAAGGTATAATGCCCACGGCCTGGGGGAGAATGGGAGGGGAAAAAAAGCAATCTTCCCCAGTCAAACCTTCGGATATAATCGCCAGTGTTGGCGCGGCCTTCACTTCCCGCCCGCCCCATAATGCCTTGCGGCGTGAATGCCAATGCTCGCCGTCGCTCCTTTTCACTTGAATCAACTCAAGTCCCCCACCCCTTCGCCCCATCCTCCCCGCTTGTCGAGGTGATATTCCCCGCCTCCCCTCTTCTACGCCACCGAAACTAGGGCTGCGGGGAGACCCATGTTGTTGTGAACTTCGAAAGTTTATTTCTTATCGCTTTCCTGCACAGGACGACTGTCGGTGCGAAGACATGGAGACACTCTGCGGGTATTCTTTGCATTCGTGTATCAGGTTCGCTCCCGGGCCTTGACGGATTTCACCGAAAGCCTCGAAAATTGCTGCTAAGTGCGGCTTGCGGACCGGCTGAAAGCCCACGTTACAACTCTCGATTTTGATTGGAAGTACTGTTTGGGTCTGTTGTAAGTGGCGCCTTTAAGCGTTAATACACTCGATCGATTTTCGGGGTTATCGAATTCATTTATAGCAAATGATTCACCTTCTCGCCACAAAATAAGTAATGTATGTTTTTCAAAATTAACAAATATTCCCCTTGAAATCAATTTTTTTCGGTGTTTATCAGTGTTTATCTCAGTGTAAATCCTGCCTCGGAATAATTTCTTCCTCTCGTTCATCAGAATCACCGTGGATCAATTCTTAGACATGTTATAGATCGGAATGGCGTACCACTAAGTATAGCAGAACAGCATCGCAGTATCTTCATCAATCAATTAATTTCGTTGGTGCTCCCTCCGTGTTCGATGGTTTTGCAAGTCGATATTACGCGCAACAAACCTCGAGCCCTTCCTGCCAAACCGGTCGACGTAGTCATCCTTTTTATTTTCCTCGTACCTCTCAAGTAGTCAGTCGAATAGTACATAGGAAGCCTTCCCGCATCCATTTTTCCACTTTCTTTTTGTGGTCGAGGGAGAAAAAAAATATGCCACTACGAAAGTTCTCTTTAATTCGATTTCCATGCGGTTAAAGTGCGTTTTCGTCGACGCGCCTATGGACATGAGTTGAAGCTTCGGCGTCAGGCGTAAGAATTCTTCTTGAAGCAGTCTAGACGTGGCGTCTCACGCTCGAGCGAAGACGCATCCATTAAGTCTCTGAAATGTCAAGTTGAGCGTATTACTTGGAGGGACCGAGAAATCCGGGCGCGTTTAGACACCCCTACACTGTTGGTTCCCGAGGAAGGATTTTTCGAGACGAGTAGCGCAACGTTACTTTTTATATGATTCTCACTTCCTTGTGACTTTATAGTTCATATTTGAAAGTAAACGACGTCATTTTTATAGAAACAAACCGATCCTCGGTTGAAAATATCATTTGGCTCATTGAGTTAACTATAGGAGAGGTGCTAGTATCTTTTTTGTTTTGTCTTTGAAGCCGTTTCATGTTTCCTCGCTATCAACGTAATGGGTGCGCCATTTCCTTTCGACAGAATAATGAAAATTGTCCGAACACTTAATTTTTTTTACTGTTAACTATGTAAAGATTATGTATCATTAATCATAAATATTAACACCACGTCGAGCAATGAATTATGTCTTGGTGCTATCACATGTAGATGCCTAGTAGAATTCAAATTCCTGGGACTGGGTGTATGGAAATTTTAAAAGACTGCATTCTGTTAGTGTCAGCGCATAATAATGCAGTCATAAAATTCCAATAGATAAAATGACCTGACTATTGAATATATGATGTTATTACCAGTAAATAATTTTAATGTCTCTATTGATTTAGTATTGATGTGAACGCGATATTATTTGATATTTTAGTACCCTGCAAGCCACCGCTAGGGTGTGTGGATATGAACGACCATCCAGCATACGATATAATTTTCCATTAACATGCTATTTTTTTAAGTTTTATTTAGTACCCAGAGTGGGTGTATGGCAGGGAGGTTTGCACACCAGACTACCCTTGACCCAAACACCTTTCCCTGCTAACGCAGTCGGACAAAGTTATTCTGATCCCTTATCGTTCGTGGGAAAAATGAAATCTTAATTCTATCTGTTCTTCTCTTAGTGTCTCGAATTGTATTAACATGATCTCTCCTACGGTAATATGATGGGGCTATTAACACCTTTTTTACATCATCGCTTAAGAGGCATCTTTACAATTAATGCAAGAGATTAAATCTGTAATTTAGCTTACCCTCCGAGAGTGACTCCCAACCCAGATCCTCTACTAATGTGGATACGCTTCTCAGCCTGTCTGTTGAGCATAGTCTTTTCGTAACTGACTATTAATTCTAGGGCTTAAACTTACGAGTCTGTCTTTTTTGAGTTCATTAAATTCCCCAAACATCGACTCTCCTTTCCCAACTTCTTGTGTTTTTTTTCGGATATCCGCGCAAAACTGGGTTCTCTCTGACGTCCTCACGCTTTGAAACATTCGTCAATCGTCGCAGTTCATCTTTACATTTCCTTCCAAAGTGAACACTTCTGCTTTTTCGATCTGAATTCGTGCACGTGGTATTTCCTGCCGCGTTGTCGAGTCCTTAGCCCGGTTTTATGCTCTTCGTCGACCGAGCGGTCCCACGCGCCGCGGCTCCAATCTTCGCCGCCGTCCTGCGACCACTTTCCTCTCCCGGTCTCTCTTCCATGGGGTCACGGCCGTCCGACTGCTGCGTGGGAGAGAGTGAAATGGAGAAAAGGAAGCAGAGAAGATTCCAGAGCTCCCTCCGCGTGCTCTCGGGGAGAGATTCGTCGCCTTCATCTGAAAGCGTAGAAAGTGGTGGGTCTTATGTGAACAGTATTTGTGTAGATGGCGGGACTCCTGAGCTCTTTAATGTGCGGCAGGTAGGAAAGGTGGGCAATTTAGGCTAGGAATTAGATGGAGGGAAGCGTGGAGAGAAACTCGGGACGGAGGGCTTAACGAAGAGCGCCCGTGGATTCAAGAGTTTAAACATATGGGGCGGGAGTAGAAAACCTTTCCAGCGGTGCTACCAATTTATTCGGCACTCTCTACTCGAGGGTGAAGAGAATTTTTATAACCTTCCTTGTGATCTCTAAGAGCATACAAAAGGGGCGATCACCCTTACCAACGGCGGCTCCATTTTTCCCCTCCTCCTATTTTGTGAAATGGCTTTTTGTGCAGTAAAGGAGTAATAAATAATAGCTTTCGTAATGGAGAAGTGAAAAAAAGATGTTCAAAGGCGCCGCTCTCTTGTACTGGGCAGTGGCGACCTCCAGATTGGTTCACTCGTCTTCGGGGCCGGTGTTCCCTGTGCGTTAAACATTTCCGATGCCTACCAAACGATTACTGTTATCAACCCGAAGGTTGGTTTGATAAGTTAGGGTATAGTTCTCACGATACCAAACCCAGCCGTGTGAAATTCATAAATCATTGCACGGCGGTCAGTTCCTTATTTCCCGGTTTCCAAGGAAGGTCCGGCACTCGAAAAATTACACATCCTGGGTGAACCTGAGGGTGTCCAAAGGCATCCTCAGGAACCCAACCCTGCTAGCCACCGCTAGGGGTTGTGGCAGTGAGTGATATACTATATACCAGACTCACCACGGCGTCCCACTGATTCCTATAGTCGTGGTGAATTTGCTGAAACTGGTAATATCCAAACAGGACTGGAAAATTTTGGGAAGCAAGCAGAGAGAGGCAAAATAATTAATATTTACTGATGTTGAGTTGTGTTTTATTGGGTGAAAAAATAACTTGGTAGTTGTTTCCATCCAGAACCTACCTTAACCGGGAGATTACCGAATAATAATCTCAGCAGTTCACGATGTTGGCTAGTAGTCTTCGTGCTCTGTTCAAAGAAACATATAATTGATGGAAAAAACGACAAATTGTACAGTGGTTGCTCGCTTTATAGAAATATTTTTCAGGAAAAAACTCGTGTTTATCACCGTACCGGATCCAAGTGCCGACAAACACCAAGGATTCTCGCCATAGGTACCGCCCTTAGGTGGAGGTCATGCAAGAACTAGTCATGTAGGTTGCGCCTTTATCGGCTGTGGATGAAGTAATTACAACGAAACACCGAGCGGCCTGGCGCGGAGTGAAATTATTACGTTGGTGTTAGGGATGCAACGAATCGCAGCGCGCGGAACATCTTGCGGCCGAAGCCGAAGAAAGCAGCGAGCCAAGTATGTGCTGTTGAGCATGTGCTGTGTTAAAGTGTGCGTGTATGTGCTGGGTTCGCCGAGGGATGTTCCAGGAGCCCCCAGCAGCGGCGTGCATCTTGCGTGCACAGGAGACCCGAGGAGGAAGCGTCTTAGGGCGCACGTGGCGACCGCGCCTCCCAATCTCTCTCCACCCCGCCCTCCCCTCTCCTCCCTCTCACACGCAGACACACACACACTCTCTCTCTCACACACGCGCTCTTTTATTTTTAGAACAGTCAGAGGAAGAGGGGGTGGCGCAGAGGAGGTGGATGGTGTGGGAGAAGGAAGTGGGGCGATCTTTTTTTTAATACCACTGCTAGGGCCGAGGGGTTGGTGCGGAGAAGATGCGGTTCCAATGATGAGGTCAGGAAGTCGCAGTGGGAAACTCATTAAAGGGGGGGGGGGAGATTCAAAGGATTGTTAGCATAATGCGTGCCGCAGACGTGTTTCCGTGTCCTTGCGTTGGTCTCAGTGCGTGCGCGCGTTCGCCGAAACGTCGCTGGCAACCGCGCCGGCCGCCTGCGTCGCCCGAGGTTATTTAGTATCCGTAAATTCCGTTGCAGCTTCGCACTTCGAGAAATAACCCACTCTACGGAATGGGCTCGCTGTTTTTGAGCTCGCGTGCATAGGAAGAGGGCCTTGATCTGCGTTGGAGTGCGGAATGCGTCTCAGAGATGAGGAAATCGGAACGTCCGTTTCCTATAAATACGCCTTGAGAACGCGCGGAAGATTTTGGAGAAATGTATACTTGAACGACGAATGCAAAATAGTCCATATCACATCCTCACTGGTCATCCTTGGGAGGTTGAATTTAATGGTCAGTCTCATCGCTTTGCAGTACTGTAAAACCAATGGCAAATTATTAGCTTGAGTGAATTTGGTTCCGATCTAAGACATGGGATAAGAATAGAATTGTTTACGAAGTATGCAACCAGTCTGATTTGCGGATTGCTTAGGAAAACTAAGTGTATGTTAAATTTGCTGGAATTAGTTTGTACTTTTTTATAGATGAGCCTCCTGGGCCTTCGACGGATGGCTCTTGCCACTGTACACTACACCCATGATTGACGAAGTTTTTTCACAACGATATATTTTTTGGTCGATGGGTTTTTCCCACGAGAAGGAAACGTTTGACGACTAAAATATGTTGTATTTATTTAGTAATCCTATCTGCTTTAAGAATTATAATCAGTTATTTCCTCGAATGCATAAAGTCACGGTTGACTCAGTTTGCATTCAATTAAAGCGCCAATCGAAAATGCATGAGTGTTGTTACAATCCGTGAAAACGAATATTCGTAATTACTTGAATATACATTCCTGTACGTTTTTCACCATAGTAATAGCAGATTTGAATGGATGGGGCACAAGTACTCTGGTTCAATTGGCCTCCTGAAATGGAACACACTTATAATTTGATCTGATTTGAGCCGAGGTCACGAAATGACTGAAATACAAGGTTTGAGTAATGCTGGCCACCAAACCAGTGCACTCAGTGACAATGGCTGCTCAGGTGTGTCTTGGTTCCCCCACCACCGTTTTCAGACACGCTGGCTTCCGATTTGTGCTTCGAAGACGTCGGAGTTTCGGATGTGATCGGTGGGAAGTTGTGCAAGGGCTTGGGAGGAAGCCACACGCACGGCCACGCACTGCGTGATTTCCAGGTGGCGCATTGGCTTCCCCCGGCCCCACTCCCGGAGCGGCCGAATTTGTCGAGCGGGGACGTTCACCCAGGTGAACCGACAACATGCATTCGTGCTTCATTTATACGGTTTCCGAATGGTGATAGATAGTTGACCAGCCACTTAAGTACGTGCTGTGAAGTAAAGCTCCCAATTTCGTGATCAAGGGAAAACGAAAACTCTCTCTAATCTTTTTCCGGACCACATCACACCTAGGTGCTTCAATATTTTTTTGCACGAAAGTTTTACTCTGTTAGTAGATTTCAATGAATTTTTTTATTCAGTTGAATTTACACTCTCGGAAATTGGTCGTATGTTGTGGGGAAAATGAGACCCAATTAGAAAAAGGTTGTCTACCGAATTCCTGATATTCTTAGTTTTCGTTAAAACACAAGCATATTGGACCAAAAGTAATATAATTTGTGGAGACAACCATTTTTGACAATAGAAATTTAGACATTCTGAATTCCAACTGAATGTTTTGTTTAAAAAAGGGTAAATGTTTATAAAGGTAAACATTAACGTGAATTTGATAGATTCTTCTTAATACTCAAATTTCCAAAGCTACCTAATGGCACCTTAATGTTATGCTTATCATTAGAGTCGACTGGTTTCTTGCCAAAAGCAAAATCCTCTCGATTAATCGCCATAATCAGTCTTAACTCCACAACTGCGTTCGTTGCTAATGCGAAGTTGACGTCAAACGATCCATAGGAAATTTTTAAAAATCACAATTTATTTTACCTGTTTAAACGTTTCTCACCATTATTTTTAGACTTTTTTAAAACTTTAAGATTGAAAAGTTAAACAATCATTATGGTTGACGGCTTGATCACGCGTAAGGCCCAGTTACAGCTCATAGACTACTGCACACGACCACACTTGACGACATATTTATGCAATCGTAAAAAAATCAGCAAAAAGTAGTGACTTTTTGATTTATCATGGATGCATACATTTTTGATTGACATGGGATATCTCGTTGCAGAGAAACCAGACGTAAAAAAGCATTGTCACCAAAGCGCCCAACAACTCTTGTACAATAAAGTGGCCTTTGAGGGGGGGGGGGATGTTCGCAAATGAAAATATGACGCCAAGAAGACTGCAGATGATGCTGATGGTAAACTGACTCCTCGAACTGACGTTCAAGATCTGTCTGCTGATTCCGTGGCGTGGTGATCTGTTTGATCCTCCCCGTTGTTCGACCATCGAAACCGGCGACAGACTTGCCCCGCCGTCCGGCGATGAACTCGCAGTCAGACGTGCTAGCAGAACGATCTTTTAAATCTCACGTAGGATATTTTTGGGTTATTGCTAGCCGTGTAAATGTGATAAAAATATTATCCTCTTATGCCGAGGCTACTACTGGTCAATTTGTCCGACTGGACCGGTATGGTGAAATCTTGACAGGTCGTAAAAGACATTCCGGGCGAATCCCGCCGCGGATGATTGATTTAATTTACACATATCCGCGGAAATTGTCTAGGGTCATTTTATTTTTGAACGTGGTCGTCGAGAGAGCTCCTCGTGATCTTGCGGGCGGATCCCCCGTCCTCAGGTTGCGGTCATCCTTTCCCGTTCTTGCCTTTGGCGGTTGGTCGTGACTGCCGACGGTCGCTCGGATTCCAATTGTTTGAATTTTGGGCTTCAGGGCCCGTGGGAGGGGTCCCCTCGGAGGAATCCTACCTCTTTTCTTTCCATCCCTTGCTCTCTGCCTTTGCGTAATAATCGATCCTTCGCGCACGATGGGACGTAATGGAGCTTAAGCGAGAGGGAGAAAGATACCTTTTTCCCTCCGTGGAAACCCGTGGTTTAATTCCGAGTGGAAGGGAGTCAAATCTCCTCCCCCTTCTGCTCCGACCTCATACAACCACTCCCCCCGCGTCCCTCACTTTCCCCGCCTTTCCCGACGCACACACACACATTTTATGGATCCCACCCTGCTTTCTCCCAAAGGTCAGATCGTGCCATTATAGTCCATGGGAAAGACTGACTAATCGCGCGCGGAGAAAAAGTCGACGGCAAATTCGTAGCTAGATCGGATTGATTGTCGTTTGCTTTATCTGAGGGAGATGGCTTCGTAGGGGTTTTCGATATACCGTGATTACTTGGGGTATTACCGAAGTTTCTCAGCGATCGTGAGGCGTTATGCGTTCACCCGATAAAAATTCTTCGAAAGGCCTAAATATCCGAAATTGGTATTTTTCTCTTGATCTCCTTTCGAAAGTTGCCGTAAAAACTTCCCACGCCATGGCCCAGTCAGTTTACACACAGCAGTTCGTCTAGGAACTTTGATTTCCGTATCAATCAGAGTTGGTTCGTACAGGTTATCAAAAAGTTTCTTTTTTTATGCTCTTCGTTTGAAATAGTGTGGTTGAATCCCTTTTTATCTTCTAATTTATTGCTGGTTTGAAAGTACATTTTAAGAAAAGGTTTCAATGTATATTTCAAGATACAAGGTTGATATGAATTACTCGGTCATCCATGCAGTGTTAATCGTTTTCAAGTCCTTTCCTTGTGTATTCACGTACAACTAGTTTCAACGCTTAAGCGTAAGTTGTACGTGAATAAAGGACAGTGAAAAGATACATTGTATTCTTCATTTAATTAACATGAACTTCCACCTAGTTGAGCCGGAAACAATTGAATATCCTTTCCTTGTATTTGATGGATGCTACAGTGGTAGCTTATATTGCGATAGGATTAAATATCTTATCGCATGTAACATCTGTTTGTAAGTATGAGCAACACAAATTTAATTTTTAATTTTGTCATTTACTTAATACCTTTTCCCGTACCTCATGAGAATAGTGTAATATATGCATTTTCGCGACAGATAACAGAAGTTCGTGACAACCTCTCTCAATGATGATTAATCAATGATCGAAAATGATGAAAAAAAGATAGCATCACTAATTACTTATGGTCACCTTTAATAAAAGAAAGGAGGGGTTCTCCTATGGAGTAGAATAATTAATTAAGTTATTAGCTGAAGTCTTAGGCTTTATTTTACTGTACATATGTTGCTGTTTACGAGACACATTGTGTTGGATTACTCACTGTATAGGCTTGACAAGATTTAATATTATTTTCAAAATTTGGTTACCCTGCCAAGAATTTTTTAAACTCTTTTGGTAATTTAAATTGAATATTGGACTTCCAGTTGTGACTTGTGCGAGTTGCAACAAATTCTGGAATTTGAGAATTAATACTTTGAATTTTTAGTTGTATATTTCCGCATTTATTAAGAACCTTAGTTGCCTTAGAGTTAGAGCCTAGTTGAGCGGGCGAGGAAGAGGGAGGAAAGGGATGGGCATGTTGGACGGAATGAAGGGAGGATGGAGTTACGCGGATTTGAGGATGGGTTTGGTGTATTATCGGATGGCTGGGTGCCGTCCTGTTAGTCAAGGCGAAGAAATTTAGGGGTGTTAAGTTTTGTGTCCATCCAAAAGCTACCTTAAAAGGCAGACTGCGAAACAATAGTTTCCTTACAGTGAGAGTGTCCTCTTTTATACCATATCTGAGGATGCCGGGTACTCTGGGTCATTCTAGTTGATATCGGATGTTTAGAATGTAAAGCTTGTCTAATTAGTCTCACATCAACTTGTCATTATCGCATTTGGTCGGCAGCTTGCAGCAACGCTGCTTACACTGCTTGTATACACTTCTCTTGGACGTCTTCTCCTATATATACATTCTTTCTTGCACTACACATAGTGTCTATTCATTTACATCCACGTTGGACCTACCCCACGGTTTTCATATTTAAGTTTTGAGCGTTATCTGGCCCTTAGAGCGTTTCAATTACTTTTTCATTGAGAAAGATCACTGGGGAAGTAACGGCGAAGGCCAACCTTAAGTTGTACATTTAAACCCAAGTTCCTATCACTTGGTTGGCGACTTGGACACTCCACCTACAGTTTCTCCACTTAATCATTAACATTTACAAGGTACCAACGTCTTCGTCGTTTGAAGAACCGGTATTCGAGTCGGAAGTGCGTCTATAAAGCGCCGAATTTATCGCCTGAATGTCATTTCCCAGCGCTCCTGATGGAGAGCGGGAGGGAGTGGGCGGGTGTCGAGACTGGTATTCCGACATCGCTCAAGTGTGCGTTTGTGAAATCTCGGCGTTTCACCGGCGCCCCCCCCCCTCCTCCTCCCCCATTCCTGCCGTTTCTTGCGTGTGTAGCGGACGTGAAATCCGTCCCGGTGTCTCCAACCCCAGAGAATGCTGGCCGCTCGGGAGGGACCCTTCCTTTTTTCCCCTCGAAATGAAACGCTGGACGTCTCTAAGGCCTTAAGATTATCATCGGAATCGCGATACTCGTTTTCGCACTCCACACCCTTCGAAAAAGTATTCTTTTCTGATGTTAAAATAAAGTGAAAAAACGGGAGCGGGATCGCTTAACGTTGCTGTCCCGATACTTCAAACTAGTCATACCTGTAAACATAAAAATCTTGTCTAACAGGCCTTGGTATTTAATTTAAATTGTACATTATCGGTTTCCTGGGGATCGAGATGGTGCGGTGGCCATCTTACCAGCTTCCCACCCAGTGGGAAGCCGGTACGATAGCCACCGCCTTCCCAGAGGGCCTGGGTTCAAATCTCGGCGGTGTTGAATATTCTTCAGTGGTATCTCGATCCCTACTTGAGGTGCTTTGTGGAGAGCACTTAAGAGTCAGTACGCCGTCCGTCGGATGGGACGTTAAACTGCGGACCCTTTGGCGTCTTTCGTAAAGAGTAGGCTAATGCCGACGCCGGGTTTCTCTCCACCCTTCATCCTTTCCTGTGTATCCCCTATGGCGCAAATGACCTCAGCTGTCGGTCACCTCCCCTAAATACTACAACTACTCGGTTTCCTTGGACTCTTCTCCTGCAATATTGAGCCAGTTGTAGTTCGTTCCATGTAGTTAGTTCTATCGTGGTCTGAAAGCTTAAATCTGATATTTAGGGATTGCTATCATTATTCGTGGCCAGCATTGTATTGCATTGAAGAAGCTTGGAAGTGTTACTCCATATTTCCATTCAGAATAAACTTTAGTTGATGATATGCAAACGTTTTGGATCTAAGGCATACAAATCTCGAGAGGCATTCGATTTCCCCAGGTAATGGAATACATCCGTGGCTCATTATTTCCACTCCTCAGCATTTAATGATAGACATAAAGTAATGATACGTTCTCGGAATGCGTGTCATGTTCACCGTGCAGATGTTCCTTGGTGATCGTAAAGTTTTTTCCAACTCCGTGTGCCACCCGTGGACCCGCGGTGCTGTAAAGATTCCCTTCTACCGTCGTCTGTTTACCGTGCCCCAGGGGTCCGACGGCGTGCGCCGAAAGTTTGTTGATGGGTTTTCTTTCTAGGAGCCGGCTGTATCCGACCATTGGGGACCCTTTGGGTCACGCGCCCTTTATTTTTAGTGCTCCTCACTCGATGAATCACGATTTTCTTCTCTTTTCTTTCCTCGAATTCCTTTATTTTCGTAATACTCTTTTTCGAAATTCGGCGCCCTACTTCATGAGTCTCATTTGCCGTCCAAAAGTTGGACAGCGCCCGTTTTGTGGTTAGGAAACGCTGCCCTCCTCCGCCGTCGGACTTCGTTCCATCCCGGTGGATTTCTTTCCGAAGTGAACTAGATAATGAAACGTCCCTGTGGCTTGGGAAACCCTGCGAATGGAAGTTGGCTTAAATGTTAAGCATTTTTTCCCCGCGGCGTCCTCCCGAACCTGAAAACATCGCCTAGCCTCGTTAGTCAGCTTTCGCGAGTGACCATTTGGCCAAGCCGAACTTACGTCTCTCGGGTTGCTCCATCGCGCAAGGATGACGATGGTTTTTTTCGCCAGCTTTTGAGTGCTGAGGAAATGACGGATGTCACTGGGAATGCTGATCAATGGGTGTGCCGTTGAAAGCAGAATTAACGCTCTTCATAAGGCGACTACTTGGGAGAATGCTTACTCAAATCAGTAACTGTGCGGCATGTCGTGGAGGGAGAAAAAGTGTGAATCTTAATGCTGAAAAATCGGAAGTGATTTCTTTTTCTCGGCAGATTGCGACAGCAACTCCCCTTCGGCGAGCTTAAAAATTTCGAAAGAGGAATAAAAATTATTCAGTCTCCCCACGAGCGTCTTATTATATCCAATGCGCCATGTTGACTAGATTCCCTGGAGCTTTTATTCCTTGGAAGAACATACAGTGTAATCTTTCCCCTTATTTGCTTGTCATTGCCATCGCATGGGTCCTTTTCTCAGCGGAACCCGTGCGTGTTGCACAGGCCACGCATGCAGAAACCGTTACGTTGACGTCTTCATCCTAAACCAGTAGTTGTCCACGATCTCTTCCTGTCTGTCAGCCCTTACCGTATGGTTTGAAGGACGCCAATTCAAGGCTCGGGCTGATGTGACGCCTTCTGTCATGACCTCACAGGGATCAACTTTCCCGACAGTCCGCGAGGAATCAATGGTTTTCGTCGCCTTCCCACGGCCTGGATTTGTGTGCCTTTGTTGGAAATTTGCGTGCTTCGAGCTGAGAGGTTGTAGTAGGAGGGCATTCTTGGTCGGTTGCTGCGGCCGGGGGGGGGGGGGGAGAGATTGATTGATGCTATGATGTGTTAGTCTCTCGGCGACGAATCAACCAGTCAGCTTCTCGAAAAGGCGCGAGTTTTATTTCGAAGAGGCTCTCGCGGTCGCTCTGCGGGGCGCCACCTTGACCCGGTTGGAAGGCCTGGGCGCCTCTCCATCTGACCTCCTTCCCCGCCCGCCCGCCCTTTCCCAATCCCCCCGCAGACAGTCTCTCCCGTCTCCGTCCTCCCCCCAGGAGATAGAGTGAGTGGCGTTGTTTCGACACACTCTCGCACTCCGGGTTTCATCGCCCGGCCTTCGCTTTGCCGCCAAAATGCCGTGGTGTGCCTCTCACTCCTCCGCACATCTCTTTGTGCGCTGGCGACGAAAGGATAGAGTAACACACACACACGCACGGATACGAATGCTAGGTTAATGTGCAAGTTGGTCCCGCGCGGGAAAAGCGGTCTCGCGCCTGTGGTGGCGGAGCATGCGCCCTACTGCCGTGCTCTATCGTGTTAATTCAGGGCGTAAAATGACAAGGGGGGGGGGGCGAATCGTTCCTTTTGTTGAGCTTGGAAAACAGTTTTAAAGCACGTTGGGAAAGCCAATCAGGCGCGTTCTGTCGAAGTATTGAGCTTAGGTTGGCAGGTGCTGGTGGGCTGTTAAGTCTTTTCTCCGCGAGGATCACTCAAAGGGCTATAGTTATTATTTTATTGAAGTAATTTCTGGGTATGAGAAGTTTATAATTACTCCAATATTTTTAGTATTTCAGTTATGTGAAATAAGATGTAAACTGCATTTGATTTGTTATCGTGATCATGTAACAATATAATCGCTCCATTATGTATGTTACTAACAACTCTTCCAATCGAAATCTCTGATTTATCGCCTTGCCAATCCAGAGAATCGACTTTCCACAATATGGAATGCAGATTTAATCAGCTTATATTTTTCTTTCCCAATCTTTCCTTATTCTTTTGTTATTCCAAATATACGGTTCGTTTTAGCTTATGATAATTCTTCCCAACATTATGTTGTTTAAGAAGAGATTTCTTCACTACTACTTTGGTCATCTAAAAGTTTAATATCATAAGTATCGCTATCACAAGTGATATCTATCTCAGTACCATAAATAGCATATCCTATTTGCTCAAGTCTACCCCCTTGAGCCTTTTTTTCCTTATTTGCCATCCGTAAAATCTCTACCATTTCATTAAATGTTACCTTTGTTTACTCATGTCAACCTGTGAGATTTTTCATCAACCAACTCTGCCATTGTTTTCTGAAGATGGCGATAATAACCGTAGAAACAGAGAGGATACAGGACAATTGTGCTGGCTTATAACTAAAAAAATAAATGCACTTAACTTCATTCATTTTTGAAAATATTTTCCTTTTTTCCCGTTTAACTTTTTCTTTGAACATTTTCCAATGGTTTAGCCCCTCCAAGCTGTGCGGTAGACTAAGACTGTTTTGAAATTTAGTTTTGTAGTGGATAGTTTTCCCGTAACGAACTTTTTAGGAATCGACTAACGATTCAGTTTTTTTAACCAACGAACTTCTTCTGAAGGAATTTGTTTCTGCTTTGACGCTAGAATGTTTTTTTAATTAAATTTTCTAATTTCGTTGCCTTCTTCACGTGAACTTTTGGCGTGACATTTTTCGAGTTAAGAGTGATTTCAGTGCACACGTCCGCGTTGTATCGCATTCGTTCCACTACGAAGTAATTGGTAGTACATAAAGAATATGTTCTCTTCTGATTGGACTTCAGTTATTCGGCGTTAAAATTGTAAAGAATATTCCTTTCTCCTATGCATCTATAATATGCAGGTCTGTCATCAGATTTTGGTGGTCCATACTTAACTCTTCCGTTCTATTTTAAAACTAATATCCTGTGCCCTAACCTTTAGTCTCGATCATTGCATCGTGTTTTTGAGGAAATAGAACTGAGATATAATAAATAGTGGTGCTTAAATAAGTGGTAAGGTTACTCGTTATTCAAGTTGTACATCTTAAAAGTGGTTCTTAACTTAATGGTGTCACTCATTTACTTTTGGTCTATCCAACAATAAAATATCGATCATGCATTTCTGCTGTGCTCATCCCTCCCATTTACAAATGGACAAAATGTTTAAGGAGGTGCCAATGTGTGCATTTTCTCTTCTCCGCACTCCCTATTAAATGTACTTTTACATTAACTTTATTAATTAATTCTCCTCCTAGTACACACGAACCTCCTATTTCTTTGAAAAAACTCTCCCTCCTCCCCTTCACACCCTAATAATCTCCGTCCTCCTCAGTCATCAAACTTCTACATCTACATTGTACCCCGCAAGTCGCCGCAAGGGCGTGTGGCGGGGGTTTTAGGTCACCACCCGCAAAATAGAATAACACCACGTACAAAACCCATAAATTCACGCAAGCACCTACGAATATACCCTAGGTCTACGCAGCGTTTAATCTTGTCCTTACTTGTAAATTAAATGTCTTTAATATTTCTATAATAAGTTCGGTTTCCTGCTGTTATGATTTCTTATTGTCCGGGGAAAGAACGAGTATTTGTACCTATTTATTCTTTAATCTATCTACCTTATCCTATCTTTGTGGTCTGATCTTCCTCATTAGTGTCGACCATAATAATTCCATTAATGTAATCCTTAAACTCGTTGGTAATTAACCTTTCTGAAAGTCTCAGTCTCGCTTATCTTCGTATTTCAAGTAGCTCCCAGCCTTATTCCCCTTAAAGGCATGTCACATTCGTCTTCGTATTTTAACAATTTTTCACGAATCTGGGGGATTTTCTCTGTATTTTATGTTATGGTTTTTGCCAAATTTTCTCCCAAGGACCCCAAATACTTGCGGAAAAATACTTCTCTTTCATCTTCTTCTTCATTGAAGTTCTATTTAACCTCTTGTAATGGCCGTAAAAGGGAAATTCTTTATATAGTTATGCTGAATCCAGCCGCCTCGATTCTTTTTGACCGTGGCCGAGAATGTTTTTTATCGTTGAGTATTCACCGCAATGGAGGATAATTCTGCATGCAGCATTATGCACTAGAGGAAACCGTAGTCTAATTGATCAGCTTTACCTCTTCCAACATGTTTGCGTTTTGACGGATTCACTTGACCGCTGCTTGTTACGGTAGGGCAGGATACTGGCTGCTGGCAAAGATCGCCTCGGGTTTGAGCACAATTAATGTGCGTGCGACGCTTCGTTTAAGAAAAAAGGGTTTCGAATGAAGATATTTGTATGAGACATTGCTTAGTACGAGGCCACGTGGCCAATACGCTGTCATCTATATAGAGCAACATGTCATGCGAACTAAGAAAACCTTTTCATTTTTTTTATTTTGGAATTAATTGATTCGCAAAGTGTTTGTTTGATTTCAGACTTATATGTAATCTCCTTCGGCTGAAATTAAGCTTGAATGATTATGCAAGTTCGTTCGTAAACCAGTATTTGCTCGATTTGGAAACAATTCGTCGAAATACATTGAAACTCCGTGATTCGGGGATTCAATATCTCAAGAGATGCACATCGCTGTTATAATGGTCGCAGATTACGAGTACTTGTGGTGCAGAGTGGTTCCCGAGGTTCTCACACCCTCTCCCCCTCTCTCGGAGAAGGACCCCTTGGTCTTTTGGATGTTGTTCCTCGCCCGTTAATCGTCTCTCGGGGCGTGCTCTCTCCTTCGCCTGTGTCTGTGTGTGTAGCGGTCGCTTTAGGAGGAGAAAAAGAAGAGAGCTTTAAGGGCAGGGAAGGATGGGGGGGGAGGAGAAGGAGGGGTTGGACCTCCCCCCCTCCACAGCACTTTCCCTCCTTTGCCCCATCCCCACCTCCCTGTCTCCGTGCTTCGAATTCGTCCCGACGGAATGAGGTCGAATGAGTCCATTTGAGATTCCAGCCGTGCTGCCCCCGTTCTAATTATAGTCCCCCTTCCAGCCTCCACTCAGCCAACCCTTTCCGGCCCTGGCCACCCTCTCTCTCTCTCTTTTTTCGGTCCCCCCAAAAATCCCGCACGCCCTGCCTAAACCAACCCCCTTCAAGCCAAGGGTCTCTTTCTGCTGTGTCCCTCTCCCCCATTTTCTTTTTCACGGTGGTGCACGCGGTGCGAGTTCTCACTGGCCCTCCTTTCCGCGGTGCTCCTCCACCTCCCTGGAGCTGCTGCTGCGGGAACCCTTGATCCCCTACCTCTCATTCCGCAACATTATGCTCGCCATCCACACCCTCAAACTCACGCCGGTGCCCCCTCTTCCGTTTTCACTCAATGCTGCTTAGCGAGTTCTTTCACGGGGACGTCTCTTTTGACGCTGCTTTACGGTAATGTGTTCGTTACTTTCTTCGTTCATCCCTTTTTTTATCATTCCCTCCGGTCCGTTTACTGCCCGCTTTCATTTTTAGCCACAGGACTCCACCGAATCAAAATAAAAATTATGGTATGTATGTATGGCTGTAGTAAGTCTCCTAAAACTGGAGTGCTTAGTGGATTTAGTTTTTATGGTTATATCGCTGCCACACAATCTGAAGTCGCTCGACTTTTCGGAGATAGTAATACGTGAAAGTTTAAGTCCTCTCATCCATCGTCTCATAATTTTTTGTTGAAGTATCTCAATAATTTAATTCCTTACATGCGGTTAAGCGTCAAGCAGCCTACGAATGTGCTTTTAGTTTTACCCCAGAAGTGTTATGCCTTTACTACTTCCTTAGTAGTGAATCAAAAATAGATCCTTTGCATGCCATCGGAAGAATGAGTAAACATTATTTCGCATGACATAACAATTATTAAGAGTATTCTCTCGAGGTAGTTTTCGGTGTATCAGTTACCGAGATTCCCCTCAATTCCAAGCCTAACAGTATTAAAAATGTGTCTTTGGAATTTTTCGAGCACGAAGTCGTAAAAAAATGCATCTCAGTAGTTTCAATGTGTAATGATCTTTCGTGTTTCAATTGCAATGCATTTTCACGTAACTTCGTTAAATCATCCACGCATCTGCTGCTTAATATACATTGCCATATTTTACGGAATCCGCCGCTTCAGGGGTCATCCAAAGTTCTCTGCCCTCACTCGGCAAAAGAGGTCGTTGGCGAAAGAGAGCGAATTGATTCAGGTACGTACGTATTATTGTGTGTTAAAAGGAGCTTTGCGCAAATCGCTCTTCGACTCCGTCGTAACTAAAGCGTTATTGTTTGCTGTTAATCGTTTCATCGGAGCACGTTGGGAGCGACCCTTAGTTGGAGCCGATTGCCCTTTGCCCCCGCGTCCGCTTGCGGAATCGCCGGGATTTTCACATAGCGTTTGCCCTCTCGCCCCCTCCTCCCCCCTCTCCCTTGTCTTCTCTACTCAGCATTCTATTCGCCCACTACCCCTCTGCCGTCGTCGCCATCATACAAGTGTGTGCGACGGTTTGCCCTCTCACAAAGAATGCCTTTACCCAAACAACTGAAGTAATTTTTATCCGTTAAATTAGTTTATTATGGCACAAGTACCCAGCAAATAGTTTTTAAAATTCGAGCAAATTTTGTGCAAAATTCGTAAAAGCGAAAAAACACATTATTATTCGTTGGTAATACTACGTGTTTGATTTGATTATAGTTTGGTTTACAAGTCGAACTCTTTTGAGCCAATATTACTCTGGCACATGTTTCTAAATGCATATTTAGGCATGTTCTCTGTAATATCTAATGTGTATTTGGGCATAATATTGGCTGGTAAATTATATTAAAAAGATAGAAAAAGTTCAAAGAAAGGCAGCAAGATATGTACTCGGAAGGTATAAAAGAACAGATAGTGTCACAGAAATGTTAGATGTACTGAAATGGGAGAGTTTGAAAAATAGAAGAAAAAGGAGTAGGTTAGGCGCGATGTATAGAATTGTTAAAAAGGACGAAGCGTGGGAAGATTTATGGAAAGGGATAGAAAAGCCTAACTTTAAGGGAAAAAACGACCATAGCCTCAAAATAAAAATAAGGACTCAAAAAACAAATAAGAAAAAATGCTCTTTTTTAAATAGAACCATAATTGATTGGAACCAGCTGCCTGGAGGTTTGTTTGAGCCCTTTCCATCCAATTTTAGAAGTTTTAAGTTGAAATGTAAAGCAGCCACTGGGTAATAAACTTCATTGTAGTCATGAAAATATTGTTTGTATGTGATGTGGACGGCATATTGTATGTGATGTGGAAGTTTGTTTGTATGTGATGTGGAAGTGTCATTATGTAAAAATATTTTATCTCTTCTGTTTTTATGTGTTCGTATGTAATTTTCGTTATAGAGTTATCTTTGACCTAACCTGACCGTTGCCACCAGGAAATTTGCCTAATTGCAACGTAATTGTGTAAATAAATAAATAATAAATAAATAATTGGTCAATTAGGGGTGCGGTCCTTGACTTATCAGTAATCAACTAGCCCTACCATGGCGTGGAGACGAAATACATTTTCAGAGTAAAATGTATAGTCAAGTCTTTTGTTTTATGTTGCAAATAAATTTATAAAATCTATGTTGACAACTGTAAGCGTTTCTTGTTCGTTGGAGGATAAACCCCAAGATTTGAAAGTTGTTCATCAACTATAAAACCTTTGGGTAGCTCTATCGAGTGTAAATATATTTATGGGAGGGAATCGGATAGCGGTGTCATGTTACCCTAGTCGATTGTGGTCGTTGCCTTTGAAAAAAACAGCTATTTTATTGCTAATCGTGCGTATCTAGTTACCCTACTTTTTTCTCCTATCCGGTAATTTTTTTATATTTGCCCTCTTTAACTAACCATGTATTGAGGGCGTCACTTTCACTTGCACTGCATTATGTATTTCTCTTCTGTCTTTAAATCCTAACCTCTGTTTACCATTGTTTTCTTTTTCTTTTTAGGTAAGTACACCTCCCAGAATGACGACCGGTTTTTCACATGCTGTTCAAATCCACCTTCTGCCTGTGAGTGTATCCATTCCAATATGACGTCCCTCTTTTCGGTGTGGTTTTCCACAAGGTCTCTCTTTTTTTCTGTTTCGAAGTCATTTTTTTTGCAAAGTTTTGACGCGTAACTTTTCAGCTCCAGTTTTTTTATTTCGAATTGATGGGGTGAAATAATTTGAAGATATTTTTTACTTATATAGCTCGGCTGTGATAAGAAGACAGTTGAGGGGGCGTGGTCACAGACTTCTTCCCCCCCCCCCCTCCCCCTTCACCGCGGGATTTAGTGTCGAAAGCCGGCTTCGTCGTTCTGCGTTGCATTCACCCTTCGGCGCACCAGCCGATGAAATCGCGTTCCAACGCCCCTATAAGCGATTTAATTTGGTTAGCGAGTCGTGACGGTAATGCAATGCCGAATAATGAATTCGGCCGACGAAGGGTCATCATATGGACAGTGACGAGGCTGTTCGCTGATTGAGTGTCCATCACAATCCCCCCCCCCCCGTTCGAACAGCCTTGTTGTTAGAAGCCACGAGCTACCAGCCAAGAGCTGCACCACCAGTTAGTTCTACCAGTGTTATTTTTCATAGTTTATTCATACGTTTTCACTCTTGCATTCCTTTTTTTAGTTAAATTTCTGCGTAAATATTAATGCGCATTCCTACGTTGGGCGATTTTAAACCATTGGTGCAATGCTATCCTCGTTTTTTCGCCTAAGTGAAAATTATGACTTCAATCTTGCGTTAACTCGGGTTTTCTCACTATAATTCTTAATAGTTCCCATCGGCATCGTTCCTTCCCCCTCCGGTCACCAGCGTTGTCATGACAAAGGCCGCCGGAAGGTCATTTCGCCAGAATCGACCGTGGGGTTTTATTTTGGAAAGAGAAGGCCTTTTTTTTTCCTTTTTACAAGTTTGCGAGAAATCTCGTCCTGGCAATCTCATTTGGTCACGTGCTCGCATGACGTCGGATATTTAGAGAGAGAGAGAGGGAGGAAGAAAGGGGTTGGGCAATAGATGAAGAGACCGGCGACATAGGTTTGAAGACGGGCGTAACATTCGCCGAGGTTGAAGTAAGGAAAAGACTTCTGTGGGCGTGTCAACATCCACGGAACAGTTTGATAACTTGCCAAGGCGAATAAATAAAGGAAGGGAAGGGGAAATGTTTTAAAGAGGCGAGGGACGCGGTTGACGTGGTCTCCATATCCGTCGTTTTAGAGGTTCTAGTGGAGTACGTGTCTATAATTCATCAACCCCCATCCGTTCTTCTTGGACCCTCGATGTCAAGCGTCCCAAGTTTTTTTCGTCTAGTTTATAATTTGAATATTGTGATGTTTTCCGTACGTTCCCCTAATGTTTTGCTAGCTGCTTATTGGCTAACTATTGTGCTCAAATATTTTGATTGAAATAGTTCATTGATATTCGTACCATATTGGAAAATTATCTGACTTCATGGCATTTCCTAACAGTGTCATAATGTGAGCAAACTCAACCTGCAGTCATTTCTCTCTAGCGTAATACGGTATGTGCAAGCCACCTCTTGATTGGAGACCACATACGTTCCTTCAGCCGTCGGAATGTCGTGAAGTCAGATAATTTTATAATTAGGTACAAGTATCAATGAACTAATTCAATCAAAATTCTTCAGCCGGCGGAGTGAATTTTTGTAAAATGTTCTATTTTCAAATGTAATACCAAGCATATTTAACTAAATTCATTAATATCATACAGGTTTATTATGTTATTTCATACGATGTTTACGTTAAAACTGAGATCATCATGAGAGGCGTAAAAAGATTAAACTAGTTTTTCTTTGTTTTAATGATTTCTTACGTGAAATATATCATCAATGTTCTTTGAAAGTTTTTATTCAATTTTTTTAACGGAATAGATGATTTATTAAAATACTTTTCACCGTCATCCTGGTCTAGCTGTCTATGTTCGCCGTCCTAGTATTGTGGTCGATGTTTGAAACTATGCTATACTCTTGTTCTAAAAATATTCCGACCCGCGGTCGTTGTTTCGTACCAACTCTACCTGTTCGTAGTCCCCCTCTACCTGCATGTTTCCGAGGGTGGTCGTTTTTGAAGGACGAGGAATGATAGCGACGAGTCCATGGCGCGTGAGAATCCATGCCTATGAGCGATGTTTTTAAATCGTAGAGGTCGGTGGATCGCGATTCGGTTACCCGTCCCTTGGCGGCGGAAGAAATATTGGAGGTGGGACCACTTCGGTTTCTTACCACGCAACAGACACAACAAAGGCACCGCCGATAACCCCTTTCACGTCGTCCAGTTTGAGTATTCTGCCGATGAGCGCACTTTCCTAATTTTTGGACATTGGCATTCAAAAGGTGGGATCGGAGGGAGGATCATCTGCCCACTCCCTTTCCGCCGGCGCGTTAGGATGTGATGGGCACGGCGGCGTTGTGCTGCATGCCATCCTTCCCCTGCATTGTGTCCAAGGGGGTCCCTATCTGCACGATCTCCCCGTCCTTCCGATGCCTCCTCCTCCTCTCCTGCCTCCCTCTCCCCACCGACATTCACCCACCCTCCGCTCTCCTTTGAATACGCATGCCTGCATCCTCCTCCTGGCCTTTTGTCCATGGCCGCCTTAGCGTGACTGCATGCTCGCACCCTATCTCCTGTACCTGGACGCATTGGCTTGCGATGGAGGGAAGCCATCGACTTAACTCCCTTAACTCACCCTTTCGGTGGGGAAGTGATACGCCGGGGTTCTTCAGTGGTCCCTTTCCCGTCTCGGTCTCATCCCTCCTAGGTAGATTGACCTCCCACGAGCTCATACCTAGATTCAAGGTATGGATACTTTAATGTTGGATTCTCATCCCTCACTCCAATCCCTTTGGATGATCGAAGTACCGATGTGGGGTAGTAGGTACTTAAACGATTCTGGCTGTTTATAAACACATTGTTTTGTATGGTGAAGTTCAATGCTACGAATCGGACCTTGATTTTGTTAGCAGTTTCTCCGAAAACAGATCATATTAGCGTAGTAATTGGATTTCTTATGTGCTCCAGCGGCTGAGTTCGCAATTCAATGTAAACATTAAAAAAAATACATCGCGCATATCAGAAAAATCCTATCCCGAGGTGGAATTTTAAACTCATCATGTTATACACCTGATGAGCGCATTTTCTATATTTTTAATCACTTAATGTGCTGCTCTGAGATCATACCTGATCCGAGTAAGTACCCAGCATGCAGAAGGAATGCGTTAAACTGCACAGGGTCGAGTTTAGTTATCTAAAATCGTGATTCCGAAGCTTAAAGATCTCGCATCTCACTTGAAAGCGTTCTGCGTGCCCTCCAACTCTTCCCCCCGCGACCACCCCCCCTAAGGTCATAAATCAATTGATCGAATCAATAAACTCGTTGAAAGACCTGTTTTAAGAGAGAGAAATCGAAGAAGCGCTTTTCACTCCTCTGGCACACACTATCTCCTGAGAACGCGAAAATTTACACTTAAAAAATCCACGCACCAAATGTATCTATTTAGCCATCCTTATGGTTTCAATTGATGTTTCCTGTCTAGAATAATGTATGTTATTCTTTGGGGAATAAATCAAGGGCGATTGTTTTGCTTTTACTTCATGTAATTCAATTAATGTCGAAAAACGTCATAAATCCCGTGCCGCTGCATCTTATTTAGAGTTAGTTTTGTTTGAGCTACTCAATTACAAGTAATGTCACCCTATAAATTTTTCTTGGATCTCAAATATTCGTGAAATAATTAAAGGCGGATTTTTTTACAATTGGAACTGCCATTATTTTAAGTGAAGTTTCTTAATGTTTAATTTTTTTGCCGGCATAACGCTACGAAATCGCGTGCAGCTTTTATTTCGCTGTCATGGTTTTTTTATGACTTCTTTCAAGGTGAGATCGAGTCGAGAAAGTGGATTGCATCGGAGCGTCTCCTCCCCCTCCGCCATTGGCGGTTTTCACGGCAAGAACTGTTGAATAGGTTTTCATAGAGGTTCCAGCGCGAGTCTAGATAATCATGCGATTGAAATGACTTAGATTTTGATGAGATAGCGCCACCATTCTTTTCCTGTGGAGAGTTTCCTTGGGGATGTAATGTGTGAAATAATGATTTGTATTCCTGTTAAAATAGTTTTCGGAGGACGCTCATTTTCGTTTTAATTACATTGGTCTCTAAAATTCAATCCGATTGAAGTGAATACCCTTGTACCATTCGCTTATATTTCGTTTACAGGTTGCAGGATGTCATTCAGCGAGGTGTCATATCTGATAATTGGAAAAATAGTAGCGGAAAACATGAGTTGGTGGCGACAACATCGTTGGCCTAATTATTCCTCTATTTTGTAATTTTTTTAAAAATATTTCAATAATCCCTTCACTATAAATTACAGATTCTGGTGTGGTGTGGTGGAACTATTCCATAATAACAGAGACTAAAAATATTACAATTTTCCAAGCTAAAGTGATTTTTCGGGTACCAGATCTTCCTGGGAAACCATAGCCGACACAGGGAAAGGAACTGGCCCCCCTACCCTGATGTGTGAATTTCACACGCCGTCGGGCTTAGAACTGGGTGAACTCTGCCATCACCTACCAAACCGACCTTCGTGTTGATTACTGTTTTTGGTTTATATATATATATATAAAGCCCACTGAAGGCATCATATGGCTGCCTACATATCCCCTCCCACCCCCCTTGTTCATTTCCTATATGTCCCTTACCTCTCTTCCCCCACCTCTCCCCCGCACATGTCCTCTCCGCTCTTCCCCGTGAACGCCATTCTGAAGACGACGGCCCAGCCGTCGAAACGTCAAATAACATATTGTGAGTGTCCATTCTTTGTCTCTCTATGGTCTAAAAATCTACATCTGTGTTTTTATGTATTTGTGCGTCGCCGAAGAGCGTTCCATTTCGAATATATATATATATATATATATATATATATATATATATATATATATATATATATATATATATTATTTGTTTGGTAGTTGTGTCCATCCAAAAACCTACCTTAAACGGTAGATTACCTTAAAAAAAAAAATATATATATATATATATATATATATATATATATATATATATATATATATATATATATATATATATATATATGTATATATATACATACATTCAAACACGAAATCCCGCCAAACGGCGAATAAATACTCATATATACAGAAACAGATATAAGGAAAAGGGATAGGAACACACATAAAGGACGAACACAATAGAGGTGGGGAAGGCGGAATCGAACGGATCACAAGAGTAAAAATATTTCCTTGACCGGGACTTTAACACCGGATCTTTCCACTTGCCGGGCGGATGCTCTTAACCACTTGAGCTATCGAGGAAACGTAATTTACCCTGAGATCCGTGGGTCTAATATGTCGCCAAGCGCCCCGATTCTTTAGCCAAGAGATGGCGTCAGGGGGCTGTTTCACCCACCAAAGGAGAAATAAACCACACACAAGAGGAAAAGACAGTGGGTTAGAATTCATACAACATCATACAGGAAAGGAACAGTGCGTTTCGTGGCACGCACGCATCTCGGCTATGCGTGCCACGAAACGCACTGTTCCTTTCCTGTATGATGTTGTATGAATTCTAACCCACTGTCTTTTCCTCTTGTGTGTGGTTTATTTCTCCTTTGGTGGGTGAAACAGCCCCCTGACGCCATCTCTTGGCTAAAGAATCGGGGCGCTTGGCGACATATTAGACCCACGGATCTCAGGGTAAATTACGTTTCCTCGATAGCTCAAGTGGTTAAGAGCATCCGCCCGGCAAGTGGAAAGATCCGGTGTTAAAGTCCCGGTCAAGGAAATATTTTTACTCTTGTGATCCGTTCGATTCCGCCTTCCCCACCTCTATTGTGTTCGTCCTTTTATGTGTGTTCCTATCCCTTTTCCTTATCTGTTTTTGTATATATATATATATATATATATATATATATATATATATATATATATAGGCAGTTCTGTCCCTCTCTTCCTTGATAAAGGTGGCAACGACCACCGAAAATTCGAAAAATAGTGAGTCTCTTTTTTTGTGTGTTTCTGTGTTTTTGTCTGTGTCCACTAGTGCTAAGTGTTATATATTATTATTCACGTCCGTGAGACTTTCAAAAAGTGTTATATATATATATATATATATATATATATATATATATATATATATATATATATATTTTAAAAGGTAATCTACCGGTTAAGGTAGGTTTTTGGAGGGACACAACTAACCACCAAACAGATATTTTATTACTCCTAACAAAACACAAAATCCATCATCCTACTCTATATCAGGTCCCTTTTCATCTCTGAGTACTTTCTTCCTCCCTTCATCCCGTCCAACATTCCTATCCTGTTCCTTCCCTTTCCTCTTTTGCCCAACATTCTACCCTCTATCACAGTCTTCAACATCCCACTGCCGGTCAACACCCCCTTCATCCACTTTTCCTGCCTCCATAGGATTGCTCCCAACAAACCCCTCTCTTCGCCCACCATACCAAGTACTTCCTCATTTGTTTTCTTCTCTGTCCATTTCACCTTCTCCATTCTTCTCCACACCCACATTTCAAAAGCCTCCAATCTACGTCTATCCTCCTGCTTCAACGACCACGTTTCCGCACCGTACATAGCTACGCTCCATATCAAAGTTTTTACGAGTCTTTTCTTAACATCCTTACTCAAAGTCCCTGTCATCAACTCCCTCCTCCTTGTGAAAGCCTCTTTGCCTAGCGCAATTCTTCTCCTTACGTCCCTACTACTTTGACCGTGTTGGTCCAAAACACTACCGAGATACGTAAACTGTTCTACCTGCTCTAGTTTTTGCCCTCCTATTTTAATGTTAAGCTTGGCCTTTTTCTTTCTAGAAAATCGCATAACCTTTGTTTTATTAATATTGATTCTCATCCCATACCTGTCGCACTGAATTTCCAATTCACTCAGCAATGCTTGCAGCCCCTTGGCTGACTGACAAACTAAAGCTTGGTCATCAGCAAACCTAACTGATTTTACGAATTCCCCGCCCACTTTCATTCCTACCTTGAGTTCTTCCCATGCCTCTTTGATCATTTCCTCTGCATACAGGTTGAACAGCAGCGGTGATAATGGGCAACCCTGCCTTACACCCCTTCCTAACACTGCCCATCCTGACTCCCCGTTTCCCACCCGCACCTGAGCAGTCTGAGACATGTACAGGTTGCGGATTAGCCTCCTTTCCCTCCAATCTATTCCTATTTTCTGCAGAATACTCATTAGTTTTTCCCAATTCACTCTATCAAACGCTTTTTCGAAATCTACGAAACAGGCAAATACCTCCTGGTTGTGTTCTATATTCCTCTCGATTAATAATCTATATATATATATATATATATATATATATATATATATATATATATATACACACACACACAAACACACATTGGCCAGGTCAGGCATCCCTAAGGGGCTTGCGTTACAGAGTAGAGGTGCTGTGCCTTATAGTGTGTATAATTAAAAGTCATAACAATAAATATTTTAAAGAAGAAAGGGGAAGAAAACTCCAATGGCCGTAAGAATTAGTTGCCAATCTCTCGTCAGACCAATTGTTCTGTTGGTGTGACGGGAATCACGTCAGGGACCAACCACAACCTCTCGACCAGAATACCCTCTGTGGTGGTTTACGGGAAATTAATCCGCGTCAGGGACCAACACACAGCCACACGCACACTATCCTGACTGAAATCCTTCACGAGGCTGTGAGACCCTGTTAAAGAATTTCAGATGGAGATGGAATCCTTCACGAGGCTGTTGAGTAGACCCCGTTAAAGATGCCAGGATATTCTCAAGCACACACTCTGTGACTGGCACAGACCAATCACACACACAAGCACTCAAGAAACGCACACACACTCAAAAGGGCCCAACTTCTGGGAGAATCTGGACACAGGTAATGAGCAACTAGGAAATGCGTCGAACACGCGTGTTTCGGCCACAAAGTGGCCCTCTTCAGCGAACCGAAGCGAAAAAACCTCCAACTCAAGGTTGAAAGACTTTCAACCTTGTGTTGGAGGTTCACCCTTTCAGCCTCGTGAAGGATTCCATCTCCATCTGAAATTCTTTAACAGGGTCTCACAGCCTCGTGAAGGATTTCAGTCAGGATAGTGTGCGTGTGGCTGTGTGTTGGTCCCTGACGCGGATTAATTTCCCGTAAACCACCACAGAGGGTATTCTGGTCGAGAGGTTGTGGTTGGTCCCTGACGTGATTCCCGTCACACCAACACAACAATTGGTCGGACGAGAGATTGGCAACTAATTCTTACGGCCATTGGAGTTTTCTTCCCCTTTCTTCTTTAATTGAGAGGCCGTAGAGCTCATTATTTCTTGCAATAAATATTTTACTCCTTTGCTGGCACCACTATTCGCGACACCTTGTTTATCGGTGTACCTATAGAAAACTTTAAGTGAATGTCCCTAGCTGGGGAGATTAAGTCTCAAGGCCCACGTTGTGTGGCTACGGGGCACGTTGAATCCTTACTGCCCGCGCTGTAAGAAGTTCAGCTAGACCGCCCCAAGAAATCGTGCTCCGCAGAATTTAATGGTCCGTTCTAACCCGCGTGCGTTCTCCACATCTCTTATTCTGAGGAGGTCTGCGGCGGATAGACGGGGATTCACTCCCCTCTCCTCTGCTCCCCTCATTCGTGTCCACTCCCCTTCCCCCCTTCCCCCTTGGTTCTCACATTTTTCACTCCTGCAGCCGCCTCCTCTCCCTACCGCTTATCTACAGCCCTACCTTGAGCCATGAGCGAGCGTCGGTGTTGCCACCCGAAAAATTTGCCATCAACCTTTTCCGTGGACGACGCTGGGGAAAGCGTGTAACCAACCGTCTATCCACACGCATTGAGTGGGTTGTGAATGTCAGTTCAATTTTCCTGATCAGGGTTTGGACATTCTGGTTTTTTCAAGTAGAGAACACATACCGTATATGTCATACGATATGTGTCCACATGCGTGCCATAGTTTAATAATGTTTTATATAGTCTTGAAGAGACTCCATTTATGGTTTTTGAAAATTAAATGAAGTACCGATAAACGTTTTAATACCATCTTCGCCAGCGGAATTAAAAATTCGATAGTTTTAAGGAAACAAATGTAGGAGCTTAAAAGTAACGAATAGTTAAAACTATGCCAAGTTAATTATGTACAGTTACAATTTTTTTGTATATTTATTCCTTACTTAACTGAATCTAATTTGTGATCACAATTAGGTTGGATTAATTTGTTTAAGTTTATGCTTCGAGCATCTGACTAAGTTTTAGTATATTCCCTTAAATTGCCACCTTGTCATAAAAGCAATCGAGCCAGCCAGACTGCTTTTCTGTTTTGATTTCATCCGTTTTTGCTTTGAGTTAAATGATACTAAGTCGCGTGTAGAGTTACTCTTGCGGAATATCCTCCCTCCCTTTCTCATCCATCTAGTTCAACTTACTTCCTTTAACTATTCATTTGTAGCCCAGGAGGTGTTTGGCGAATTTCCTTTTATTACGGCGGTACAGGCATGTATAAATTTTAGTATTCCCGCAAGAGACTGCTATGAATCATGGACCCGGATCCTTTACCCAAGTTTCGTGAGTCGAATTTCTGAGCGTGCCCACGTCAAACGTGAGTCGTCTTCATTACCCATTCACAGCCCCCGTGTGTGTTAGCCGGTTTTTTTGCGCCTTCGTCTTACGAACGCTCTCTGATGCTGTCGGACAACCACGCTCAGGACTGCGTTAAAAATGGTTCCGCGGAAATAACTGGACCCTTGTCTTGCCAAGTAAAGTAAGAAATTTTATTGCCATCCACGTTATATTGGCGAGAAATCCAGTTTCAGCGAGTTTAATTTATGTCAGCTTTGAAAGATAATTTCATGCAGAAAATGCACTTTTGAATTGGGAAATGCAAAATTGAATTACCCTCTATCTTTTTTGAGTTGTTTCGTTGACTATCCGCCTATTTTTTTGGGTGAAGTGTTTCCACATTAAAGGCCCTTTTTATTTCAATTTGGGAGGTTTCCAAATCCTGGTTATATCCCTTGATTGAATGGAGGTTATAAGACTGGGTGGTCTTCGACTAGAAAAATGTAATTCTAAAGCATCTGCTTGAATCCTTTGAAAGATAATTTTCACCCGAGGAGGAAAAAGGAAGACAATTGCTGGCATTAATATGCCGCGTATTAGATGAAGATGTCAACTTGGATATGAGATATCCTGAGTGGATTAGGAGTTCCTATTTAAAATGAACTCATCGAAGAGGCCAAAGTGAGCTCAAATCGGTCCGTTGCTTTTCATTTCGAAGTTTAATTCCAATTTTTCCGTGAGTGACCGCGTTTTTCAGTTGCAGTACATTTTCGTCATTCATTCAGCCTCATGTGGGATTGGCCATTCGGGGACCTGTCGGTTTCTTCCGTTCGACAGACGACGGGGTTTACTTCTTTCTTCCATTCTGCTTCTGATGATTAAGCAATATTTTAGGGTATCCCAATTCGTAATTTTATTATTATTAGGTAATCTACCGGTTAAGGTAGGTTTTTGGATGGACACAGCTACTAAATAAGTATTTTGGGACTCCTAACAAAACACAAAATCCAGCATCGTACTCTACATCAGGTCCCTCCTCATCTCCGAGTACTTCCCTCTTCATCTCTGAGTACTTTCTTCCTCCCTTCATCCCGTCCAACATCCCTATCCTGTTCCTTCCCTTTCCTCGTTTGCTTAACTTTCTCCCCTCAATTGCAGTCTTCGACTTCCCATTGCCGGTCAATACGCCCCTATCCATTTTTCCTGCCTCGATAGGATTTCTCCCTACAAACCCCTCTCTTCGCCCACCATACCAAGTACTTCCTCATCTGTTTTCTTCTCTGTCCATTTCACCTTCTCCATTCTTCTCCACACCCACATTTCAAAAGCCTCCAGTCTACGTCTATCCTCCTGCTTCAATGACCACGTTTCCGCGCCGTAAAAAGATAGCTACACTCCATATTAAAGTTCGTAATATAATCTTAGTGATCGCTAGCCCCTCACGGAAGAACCTTGGATGCTTTGTCTTAACAATGTAAAGAGGATAAATAAAGAAGGAGAAGAAAGGTATAGAGTAGATTATTTTATAGAAAGCTAACAGACCCTCGAGTTTACTTCCGACTCCGAGGAAATGTCTTCTGCATCTTAAAATTGCAGGGTGTGTTACGTCCACAGCCATTTTTGGCATTGAGCTTGATTTGATCATCGTGTGTCCAATGTATCCCAAACCAGGATTTTTAATATTTGTGTGGCACTTTCCGCTCTTCAGAACACTTCACACGGAAAGGGCAAACTCTCTCTCCGTGTAATTAAATTTCGGAATCAGGTCCTCATGGGCATGGTCCCAAATGTTGGACGTTATTCGAGACCAACTAAAGACGGCACATCTCCTTTTTCATTTGTCTCCTGTTCTGTTTATGATGTCAAATTTCCTTGCTGCAGTTCATATGGGTTCGTAAACTTCTTTCCCCGTTTCAGGTCCGATGTTTATGTGACCCCTCAATGTACTGCTTGGACCAGAATTACTATCGTGACATTTTACATCTGCAGATTAGAACAGTTGGATATATTAAGAGAAATCGACTCGGCCCTACATGTTCAATTTTCTTGCCTGAATTAACGGTCACAACTAAAATGACACCATAGCAAAACATTGTTTTTTTCCAAACACTTCCAACAGCTTTTGTGGGGAAAAGACCTAGTAGTTGTGGTCTGACGTCGCGCTATATAGACTCATCACAGTGCACCGCAATTTCATAATGGCCGGCGTTCCGAAAATCCCTGCCACTCGTCCTCGTGGTGGCTCGCAGGTTGTAGATTGCTCTTTTGCCGTAGAAAGTCCGTAGAAAATTTCTAAAGCATTTCATAACACATTTTTTTCTAGCTCACGAATTTCCATCGTCCCCCCAATATCATTTCGTAGCTTCCTGATCTTAAATTGACATCAGAGTGATTTCCGAACTGCATAGCCGGTTCGTATTTTTAATCTTGAATATTCCGGATCAAAATTCTTGGTTTGGCAACCTTGGCGAGCGAGCGCACCACATACACAAACACACTCTCTCTCCCTATCTTCCCCGCGTCTTTCTCGCGCACTCCTCGTCGCGAGCTCAAGCCCTTCAGTCCTTCGGCAGCGAGCTAACCAGCCAGCCGCCATCTGTCTCCCCTACCACGCACACACGCCTTCTCTTTCCCTACCCTCCCCTTCTCTCTCTCTTTCGCTCTCCTTCCGTACCCTTTCGCCCTCCTATCTCCGTCGGGGAGGGCACCCGTTTTCTCGCTCCCTTCCTCCTCACGTGACCAGAGGCGCACCTGCCGTTGCCCCTCCCCTTCCTCCCCCCGCCACCTCTGCCCCTCCTGTGTGTGCATCCGAGTGCGCCGAGCTAGACACGCACACGCCGACACTCTAGCACAGACGCACACCTTTTCGGCTTTCGTGCCGCTCCGAGGGACACCGCGAAGTACGATAGTTGTTGGGGGCTTGGGGGGGGGGGACCTATGAATGAGTGGCGGGCGGGCGTTCCCCATATCCGTCGCACGCACGCCCATAATACTGTGCGTGGCCCGCTCAACCAATGGCCTTCCGTCACTGACAGGGAACGCGGTGGGGCCGGGTGGGAATTGCCCGTAGAATGAAATGGATTTAAAAAGGGAACAGGAAATGCCGGCCGGTTGCTCTATGCGGTAGAGCACCGTGGGTCTCTGGCCGTTTTCATAGGGGGAGTAGGGGAGTCGGTGCTAGGCGGTGCCGTTCACCTCTTGCCAGCGGTGCGTACAGTAGGACAACATTGAAAGTTGACGTTTAAAGGATGGGATAATCTGTTTTGGAAACGTACATTATCGATTAGGAGAATTCAAGGTCACTGCATTCTAGGAAATATTTCGATGCATCCTTTTTTTAGTGAACATGTCTCAATTTTGAATTGAACCTATCCAGTTTTTTTTCTTATGGTGCTTCGCAGTGTTTGTGGTACGACTGCGTTTCATTATTTTAATGGTGATTCAAACCTCGAGCATAAAGTACGTAAAAAATTACTATTTTTATTTATTTTTTCGCCAAAATTAAACCCTTGATTAATTTTGCTCCCTAATTTCTTCCAAAGGGACCCAATAATGTGCGAGTATTCTAGTTGTAGTCTGAGTAATTATTTGTGGAGTCATATGGTGTGATAATATGCGTGGTAATGGAGTCGGTGGAGCGCTGGTCTGCTGGCCGCCGGGTCCGGATTCGTTTACGGATTATGCCTCAGTTTCACAGAAGATGTGGTATTTTGGGTACCAGATCTTCTTGGGAAATCACAGCCGCATAGGGAAAGAAACTGCACCCGTACCCTAATTTTGAGTTTCACGCGTCATTGGGTTTAGTTCTAGTTAAGCTCTACCCTCGCCTATCAAACAAAACTTTCGGGATGATTGGTGTCGGTTCTATGGTATGATAATCACTAGCATGAAAGAGCTTTAGGTTCAGATATTTTTATGAAACTGGGTACGCTTTCGTGAGTGAGTTTCTGTCCTCTTTTATATAATTAAGCGTTCAGATCAGTAACATTCCTAAGTTACTGAATTATCATCTTGCAGTTTCATCGTCGATTTTGTTCAAAGAATAGCTCACCACCTCTTTCAATAGTTAATTAAGAGTATGGCATTCAGATTTGTGTAATTAATACATTGTCAGTTCATTTACCCCTATCGTTCAAAGAGCAGAAAAATTCTGATTCCCACGCCGTGACGCTAAAGCTTAGTTTGGATGTACTTTAGAAGTTCTAAGTGCGGATTGGATTAAATAAGGCAGGTTATTAAACTTGCATGACACTTAGTGTTTTATTATGGTAGGCTTAGAACAATGAGTGTTGTAGCAAAAAATGTTTCATTAGAATTTCTCCGTGAAAAAAGTCATTATATATATAGTAAGTCAGAATACATTTCCTAAATTTCAGCACTCGATATTTATGTAATAATATTTGATTATATATAATGTCGGATCCTTGTCCTTGACGCTCTATGCATAAGTCGATAACGACATTGACTGATTAGTTGTTCATACACTGATGGTTTGAATCATAAAATAGTTCGAGTAATAATTGCGGTGGTTTCCCGTTGCCTTCCTCAATAGTGTTTTCTAACGTGAGGCCATTGCAATTGCCCCCCACTGGAGTAGAGACGTCTTTGCAGCCGCCTCAAGGAGGACTACCCCTGCGTCTGACTCTTAAACTTCGACCTATCTGGCATGGGTGACCCCACAAAATATTATTGCCCCAGCTCTAGGGGGTCATGAGAATGCACGAGCCCTTCCAACACTTTGAGGTATTATTAGAGTCCATGGGGAAGGTATGGAAATGGACAGGAATGAAAACAATCCAAGGAATTGTAGGCATGGTGGGGGAGGAGAAAGCGTCGTCGGAAGAAATCCAAAGAAAACAGGAAAGATGGATGCAGAGGATTTTTGATTGCGTTGGAGAGCTAAATACTGATGGAGGGGAGAGCGATAGGCCAAGGAGATTGGGGGAGGGGAAGGATAGGTGCGTAGGCAAATGAAGGGCTGTAGAATCTATCCGGAGCTGACGTACAATTTATTGTAGTGTGGGGTGTTAGGTTGTCTTGTTAGGTGAGACTGCTTACTGCAGGCATGTAAACTACGTGTCCATCCAAACTCCACCTAAAATGGTAGACTACCAATTAATTTTTTTTTATTTGAAGTGCATACATTTCAAGGTTCAAGACCTAGGAAACCTTTTGAATGAAACTAGGAAGATTGAAAATAGTAATAGAATTCCTTTTAATGGTATACTTCACGATAACAGAATCGTATTGCGGTCGGTCATTATCTTCCCACGCCTCTGTCTTTTTCGATGGATTATCGACAGATGTGAGAAATCGACGTTGTAAATATTTTCTCGGGATATTTTTATCCCCTTGCGCCTAAGCGCGGAGTGTTCCTGCCTCTTCCGCGCCTCTTTTGCGGTGTGGTCTCTCAAAGGCGGTGGTGGTGGTGGGCTACATTGAAGGCCAAGGAACTGTGTCAACAGGCATAGGTACACTCTTCTCCGCTCGCGAACCGTAATCTGGGTGGAACAATTGCTATCAGAGTGGGATCGATTGACATACTGCGGCTATCCTGGCCTCCCTCCTTGGGGCGCTTAAATAGCGCCTGCACACTCGGGGGGATGCACGCATTTGCCTTTCGATATCCTCAGCCCATCCGTATGGTGTACGAAATGTAGAAGAGGGATTCGAGAAGAATCCTCTCCACTTTTCATCTAAGAAATCACATTTTCATTTTGTGTAGGTGCTTTTGTTTCGAAGACGCGGTGTATTCTGGCACGCACGATTACGAGGGCTTGGACGTGTTGTCATATTTAATCTTTCGTCACATATCTGGAGTTTTTTCTCCATTTATCAGTGCTCCGGTCGAATTTCCAGCAAATTATTTTGTGGATAGAGGTAATCACATACGTTGTGCGCTCTCCTTCGCGACGGAGAACCTTTTTTTTCTCGTTTCTTGGCCATTGGTGATATTTTATAGCTGAAGAGGATATTTTTATCGTTATTTATGAGACATTTTTTAAGGTGTAAAGCAATCCTCTCTAGATTGGAGTGTTCGAATAAATGGGCGTTTGCGCGAACCTAAACATCCGGGAAAACTGAACTAAATCGTTTCAAAAATCAGGTATTTTATAAACTTTAAAAAAATATATTAAGTTCTTTTTAAATTGTTAATATTTTCATTGCTAAAAATTCTCACTGATTGACCTTGAACGTTCATGAATCTTAATTCCTGTAATATTGAATTCTATCATGTTTAAACGTTGTCGTAATCCATCCTACTTGCCTTAATTCATAGCCATTTCATGGCCAGAAATGTTCATTTTTATAAGTATCCTTCTAAGTTTTCAACGATATTGTGTTGCATAAAATTTGAAAGGTGGGATATATTTTAGCTAGAGTTAAGATTTTAATGGGTCAGGTCATAAACTTAAATCGATAGTTTCTATTACAAAATGAGTGAAAGGAACTGGATTTTTCCTTAAGGAGGCATTATTGGATTCAATTAGGGATTGATTGAGATTTGCGTAAGGTCCTTCTCGTTTACGTAGCTGATGCTCTTTCTCCTCGGTAGTGATAGAGAATGGCTCTGCGAATTTCCTCATGTTGTATTTTGTCATATGTTTTTTGCTTCAATACTTCTCCCCTATATGAACAGGTTCCACTAAATGCTTGTCCGTGTGTGATTCTAAATAATACTCTATTATATAGAGGGAGAGGGGGCCCGATGAGAGCATTTGGTAAATGTGCATTGACAGTCAACATGATAGGCACCGAAATGTCTGTTGATTTGCATACCATCTCCATCATGTTTTTACATATTTTATGGAATCTAATTAATCCAGTTCAGAAAGCAGGGTTTTGTTACATATTTGACGGAGTGGTTTTAAATTCAACCTTGGTTTCAAATTCAATTTTGTTAATTACCTTTAGAGAAGGTCTGATCTAATTAGAAGCCGACTCGCTGTCGTCGAGAATAAAATCCAGGAAATAATTTCGCTATTTGGTATGTGTAACGGAAATGACACTGGCAGATTTATGAACATCTGTTTTAATACCCCAGGGTGATTACAGTAAGGTGTCATTGCCCTAAGAACGGGACGGGGATGGGGGATTAATCTTCGGAGCAACAGCTGATTAGGCTGTTCCGAAGTTCAATGCTGTGGTTGGGTTGCAAGGCGTGGGTTCCATTGCTGTGGGGAAACTGTTATTACTGTTACGTACTTTGAATTTCATTCGGCATTCTAAATCAATTTCTGAAGTACTCACCGTGATTTTAGGCGTTCCAAGGCGCTGTCGCTGGTCTTGCTTCCTCATCTTATTGGATTCGCGAGTTCTCCAAACACTATCTTCCTCAGAATTCCGGATAATGTGGAATTAGAGCCGAATAAGCAGCTAGTTTGCCTTTTCTCATTCTCTCTCTCTCGCTCTCATCGCCCCATGAAACCCCTTGATTGCGAGATGGCGGAAGCGATCCAAATGTTGACATTTAAAACCAAGTGACGATGATTCCGTTGTAATCCCATCCTCCGCTCCCTGGCGCCCTTCGTTATGCCGCTCCGAGGGGCGGCGGGGAGGGCGAAGATTATCTGTGCACGGCCCTCAACGTTTCCCTACATCGGGAGCTCTGTTTTAGTTTCTTTTTTCCTCGTTCATGAGAACTAACCATAAAATTCGGCACTTCGTGTTCCCCGTCGTGATTTATCGATTTTTTCGGGTGGATTCGTTGGACTCGTCCCTTACGTTTCTCGAGCACGTAACCGCGGGCCGTCGACGGTGAGGGAGTGGCCGGGGAAGGGAGGAGAGAGGAGCGGGGCGTAATTGGCTTTTCGCATTCGGTCGCATCGCCTCGGAATGCAAAGCGCCCTCTCTTCTCTCCTAAGCACCCTCACTTAGGATCCGACTGCTGCTCTCCACCCCTTGCCCACCCTCCTCTCGTACCTAGCCCCCCCCCCCCACGTGAACGATGCGTGCGCCGCAGGGGAGCAGATGACTCTTTGATTGTTCCGCGGCTATCATCCCGACTAATGCTCTGCGCTGTCTTAATTAATTGGGACGGGTTTCTTGTTATTTTCCTCCGCGTGCTCTCAGGGCTTTCAGATTGTTGACGTGCGCTGTGATGCTCTATGAAAACCGAATTACGCCGTAACCTTTGACAGCCTTCCAAATTAATTGGTTGTAGCCATTCTGTTTGGCTAGCATGACTTATGATCGCTGTCAAAAGGTTGTGTGACATTAAATTATATTACAGTCCAATTTTGGTTACTTCTTTCATGTTTTACTTCGGCTTCTGAGCACGTTCTTCTGTATAGTTTCGTCTTTCGATGCATTACCTAATATTAATGCCATGGGAAAACGAAAAGTAATTACGTGAAATTCCATATTTATCTCTCATCGCATCTGAATTCAAAGCGCTGCGAGCATATATGTAATGAAAGGTACCCTGTTCACATCAGTGTAAACTCATCGCGTTTTGCCGTTCATCACCTTTATCGAAAACAGTCGTATTGAACGCAATCATATCCATAATTCCAGTCAGTGCCCTTCTATGTACCATTTATGAGTTATGAGCTCCTACCCAGCCTTACTTTTCGTTTTATTAAAAGGTTGCTACTCATTTAATTTTACGATCGTTATACTTTAAATTTTAAATAGAATATGTGGCAAAACTTGTCCGCAAGTTTCTGAGAGGAGGAGAGATTTGTAACTCATTGATTTGAGATCGGGATAGTCTGAGCCTGAGCGACCGAATGTTCCTTGATTTTCCAGCCATTATTTCTATGAATATTCTATGATCTCGACCGTTGGATGTTTCGCGTGAGCCTAATGCATTTAAATTCATGGCAAGAGATTTTGCTTCACGGAAATAGAATGAATTTGCTTAAATCCCCTTTTCGTCTTTCAAGATGAAACCCTTTGGTGAGTAGAATTACAGCTGCACTCTAGTTATCATTTTATAATAATTCTATTCTTATGTATCGCATATTTCTCATTCTTTTATCATATTCTTGTGGGAATAGGACGTTTAAAAATCTGCAACTTCGATGGTTTTACTTCTCTTAACTGGCTGTATTATTGATGGATTTTTATTTCCTTGTGCGCTTTAGGTGAAACAACGGAATTGGTAGATGTTTCGCAAGTACACGTTTTTCGTGATAATTTTGTTCTCATATTGCTTAAGAAGAAATTGATTCGACCCAATAATGTGTAATCTTCATTTTCCTTGATAAATACGCGATTATCTCCGCCACCGTAGGCGGTAAATCACTTGGTTCTGGGCTAAATGTTGGCACGAAAGAAAAAAGTGGAGCACTGTGCGATGTACTTCGAATTGGTTAAAATGCCTTTTTAATCTCAAAACGTGATTGTGTCGTCATCATGCATTCATTACTTTTATTACCCTCAAATTAGAGTCATTAATACCTTGCGATAAGTCTCGCCGCTGTTTTGCATTTCGTGTTTGTGGGTCAAAGCAGTGTCATACTTTGATGGAGGAACTTGCGATAACTTAATTAAATTAGATTGAATTCGGTTTGAACTGAAGAGCAGAAAATTGAAATCTACGCTTTTGCTTTGTTGATTGTTATGCAAGTTACTTTTCGGTTGCTTTTGCATACTTAGCATACGGTGAGAAGTAATTTATGAAAATTTCTTTTAGTGTATTTCTGTGATTATAATATCCTCTGCCTTTACTTAGTCGAGTAAGATTTACAAAGGGGCTTTATTCCTAAAATGTTGAGGAGATTAGCGGTAAAATTGCATTGAATTTGCTAGCCTATGCTTTCTCTGTTAAGAGTTAGCGTATACATTGCCAACACGTGGACAAACTTCCTCGGTTTGTTAATAACGGCAAATATGCTTGTGCATCCTGTTCCCACCTTACCTTCTTGGCGCGCCGCGCCGAACGTCGGCACCTGCTCACTCTCTCTGAGGACAATGGCAGCTGGATTCCGTCAAGGTGGACGAAAAAAGGGCTGATGCTCCTCCCTCGACGGGTTTATGTATGTATATACAGGTTGCGGCAACATAACTCCCCTTTTTACAATGCAAAACCCACTTAAAAAAAAGGAAATTACGTTGCCGCACCCTGTTATTATCAAGTAATCTCCCGGTTAAGTTAGGTTTTGCTTGAACACAACTACCAAATAAATATTTTTTGACTCCTAACAAAACACAAACATTCAGCAACCTACTCTACATCGAGCCCTTCTTCTTCTCTGTGTACTTCCTCCCTTCATCCCGTCCCGTTACCTGTACAATATATACCTGTATATATGCTACCTGTGCCACACGTGTGTGTGTGTGTAGGTAGTATCGGTAGGTTCTGTGGGTGCAGGTAGTACAGGTAACACCGTTATGGCGTCCACCAATGTTTGATGCCCACGCATTTCATTATAATTAAACTAAAATAAAAAGGATTCAGCAAAACAAAAGCTATTCACTTCAATATTTCGGTCGTCTCAGCCACGTTCTTATAATTAAAAACCCTGTATGGGCGCAGGGTTAGTATTCGACGTGGGCATTCAGATGTCTTGCGCTTATGACAGGCCATTGGATACTTATCGCAAAAGTCATCACGCACGGCCCATGTAGCTGGAAAATGTAGCCAGTAACAAAACCATGGAATCCTTATGTCTTTTCATTTATTTCCTCAGACGTTGTTATTTCGAAAAATGTACTTTTATGGGTGCCGGAGTGCGAAACCTCAGGATGTAAATCCGAGAGACTAGTGTTTATTTTTCCTTTGCCTGGGCTTTTAGCTACGTAATCGTTCTAAAATCTTAATTAAAGCTTTGAAATCGGTCTAACTCTTTTGTACTCGTTGTGGGACAATTGTCGCTTATGTACATTTAAGTGAAGCAGGCAATATGCTTGGTGTAAAATCGATAGACCTCTCCTTTGCGATCTCTCAGGCTTCGATTATCTACGGCTGAAGGAATTGCTGGTGAAATGGCCGTCGAGGAACTTGTATCTTATGTTTAAAGACCAAGTCTCGTCGAAGTTGGCTGAATGTGTGGTGTCACCTGTCACCCCCTTATCCCTTCGTTGCCCCTTTCAGCAACCACCGTTAGAATTTCAAATGGTCTTCCACGTTGGGCAATTTTTCAATTTATCTGCCGTTATTTGTTTTCCGTATGAATGAATATTTATCGAAGAAGACTGTTGCTGGTGTCTTTGAGCGTGATTTGAGATTCTTGCTTGCTGAAATTTTAATTGCTCGAACGTCAGTTTTTGCGAAATAAATGCTCCAAGTGAGGGTTTTCCTCTTGAATTGTTCGTCTTCATAGCATCAATGATATCCAGCGGGCTAGGAATTGTAAAAAAAATTGAATTCACAAAGTAAATTTACAGTGTGGATGAACTTCGATGCTTTTTTAAATTAAGTTGTATTCAATTAAATTTTCAGGAGTAAGGTTTTGAATTTGTAGGTCAAGGTAAATTGGTTAGGTTACATTAATGTAAGATAGGCTCGAGGGTTTTCTTAAGGAATTGAGCGATTGAAATAAATATAATTCCAATGTGTTCACGCGAAGTCCCACTTACTTTCATCACGGATACACATCGTGCCGGATGGCTTCCTAGGTTAATTATGTAAACCTTTTGTTGAATAAGAATGCTGGGCGTCATGAGTGTAAGCATGTATCGTAACTCCATGGCAAAAGTCCCTTGAGGACTTAGGGAATGATGCTTGAAGATGCCGTGAAATTAACTGAGACGTAGGGTTTCCTTAAGCCTTCGCTTTATTGCAATGCATCATTATTGGCAATATACCCATTAAAGAGCGGATTTTGAACCAAATGTAATATCTTCTTAAACGAGTGTTTCAATCTCTCTCTCTATGTTGTACAAATCAGATTGCTTTGTTTTAATCCGTTAAAAAAAACCTCGAAAAAGTTTCATGGTTCCTTAGTATATTGTCAAGATGAAAATCCGAAGCAATGTTCAGCGGAGAATTTTTCAACTTTATTTCAGAAAACAATTTGTTGGCCTTCCAAAAAATATCACCACTTCTGGCGTGAGTCGGCATTTTTTCGATGTAGTCGGTTTAATTAGGCTCCAATTCTCCAGGAATCCGACGTCGCGAACGCCGCCACAATTGTTGTTGGCCCCCACGAAACAAAATCCCGCACGACTTGGCACCGCCGTCTCGAAGGCCTTGGAAGTTTCCCGTCGGTGCAGGGGCCACCTGTGCGGGCGGCTCCGATGCCATGGGGGACTCATTCATTGCCAGGACGGGGTCCCCTCCCACCTTTGGTCTTGTCCCGCCCACGCATGCCGTCGGAATGTCTCCTTCGTAGCTCCTTGTTAAAAGCCTTGAAAAAAATGAGGGTCTCATAGGACATTGGGGGGACGAAATGTTAATATGCTGAGCAGGTGAGTTTCCTGATAACTGTCTAAAAATAAATCTTGATTGCAGATCTATGAAATTCCCAATCAATTTTCCATACGAGGGCGCTGCATCTGACCAATCAAAATTACCATATTGTATTCACGTAGTATGGCGCCAGTGAAGTCACATTTCTTGGGGTTTTTTTCGGATGATTAATATTAGTAACTAAGGGAGGAAACGGAGGGCTATTATTATTATAAATACACATGTGCTAATAGACACTGTCAGGTGGCACACAAGTCCCAAACAATTGCAAAATATAATACATAAAACCAGACAAACACAGATCTCTTTAACAAAACAAGTGAATCCCCATCCCATTTACAACCATTAACCAGCAAGAAAAAAAAAAGATACATAAAAAAAAAATTAAGCTATAACATATAATACCATACACCACACATAAATCAAATTTTTACATATATACCTTATATCTATTCTTAAAAGTATACACTCTGTTAGGAAAGGGCTCGAATATTTTTGCAGGTAAGGTGTTCCACTCAACAATTGTTCTATTTAGAAATGAAAATTTTTTTTTATTTGTCCTCTGTGCCCGGCATTTTATCTTAAATTTGTGATCATTTCTGCCTATAAAATTTGGGTTCCCCGCCTCTTTCCTAAGATCTGCCCAAGCTTTCTCCCCCTTCAAAATTCGGAACATTCCACAAAGTCTGCTTACTTTTCTTCTAGATTCTAGAGGTTCCCAGCCCAGCGTTTCTAGCATGTCAGACACACTCTCCATCTTCCTATGCTTCCCCAGTCTTCCAGGCTAAGGTCATTTGCGGTATTAGAGATCGAGATATGAATAGTTCGATTGGGTTATTAATGTTAAGAGATTGGGAGGAGGGTGGAGAGGAACTCGGCGTTGACACTAGCTTCCTCTGAACGATTGACGCCAAAGGGTCCACAATTGATCGTCCCATCCGACGGACGTCGTAATTCACTTGGAGTGCTCTCCACGCAGCACCCACCCCAAGTAGGTATTGGGATGCCGCAGAAAAATCCCGCCACCACCGGGATTCGAGCACGGGCCCTCGGGGTAGGAATCCTTGGCATTGGCCACCGCACCATCGATTCTCAAATGCATTTTTAAATAGTAAAATGTTCATTTTCGATATACCGTCCATCTTCGAAGTTTTATTCTGCCTTGCGAGTTTTAATAAAATGCTTCATTACTAAATGGTTACATGCTGTTTTGTTATGATATAAATTTAAAAAATTAAACTATTTTAAAATACTCTTACTATAATAAGAAATTACTCGAGTGCTAAAAAACAAAAACAGTTTTGACTTGCATATCGGTTGCGATAGATCGCAGAAGAATACTTGAGTATTGCTTGAGTATAGTATGTATATTGTTTTTTTTCTTTTCGAGTCGAAGCTAGTCATAAACCTGATTCTTTCTTACTAATGCCTGTTTGGGAATTCAAGCCCTTATCTTTGAATAATTTTACACGAGGGGCACGATTTTATCCCGAGTGTTATTATTTTTATTTTCCCTTTTGCAGCTAGAGAATGTCTATTTCCAAAAAGGTACAAGCGGCTTGTTGATTTTTTATATTGAGAATTGAACTCATTAACCATACATAATTAGGCATTGGATGGCAACTGAAAATTTAGCGGAAAGATGTTCAGTGGACATCGACAACGCTGGTAATCAAAACTGCTTCAATTTTTTGTTTGATATAAGAATCTTGTCTTCTATTCTGTAGCTGGATGAAAATTGATGCTATGGATGAAAAACTGTGGTGCAAGGCCTCAAGACGGATTTTCGCACCTCACCTTCCCCTTTTAACTCCTCCCGCGGTTCGCGGTTGTCAGCCTCTTTCCCTCCCCACCGCCCTCGACTCGGGTCTCCTCTCCCTCCGGGCCGTGATCTATCTAGCGGCGGAGCCTTGGCGTGACTCCCTCCGGTCTGGACTCGTTCGTGCACGCGGAGGCCTGCCGGCGGGTGGGAGGGAGGGCAGAGGAGAGGTAGAGGAACGTTGCGGGGAGGTTTGCGATGAATGGCAAGGCTCTTTTCTCTGGTCACACAGACGGGAGTTAAGGGCCTCACGTGCTAACTTTCAAACAATTTGATGGAATACCGAGCACCGTATGAATTTATCAGTGCAACATTGCTGCTTTACGAGTTTACTTTTTCCTCCACCACCTGGAAGCGTTATTGCAGGCGCCTTCGGAGCCGCATCCATTTGCGCGTCATAACTGGTAGAAGTAAATATTTTTCCTGACTTGAAGTGACTTAACCCTTAAGCCCAGTCGTCGGATTATGGTTATTATTCTTCCCACAAAAAGTATTCAGGCCAAGTTTAGTAAGAGAATGAACGTTTCTCCAAGATAAATGTTGAACAAGCCATCATAATGATATGGCCAGAAAATATTTCAACAGGTTTTTTCATTTATTCCCTCGCTACTGGGTAGGTACAAGGAGGCTCGCCTCGCGGAGGTAGTTTTAATAATGTTGTTGGGAGAAAAAGGGACCAGAAGTCTCGTTGTTTACTATATTAGCGACCTTATTTGTTTGCATGTTTACAAAGTGTAACTCCGTTGGCTCGCCACGGAGTAGTTTCTGGGAAGAATGCTCTTGCCATTAATTATCAAAGTGATGTTCCTGTATAAGCATGTGTTATCTTTAACTTGGCTCTTTGACAAACCATCAATTCAACTTGTCTCATTAAGTGCGACACAACGATATCAATTATGTACCGCCTTTTGGTGGAACATATGGACCATTATAACACGTTTGACTTTGTGAGATGCCACTGCACGTTTTGCCGCCAATCTTTTCTGAGGGTGGGGTTTTCACTCGACGCAAAATGTTAGCCATTGGTCTGCTGGTCTGTTCGAACACCGTGACATATGCATGTATTTATCTTTATTTTAAATGAAAATCGGTCAATTGCAACGAGTACACGCTTAAATCGCTGGTAACACGGACAAGTACTGCGAAAATTAGTCAACAAAAAGTTGTAAGCATAAGTGATTGTTAAAAATAGAGGATATCCTGCATTTCAGTCTAAAAGCCTTGAAGTACATTCGTATCATTAAGTCGATATCTTTGCCGTCACTTTCTTGATTTAGGGATAGCTTCATAGTTCTTCATAGCCTACCTCTATTTCAATCTATGACACTTGAATCATTGTCCACATTCAAGAACCATAAGATGACATTTTATGAGATTAGTTACCGTATTTTGGATTCGTCTGCTTTGATTGGTAAACAAGTTTGGCCCGATGATGCCACCGTAGAGGGAGAGAAACTTGCCCGTCAAAAGGAACCAACTCAACAGTCAGTCGCATCGGGAAATCGAAAGCTGATACCTCACGACGCTGGGGAATCCCTACTTACTGTAACTCTGTTACACTATGCCCACTATGATTTCACGCAGAATTTGGATTTAGAAACATTTTTTCTTTGAAAAGAATAGTAGAAAGTCACTTTTACCCATTGATTTAATTTAGTTCCAATATCCTACGTAATCATGAGTTTCGTCGTGATAGAAACGTAAAATTCTTCCTCGAGCAACGAAATTCCTCAATGTCAATCAAAACATGACTCACCGTTAAATGTTGATTTCGCGAAAGATATGTTTTGAAAATTTTAGGTAGGATTTAATTTAAAACAGAGGCTTTCCATCCGGGGATGATCAATTTAAATCACAAGGGAAAAACTCAGCAATTATGTTATAATGTTGCCGAGGTTCAATTTGTATCAATCTTCCAAAATGAAGGGTCATCTAAGTGTTTAGTTCCGTCTTCCTGGTTTCCCAGGAAAATTTGGAAACCGGGAAAGCCTGACAAACACTGTAGGAATGAAAGCCTGCCGGAAGAGTACTGTTAAACCCTACAGTAATTAAACTTTCGGGCCAATTATTGTGAGTCTCATCATTTTAAATGCAACCGTAAGGTCAGAAAGGCTGAAAATAGGTGGGTGGCATTTAAAATTTGGTGAAATGGGTGAATAGGTGTTTCACCAATTTGCATATCATTAGAGAGATTTAGATATGGTGAATTGGTCGGGCAGTGTGGGATGTTCGTGGTGCTATTAAGTTAATCGTATGGAAATAGTAACATGATGTTGGAAATCTGGAAGTCTTAGTATTTTTTTAAGTGGGTGACTGCTGCCCCAACTACGCAGTGAAATCCGATAATGCAGAATCCTTCAAATCACCGCCGCGAAAACCTACGCAGCCATAGACCTAAGATTTTGTGAAATTAGTGCCTGGATATGAAAAAAATATTAATTATGTAAGATATAGGAAATAAATACAGGTTGTGTAATTAAAGTGGCGCTCGTCTACTCCTAGGCTACCCGTGGTCTGTGTTGTAGCACATTTCCTCCGAATTGTCGGAGTATAGTCGACGTCCCATATCTCTCTCCCTCTCATCAGCCAGTGAAGCGTATTGTGTTCATAACTTATTGCAGTGTTCATTGATTTTGTCTCGTATTGTTTATTCAATCCTAGATAGCCGAGCTTTCAGCTGGAGTATTAAAAGTATCGCTGATACCATACTGAAACTTCAATGATTTCGGTCGTGAACAATTAAAAAAATATGGTTATGTCTTTAACGTACTAGAACCCGACATTGTCTTGGCATTCAAGTGAGTTACGAATCGTGGAGGTAAAAGATGTAAGTCCATGCTGCGACACCAAAAAACACTACCGCTGCGTAGGATTGTCTTTAGTGGCTTGCCTTAGTCTGTCCCAGGAGTCTCAGTTTATATGTAAGTAGTCCTGGAAGAAAGAAACGGTGAGCAGTTGTTAAGTACTCGTGCATTTAACGACCAAAGAAGAGCGTGTGATGTGAGAATGGAGTCTTAAGCAATTTTTTTTCGGAACGTTCCACGTTGCCAACTAACTGTCAACAGCTCTGACCATGTTGTTGATACCATCTGAGGAAAACGGTGCTCTATATTTGAAATGCGTGTTGTTGAAATAATTCTTTGCTTTGAATATTTTGCTCGACTGAGGTCCTCCGCGTCTTTACATGTACATGTCAAGCTCAAGGGTATTGGCATGGTGTGTGCTAAGGGGGATTCCTCACTTGTGATTCATGGCCCATTTTACGGATTGCTGAATTTTAATGAACTAATTGAGAAATTACATACAAGTAATTATGTATAATATTTTAATTTTAACCCCCACCACACGCCCTTGCGGCGAATTGCGGGGTATTATATAGATGTAAAATATAACGCTATTATTTTAATATACTGATGATAGCACAATATGAGTGTTATATAATAATAGTGATTAAAGATTGGGTTGTGTATATGATATAAACTTATACGAATAATGTACACTAACTAGTCTTTAAGAATTCTTTTCTAAACGAAATACAGGTGTATAATCCCTGTATATCTTAGCTATTTTAATCGCTTTTCATTTACGTAAAAATTACGTGTTATACCTCCGTTCAATAGGCTTATACACATATTTTGTTCTTGCCATCTTTAAGAGAGGGGATCGAGATGGTGCGGGGGCTAACGTACTGGCTTCCCACCCTGAGGGCGAGGGCGCGGGTTCAAATCCCGGCGGTGTTGAATATTTTTCAGAGATATCTCGATCCCTACTTGAGGTGCTTTGTGGAGGGCACTTTGAGTGAGTACGCCGTCCGTCGGATGGGACGTTAAACTGCGGACCCCTTGGCGCCTTTCGTAAAGAGTAGGCTAATGCCGACGCCGGGTTTCTCTCCACCCTTCATCCTTTCCTGTCCATCCCCTATGGCGCAAATGACCTTAGCTGTCGGTCGCCTCCCCTCAAAACTACTACTACTCTTTAAGAGATCTATCAAAGTATTGGTGTTGATATACATTTCCAGGTCATTGGTTTTCTGTTGTAGTTCATTCCTTAATGCTTGGTGAAACAAATTTTCGGCTCAGTATGTTGTACGATTGCATTTAAAAAATCCATTTTCAACCTTAAAATAAATATCTATGTATTTATGTATGTATATATGTATCTAATATTAGATAATCGCTCATTGAATTTTCCTTTTTATTTCCTTATATCCTTATTATTTTCTCCGTAGGAGTAAATGGCAGCCATGCAAAAGCTATTGGTTTTCAGAAGTTGACAGTGGTTCAATGGCTCTGAGTCCTCTGATATTTTGCTGTGTTATCAATTGCAACGTTAAAACGTACCTGATGTTTCAGTCGCTGCAATTGGACTAGTGTAATCATTAAAAGCCATCTGTCATTTCACTTAGTAGTGGATTTCTAGGCTTTCAGCGTCGTTAGCCTTGCTTAGCCCTTTTCGCTTGAGAAATTATCTCTTGTCTCGTATAATTTTCCCCAAAAAATTGAAAATATTATGCAGAGCATGTTCACATATTCAATTTGTTCTTTATTTCTTTTCAGGTAAGTAACGGGACCCACTATATGGACTCATCTGTTGGCTTGACCCAGAACGGCTACTTTAATGCGTCTAGCATCGTAAGTACTCACTAACTGTGTGTCATGTGTTGTGTTCGTCCCCGGCTCGATTGTTCGCTTCATTTTCCAGTCATTCCAAACGATAGACTCTAGTTGCAATGATTATCAGTTGACCATTGGGACTCTGTAGCACGGCGTAGTATTAGGCCAAAAACTATGTGAAATGTGTTAGAATTATTGCTTTACACTAGAACGCAGTATAATTTAGTGTTTGTAATGCGTAAGTAACTTTGATGTTAATATTTTGTTAGCGTTTTTGCTAGGTTTGTTAGTTTGTATTGGATGTCATTGTGGCTTCTTCGACCTACGAGTATTGTCTAATATTCCGTGGCGTATGGCAGAGCGAAGTATTCGCGGGTCTTCTTCCACGTCGGGCAACCAGCTGCCGAGGTTTCGATGGCTGACTCTGACACCCAAGTGCCTGACCGGCTAAGATATCACTCAGTCCTCTTTTTTATTCGATATTCCTGCCTGTTTGTAATGCGTTTCACAGTGATTAGCATTTCGGTAGTTTATTGCCAAAGATAATTTGTACGTGTATGTATATTGAAGTTCTTTATTACGTTACCCTATTCCGCCTTTCAATACTCGGGGAAGGGAAGGGCGTATTTTTAATGGATGGGTCTCCATAAAGGCTCGCAAGTGCGAAATGAAAGTTCAACTCTTTGAACTCCGAAATTGGATTAAAATGGGTTCAGTTGGCTCTCTCGCTGTGGGGCGATGTTATAAGGCTCACATGCTACGTTGGACTCAAAACGAGACGGCAGGGTCGGCGGCTTGCTCGCATTCAGCAGGTCTTATTGTTAATGCCTACCGTGCATACTGGCTCGCGGGGTGGTGTGAAAAGGATTGATCCCTTCGCATTTTATTTTCCGCAGGGTGCACTGAACCCCTCCTCTTTCTCTCTCTTTCACCCGCATTCCCCCTCGACAACGTTCACCCTCACCTACCTCGTGTGGGTGGAGTCCCTTCTCCCGTCCCGGTATCAAGTTTCGCCTGTTCCCCTCTCGCCACCCTCCGTGATTTCCACCCCCTCTTCGCTCCTTTATTTTCGCCAGGTCTCTCACGTTCCTCCCCCTTTCTCCCGTTTCCACTCCACCTTCCCGCTCTTATCCGCCGCCACGAGGTCAGATCAAGTTCTTCACTCTCACTCCTCCACGCTGTCGAAAGCAGGTGCAGGTCCGAACCAGCAGATGATGCCCCGGCGGGCTCGCCTCGAGGTCACTCTTGGACGCGGGTTACCGTCGGGAAAGCTTAGATCGATGCAGAAGTGTTGCCCCGCGCCAGCCGGTATTTCTTTCGCTGACGAAATTCCGTTTAACAGCGCCGGGAGTCAAGACTCGGGGGCAACAGCTATTTATGTTGTCACACGTTCGAAGCTGTCTTCAGCGGGACTACTTATGGTAGAAATGTACGAGGGTCATCCGGAAAGTAGTACCCGTTCGTGCCGCATGAAGTGCTGACGACGCGAGTAGCCGCTGGACGAGGTCAGATAGCTTCAGTGGCTTGTCTGCCTTCTCTGAGCCAAGTTGCGTGACGCTAGCATTGCCTGTGTTGTTTCTGTGATTGTTTACAATGTTTAAAAAAATTGAGAACGCCGCCAGTTGTGAAGTGAGGGCAGTGATTAAATTCCTCAATGCAAGAAACGTTCGCCCATGTGATATTCATCGCCAATTAAAGGAGGTGTATGGAGACAATGTAATGGACGAGTCGTCTGTTCGGCGGTGGTGTCGCAACTTCAACATGGGGAGGGGGAACACACACGACGATGAGCGTTCGGGGAGACCGTCTGTCATTACAGACCAACTGGTGAGCTCAGTTGACGAATTCGTGAGGAACGATCGGCGCGTCACAATTGATGACATCTGTGAGCATTTTCCCAATGTTTCTCGAACAATTGTTCATGAAATTTTTAAACACCATCTGCATTATGCAAAAATTTGTGCAAGATGGGTCCCTCGCGTATCTCAATGAGCTGGCGGCGAAGGACTATGCAGCAGGAATACAGAAACTTGTCACACGTTATGACAAATGCCTTAATTTGCTTGGAGATTATGTTGAGAAGTAGTTTAAAGTATCCTCTTTCAAATAAAATTTTTTATGTTTGTTAATATTTACTTTTGTCTTTTTATTTCACGAACGGGTACTACTTTCCGGATGACCCTCGTATAAAAATGCGTTATGACATTCTAAAGGACATCCATTCAGGGTCACCCGTTACTCAGTCGTAAACAAGGAATTCTCTGAACATGCTTCCGTAGACTGCTGGCTGTATGATACATTTTCTGGAAGAGGCAATTTTATTCAGTAATTTGATTCGTCGTAATTGATTGCAAGCGTGCCTCAGACTGACTTAGTCGCCTGGACATCTTTCGCGAATCTATTTCTTTATTGTTAACCTTTTTTTTCATTTTGAGACTTTTGAAAATGGTGATAAGTCGGGATCTTTTTCAATTTTTTACAAATATACCTGTAATACACCGAAGTAAAAAATACCTAAGTTTCTTTCCACTATTTTTTGTATTCGGTGCAATTAGTTTCGATGCATCGGCGTCATCCTCTGGTACCTTGGGGAGTCGAAACTAGTTGTACCCAATAAAAAAATTTAGTGGAAAGATACATTGGTGGTTTTTACTTCAGTGATAATGGATTTCCACATAGTTAGGCCGGAAAGCATCGGAAAGTACCGCTATTACATCTTACAGACGGATGAAAACACAACGATTCCCCCAATTAATTTTTATTACCCACTTCCATGACCATGGTTTCACACAATGTGGTGGTATCATCAGGTGGAGTTTGATACATCAGGTCTTTTCATAGAGTAATGGTAAGAAGGCACGGTCGTGGAATTGGAAAAACGAAAATAAATTCGTGTAATTGATGTGCTTTCATTAGATCCTACGATAGAAAAATTCCACCAACTAACGGTTCAAGTAGTTTAATGCGTGTTTAATTTAAGACTTGGCTTGCTGCCAAAATAAACTGCTACTAGCAGGACATTTTTCCAGTGGAAACTGGTGAAAATTTATTATTTCGCGCCTTAGTGTTACTTAAATATTATGATCCCCTGTTAAGTTTAATTATCTTTTATTCAACTTTGTGCTTTTTTATGATGCGGAAGACTGAAATATACCCGAGTGATGAAATCTTTTTTCTGATATCATATTTTTTATCTTGATGTCAAATCTCTTCGTCGTCGAAAACCCCCGCTGGCGTAAAACTCTCTCATGGAACACGTACATCAATGTTATACCCTATAAGCCTTCGCGAGGGCATAGGTGGGGTTTTTAGGACACCACCCATTGTCATGTGAATTCACGTGTATTTAATGAGTCCGTTAAAAGAATTTCAGATTAGAATTAGATTTTTGAGTAATGCTGCTGGAATGCTCGACTTTTTTCCTGTTGTGACCATTAATTTTGCGAGGGAATAAAGTGTATGAGTCTTGTCGTGCGATCTGATCTGACGTAATGTGGTGCCCTATGATTCCCTTGTCGCCTGTAAACTCAATAGTTCTGCATCGTTTTAAAACTTTTGTCTTACCTGCTCTCTTTCTTCGTGTTTGTAGAGACTCTCCTATCCTAATTCCATCCATCTATCTCTCCATTGCTTTTTTGTTGCACTTCCGTCTAATACGTCTAGTTAAACGAAATTTCTCCATGGCACCCACAATTTCTCCAAACGGATGTGTACTTCGATGGGCTGGCGGCAAGTGTAACCACCAAATTCTTGTTGCGGTACGAGTCGCTCAATTTTCTGTATAGATTCGCATCGCCCATTTATTTTGATCTGATATTTCGTTGCTGTACAAATGTTATTGTTTATTGGAAAGGGAATAGACAAAACACTGGCTTGGACTCCTCAAGGCCCTCAGGATGACTCACTGAGTCGAGACTCATGTTTTAATAATAAATTTTAGTGGAAATTAATGGTGTTTTGTCTATTTCTTTTCCATTATGGAAAGTTTCCACTAAGGGAAGCCTGCGACTGTTCGATTTGTTTATGATTAATTCTAACCGCCAACCCCCGTCGCCAATCCGAAATATTACGTACATATATCGCTGGAGCCAAACCTGGCATGAACCATAATCTTTATTTATGTGCACAATACATTGTCGTAGGCTTGGTATATCTTGTTTATTTTTGTATATATTCGTTTTATACGTATGTGCATTGTTTCCGATCACTTACCAGAGTATGAACTGGGAGTGAAATAGTACGGTGCTTATGATTGGCATTGATGTGCGATTTCAATGTGTTTACTATGTGCTCGATGCTCGGTTCACTATTGAGGCGATGGTGGTTATGAGGATCGTGTCATTCTGCCATCGGTTCCAATTATTTTTATTATGAGTGTGGCTTTCTTATGACACTCAAGCTTATTGCACGAGCCATTCGTTTATAGTGTCTATTGTTTAACATTAGCACTCACGACAGTGCGCATTTTTCTTGTGATTTACGGAATCATTATGGAGGAGCTTCTTTGATTTATAGTTCATATTTTCCATTGAGTCTTGCGAAAAACTCTCGGAAAAAGAACAGAAAACCTTTGAGAGGAATCTATGGTAACTGTTGGCTTTACGTTCTCAATGGAATTTCCTCATAATGATGTTACAGTAAATATTTTATTCCAGTAATTTCCATGGCTATGGTATAATCACGAGCATTGTAATAAAAAATAAACGTTTAATGGTCATTATTGTCATATCAAGGTGCCATCTTATTAGACTTATTAATTGCATGATCAGTCATTTATGAAACCATTTACTTATCTCTCATCATAGCTGCGGCCGAATTGGGTTTTCCGGCCCAAGTAATTCGACTCTTTCTGTCTGTTTTCCCCCTCAACATGTTATGAAATTGATGCCGTAGCCTGGAATAGAAAAAAATATTCTGATTCGAGTCGTGGTGAGAAGGGGGATTGAAAGGCGGCTTGGAGTTCAGCTTCTCCTCTCTTAGAGAGATGTTGTCTGTGTGTGTGTGTTTCATTGCATTAGGAAGGAATGCTCTCTGGTTGCGCACTTTTTTTTTTGTCGGACGTCAAAGCGAGGGTGTAAAAGATCTCCCTCGGCCATAATCGGCGCCGCTCATTACATTTCGCTGCCGACAGCATGGCTTATCTTAGAGCCTCTTCCCTTCCCATCTCCTCAGTCCAGGACGAAACGGACTGAGCGCTGGAATGGAAAGGGACGCAGGGCAGAGATGACGCCATTAACGAAAGGTAATTCTCGAGTCTTCTCCCGCGAATTTTACGAGTGTGCTCCTGCAAAGAGCCCGTTTCTACCGATTCCGATTATGTGAATCTCTCATCTTCTCTCCCCTCCTTGCAGGAAAAGATTATTCCTTCCAATCGCGAGTGAATTTTTTACTCTTGATTTTTAATTTCGAATTTCTTTTCCCAATTTTTAGGTGCTTAATAAACGAAATATTTAAGCCATTTGCTCGGAGAAAATAATGTTTGAACTACTTTGAGAAAATGTAGATTCATTAAAAGGGAGGTGCAATTTTTATTTAGCGAGATTGATGGGGAAAAATAAAATACTTTGACAAATTCCAAAGAAACTGCGGGAGATGCCGCAACAGTAACTTTTAACGGAGTCATCCGCTAATGTGCATTTTAATGCAACAATTTCAGAGCGTAAAAATCATTCGCCTTGACTGGGACTCGAACCCAGATCCCTCAATATCCGGTCGAGTGCTTTAGCCACTTAAGCTACCGAGGCGTCCTCTTAAACTCTGAAATTTTGGGGCTTTTTAAAGGAACTAGATGTTATGACGAAATACCGTACATACAATGTCACATGCATGTGACATTGTATGCACGGTATTTCGTCATAACATCTAGTTCCTTTAAAAAGCCCCAAAATTTCAGAGTTTAAGAGGACGCCTCGGTAGCTTAAGTGGCTAAAGCACTCGACCGGATATTGAGGGATCTGGGTTCGAGTCCCAGTCAAGGCGAATGATTTTTACGCTCTGAAATTGTTGCAATAAAATACTTTGTTCTAACACTTACGTTTTATTGTTCACGACCTAGGTTTCGACTTACAAAGTCATCACCAGGTTGAAGGTGAGGCTTAAGATTGAATGTGTAATTTCACATTCGTCGGACCTCATTCTCGTAGGATGTCGCCTAATTATTTGGGAAATTATGGTAATTCACAGAATTAAATATATTTCGAATTACATCAGACAGATGTGTTAATCGTTTCTTTATTGAGAGAGAAAATATTAAAGGGTCCTTTGAAAAATTACCCTGGCTCTCCTGTAGAACGAAACATTACGGGATATTCTATTGTCTAGAAAGAACTGGGCATTCGACTTTTGACACCAAATGAAATATTAATACGTTACTCAGGCAAAGCAAGAAAAAATCTCGTAGATTGACTTAATTGGTAGTTTTTATTGCACGAATCCAGATCGTGAAAAAAAGCGAAACACACCAGCATTTACAGTGCTAGTGTGTTATCTAATTTATATGTATATTTCTTTTAGAACGGTAATTGCGATAAATATTTAACTTCCTTGAAGTGCTCATATTTAATAGATGCCGTCTTTACATTGCTTATCTCGCTATATACTAAGTTTCCTCATTGTTTCTTTACCCGGTTTACGGCGCCTTTAGCGATTTTTCTCTTTCATTTAGTTTTCGATGTACTCGCAAGCAAAACAAGTTTGAATTTTTATAAAACAGTTGGATATTTTTAATCCGTTAGTTACTTGTTGTCTCATGCAATTGTTAAACTCGTACCAAGTGTTGAGAAAATGCGTCATTTCTACACGTGCTATTATTTATATTTTGTTATTCTTTCGTTAAAATTATTTTTTCTTCTTTTAGGCACATATCTTTTAAGGCTCGACTTCATTGAAACGACTTGCACCAGAAAGAGTGTAGCCGAAACAAAATGTTAATTTTACGGGGCCAACCACTGGGTGATTGCGATATGCTTTAATTTCTTGTATTTTATTAATATTATTCGCGGTTTGTGTTGGGCATTGGCAGTCGAGCGAAGGTGCTCTCGATGCGAGAGGAGATTTCGATTTCGGTGCGTAACATAGCGTGTCGAACTAGCAAACCAGAAGGAAAAAAGCTATTGTCTGAGATTTAATAACTGTAGGTTGATTCTTTCGAAGTTAACCACTTCATCATACCCAGCGAGCCCTATTGACGGCGTTTGAAACAAAAGTAGCTGTTGGGAGAGGCGACCGATAGCTGAAGTGGGGGCCATTTGGTTGAAGTATGGAATGAGGAAGAGTGGAGAGAGAGCCGCGTTGGCATTGGTATAGCCATTTATAGGAAGACTACAACTTTAACGTCCTATCTGATGGACGACCTAATCCTCCGTAAGTGTACTCCACTAGGGTTCGGAGACCAGTGAAAAAGTACGCCACCGTCGGACTCGAACCCGGGTCCTCGGTAGGGAAGCCGCTGCGCCAATGGAGGGAGGGATCTTATAGCACTAGCCTTTTATTATACCTGATTGCGAGTAAATGTGAAGTGGTCATAAAAGGAGTGGCCGGTCAATGGCAACAGGGGTTTTCCATTAAAGTTTTTTAGTGTGATTAACAATGGTTTGGCTCTGTAGTTGTGTGGTTTGGTCCGAGGGAAGAATGAGCATTGAAATCTATTGGTTCCGGAGTTGGTCTCTTTTATTTTATCTGGATGCTTCAAACTGCCCTAATGTGGGGTCTCTATAACTGCCTCATTGTCTTTTGTGAAATATTGATAGTCTCGCTAGATCTCTTTACGACTGAAATGACTTCCGCCCTAGGTTTTCTAATGCCTTCATCACAATTACTTTATTTTTGTAGCAATTTTTCAAACATTAAGCTGCTATTCTTTGAAGTATATGTAATTCCTCTGTTAACACCCTCCCAAATACTTGCATTGTACTCCAGTGTGATCTAATACATTTCCTTGACGAATTCGATGGTTTAAGGATCTACTTTGTGAAAATTCATGATCACTGAATAAATAAACTTGTAATTTTTTCACACAAAAACTTACCGTTCTGTGTCTCTGCCTCTTAAATAATTAGGAAAGGTTTCTCTTGCACTATGGTATCGTACGTTATTCTCCTCTTGTTTATTCCCCGTGAAAAATGTGGGTAAGAGTTCCTCTCAAACCCTTGACCCGTTTTATTCTATGTTTAATTTCGCCTTCTCCTTTAACTCTGAAAAAATAATTTGATTCTGTCAACGAGTATTGATGAAATTAATTTAATAGCATTTTCACACTAAACCTCTAACGCATCTAATAATCATCTTCAATGATTGGCACACTTCAATCATTTAATCGGAAGTTCCGAATCGGAATGGCAACACAGCTGGGCGAAAATGTTATCGTCGACGCACATGGCGGCTGCACTTAACGCTCCCGCAGCCCAACACGTTGCAACGCTCCGATGAGTGCCAGCGCCGCCGCTGCTGGGACGCCCTCCGGAAAACGAGACTTCCCCCCAACACCCCCGCCCGCTGTATGCTCTGGGGGACGGCGGCGATAGCCCACCTTGCCCTGACCATGTTGGACCGAAAAAGGATTGCTTTGAATTAACCGGTCTAATATGCTTTCCAGCTGAATGAATTTTTAGATACCCAAGGACTTATTGGTGGGATTTTTTAAATAATCGAACGGGAGAAGACGGGTGGACAATTAAATGGAAATGCTTACTTGCAAAATAGGAGTATACGTAATCATTCTGTGGTTCTAGGTTGATATTTGTTCATTACGCATCTGCCGTTAGCATTAGGATATAAGCAATCTTAGCTGTCACAGAGATAACTAAGTTAATATGTAGTAAAATATATTTTGAGAACTTGGTATTTGTTTGCGTGTGGTGTCACGGATGTAATCGCCAGTTTTCATTTGTGACACGTCTGAAACAAATCATGTTTCATTGGGCTCGTTTATGGGGCGTACACGCGCGCATCTTCCGACAAAAAGTGCCATTTGCGTGAATTAACTAAAGCGGTGGGTGGGTGGCCCGGTAGCTCGCACCGAATCACGTTCACATCGGTGCGACGACGAAATAGGAATAACTTTCGGGATATCATTAATCCAATGCGGGCGTCATCTGTGCTACGCAGGAATACTATCGACAGAACTTGCCCGCCCGCTCCCTTTCCTTCGACAGTCGACCGTCCTCCGCAAAAGCGGAGCGGTCGGCCGGACGCGTTGGAGGTACGTGAGTGTGCCCTTATGCCTCGCGAGCTGCCGCCCACGCGTCGAACAGCGATCGTAAAAAGCCATTCCGTGCATGAGTCACGGGTCGAAGTCGTGCCCGGGTCCCGTGTGTCGAGGCAGTGCCGGGAGAACCGCGGTGGTCCGTTCAGCCTTTGTCTCCTCGGCGAGCTCGTTATCTGGGGGTCCGTGCGTTTGCTTTCTCTTCTGCCCCCCCCCTCTCTCCTCCCCCGCGCCGTCTCTCGGGTGTCGTTCGGCCCAGCCGCCCCCGCAGCCTGGCTGCAGCTCCGAGAGTGTGCGGTTCGAAGTGGAGGCAAGCCTCAAACCCACGTCCTCCCCTGCTCGTTGTTTTTCAACTCGTCCCGATCCGTGTCAAGGTGCCACGTTTGCTTATCGCATTCGATCCTCAATCCCTGCGAACTGAGGAAATTGGACCTTTGCCGGCGGCTCCCGTTAATTTTTTTCATGGATTGTTCAGGAGCGAAAATGTTTTCAAGTTAATTCTCGTACTATTTCTATTCCCATCGCATCCTTTGGGATATCTTACATTTATGGATTATTTTATTCTTAAAAGATTTTTTTAAATTTTAACTGTGCTTACTCGAAGATTAAGTGCTTACTCAGTCTTACTCTTTTGGTGGGATGAGATTCGCGATTCCCGTTTAATATTTATTTGTTTCACGTTAATCTGAAAACAGTATTTTGGCCTTTGCATCGGACTTTTTAACAATGGTATAGTCATATAAACAATTGCAAGCACCCAAGATGGAGATGGTTGGGAGGCGAGGACGTAACCCCGCCGCCATCGGGTCCGGCAATATTGTGAAAGTTTGCATATTTTATTTAAGGTTATTTCGCTTGGCAGCGATTTGGAGGTATAGTACTATATATATAGTAGCTTGTAATGAGCAATCGCTGCTAAGGAAGTCTCAAGTTATTCATTAATATACGTAATGAATTTCCTGCGATTTTTTTTCGAGTAAGTATTTAGGATTAAAACGAAATACTTGTCCACGAAAGCTAAGAGGGTGCATTTCTTAAATGACGTCAAGTTTAGACTGTTAAATGGTAACGATATGAGTTAATACTTCACTTCGGGTGCTTACTTTATTTTGCTCAACGGCGACGTGAAAAACCTTGTCCAGCTTTGTGTGAAATTATGTGGAATACTTTAGACACCACTCGCCGGTATTTATTTATTTTTTTATAAACCGTTTGCCATTGCACTTGAGTGAGTAAGCGTTTTGATACGGTTCAGTGAGAGTCTTTTCTCCCTCGTCCTGTTAAAAACAGATGGGGAGTATAAGCGTTGCCGGATTCTGCCTCTACTCAGCTGGGTCTCCAGGAACAATGGGGATTTGAATACAAAAGGGGGTTTTTTGGTGAATTTAATGGGAAAGAATTTCTCAGAGTTTGCCGTCATAATGCTGCGAAAGTTCCGTGGACTCAGTGTTCCATACGTGGATATGCCCTTGGAAGTCTCGTAAATTATTCTTTCTATATGCCCATATATGCTCTCTGCACCCTTCTTGTGCCATTGTGTTCCTGTAAATTCTATGCTAGAGTGGCAATAATCCTCCTCATCTTTCACTAATACATCTTGTTTTAGCCTCATGTGCCACTAGTAGTTAAGGCTTTGATTTTCCCGTCCTCATTTCTATACGGATTCCAAAGTTCAAGTTTATGGACGTACAAGTTTTTCTTATGTGGAAGGGATTTAGCGGTCTTTATTACAACCTAACCATTATTTAGAGTTTTTCTGCGCGTGCATTTATGCCTCATGGCGCATATTCCGAAAGGGCTGATGTAAATAAGTCGCCGGTCCCTATTTGGCATAGCCGTGGAAGCCTGAATCGTATGTTAATGTGGCGAGTACAATTTGTGTGGAAATGTAAGGATTGCCATATTGGGCACTTGTTTGTGAATTCTAAAATTTGCCCTGTCACTTGAGCGATAGCATAGTTCCCGTGCCCTTTTTTCAGTGACCTTTTTGAATCTAGTCTCTTTAAAATATCTCTCCGGTGCACAATATCGTAATGTCAAGCCAGAAGCTCAGGCATGAAAACCATTCTCGAAAGTGCTCCATCGCCATGGGGATGGCCGAAAGCTGCTTATTTAATGGAATTAATCGAGAGGCGAGATTCCCCAACACTGAAACGGAGGCGTATCTTCGGGATATAAGCACTTTGTTCTTGCTCTAGATTAATGCGCGGCTTTAGTTGGTGTGATGCTTGTTGAAAAATAACTGTTGAATGTGTTCAACCCACAAAACCATCCGCCATATTGTAGCTCTTAGTCGGAATGATAAACGGCTAATATTTACGGGAAAATTCAATGCCTGCAGTGCATAGTCATGCGTACGTTTTTCGTTTGCTTTTTCGTCTATTTATTTAATGAGCCCATGTACTTATGTTTTCGAGTGTCATCCTGTCTAGGCATAGCGTACATTTCCATGTGGCAGTGCAAGTTAATGTTTCTACGATATGTAATCAGGCCCCAGACTAGTATTTTAGACTGAATTTTGTAAGTAAAATTTTCGGCTTGCGTGGACATGTTTCATTCATGTTGCCAAATGCTCTATCAGTGGTTTTTAACGTCCAGGCCCTCGCTCGTGTCGAGAAAGGAGAAGCCGTCAGACCTTGCGACTGGAAGGCCGATTACCGGGCAGGTGATCGCGGGGGAACCAACCCATGCCAGCCAGGGAGGCAGACAGACGGGTTGGCCTTGGCATGCGTGGGCCGAGCGATGACACGATCCCCTCCTCCACCCCCTTCTCCCCCCCTTCGTCGCCTGACACGAGGGAAAGTGGCGAGAAGAAACCCCCCCCCCCCACTTCTTTCCTTCCTGCGCCCCCCGTTTTCTTCGGGTTTTTTCTTCAATCCTCCTTCCCACTCTCTTCTCCATTCCCTCGTTCTCTCTTATTTTATCTCTCCCCCTCCCTCCCAATCGCACCCGCCCCTCCTTTCCTCCGCTCTGGAGGAGCGAATTCACTTTCCGTAATAGTGTTTTATGGCCCAGGGGCAATTAGCGGATGCGTGCCCAGCCGGCTGTGTCATTTAGACTCGCGAAAATTGCGTGATTACCGGGTGATTTGTTTTATTGTCTTCCGCCCCTCGTTCCCGTCGTCCTTCTCACTCGCTCCGCATTGTTTTGCTTTCCATTCCTCTCTTCAAATACATAGAAGTCGCGCTCTGATGTAACGTTTTGGACGCGATGCGGGAGCTAGTCGGCCGTCAATATTTTCAGTATTTTTCAGTACCCTGCAAGCCACCCCCTAGGGTGTGTGGCAGGGGGTGAACACTCAACAGACTAATTTTGACCCGAATATTATTACTCTTACCACGGACGGACTTATTCTTATCCCTTATCGCTTGTGGTAAAAATGGCATGTCAAAATTATCTATTGTACCCTTAATCCTTCTAATTTTATTAACATTATCTCGCCTACCGTAGTACGATGGGGCAATAATACATTTTCAACATCACTGCTTAAGAGACTTCCTTCCAATTTATGCAAGAGCTTCAATCTGTAATTTAACGTTCGCTCCGCGAGTGAATCCCAGCCTAGCTATTCTAATATTCTTGATACGCAACTAGGTTTATCATAACAACGTCTTACAAATCTAGCTCCACTACGCCGCACGCGATCAAATTCGGCAATCAATCAAACTCCATGAGGATTACATAATATACTAGTAGCATATTCTAAATGAGGCCGAACCAGCGAAAGATAACACATCTCTTTGACCTTTTCATCACATTTATGAAGTACTCTTCTAATAACTCCTAATGTTTTATTAGCTTGTCCACATATTCCCCGTACGTACGATTCCTCGTATGTGTGTCATCGAGGAGAGGTCGTGAGTGAGGGTAATGCCGAAAAGTATTTTGTCGAGTATACTCGTATGTACACCTGCATATCAGACTTTCGTATTACGTGGTGCTTGCATTCTCTGCTGTCCTCGCCGAGACCCTTCATGACTTTTCCACCCTTTCCAATTAATATTTCTCACGGCGCAAGTTCGACGACGCATGAGACGTACTAGTCTAAATACTTAATGTGATCTTTAATATTAAAGGGCGGCAATTATTTCAATGGAACTCGCTTCAGCTTCAATGAACCGTCAACCGGGCGCGAGGTCTCTTCTCTCGGTTCAGTTTCCGGCGCCACCAAACGGATTAACCCTTGGGATCCTCTGTACTCTGCCGTGGCTGCTTCGATTCTTACAAATTTTGTCGTCAGTCATTAAGCCGCATAATGGAAGGTTCCCCTTTGCTTTAAAAAATTCCCGTGCGAATGACTTTGCATGTTCCCGAACCGGATCTTTCCCTCTCGGCGGTCATTCATTGGGAGTTCCGCTTGGTGAATGTTCCCGAAGGTCGCTTGATCGTTTGATTCGGCTCTCTTTTGTTTCTTCACGGAGACGTGGATCTCAAAATTCATGATTCCAATTCTCGAATCATCGACGTGCCTCGCCCAGTTTTTCGCTCCGGGTAATAAAAAAAATATCAGCTTTAAAAATTAAATATTATCCCCTGAGTGCTTAATCGGGTAAGCGCTTCTTTTTTTCGTCGCTTCTCTCTAGCCATTTGAAAAAATATATATCCATTTTTTGTAGGTATGACTTGACTGTCAAAGCATCACAGACGAAACTGATTTCTATTTAACCCTGGTTTCAAATAGAATTTTATCATGTTGTCTAATTAAATTTTATAGCATGATAATACTGGCGCAACTCTATGATTTATCAATCTTGCAAATAATTTTAAAGAATAATATTCGAATGAGAGTTGTGTGAGGTGTAATGTTGGTCAATCCATGCATTACGTGGATATTAAAGCTCACAATTTTTCAAATTGCAACTTTGTTTTGCGATTATAGTTAGTAAGGTGCTGAGGAGGATTCTGTTGGACGATGTATTTTTGGAGCCGATTAATTTTTTCGTCAAAAAGGCTTTTGTTGATTTTCATGCAATTTTGAAATATACAACTTCTATTCAATATTTTTCTGTTCATTTAATTTTGTTTTAATTTGGAATCGAGGGATTTTAGGATAATACTGATTAAACAGTGATTAAATTCATATTATTAAACGCTCGTGCATCATCAGTGAGGTTTACTTCTTTGGCAACACGTTTTCCGCCTTCCATTTCTCCAGATAGCTCATTTGAAAACCAATTCAGTTCCTTGTCAGTCGACCTTCATGTAGGACATTTCAGGCCAGAATAAAAGAGCGTGTTTCATCAGAGCCCGAAGCCTCCCAAGTGGGTAACTCGCTTCGGACTGGGAGGCTGGAGTCAAAGGCGGCGCCACCTTCTGGGTGCCGAGGCACCGGGCCTCTCTTCACCATGACAATTGTTTCCCGCGACTCGCTTCCAACGTTCATACGCATCTACATGTTCTCCATAATTTCGGAAATTCGAATCCGCAAAACGGCGAGGAGTATCTTACCTTCTCCCTCTCCCGCCACCTCCACCGAAGTAGGGCGGCGAGATATGAACAAAAAAAACGCCAAACACAAAAGGAGTGGAGATGAGGTCGTTAATGGATAGCGTGTTACACGGCAGCGGCGTCGGAGCCGGTTATAGGCAAACCCTTCGTCCCCCACCCGCCTCCCACGTAACCACCCCTCCGTCTCCCTTCCCCAATTCCTTCCTCTGTTCTCTAGCGGCGGCAGTTGTTGCTTGCTCTCTCTGCCTCTTCCCTCCGCAAAACTACATCCGGCATTCATTTATTTCTTTCTCTGTTGCTGCCGCCTAAAGCACAAGGAGGTCTATTTCCGACCGACACGACTTCCTGTCCTCACTCAAACCTCTACCTCGCCTTGTTCCTTCTGCCTTTTCCCTCCGCCTTCCCCCAACACCCCCCCCGCCCTCCCCCCCCCCAACCGTGCTAACCTTATAAGCCTCCCTTCTTTCGTTCATTGCAATCAAGCAAGTGTTCTTTCTTCGCTCTTCAGTCGGGAAGCGCCCGTTATTCCACGAATCGAGTTCACTTATGTATTTATTTTCACCAAATGTCATTTCCTTCCTGCGTGTATAACCACGGCGTTTTTATTTATAAATCATTCTCTTTTCTTCATCGTATGCAGCAGAACATTTCAGTACGAATTACAGTTATAGATAATCTTCGTAGTATAAATTAAATACACTCTTTCTGGTCCTGCTAAGTCAGTCAGTTCTGGCTTGACACACGAGCAAAAAAGATAGCAATAAATGTTGCTATTATTAACCTGCGTATATTATGTTAATTTTTCTTCCAAGCCCCACTCTCCTCTATGTGACAACAAATCTTATATTCTCCTTTTCACAGCATTTTATGTAATATTCTTAAACCCTTATGTATTTGATTAAAAATTTGAGGTACAGTAACCTCCAATTTTCTTCAACCTTACTCTTTTTTTAAATCAGGTATTTATTGTTTATAATAAAAACAGTTTCTTATTTTAATGACAAATACATAGAATATAATGACTAAATAATTATTTAAGTTATCTATATAGTCTGTCTATTGGTAGAGTGCCCAATTGTTGAAAGATATCTCTTTCATCTAGAATTTTTTTATGTAATCTCTAGCATTTTTTGCTGTTTATTTTTTGTCATTAATTTTTTTTAGAATGTAAGGGTTGTAGATTCCCATATCGTTGTGGGAGTTTCACTACGTTTGAGGGATTTTTTTTCCTTATCTGACCAGGCATTCTTTTCATTCATTCTTTATTCCGCCATTCATATTTATTTAAGTGATGACGGTACGTAAAAGTAACGAGAATAAGTAAATTTGTGCCTCTCATCTGTGCATTCGGTGGAAATTCGTTTCCCGATGGCTATATCCTTAGCTTGGGCCGTATTTCGTTCTTCTTTAGTGCAAATTCAAATATTTCTGTAATAAAGTAAACATTTTAATAATCCATTGGAAAATACTTCTTAACTAGCATATGACGTTAAATCGCTGGGAAACCTGTCGACAAATCTCCCTCGGCACCAAAAGGTGTGGTTGCTCGTTAGTGTTTACTTGCTTTCCTGAAAATTTCTATTTCTGTTTATCGGAACCAAAATAATTTTCCAAAAATGTGCAGTTGTCCGTAGTGCTGCGACGTATTTTCTCTGTTTTTTTTTACCAATGCTGTTCTGATACCACTCTGAAGTGCATCGGGCAAAGCAGGGGAGGAAAGCAATAGTAAAAAGAATGAATGTCAAGGGAAAATGGATTGAAGGGATGAAAGGAGTGGCACGAGACCAAGGAATTAGCTTGTGGGTGGAAATCTCAAGTTTTATCATTTATTGATCGTAATATGTGTGCATTTTGTTTCAATCGTGGAAGCGCTGAGGTAAAACAATCAATTAGCAAATCGTATCGCTTTTGCGATGTATTTTTATTAATTCATTGAGACGGCGTGTCAACCCAGTCAGGGGTCACCGGGGTCAAATCATGTGACGCCTCCGAACATCACCCACCAGAATGTAATGGGGGTCAGAACTTCGTGGGGAATCGCACGGGCTGGTACGGGAAAAGGTTTTCATCTCCCCTCCCCCCTCATTGCACGTGGATTTATTTATCCTCATGTCGGGTTTAGTACAAGTTAAGCTCACCGCTCACACGTCTAAAATAGATCTTCAGTTTAATTCCTCTGGTTATTTCGCTCATGGCTAGTCATTTTCGTGTGCTTACGAAGCTGGTATGGTGGAGTTAGCGCCTGGGGCAAAACTCAGGCTAGACGATGACCTTAATTCAAGTGGGTATCTTAAGGACCGCTTATGTTATAATGCTGATAAATGCGTATTACTATCAAGTACTATACGTGATTTTATGCTGCGTGTAGCCCTAAAAAAAAAAAATTAGTGATTTGGACTGTTACAACAGCCGCACTCATTCATTGTCAATATTTATCAACCTTGTGCTGTTATGAAATTATATTTCACTACATGGGTGGCAACCACAAGGAGTCGTTTTTTCGTAGCTATTGTATTGTCATGGCGATTATTAGTGTTAAGAAGAAGCTGCTGGTTGATCTCCTTAAACTGTGGTCGGAAGTTCGGACGACTGGTCCATCCCGAAACGTTAATAAACCGTTCTCTCGAGACGCCTCCGTCCCTCCACAAAACCTGTTTCGGCGGTCCTTGACGCCGCTCGTGCTCCCACCTCCCCATTCCTTCCACCCTCCCATCCCAAATATGCCCAGCAAATTAATCATGTATTTGGGTTGAGAGCTCTCCTGCTTTCGAAGCGTTGGCCACTTTCTCTGGCTTCCAGATTTTGATCGACGAATAGCGGAGAGGTTGATGGTCGACACCTGCCAATCGAAGAAGTCGTTTCCCGGCCCGGTGCAGAAATGATTTCATCTCTCTTGTTTTCAGTATCGCACTCGCCCCCACCGCTCTTATTCCAGCTGCAGAACGCAAGGTGTAATGAGAGTATTAGGGCTCACTCGCGACAATATTGGCGGCTAATCGGACGGAATGTCCGTTGGCCACTGTTTTAGATGGACTGCGACCTTTCACCCTATCGTTTTTCGTCGCCAAATAAAGCATGAAATACGTCACTGGTGGCGGGCGGCATTCGGAGGTGTTTTTCCGTATTTGAACCAATAACTTTTATTTCGAGGATGGGAGAGACAAAGGGGTAGGATAACGTAGAACTGGAGCCTTGTATGGATCGAAAATTAATTTTACGGAACGTGATTTCTATGATGTTGCTACAGTGGAACACTCGTGACGCGAACTCGAATCGATTTGATCCTGCGTTATTTTACGGCACCCGACCGGTGATGTGCTTCCAAGGTCTAGGCGTTCACTTCGCCCTCCACTCCGCCTCGTCTCATCACTCCGAGATTAATCCGACTCCGTTTGCGTGTTAAGTCACGCCGCTCCGCTGTCTAATGAGTTATCTGTGCGGCGACGAATTCTGTATTAATTAGGGAGCTCTTCCACGAGCCACCAGTGTTCTGTTTCCGAGACGTAATGTACATGGGCTGCACGCTTAACAAATGTGACAAGTTGAAAGGCCAAATTTTGACAGGAAGAAATTTATGCGGACATGAACGTCGTTCTTGTGATAAACTGTAAAATTTTGTATGAAATCAAAGCTTCGCAATCTAATATGATATCTTCTGTCGCTTTGGGGAGTTAGGTTTTGCAATTGGGATTTAATAAACTGCTCAGTTTTAGACATATTGCGAATTGTCGCTGTGAAAGAATTATTGTTTCGGAATGTAAAATGTGGCTGTTTGTTCAGCAGCTGTCGAAGCATACTGAATCCCCATGATATATTTTCATACCGAGAACGGTGAACCGTGAGTTAATTTATTAAAAAAAATGAATTAACTATCTAGCTTTTTATTTTCATTTAATTGAACCCAGAGTGCTGTTACATGCAATTGAACAAAAGAGCCTCAGTGGTGGATATGTTAATAATATTGATCATGGTAGAGATTCAGTCTTGTATGCTAAATTTACATCGTTGTTCCTATGCTTGGATCAACCCGTCCACAGATACATGACCGCATTGAATTTTAGCTTGGCTACTGTCTTCCCACGGTCCATTAATAATGCATAACTACGGAAGATACTATAGTTTTTCAAATGTTTTGACGAGCTTTCAAAAAGAGAATTATATTTTTTTAAGTCCGCGGTGTCCCATGATGAATTTCAAACAATTTGAAACTAGAATTTTATTTTTTAAGCCCTCTTGTGATCCCGATGCATTATCTCGGTTTCATTTGTTATTGTTACCGAGGGCGTTTTTATTTTTTTACATTGATATTTTGCATGCTTTTTTCGGATTGAACATTTCTCTCTTCATACACTTTGATCTCTTTTCATAAATTCAACCTTATGGCGTTATATTATCCATGGAGGGATGCATCCTCACAATGTAATCGGCAATAGAGTTTGTTTGATTGCGTTAACATCACCATTATTTCCATATTTTTTTAATTTGGACTATATACTGATCACATGTTTTGTATAATTTAAATTTTATCTTTCCTCATAATTGATAATCCTCATAACATCCAGTGAACCTGTTGTATCGTGAAGTATTTCCTCAACGCTGGTGATATTTCAACAGCGTTTAATTAATTAGTTTTATCGATCTGGTACGCCACACAAATTAGCTATTTCTGTGATTCGCACACTAGGGTTGGCAACCGATCAAACGAAATGCTTCAAATCCCAAACATAGTTAATTGAATGTTAATTTATCTTGATTAATTTTGTCTACTAAACGGCTCCGGCGCCCTGTCGATAATGGATGAAATTTTTGTCATTTATCTGGTGTGCAGTGGGCGTTTATGAAGTTCTATGGACCGTCCTTGAAAGTCTTCCATTCAGAAATTTTCAGCGAGTACAAAAAGTGATAATTACGAATTTTTGTTTCGTTTACCCGACATTTATGAAAGTTCATATGATGTGATGGTGGTATTGTCTTGCCCAAGGCTCGAGGCTGTACTGTCGTAGCTGACTGCAACTCGAATTGTTCGACTGCTAGTATCATTTTCCGTGAGTATTTCAAACTCGTTACCCTTTACCAAGATTCCATCCATGTCTTCCTCAAAGGAATTTCTGAGACTCGTAATTTTCCTCCGCGGCAGTGAAATGTTTACCCACCTGGCAACCTGTCCCGTTCTCGTTTTCTTCCTTCCTAACGCTCTCCGTCTCGCCTTGAGTATTCCATTCCAGGGGAGGGGACTTCCTCCCAGCCGTTCCATTCCGCTCGTCCCTTTGCTGCGCCCCCCGGTGTCGGTTGATTCTTTCTCTCCCCCTATCTCTCTCTCCCTTTTTCTCTCGCCGGCCCGCCAAGCCTCCCGCCACCGCATAGCTGACTGGGTCTTTTAAAGAGCTTCCACCTAGGGTGGTGGAAAGAATGCCCGTCTGATGGCGAAAAATCATCGATGTTTTTGGAACCGGTGGTTGAGGGCTTTCCTTTTGCATCGCAAATTTTGGTAACGAAAATGGTCGCTTCAAATGAAGTGTTATGATTGAATTAGAATTAAGTTTGACGATGTAGTTTTCAGGATCACATCCTCGCAGAAATTCATGGGAAGCGGTATATCGATGGCCTTTTTTATGCTAGTACAATGTCGAAAAATAATTAGTTTTAACTATGATCTTGTGCTTTCCCGGCTAATTGCTGTGGAAATGGCTACTCGGGTCTTCCACCGGGTCAGTTCCTCCTCCATCGATGACACCAAAGTTTAAGAAAAGGAGTCATGTCGAGACTGTAATGGCCGAGGGCATTGCCATCCGTATATAAACCGGCCATTGCAGTCTCGGCATCATCAGCCCTGAGGATTGAAAACGACTCGTTTTCCGAAGAAATCATCGATGGAGGAGGAACTGATCCGGTGGAAGACCCGGGTGGCCTTTTTTTCCACAATTAGTTTTAACATTTGATCGCTGAGTGAAGGCCTGTGTAATTAATCGTTGCTGAAACGGGTGCCTGGAAAAAATGTTTTGATATTCGATGAATAGATGAAGTACGTGTAATCATGTGAAGTCGTTGGAAGGATTAGTATCGCAATCGTTTCACCGTCGTTCAGTGGCGACATCGTCCAAACCCTGCGTATTGTTGGTTGAGGTCGATGTTTGAGAGATTTCGATACTCCTGCATCGATGTTTTAGTTTAATTTTTTTAGATGCTGTCTCTATTTATGTCCACTTCCCTCCCAACCGGTCTATCGCCGACCACTTTTTCCAACCCGTCTCGCCGATACCCGTCCTGGCTTCCTTCCTCTCTCAGCCAACCTCCGCGGTCGTCCTCTCATGCCTTCCCTTCCCACTCCCCGAGGAGGAGGGAATGGGATGTGAAATAGGAGGAGGCGGGTCGGCAACCTGTGGTACGCACGCATATGTCACGGCACGCGATGCCACTGGCGCCTTCCGCTCGCTTCGGAATAATGCCGAAAATACCTCGCAACGCTCTATGCTCTATTTCTGGAGGTGAACTTTTTCCGTTCCTCCTCCTTTTGATGACTTTCATTCGCTTTCATTATTTTGGTGAAAAGAAGTGAGTGGTAGAGGGGGGGGATTTCCTTCGGTGGGAGTTCGCTTTGGTAAAATTCCGTCTCTCTGATTTGCAATCATCAACACGAAGGATGCATTTTGGAATACACAGAAATGGTGCCACGATTTTTTCCAAATCTCGTTGAAAAATAAAATTCATTAGTAATGACATTATGTCCGTTTTAGTTTTTTTATTGGCGTTAAGATTCAGCGGAAATTTAACAAAAATGTGGACGGGCTTACAAGCATGGAGCTCTGGAATATGGCCAATATATTTCCGTTTATTAGGAATCAATTTTGTTATCATCTATTGAGGAAATTGAAAATTTAGAACTAATGCAGTAGTCTTTAGAATAAAGTGATGATGATTATGTTCCTTTGGAAACTAAGTTAACAAAAATGAAGTTATTAATGGCATAAGTTTACCCTGTTAGAGTATATTTCTGATGGACCCGGGTACTGCATACTATTGTACTCATTAGCTAATCAGTACACGACAAAATACTATATATGCTACGCTTTACATCAACTTTATCTTGAACTCTATAATTTTTCTATCTCTCTTCATTCTTCTTAAAAAAAATTTTTCCTCCCACTAACTATGTTGGGGTTACGTGGAAGAAGGTACTCTAAAGTCTCTATTTCGACCCAATGAAGTCGTTACATGAATAAATAAATTAATAACTCGCTTTCCCGGCATTCCGCTCTCCTCTACCGCTTTCAGCACACATTAGCCTCTCAGTATCTTCAGCGTCCAATTGCCCTGCCTCCTTCGAGTTCCTCCCAACAGCGGTCTCTCTTCCCTTACCGTGCGTATAACTTCCTCTTTTGTTTTCGTTTCAGTCTATTTCATTTTCTCCATTCATCTCCGCGCCCACTTTTCAAAAGTTTCCAATGTACAGTTATGTAGTGCAGGATCTTTTTAGCTTCCTTTTCACAACGGCTATCCCTTGGTTTGTCTCACATTTGCTGCGATGTAATGTCATTCAAATGGAACTGGATTTAAAATGCGACATAAAAAAATTGGTAGTTTTTGAGATGACATTTGAGAGTGCGAGAAATTTCCCCTTTCGCAATTTTAAGAGTTTTGTTCCGGGTTTTCTTGAGGTACCGTGTGTGGAATAAACGGAACACCCAAATGTGCGGGTTGAGTTGTATATGGGCGCTTGTTCGTTACTATTTCAATCAATTGCTGCTCACTCGATCGCATTAACTTCTTTGCTGAAGTGGAAGATAGTCTGGCTGCCTCTCCTTCCAAGATCCCGTGCTTTTCGCTGCTCGGCCTCGCCATTTCAAGTCTTCGCCGGATACATGTATGTATGAGAGTGTAGGTTTATGTCCCTCTTTCAAGCGGGGGGTGATCGCTCTCATTCCTTGAGAATTCTTTCCCGTTTGCATTTAAAGGTCGGATGAAGTGAACTTTTTGCAGTCTCTCGTCGCTCTGTTCGCTAGGTACGAATAATTTCCGGCACATAAAATTGAATGCAATGAAAAGTTATTGCCTCCTTCTCTTGTGAAGTTATACGATCATTGAAAAAGAATCTTCCATGTTTCATTGCGCTTGGGCGGAGCTCCTCGTGCGGTTTACGGAGCAATAAAGATCGTGGGAGCATTCATTCAGTTATTTCCAATGGCAAATGTTCGTATTAGTATGCTACTTCGAGTACCTCTCTTGGTAGTCATTACGTTGCGTCTCATTGATGTGTTTTCATGTTCGGCGAATTTGCATCGCAGCATTACTGCGGAAAACAAACTTGTTACACTTAAAGCCTAAAAGAAAGCGTAGAGAATTTAATCGTCATAAAGTAAAAGAATATTGAAGCACCCTCGTAAGCTTCCACCACCATTTCATAATGAAAGCCTATCAATTGCAACGCTCAGGGTCATAGGTGCTTCGGTGGTGCAAATTTGTGCGGTGCTTGCCGACTATTTTGAATGGAAATTGAATGTTGAAGATCGTATTAAAAAGGAGAACGTTTGGCAGTCGACAAAGGGGGAGGATAGGCATGCTGGGTGGAATGAATAGAGGATAGAAGTATGTAGAATTGAAAATGGGTTTGTTGTAGTGTGGAGTGTCTGGTTGTTTCCCGTTAGGCGAGCCTTAAACACTCTATTCCCTGATATGGCATCAAAAAAAGATTTCTTGTAAACTTGAGACTATGAGAAAACAAGCGGGCAATTTTTCGGAACACTACCAACCCTTATGCCACTCTTTTGAAAGAACAATTATTTTCTCCTGGTTATGGTATTCCGACACAGCAAAACTGCCAGGAAGAGACAAGCTTTTCGAACACTGTTCATTTCTCAGCCTGCGAATCTCTGTTTTTTTGAACTTTGACCTGCTGCTCCTGGTTTTCTGACCGAGGAAAACTGGTTCCCTGCGGTCACTCACAATGGTTGTTTTTTTTTTTTTTTGAGTTCGTCCTGTGGGGAGGAGGAGAGAAAGAAAGTTCCTTCTAATGGCCGGAGAAGCCTTTGTGGCATGGGTTTTACTAAGAGGGCGCGAACGTATTTGCTGGCAAACTCGCCGATTTTCACTTTTCCCTGCCCCCGTCTGACGAGCGCGCGAATCAAAGGACTGAGCCAACTTGGTGCACCAGCGCGAGGCGCCGCTCTTTCATTCTGGTGCTTGGTGCGCATGCCACGTTCTGTATTCTCCCCCGCGTTCCGGGTGTCGTTGCTAGGAGCAGCCGGGTGATAACTCAGCGGCGGCGGCCAGACTCCCCTCCGAGCAATGAGCACCTTCTTGTCCCCTTTCCTACTCCCCCTGCCCCCTCCGCCTTCCCTTCCTTTTCACCGTCTCCACTTCCAACCACGCCCGGCCCCTCCTCCATGACGACCGTTGGCCCTATACTATATACTATATATTTTTTCCTTCCTTCCTACCTCTCTCCTTCCCTCCGCGAAACCCCGCTCTCACGTGTCCTCACAGTCACACACACAAACCTTGCTCGACCTCTGCTCCCTCTGTGGCGCGCGAAAAGGTCCTTTTTTCCTCTCTCAACAACCCCCCTTCTCCCCACACCTCACCTCCCGGCCCCCTACCGCCGGGAAAGAGAGGGATGATTTAGAGACGGCGACGCAGACAATCGGACGGCCCGCGTTTGGTGCTTCGGCGAGCGGATTGCTAAGGGAGGAGCAAAAAAAAGTCAGAGCACTTATGCTCTGGTCTTGAGATTAGGCAATTTGAGCGTCGGTGAGATTAGTCTTAACGAGAGGGAAAAGCGTTGATCAGCGTTTTGCGACTAAGATTTTCTCAAAGGAGATGCAATTTTAAGCAATCGTATGATTTTACATCTAGTTTTTAGAACTGGGAAAGCTCGGGAATCCGGACTAGACGTGGAAATGTGCCCGAACATCGTGAATTTCTGAGTATAAATGCCGATCGAATATGTTCGTGTGGACATTATTCTATGGCCTCATTCTCATTCATTACTTAACGATTGTACCAATGCCTCGACTTGAAATGGTAAGTAGAGTGGTCAAATAAAATGTCATCTTTCCCCCGAGTTATTTTTTTTTAACTTCATCGTAAAGATTAAGGGAAGAATTTCGGTCCGATATTCCGCAAAATGAAAAAAAATGTATGGGTGCAATATGCCGGTCGTAGATTCAAGGCAAAATGTCTGCTTCCAATATTTCAACTGGCCCAAGTGTAGGTGTAATAATACGAAGAAAGCTGTTTTTTCCGTTCCATTTGTAATACATATCTGCATTGACTGCGGTTTTAAATTATTCCGATTGATGTATCTTGGTAATTTCTTTACTTCAGAATAGGATGGATTGGTTCAGCTGCTGATTTATGCTTTTAGTGGTCAGAGGTTCTATCAAATTTTGGGTCGTAATTCATGACTTCCCGTGTGCATGGAAGGTATAATCAAGAAAATATGCTAAAAAGTTAAAACTAGCATAGTGTAACTTAAACGCACGTGTAGGTCCAGCGTTTAAAGCTCCGAAGTTCTTCGCAAATCTTCCACGCGATCGCTGGACGACGTAATCGCAGCATGCCACGGACTCTGGCTTGCGTAGTTTGACCATCCGTGAGGTGGCCTTCATTTCTCGTTGTCGTGAGCCGATTTGGGATAAAGCGTGCGATGGGCAAGGGCATTGCCTTAATCATCAGGGATGAGCAAGAGTTCTCTTAAATTCCCATCGTCACGGCGTTCATTGAATCCTTGGGTATCATCGTCGGACCGAAATTCACCCACACCATTCGAGTGGGAAGAGGAGGCTGGGAAGTCGTTTGAATTTCATCGTGTCGGAGGAGTGGGGAGGCGTGGACGTTTGGATCTCCCGAAGCGAGTGCCCCCCCTCCCCTCCCGCCTTGTCCGCAGCCGGGGTGTGAGGTCCACGAGGTTCTCAGCCCCCCTTCACGACTCTTCCTCCATTGTGCGAAGGAAGGCAAAGTAGGGCAGGCCCTTACGGAGCCGTAGGAGCGCGGGGAGGGGAGGAGGTCCTTCAAACCGCACAATTCTCCAAACGCCAAGGCGTCCCCGCCCACGCCCCACCCCCGCGACTTCCCCACCCCCCTCCACGCGCCCTATCCCTTAAGGAGCTGTTAGGATTAATAATTTATCCCCATTATCCCCCCGCAGCTCGCCCGTGATCCTCCACCTTTCTCACTTTCCCCACCCCCTCCCTTTCCGAACCCCATCACTTTTCCCCCCAACTCCTCGCCACACCCAACGCTGCCTGCGCGGCTGCGTCTTCAACTTCCGCGCGTGTGTAAGGAGGATGGATAAATGATGGATGCGGGAGTAATACCACGCATGGCGTGGAGGGATTCTGAAACTGGGGAGGGAGGGTTTCGCGTTTGCGTGAGCCTGTTTTTTTTAGTGTAAGGGCGCTTTCGGGCTCCTTTTGCCCCGCGGCCCAGCCGTTCTCGGGGCGGTTCCTCCTCTTCTCTCTCCCCTTCCACACAACCTCCTCTCTCCATCTCTCTCACACTCTCTCTCTCTGCGAGGGAAGGAAACGGTTGAAGAGTCACGTGCTTACTCGGTAACAATAATCCTTCCCGCCGCCTTTTGTGGCGGGTCCCTCTCTCCTTTGAGCCATTGTGGCAGCGGGGGACCGTCAAATGGTGGAAGCTTTCGCGTTTGATTCGTTTCCGAGACTTTTTCATATCTCGGCAGTTCAGGATCCCGAAAAAAGCTAAAATACTTTGCGTTAGTTCAGGAGAAAAGCTTGAAGCTATTAGCTTTTGTGTTTATTTCGCCATTTCCTATTATCCAATGTTAAACAAGAAATCTAATTGCTTTACCGAATAATGTGGAAGTGTCCAAAGGTCTACGTACAATAGATTTAATATGAATGAAAATTTAAATCATTCAATAACCATCAATCAAAATACGTTTAATGATTTGATAGGTTTTTTAAATGATAGGGGAAATTTCTTGAGGTAAATTAATGTAATGATCATTATCAATGAGCCTCGGAAGAAGATATACGTGCCTCCGACAGCGCTCGTGTCTAAGCAATTCGTAAACTAAGGTGATACATTTTTTCAGCTGTCGTTCAGTGAAACCATTTGGTAGAAATTTTGTCTTCGCGCTCTCGTTTCGTAACTGCGTAAACAGTGTCTAACTTAATGCAAAATGCCAAACAAATTATACTTTTGGTCTCATCGCAGTGACTGCTCACCCGACAGTAAGCCATTCATGTGGATCACTCAGCGCGTTTGCGGTGTGCTTCAACGTTGTTGTACGTGACTATGTGTGAACTTCGCGTAGTGTATTGATCACCTTCCCAGTTCGAATTCTTTTCCGGTCTTTCCTCGCCGTTGCATTCCAAGAACTCCTCCTAGGTAAATCCGGATTTGCTTCTTTTTGGCCAGTGAGTCAGCGGAGTAATACCGAATCCAAAAATCCCTTCCTATAATGCCGAATGAAAGTAGCCAGTAGACTCAATCTCTCGATGGAGCGTGACTTTTTCGTGAGTCCTCCTCGCTTTATATTCCCATCTTTTAGCCTCTTGGCTGCCTCCTCCCTCCCCCCCTCTCCTCCCTCTCTTCCTCTCCTCCCCCCCTCCACCTCATCCATTTCGCGTCAGGTTGTTTCGCTTCTTGATTTTATGTTCTTCTTTTTTTGCCCACGCGAAGGTATTCCGTTTGACGATCCATTTATTAGCAGAGGTTACAGAACGGGTTCTCATACCGCACTAAAGGGGAAGGGTTGGAAGGGGGGGGGGGTAGGCAGTGGATCTGGTCCGACTGGAAGCTGGGAAATTGACTCCGAAGAAAGGAAAAGCTTCTTCTTTCTTTCTCCATCCCGTTCTCTCTCGTCTTTTATTTTATTTTTCATCCCGCAGGTTTTCCTCGCTCCTTCCGTCACGTGGGGAAAAGGGTCTGGGAGAAGGAGTGAATCACTTTCACTGTGCGCCCGAAAACTTGTGTAATTCCATTGGCCTTTTCCTCATTGCAGTCCTCAGACGCTGTTAGCAGCACTTACGCTCGTATCGGGTTCCTTCCCATAGACTCCCACCGTCGATTCACTTCCTTCTCTTCCTCCCATTTTAAGTCCCGCAGTGGTTATCAAACCGTGCGGACCCCACCGCGCCTGTGCCCTTTAGAAGAATTGCGAATACTTAAATCTTGAATGTATTTGCACGAAACCCGCCTCCTCCCCACCTCCCCTAGCCACGCACTCCAGGCTGTCGAGTCCTCCTCCCTTGCCTTAATCTTATTTCTTTGGACTTTCTTTCCTTCTCCCTACCTTCAGCATTATTATTGCGGTCGCGTTATTTCGATAGCGTACTCAATACCTGTGCATACGAAACCGAGTTTCGATACCCAGGGGCGATGAGTTCCATAGGTGTTGTCCCGGTCCCAACTTAAGCTCTGTATGTTGATCACGGAAAAATGAAGAGCTTAACGAGGTTCGTGTGCAGTGTAATTGGTAGAATCTAATGTTTACGCAGTATTTCGTCGTCTAACAAAGTTTTCTCCATGCTATCTTGAGACTCATTACCTGAAGAAAGTGACAGCGAGCAAAATGTACCTTATGTTGAACTCTTTGGGATGGTGCCAACTTTATTTTGTTATGGGTGACGTCAACTGGCTGATTCAGTCGAATTTGTCTTCTCTATTCGCTTATGTTTTTGTTATCTCGAATTCTTCGGGTTATCATTTTCTTTCCTCGATTCCGCATCCGTATTTTTAGGCAACATAAAGCCTCAGTCGAAGCCTCTTATCTTCCCACGCCCTCGAAAATTACTGAGGTTCTGAAATCTTGGGCAAAGCTATTGCAGCAGTGATTGGGAGTCTTGCGGCTTGAGAGCCACATGCTATATGGTTCCCTCGGAAATCTGCTGTTAGAGCCATATTTTACGCTGTCTTGAAATGTAACTATGTGAGGTTTACGCTTCTTTCCTTCCTTATCGTAGTGGATAAAGGTGACTTGGACAGTTTCTGGCTCTTTGATGTCCTCCGTGGCGTATTTTTTCGAGGAGGAGAAATAAAAGTGTTGCCTTCTTTTTGGCTAAGGAACTTAGTCGGATGATTCTCATTCCTATTAAGTGAAAATGAAAGTTCTATGTTCGAGACTCGCTTTATCAGGGAGGCCATCCAAACTATCAAGGGTAGATTTAATAACGTTGTGAAACTTATTCCCATGCATAAATTGTCCGTTCAGATGAAACGTTTGACCCAAGGGTTCCGCTTCGAGACTTTTTGATACCAAAAGGCTCTGCCACACTCTTCCCTATCTAATATTTCCCTCCGTCAATCCCTCTCCATTCTATACTATATTTCCACTTCCTCTTCTTGGAGTGTGTTTTAACCCTAACATACGTCTCCCCTCTAGCCTGCTCAGACCACACATCCACGTTTGTCCTTATTTGTTCGTCCTCTGAGTATATGACCGTCCTTTTTTTTATTTACATTTTATCATTTTTATATAGGATTTTCGGATAACGTCTTTATTGCAATTGTTCGAGGTGGTTCGTCAGCATTATGCTTAAGAGCACATGCAGTTTCTTCGATGGTTCTCCTTATTTTTTGTGAATTCCCCAAATTTTCTCTGTTTCGAATTTGTGATCAGTGGCTTTTGATTTTAAACTGGCCACATTAAATTATAAAACTTTATGAAGGCACAATTTTTTTAGTGTCAACTGCAATTCCGGTAAGAACTTTTTCTTTGGAGTGAAATGCGAGATAAATGGTATTCAACAATGAATGCTGCAGTATCATTGAAACTTTTTTCCCTTCACGTGTTCGTCGTACCGCATCGGAAGACGCACCTGTAAGTAACTCGGCGGAGTCGCGTTTCCATGCGTTCATATGATCGACAAATGGGAGGGAAACGGAAGCCGCGTTCCTTAAGCATCTCTCCTGTTTTGTCGGTTTTCACGCTTTGTAGGTGTCTCTTTTTGGATCGGGAAGAAAAGAGCGAATGCGAAATATAATGTCCTTATTAAGATATGTTGCTGTTGTTAGTAGTGAGGGCAAGACTGCATCAGAAAGAGAATGGTACTTGGGAAATGATGCAACTTGTGCGTATCCTCAGGCATAGCATGGTTTGAGCCTCACGTCCTCTAGTTAATAATCTACCCATTCATGTACCGTATCTTGAGATATGGATCGAAAACTTGGTCGTGTTTAGAACATTATTGAAGCATTTCTTATTTTTTTAATCCAAGAGGCAGGTTTTTAATTTTTAGCTTGCTTAAAATTGAGGACAAATTATGTTGTCTTTCCGTCCCCTCTCGCGCCAATCCTCTCCTGTTCTTCTGTTTTTCGAAAGTCTTCTTATTCATGCTCATTAGATTCGCACGTAGTCTGTGTTTCTTCCGCATCACATTCGTTTCTGGTTTTGTCAACTACCATGGGCAACTTTAGCGACAAATAATAAGAGCTAATGTAATCGGGCGAGTTAAACGAGGGACTGTAACTCGTAGCATGGAGTCTAAGTGAATATAGTTTCTTAATAGCCAGGAGCTATGAGGACAGCCCTGAAGAGTGTCTCAGTCCTTCGAAAACCAACTCTAACACTGTAGACTGCTTTTCAATAATGGTAACAATCAACTGGAAAATAACGCTCCAACTATGCTACTCACTAAAAATTCAGGAATCCCCTGATGACGTCTCTTAATTTTTTTTAAATAATATTTTTCTTCGCGTGCAGGAGGGAACGCGGCGAAGGTTGAACTCAACATAGGGCGCGTCGCGAGCAAGACCTCATGATTTCGTTCTCTTGATCGATTTGATGGTGGAACATTTATCCCATGCCTTGAGGAAACGTGGCTTTAATCAAACGGTCGCACTTTCCACCGATTCCACGCTCTTTCCCCATTTTTTAACATTTGATTGCATGATTTAAGAGATTCTAACGTTCCATCTAAGTTTCGTCGCCGTGATACCTTTCCTGACGATGCATAGTTGACTGCACTTGGCCCTAAATTAACCAGAAATTAAGGACTGTTGACATAATTATTCGAGTCATCTCCCAGCGGTTTGGAGCCGTCCTCATTGCCCGTTTGTACGCCTTTCCTCCCACTCGTTCCGTCGCTCCCCGAAAACCCTCGACCCCTCCACGCTCACTTCGTAGTCACCTCGTAGGAATCCATTTACGAGCCAGTCCAAGTGATACACCCCGTGCGCCTCTCCCCCTCCCACGTTTGCCTGCGGTAGAAGCGTAGGGAGCCGAGGGCAGCCGAGCAAGGGTCCCTTCACCCCTGTGCGGCGCCGAGTGGGGCTCGAACCCCGTAGCCTCCACACGCGAGGCGCCCTCTTCTCCCCGCCTGCCCCCTCCCCTTCCCGTGGCAATGGGATGGGCAACAGCGGCGGCTGCGTATTGCTTCTCCAGGGGAGCGACCCCCTCCTCCCCCATAAAACCCTCAAACCTCCCCCCCCCCCCGTTGATACCGAAACCCCCTCTGCCGGTCCTCTCTTCCCCCTCCCGACATACCCGTCCCCGCCCGACGAGACCGCTCAATAAACCGGTTTCTGCTGCGGGGGCGCCCGCCGCCTCGCCTCCACCCCGCCCTTTTCCTGCGTGAGCACCTTCCTTCCGACCGCTCCGCGCCACGCCCCCCTCCACTCTCCTCCCCTCTTTCCCTCCCCCGCCCTCTCGGCCGCATCCTCCCCCGCCGCGCGAGACGCCGAGGACTGGGGTCTCGCCTTCTCGTTGGAGAGGTTATGGCCGCCCCCCCTTTCTCTTTCTCCTTCTCCGCCCTGCCAACCCGATCCTCTCCCTTCTCGTATCTGCTGGTGGTGGCTCAATGCGCCCTCTCTCTTTCTTTCTCCCAACCCTTTTCTCCGTCTTCGTCACCTCGGAAAGCGTCGCGGGATCAGGAGGTATTTCGGGGGAGGGGTGAGCCCTGGGAAGGCGGCGGGTGGGATGGCAGAGTTTCTCGTAAATGAGCGAGGGCTTGCTGATAACTGTTTTGCGATTCGGAGATTCAAGCAGGACGGTCACCTTACCTGCAGTGACACGCCCCATTTTTTTGCACTGCTAAGGGAGTAGTTTGAGTGAGCTTCCTAGGGAATTTTTTCACTGAAGGTTTTCGAGTGGTTTTTTGATGAAAAGCATAATTTTGATTGAAGCATAATTTAGTGTTTACGGTGTAGGAACGGGAAATAATGGCAGTTGATATTTAAGTCTACCTAATATTGTAATACCTAATATTGCCCCATTCAGTGCAGGAAAGGTTGTTCGTGTTTGGTGTATCTCGGTAGTCGAGTTTTTATTTCCGCGGAAAAACGCAATATTTGTGTTTGGAAAATTCACCCAATGGAGTATAAAATCGGCTTTACTTGGGAAAATGTTATTATTTAAAATCAAAACTACTCGTGTTCTTTCATCTATTGTGTCATATATATCTTGAACGAAGGATGTCAGTAGAATTTAAGCTATTTGGTTTTTATATTTCCTTGAAACTGACATAACTTTTACAAGAGACTTAAACTTATATGTGAAAAGTATCTCGATTTATGTCCAAATATGAATAAGGTTTGGTAGACGGGTTGTCATTGACATAGACTACCCTTATCTTATTTAGCCATGTATAGCTTAGTATATAGTCTTTGAGTCATTCGCATAAAAGTTGCTCAAATAAACAGTGCTGCCAACACGAGTCCGATTAATTTGACGTATTTAGTTGGTATCTGACGTCACTTGTGGTACCTAAACATCGGAAACAAATCTTCCTCAGCAATCCACTCATTAAAGGCATGTTTTGGACATTGCTTAACAACAACTATCAGTGAATAATATAGTTACATCCTCGTGTATGCTTTTCCATCACTTTCTCTTTTGGGTGCTCATATACCTATATTTACGTAATGAAAGGAACCTAAAGCACCATCTGTCTAAAGTTGGCTTTTAATATGCCTAACATCAAACACTAAAAGCTCATTTTTGGAAGTTGCCTTGTTTTATTACGTTGAAGCGAGCCCCATTCCTAGGGCTCAGCTGGATAAGTTACTTAATAACGTAAATTACAGAAGTAATCGACTAACGTGGAATTTTATTTGTTACTGACGACATGACATTATTGCGTTCCATAATGGTCCGCCTCAAAAGATGCAGGTTAAATTCAGCAGACTAAAGAGGAAATCATTTTTTGAGTTCCCCGTTGAATCATCAAAGTTATTCGGGAGGGATGGAGAGATAGAAATAGTTTCGGTCCATGGGCGGTCCGTGGCTATGCGCGTTTATCATAGCTGGAAGCCCTCCGAGGCCAGGGAGGGGCGTCGCTGGTTTCTGGGCGACGAGAAGAAGAAAGGAACGAGCAAAAACGTAGAAATTTGTGAAAGCAGGGATTCTCCGAGGACAATTATCGTGCTGAATATGAATTTTTGACATAAAAACAGTAGGATCCATCCATTTGTCGTTTCAAGGAAGAATCCGTGGTTTTGATTACGATCGTGGAGGCGAAGCCGTAAAACACAGTAGTATTTTCGGCCGTAAGAAATCTTTTATTTTTCACTCAGGGAATAGGGTGAAATATGCTCTTTTCACTGATTTGAAAGAAATCGCGTGGCATACCTAATTTAAATTGCAGTCTAACTTTGCAAAAATATTAAATATTCGCATCAAAGTTGGAAATGCATAGTTTCAGCCTTTGCATTTGTCTTAAATGTAAACTTTTTTCTTGTCATCCTGCTTGTTTCTATTCTGAAGTGCACGTTGTAAACTTGCGATTATGTACCTTTGTTTATGAGGTTTTGTTTCCTGGCGTTGATGAAGTAATCTCTCGACGCCTTTAAAAGCCAACCTACTTTTTTCAAACCCCAAGGAAATTATTCTCGTAGTTTTCTACTGCTGTCTCTATTAACATCTAGGAATAATCATAAATATTATTTCTTATTGACCCTTCTTTTGACTTGAGAATTATTATAGCTGATAATAATAAGCATGCAATGTGTCCCTTATCTTAAATTATTGCTTATACCTATTTTGTTCCTAGTACTAACCAAGACATCGTCTGACTGATTTGTTTTCACAAACATGGTCATCTAAAAAACCTAAACAGTTTGGCTGGAACATGGAATGATCGGGGAAAATGTTTATTTTTTTGAAGTGTAGCAATTCTGTACTTGTTGCAATCGCAGTCGTACGTATATGATCCGTAGCGCTTGTCTTGACGGTACAATGTGATGTATTGCACGTATGACGCACGGTGCTAATTTCTTCCCTGCACGTTTGAATTTCCAGTTTTGGCCCCAGAATTCTGAATTATATTAGTATTTAAACTCGCAAATCTTTCCTGTGCGGTGTCGTCACCTTTGGTGCGAAGGTTTGGTGATATTTTCCTGGTGGTTTAATCGCTCTCGTTAACCGCCGCACAATATTCCCAAGGCCTCCCAAAATACGTTTGAGGAAAGAAACGCCAGTTTTTGGCCGTTCCCTTTTTATTCTTTCGCGAATCCGTGACGGGACCGCAGAGAGTGTGATTCACGCGGGGAATGGCAAGGCGTGCACGTATTGGTTGCTTACAAATTCGAAACTTCGTATTTCCGCATGGTCGGTTTTGTTTGTGAAGCAGCATGTATGTTTAAATTTGTCCGAATTATAGTCACTTTAGTTTCGGGAACTCTTTCCTTTTTCCACCGATTGGCAATGTTCCTTTGTTTACTGAATATTTTAAAAGGATTGCGAACAAATACCCCTCTCCCTTTCCGTTTTGCGGCCTTCACCTTTTCCACAAGCAAACGAGGAAATTGGGATATTGGGCCTATTTCTGTCATTCGTCGAAAATCGGTAATTATTTTTGTTATCGCATTACGGGAAGGTCTGCCTCATCACGGATTCAATTTCATTGTTTATTTGTTTACGACTCTGGTTTTGTTGAGTCAGCCGTGAATTCTCGAGGATTGAAGCCAATTCAGTGATTCATTAATACATATATGAGTATAGTAGAGCTTCATGGCTGTGTAAGCGGTTTTTCCAGTTCGGAGAGAGAAGCCAATCTTTTAATTTATTCCTTGAATTGACGATTGAATCACTGCAAGGATTAATCTCAATTATCGGGGCTGTGGAACGATTGTAGGTTCAAGAGTCTTAAAGAGCCTGCAGAAACGTAATTCTTGACCATTCACGTTCTTTTGATGGGTTTTATTTGTGGATGTTGAAGTCGTTTAATTTCAAAGGCATGTGATTTATTTAGAATTTGATTATGAAACTTACTGGTGTACAATAACTCGATTAATCGGTCTGTGTTGAGCTAAATTTTACTCAAATTCCAAAACGACGATAATTCTTCCGCTACCGTGTCTAATTTTCATACCTTAATGTAGAGGTACGTGTCAACTCAATTTACAAGAAAAATTCCGAATGATATTTTATAATATGTAATATAATATCTAGGATCCAACAGTTAATCCATTATGTGGAATACAAATAATTGTTTATTGTAGAGGAAAAACTTAGACATTCCTCCTAAAAAATTTATGTGGAATAGCAAAGTTTTTTTTCTACCATCATCATGAAGGAATACCATCTAGTAAAGATTGAAACTTATGTTTAAATCATTGTTATCGGGGAAAACTACAGATTCCTGCGGACTCGAGTGAGAGAGAATTATTGCCATCCTTCGAATAATTTTTGGATCAACTGTGCCTTTGGTGTGAATTGTATTATAGTCTTCGCTAATAAGTGCTAATTAGAGAACGAACGAAAAGATGATCTTTATTTTCCTTGCCTGTTATTAAATCGAATGAAATTTTAAAAGCTGTTAGATAAGAATGGTTTAGCTTAGCCATTGCTCTTGGAATAGAATTTAATATATCAATGCAAGAAAATTAAAACCTAAATTAACCGACCTGCTTTAAAGAAATAAACCTAGACTTGGTTATTTCTAGACTTGCTCATCGCAGCTCTGCGCGTCTAGTAACAGGAAATTCATTCCTACATAAAGCGAGGCTCTTGCGGCCCTTGCATGAATGGCGGGAGGATTACGGCCGGGATGCAGTTGTAGAGCGAGAGTCAGACCTACGTGGACGTGAGCGCGGCGCGCGCTCCCACGTTCAAAACCTCGCACTGCTTCAAGGTCACGGATTTGAGCATGGCGGGATATGGCCGCTGTGTCTGTCGTCATTAATTGCGCGCCCCCTGCGGCGTAATAAAATCGCATGGAAGAGGAAGGCAAAAGTATTAAATGGTCGTCAACCCCAAGATTTATTAGTTGCCTTTGAAATGTAAGCACTTTTTTTTCGATAAATCTTTCCTATTGTTTGTTCTACTCTCTTTATTCTCCACGCACCCTGGACACAATGTCGTGAAACGTAATTTATTTAACCAGTTATCTTGCGTCGCTGGATGGACGTGCCGTGAAAAGCGACTGCTTTAAAAAAGATCAGCATTACGCGACGCTTCTAAATCTATAAAAAAAACCACGATATGAGCAGATAAAAATATATCGTATATGCATCTCCGTCGTATGTGTGGAGGTTTATTTTAATAATTAGCTTCATTCAACAATTTACGGTTCTTTTTATTATTCCTTGGTCTCTTTTTCGATTTTTCGGGTCGTCCGCCTCTCCCGATTTTATTTCCGCCCCGAGAGGGAGCGGGGTTGAATATATTTTTATGAAGCGCGACTGTCTGGCCCTGTGGAGGGCGAGGGTTGGATCTCGGCGGCGGCGGGAGAGGGGGTGGTGGAAGGCGGCGGCGGTTCAGGGGTGAGGGCGTGTTCTGGGAGCAAAGCGAGGGAGGGGCGGAAGGGGGGGGTAGAGGGATGAGCTCTCGGAGGGGGAAAAGGCAAGGATTCGTTAATTCACCTGGCGTTTGGCAGGGGTTGTGCGGGGTACCTGAAAAGACGGGAAACTCTCATCTTATCAAAGTTAATGGCCTTTACATTAACTTTTCGCATTCATTCTTACGAGTCCACGGATGAAGAAAGATCCGCTGGTATTTCGGGTTGTGGGTGATGCGGGAATGACACCACTCTAAATGGTGTCGTGATTTTTTGAGGAATGCGGTTAGGTCCATTTTAATAGGGAAAAAATAAGACTTACGGATGAAATGCTTCGTTGTTAAAATTATTTTCCTCTTTAGTGTGTTTGTTCAATATTCGTTGTAACGCTTTACTGTTCGGAACATGGAATGGAATTTTTATTTCACTCGTTTTAGATGTAAGAGCATTCACGCAGCTTTATTCTGAGGGGGGGACGGCAATTTCTTATGCCCTTGGCCGTTGAAATGTGAGATTCTCTTTGTCAATATTTCCTCCGGAGAGCCATTACGGGGTTGCACGCATTTTAGTGTGACGTTAGAACCCCATTCGGTACATCTTATAAATGCGGATTTAATCGGTTACCTTCGACCTGCAGTTTTATTAATATGTAACTGAGCAGCGTCGAGGTTGGAGATATATCGCGCATATGGTGTGTGAAATTTACTATAAAGCCCTCGTTAGTCGGAACTCTTTGGAACGGGGAAAGTAATTCGTCCGCTTTCGAAAAATCGTTTTGTCAGTTGATTGGTACCCATGAATTTTAATCGAAGACACGTTGAGGTTTGATTCCCCTAAACTCGCCCTCGGAATTTCGGTCGTTTTTCACATTCTTCGTCCGCGTGCCCAGCTCGAGCTGGCCCCACTTGCGTCGAAACTGCTGTCCGCCTGTTTGCCCTTCTTTTTATTGCGATGGCGCAGCGCGGTCGTCGATTGTTTCGCAGCTGAGTCCGGACGCGCGGGCGGGAAACTTCACTCGCGGCGGATGGTTCGGGGTGATGGGGGGGGGGAAGGTGGGGGTTCGGGCGGGGCGGCGGTTTCAAGGGACTGTATGGATGGACGGCGGATTATGGGGAACGCGGGAGTGGGGGGAGGTGGGATGGAGCGGAGCGCAGGTCGAACTGAAGGGCAGGGTCCAATCGCAAGGGTGAGCCAGGGAAGGGAGGGAGGGAAACTGGAAGAGGGGCCGTCGCGTTCGGTGGGAATATGGAAGGGGGAGGGGGGGAGGCGACGCCCCTGGCGGTTTGGAAAGCCGTTGCCATGCCCTAGTCACTCTGCCGTTAACAAGATTGGTCAAATGTTTTAAATCTCTATCCGCAACGGTAACTTTTGATTGGTGGAGCTGCTATCATAGGGATTCAGATTTTTGTGAAAGTGCATGTATCTCCATATTTCATCGTCTTCATAGTTGGTAATCTACCTTATAAAGCTATGTTTTGAATGGTCCCTAGCAAATAAATAATATGCATTACGAGTCGAGTAGGCGTCCTCTTGTTTGCTCTATCAGGCGTTCATGATTACCACCTGGTGTCATGCTCTCTAGAAAGCCTTTCCCCCTCTTCCCGATGTTTCTAACCCTTTATTTTTACCCTCTATAACTTTCAACATCCCACTAGCTCTTAATATTACCTCCATCCACTTTTCTGTCGTCATAGAACTCCATCCAGAAATGTTCTATCTTCTCTATTCAAAACTTCCTTTGTGTCATTAGTTCGAGCGGTAATACGTCGTACGATGCATTTAAAAACATTCTCTATTTTCAAAAGGACAAATGTAAGCTGATAAAAGTTAATGCCTTCGTTTTTCGAGATCTAAAGTAGAGCAATGAGGATATTCTTCTTGTATTATTTTGAAGGCCACTTGTTCATTTACTCTACTTAGCTATCTCCGGATATTTCAATAACTTCTTCCTACGCCTCTTGTGCTTAAGGAAATTAGGTACAGAGTAATAAATCAAAAATCCTCAATGGACGAAAATGTTGCAAAGCACTACCGACTTGGCTCTATAAGCCCTACTTGGCGGAAAAGAGCTCCCCTTGCTCTGAATCCTCTTTCCTTTTCAGTTGCGCGTTTAATGTGCTTAATATTTAATGGAATGCTTAAGAACTCCTCAAAGTATGTTATAATTTTCGAGGAGGAGTAGCTAGCTATTCCTCGGCTTACAACTATTCTGCAGGAGTTCATTCCAATGCGCAACGTCGGCTCAAGTGTCCAAACAACTATGCGCTCGAGAAAACTCAATAATTCTGTTCAAAGGCCTTTTTAGGAGCCTTATGCAAAGAGTGAAGGAGTTAAAAAAATGTGTGGAGAGGAAGCGAATCTGGGGAAAGGAATGGGGAGAAAATAAAGTTGGGAGTAGGATCATCGTCCTGCGGTGAAGGGATTTTGCGGAATGTGATAATCCAGAGCAACTTCTAATGTCTCTGAAATCGTATTAAGTGTGTGCAGCACGGATTAAGCGTATGCCTACCTAGGAAAAAATTGTTTTCATTGGATATTGTGTTGATGTTGCAGTTTCCGTTGAGTAGTGGATGGTTAAATATAATTTAATCCATCACTTTGATCAAATTCATTGCAACCACAGGTATCTCTATCAGGCCACATTCTTGCATAAATTGGAAGGAGGTCTCTTTAGCAGTGATGTTGGAAATGTATTATTACCCCCATCGTACTACGGTAGGAGAGATCATTCTAATAAAACTAGTGAGATTAAGTGTAGAACAGATTTAAGATGTAATTTTTTCCCCGAAAGATAGGGAATCATAATAACATTGCTCAACCGCGGTAGGGTTATGTTCGGGTAAAATGATTCTCGTGTGTATTCACCCTCTGCCACACACCATGGCGGTGGCTTGCAGGGTACATATAAATAAATAATGAAGTAAATAAACCTTTTCATTTAGTTTTACGTCATGTGTGTCCTCCGTATTTAATAGACATTACGAACAGTTTTGTCATATTTCTTGCAGCCAGAATAATTTTTGCAAACAGCCGGAAAGGATTATTGCATATTTAAAAGTCGTAAAGGGAAGATTTGCATGCTAACGATCGGCCGCGTAATTAAATTGTGTTATCTCCAATTTGTTTTCTCGAAATTACTCTAACGAGTATCATCAAACTCTGTTCACATTAAAAAAATTCGGTAAAACGATGTGACTTGGCATGAGTCCGGTCTGAAAAGGAAGGAAATAACCACGGGCACTCTCCTAATTTTGTGTTGCGGATTCGAGGAGCGTAGTAACACAATGGCTCGATCATTCGGCTCCTGGTGTTATCACTTTAATCCAAGCCCTGTGTACCCGTCAGGGTAACTGCAGGTGGCAGAGGGTAACGAACCGGGCTCCATTTGCCGAGTATATAATTTTTTTCGCCGTAGCACCAAGTGTCAGGTGAGCTCTACCTTTCAAACCGGTATTATGGTAAGTTTTGCTAAAACATGCTGGTATTAATTAGGTTTGCTAATATTCAAAGATACACGTAAGATCTTAATCTCCTCTTTTCAAAATCCGACACACTGAATGGCAAATTTGGAACACTTAAGGGAGGTTCGGCGATTCCGGATATATTATCGGTGACATGCTGATTCCAAGAATGCCATTAAGTTACATTTTATTGGTTCTGAATATCCCAAATTTCCAAGAAATAATCCCGAGGAAATAGATATTAATTAGAATGCCTCCATTCTCTCAACTCCCTCTGTCGCGCGGAAGCCTGCGGTAGCACGATTGCGTCCGGACACCCACGTGAGGTCTCGCGAAGGTTTGTGTGACGGGGAATGCCACGGGCGAATTGAATGCCTTTCGGCGACAACATATGTGTAATGTCTGGAAGTTTTGTGCATAAATGTTGAGTATAAGTCAGCACGCGTTTTTGTCGGGTACGCATTGAGAGATTGTAATGTCGGCATGCTGTTCGCGGTAATCACTCACAAGTATCGGAGAATGGATTTTTTAAAATAGTGTCCGTTTTTGTGCAAATCTTGTTGACATGATATTCGTGCGCGTGCCATGACGTTCACTCCAGCGATGTTTACTTCGATTAGAAGCAAACTACAATCATGTTTTTGTAATTCACGTACTTGTAAGCTGCTGTTAGGTCATGAACGACCGAGTGGATATCTGGAAAATAGACCGCTTACCAAAAATGCACACACATTAACACGCACACCAAGTCTTAGTGAAGAGTGCTTGCGAAAATGGTTAGTGTCAAGAGTCAGAAGTGGGAGTGTTGAAATACATTAAAACGGGTGTTTTTGCCACGTTAAAGATGTCATTAATATTGTTCAGCGTTTTCTAAATTCCTTAAAAATATTTCTTCTTGAAAAGATTTTTTATCGTTATTCAATAAAGTAAAATGCCTTATAAGAAAAATCTTCAAATAGAGTCGTTATTGGGTTAGTGTTAAAATAAAGGTTTGTCGTATCAATCAGCAAATTTAAAATTAAGCTATCGGAATGAATTAGCATCGATTAGATACATTATATATCGTGGAGAGCAGAGTGAAAGAAGAGGTGAAATGATGTATCCATAGATATTAAAATTAGTCTTATTTTTCAATTCAGTGATCCACTGCTGTCTGATTGTTTGATGTTCATATTTTGCATATTTAAAAGTGCACTCCTGGGATTAAGTTAGCGTTCTCTCTGTTTTCAGTCGTGAATATTATTTTTAATTGGAAAATGGCCTTTCCATCTACATATTCTTTTTACTTGCTTTTGGAAACAAAATCCGCCTTGCATTAGCCTAATTAAATGCGCCCTCCCTCGGCGACTGCTAATGGAGAACTTGGAAGAGCAGCTATGGGCGCCATTCTTTTTTATTGCCTGATCTGCTAACATCTTGCGTCCCCGCTCTTGGCGGAGTGGAATTGTTTCCACCAAATCTGCCACACAGTGAAAATCGATTTGGACGAAATCACGTTTACGCGGGTCGCTGGTGGCCGTCCTGATAAATTTCGCGTTAGCCGATTCCCGCCGCCTTCTTCTTCCTTTTAACCATTTCGGTGCTGCCCGCTCCGCCCACCTTCCCCCCTCCCCCCACAATTCACTCCCTCCTCTCGTCCGAAGCTTCGTACATCCCCTTTCGCGCCCCCCCCCAACTTCCCCACGTCCGTCCGTCTGATCCCAGGGGGAGCGCAGACAGGAGGGGTGTCGCGGAGGCGTTCGGTGATGTGGTTGGTTTCGTCCGCTGTTAGTGTGGGGGAAGGGGGCGAGTGAATGAGGGATTGGTTGAAGGGGAAATCTGCAGCAGTGCGGATCCCCATGTCCCCCTCTTCCCCCCCCCTCAAAACCATTCGCTCCCCTCTCGAAACCTCTCCGCCCCCGACTCCAATTGTCCCCCCTGCAGTTCCCCCACTCATCCCCGCATGCTCTCCCGCCAAGCCCTCCCTCTAACTCTCCCTTTCCTGCGAACCGTTCGTTCCTTCGGCAGTCCTCTTTCTCCCTCCCCTAACTTTCGTAACACTGTGCTGGCGTCGGGAAGTACTTTATTTTTACTCTCCTCTCGTATTGACGTTCCTGGATAGGGTGCATCGTCCAGCGTTTGAAAACAGACTAAGTTTTTGTGTGTTGAGGGGCATCACGTTTGAGTAATGCGCTGGCATTGGCGAAGTTTGAATGGCGTCTCGTTTCCAGACCTTGTGAATGTTTTCGTACGTTTCGATATAATGGTAGCTTCCATTGTCTCGGGAATTAGGTTATTTGAAAAACTGTGCGCTATTATTTGGAGTGTATTTGACGTCAACTAAAAGGAATTAGCAATGGTATTCCTTGTTTTCGCTGCTCGACAATACTTTAATTGGTCGCTCAATTATCTCTTGGGTCGAGGCTTCCGTTTTCGAGCTGACCTTGAACAGCGAACTCCTGCCGTTTCCCTAGGATTTTGCAGTTAAATCATTGAGCAACCGTAAAAAAATGAATTTTTTTCATCTGGGCGGAAATGGTTATTTCTAGGTTGAAATCGTCTAAATTTGGACGTGTTTTTGACCCGAGAAGAAATCAAATAATATTTTTGCCGGCATCATGCTTTTGTCATAGTGAAACCAATGTTTTTTCGGTGTTTTGATTCTGCTTCCAATTTTCCTCTTTAAAAACACATAAATACAGTGAAATGTTATAATATTATTATCTCTTCACATGCTGATTTGATGTCGATTGAGATTTCCCCGTCACGTCTGTTTGGCGGGAATTAATTGAAGGAAACTAAATTCATTTTCACTCTAATTATTCCTCTTCGTGATATTTCCAAAATGAGGTAACGAAAGGTGTAACGCTCCTGGCCGCCGCACCGCGGAATCTTATTGTGTCGCGGCTTGCGCTAGTGCAATCTTTCCTTCCGTCCCCCGAATGCGCCCCCCAGACCTCGCCCCTCAACCCCGCTCATCGACTCCATCCTCGATGCGTGCTCCTGGTACGGTCTTGTGTGCGAGGAAGGTTTGTCAGATCGTTTCCTTATTTTTTCTCATTTCCCGACGGTGTCGCTGGTGCAGTGGCCTATCGATCAGGGGGTTATTACCAGCGGGGCGGGCGGTGCCCTTCATGTGACGTCCTCCGGTGCAATCCTCCTTCCTCGCCTGTCACGTTTCTTCGTCCCGCGTACCCCGTTCGCTCCATGTTTGAGAATGACCTCACGCTATTTTTCCCTATGTTTTCCAGTTTTCTGTAATATTCAGTTTTCTCTCGAGCACCATCGTTGTTGGAAATTAGCTGTGTAGATTTGGCATCAAGGCTCGTTATCTCTCTCACTGGAGGAAAAAAAGACTTACGTTGTTACAAAAATCAATGGTCTCACTCTCAGCATAGAATGTTTTGAGTTCAGGAACGCGGGTGGGTGCATCATGCCCTTATTAGCGAGGGTACTCGACTTATTCGCCGTAAAAATTCGTTTCAACGTTTGTTGCCTTCAGGTTCCTAAATCGGTAACACCCTAGTGTTTACCGGGAGGACATGATGAAAACATGCATTTAACTTTTTTGCTTTTAGACTCATTTTAAAGTCGTATTTTATAAATATATATATATATATATATATATATATATATATATATATATATATATATATATATATATATATATATATATATAAATAATTCCGTTTCATTTCATAATTCAAATTAAGAATGGCCAATCATTATGCAACACGCATAAAGGTCCCTTAATACGGGAATGTTCATATTATTCTTTAAGAGCTGATAAAATTGTGAAGAGATAAATTATTGTTTCATTAAGTTTGTGATAACATGTAGAACCGTATGTATTAGTTGGTTGAGTTTCATGAGGAGGAAGTTCATGTTTTGAAGAAGAGTAATTCATTGATAAGAAATTCCTTCACGACGTGTATTGACTTTTTGCATCGTGCCGAATTTCCAGATCCAAAACCTGTAACAGACAAAAGGGGCGAACAAAGGGAGTTTTTTATTTTTTTCAAATATCCTTTTATCTATCCATTTTTGTCTGTTTAGCAGCCAGATTTTTTTTCCTTTAGAGCCTCGGTTTCCCTTGGCCTCCAGTCGAAAGTATTACACTTGTAAAATTTGTTGTCTCAGGGGTAACATTATGGAATTTGCATAACATATTGAAATGAAAGTAAATTATACCAAGTAAATTATTTCATTTCAATAAATTAAACTTCTGCCGATTAAGTAATTGTGCATGGAGTTCTCCGCGGTGGTACGTAGTGTAATAGAACTAATTGAAGGTTGCCCAAAACATTTGTGATTCTTCCTTTCCTGATGGATGTTAGTGTTTTAAATGATCCGAGGTGTAATTTTCCGAGCAGTTGATGCCATATGGGCAAAACGTGGACTTCCGTGTTATTTTCCACCTTATTGGCCGTCGGCTTCATCTATTGACCTTTCCAAAGCTGTGGGTTGTTAACTAGTACTTCAGGTTTGGTTGAGTAAATTATGTCAGCGGAGCGTAGGATTTAATCGCGAAACTTTCTCTCGAGGGGTGGATAAGAAAGCAGTTATAGTGCTGGCCTTCCTCACCTTCATCCAAGGTTCAACACCAATCTCCTTGAAAGTTGAAGGTAAGATGTGCGGACCTTAAACCGCTTACACAGAAATGAAGAGAGTTGGTGAGTCCTCCCTGTGACTAACCTATTATCTAAACCATGTTCCTGTGTTCCATATGCACTCACGTGGGTCTGCCATTTTTTAAAAGTTTCCATGATGGTCATGCCAATGGTCAACACGTCCGTTCATGCATGAATGATGACTTACTAATTGTGTTTGCTAAATTCGTATAAAATGTGTACATTTTCACCATGCATGAAAGAAGACGCAGTACATTTCTAATGAGAAAATATCTCAAATAAATGCTTTAGGGTATTGGGTGAAAACTAATGAATGTTTAACAATTAGCCATTGTGTTACGAATTAATTACCGGGGATGTGGTATTCCATTGGGAGGAACGACGGGCTCCTGTTACGGATTATTCACAAGCGAGGAATGTTCGTTCGAAGGTTTCCGCGGCGATGAGTAGGTGATTTCCACATTTTTCGGGCTGCGTCCGCGTATGTCGTTTAAATGTACAACAGTTTCGCCAGCTATCCTGCTGGCGTCCTCAGGTCAAGGATGAAAAGAAGCTTGTTGTCCCGTCTTATATAGGAAAAATCCGGCGCCAATACTGGGAAATTTCTTGGCCAATCAGGGAACGTCCTCATATTTGCGCGGAATTATTCGTTTCCACGCACTGTGGAGTGGATATCCATCCTCTCTGTTAAAATTTTTTGGCCTTTTAACGATTTCAATGCCCTCTCTGATTATTCTCTGGAAGTATTTTCCTTCTTTCGCTATTATTTTAGCGTCGTCGAAGAGAATAGAGTGTCCAGGTTCACTCCAGGCGTGCTCAGCGATGGCCGATGCTCTAAACTGTTTGGCCTTGGTTGCCCTCTGGTGTTCACTCATGCGTGTTTTCAGCGCTCTGCACGTTTCACCGATGTACCATTTGCCACAGGAGCATGGCACTTGGTACACGCCTTCTGATATTAACGGTGAAATTCCATCTTTGGGTCGAGGAAGTTCTCGGAAGGCAAGAATTCGATTTCGACGCTTCTGACGCCTCTGGGCACCGTCAGCTTCAAGCAAGCTGTGTGATTTTTTGGATAGCATGCATATATTCCTGGGAAACTAAAGGCAACATGTGGTGAGGACCTGGCCCCCCTACCTTGATGCCTGAATTTCTCATGCGGTATGGAGCTTAGTATTAGGTGAGCTCTACACTCGCCTATTAAACCAACCCTAGAGGTGATTACTGTAGATCTTTTATAAATTTCAAATTAATATAATAACGACGTTTAATATTGCTGTTGATTAAATCAGTATTGTGATGCTATTATTGCTGCAAATACTTTCAAAATCTGCCCAGCACTTGATTAATATCCATAAACTTTAATAGGATGCGGGGTTGTGTTTTGTTAGGAGAGACATGCTATTTATTTAATAGCTTACGTCCTCCCAAAACCTACCTTAACCGGTAGATTACCAATAATAATAATAATATCAATTAAATCAATGGTATCGGGCTCAACCTCGTTAACATTCATCTTGAAGAATAAGACAAACTTTGTAAAATTCACTAAATATTTTTATTAATTTTTTTATTCATACAGTAGTACCGGTTTCATCACATATGTGTGGCATCTTCAGTAAATATCAATTAATGAGTCTTTTGCTTCAAAACATTTATATTGCATTCTTTGTTTATTCATGCCTCGCAGAAAAAGTTTAATTCAAAATGCACCTCTACGTAGAAGTCAATTAAATGTATCGTTTTACCGTTGTGTTGGCTTTGTCCATGCACAAACCTAACTTTACCCGTAAATTAGCAATAATAATGGTAATACTAGATCTGGTACGTTAAGTATATTAGGAATACACTCTTAGGAACATGGTCATTGAAGCAAAAGGATGGGTTTGGAATGAGTGTGTGTGTGTGTGTGTGGCGAAGGATGGACAAAGTGAAATGGAGAGAAAGGAAAACAAACGAGGAAGTGGTGCTAGGCATTTTGGGAAAGGAGAGAGGACTTCCGGGAGAAATCCAAAGGAGGCGGAAAACAGATGGATGCAGAGAATATTGATTAGCGATGAGGTTTCGAAGACTGTGATAAAGGGGAGGATGTTAGGCGAACGAGGAATGTTGCATGAAATGGAGGGAGGAGCATGTGGAATTTAACTGGGAGTTAATGCCATGTCAAAACGTTAGGTTGTGTTTTGCTAGGAGAGGCAAAAGATTTGTTGTTGTGCCGTTGTCGAGTCTGTATCATCCGAAAGCTGTCTTAAACGTTAGAATACCAAAGATAATAAAAAATTAAGTTTTAAATGAATTTGCTTCACACTAAAATACAAATAATGAATGCAGTCACGATATGGCACTACTTTAGGATGGAATTAAATAATGATAACGGTTGATAAAGAATTGATTTCAGAAATGTACTATATGTTAATGCATATGCAACTGTGTTACAATGTTAGTTAGGCAATATGCGCCACGAAGAATTAAATGTGTATATAATATTATTAAGTACATAAATGATAAAATATCATTTTCATTACCCTAGAAAAGGACTTACTCGTTCTTGCTGTTCACTGAAACTTGGAAAGGATTTCCCCGTGTCACGTCCGGTGATTTTTAACTAGGTGCTGTACGCGAGTATGCTTTCTCATTGCTCAGCTGTGCATACTATAGGAGGAGGCTCAATGAGTTGGCAAGTAAACATTTTCTTTTCGAAGGGGAAACAATGGAAGTGAGCGGTGGCTTAGACTTACAATTAGGCTTAGTTTTATCGCACGCCATGCGAGTGGTTGAAGTAGCTCGATATTCATATCGCTGGCAGCGAGTGAATAGTTTCATGGAGGGGAATGGAAGGGGGAGAGGGAGGGAGGGATCCTTCCGCGAAATCGTCGTTCGTCGTTTATTTCCTGTAGGGTGTGCAGTCGGGTGCCTTTGGCGTCGGGCACCTTTTTCCTCTGAATTGCGGCGACGGCCGTAGCGATCCCAAACAGGCCTCTTCCCCGAACCCTGTGCGAAGGGAAGCGCGTAGCCGCTGGCATTCGGGGAAACGGGGCGATTTCGTGGAAAAGGTGGTCGAGGTGGGTGAGAAGTCATCGGACCAGGGCTCGCATCACTCGGGGTTCGAATCGGAAGGGAGCGGAACGATGTAAGGAGAGAGTAATGGAGAGGTTGTCCATGGAACAAGACCTCATCGAGGTTTTTGAATCATAGTTTTGTTTGGGTCAATGATAGCTTGAGTGTCGTCTTTTTATTATTTTTCAGCCTACGTGTATTAAAATTCGGAGTGAGATTAGCTTCCTTCTCAAAAAAGAGGAAAATCTCAATTTTGGGTTCACTCATTGTAATTGAATTTCTGGTCCTCGGCTCAGTGTGTTGGGTTTTAGCTTTGCGGTTTTTAGTCGCTGCTCTGGGAACGTTCCTGGAAAAGTTTACTCAACGTGAAATTCAGAATATTGTGGTGAAAAAAACACTCGAGGGTTAATTATTTCCCCTCGCGAGGTGGCTCCTCTCACGTCTTCTGCTGCTTCTGCCATGCATTTTAACGAGTTTGCAATAAGCGGAAATAGTTATAAGAACCTGGAAAAAAATTCAAACGCTAGAAAAGTGTGAATGACAAAGTGTATTGGAGGTAAGAAAAAATTGTGAAAAATTGTAATGAATAAGAATGAAGAGTTAATAATATAAACATTTATTTTACACCTCTTCCTATCCACACGAGGGATTGAAATTGCAAGTTTTTTAAGAGCCAGGAGAAAAACATTGATGGCGACCCATTTTATGTTCCTAGTAGACTCAATGGGACTCTCAATCGTTTTATTTCTTCGAACGCTTTCAATATGTTTACGGACTATCGCCAAACAATAGCTGAATGCGGTATCTTGGGAAGTACCGGCCAACAAGTGAGTATTTACACATGTGAGAATAGCAAAACATATGTGACGCACTCGCGAGGCATGCGGCCCACAAATTTCTTCTGTTGCTGCAACGCCGGAGGTCGAATCCCTTTCGGTTCTCGATAGAATTGAGTCGGTAGTAAATTCTTCATTATCTCGCGAAACGTTTTCGCGGCGTCTCTAATCGTATCGCCCCCGCTCCCTGCGTTTCTCGTGATGTGGCCGTCGGGGAGAGCGGGAAGAACTCAGGGGCGATCAATAAAGTGAATAGTGCGTCAGTCCGGGTGTGTGTGTGTGTGTAAGTGTATAGTAGAGGGGAATTTCCCCATCTGCTCCCCGGATACTTGTGTGACTCATCCGGCCATTTCGATAGAGGAAGGGTTTGGGTTGGGTGTGTGGGTGGGAGGGAAAGAGGCAGCCCTCACAATTCCTATGCCGCCCCCGACCGGCCGGCCCTGTCACATCGGCCGCCGGTTGCGCGAGCAAGCCGTTAACGTTGACGTCTATTATAGTTGCCTATGCTTGATGGAGCACGCTTATAAACTTGAAGGATGGACGACGACATGTCCACATGACTCTTACGGCCCTGACTCGTGGTAATCGTCCGTCCAGCCATATTTTGATGTAGTTCTGTGGCTTAACCCCTTTGTCCGTCTCGAAGAACACTCTTTCAAAGCAATAGCTTCGGAATACGCGAAAATGTTTCCTGTAGTTCGTTTTATTGTATCTATAATTAATTTTTATCATAACATTTATGGTGCTTAGATGATATTTCTGTGGTTGCGTGGAGGAGGGCCTTAAAGCAGTAAAATAAGACGGTTTTTTTATATTTCGTTGAAACAACCAGCGGTTTTCTTCCTTCCGTTAAAAAAAGTGATGTTTATAGATTTGCATACATACATATGCTGTAAGTGCAGGATCATAAGTTTGACGGGTGTTTCAACCTTGTTATTGGCCACCCGATTTGAAAACACTCTCCAATCCTCTCAAAGTGAAAATATATTCGTCTCCTTACAATTTAACTCGGACCTACTGAACTAAAATTCAATTGATTTAAGTACCGGAATGTTTGTTGATAAGGATTATTAGGGCACAGGGCTTCCTAATGATTTACTAATGTTAGCTATAGGTAGGTTGAAAATTCGATATCGTATCGTATTTGTTTCCTTCATCTCAGGGGCATCAATGTTTTAAGTATTTCTGTTGATTCTCGTGTAGTTCTGGTGCTTGAGTTTTATTGTTAGTTGAAAGTTAGGCATCGAATGGTAGCCGCGCAAGGTGTGTCACATGCTGCTAAAATTTTGAGAAATTCATGCTTCAATTTTTTTAACCATCGCGCCGTAGGGTAATCCACAAAGATTTTTTTGTCTGTTGCTTTTACTTTGCTAACTGATTGCTGTCCTCATTAGCGACGGATGTTTAATTCGTAAAAATGGATTTACGGTGCTTTCTAGCTTTTAAGTTTTCCTGTAATTGACAGTACAATACAATTACCGGGGCTCTAGACCCATATATATGACTTAGGGTTTATATCTTAAGATCTTAGGAGATATGATTCTCTTGGGTCCAGTTTTTTACCGTCCTTTAAGTTCCACGGGTCGTTTCATGTTCACTTACCTTGGCGGACACTGCCATCGTCAGGGGATACAAATTAATTACGGAAATTATATTTAATTACCTTTTCTGCCTTATAGTAAACAAGCCTGGATAACTCGTTAGTGCTTAAAAAATTATTTTTCAAAGTTCCCTACAAAATAATAAATCCTGTAGCATTATATGTTATCATTAAATGTCAGTTAACTAGGTACAATTTGGTTAATCGAAAAGAAAAACACATGTACAGAACTATGCTTCGATGTTTTCAACCCGTAAATTTTTCGTCTATATTGAACCTTGAGCACATATTGCAGAGATAGAAACTAACTGCGGAAACTCGTGCGTTGCAGAATAATCAGACGGTTTTACTAGAAGATTATATCATCGTTCAATATCTTTTGTACGAGTTGAAGTTGCAAGTTGACGCGGGCCGGTGTAATTTTGCCGTGCCGTTTCTATGTCACTATTCATGGTCCATCCTCTGTCGCAGTGATGTCCACCACCGTGTGCTTCGCCCAACAGTCTTGTTCATTCTCCCATGAAGTTGCACTCGTATCACTGGTTTCGGCGGCGGCTGCCTCGATTATCTGATGTGCTCTCACTCCCTTCGTCTCTCCTCGGGCCTAGGGAATCTCGAGATTGTTCCTCTCTTGACATTTTTTCTTTTAAAGTATTCTGCGCCACTTGGATTGTTCACGGCAGCGTGGGATTTCCATTCCTATGGCTTGAAAGGTCCTATGAGTTGTAATTATTTTCAAAAGCGATTTATTTATCGCTTAGAAGACTGAATTCGTCGTAATCATGTATCTTATATTTTGCTTAGCTTCCTGATTACCTAAAGTAGACGGCGAGGTACGCGTTACGCTATTCTCCTTCGGTCCCCCTGAAAGGATACCGTCGTCCTTATCAGCCCCTTCATTTCGATTTCTTGCAGATGATGGTTGCCAAAGAAGCCTTTCATATGTTGGTTAATGTTGTAGAGCTTCATCATTTCTTCTGCCCATTTATGTCTTATTTAGAACGATTATAATTTGAAACTTTCAACATTTTTTACTCTCCTCCCTTCTAACGTTTAAGTGATCGCTGAAACATAACTTGGTAGTTTAGCACAAATATTCTGACCTACTCTTGCCCGTTTCTTTGGGTTAAAAACCTGCCGCCTTTGCATTTATCAGTGTTTGTTTCTTTGTTTTTAAATAAATGTTTTTCATTGCATTGCACTCTCTATATTTTATTCTTGCCAAGAATTTTTAAAAGAAGCCTTTTCTGAATATAAAAGTGGATGGAAGTGGAAAACTTATTTCTGTTAAGATAAATTCCACTTATTTCTCTCTAGCACATAATTTCTTTTTTTTTGAATGCGTGTTTGACGCGTCGTGCAAATGTGACATCAAGTAGGCTTCTTAGGTGACCCCGTTAAGTAATAATCATCGCGTGGAAGAGTTCCTCTCACCTATGAATTATATAAGTGCCTTCTTATCTCAATCGTTATGGCCTAGTGTTAAGCCCCGGTTTCGGCCCTTATTTTATAGTTTAATTATAAGTTGGCGGTCAAAGAAGGATCCTTCAGTTTGTGTTGTCCTACACGTATCATATCCTTGGACCGCGGTCAAGGCTTTATCCTGATATCGTTCAATTATTCTTTTGTTCTTTCCCCTTTAAACTTGAGGTTGACGTGCCGTAATCGTTTTTGGGCTGCCGTCATCTGGGTGTCAGGGCGACGAATTCGCGAGGCGACTCTGTGAGAGGTACATTTAAAAGTCTTTTGAGTCGCCTTGTGCGTTTCGCCATTGGTTTTCTTCGTCTTTCTTTCTCCCGCCCTCTTTCTCTCTCTCAGCGTGGTGCTGTTTGTCTTCCCTCTTGGGGCTTTCGCGAAAACGTGGATTTAATGAGGTGTTCCCACTCCCCGATACTTTTCTCGGATCATTAACTTGCTTATTGGAGTGAGCACCCTTTTATTTTCTCTTTAGTTCCTACCTGCGATGCTCGCTAATAACCATTCTAACCTCGTTGCATAAAAGATTAGAGTGGTTTTTTTATTACCTCTTCATTTTCACTGTTCATATTGCTAACATTTCCCAGCTGGATATTTGCGCCTCGATGCCTCCGTTGTATTCCTAGTAAAATTAGAATCCCTTCAGCGGGGACCAAATCTTTAACACAATTTCTTTGGTTTTCAAAGGTTGCTTGGAGTATACACATTTTTTTATTACTGACCGTTGGCCATATGATATAAGTGATAAATTGTTGAATTTTAGCCCTAGGAAATATCTACGAAGGGCATTCCGCAGTAGTAACTACTACATATAGTTTCTTAGGTTTCTTTCGAAAGTAATTCTTTACAATTTTATTTTTAATTTGATCTTATAGGTACTCATAAATTCTTAAGTAACATTTCATTCGTATTGATTTCCATTCAATATTCTAGAGCATACAATTTTATTACGGGGAGTATATGTATATATTGTGGGTTTAGTTATTTCACGGCGTTACCTGAATGTTGAGCCAAGGGTCTCCTAAAAGACTGCCGCAGAATATCGTTTCATTCGGCTTTTCGCTGGAGAGAGAAGAGGAGGAAATGCCTGCTTACGGTATGTGTACCACTTCTGGAGTCCTACGTCACGCGTATCTCTGGCAACCGTCGATGTTTTCTGCGAGACCTCTCATGCCCCTCTCTCCCCTCTGCTCTCTTATCCACTACGTGTGCCAGCATCCTCGGAGCTCTGGATTTCCATTTCCGTTTCCACTTGGCGTTGTGGCCGTCCAGCACCGATTGATCGATATTAACTTGCCATTCGATTAATACGTCGTCGTCCTAATCTCCTTTCGTGACGGATTTTCCAGCGAGAGAATAATTTTAAATTGGGATACTTCCTTAAGGTTGAGTCAGTTTTTTAAATATCTTTTGTTTTTTTCTCGAGTTCCGATGGGTTCTGGGCAAAATTCTTTGACCGTTTTTCTTTTTACAAATTTATTCTCAGCTGTATCATGAAAAGGATTAGTATATTGATTTATTTTCAAAATATTTCGTGGAAGGTATAGACATTTAATGTGAAATCACGCCTATCAGTCAGCGTCGAACCGAATTCAATACAAAATTCTGAAATATCAAATCTAACCTATGTTTAGTGTTCATTGAGAACGGAAAATAACTCGGTTGAGGAAATTAATTATTTGTGAAGCAGTTAGAGATCTCGAATGTCTTCGGAGATTTACACTATGCAAATTTCAGAACAAATGGCATAGATTAACCAACTTCTTTATTAGATAGCATTTTTATACCTTATTTGTGATATCACCATGAATTGATTGCTTAAGGAATTGGATATATTCACGAATTGAGAGTCAAAATTTCTGTTGCTCAGATTTTCACGGGAATTTTATTTGAAAAATATTATTTTAGAGCCATAAGCATATATATGCAGTTCACCTGGAAGTGTTGTGTAGCTGCTGGAAATTGTTTCTATTATTTACACCGACATTACTTAATGCTGAGTTGTTCTTGTGGCTCATTCCCCATTTTTTCTTCAAAACCATGTCATGCAATTCTTGTGTTCCGTATTTAGTTCGAGTGTTCTCTATGCCATTTGTCTAGCGAGAGTTTCGCGCATCACTTGGCAATTTAATTAACTCAGCTGAGGGTTTTTTTTGTACCTGTTGCATGTTCCAATATTCGGCGTCGAAGGAAACTCCAGGAATCGTTAATAATTCGATTGCCGCCTAAACCTCATATCCCCACCTGCCTCTGATGCGGCGACTCCCACCCGCTCTCCCCATCCCCCGTCCCTCTCCTGCCATGCCTTCCGAGCTTATTCGACCCGAGACGACTATTGATCCGTACCTTTGACTCGAATTGCAACTCTGCCGAGTACTTGTCGTCACTCCACCGATTAACTCTTTTTTCACTTCTCTCGGGGTTGTGTCTTTTGGCATTTATAGCGCTCATCTTCTAGGAAAGGAAAAGGGTTGGAGGGGGAAATTTTAATCCGGAGCGAAGGAAGCCGTTGCGTGGTTTTTTTCTTCGCGTCTCCGCTTTTGACAGCTGCGCCATGGGCTAATTCCCTTGATTATAATTTCACGCCACGGGTAAATGAGACGTGTCTTTTTCTCGGAAATGTGTGCGTTTTCAAATTGGCATAATAAGGTCCTTTACTCCGGTAATAGAGATGCCGATGATTATTTGATGACCATTTTAATGGAGCGTAATTGCCGTTAAAAGTTCAGCCGTAAAAGAGCCTTTCAATATTATTTCCTCAGGCATTTGGGACGTTGCATATTTGAGACTCGGAAGGGAAATTGAACCTTTCTTTCAGATTTCTTAAAACGTTATTCTTACGTTCGCCACAGGTATTATTCACTCATTTTTTTCCGAGTATATTCATAAGGTTCATGAATCTATGTCTTTACGATCTCTCGTTTTTTTGTGGGTTTTGATCCTGGAGACCGGTAACAGGTTCACCTCCGTGCTCGTATTGCCAGGTCACTGGCAAGCTTTAGTAGTAGGGTGCACCTAGTTTATATTTTGAGTGCCATGGGCAGTAAAATGTTTAGGGGGAAAGGTCTGTCATTCAACTCCGAAGGGTTTTGCGATCCTGCAATTTTTTATTACGTGCATGAATGATTCATTTTTTTGTCTCGTGTAAAAAATTCTCAAGGGCAGAGTATTCCACCTCGAGTGAGCGGCGGAAAACTGCGTGACTTGGCGAAGGCTTTCTTTAAAAAAAAATCGGTATTTTTCGTCGTTGTTTTGTTGTGTCAATCCCAAGTGATAATTCACTTCTTGTCGCGGTAAAAAGAGAGCCCCCCCCTTAATCCAGCTTGACCCCTTGTGGGCTCTTTGGCTCTAGCCTCCCTCCCCATTTTCTTCTTTACTTTCTCGCTAAATCATTTACTATCTGCGGAACAGTGCTCATATTTATCGAATGCGCATCCAAAATATTTCCTTCATTGTTTTCTAAGCCGCTTGGGATGCTGGATGAATTGTTGGCGCTGGAATCTGTGCGCGCTTATGTTGGAATCGTTGGAACCGCCTACTTACGATATTGTTTTCGAGTTGAACCGAAAATTGTTTGCCGTGTTGGAAAAAATTATTTGATGGTGATACTGTCATAATTAATTCCGTTCGAGGAACAAACGTCCTGCAGTTCGAAGGAGAAGTGTAAGTTGCTTAGATTGAAACCTGTTGGGAAGATGTATTTTTAACTGCTTTCAATGTTGTGTTTAAAGTTGTAAAATATGTTGTCTCCGGAAATTTCATTTCAATACCTGCTGCACTCGAAAAATTTCCAAACCAAAGAGCTCCATCCAATGTTTTGTCGGTAACTCATGAAGATCTCATTTCACCCATTTTTTACAAATAATAGTCTTGGCTCCACCCTCTCCCCTATATTGCTCATTAATCTTTTATATTCGTGGTTATTTGCTTTTCTTTCTGAACAAATGTCGGGGTAGTTCGTCTTCCGATGCCTCTCTTTTGTCAGGTAATTAAAAAAACCTCGAGGTAATGTAAACCATGGTTTTTTGTAAATTTTTAAAGTTATTTTTCCTCATCGGCAATCATAGTGCATGGTCGATGAAACTAAAAAAACTCATTTTGTGTCGCCAAGTATTGTCATGACGCTATTTTCGAGTATATTTTCTTATTGCTTTTACCGTTCCGCCTTAAGTATTTTTCGTGAATCTCTTATGCGATAAAAATGTTTTTTTCACTATCACTCCTCTTCAGTTACCTTAGTTGAAGTTATAAACTTGATGACGACTTTATTCATTGTTTGGAATAAGCAGAATGTATTCCAACATTGGGTTTTCAGTCTTAGATTCATATTCTTTTCGTCCCAACGATTTTGTGATAAGGCTGTTTTAAGCGTTGCAAATTATTTGGAGCTGAATCACTTTTTACTACTTTTCTCTTTGTTGCTTTTATTTCTGTGGAATACAGGGTCGCACCCAAAATTGGTAGGACTGATTTTCTCTGGCGCGAACGGAGCGGTGGAGGGGGGTCTTAGCAACAGACCAACACCAACCTCAGTCGCCTGCGGGCTGTCGTTGAGTGAGGACACCGTTTTTAGTGAAGCAAGTTTTTTGTCCGCGTCGAAAAATAAAATGAATCTGAATTTAGAGCAACGTTATTCCGTGAAGTTTTGTGCGAAACTCGGGAAGACGGCAACTGAGACCCTCGATATGATCAAGCAGGCTTATGGGGACACTGCCTTAAGCCGTTCCACAGTATTTTTGAGTGGCACAAGTTGTTTAAAGAGGGTAGGGAGCTCGTTGAAGACGACCATCGCTCCGGACGGCCGTCGACGGCAAGAACCGACACGAATGTGGACAGAGTGAGGACACTGCTGAACACAGACCGACGCTTAACCAGTGAAGAAATTGCAGACCAGTTGGGTCTGTCTGCATCCAACGTCCAACGCATTATTTCACAGGATTTGGCCATGCGCAAGGTGTGTGCCAAGATGGTGCCGAAAATTCTGCCATGGCGCGCTCGTCGTCAGACAGCTCCTGGCCAAATACGGCGTTGCCACGTTGCCGCACCCGCCCTATTCTCCCGATCTGGCACCACCGGACTTCTTCTTCTTCCCCCTGATGAAAAGACAGCTCAAGGGACGACGTTTTGACTCGATAAAGGCCGTTCAAGAGGCTTCGACAAGGGTCATCAACGGCATCCCCAAGGAAAATTTCCAGCGGGCGTACGGGGAATGGGAGCAACGTTATACTAAGTGTGTAGCAGCTCAAGGAGCATACTTTATAGATTGTTAAGTCGATGTAAGTATATCGTCAATAAAATTCTTGTAAAAAAATCAGTCCTACCACTTTTGGCTGCGACCCTGTATCTCAAGACTCTTGGGAGAAGAACAGGGTAGTAAAATCTTTCTTATGACTTCGTAAACTTCGGTAGAATGTTTGACTCAAGATGGATCCGTACCCCGAAATTATAGTTTTCTTCATTTCCCGCATATTCCTGCCGTGGCTTTGAGTATGGCAATATGGGTTTGATTAGTTTTACATGCTTGACCCAAGCGCCTCCATTTACCCCGAACCTAAACACTTCCGCACTGCTGTCCCCAAACATTCGACGTTCCCCTCTCCTCCTCCCCCTCCCCTTTGCCTCCGGCCGGTGACACCGAAGGCCTGTGTCAGCAAGGTCCCTTTCTTCACGTCCCCGCCCCGTCACACTTCTCACGCCCTGGGAAAGCGGCGGTGTCCTCGACCTTGGCCCCCTGTCCTCGCCTTTCCGAAACTGAAAGCAGCAGTTTGACGAAGGTCTCCCCGGTTTATAGTAGTCGCCTTCCTCCCATCCCTCTTTGCGCCTTACGGATTTCCGCCCCCGCAACATGCCTATTCCTGTCCGAACCTCACAGTGCGGTCCATGCGTGACCTCTTCCTCGTGGTGGCCCCTTAATCCCCTCAAGTGGTGGCGGCGAAATGAAATTTCGGTGAAATCTGCTTTGAGTGGCTTCAGATTCATCCTGTCCCTAATGTCACCAGCTGTAATGTGGGCTAGTATTTTTATGTCTAAGTCTTGAGCGACGGTATTGATTTGACACTTAGCATTCCACTAAAATGATGTTGTCCGCAATGTTTAAGGACAACAATACACCTCCTGAAGGCGAGGTGATGGTTTGTTAGACTGGCCTCAAAGCTCCATCCAGCCTCTGGTTGTTGCCTGTGGGCACCATACAATGTGGTTTCTTGGTGCTTAATTTATGTGTTACTGTATTATATCCTCAGTGTATTACTTTCCCCCATTTATGTTCAATTTACTCGGATAGTAGGCTCGTGCATCATTTCAGCCTCCTCTTATTCGTTCATTTTTATATTATTTATCTGTAGTAGCTAAAAGTGCCCATGTTGATTTAATATTACCAAATTAGTTTTCAAATGATGTCATAATGTGCCAGTTTATGAGAAATAAAAATTATAATTCATGAGAAAGGAATCACACGTTTAAGCTTACCTGGCTTCTACTTTAAAATTCAAGTAATCCAACCCGCATGGCTTATATGGAAAATAACAAGTCCTCACCTGGTAGATGGAAATATTTTCTTTGGTATGCCCGTCGTTAGGAGGCAACTCTACACCGAGATAGTAAATAAATAAGGAACACTCAAATGCCCTTTCCGCCTCAATGGTATTTTTGTTTCACTGATCCGCCTCTCCTGTTGCCTGTTACGTTGTGATTGAATGAAGCGTAGTGCGTAATGTGGCCTGGGGGAGGAACGAATCCCGATTGTAGGCGTAACCGTCTCCCGCAGCTCCATAGAAAGATGTAGGTAGACGACAGGGGGGGGGGATTTCTTGTGAAATGCGCTGTGTAATAGGGAAAGGGATCAGCGGATCTCGTGGTGGAAAGTTTCCCGGCAAGGACTGGATGGGAAGGGGGGGATGACGTCTTGATTTGCAACTCACTCACCACCCCCCCGGTCGATGATGGCATCCGGGTAGTTTTTCGATATTCCTTCGATTTTGGGAGGCCGTCGCCGCCACCCACCGACCCATCCACCCAACCTCCATCCTCCCATCTACGTCGTCCATTGGAACGACCAAAGAAAGGGAGAGCATGCGAAATGTAATTACGTGCGCGCCAATTGACATCGACGAAATGCTTATCCGATAGCCGAAGGTTGCGGAGGGAGTAGTGTGCTTAGCATTTATTTGAAGTAGCATAGCTCTCGTGGAAAACCAGCCGCTGTGCGCATCACTTTGATCCATTGCAGATCTTTATGCAATTAGGTGTTCAAAGTTATTTGTGGTGCCCCATTGGGTGGGAAGGGCTGATGCATCGATCCTAAATTGAATCATGACGGGCGAGCAATCTCAATTCACCTCATCTATATTTCATGAGGAAGTTCTGTAATTTTTTGTCTATTACAGCTGCACTGTTTTCCTTCGTTAACAAGATGCTAGGAATTTATGAAACGATAAAGAACGAATCCGATTTCATTGAAGCAATAAAAAAGAAAAGTAGTGACGAGAAAGACGGGACGAAATGCGAGGAATATTTTATGACGACGGACGAACAAGAAATATGGTAACCGCGGAAGGAAGCACACTCGACCGCGTTTCTTGTCCGATCCTCGCTCATCGCGACCAGAGAAAGCCCATATACACGTAAATGAAGTCTCGAACTCCCCCGCAAGGCCATACGCCACGGGCAGTGCTAGAACGCGCTATCCATGAAAATGTGGAAGGAAGTTTTTAAAGGGATGATTTTTTCGAAAAATTATTTTTCTCATTCTTGTGGTTGTTGTGAATTATGCGGAAGAAAAGGAATTGACCTTTCTGTTTTAGTTGTAGCCATTTAAGTCTACCCAGTTTCCAAGAGGCAGCACCCGTACAAAACGTAGTGCGACGAGGAAGTTTTTCACGAACGGTGGATGCTTTCAATGTGTTTTGTCCAATGCTTGAATCGGCGTTCTCGTGATGGATCTCAGATGTCTAAAAGTCGAAGTAAGGCTTCTTTCGTTGGCGAACCCATTATAATATTGCCGTTTTTCATTTATAGATAGATGAGCGTTTTAGTGGACGAAGAAGCATCGCACGGCTCCGTCGTCAAGGCTCCTTCTCCTTGGGATTCTCCCTCGTGCTCGCCTTGCCAAGGAAGGCAGAAATCTCATCTCTCCGCTCCCACCCCCCATTCAATCCTTGGCGTCTTTCTCTCCCGTCTTCCCCCTCGCCCTCTCCGCCAGCCATTCTCAACCCCCACCCCCTTGTTCCCCGTACCTGGATTCTTCTCCACCCCTCCATCAACCCTCTTCTTCTTTCATTCCTTTCGCATTTCTCGAGATTCGCAGGAACCGTCGGCGAGCGATGCGAGAGGCTTGTTTATTGCCAACCGCGAAAATCCATTGTTTGCTAATGTGATTGCTTATACATTTGTCCGTTTCCAGCGGCTAAATCTCAGTCCTAAGCGACGCTGGAAGCGGGAATGCGTAATGGGGCCAATATCTTCCTCCCACTCTCAGTTTGCAGTAACCCTCGGTACGGTTGGGTGCTGGTGACGTGAATGTTGTGTTCGTGAAATTTACGTCTACTGTAAATCTTGATTATTTTCTCGTTGAAACAGTGTGGCTATCATTTTTTAGAGGAGTCCCCTATACACTCAATTGGTTAGTAATGCGTTTCAAGGTAGAGAAAAAATATTGCGTTTTATTCGAGGCATTCGTCCGAGCATTTACCATTTTCCAATTTTTATCATTGCTGCCACCCAGAAAGATGTGGCGCTGTCTTTCGGACTGTGTAGGGAGTGTGTAGTAATCGAGAATTTAGTGGTGAAACCGGGGAAAGGTGGAAAGTATGTAAGTTGAAGTCAGTGATTTTCCGTAATTATTAGATGGATACGATATTCGATGGCCGCCATTCTATTCAACCAGCCGCAGCGGACAGATAAATCATTTCCGGAGCATTTAGCGCCAGTGATTACAAGGATTAATATCGAGGGCATGAGAAGTGGCCCTCTTTTGGTATCGAGGGCTTTGTTGTCCGTGGGCGAAGTCAGTTTGAAAATTGTGTCCTCAATTATGATCAGAAATCAGTCGTCCTTGTAGTCATAAAGTTACGGCACGGATTGATAAAAGTTCGAATCTATCGTAATTTATTATTTACATCTACGAAGTTGACAGTCGGATCTCGTTCTGAATTTGGCATCCGTTTGCCGAGCACGGTCATTAAATTTCCTTTGATTGAGGAAGGCGTAATAATTCTCCATTGAGGGGACGTATTTTGTCAGTTGGTGCTGTGATTCGCTTCTTATTGATTAATTTTTCGCGTAATATTTTCACTTGTTAAAAAAGAGATTTTTCAAAAATTGAACTTGAATTTAAAATCTGTTGGGGTGCATTTTGACTCGAGTAAACTTTTAGATAATCACACAATTCTACAGAAGCATATTAATATTGGTCCCGTACCCTACATTAATTACGGTTATTCTCAACTGTCTGGTCTAATGTTCCTCTCCGGTGTCTCATTACATGGTATGAGTTACTCTCTTATCTAAATACGGTAATAGAGTTATTCAGGTGCTGTTGGCTGTTTTGTGACCATTTGGTGTAGTAGAATCTTTGCTAGTTCGTCCCATATAAAATATCTCCGGGCAATCAAAGGTTTGTAAGGATAAGCGCTGCACATAACTGGTTTATTCGATTTATCCAGAACTCTCCACCGTACTTGGTAGTATTCGCAAAAAAATCTGAGGAATTTTGACGGCTGCTAAGGGCACATAGCCTGATGGTGACGCATACCAAGTACCTGATGATGACGCCTAAGCGTTGAAACTAGTTGTGCGTAAATAAAGAACAGTGGAAGTATACATTGTGTTCTTCATTTACGGCACATACCCCGTTGAAGATTACGAGCAGTTGAATTTTGGGGGGGGGGAATGGTTGAAAAAAATCTATGAAAGAAAGCATAGTGTTGCATCGCGTAAGGGCCCACTTGCATAAATTGAAAGATGTAACAATGATGTTGAACATGTATTATAACCCCCATCATACTACGGTAGGCGAGATCATGTCAATAAAATTAGAGAAATTATAACAGATATGTGGGTCGCGGTAGTCCTGCGGGTAGAGCGGACCGGAGGGCTCGGGTTCGATTCCCAGGCAAGCCTCTCTGGGAACCTTAAGCTCCACCCAAGCTATGTGAATTTTCGGGTACCAGATCTTCCTGGGAAACCCTAACCTGCACAGGGAAAGGAAATGGCCCCCCTACCCTGATGTGTGAATTTCACTCGCCGTCGGGCTTAGTACTGGGTGAACTCTGTCATCACCTACCAAACGGACCTTTGGGTTGATTACCTTGTTGATGGTTTTTTTTATAGAGACAGATGTAGGGAGAGTGTACCGGATAAATTTCAAATGTCATTTTTTCCACGAACGATAAGGGATCTGAATAACGTTTTCCGACCACGGTAGGGATAAAAATATTCTGGTTAAAATTATTCTGGTGTGTATTCACCCTCTGCCATAAAACCTAGCGGTGGCTGGCAGGGTACTAAAAATACTAAGTTCTCAAAATGAACCATCAGCCAGGCGTGGCAAGTCTGAAGTATTGCCACTGCATCATTACAAACTCTTTTTACCGTCAGTCTGCCTCCTCGGTCTTTTATTTAATTATGGTTTCACTGCATGTAATGCAACACCGAAAACATTCATTTATTTCCGCTCAATTACGCCGAATTCTTTATTGGTTTTTGAATCCGGGATGTGTTCACCTGTAATAAATTGAATTAGTTTTCGTTTAATATGGCGCTGTGATCATGCCCCCCCTTCTCCATCGCCCCCGATTCGATCGAAACGAACTGCCTTTATTCCCCATCCCTCGAATCAGTACGAGGCGTCCCGGGGCGCCAGAGAGAATCATTTCGTTTGAAAGGATTGAGCGGGAGTGTCGGCTGTGGAGGAAAGGGGGCAGAGCCGGCGGCGACCTCCCGCCCCCTTGATTTCGGTGGCTTGGTGTCCTTTAGCGTGCCCTCCCTTCTTCCACCGCCGCGGGGATTGGGCTCATGATGTTCTCCGGGACGAAATTTACGGTGGGACACATCAAACACGTCGTGAAGGTTCACCGTCGTGTCGTTAAGCGTCTGCGAGCGGATTTTGACAGCCCTCGCGACACGCGGCGGCAACCACGGCCGTGTGACACGGAGGGGGAGAGGTCTGGGAGGAGGACAGTGGAGAGGAGGCGGAGGCGCAAATAAATGAACATCCTTTGAAGTTTTTCTTTGTTCTCTCCTTTTTCATTTCTGCTGGGAAAAAATATAAATCCCGAACCGAAACGATGCTCGCCTCGTGTTCGTTCTTTCCTCTCGCTTCATATGTTTTCGATTCCTTGTTTTTTTAACTCCACTCGTAGGCAGTTTATCGGCGATTAAATACACTCTTATGGTGGTTATGATTAAATACTCCGGGCCTCCTATATGCCTCTTCTCTGGACTCTATAATTGGCGTGCTCGGGAAAGTTTCGATAAAAATAGTTGGTACCCGATCGATTCGTAGCAAATAATAAGGCTCTGTGCCCCTGTTAATAAAGATTTATTTCGACCTATCAACGATACTTCGTGGGTGCAAGCTTATATAGTCCCGCACCCCCCAAATCCCAAGGACTGTTTTTATATAGTTTTCGATTTCTTTAAAACCTCACTTTGTTCCTTCTCTTCCTATTTACTCCCGCTCCTCCCATTTCCTTCCCTTCCTAACAGCGCATAACCCCCCCCCCCTTGCGGTTTTGGAGAAAACTATGTAAAGATGACGGAGTAACGTCGAAACCTAAGCCGAAATAAATCTTTATTCGGTCAAGGCGAATGATTTTTACACTTTAAAATCATTGCATTGTATTGCACCCTTAGCGGGTGACTCCGTTAAAAGTTTCTGTTACGGTCTCTCCCGTAGTTCCTGGGAATTTGCCTAAGAAGACCGAAATCTTTATTTTCTGAAATGCGAATGTCCTGCCACGTGTTTTCTATTTATATTTTTGTGTTATTTTGTGCCTTCCAAATGTGATATTGCTCTTGTGAGTCCTTCTACATCATATATTATGTATAGATGATTTCGTCGGAGAAACACGGAAGTTTGGAATAAAAAACTTGGACAGCAACAAAAAATATAAGAACACATAAAAAGAATACTCACACGTTATTTCGACGGAATTTAGCTCCGTCTTCATCGGAAGAAACAGAAGTACTGCTGTCAGTACTTCTGTTTCTTCCGATGAAGACGGATATATATATATATATATATATATATATATATATATATATATATATATATATATATATATATATATGTGTGTGTGTGTTTGTGTATATATACACATATATACAGGTATATATATTTATATATGTATATGTATATATATATATATATATATATATATATATATATATATATATATATATATATGTGTGTGTGTGTGTGTGTAATAAAAGTGTGTGTGGAAATACGCAATTGGTTTTTATTTCGTTTATTCACAAACACACATGGCCTCGTAATCTACCGTTTATCTTTGATGAAACATGTCAAAGAATGTCTGTGCAAAAATTGCTTGTTCTTTTGCCGGGATTCGACTCATTTATTAGCCGGAGTTCTAAGGCTGGTTTGTTTTCAATTCGCGCTCCACTTGGCTGCCGTTTTACTCGCCATGCGTAATTGAACTAACGTTTCATTATACTATATATCCCTGGCCACGTTCTGCGGTGACAATGACCCACCGCGGTCGAATTTAAGTATTTATCCGCGCACCGCTGTCCTCCCTACTGGATGAAATTTTTATTCCGTTTTCGGACAAAATTAAGTGGCGTTGGCGGTAGTTCTGTACTTTTCCCACGTCAGGGGGAAGCAGTCTGCGTATTTATTTTCTCCTATTTTCTGGAGTCTTTTCTCATTTTCAACGCGACGTCGTAGTTTTTATTCTTTAGTATTTTTGCATTGACTCATCAGGTGAACTTAAAATGTCCTTAACATATCTTCTCACGTTCTGGTATTAAAAATTCAAGTGTTTTCAATACATTGTGTTCCTCTCTTTGTTAATTGCCATCCTAAAACTAGCAAGAGCGTGGGGCAAAAAAGAATTTTTTCTATGAAAATGTCATAAATTTAATTGTGTTTTGAAAAAAAAATCCGTCGCTCCCTTCAAATTTAATAGGTTAATTGCCCACTGTGAACCCATAAATGTTTTGTTTTCCGATTGTCTTCTCATTCTTGTGCATATTCATACAGCTTTCTTTTTCTCCAGTTTTGCTAATGACCCATTCGCATTCATTACGATTAGGACGTATTCATCATTATCATTTCATCAAAAAAATTATTTTATTCGCGTTTTAGGTCACATAGTGAGAGATACTTGTCTTCACTCTACGGGCGTGCAAAAAGTTGGAACAAGAATTAGGTCGAAAAAATCTTCTAACGGTGGCACGGGAGAGATTGGGAGCCACGTCGCGGGTGAACTTGAGCCCGGCAAAAAACCTCGCATGTCATTCCCTTCCAGATTATACCCCGAAGCCAGGATTGCTTTGCCTCCTAGGGGCCCATAAATTCCACCATCGGGAACACCGAAATGGAATGTGTAGACTCAATGAAATACCTAGGCGTTACCCTCACTCATGGCCTCGTCTGGGTGCAACGCATACGGGGAATACGTGGACAAGCTAACAAAAAAATAGGATTTATTAGAAGGATACTAGGTTAATGTGATAAAAAGGTCAAAGAGAAATGTTATCTGTCGTTGGTTAGGCCTCATTTAGAATATGCTGCAAATATATGGGATCCTCACGAAGTTAGATTGATTGTCGAATTGGATCGCGTGCAGCGTAGAGGACCTAGGATGGGAATCACTCCCAGGGCGAAGGTTAAATTATAGATTTAATCTCTTGAATAAATAAGAAGGGCATCTCTTTAGCCGTAATGTTAAAAATGTGTTTTGATCCTCATCCTACTACGGTAGGAGAGATCATGCCAACAAAATTAAAGGATTTTAGCGTAGAACAGATAGATTTAAGTTGTCATTGTTTCCACGGACGATAAGGGATCAGAATAACATTGTCCGACCGTGGTAGGATCATATTCGGGTCAAAAATAGTCTGGTATGTATTCATCCCCTGCCACACACCCTAGCGTTGGTTTGCAGAGTATTAAAATATCAAATATCAAAATTTTGATCGTGCCCATAACTTGGTTTAGCATGGTCTAAATCACTACGCAACGCGAAACGATCTACTCATCCCTCCAATTCCATTTCCCCACTCATTTAGCGACACGTATAGCTATGCGCAATGGGGTGACGCAAACTCTTATGGTAATCGTGTAAGCCTTAACAGTCCGCGTTTCATACAACGTTGTGACGGCAGTCAGGGTTCTCTTTCGTATTTAGAGCCCATGCTGCGAAACTGTGACTCTGTTGCATTGTAAACATACTCTTGTCGTTATTCCGTGTCGGGGGACCCAGATAGTAAGTATGTGCGTACATTCTTATCGCCGCAGGGGTTGTAATCAGAAGTTAGTTCTTCACTTTCCTGTTGATTGCGACGGCGTGAGTTGCTGGCGGAGCAGAGGGCAAATGTGTCGAAGGCTGTCATTAGCGCGTGTCTCCTTTGGATAATCTGACGCGTGATTTTGCCACAATGATCGAGAGTTTTCCCGAGGAGTACAATAGGGCAGACGTTTGGTGCTACGCAGTTGAGGTTAGTTTTACGACGACTCCACAACGGCGATTGTGTCCGTGTGCACGCCGAATGTTTGCCGGTCATGGATTACCACCAAGTGCCATCACCTTTGTCGGAGTTTCTTTTTTTCGCCTTGGATTTATGATGTAGTGTTTGCTTTTTTTCGTGTTATTATTTTTATCCTGTTTTACACACGAAAGTCGACGGGGTTGCGTCAGCACGTGTCGTACCACTGACGCTTGAGGTTCCACTGCCCCGATTTGCCTTTAGTTGGCTAGCATTGACTCATTTTGTGAGATTTATTTATCATAATTGCGAATTGACTGGCACAATTTAGAAATTACTAGCTATTACTTAAGTTTTTTATTAATCGGGAATAGTTGCCATGGGTTGCAGCTGATATTCGAGGCGAGAGGTTATTGTAAACTTCATTTTTTCACTCAATTTTTTTTCAGAATAGTCTCAGAACTTTGAACGTCAATGGAGGTGATATGGATCGGACGTCTAGTAAGCTGGCAGTGTAGTCATGCACATACACCCTTGAGGTGATTTCGAGTTATTCAAATGGAATTCGATAGGATGGAGTTAGTTATTAAATTGCACAGTGCGGCACTTTGTGTGACCACCGGCTCTCATTCTTTGACGCTTTCCGCTCCAATTAAAGCTTCTTTTCGAGCTGGAAATAGATACTTTGTCACTACGACGTGAAGCGCATGCGCGATCGCAGTATTGTATTTTTATACACGAAATGATACCGAAAAATGTTTTTAATATTTCCTTAGCGATGTACCCAAGGATGACAGAATGATAGATAGCTCATTTATTATATTTACTCTGCAAGCCACCATGTGGCAGGGGGTGAGTACACACCGGAATAATTTTGCCCCGAGCATGGCCCTACCGCGGTCGAACAATGTTATTATCGTCCCCTATCGTTCGTGGAAAAAATGACATCTTAAATTTATCGGCTCTACTCTAAATCACTCTAATTTAACTAGCATGATCTCTACTACCGTAGTACGATGGGGGTAATAATGCATTTTCAACATCACTGCTAAAGTGACCTTTCAATTTATGCAAGGGCTTCAATCTGTATTGTAACCTTCGCTCCGTGAGTGATTCCCAGCCTAGCTGCTCGAATAATTTTGATACGCTACTAAGTTTATCATGACAACGTTTTACTAATCTATAGTAGTTCGTCTACGCTTCACGTGATCCAATTCGGTAATCAATCCAACTTTTTGAGGATCCCATATACTTGCAGCATATTCTAAATGAGGCGTAACCAACGACATATAATATTTCTCTTTGACCTATTCATCACATTTACCTAGTACTCTTCTGATAAATCCTAATGTTTGTTAGCTTGTCCACATATTCTCCGTATGTGTTTTTCCCCGGAGAGATCGTGAATGAGGGTAACGCCTAGGTATTTAATTGAGCCCACACATTCCATTTCGGTGTTCCCAATTCAGTAGGCGTTCGGGTGGGAATTGCTCTTGTTCCAAAAACATTTAATCCCTTATAAATAATTCACTCTATATAACATGCAGACATAGCATTCGCGCCGTGACCTTTCAGGGGAGGTACTGTCAAGATTATTGCAATTAGGCTTTCACGTAGTAGTTCTGCAGATACTATGTATTTCGGGATTTTTCCCGCGTTAGTTCATCTCCCGCGAGTCTGAGTATCGTTGATGAATTTTTGTTCATCTCTTCAGTGTCTGTCGAGTGCGTTTTGTTGCCTTAGAAAATCCGTTTAGTGCAGTAGAGAGAGTCGGATAATAGTTGCGGAATTTTTGTGGCTTCAGTCCCGTCACTCACCGTGGGAAATTGACGGCTTTTTTTGCAGTATGTGGTCAGCGGTGATTGATAACCGGAACTGTTTTTATGACCTTTTTGATGTTCTTTCAGGTCGTAGTTCCGGTCCCTGGTTGCCTGACCACTATAAGATTAGTCGACAAAAGCCTGACAGTACGAGAAGAGCATTATTTTGGTGGCGAAGGAGGCTTACGGCTTTTTTACGAATTCATTCCATCACATCGTATCCTCGTATAATTATTTCGCCTCTGTGGAATTCATCGATTGTTTAAATGAATGTTCATCTGTTTCGGTTACTGTTAATATTCCCGGTCTCGAGTGTCTTTAAGTTTCGTCCACACCTGCAGTCTACTGCTTCTCACGGCGATTGCAACCCATGACGGTAATGAAGTACATTCTTCGAAATGTACTTCTTTACCGTCATTTACGAGATACTCCGTCCAACAGTTTCTAACTTGGGATTCAGGTCGTTATATAGTTTTAGAGCTAATGTCGTTAAAATATGTATCGAATCGAAGAGAAAGAACTACATCGTAATTTGGGTTCATTTGTTGACCAGTTTATCGAATTACTGCGATAGGAAAATGACCAATCGAATATATTCCCTTCGGCTTATGTAGAATTGTGTATCTCGCGCCCGAAGAATTACGGAGTTTTAGCATTCAAATAAATATTAAATGCGTCTATGGTCGTGGGGGAAATCAAATCCGATTCCACTGGGTCATCAAGAAGGCCACCAGCAGCACCAGTTGTCCACGTAAATTACTCGGCCTGGTTGCCCGGTTGACGAAGTTTTGGGATGAACCATGCTCTAACGCAGGGTTACGTTTTCATCATGTTTAAATTAATGTGTGTATAGATTTAATGAAGTAAAACGAATGTGTGGCGTGGAGGGATTCATTTGCCTTTATAATTCGTCCTTTCAAAACCATTGATTTTTGCGCGGGTGTGGTGTATGACACCCGTGTAATCTCTAGTCGAGGGGCTCCTCCGCTCTCGGATATGATTACGGTAAATGAAAATTAGTTATGCAGGAACTGTTTTGGAAACAAGTTGTGGAATATCCATACTAAAAAGAGAGACTCGTACTTTTCCACAGATTAATAATCTGTGGAAAAGTACGAGTCTCTCTTTATAGTATGGATATTAAATACTTCCACGAAGTGAAGCCTGAAACAATAGAATATATAAGTTGTGGAATGTTTGATAGCTGGATATTCGTGTTGACCGCCCTTCAATTATTTTTCGACCTCTCCTCTGCAGTTCGCTAAAGTATTCTTTTCCTTCTCATACATTTAATTGTATTTTATTATTCTTTTTTTTTGCTTGGATACATATCTTCCTTCTTCCCCGATTCAGGAACGAACGATTCCTGTCTCGACTTGTGTGCGGCGCTCCACATGGATTTGCCGTTAGACGCGAAACGTTTGAAGCATGCACAGATTCATTTAATCATATACGGTTACTTCATAAATGGAACCTCAAATATAAGATCTTTGTTTAATGAGGTTTAAAAGGCTTTTATGTTAGCTTGTGTTAAAATACGAGTATCTCATTCTTCCCCTTGTTCTCCAAGTAGTAGAACTTCTCCGGTAATTATTCCATCGTCAAGACCGGCGGAAGATCTGTTGGTCGAAGCTATTTACTTCTCATTTAGCCCATTAGTTTGTCATCATACCATAATCTGCCCGCTTTTCATCAGTGCCTTGACATAGTCCGTTCTTGTTCTTCGTCATTAGTTATAGCAGTCTGCGATTGGGAAAGTTGAAGATGCTAACGTTCGCTTTGAGGAACGTAGTCAATATGTCCCGAGTTAATGTCGGCTCCCTGATTCGGATGCTGTTATCAAGATTTCCTTCATTATACAGTCGAAAGTTATTCCTTAGGCGAGACGTCTCTCCATTCAGCATTCTGCTCATGTACATTGCGTCTACATAATGGAATTTCTAAGTGCATTTATTTTCTTGGATCGATATTTCAAGTGCGTTTTCCAATGTGCGCCTTCGGAGACGATGGGCACGACATGATCTCCGCTTCGTGTTTGAAGAAGCGGGTTACGAGGGAGTGCGTTGGGAAGCTAATGGCGAGGATGTTATTAGATGTGGAGAGGCATCGAAGGAGTTCTTCCCTCATTGCTTACTTACTGTGGGTCGTGCACGTCGGTCGTCGGCTTCCCCATTGGCGGACTACGAATTCTCCCTTTTCCTTTCTTTCCCCACGCGTAATATGCCTTTCACGCCGGAGCCCCCCACCCTCCTCGCCCGTTTCTCGGCGTCGCAGCCTCAAGATCTCAGCCGTTGTCTCGGTCGTGTCTTGGCACGCGACACGGAGGCATTCCAGAGCTCTCTCTCTCACTCCATCCTCTGTTTCTTTTCGTGTTTTCTTGGCCTCCCCTCCTCCCTCCCGCCCCTTCGAAGTCTCCCATCCCCCACCCACGCGCTCGGATTCCATCTCTTAATGCCGCCATCGCCGGGGAGATTGCCCCGGGAGCCGTGGCCCAGTTCTTCCTGTTTACAGGCAACCAGACGGGTGTTGAATGGATTACCTGGGGTTATCACCGTCTTAGATTTCCGCGGGAGTTTGCGATGCATTTGGAGCTCCGTACGTTCGTGCCCCGGAACTACGAGAGCGGGATTAGAGGCTGCTGGGATGCCTTAAGAAATGGTGCGGAATACTTAATGATCGTGGTCGGGAACATTCGTTACCCTCCCCTTCCGAATCAGTATGAATTCTCTTTTTAGTCTGGCTTCAATGATATAAGTAATGTTTTAGAAGTGAAATATTTTAATGCCCAGTTAGTCCTTTGCATATCTACGTCATGCCAACGGCACGTTAAAAAGCGTGAGGTGGAGTGAAAAGGTTGGAAAGTTTAAAATTATAGGGGACGTGTAGGTAATAGATCCATCCGTCACTTAAAAATTGGAAGATCCCATTGGAGTTATTGAAGCAATGATATGCAGTGTTTTCAGTGTTGGTATCCGTTAATCTGTCAGTCTGAATTTGTTAAACAGGGTATCTTTGTGAGTTGGTTATAATTAATCGGCATATCACGATTAATGTAAATGCTGGTCACACAATTGATGGAATCGAAATGAACTTGTTTATTGCTTTTTTAATTTTGGTTTCCATACGAGTCTTTTCTATTCATTCTGGTTGTGTGTGTGTGTGTGCTTCAGTTGTAGCTCTTCTCACGTCATGGTGTCCCTTAAGAGTGACGGCCTTTGAGGTTGTTCTAACATTTAAGCTAAGGTAGTCTTTTGTCCGTTGAATATTTTTTCGTCATGAATAAATTATAGGCATGAACGTGTCGCTGGATACTGTTTAATTCACGTCCTCAGAATTTTTGTTATTTTTTTGACGCTATGGGAGAAATGTAAGCGGTAGTTTTTTTCTTCAAAATTCGAGGGTTGTATGACAAGGGAGGTGGGAACGTAAATGTTTAAAATTTGAGCGGGGAATGTTCTCTGTTTCACTTTTATTCTAAGGCCCAATTGTGTCGAAGTTTCTTTTCCTCCATTTAGGCCCAGAGAAGATATTAACTCTCTTGAAAGGAAAGGGGAAGCCAATAGCGGAGGCATACTTAGCATGGCCAACGCCCGAGTCATCAGGGGTCGCCCTTTCAATTTATTTATGAACGTCACCAAGGGTCGTATGATTTTTGTCGTGACAGCAATTGTGAGAACATATTACTGCTAGCCACAATAGCTTTGACTTGTCGGGACGTCATCTGAAGTGATTAGACCGAGGGTGAAGTGGCTGAGTGAATTGTATTTTTGCGTGCCATAGACATGGTAAACGAATACCTGAGGAAGATGAACCGAAAGAGAATTTATGTTTTAATATGTTTGTGAATTTAAGTTCTCCTTTAAATCGCCAAATCTCTGTGGAGAATTTGTTTTAAAATAGTTAACTTCTCATCTGGAAATCAACGATTAATTGTCTGATCAGAAGTGAATTACCGTTCATGTATTGTATGATCACCATCGCGATTAAGTTTGTTATTATTAGACTGCAATTGTTGGTCGTTGGTGAAATTGGTAGTCTCGATTTATTGCTTTATTAGCGAATATGTTGACTTGTGCCTCATAATAGTACTCGTCCACGAGGTTCAAAAATCAATTATTATTATTTTCATTTATGCCCTCCGTTTACCTCATTCCCGTGCTTTTGTAATGTCTCTTTGCAGTTAATTCTTTTATTTGAATTCCTGGTGTATGTCGCTCCATCTCTCATTAGACTCCGCAATTTATTCATGCGGATCTATAATGCGAGGGGGCTGGCGTTAGTGTGAGGTCTTCAGTTATATATTTTTTTTAATTCTTCCTCCACTTGAATGCTTGGAATGATAATGAGAGAGCTCTGAAGGGTGAGTGAGTAGTGGGCTGGGTGGGTGAGAGGAAAGCGAAAGGCGGGGGAGGAAGGGAGAAAGTTGGGGGTGGAAGAGAGGTATGCATCACTGGAGCCGTAATAATAATCACCATAACGATAGTAGTCTCCGAGCATAATTCATCCCCTCCGTTTCGCCGAATGTTGAAGGGCTCGTCCGCTAGATTCACTCCCTCGAGAGGGCAACCAGTCCATTTCTCTCCTCATTAGTCCATTTAAATCGTCTCCTCCTCTATCTCCTTATTACAGTTCCGTTCTCTTCGCCCTCCCCCCCCACCCTTCCTCCCGGTAATCCCTCAACGCCCTCATCCAATTCACTCCTTCTCCTCCCCCTGCCACCCGTCGAATATTTCACCGCCGCTGCCCCTCCCCCAGTTTCACTGCCGAAATATCCGCCCCAGTTCCTCCTCCATTGCCACGCGCCCGGAGAAATTGCCCGCGAATCTCGCTTTCGGCCCTCTCGGATTCTTCCGCTCCTCTTATTTGGCTCCTCAATCGTATGTTGGTTCGGGTGTCCAACGACTCCTTTCGTACCCTTCCTTTTTTTTTGGTCCGTGCATTGCGTCACGCGGCTTGGCTACTTCTTTCACTTCTTCCACTTCACTTCCTCACTTTGCTCTCTCATCTCCGTCCTTTTTGAATTACATCAAGCTTCTGTTCTCCACCCTTATATTGAGTGGAAAAGTTCATCACGAGCGTAGGAAATTAATGAAATTATAAATGGAATGGCACTTCAAATAAGGAAAGCAGCCTTGTTGTTGAACACTTTCCTCTCGAAACTTGATCAGATTTTGACTTTTCTTGTTCTTATCGATTTTTATGATGACCCTTCTCTATCATTCTTTCCGTTTATGGGACATGGGCTTTTTATCCGGAAATACATTTAACGTTCTGGTAAAATTCGATAAACCCAAACATTACTGACGGTGAACGTCTTTGTCCTCGGTTGAAGAAATTCCATGTAAGCGGGTTTTGAACACGCGACCTCCGGATTATCAGGCGAAGAAAGTATTTATCCCTGCGCTATGAAGTCTGACAAATCTGGAGACAATGACTCGCCCTTTCTCTTTGTAGTATTGCATCATGAATCAAAATTGATTCCTCGATCAAACTTTGAATGCTGCTCGCTCCATAGAAATGCATATATTTTCTCGGTAAAAACAAATATTGAACTCTCTTGGCTCGGGGCGTGTGTTCGAGCTTGATGCCCGTACCCTGTCATCCCGAAGAATTCATAAGAAACTTTACCGTCAACCTTGCTCGTGTCACTCGCTTTTCCCGTGTCCTGTCTGTATCAACAGTCATTCCTTCTCTTTTCTGATTTTTCTTCTTACAGTGTCTTTCTCCACTCCCGTTCCTCATGCTAACCCCTTGCCGCCTCCCGTAATACCCGCTTGTCTTCATGCTTATTCCATATACCTAGTCCACTCCCTCGGGAGAATGCAAATTTTAAATGAGATAGTTCTTAATTCCATTTGGATGGAGTTCCCTTTAACAGACGAGACTCGGGTCAAAGTAATATTAGATAAAGTAAAGATTTCATGGAGCTCTTATTCGAAGCGCACATTCGTCGTTTCAAACCCGACGTAATTCGCATGATTTGGTTTAACTAGCGCTCGTGTTCTCATTGTTTATTCATACGAAATGCATAGAAAAGTGCATGCATTCTATCGAATATAACATGCACGAAAAGAACACACGCGTTTGTACCACCAGTCCCTTAACAAGCGTGCTGGTATTTCATCTGCGTCCATAAATAATATGCTTCTTATTTCACTTCCACTCCTTCCTTTTAGACTGAAATTAGAGAGTTGCTAGACCCTTTTTACATTATTTAGGGCGTGGAAGTTTCGAGTCAAGCCGTATGTGGTCGGCTGCAGCGTATTTGCTCTTCATTACTTAATGCGACCAGGCTAGCACCCCGTATAAAAACGTTGTTTAGGCTAACCTGAGTTCAGGCCATGCATGTGTTTAAACTCTACTGGCGTTACCTCTTGCCGATTGAAGAATACAGTTGCACTTATCGTAAACACTATACTTCATAATGCTCTAATCAATTGGGGTAGAGGTTTCAACGAACTAGGCAAACTCAAGTAGTCCCAAATCTAAACTCGGTGGTCCCCATACAGTCAGAATTGTCTAATATGCCGTAAATTCAATAGGGGTAAATAACTTTTTGGCTCCAGTTCGTTCGGTGTTAGCCAAACTCTGGAATCTTTGAGATCAGATTATGCATTATTCCAGGTTAAATATTTCAAGAATCACTCTCCCACCCGCGTCGCCATCGCTTCAAGTTAATTTACTCGTAAAATCTTCAATGATCATAATAGAATGTTGGTATTCTATTAGGCCTAGATGTATGGATAATTTTCCGGTTTCAGTCAATGCAGTGCCACTCGATGAAACAAATTACCAGTAACGGCAGTGTTAATGCTGAGGTTCACTGTAAATGAAAGAGCTATTTCCCTTGACCGTCTTTATGAATTTATGTCGTTGTCGTTTATTTCCCGTTTTTATTGATTTTTATGATGTAATCCCTATTTTGAATTTCTCGAGTCTACGCCTCGTCATTTGGAAATATTATTCATTGTTCCTCGTTATATGGAGAAATATTCGGGGATCCCGTTTTTCAATTGGTGTTCCCATTTTCCTGACTTTCAATTTTTCCCTCCGGCGTCTCTCCCTCTTTCTTTGGCGGTTTCCTATCGTCTTGAGCCTTTCCTTATCCTTGCTGCTTTCCCCTGCGTCCGTAGCCCTCCCTCCTTCGCCCTGCTTCCCACCGCATCTCCTCATTAGGCACACTGGTTGCTCCATCTCCCCCTCCTCCCCCTCCCCCCCCACGCCCCCGCAACACCCTTCCCTTCGACCCCTCTTCACCCGGCGCCCTTACTGGCGGAACCAATGACGCAGCCCATGGCCATAACGAGGAACTTGTGTGCCTCGCACGCACTCCTCTCCACCCTCCCTTCATCTCCACTCTTTTTTTCGCCCTCTCTTTCTCTCTCTTTTGCACGCACTTCGCCCTCCTCCTCTCTACTGTTCTCCTAAACCCTTTTCCGCGCATTTGCGCGCTTTGGATGATGAAAAGGCGTTTTATATTGTTGGGATAGCTTATGGTGGAGAAAGTCATTTCCCGAATTAATTGGCCGGGTTGGGTGGTTTTTTCTAAGCGTAGTCCTGCCAAGGTTGTTTCCTTTCTACAGTAATATTGTTTTCTTCTTCTCTGTCTCTATTTCCGTGTTTCGTTTCTTGCATTCTAGTTTTTTATGTTCTTTGTTTTTATTCAGGATGTATATAGGTCTATTTTTCGGTTGACCGTAATTATGGAAGTTTCCCATTCTCTCTCGACCACCTCCTTTAGTCTTTTTATATTTTTTACTCTGTCAGGAAACCTATGTTTGATTTGTGTCGATGAGGTGTTAAACTAAATTCGTCTACGTTACTCGTATTTATATCATTTCAGAGTAATATGTTCACGGTGCTATGATGAAAGTAAAGCCGCGGCCCGTCAACCATTGTTACGCTGCGAATTTTTCAACTTTTAAGGTCTTTAGAACTTCTTTTACTTTCAAATAAGTTAATCTCGTTGAACCAATATAGTTTAGCGTCTTGTGATTTCATTTTTCGGTTCATACGATCATACCTAATGCATAAGGTCTGGTCTGTGCACTCTTAAAACGTCATGTTCATGTGTTGACCAAAAGAATACCCTATTTATTTGGCTTCCGATGCCCTAGGATACTCTTCACCCATCAATCGTGTGTATTCATCAATTGGAAACTCGACTGTACTTTGCTATCCTAGGAGGAGGCCCTTTTCTTTACTTTATTCAAAGGCTTCGCATTATCCTTCTCCTTGCTCCGTACACTCTTTTGTCTCATCTCAGAAAATTTAAAATGCCTTGTTCCTCTGTTCTATTGGTTCATAGAAACCTCATTGTTTCAAATTCGCATATGATGTTTCTTATCATTGACGAGGCACCTTTCTTCAATGCATGTGTCTTGTTCAAAAATAGCGATTCCTCCCAACAATTAGTGTAGCAAATCAGATTATTTTGAGAGAGGGGGTTTGTTACGGAATGGAAGAAGGAAGGAATTGTACGAAATCAAAGAAGGGTAGTTAGGTCTTAGCAGCGCAATAGTGTGTAGTTCCAAGGTCCATCAAAAACCCTCCCTAAGCTGGTATAATTTTGCTAAAAAATGTTTTCTTTTTTGTTGACTCATCATATTCTTATGTTCGCGCAGTAATGTGTTGACCATAAACTTGAAAAACCATTTGTATATTTCAATGCCACTTATTTCCATTGCTAACTTGGCCATTTGTCAGTGATCGTTGCGAGAAAGTATCCTGTGATGTAAAAAATTGGTTTTCAGCGTTGGAGATCGTTTTACATTCTTCCGGGTGGCAATTTATGACCGATTCTCGAGTTCAGTTCTGTTGATTACTTATGTGCACAGTGTATTACGTCTTTTCCTTGGCAAACTTTCTTCTCACTTTTTCGCCGGTAATTTCTTTAGCATTAACCTTTACCGCATCCTGCAGAATATACCGGCATATGCTCATGTTCTTGGAAGTCTGCCTCGAGTATTATCGCTGCTGAATAGCGAACTGAATGGTGAAGAAGCGGGAATTGCCTTCCCACGATTTACTTTGTTCGGTTAATTTTAAAGCGTCCTCTTAGAGTTAATTTAGTGCCGCCGATGCGCCAGAAATAAATTTTAATTAGCAAACATTTCAAGTAGCTTGTTGTCGAGATGGTTCCTGTACTCCTGAGGTTGAAGTTAAGCTTTGATAGTCTTAGAGGGATTCTCTTTCCTACTCAGGAAGTTTGCTATGCACTTCACTTACACTTCTTTGTATATTACCACCTGCTATTTTTCGAAAAGATGTGTGTCGGCGGCTGAATTTGGTCGGTAGCATTTGGTTCAAAGTATCCAAAAGTAGACATGAATACTTATCTATGGTTACTTCCTATGGCCTAGCTTACATTTTAATGTTTACCAATCTCAGGTTAAGTCAAGTTATTTATTAATTGATGAAGGTGGCTCAATACATTTCATTTGTATAATTCATAACATGTACGTCCTGTCTCCATTTCTTTCTTGCCGGTCCCAGTGGAGCTTGGGTGTTTTTAATTGTCTTCAATGTAAGAGGCCTCAATAAAATCGTTGAATAAATAAATAAAAATATTCCTAGAACTCTTTCATATTTTAAGGGAAATTATCATCGTCAGGTATCTTCAAGAAAACTGCATCCAACTGAGTAAAGGTTTCTAGTTCCTTTCCCGACGGTATAATGATTCTCTTAAAAAAATATACCTTTCGATTTCTGTCTTTCTACATCCCGAATTATTTTATTTTTTACCAACTTAATATATCAACTCAGAAGATTTGTTTGATTGTAGGTTTGAGCTGAACTAGTTTTAAGACTAAGGGCGTGTGAAATTCACACATCAAGGTAGCGGGGCTAGTTCCTTTCCCCGTGTCTCTTGTGGTTTCCGAAATTATCTTTTACACTTCTGTTGAGCACAGCTGTAAATTTAGGAAAAGAAGACAATATCTATCTATCCTTTCAGTTCCAAGTAATTTGGAACCATTGGGAGTCGCAGAAAACGCCTTGATTTTTTCTTTCAATCATGTTATTTGGAATATTACTTCGGGAATTTCATTATTTACGTGATCGTCACTACGGAATAAAACAGCAAGCAGTGAACACAGAAGTGATCAGGTAGCGCGTTTTTGTTCTTCATTTTATGTAGGCTTTCGTGTAAATCCGTGGCAGATGAATATTGCTTTGAAGCCTTTACTCCGGGTCTTATTTCATATGCGTATTTTTTGTAATAGCATTGATTTCACGCTTTGTCGTCATATGTTTCCAAAAACAATTTACCGTGCGTATTTATTTGGAGCAAGGAATGAATAAGCCCATGAGCATAGTTGGATAAAATCGAAGAAGAGCTGCCTGGGAGTGAAAGGGGAGGGATTGGATGAAAATTGTAGAATGCAGGGATGAGCCAATCTCAAAGGCAAAATATTTAGTGACATTTTTCATCGCCATTGTAAGTTCTCTTTATTTTTCGACATTTCTCGTGATTGTTTGAATTGATTGAGTGACGTTCGTCGTGTTCGCGTTGCTCACGTTGTGCGTTTCGACTTTGAACTGTATATATTTTATCAATTTTTGAGAACTGTGAGAAACCTCGACCTACATTTTTTTACAATTGGAACAGCAAATTTCATGTTTGGAGACTCTTCTCTTCTGCTTAACATTTCTTGCAAAATAAACGTGAAAAAATAGGTTTGGCCAAATTAAAAATAGTTCAAGTGGAAGCTAATATTCCAAAATATTTTATTTAAAGATGTAGGTTAATGAGAGTTATCAATTCTATTTTAATTCAGTGCAATCGACAGTCGTGTAATTGTGAACGAAGCGCAATATTTTTTGCATTATAATCCTCTGCAAGTGTCACCAAGGCGTTATACTTGGATGATTTACTTCGGTTTATCTTTTGTGTGTCTGCTAGGTTTACAATTCATATTTTCCGTTCCGCAAATCCTCCTTTGTCCTGTCTCATGAAGTCACCTATAGTCATAAATTTCGGCAGCCACAACTCTCTGGCTCCGAAGTGGGGTTTCAATCGATGACTTTTAATCTCTCGACTTCGCGGTTTTATCTAGGCAGATCTCGGTCTATACCCATTGGAGAGTGAGTTGCTCTTAGATCACGGGCGGGGAAAGCGTGTGGATCCTTAAACTGCGTGACCAGATGGGAATTTCTCAGATTGAAGATGTTGGGAACTCGTGAAACTTGTTTTTCATCAGGCAACGGGCAAGGATGAAAATCGAAAGCCCCTCTTCATCGAACAATGGAACTCTGTTGAAACCATCGCCCAATCTTTTTCCTTTTCTCTCTTCAATCTTACATTTTTAGTCGGTGCAATCCAACGGAAATTTTGAGTCAGATAGTGTATTATGAATATAGCAGTTTATAATGTGTTTACTGCAATATTGAAAATATGCTTTTTGGCGTTTTCTTAAAGGGAAAAAAACCAGAATACAGCCGTTTATTTATCCTATTTGACGGTTGACTGCATTGAGAATTCCATCGCCTCTGCATATATATGGTGTATGTCGTTGAAAGTATACACATATTACTCCATTATTTTTCGGAACTTTTATTGATATTAAATACAGCTGTATGGTGATTCATGTGCAATCGAATTCCATGCGACACGAAACTTAATGTAAATTCTCCTATTCTCTAGCATTTATTTTAGTTTACCTCGTGTATTTCATAAATATTGATAATAATTATAAGAATGGACTCGAATATTGGATAATTTTTTCGTCGTTAGGTTTAAGTGCTTCCATTTTATTGGATATTGTCTTTGAATTTCGTTTAAGAAATAAGCGTAAAGAATTTTGAATTTCTGTCATCTCTAAGGCAGTGACACAGCGTAAAACACAGGCATTGACTTTCGTAGAATATGATTGATTATTAATTAGAATAACTATTGTTACAAGTAAAATATAAGAAATCCTTACGCATGAAACTTATACTTACTCTTGAAAAATGCATGAATTTTTGTCTCCTGTTCTGAAAGGATTCTTAAAAACCTAACTACGTCGTTTTGCCCCCTCCCCTTTAAAGCGTAGTATTCAAATTCATCGTGTATCCCATTCACGCCCCCTCTATAACTTTTGTAAAATAACCTCGTGCTTTTTAAACCGCATGTTTGGAAGGATCATCACTTCCTCCTCGCACGGAGTGCATATTTTGCACGCCTGCCGTTTTTCCACACCGTCGGTGGACATTTTTGCGCGAAAAATTAATTTTCACTCAACCGATTTTGACTTACCCAGCGCCCTCTTCTCCGGTAGAGTGCGCACACTGTCGCACTAAGGTCTCCCATGTATTCGCCGTCGGGAATGTTTTCCCTCCGGCTTGATGGGCTTAAAAGCGTTGGGAAGGTTTGTCGAGAGGGTTATTTTTTGTGTCCTTTTCTTCCCCATGTACCCGCCATCCTACCCTCTCCCTCCCCTCTCTTTCACCCCGGCGACCCGTCAGCGAATCATTTGCCAATCCGCTCACGTCGGCGACGGCGATGTCTGCCTCTGAACGCTTGATGCAGCCGAGGACACTTCCGACGCCCCACTCTCCTTTCCCCTCCCTGGGGCATCCCCCTTCAGTCCTCTCCTCTCCCTGAGCCCTCCACACCTTGGCACCAAGCGGGAAGATCCGCATCGATCCCCCCTCGGCTGTCCTTCAATCTTACCCAATATAAATTGCGGAACAGCTTACACGATAATATTTTGAAAAAAAAACCAAAAATGCAGTTAAATGGGAGACAAAAGAGTGAGATACCGAATAATAAGTAATGTATTTTACATTGGAAATTTACCTATTTGAATATTGAGCCTCGAGGTGAGCGTAAGAACATATATTTGAATGTAATTTTGTTCCCTTATTTATGAATGACGGAAAGTTATTTCGACAACCATCGGTGTAAACCTCAGTGAATCGCTTTTTTCCGGTGGTCGTTAACTTCTTTTCTTCGTCTTAAGTTTAGTCACATAGCCTTCCCAGCCCGGCACCCCGCATCCCCATCCATCCCTTACCTTTACCTCGCTCGCCTCATCGCCCCACACATCCTCCATCCTTTAATTCCCGCGTTTTCTTTTGCATCTCCCTCAGGTAGTACTGCCGGGAGCTCGACCTCCAACCCCTCGTCTACTCTTGCGGAGCCACTTTAGCAATTATATTAGGTCGATGGGAGAGAATAAGTAGTTGATGTTCGTATGCTTTTCACATATTTCAGTGTTCATATATTTCTTGATGTTTCATTTATTTTCTTGACTAAGTTTTTCTTAAATGGCTCGTTGGAAAAATTGCTGTTTTTATCGTAGAAGTTTTTACGTGTTCACTATTGTTAATACAGTTGCTTCCGAATTCAAGGGAGATTATTTTTTTATCGCGTTTTCAAATGAAAATTTAAGAGCTTAGTGGCTGATATAGGTGACGACTTTGCTTTTCTTTATTGTTCAGGCTGATGCCATCCTTATGATCAATTCTTTCTATAATATCTTCTTTGTGCAACATTAAATCCGATTACTGAGCGTTCATTTCTGACAAAAAAGGACAAAATGTCAATCAAACAGAACATTTAATGCATAAAAAATAATTTCACCTCTGCTGCATGGGGAATGTTCAAATCCCTTAAATTACTCTAAGAGCTCTCCGTGGCTTTCCTATCTTGTTCTGACATAACTTGATTATATTCTAAGTGCTAGAGACCCATCGTGTGGAGGAAATTAATTAGATTTTTTGTGAAGCAATGTGCGACGAGTGAAACTACTTGTTTCAGATTGTTGCGTGAGCCACAGTGATTGTTTTCCCATTCTTCTTCCTATTTTACGCCTTAGTCCCGTGGGTAGAGCGCTGGGAAACCTACAGAGGGGCCCTGGTTCGGTTCCACTTTTGGCAACCTCATCTGAATCCAAACCGTGCGAATTTTCTGGCACCGGATCTTTCTAGGAAACCACACGTATCATAACACGAAAGGAACTGGCCCCCTACCAAAGATGTGCATCACCCACCGATGGCCTTAATATATGAAGTTAGATTTATCAAACCAGCCTTTGTTTTAATTCTGTCGTTTTTGTTATCACATCCAGGAAATTATATTCGCTTTGAATTATTACTCGTTTAATTTCATGAAGCTGACTTCGAGCTGAAACGTGAATATTTTGGTGAATCATTTTTTTAGCACTTATTCAGGAGCAATAATCTAAGCAGAAGTTTTATCGTTACGTAGGTGTAAACGTTTGAAACTCGATTCAATCTATTGAAATCATTGGATATAATTACGCTCTTCACCGTGGTTATTTGTTTGTTGTGGATTATTTGCCTGTTGGGAATAGATCTATATGGTAGTGAAATATGAGAGGAACTCCGCGACCATCTAGTTGTAACTGCAATATTCGATAAACACCATTGGCAACGGTATCCATGTGTTAAAAAAGAGATAGCTCTCCGCGCTAATTTTATTTTGAAAACTTTTTGTGGTAAGTTAATTTGACTTTAATGTTTGTGTTGATTTATCCGCAATTTTTTGGACGCCAACCATTACAACTAGCCGTCCATATTCCCTTTATCCGAATTTCAACATCCTTAACGACACGAAAAATCTTAGTGGCTTAATTATTACTATTTCCAAACGCAGGTAAACGTGTTTTCCTTAACAGTCATAAAAGCACAACTCACCCCCCGGCTGAAACACGCGGGAAATGTATATGTGCATCCACAAATAGCCGTGGCCGTTTGGTCGGATACACCTGCGCCGGAATGCACAAAAAGCGAAGAGCTCATGCGCGGCGCTGGACGGGGGGAAAAAGAATTGCGAATCAAAAGCGACCATTTATCTGCGGGCGTGTCTCCGTCTTGTCTCTCTCTCTCCCTCTAAACTCTTCACTTTCCCTCTCCGCTTCTCCAGCTCCTCCGCACGGAGCCGCATCTTCTCCTCCTCGTTCTACTCCTTAACCCTCCTCCCTTGCTCCAAAGCCCCCATCCATTCTGTCTCCCTCACGTCAGCTGTTGTTGGGGGTCTCCTCCCGCCCGCCCGCCCGCGGCCAACAATCCGATGCAAGAGAGCGCTGCTTCCTCCCTCCCGCCTCCCTCCCAACAACCCTCCCGACTTCCCGGCCAAGGCCATGAGTTCATTTCCACCACGGATTCCTTTTCTCCCCTCCCTCTCCGACCACCTCCCCCTCTCCGACCACCTCCCTCTCTTTTCCGTCTCCTGCCGTATCCTTTACCAATGCCTTCCTCCCCCGTGCTTCTTTTTTCATTAATACCCTCCCGACTCTCCTTGGGTTCCCTTTGATCCTTGGCGAAAGTGAGGAGGATCGGGGAGGAAGAGATGAGGGATGGATTCGCCGAATGTTGCCCACGAGCAAAGTGAAATGCTGCATTATCTCGGCAGCCGGGAATTGATAATGGGACCGCCGCTCATAAAATTCTCAGGTAGTCAGTCGTCTCGGTAGGGTTTCTTTCCGAGGCTATCGAATGCGGTGGGGCCCTCGCGGACCGCAGATCAGCCACGGCGGGAATGACCGGTCGTGGCGGAGTAATTCGCGCTCTCATGCCTACGTGCTCGGAGTTGTTTCCTTGGGTGGCGGACTGCGCGCTTCTTTTGTTTTCTTTTCACTATTCATTCGTTTCATTTACAAAGAACTGGAAGTACCCTGCACTAATCACGTTGTGGAATCTTTCAAGAGCTCAATTTCATTCATAACATGACGAAGAAATTTTTTGTTCGGATCTGGCAGTAATCATTCGCGTCGCTCACTGTTTTCCCTACGTTTGGTTATGGTTGTATTCCACAAATAATGAAATGGCCATGTAGGTTTCATTTTATTTGTGAAATTTTACTGTCAAGTTCCCCGTGGTTTTTCTCATCGAATTAAAATTTTAACGTTTGGGCTGTAAAATGTTTTGGGACACCTGTCGGAGATAATAAACTGCAATCGTTGAATATTCATATCAATGTGTGCTTGCTTGTCCAGACAATTCGATTGGTGTATGATAATATCATTGTATGTGGCATTAGTGCGTATTTTCTAAACAACCAGTGTTTACTCCCCGCGTTTCTAGAGTCAACTTGACACTCGTGATAGATGGAGGAATGAATTGAAATGCTGAACTCATTGTTACGTGACCCAAATAGTTCTGTGTGTGAATGTACGATTATTGGGACACCGAGTTGTGATATCGTAGTGGCCTTGTCCTGCGTGGTGGCTGAGGGTAGACGCGTGCTTTTGTTCAACCCTGAGAAGTATTTATAGCGCTCCATTTGAGGCAGAATGTGTTAGGCGGCTTGCGAGCAGGAGTAAAGAACAGTTCCCGAGTCGCGCTAATATTTGAATTGGGTTTAGAAACAGTTTGAAGTACGTATGTGGCAGTCAAATATGTACTCGAAATGGTCGTTCTTAGCCCGGTGCTCTAGTAAAAATGCGCCTCACTTGACTGAGTAATTTTTAAGCATGATATTTTCAATGCCTCCCGCGGTAATTACTTAATGTTACGTAAGTATTCATTGTTTTTTTGCCGTCGTTCGCTAGATTAAATCATCAAGTGGTACTCAGTATGAAATAACTTCGATATTTTTCAGCTAATGATTCAGTCTTGGGCGAGCAGCCGCGTGAAATGTATTTCATCGAGTATTGATTTCGTCCACTTTTTTGATACTCCCTGTGTTTATGCATCATTTTTTTATTCGCTAGTCTAATAATAAATGGTCGACTTTCATGTTGTAAATTTCGATGCATGCAGTGTGCCTAAGAGTCTCTCAGCGGCCCAAGGGTAGAAGTAGATGACCCGGTTGCTTCGTGGATGACGTACTCTCCACGTAACCTGAAGGCGGTGGGTTCGATTTTCGCTTCTTGCTAGAATTCCGTGTTGCCACGAAATGATTTTTTTCGGGCATAATTTCACCGCGCGAAATGATCTCGGTCGACGTATCACGTGGGATGCATTTACTCCGCTATTTGCAGAGTTTTTAGATTTTCATACTTGTTTTTTTTATATTTGACTTAAATTATTTGATTCTGTTTTGTCCAGAGGATGTCAAACCACATCGGTGGTCGTTTCCAACAAGGAGTAATGTGAAATCGCAGCTCATTAACTAATGATATAGCGAAATATAATTCAGGTCAATTACACGAGTCTGCAGTGCTGTTCAGAAACAGATTTCTGAAGTTTCCTCCTAGTTGAATCGGATGTTCTCATATGAATGTTTCGTTGGGTGGTGCGTGTGTTTTCTTTTTTTTATTGGTCGGGGAAAGGCGGGGTGTAGCCGTCATTTGCGGGCGAGAGTTATTTTAAGTGCGACGTTCCTCCGTTAAGTATGTTGATTAGTGTGCTCCGGAGGAATTTCGGGGAGGTGGTGGAGAAGCGAGGAAAAAAGGCGTTTTGAAAACGATTTGGAGTCACCGCGTGCGCACCCCTCCCTCGCTTGAGCGTCGGATTGTTTGGCGTGAAGTTGGTCAAGGGCGGGGACATTAATCCTCTCTCTCCCTGGCACGCCGGCGAACGCCTTCCTCCCTTCACCCCCCTTTCCCTTTAGCTGCCCTTCCTCCACGCACCCTTGAGCCCCCTCCCTTTTGCTTCATCCCTCCGTTTCCTTTCCTCCCCCCCCCCTCGGAAAATTGGGATTACGAGCATGAATCCAGGGCGCCGATTCAAGAGCGCCATTAAAACTCCGTACGAATTCCCTTTTTTTTAATTTCAATTGCCGCCCTCATTGCTTACGCCTGCGTCTCACTTAATTATTCTATTGGGGTCAAAACGACGCCGATTTATGAGTCCCGATTGATGGGGAAAGAAATGGATCAGTGGATGGTTCATATCTAGCTCATTTACCAGCAAGTCACCCCCGAGAGCCTTATAAGCACTTATTTTATGTTCGTGCTCGTCGTTATTTTAACGTTTTCCAATATGGTTATGCATTTCAGTGCTTTTGGACCCATCTTTAAATATTAGTAGTCGGATACATGGGTGATTAAATCAAGTTCCGTTGTTCAATACACGTTGTTTGGTAGACAATTTTTAGTTGTTGTAAGGTGGAACAGTTGACTTATGTCGGAATTGTTTTGGGCCAAAATAGTCGAAGTGGTAAGGACACAAAGGAGAGGAATTGCTTTAGGCAAAGGACCTTCTTTCACAAGGAGTAGCGAAATTAATGACAGGAACGTTGTGCAAGAATGTTAAGAAAAACCTCATTAATACGTTGATATAGAGCGTTGTTTTGAACGGTGCGGAAACATGAACCTTGAAGCAGGATGATAGGCGTAGATCGGAGGCTTTTGAAATGTGGGTGTGGAGAAGGATGAAAAAGGTGAAGTGAACAGACAGGAAAACAAACGAAGTGCCAGACATGGGTGGGAAGAGAGCGGAGTTTTAGGGGAAATTGAAAAATGGGAGGAAAGATGGATGCCGTTGAAGACTGTGATATATAGGGGAGAATGTTAGGAAAACGAGGAAGGGGCAGGAATAGGATAGGGATGTTGGACGGAATGAAGGGAGGAAGGAAAAATATCGAGTTAAAGAGGGGCTTATTGTAGAACAGGATGTTGGGTTGTGTTTGTTAGGCGACAATTCTCTTGTGTCCGTCTGTACCTAAGCCGGTAGAGGAATACCTGTCAAAAAATAGAAATCTAATCTTTTTTAAATTCGCCGTTGTAGTGAAGTTTAATACACATGCTTTCCTAAGATGTGTTTCAAGCGGCGTTGTGCCTTTATTGTATAAGATTTAAGAATGATCACTCACTAAAATGTTTTTTTATAAATCTTATTGTTTCATGAAAGAACCAAATGTTGATTCCCCTCGAGAGTTGTCAGTGGAGTTGATTTTGCTTTTTGTGTAGGCCGGCGGAAAGGTGCGTGCGTGGCTGAAGGTCTCGCGTAGGCGTGCAGTGCGCTTAAAATCGATAATTCACCGTTATGGATTGCGCCTCTGGTGATGGTTGGACTAAATGACACTCCGTTAGATATCAACTATATTTTAATTCGCCCAAGGGCCAGGCAAAGTATCGTAGCTTACTGAAGAAATGGCCCCGTGGTCTCCCCACTCGTCGCCTTGTTCAAGTATTTCCTCTCGACCGAAGGGGTTGAGGGGGGGAGATGAGACCCTGTCCCACCGCTCCCCATTCTTTTGCTCGTCAAAAACAGAAACGAGCCGTCAAACACGACTCTAGATTGCGTGTTGTGTTGTAGGAAGCAGAGAGTAACTGTCACCTACGTGTGACAGCGATCAGACAGAGCAATGCCAACAGCGTTTATGTTTTGTGTTTTTATTTGAAATTCTTATGGCGAGTTTTCCTCTGCAGCACAGAGATGCACAATAGCTGTTGTAGACGTTCCAAAACGCACATTCAATGGTTAGAGTCTCCTTGTTGATTATAATTACAGTGATTGAACTGGCGTTTTTCACTTTAGAGTACTCAAGACTGAATTTGAGAGATGGTTGAGGCGGAATCTATATAATATAATATAATCTATATAATTAAAGGGAAATGACACATAAAGACGCCTGATCTATAGTACCCAGTACAAAAAACCTTCGTCTGATAAACCATTAAAAATTATTCCAGCCTTCCTGACTCATTTGGACTTTTCAGAAGGTTAAGCACTAGGTCTCTTCAGAAATCAATGTAGCAAACATCCATTAAGTGGATCATTTCTAGATTCCCGTTAAGTTTACATTTGTTTTCACCCTTATGTGCTAATTGCCGAAAGTCAATGAATGCATGAGATACCCAGTTAATTCCATCAGTAAACGAAGAATGTCAAGAGTTTCGCGGTCGGATGGTAGGTAATACGTATCTTTTCGAAGAAATGGGACGATCGACCTCCTTGGGTGTAACGGAAAAGATGCTTGCTTGACTGGTGCGTCAAAGTGGACGTCGTGGCTTCATCATCATCACCATCCATGCCCGCTGGTTTTTAATGAGTCGCTTGTGCCTTCCAGCAGGGGTCATCGTTCATGACTTGTGACTCGGGCGTCTTCTTATCCGTCTCCTCCTTTAACGCCCTCCCCCTTCCATTAATGGTCCCGTACACTGCGACTTCTGCGTGGGCGTCCCGGACTATTTCCTTTTTGCCTGAGAACTTTTCGATGAGTCATTTCTCGTTTCGGACCGAAAACATTGCTAGGAATTCAGCATCTCCCCAATTTCCCTTCTTATCCGCTCCTGCCGTGGCGGCAGCAGCAGTAGGCTCCCCTCTCAAGGCGCCTGACGTCAACATCGGTCGCCGTCCCCTCACCGGGAGCTCTCTCCCTCCCTCCAGACAGACGTTCTCTCCCAAGGAACTCCTACGTGAGAAAAGCATTACCGGCGATGGGATTTGTAATGAACTGCAGCCAAGTCGCATCTCTATTTGCGCGCTTAAAATTTGGCGCTCTGGCGCCATTTAAATTTTCGTTTAGCGACTCACTCTCACTCACAGACTCCTCCTTACTGCAGATAGTGGTGTAGGTTGTGCCAACCAATTTTTTTATTTGCTTGCTGAACAGCCTAACTGGAATCAAACTAGACTTTCAAAGCGATTGAAAACCCATTATTGACACGCGTGAATTTTTCACTGTTCAGATTAGGTGGTGCGTTTTTGTTTTTTCTAACCATTTTACATTATTGCAGTTTTTTACATCAAATGTCATTGGCTGCAGGGGGTGCGTTAGTCCAGGGGTAGAGCGTTGGATTACTGACCGGAGGTTCGATTCCCGGGCATTGCACGACTCTCCTGGCACCCTCAGCCAGCTGTGTGATTTTTCGGGTACCAGAAAATCCGGGGAAACCATAGTCCGGTGCGGGGAAAGGATCTGGCCCCTGATATACTGATGTATGAATTTCACATGCCGTTGGGTTTGGTGCTGGGTGAACTCTATTATCACCTATCAAACGAACCTTCGGGTTCATAACTGTGTGTATGGTCATTTTCATTAACTGAATAGTTTTGTTTTGCTTTCGCAAAATTTTATTTAAAATAAAATTTTATCATTTTATTTATTTGAATATTTAAATGTAAACTTATGCATATCGACTGCGTTAAATTTATGTAATCTTTTCTTTTAATAAAAATCTTTCATAGCTCGTGGAAGTTAGTGGTATAAATCTTCCATAGTTCTCCGGGTTTTGTTGCAATCGTGTGCTAGGGTGGTAGAGCGTTCGATAGTAATACTTATGCATCCTCTTACTGTATTACCATCGCCATTAATATCAAATCGTTTTGTAACAAGTTATCGAGAAAACTCATTGTCAATCGGAGAGACTAGAAGTGTTTATAACGCGAACAAATATGTAGCTGCAGATGGTCGGCAGATATATCTTGTGGAGCTGTGATGTGTGTGTCAGCGACTTGATGGTTGTCGGGATACTATTCTCAGAACTGTTACTTGAACGCTGAAAGGTCAAGGGAGAACGGTTTATGGAAGTGAAAGGTCTCCTTTTGCCATGTGGATTTGTCGGCGAGGAAGTATATCCTTCGAAGGAAGACAATGGCCAAAGAAATCCTAAGGTTTACTTAGTGTTTCAGATATATGCGAGTTAGTCCTGGCTGTAATATCCCTAGTGAATTTTTGAGAAACTTTACTTACCCTCGGTTTATGTGACTTTTTTGCTGATGTTCTTTTGAAGTTGTCCATAAATGAATTTAAACTGATTACCATATGTTTCCTGTCTAACATCCTGCCTCTTTTAATTGGTGTGAATGTATTTTCATCGTGGGGCCTTAATATTTTCCCTCCTTTGATAATTTTAACAAATCCAAAATATGCGACTGCATGAGGTTTGTTGTTTTTCTTACCGTGCTGAAAGATTTTTTCCATCCACTATATTGGTCGGTTTTTTTAATAAGTATTATGATACGTTGCTGTATGCTAAACGTGCATGAGTGTTTCTTGAATGCTTAGTTCTAGTGCTTATTTTCGTAATCGTTGCCCACTGATTATTTGGATTGCGTCGTTTACCGTAATCGTTGGTTACTGCGCGTGTTGTACGAAACTTCGTGAATAAATATCGAGTTGCCAAACGAAGTTAAGACAATAATAATGTATTCGAGCGAATTCAATTCGGTGTTTATTATTTCGCTTTTTAAATTGGCTTCGTTATCCATAGCGGAGTACAGATTATGAAGGACCCGCCATGTTACTCACTCCATGGCGGAGTTTGCACCGTCCGAATGGCGATAGGGTTTGCATGTCTTCATTATGTTCACAACCATACGACCATGCGTCGGAAATTGATTTTTCGAGAGAATTCAACGATTCTGGTCGCTTCAGTTCGTATAATGTCTCGGTGATTCGATCAACTGTGACTAATGCTACGGACAGGTGGCGGGGCTTTTTTAACGAACGGCTGACGACGGTCTCGCTGGCTGGCTCATCCTTTCCGTCTCTCCGCCACCCCCCTCCTCTTTCGCCTCCCCTTTATTTCCACCCCACTGCCGCCAGTGTTCCTCCTCCCCGCCCCGTCCACCGGGTCCCCACCGACTCGATGAGTGATACAACGAGCCGTTTGGCCCGCTGGCCTCCATCACCTCGCCTCCTTTCATCATCAAATCCTCCTCCCTTGTCTACTCGTGCCCCCTTCCTCCCCCGCCCACCATAAAGGCGAGGGCCAACGTCTCTTGCCGCCCTCCCCCCCCCCAAAACCCCCCCAAGGTCAAATTCCCTCTGCCCCCACCCCCTCCATCCTAGAGCATTTTTTCCTCGAGTCCAAGACGTGGGTGATTTCAGCCCTCTCCCTCCCTCCCTCCAGTCCCCATCCTGTTCTCCAGCGTTGTTGTCGAGCTCTCGATTCGTTTTTGTTTGGGCGTTTCGATGCGCCGGGATCGCTTTCCCGTCATGAATTATGGAATGGAAGCCTTCGCCCACCCACCCACCCTCCCTCCCTCCTCCCCTTCCCAGCTCCCATTCCGATCGGACCCCATCGTGTGTTTGTTCAGTATTCTTCTCCGTCGTCGAATGTTTCCACTTGGACCCTTGATAAGGTCCTGCGGTAGTCGATCGGGTGCTCCCGTGTTTACTTGAATGACGCAACTCTCCGCGGCCATTTGTTTTTCATTCCAATTTATTCAAAAAATTGGAATTGATTTCCCTGCCGATGACACCTGCTGTTTCTTTTTGTTAATCCCGATGGGAAATTCATCGATGGTCATCACCAGGCGTGTTCATTGATGAATGTGAGTCATTTCCTCATTCCTACCGATCTAGGCGTGCACGCTATCTGGCGTGACGTACAGTTTGCCATTTCCCCGTATTATTTGCACGTTATCCTCCAAATGATAGAAGCCCATTTCTTCCAAAACGGGATATCTTTAGACCACATCCCTCCCACTCCCTCAATTTCTAAAAGACTATGAGAAATGCAGCTGTAGATAATTTGTTAGATATCGATTACACTTGATCCTGTAGGCTTTAAACAATTTTTTGAATGTTGATATCAAGGCGAGGTCCTACCGAAGCTTTTTCCCTCAAAGGCATACGGTTATTTTCAAGCATAACATCTACATTTTACTCACATAAGTGAAGTTTAGGGGTCGGGTGAGAAGATGGAATTACGTATGTGCAGGGAAGGATTCTCCGGATGCTATGGCTCATTTCCAGTCAGGATGGTCACACCTTTGTGTATGACAATGGTAAAACATGGAGGGGAGGGGAGAAGGAGCAGAGCAGACTCACTTATTACTTAAACGGCATCAAGGGTGGGAAGAGAGAAGTTTTGCATATTCTCTGCCAGCAAAGGTTTCACCCATACGCCCTGAAATTCGAATTGTTATGAAACATTTTTTTATGTCATGAATTGCGAAGATCGCAATCTTCTTATGGTTGCGCTGCGGACGAAGCCGAAATCCAATGGAAGTTAAATTTTCGAAACAAATTTTCTCGATGTTTCCGAAGGAGCAAACATAATGGCATGCTTAAGTTCGCAAGGGAAGGGTTAAATCTGATATAACCTATACCCAGGAAATCCCTTATTCTGGGATCATTCAAGGGCTGTGAAACGTCAAAAGTTGTAATTGTGGATAGCACGCTTAATTTTAGAACATTAATGGCACGTTACTTTCTTATGGTTAAATGCATTTTGAAAGTAACAGGCAATGCATGTGTTAATGTGAAATTTGTATATTTTTAGCCGGTGAGGTTGCCAAATCAGTACCTGAGTAATCGTGTTCCTTGGTTTTAGTTTTTATCTCGAAAGTTCGCTTGCGCGAGGTCCTTGAGAATGGTTCGAATTTGGTATTTAAATGTTCCTCCCTAATTTGATGAGGCCAGTATTTCACGAGTCACTACCGCAAATAAACTGCATATTTACTCCCATTTGTTGACTGAATTTTAAAGGAAGTAATTGATAAAATAACTGTTAAGTGAATCATGTGCTCAGAGTTAAGTATTCCTGACCTTTGCGTTTCGAAAGGGCATGGAATCCACTTCGACTGAATGGAGCTTTATGATTCGCCGTAAAATGTGTTCTTTAGATACGATCTGTTGCAACTCATAAAGTCCAGTGAACCTGGAACTCCTGGATCAGCCACCGAAGTGGCGGGGCAAAAACGGATTTTGTGATTAAAGGATTTCAAAGGGGGGGAAAGGAAAGTTAAGGTATAGATTCAAGGATTCAGCGATTGTTTTACTATCATTGAGGAACAATCCTGAAGAAGTGAGTGGGATAATTTCCCACTTTTCCCCTTTTCGATGTTCACGAAACTGTTGTCGCTTTGCGTGTGGTTTATTCGTGAAATATGATGTCAGACCCGTCTTCAGGCGCCTTCATTTTTTCCCTGTCGCCCACTCTCGTCTCTCTCAGCCTCACACACACACTTCAGATAGTACAGTCAGCCATCCGTCACGCCTTATTAGTAGAACCCTTATTTTATAAGCTGCTGCTAGGACGTTGACCGGCAATTAATCATCCCCTCTCGCTCTGCCGTGGGTGATCGAGCAGTAAAAGCGGAGCTAATTTGCGTCCCTGCGCCGAGTGGCTCGCCTCCTCCCAATTCCTCCTCGAACTCGCCCGGCCCCGCCGCCTTCCTCGGACTTACTCGGCGCGACCCCCCTCCTCCCCTTCCCCCCTGTCCGCGTGAATGGTCTCCCGGGAAGTCGATGTCTGTCGTTTCCGTTGACAGACGAACGAAGGGAATGTGTTTCCGAAATCGCGAGAGATAATTTGGCTGGGTCAAGGGAGAAAAAAATGAATGCCCATTCGAAAGAATGTGAACTCTCTAACGAAGCCGCGTGAGGCGACCCTTGGGGCTTGGCTGTTTAATGCCGAATACTCATTACTCGTCGTTCAATTTTCGGTGCATTGCCCATTCCGTGTAGTCCTTCCTTACCTTATTTATTTTCCCGTGGAATCATTCATGGTTTTCAAGAGTCGTTGAAGCCACCATCATTTTTATTATTTCTTTGATCAGTTTTGCCATCCCATGGGGGTACAGTTGAAACTTATTCCTGTCATTTTGAATAGCAATATTAATGGGCACCCTATTTTTCATTCTGTCCACCTTTGTTCTTGACTCTCATTATACTAATGTATCCTGAAGGACACTCTGGGGATTTTACGGATGATAAATAAGCCATTTTTTTCTAATTTAAATATTCCATCTCTGAAATCAGTTTCTCCCTATTCAGAAAGTTTTTTTTTGTAATCATAATTATAAAACGTGGGTCGTGGTAGTCCAGGGGGTAGAGCCTTGGACTACTGACCGGAGGGTCCCGGGTTCGATTCCCGGGCAAAGCGCTCTGGGTACCTGCAGCTACACTCAAGTTATGTGATTTTTCGGGTACCAGATCTTCCTGGGAAACCATAATCAGCACAAGGAAAGGAACTGGCCCCCCTACCCTGATGTGTGAATTTCACCCGCCATCGGGCTTAGTACGAGCCCGACCTCAGTACAATGCCTCGTACAGGGTGAACTCTACCATCACCTACCAAACCGACCTTCGGGTTGACTACTGTGTTTATGATTTTTTTAAATTATGAAACGGATTTTTCCTAATTAGCGCCCGATTTCCGTGGATGTTGGTGGTGCCCATTCTTAACTAGTCACCTTATCACAAAGTTGATCCTGTGGAAAGTACGTAAATACTTCATATTTCGCGGCGCTAATCTGGAGAGGGAGGTAACCTGGAAGTTCATTGGACTAGCATCACTTGTCGGACTGATGCCACCCAGGTAATGATAAAAGAATCACGACGCGGTCATCAACATATCATCCACCATTGCGAAGGGGAATGAGTCGGCGCGATAATAATGAAGACTAATCGATGGAAATGAAAGAGAGAACAGTTGGGATATAAAACGGTTCTCTCATTTACGAAGGACAGTGGAACTGCATCAGATATTTTTGTGACCAGCTCATAATTACAATGTGGCTGCTAATTATATCTGTACCGATACCTAATGCACGTTACTATCCGACGCGTAAATTTTACCACGATCCTTTTTATGAATGGATGAGCGATTTATTTTAGTTTCTGTATCGCTTATCTATTGAACTGGATAAAGGCTATGTGTTGCAAAACATTTGGTTTGGGAGTAAATAACGTGATTGATTTCCATCAATAGAAACACCAAGTTCATCCACAAATTGGACAGTTTTATCAGCTAAGGCGAACAGACAATTTTGTGAGCATGTCAGTACTGATTGACCAGCATACACAACATAAGTCTGCATGTTATCTGAAGTGATCCAGCATTACCACCAGTTATTTCTGTCATAAAGAGCTAAGGGTTAAAAGCTATTATTACCGGAATGCAAACCCAAATTGATTTTCGGTTGATGGAAAAAATGTGCTGTTCGGATGTATCCACATTGGTGCGATTTAAAGGTGTTTTTGAGAAGCAGCTATATAAAAACGCTGCTCCACCTGCTTTTGCTTTCTCCCCTATTTTAACGGTTAACTTAGCCTTCCTCTTTCTCAAAAACCACCTCATAACCTTTGTTTCGTGTACATTGGTTCTCATCCCATATATACGCGTATCTTATGGATTTTCTAATGTGCCCAGCAATGTTTGCAAACCCCTGGCTAACTTAAGCTTGATCATTCTTATAACCGATTTAATGAATTCCCTAACGACATTCATTCCTATATTCAGTTCTTACTATATCTCTCTCATTATTTCCTCCCCACATCTTCAGTTCTTGCCATGTCTATTGAACCATTTTTTACGAATATAAATTGAAAAGCACGGTTTATAATGGGCACCTCTGTCATCCCCCTTCCTAACAGTGCCCGTCCCGTTTCTCCATCCTCCACTCGCACTTCAGCAGTCTGAACTATGTACATGTTGCGGATGTCTGTGGTAGTGTGCTCAGATTTTCCCTTCTTACTTCTTGGCAATGTTTTTTCTTTCCTGTGCTGCGGATCTCTTTCAACCTTCCTGTGTAAACTTTCCGTGTCCTCACTGCGTCTTCCACCCCGCCCCGTATTAGTTTCCAGCCTTTGTTTATCTTTGATCTATCTATACTATACCTTTGCCTATTGTGGTGTTTATACAAAGTGTTTGTTATGGCCAAACCCTACCTCCTTCATAACTCAATTACTTTCTCCCCGCGGTCATTTCTTGTTCCTAGACCGAAGTTCCCTACCCCTCCACCATCTCTCCTCTCGCCTACCTTCGCTGTCGCGAGAGGCGAATCCCCTATCACTGTTAATTTTTTTCTTTCTGGAGCACCCACGGTATATTTTTCTAACTGATATTATTTATTTTACCCTATTTCTTTCTCCTAATGATTTATTAGCCTTAACAACTAAATAATGGCCAATCTCGTTCGTTCAGTTTTATTTACTTTTAAAATTAATACTGTACATGACGCACATACCCTATCTTTATTACGCTTCTTCATACCTTTTTGTGCAATAGTATTGCCACCTCTCGCTGGTACTCTGCCCCTCCGCTGTATATTAAACTGTAATTAATTTTTTCTCATTATTCCCCGGTAACTTTCCACATCACGAGCACGGCCCTAAAGTAGCTATAATTTCTCTCTCCATACTTCGCTTTTAATGTTCTAATATCCCTGTCCTCATGATCGTCCTAATATTTCAAGTATATTTAAACTAATTCCAAAGAAACTGCGGGAGATGCCGCCACAGTAACTTTTAACGGAGTCATCCGCTAATGTGCAATTCAATGCAACAATTTCAGAGTGTAAAAACCATTCGCCTTGACTGGGATCCCAGTCAAGGCGAATGATTTTTACACTCTGAAATTTTTGCATTGAACTATTTAAACTAGTTCATTCCTCTCCTGTGATTCTATGCTACTGCTGTCGATTTCCTTTGGCCAGCATTTTTTGAAATGATTACCGCAGAAAACTTGCTTCTCCCACTGCTGAGCGCGACATACGGCTCAATGGACCGAGTCCCGTTGTTACAAGGACTTATATTAAAATTTGTGTCTATCATTGTTTCTTTGGATTGTGAATTGAGTAGATTTGATGAATGGATGAAAATTGGCGCCTGCGCCCATTACTTTTATGTAATGACTTTATTGCTTAGTGTATTGTTTAATATAATTAAATTGAAAGTAAAAATTTTTTAATGGCGTAGTTATTTGGTCTTCTTTGAGGCTCCGTCATGCCTTTGTTGACTTTGTTTAAAAGACATTATTTAAACTGCATGAATAATGAATACTTAAGCAGATTCACCCCAATTGAACCCTCAGTTTCCTCGAGTTTCGCTCCCTCCCTCCCTCTCTTCTTACTCGAGGCCGAGTAAATTATTGTAGAGGCAGGCGTAATTTTGCGAACGTAATGTGCCCTTCACCGCCGAGATTGTGTGCACAGGGTGCGAGGGCATCCATCCCCCTCGGGTGGGGAGCCTCTCCCACGGGAGACTCCTCCCGGCTTAATGTGTATATTTTTTTGTCCCAACCTGTGCCGGCGCTGAAAATGGGCCGAGGTGAAGGGAGGCAGGGTTTCCACACCCCATCCTTCCATGACTCCCTTTCTGGACCCTTTTGTTTTTCACCTCCCAGGGGAGCCTATCTGCTCCACCCCATTTTTTCCACCCACCCATCTCCCGCCCTTCTCTTTCCCTCCGGCCTCGGAAAGGCGAGGGCGACTCGGAATTTCTCTCTGCTCTTGGCCGGAAAAATGTGCCTCTTTTTTTTTGTTTCGTCCTCTCTCTCCATTTTTCGTATTTTGAATCGCGCACCGAATTCCTGTTTGATCTTGTGTCAGGGCGCTGTCGCGGTCGAGATATCCCATCGTGCCGAATATTCGGTGGCTTCACTTCGTTTCCGGAGAATTTGTTTTTGCATCATGCGAAATCACAAACAAAACAATTTGCCAATTGTTCATCCCCGGGGCGTTGCGTTGCGTCAAAGGCGGGAAATGAGGTTACATAACACTATATGCTTTTCAAAAAGGGAGTTCTGCGGAAGCACTTTTTGCCGCGGAGGAGTAGCCATAAAAATTCAGCTCTTGCCTGAAAGTTTTTCGGAATCAAATTGGAAAATGTCACCGACTCTTCTCGCTTATTGATATTGAGGGAGAGATTGGGGGGGGGGGGGCGGTTTCCGCTTGAGCCCCCCCCTTCTCCACTAACTAAAAACTACCCCATCCTCCCGTCGGGCTCCCAGTTCTCTTCTGTGTACTCGCCCCTAATTAAAATAATCATTTTTTTCTCCTCTCCTTGCTGTTGATTTTCCCCATTGATTTGGTATTCAAGAAAGAGGTATTCGACTTGATATCTCATTTTTTGATTTAATTGAACACTTTTTCTGAGAAACATAGATTCATGGCGATCTTCAAATATAAGTAGACCCAAAAAATGAGCGGTTTTAACCTAACTCTTGTGACGGGATGCCATCTCTGCTATGTTATCTTAAAAGTGGATTGCTGAAGCTTGCGTCATTGGATTTCTTTTGCCACTTCCGCTGTAGAGAATAAAATATGCAATGCCAATTCCAGGTGTCGCCTTTGTCTAAGTTGCGCTCTGTGTGTAGCGAGTGATAAGTAGCGCTGAAGAATGGGTTGCTTTGAAGTTTTCAGCTGATAATTAGCATTTCGCTATGTATGAAGTGTGTTAGATTTTTCTCTAGTCCCACCGCCAGTCACGCCGACACCCTTCAGAACGAATGCTCCATTCAGTCTCACCAACGCTATTGAAACACGCTATGTAATTTATGGTTCGCTCTTAAGTTAATATGTCTAACCTTCTCGCATGCGTAATTGAGATTGCTTGTCACGTCAATGTGTAATCGCGACCCCGTTTTGGTGACCATGACTGACATTTTCGCATAGGTCTATTAAAGGACCACAATCAACTATTTTCAGTGTCTTAAGTGAGTGTATTTATTTAAGCTTGTGTCGTACTAATGCTTTACCTCGATTGGTTTTCGTTTTTGGGAAGTGCCACAGAGTTCTCGATCCGTCATAAAATCATAGCTAATTTTGCTTCAGAATATAGTCATTGTAATGTCGTGGTATTCTCATGCTCGTTATTTTTCTTAACTCGTACGTTTCTTTCTTCCACTTGTAATCTTGTGTAAATTGAGGCAAATGCAAATTTCATAATTAGAATCTATTGATATTTTATATCGGCTGTACATATTTCGTTGTCGCTCTTTTTTAATCTTTTGTAGTGAATGTATTTCTACATGTTCTCACTCCTTCTCTCACAGATCGCACCGTCTGCTAAGAAGCTATGGGGTGTTGAGGAGCAAAAGGACGACTCCAAAGGTGGAGGAATACTCAATTTGGGCGATCAAATGTGGAGAGACTCGACGTGGAGCACGTCAGGTAAGGATGGACCCTTTCCCCCTTCTGCGACTCCCCATTCGAGACCTCCCGAGCAAGTCATGGATTATCGATAGACCATCCATTTATTTAAATTCGATATTATAAAAATATATTATTTTTCCTGAATTTGTATTTGCGGAGAGATATCGGTATTTGCTGTATAAGCTGGTGTCTTTTATGATCGATGTTGGGAAGAGACTCGCAAATCTTCGGGTCGCTGGAATCAATCGATGAATACGTCCAATATCCTACTATGCCTGCCCCTAATCTTGAACTTGAGTCTCCTAGGACTAAAATGTCACCAGAGTTGTTTTAAAAGGTTCTCTGCCCCCCGTTACTTACCAACGTCTTTACATCCGGTCTTGCCGACTATTCCGTCAGATAAGGCCGTCATTCAATGACGATAAATCATTAGCCTTGATTCTATTTCAGTGTAATCAATCCTATTCCTTCGTTCTCAGTTTGATGAGCATTTTTTTCCCATTTATTTGGCAATATGATAAGTGATTGCTCCTCATTTTTGTGTGTGGAATATAAACATGGCCATGACAGAAAACGATCGGCATTGATTGTTACCTGTGGAACGTAACATTCAAGATATTATGCGTTGAGTCTCTTTGAATTTGGAGTTCATTGAGTTTTGTCAATTGACATATTTTGCAAGATTTTTGGTGTTCCATCGCAATTTGATGAGTTGCATTAGCTTTTAAAATTTATTTTGAAACTTTAAAAACTTTATTTAAATCGTTTGATGACTTAAAACACCGGACCCAAAAGCAGGTATCCTCTATGTATTATTAATATTTAATCTTACGTGTGCAGATAGACAATGTCAGGGCGCACGTAAGTCCCAAGTATTATAATCAAACTTGCCTTGGAAAAAATAACATGACATGAATCATTATCACAAAAGATTATATATAAAATCAGTCAGTGATAAAGATACACTGAAAGAAAACTTACAAACGCAAATCTCTGACACAAAAAAAGAAAATCCCCATCTCATCAACCTCAGTTTCCCACTCTAAAAGAGAAAAAAATCAAAAGTTAAACTGTTACGTACAATTTTACACGACAAATCAATCAAATAATTACATAAATTGTTTACATCTTTTCTTAAAAGTATGGAAATTAAATTTGCTTAAATCCGTCCCTATATTTTTCCTCAAGTATTTCCTCAATCGGCTAAACCCTCTAGCGTGCCAATTCATCAATGGCTTATTATGCGAGTAAGTTGGGACTTAACACTAAGCTACCCGCGTGATTCGCGCCGCGTGGGACCTGTGGATATGCAGAAATGGTGCGCTATCTTTCGCACGCTCTTCCTTCCCCACGATATTCTCCTTTTCTGCCGATGAGTGGTGATTTTGTTGGATGGAATGTATTTTATTGACAATTTCAGGAATCCAATAAAAACAGCCCTTTTCCGTTTCAAATTTAGGGATGTTCTCGATGGCTTTTTTATGACTGGCACACGAACTGTGTTCACTCGCTCCCTTTCAATGCTCTCGAGCACACGAGATATTCGCATGTACATGATCGTAATGCTCCCTCAAAGCTTCGTGTACGGGCGTATAAAACGTATGGCGTACGAATATAAAATGAAGCAAAACTATCGATGCTTGAATGTACGGTAATTCCTCTCTCACGTACCGTAGGGGAACGAACGACAGCTGATAATGTAACCAACGATTGTCAAGTGTGTCCGCCGCTGCGCGTTCGGGAATATATATATATATATATATATATATATATATATATATATATATATATATATATATATATATATACATATATATTTCAAAGTAATCATCAGTGGATTAAGTGAATAAATTTGTGTCGCTTCTATTGCGGTTCATTTTCTAAATTTGGACTTTCTTGTTTGTTTTATTGCTCGTATCGTTTTTCTCGCCAAAGAACTCGGCCTTGTGTGTAATAATTTTTTTAACCGATCGTTAAAATTGCCATTAAATTGCTCGCATTGGCCGAGATAAATTGAAAATTCGAGAGTTAAAAGTGGCTTAATATCATTGGGATTTATGGATATTTCCGTGTGGAACGATAGTGAATATTTTAATGCGATTTATATAAAAACAAATCCATGGTAGTAAACAAAATGAAGTATCCTGTAGAGTTAATTTCTCAATGAGGTGCTGCTCTTGATATTTTTTGAATGAAGTAAATCTCGACTTATATGCCGGCTCGGCAGATTAGAAGTTAGTTATTCTGTTCCCCTTAAAGGATGGTTACATTGACGTCAGAGTATCTAATAAAGTGAGTAATTCAGTGAAATTCTCTCATTTTATGTGATTATCATTGCACTGCGCTGTTTGGCTTGCTCTCATTGATTGACTAATCGCCGAACACAGTGTTATGTTTTAGCGACATGTCAATATTGAATCCGATCACTGAAGTAGAGTTTCCCTGGAATCAATGCGTTGTAATTTGGAAACATGCGTCAGAAAGGGCTCGTTTTCTCCAGTAGAGTCGAATGGCTTTATAGGCGTTGGATTTCCTCGAGTGTGGCCCAAGATTCTACGTCTTCACCTCCATTACGTTTACCAACCAGTCGTAATTCCGCTGGGGCGTTTTATTTATTTTTGGCAATTGTGCCGTATATGCATGAAACGAGTTGGTGAATGTGAAATGAGCGATTTCACTTGAGCAATCTGCCAGTCACGGGCGTTCTCTTCGACGCGCATTTATTGACGAATGCCTCCGCTCACAATACGAAGGTTGACCCTTTGACAGACATTCCAGTTGTTTTTTGCGACCTTAGATATCTGCTTCATTGCCGTTATTATGCAAATTTCATCGTATGGTAATGCGTACTCCTTTTCTTTCAGTCCATTATAATTGATCATTTACGTAAAATTGCCATTTTATTGACGTCGGGAAAGAAGTAAGGCTGCGAATAGAACGCGGAGACCGCAATGTGAATTAACGTGTTTTCTTTTTTTTTGTATCTTGAAATATTTTTGTACGTTACATTCTACGTGTGTAAACTGAGATATTGCAAAATGCTCCATATTTAACTTTCGAGCCAATAGAGACGTTCGTTCGCACTTGTTACTTTGACTGCTCTTTATCCTCCGCTTTCATCGTTCGAACTTTTAGGCTTTCGTTCAATTTTTTGTCTATCAAACAATTTCGTTTGCATAAATAAGAACATTTGCTGAAAGAACACCGCCTAGCGAATTTCAGCTGTCGTTAAACTGTTGCATGCTGGGCATAGATTACAATTGCGCACCCAGGAATGCGTCCGGAATCTCCCCCCCCCCCAGTCCCTTAGTTGTTGTCTTCCTTTTCAAACTTGGACGCGAAAAGGGTTCTTCATCTTTTTGTAATATCACTCGCTCCCCCCCCCCTTCCCCTTCTCCTTCCCCCCCCCACACAAAGCCTTCGTGAGTGCTCGTCACCCTCTATCAACTCACGCCCCCCTTTGAATTCGTTGTTTGAAACCGTCCCGTCGATCGATAAGTAGCTGCTGCTGGTGACATACACCTGCTCCTGTAAGGTCACGTGGGAGGGTTTCACTAATTTAGCAACGACTTCCGTCCGCTTGTCCATCGCTCGCCAATGCAAGAATTGGATAATTCCGCCCCGCGTCGCGGATCCACATCCGAATATCCAACTCCCCCTCTGCCTTACTTTCAACCGGAGGATCTCACTGAAATGGAAACGTGCTTTAGGGTTACGCTGTTTATGGAGCGCGGGGTTGTCGGAGCGACGTCCCGAACAGCTACCGACGCGACGAGCCGGCGTTGCGGGGGTTTTGAATAGGGGTGGATTGTTAAGGGGCGGGCGCTTGAAAACTGTTGGGAGAACGATTACGCAAGGGTGAATGGTTAATTTTCAATAGAACGATGGTCCTCATTTTTTTCCCGCAAAAGTTTTAATTGGCTCAGTTTTTCATAAATATTTGTTTTCCTCGTGAATTTTTGGATTTATTTGATTTAGTTTTATTTGCTCTAAAACTACGTAACCGGCATAATATTTGGACCGGTAAAAATAATGTTTTTCGTAATTGAAAAACCTCGCTTTGTAAGAAAGCGGTAATCAATAAACACTATTTCAAGTTTAATTCCAAGTAAAACAGCGTATATCTAATTATTATTATTATTCCAATTCCGTATTTCCTTGAAAAACTTTTTTCTTGTGAACACTTTGTTTTCGTACTTCCTTCACATTTTTAAGAAATGTTTCATAATTACATCAGTTTCGTGATTTCACGTCATATTAGGTCATAGCTGTTAACTCTGGAGCACCTGAAGTTGACCGTTCGTATCATTCGTCATTCCACAGATTGTGTGTTCCTTTTTGTCGATGGAAAAGATTTCTCTTTCGCCATCTTGCTATGTTACTAGTCCTTCGAATTTCAGAGATCGGGCTCTTTCCCATCCTCAAGTCGTTTTCCATCGTCAAGTTTGTTCTAACACCAGTGCAAATAGTTTCGCCTCGGCTGGATTATCGATTGATCGAGGATGTTTGTTTAGGGATCGGGGCAATCCACTCGAAATTACTCGCCCGTGTTATCCCTGAATCCCCCGAGTTCTGCTGGAAATCCCGCCCATCAAAGCCTTTCCCGAGACTAGTGGACGATTTGACGTCCGTTGCGGTCTGAGGGACCGACCGCATTCAGCGAGTCCGTCGTGTGACGCGCTCTCCGTGGCGCGCGCGAGCTTCGTGTCCATCCGATTGGATTGGAGTGGCGGGTGGGAGGGAGGCACGTGGAATTTTATCCAGTCGATGAGTTGTGAGCGACGAAGGTAGCGAATTGTTTCGTGATATTCCTCCTCTCTTCTGAATGTCGTCACTTCGTTCGAGAATTTGGGGAACCGTTGGGATCGTGAAGCCGTCCCTGGATCGTGTTCCTGAGAAATAAACCGATTCTAAGGGTTGATTTCTCGAGACGTCGTTTTTCAAGATGTCTTCTCAAAAATATGTCACACTTACTTATGTTTTGTGCGTTCGTGTCGCTTCTTTGAGCGCATGTTTTGTTTATGCTCTACAGTTTCCGGAAGTATAAATGCCAATTTAACGGAAATCGCTTCATTTCGACCATTAGGAACAGTTACTGCTGATCACTAGAACGCTAAAGAGCATTATCTAGCATATTTTTATCCAATATGAGTGGCAGTACTCATGACATTCATTTTTTTCGCGAACCGTTACTGGACGAATATTACAGCTCTTCTTCACCGAGAGCAGGTGGTCTTTAATTTTGGCATGAGTCAAACTTGCCCTAAATGGAACAAAATAAGCTCATGGAATATTTTGTTAACTGCTGCTATCTTCGCGTTTTGAAAATGATAATTGTATAGACAAAGTTTTATTGTTAAGATGATGTCGAAATTGAATACCATGTCATCTTCATTTCGTAAAATTTACATTGGCGAGATCTGAGTTACGTAAATTTTAACCCCTCCGCTGACACGACAGCCAGATCCGGGTATTCATATCAAATTTAAGGAAAAATTATTTTCTAAATATCCGCTTCTCTCTCTCCAAAAAACTGTAATACTTCTGTATGGCTATGAGGCATATTTTTCCAAAAGAAATTATTATCTCTCCTTGTCGCGAGCTGGTTTTTTTTTGTAAGTCTGATGATACTTTACCGGAGGATGTCGGGGTAAGCAAACATTTGCTGCACTCATGATGGAGTAAAATGTATACAAATGGTTACAGTAGACATTTTTCCAAGTCAGATCCATTCAGCAAAGTAGAAGTTGTGATTAAAGGCGGGATGATAGACAAAATTGAACTTGCTTGGAAAATGTCTATGGAAAATTCTATGCCTCTTGCATTATACCGAGATGATGTAGTTGCAGATTTACCTGGCCGAAGTGTTGTTGGCTCATAGATGTTTAATTTTAAATAAGGTTGATTTGCTTAAGGCAGCAGTTTTAAATAAAAATTTTCCTTTGTATTCCCAAGGCTTGATCATTAGGCATTGGCGGTTGCGAAAAGCAGTGCATTGGTTCCCCATTAAGTAAAGGGGATGCGATCCATAAAAAAATGATATGAATCGCGTAATTCCAAGCTTTAGGTGGCTCTCGAGATAGGTTAACTTTAGACTATATAAAGGCTATCCTTTGCGAGTTCCAGTGTATTATGGTGTTCTCATCAAAGGAAAAAGTTATGCGGCATGTATTCTAGAGAACTAAATAAAACCATGCATCGCCTTTCCGCCAGGACTAATGATGTCCTGAATCACCCATTTAATGTGTCACTCCTTCCGTGGCCATGGAAATATCGGGAATCATAACGTAGATCCTGTGCACGGAAATTTCGTAATATATTATTTTTTTTAACTGTCGGACCTGTTTTCTCATTTGACCGAGTGCAGGTGAGCTCCCCTCCCGGAGCACCTGTTTAATTCACTTCGCGTGATTCGTATCGTTCACCTGGCCAGAATACCTATTATCCCTGTGAAGCCGATACTACCCGTGGCATTGGGCTACCATGACTTCTCTATTGAACAGATACCTCATCCTCAAAATAGTGGTAAATAAATCGCAATAAATTATGTTCGGTTTCCCGAAATCATTCCGATGTAAAGGAGTTATGAACTAGATAACTTTCCGTAAGCTGGAAAGTTCGCCTACTCCCAGGAGTGAGACGGCATTGATCCCCATGGCCCGGGTCAATAAAAACTTCAAGCTCCTTTCCAAAATTGAATCGGAATGTAATTTCGGTTCCTTCCCGATTAAAATGAAGTCATAATGAATACCATGCATGAAAGGAGTACCGGTTTCATTTGCATTTATGAAAGATGCTTATTCCAATATGATACAGCGGTTTTTGCCTCATCTTAGCTTTTTAAAAAAATCAAACGTAGGTGATAGCGAAAATTTCAAATGAATTAATAAGTTAAGTCTAAACCACGCAGTGACAGAAGCCGGAAGTTCATAATAATATATTATTTTCCGAATACAGGTTGGATTTGGATGAACTGTCCATAGATGTTTGAAGAAAAATAAATATTTTCCGCGATTAATAGTAAGTGGGTTATTAATAATTTCGTTTTGCGTTACGCATTAGTTTATCATAACGCTCCTCCGTCAACTTATTCGCATCCTTGTCCCTTTGAACCCATCTCACTGCGATACGTATGTTTACCCAAGTGTTGCATGCACTTTCTATCGTTTTCACTCTAACTTGCCATCCATCTATACCGGTGCCAAAGTATCATTTACCTCGGTACATTTGTGGGAGGTTATCGGAGCGCGTAAGACTGGTACAGTTTAACAGACCTGTAGCTGCGAAAGGAATGCGTTAGTTATAACAGGGTTCAGATTGTCTTCTCTTAGTCTCGTGATTTCAGCTACGTCCCGAGTCTGTCTGTGCCCGGGGTCGACGGTACCGCCCTAACTCCTCCGGCCATTTCCTACCCTGGCTACGCCCACGCTTACCTGGTGACGGGCATAAGTTGATTACTCCGGTGGAAACTGCGCCTAAGTGCGTTACGCGCCCATCTTTCCCAATCCCCCTCCGAGATGAACTGCAGGGGCGAGGCGTGGTAACAACAAGTAGACGTACAATTAGTGGGATTCAATGACTTCTCCCACCCCCCCTTGTCCCGACGATGCGAACTCTCCTGATGATGTTGATGTAGATAGATAGATAGTGGTGTAGGGAGGGGTTGAGGGAGGGGCGGGAGAGGGGTCCGCCGCCCACCCTCGTATATCCTCCAGGTCGTCCACCCACCCACCGCTCAGCCCCTCGCGGGAGCGGCGGGGGCGGCGAGCGGTAGCGTGGCGCGGCGCTGATTAGGGTGTGGCCGGCCACTCAACGGTCCCGGTTTCGGAGAGATGTGTTGCCAAGAGAAAGAGGAGGAGGAAAAGGAAGTTTAGGGTGCCCTGGATGGGGACGCCGGGGGGGAGGGGAAGGCCCTTGTGCCGGTGGGCGGGGGTGGGGGCGTTTGCGGATTGGGCGGGGGGGAAGGGGGAAGCGTTCCAATCGATTGATGTTGTTGAACGCGCTCTCGGGAGGGAGAAGGGGCGTGACGTCACTCGTTCGCCTTTCCCCCCCCCCCCTCAAACTCCATAAAATTCCACTCCCCCCCCCCCCCCTTCAACCCCCCTCACCGCTCTCCACCTCTCCCTAATTCCCAAATGTTGGGCAACCGAAACCTTTTTCCCACCCCCGTCCCGCCCCTCCCGTCCACTTACTTGCTGCTCTTCGCAGATGGATGTTCGTGCGAGTGTGTCTGAGGAGCAAAACGCGTCCGAATGCCGGCCGGCCGGCCCCGCCCCGACCCGACCCGCCCCGGCCGGTCGCCGCGGAGCCCGGCTCGCTCGACCTCCCTCCCTACGAAAGCCGTTTCCCTGGACCCTTTACCCTCGGATGACCCTGGATGGTTTGTGGGGCCAAGGGGGGTCGGCAACCATTGGGGCAAGCATGTGGGTAGTCGTCGTGCCTTCCTCTCCCACCTCTCGTTCCCCTAGGCCTCAAATAGAAAACGCTTAAAGATCCTCTTGCCATGAAACATACGGGCGGGGAGAACGTTCTCCCAATTTTTAGGCACGAAACAAAAAAAGGTGAAAATGCATGGAGATGTTGTGGGGGTGATTATGTCTCCATAAACCGTGATAATTTCGGAGGTTGGCGCAAAAAAACGGGATCAGGGTTGAGGTGGTTATTTTAATGGGTAGCGGCATTTTATGGAGTCTGTTATCAGGTGTTCTAATCGGTGAAAAAACTCCTGACGTTTCCATTTTGTCTCTTTCCTCCTCGATGCAAATTCATTCGACTGTTCCCTCACGATATTCTGCGTACAATTTATCCCGTTTAAGGAAACTTGGTCATAAGCGACAGTTCATGCTTTCAAAATGTAATTGCAGCAGGAGAAGTTGCGGTAGTGTATCATGTGCCAATTGAGGTACCTATTTATTTGCTCAGATAATGTATTCATCGGATTTTTTGCTCGCGTTGTAATTTTTTGAGGCGTGTTATTGCTAACCAGCATGTCGTGATGCATCGACTAGTTCATTTGGGAGAATATACATGTACGTACATCCTCCGTCCCCTTTCCCTGGATATCGGCCATCTCCGTTTTCTTCGGTACTCATCATAACCGGTGTCGATGCACCTTCTTCGCCCACTCGCTGCCGGCCCAAATCACTCGATTCGCGGCGAGGAAATTGTATTTCTTTTTATCTCCCGGGTACGCTTCTTTTTTTTCCTTCTCAAGGCGCGCACTTTTATCGATATTATGAGGGTCCGCGCAAGACCCAGTCGAGAGAAAGGGGAGTTTGGGGAGGGATAAGGCGGGTGGGCGACCCCCCTCGTCTTTTGGGATCGTCTCTCTCCCGGCTCCCAGGTTGACGGCCCCTCGGCTCCTCCTCCCGCTCCCCCCCTCACCCCTCCTCCCCCGCGGACGCCCGAGGCGGCAGCCGGTGTACGTGTGTGTGTGCGGAGTGGGAGGCTTCACGGCGTGGTGAGGGGTGGGCCGGGGCTTCGGCGTGTCTCTACCAGGTTGAGTGCGAGGGCGAAAAATAAATAAAAGCGGGCGGGATGAGGGATCTCCGCATCCCGGCCGACTTCCCCTCCTCCCCCCACACCGCGTTCCCGCCGCTACTCCCTACGCACTGGGAGAAGAGCGTTTAACCCGTGGGTAGGCTTATCGCGGCTCTGAAACTCTTCCCGCGCCGCCATGCCACTTGGGTGCGTCGTCCAGCTCCGTCCGGAGCATCATCATCTAGCGAGTTCAATTCACGCTTAGAGCATTCCTATTCGTACCCTTTTAAAAAAAGTTCATTCCATCTGAAATTCATCAGATATGACGGTGTGGGAAATGAAGCATCATGAAGAATTTTGTTGTACAAAATCGGATTAGATTATAATTAAATATAGTTGGTACCGTTCGTATGATTTTTTGTGTTAGGTATTAGATACAGGGCTCGCGGGGAAGAGGTCATTTTTTTAGAAATGTGATTTGCAATCATGGGGTAAGTTTTTTCTGCTAAAGGATATAAAGGATTAGGGAAAATTTTACTGCCACCAAGGAGATATAGCGGTGGATTTGGAGTCAAAAAATAATATTTCAATTTATCGCTTGCTGTCATCGTTTATGGGAACAGCAATTCCTGTTGTATTCACGTATACGTAATATTTGTCCTCAAGCGTAGTTAACCTTGATGTCCTTAGTATCATAGAGGGAAAAATTTATTGACATGCATTTCACAAGGTGATCATTTAAAAAGAATATTTATTGCATTGAAAAATTTACTGGAAAATAATACGTTTCAGTTAATCGATTCGACTTTTGACGCACTTGAGATACCGAGTCTCAAATTCATTGCTATCCACTGGAAACATCTACTACCCTTATAACCCGGATGTACTGAATCTGTAATTGCAGTCTGCATTCACCTCTTCAGAACCCCGTTCGACATCACGCCCTATTTTCTCCTCCTTGCCCCAACGCTGTTTGATACGTCGGATTATTTTTCGCGTCAACGCGCGGACGTGCGAGAACTTTCCTCCCTTCGATTTTCTTTGTTCTCCCCGAGAGACTGAAAATGAATTTTTTTTCCCTTTCTTTACTTTGTTTGGGCGTGCATTTTCTTTTCATACCCGCTCCCTATCAAGGGCGTTCACCGTTCCTCAGGCGTGTCTCGCTTGGAAATATTAATTTTTTCATCCTCTTTCGTCTTCACCCACGGGGACGTCCGTTGCATTTTTTTTAGCATCTCAGTTGCGCTTTTGTTTCATTCGCGTTTTCTTTTTGTCTGGAGGAAAGGTCACAGGAGAGTTAGGATTTGGCTCAATTTCGTAGGTCCCCATCCAAAAATCGGAATTCCATTTTACCTTCGTGTGGGAAGTAGATCTATAAATTCACGTTAAAACGAATTCTCGTAATTTTTATTAACGGTAAGATCTCTGTCACCATTTAATGGATCTCATTTTTCGTTTGCGAAATGAAAATGTTCTACGACAAATCAACGTCAAATTGCGACCAGGTTGTGACACTAATATTCCATCCCTTAACATTTACATAGACCTAGACAATGAAAGCGTGTCCAATGCTTTGTAGTTCGATAAAATGTTATTGATTCATACAAATATACAAACATTTTCCAAAGCCTACTTCTTAAATATTGGTCCTTTTTCGTCATATGCTATTAACATTCGAGCCCCGTGTATCAGTTGTAATCACAACTATTGAGAGCGGATATTAGTGAAAGTAATTCGAGTTTACAGTAATGGTCTAATTCTTTAGTATAGTGAATACTTGTATGTCATCAATCTTAAGTTCCGATCTATCGATGATCGATCGCGCCGGGTTAAGGCTCGAAATGGCTGGACAACGGTTTTGGCATGTTGTGCAGCAGGGCTTAAATCATAACCATTTTCCTGCATCGTTTATATTGAAGTATGAAGATTAGTGTTAAAGTTGGCATTAAAAGACCCGATCACGTCGTCAATTAAGAGGAGGGTATTCGAAGTTAACCTAATCTGATTGGTGTCAATACTTAAGTGTGGGCGTGGTCGTTACGCATTTTTCATGGTTTGTAAAAAAAATTTAGTTTCTTATATCGATGTCCATTAGCTTGGTAATATGTTCGCAAAAATGCAATTCAGAACGCTCTGATGAAAATTTAATTGTGCCTTAATATGTATACAGCCTTCCTAAAAAGAGGTCATTTTTAAAGTGAAATTTTATTTGAATGCTGTAAAGAGAAAGTTAAAGAAAAACTCAAAGGACTTCAGTCCCTTTTCCTATTCTATTGGGTGCAAGTTCCTCGCGCACAGCTTTTTCTGAGATATGATTCCTAAATTTAGCTCATTAACGTGCGTTTTACCTCTTGCGAAAAGTATTTTTTTAAACCGGATTCAGTACGTATGAGAGAATTCCAAGCGCACTCGGATTGTATTCAACCACGTAAAGAATCTCTCGTTCCAAAGACTAGTTTCAAAAGGAATGAGAAATTGGTTTCTTTCTAGTGTCGGAAGCTGACATCAGTGTCTCTCTATTAATTTATAAGCCTATTTAAGCCAATTCTACATGTATACCCATGGTCCCTACTTTTATGCTGCTCGTATATTTATTCTATTAATCATGATAAGGAGATGTGTGTGCTTACTATATTTGCTGCATGAAATGTTTGAAAACGAATGTGATTCAGATATAGTATGTATTAGATTGATGGCAAATGTGATTTAGGAAAAGTATCGCTATTCTCGCCTTCGTAACTCTGTATATATCTCTTCATCGTAACGGCCGAATTCGCATTATGACCAGGAAGACTGAAATAGTGACCATGAACAAAAGTAATCTTTACATTCGATCGGTGAAAGTGCTAAATAACAAGGTTTATGTTAAGCAATAAAGTCGTAGCCATGATTTGGCTGATTTAGAATAAATAGGTGCAATAAAAAGCGATAAAAATTATTTATTAGTGCAGGAAATCTCTGAACCAGTGGAGAATAGAAATAGAATTAATCTGAAATCTGAGCATTTTGTGGATCAGTAAATATTTTCCAATATTTTGAAATGATGAAAGTTGTAGGAGTGGCCCAATGTAACGGTCATATTTTGAACGTTTCATCGCGTTGCCCAAGGAAACCGAAATTACTAGAGAAAAAATATTTCGTTTTTCCGCTTTAATTTGCTTTATTCACACGGCCAATGTTTTGTTGCGGTTTATCATCGACGTATGCTTCCTGGTGGTTGTTCCTTTGGCAATGAAGCCGTTCCACCTGATAACACCGGGAACTATATTTTATATCAATAAACAGTTATTTTAACTAGACATTTGGAAAAGGGAGCGGTTTTCTGTAATGTGTGGGCACATGAATGGATTTCATTTAAGGTATTATACTTCGAGTCTATCCGTAAAAGTGAATTGTGAGTTTCAATAAGTTTATTAGTTACGTTTCTTTTTTAAAAACGTATATTATATTAATTGAGTTGTTTTTATTTTTTTAAGTTTAATTACATGCACTTAAAATGTCTCGTCACTTTAACAGTTTTTTTATTCCGTACCATTCATGTTGACTTTTAAAAACCAGTGCCTAATGAAAGGTCTTCGAATTAAGTGACGCCGTTGTTCAGCGAATTAATTGCATTCATTTTGAAGGAGTTTTAGAAGTCCAGCTAAAAAGAAGTATCCAGGTGTTTTTTTATTATTAACCAAGACCTTCTCTGTGTTCTTAAAGAGCATTGCCATGCTTGTTTCTTTCAAATTTTTATTCAAATCTGAGATTTACTTGACGTTGACTTTATTTCAATTGTATATAATATACCCATCAGCACAATTATTTCATTCAAAATATTAGTGTGATTTTTTTCGTGTGTCTTAAATTCATCCTTAATAAATCATTAAATAAGGATTCATTGGTTGAATATTACAAATATTTCTAAGTCAATGTTAAGAATAAATTGACGGGCTTGTGTAGGCAGGAGGTTTGCTTTTCTTGAATGAACGATTCCCCTCTGTAAATCTGCTAGTGACTGTGTGAAAGCCGATTATACGCGGACTATGCTCTCGCAAGGAATTCGATTTGAAATTGAAATAAAATCATCCTAGTGTCCCAGTCCAATCGTTTATATCCGAGTAGCCTTTATTTTTCACCTTCAACGTGGACCAAAGAAATCATGCCTCAGTGATAGAGAGTCATGTGTTTCTATTTGTTCTTTGACACGTAATTTTAAATATAATGTAACGTTTTAATATAACCCTGCTTACTTTTACGTTAACCTGCAGTATGTTTTCTAGAAATATATTCCTTTTTCCCATTTCTCTTTGATTTATTGTAGCTGATGAATTATTTTTGAGTCATTTATATTTTTCTTAGGTTGCTTCTTAGAGGCGTCGCAATGTAACAGTTTTGATGACAGCTCAACAGCATTCGCCAGTTTAACACAAATTTGACGGCGGTGCGAAGGGATTGGCGTGTGGCCGTTTGGTAATGAATATTTGGTTTTCCTGAATGGGGAAACCTTCGAGAAGTAATCGATTGCTCTCAAGGAAATTTTCCTCGCATCCAAGGATTCCCAATGTCGAACTACGGGACAGGGAAGGAAGGTTTGGTCGCATTGCTGCAGCGATGTGTGTCCCGTCCGGCCGGGTTCGGCAGTTCCAACTTGGGGAATTTGCGGTGCGACACGCTCGTGGTGTGAGGGGCACCTGTCTTCCTTAGATTGTCCCTTCCCTGGCCGTGCGGAGCAATCCAACTCCATCCGCTCCCTCTCTAATCTCCCTTTCCCCCCCCCCCCTTTCACCCCCGACTCTTGCCCGAGCCTTACTTTCGCGATGGGGGAGGGGGGGCCCTTCGCTCGCCTCCAAACTCCACTCTTCTCCTCTCTCTCCCCCCATCCTCCCGCCTAGCTTGCCCCCGGCCGCACCATTTAACACGGGTCGACTGTAACGCACCCTCTTCCGAAGGCACCCGACCGGGCCAGGTGTTGATAACGGGCGCCCATGCTTCCGCGCTCACACCACCACCTCCTTCCCCTCCCCCGATTTCCAACTTTTCATCATCTCCCATCTATTCTCTGTCGGCCGCTCGGGTTCGTTTTGTTTCTCCGTTACCTTTAGCGACGAGAAAGAAAGGGCTGCTTAATCTGTTCCGCAGTATTTAGCGGAATGGAAGTGATTCGGCAAACTCATCCCGGCCTTTGCTAAAAATATGTATTGGCGTTTCGTAGCTGTTGATTTGAAGTACTTGATACTTGGTAGATGATATCCTACCTGCTTGAAGGTACATTTTGGATGGTCACAAACATGATACCTCAACATTTCTTAGCTTCGCCTGACAAGGCACAACCTGACCCCACACACTACGATCAATGACTCTTCAATTCCGCATGCATTCTAATTCCCCTCAATCCGTCCAGCATGCATGTATATCCGTTAACTCTACCAACCTAGCGTGCTTGACGTTTTCTCTCATGACGGCAAGCACTACTAATGACTTAAAGTAATTCTTAAGTACTTCCGCATCTATAATCCGCAGTACTATAATCGTAGGAAGTTAGTTTCTAGAAGTTAGTCTCCCTTTGTGCTGGAAAAACTGGACGCTTAAAACTGTATTTTTCATCATAAAATCCAGTTAAGCCAATAATATAGTCTTCCTCTGGAATATTTTTCATATCAATATAATGAAATTTAAATTCCCTAGTTTATAAAAAATGTATGCAAAGTATAAAATCCAAAAATTATGTCAGACTCTAGTGATGAAATTTGTAACAAACATTGCATACATATAGCTAATTAAATTTCAATTTTTTTTACTATTCCATTTCATGTGAAAATTCGTCATTTTGATTAGCAAGCAATTTTCTGTGTACATCGTGAAACTTGTGAGTAAATTTTATTCGCGGTTGACTGAAAATCAAGTGCAGACTGAAGTAAGAGATTGACTATTTGTAATTTTCAAGTTCAGCTTTCAATCGCAGATATTAGCGTGCATTCGGAGGGGGTTAGTATTTTTGCTTGCGGATTCGGATTCTTCAGATGCCTTTTAATTCTGACTTAAAGTCTCCTCAGGTACTAATAAAAGTTTTGAATTATAAGTGTTTTTTGTTAATATTTCACTCTATTTCATGAATAGTTTTAGTTCGCTCATGGAGTTCCTGGATTTACCAAAAATTTACCTTTCGCAGAGTAATAAATTTGAATGAGAGCTCCTTTTCACGTTGAAATGTGTTTTGTGAATTTTGCTACCCTTGACACTTCGTGAAACTAGGTTGGCTGATATTGCGAAAGGATATTATCGCGTCGTACTTTCGGGAAGCTAAATTTTCGCGTTTTCACACTATTTAATGAAGAGGACGGGGTGGAGAAGTCTGTCTTCCTACGTCACTCGCCGCTCCTAGGCCACGTCACTCCATTTTATCGAACATTTTTGGGTATATTTTTTTAAATTATGTATTCATTATGTCATGTTTTGATATTTGTGGTTATTTTGTAGCCTCGGCCTCCGGACGACGTATTTTTCACGAAAAGGATGCTGTGATTTATTTTTGTGATGAGGTGAATGTGAAGGTGGACACGTACACTCAAATTGCGGTCGGAGGGAACGAGCCTCACCTATTTTTTCCTCTCTCCTACTCCTCCTCTTCCTCCTTTGGTTTTATTCTCTCCCGCCGTTTAATTCGCGCAGATTTCCTTTCTCCCCAGTTACCCCGAAAGTCCTTCGGCTCTTGTTTTATCTTCCGTCATCGCCCCACGGTCCCTCTCCTCCCGCTCGCCTCCGCATCCAACGCGTTATTTCCCGCTCTCCTTCCATCTCTTTATCCCCCTCTCACCCACCCTCCGCCGCCCTCATCCGACAGACGAGGGCGGCGAGCCGCGGCCGAAGCGAGTTATTGCGGTTCCCTCAGCTACGCTGTCAAAATTTTTTCCCCCTGGTTTCACCCCCTCCCCCCCCTCGGTGTGAGGATGGCGGTAGGGATGAGGCCGAATGCTCCCATGTTATTCCCTTTCTTTTTTCTTTAGATGTTAAATTTCGCACAATGGCCGGAATGAAATTGTCTGCTTTATTTACGCCTCTCCTCTTTTTTCTCCGTCTCGTTTTTATCGTAATTTTCCTTTAATTGTCTCGTTCTTCGCTCGTTTCGCAAAATTTTCGCTCACTTTCATCCCGAAATTTCCTTTTCCTCTTTCCTCTTTAATTCTTTCGGTAAGGTGCATCATTTTCAGTTGAGTCGAAATTGCGGCAGTTATGATCGTCAATTTTATTAGATTTTCCTTGGCCCTATTAATGTGCGAAGCGAGAGTTTTTAAGTTTCGCATGACGGCATTCCCCAAGAGTTTAGGATGGATGGAAACTTGGGTGGTAGCGTGACGAAGGCCTCTTCCCCTCTGGTTCCTGCGAATCTGAGCTATTTTATAAGTTGGAGAAACTGAAGGGTGCTTCGTTTTTTCATGCAAAAACTAAGCTGATGCCATAAGATTTGCCTACGCATTTCAAACTCCAAACACGCCTCGAAGAATTATCCACGTTGTATGTGGAATCACCCGTCTCGAGGCGTTGCTCTCTTCAATTAATGCATCGCTCTTTATTCTATCGATCCGCGGTCTCCTTCCCACCTCCACCCCCCTCCAGCCAGATTCAGGGTCACTGAACTGATAAGGAATCCTATACGGCCTCGCTGCATTTGTCGGAGGCTACGCAGTCTGTTTAAAAGTCTTTTCTGATGGGTCTAATGTCAATAATTCAACCTAAGAAAAGTAGGGCGCCTAGCTCTTTAATTCGATGTCTTGGGGGATTCGACTCTCGTCGATTAAGGCCCGCCGTTCATTTCACAGTGAATTTGAGAGAGCTTAATAATTGCTTTAATCAGATATTTTTGTGTCTCGTATTTTGATTTTCATTTATTCCCCAACCCTCGTAGTGATGCCACACTTTTTCAGCTTGGTGAAAGGTGACACGTTTTGGTGGTCAAAATTGCGGCGCGTGTTTATTTTGAACTTCAGAAAAATATTTTAGTTTTATTTGAATTATCAGTCTGGGCGAAGGTAAAAATCGATTTACCCGTACTGTAATAATAGTTTTGTTGGCAGTAGTATTATTTTTTTCGTAAAAGCTGGAGCAGTTTGTTTATTTGAATCAGTTCAGCGCCTATCAATCATACTGGAATGAAAATAAAATCCTAATCTGTTTCATTAATGGCGTAAATGGCGGCAGCCTCGTTAGTATTTGGAGGCAGCTGAACACGTGTCTTACATTTTGGCGTTGCTAACGTTTGTTAAATATGCCTTTCTGTTCTTCCCGAAATGTTTACTTCAGAGCTGAAATTGATATCTACGAGGGTCATCCGGAAAGTAGTACCCGTTCGTGAAATAAAGACACAAAAGTAAATATTAACAAACTTAAAAAATTTTATTTGAAAGAGGATACTTTAAACTACTTCTCAACATAATCTCCAAGCAAATTAAGGCATTTGTCATAACGTGTGACAAGTTTCTGTATTCCTGCTGCATAGTCCTTCGCCGCCAGCTCATTGAGATACGCGAGGGACCCATCTTGCACAAATTTTTGCATAATGCAGATGGTGTTTAACAATTTCATGAACAATTGTTCGAGAAACATTGGGAAAATGCTCACAGATGTCATCAATTGTGACGCGCCGATCGTTCCTCACGAATTCGTCAACTGAGCTCACCAGTTGGTCTGTAATGACAGACGGTCTCTCCGAACGCTCATCGTCGTGTGTGTTCCCCCTCCCCATGTTGAAGTTGCGACACCACCGCCGAACAGACGACTCGTCCATTACATTGTCTCCATACACCTCCTTTAATTGGCGATGAATATCACATGGGCGAACGTTTCTTGCATTGAGGAATTTAATCACTGCCCTCACTTCACAACTGGCGGCGTTCTCAATTTTTTTAAACATTGTAAACAATCACAGAAACAACACAGGCAATGCTAGCGTCACGCAACTTGGCTCAGAGAAGGCAGACAAGCCACTGAAGCTACCTGACCTCGTCCAGCGGCTACTCGCGTCGTCAGCACTTCATGCGGCACGAACGGGTACTACTTTCCGGATGACCCTCGTAGATCATATCCAAGCGTTTCATTTATTTCCATTCCTTCTTGCAATTGCCATTAGTTTACGTAATCGTAACATTTTGATCAAGTGATCAGTCTGCTAGAGGGATGATCTCTGAACCGTATTCGTGCATGAGCCCATTATATAGAAGTGGTAATTCAGTTTTTTTTTCATTCATTTGTTTTAATTTAATGTTATAATTAAAGGTTGTTCCTATATGTTTTCATAGTTTTGAGGATGACCTTTTTTGTGGTTGTCTCCTACGTTCCAGGAAATTTTAATTACGATTATAACATAAAGTTACAGTGCTCTTTCGGTCTATTTTTGAGTACTCTCGTTGAAATAATACTGAGGGAAACCTTGAAGTATTTTTTTGTCATTTCACTTGTGAAATGGATGCGCGAAGTTCTTGCATTCGGCATCTTTATAGTTCTTCCTTCAAATCTTCTTGTCGAGACGGGCATTGGTCCCTCCTGGGACCTCCCGGTGGGCGTCCTGGCTGGATGTCATTATTGCCCGTACTCCTCCTCCGGCCGCGTATCCTGGCTGCTGTATACTTCCCTGTTCTCCTCCTCCGGCTGACACGCCACACCCGCCGCCTCCCCCACGCGCCTCCGCCGCCGCTGTTACCCTTGCCCGCCCCACGAGGTCGCGCCGAAGTTTTCCTCGAGCGGAGGTCAGCTGAAGTGGGGAAATCGATACGGCGCATCGCGCAAAAAAAACGCGATTTATGGCGCACATGTCATCCTTCTCTAGAGGGCGTAGGCGAGTGGGTGGGGCCCATTGGGGGGGAGGGGAGGGGGGGCTTCGAAAACACGCCAACTTTTGAAGGGTCTTTGAACCCCGCAGGAGTTTGTGCGTCCCGCGCCTCGGAGGGAACTAGATCACTGGATCGTTTTGCCAATTGCCGCAAGGAGATGACGGGGAGCAGATGCGCCCTTTCTCTGACCGTCCCTTGGATACGTGGCGCGAATCCTTCCCACGTTTTCGTTCTGACGGTTTGAAGGTAAATAGAGCCAGCCTTCGTTAAATAAAATCATTTTTTTGGACTACGAACCTGGATGCTTGCTCAAGTAAATGAGGAACCCCAATTTTCCACTATGGGATATCAGTTGATTAAGTTGCTGTCGCTTAAGTAAACAGTAAAACCAACTCTCCCCATGGATTACAAATAAAATAGTGGAGTCGTGGATAACTAGACTCGCCCACCCAAATTATATATGTACACACACATTATGTGCTTGCACTATGGGTTTTTTATTCTACAAAAAGTTTATGAGTCAACATTTCTGATCATTGGCCATTAAAACAAAGCCGTGATATTTACTTGCTAGTGGTATTTCCGAGGGTGATAGCAGTGTGATTGGATAGCAGATCCTGTTCCCTCTGGCGTGTGCATAGATGCTGAATTTAATATGTGTCATAGACTACGCTTATGTATCTTCCTCCCACTGCTCCCGATATTCAATTTAAAATGAAAACGTGTCATCCTCTCGCACCAAAGCTATACGCTTTAACAATAACACTTTTCCTTCAACTATTGGCAAACTGTATCCATTTCTTTACGAAATTTAAAATTAATGTGTTAGAACAATTCATTTGTATGCGCAATTTTTTATTCATAATGCCCAGCCTCCTTTCCTTGCCTCTCATAATTCTCTTGGTGGAGGATAATGAATGCAAGTTTGCGAGGTTCGGTAAAGTTCAAATTGCTTACCTACCCTCCTGCAGTTGATATATTGTACGTGTACTGGTCGTTTTTTCCTAGGTTATAATTCATTTTCTTTTTAAGTTTAGTTCCTACATGTAATAAAGAACATGAGAGTTTGCTTATCATTCAAGGCGAATGGTAAAATGTACACAATTTTTTTTGCAGTAACTTCAGTCATTGATAGTTTTTAGGTATTTCGTCTTTTAAAGCATGCTGCTTGGTTTGGGTTGAATGCTACGAATCGGCTGTAGGCGTTGGGATCAATACTTGGAAGGCGATGGGAAATCGGAGGTCAATAAATCCCCGTTTGAGTCTTGCGCTTCAGGTTTCCGAGTTAAAGGAATTGAATTGAATCAATATTAGATGAGTAAACGGGACTATATCTTTCGGTCCGTTGGGAAACTACATTAATATCTTCAAATAATTTTTTTCGTTAGAAGGGTTAATTTTCATTTTACATAAGTAATAAACATGCGTTTCTTACTTATTCTCATTTTTCATGAGTCGCGAAGGACGTCACGTGCAGGAAAAGGCGTTGAAAGCTATTGTTTATTGACACCTAATTTTCAGCGTTCAAAGTAATCATTTTCTTAATTTCCGAAAGAAATAATTTTAAATCAATAGTTCCACATTTTCGACTGAAGATTCCATTGCTTTTTATTTCATGACTATATCATGGTGTGAATATATACTCATTCATGCCGGAATTAATCTCTGAAAGGTTTTCGCATTCATGTCATCGTGCACGTTTAACTCACTCCATCTTCCCCGTGTTCCACCCCTTAATTCCACCCTCTTAGTCGTCCCCCAGTAGTCTCTTAGTCCGACAGCTCCCCACCTCGTTCTCACTCTTGAAGGACGTCTTCCGACCTGAGCCGTTAACTGTTGACCTCGCCGCGTCCCTTCCTTCCTTTGGTGAGCCCTCTGCGGCGCTTCCATTGCGATGAGTGGTTGCTATAACTACCCTTGGCAGTGGAAACAAGACCTCTGACGACAGGGAGCTCAAGGAATTGTGTGAGGGTGGTGAGAGAAGTCGTCAGTTGGACCCCAAACCTAACAGATGGATGGCTTCAGCTCATGTGGCTAAAGGTCGTGTTATTATTTCCTTGGGAGTTAAAGTTATAATCCCTTGGCAGGCAGCTCTCCCGTCGGAAGACTTCATCGTTGCCGAGCGCGGTGTTGACCGTAAAGTCCCGGGCACCCGAACTGGGTGAAGTCTAATGAATTCGATGGTTTGAGGAAATTTGTGAAATTTTGTGATTACTGAATAAATAAACTTAGTATTTTTGTACATAAAAATCTTTATTATACTACAACCGGTGTCGCCTATCCGTCAATCTAGTTCATTTATTAAGTGGGTGAAGTTCAGTTTCAGGCAGCCATTACAGCGGGGAGATTTTTTGGGATGGTGATCTCACTCTAGATGAACGTGCGACGCGAGGAAAAAGAACCTGCATTTCTTACCCTGGGTGTGTGTGAATTCGTCCCACGGCGAAACGTAGAAAGAGGCGAGAACCACCTTGAACCTATTCAGCGAAAGGAACTTTTATATCTTTTTAACCTTGATTTTTCCCAGGAACTGTATCAAACTTCCGGTTGATTGCAGGTCATTCCATGGTCTTCCACTCGTTTCTTTCGTCAGCATTGTTATAGGAGGCCTTCTCGCTGCAATTAACGAACGGAACCTCACATTTAGGATGAAACGATACATTTTCTTAGGATTCCAAGATGCCTGGGCGAAATTTATTAAATATGGAAAACACCGTTCCATTATCTCTTCATCATTTCTTATTTTTTTAAGAATTTTATATAAAATAATTAATCCTGTTATTAGGTATCTTATGGCGGAGTAATTTGCGACGCCCTTGGAGTCAGTTACTCTCTTTTATATACCGATGATGCTCGCAGACTTGCGCTTGCCGGAGTTTCTGGGAGTGTTGAAGGCCTTTGAATAATACGACGGGTCGAGAAAGTCCTGGCATTCGAATTACTTTGACGCATGCATAAAATTGTTCGGATCATTTGACAAAAATCCCGCTATGACGTGATATTTTCAGAAATGTGGCCACTGTAATCTTTCGAAATAGCATGGGCCGCACAGTAATGATCTCGCTCTTTTCTCGTTTTGACGATGCCAAGAGTGCACTGGATTTGCAAGTAGGCTTCTCGCACAAAGATTTAAGGCAATAACATAACTTCAGCTTGGGAAAAACCTGGAGTTCGATCAGGGAAGTGCGTGAGGCGATAACACCCTAGCACCTCCGTTTACGAAGGTCTTCAAAATGTTTGTTCACGTGTTTTTAATAGGAATCGCTTAAGCCCTTCCTTTGTGGTGAATTTTCGATTTATTTCATCACCACCGGTTTGCGGTTTTCGATCTTTCACGCGGTGTACTTTACGGAGGTTACAGTGGGATGGGGCGATTTCCACGCCCTGGCCGTGGAGGAGTGGTGCATCCGGCAGAGGTCGGTTATTATCCCCTCGTGTGAAGTTAGTGTGTGCTGGAGTGGAGAAAAAACGGCTGTTGTTATGGTAAGCAGGGCTTTCGTTCCATGTGCGTGTAACGTATGGAAATGCGGTGGGCGGGGAGTAGGGAGAGAAAGGGGTAATAGCAGACCCGAGTGCAGAGTTCCACTGCCTCTCGTCCTTCATGCTCGTGCTTCTTATGCCTTGTCTCCGCCTGCGAGAGAACATCCATAAATGACTTTTTGTTTACTATATTAATTGCTAGTTTACATCAAGAATATATATACACACACGCGCGCGCACACACACACACACACACACACACACACACACACACACACACACACATATATATGTGTATATATATATATATATATATATATATATATATATATATATATATACACACACACACATACATCCATATGCATACACACACAACATCCTCAAGTTGACATTCTTCATTTTTTTTGCGTTTTTCGAACCTGAAGGAGTTGTCAATGGAATATCACTAAATTTGGGAGTATTCATCGTTGATAAGATATCGCGAATACCTCATATTGGCGAAGGAAAGTGCACCGTGAACTTAGTATTAACGTACATAGGCACATGCTGTATATAGTCCGTGGGTCTGATTCTGCTTCGTATAAATATCTTTGTCACAGTGGCGTTTGGATAGGTTCAGTGGAAGATATTTGTATCCGACTTACCCCAAGTTATTCACTTCACTTCTTCTTGAACCTCCGTCGTTGTCGTGCAATTAAAACGCATGCATTTGGAATAAAAAGGGAGAGCATTTGTTTCTAACGCTTCAGAAGTTAAAGTTGTGTATTCTAGAATAGTAAATCAAGCAACACGGCTCTTTTTTTCTGTTTAGATTAAAATTGGTTGGAAGTAAAAGCAATGCATTCGAAGTAACTTTGTTTCTCATTTGTATTCCAGAATGTAGATTATTTACGTGATCCCATCCTTAGCGGAAACGTATTTGAAAAGTCTATTAGCAGGTGCGGAATAATGGATAAAATTGGAAACCGCGTGTCTCATCTAGTTACCCTCGGCGGGTGTGACTGCAACCCCGTCGCTTTTTGAGCAGCGTCACGTAACGCGAAGGTCGCGGGGGTCAACCTCGTATCGGGCATAGATTATGTTGTTTCTTCCTGTAGTTTTATATAAGTTATGATTTGCAATGACATTCAATTTCTACAGTGGAGCATCCAAAATCCAATTGTTGTTCGTATCGACGTCCCCATACGGTTCCGATGCCCGCGTGAGACGTCTCACTGTGGGACAAAACGCTATTTTCTCTGCAGGCTCCGACGCTTTGTGCGGATTAATGCGATCTTTGCGAAGATGACTCTAAGAGACTTGAACTCCAAGAAGCAGAACTTCGATTGATGTATTTGTTTTATTTTGATTTACTCACACACATAACCTGATGTGTACGGAATTTGGTTACTCCATAAATTCTAATATTTTTTATTGTTTCCTCTTTGTTAAAATGAAATTTTAACAAACTTAATTTCGTTCAAAGAAATATTCGTTTAAATCCGCTTAAGATGATTGATTGCCAGTTATCTCCCGAGTACCCACTCCGAAGGTCGTTACCATTTGTATTCGTCGAAAATGCTTTATGGTCTTCAGACTGATCTGTCTAAATTAATTGGAGTTTGCTCCCACTATGCCCTCGAGTCCCCTTCTCACCTCTTACGAGGCTCTCCTTTTCTATATTTATCGTGCTTCACAGCTCGCTGTCGAAAATTTATTCCATTAATGTCCTCTCGTCGTAACATAATTTTTCAAAGTATCGGCCCTAAACTTCCTTTAGCCCTGGCCTTATTACTGCAGTTAAGGTTTATCTCATAATCTTCTTTTCGCCTCAACGTCGCACCCCCCCACCCTCCTTGTAGCCGCCGGCCGACCCCCCGCGACATAAAGGGGTAGCGCCGGCCCCCCGCGTCCACTACTCCCTTCGCTCAGAGCCGCATCCCCCGCCTGCCGCCGCCGTCCCATTAATTCCTCACACGTTCCCCGGCCCTCCCTTAATATTTCCCGCCCCCTTAACACCCCCGACGGCTCTCTTATTCCTGCCTCGCCGCCGGCCTCCTTCCGACGGCGCGCAGACTACACCCCCTTCCCCACAATCCCCCATCCCTCCGCCATATATCATCGCCCTCTCCGTCTCAGGGGATTCCCTCCCTCGCAAACCCTCCTCTACACCACGCACCTCCCTTCCCCCCTTGATCACTGCCCTTCGGCCCTTTCAAAGCCCTCCTCCGCCTCTTTCCCGAGGGTGTGTCGCGGTCGCCTTCATTCCCCGTTCCCCGCGAGATGCGGTCGTCTCCTGAAGCCTTCCGTCTCTCCTTTTGAGGATCGTGCGCGCGCCCATAAGCCTCTAGCCCACGCCCCCCTCCTTCCTACTCCCAGTACCGTCTCCCGGTCCAGATGATACAATATTGCCACGTCTCATACGGTGGATGCAGCTCCTAAATCTTTTGTGCTCTCCCACTTACCAGGTCCACCAGTGTGGATTAGCTAGATCGTCTGGTACCCTAAGTTGCAAGAAAACCAAGCTGCGTCGATATGATCTGGTTTAGCCTGTGGTGCACTGGCGTCTGATATTTCCGGAGAGATTTCCTTTCCCAAATAAATCATAATTGAGAAGGTGTAATTCTCCTGAAATATAAGATTGCAAGAAATAAAATATTTGTTATTTGTAAATAAGACAATTTATAAGAGCTATCCAACCATTTTCACCGTGTCGGTAACTTAAACACGTTTTCCTGTCGTGTGCATTGATCATGGATGCTTTTTCGGCATAGACTAAGTGTAATTATTTTGCATTTAGATGAACTCGTTGGTAGGCTCGTAACGACTAAGTGATCTAGTGGTGATTACACTATACATATTAACATTAATAGATGAGTTGTTATCTTTATTCTGAATGTGCGGTCATAATTAAGGAACGTCTGAAATCTCAATGCGTCTTATCTGCCCAAAGGTAGGCTATATCATGATGTTTTTTACCTGTTTTGAACTGTTGAGTACCCTTGGTGTTTTTTTATTCTTGATTTTTATGATCCTTTATCGACATCGCTCATAGTCTCAATGCTATTGCTTATTAAAAAATTGAAACACAAAGTAGGGGTAAAATTTGTAAAATTAAAAAAGATCAAGTGTGGAAAGTGTAAAAATATTCTGCGGAAGTGTCATGCACATTTTCGTAGCTTTATTATTTTTTTGATTTGGAGCCTATTTTTTCATCGTTCATCTTTCTATCGTGCGTATGCTTATTGTAGTTGATTATTTTCTTTTCTCATTGCTTCCAGGTAACCAATACTCTGTTTGCGACCTTTTTCCATACCCGTTCTTCGAAGTCTGGAGTGGCGTGGAACTTGTTTATGTTTTGTAATGAAGTGCTCATTCCCGCTTTCTTCGCCTGTTTAATGTTCCAGGTCTTTCGCACTTAGGCCTTTCCTCAAAAAAATTACTTTGCCTGGGCTAACAGATATCGTAATTTAATTCCGTTATATCACATGGAGCAAACTGGTCACGCGGAGCGAATCAATGATTCATAATGAATGCGCTGAAGAGAAATTCATTTATAGATTAGACTTGTATTTTCGGTCGTACCCGAACCCTGAGGGCGCGGGTTCAAATCCCGGCGGTGTTGAATATTTTTCAGAGGTATCTCGATCCCTACTTGAGGTGCTTTTTGGAGGGCACTTTGAGTGAGTACGGCGTCCGTCGGATGGGACGTTAAGCTGCGGACCCCTTGGCGCCTTTCGTAAAGAGTAGGCTAATGCCGACGCCGGGTTTCTCTCCACCCTTCATCCTTTCCTGTCCATCCCCTATGGCGCAAATGACCTTAGCTGTCGGTCGCCTCCCCTAAAAACTACTACTACTCGGTCGTACCCGTAATTCGCTCCATTTGTAATCGATTAATTACTCATTGTGCGAATGTGTGAGCTAATTTCTCTGCAATTATTCCCTTAAATGCTTGTATTCTAATGCATAATCCCATATTGTCCTTAATTTGAAACGCCCGTGTATCTTTTCTTTTTTCTTTCATAATAATTTTAGAAAGTTTACCCTCCGTTTGAAAAGTTGGAAATGTGACATTTTAATTCCCTGGGAAATGAATTTACGTCAGTTTGGAGCTTTATGATTTGGGAGGCTTTCCGATTGAGCCATTCGCTAATTAAGTTTGCGAAAAAGATGAGGTTTTTGTGATGCTGGGATGATTAATAGGTGGGAAGGTGGGAGTTCCGGTTGTGGGGGAGGTTAATTTGATGGGAAGGAGGTGCTCTACTTGTTTCTAAATCTTGAACTTTTAGAGATCGATGCCCTTGGGCACAATGGTTGGTGGATAAACAGCCAGCGTCGCTATGATGACGCAACAAAAGCTCGCGCTTCAACTGTAAGATGCAGTAATCGAGACCTGACGCATGAAAAGTTCATGGCAATAAGAGCTTGGGGTTCGTGTTTTATTTAAATACCACTTTTACGTTCCATGTAATAAAAATCATTAAGTAATAAACATATAGGCTCAGTGCAATTTCGACTGCAAATTTCAAGCAATCTATTTCAATGGCTAAGGATAATAGCTCCATTGAGTTCATTCAGAGGAGAATAGCATTTCATTAGAGGGTATGGACCTGAAACTATTGTGTGTTCTTATTTTTTCGCAAATGAGAAATTATCGTGGCATTTTGTTTTGTAAAATATTTATTTGGGAACCGTGAAAAGACACGCTGTAGCAATTCACCCATCGCAGCAATGTTTGTGATGAAATTTTCAAAGTTTTTATTTTATAGATACAATAAAACTACATTTTTAACGTAATTAAAATTGTCGTAGGCATTTAGTGCGGCTGCAGAAATAATTCAAGCTCACACACAGTAATGACTGCCCAAATGCCTTCTAAGCTTGCTTTTCATGCACAGTGGCATCTTTTCCTAATCATGTGCATCAATATAAAACGCCAGATAATCCAGCCTCGTATTTTTGTTCACACAAGTAAGCTTTGTTCTATCATAATAATGTCGGAATAACTATAATACATGAAGGAATGGAGTGAGTTCATGGTGTGTTCTCAAGTGCCTCGATTCCCCCTTTGCATGCGAGGCTGAGTCAAAGGAAAAATGTAAAAACCTAAAAATATTTTTCATCGCATATTTTCTTGAATATTCAAAGTTCTCATTCAAATAATTTTCATATCTTCTCCTCTTGGCGTACGTTAGAAAAATTTCAGTGTTTTGACAATTTACGGATACATCTGCAAAAAGCATAGCTTTGACTACTCTGAAAGCCACTGCCGTGTGCCACACACGGTGTGTGCCTGACTTTCGAAAGGAGTCTGATAATAATAATAATAATAATTTTGCCAGTTCGATTAGAATCGGGCAAATTATTGTTTCAATTTTTTGGGGCACCGTATTTTTAAACCCCCAATACAATCTCGTTAATTTTTTTTACTGAACACAAAATATGAGTTGCCGGAAATAATACTGTTTAAGAACCTCTTGTACAGTTGTCATTTCTAATGTGAAATAGGTAAATCACCGTTCTGGAGTTTCATTCGCCGGTGGATATAGATATGTTTCACCCCCATTACTACTGAATAGACGAATGAGAGCGCGCCGTTTCTCTGCTGTGCATGCTGAAAGTAGAGCTGCCCTGTTTGCTGTTGAGTTCAGGTATCATGCTGCCGGGTGGAGGCCACTCATGTCAAACCATGGCTATAACTGTGGGAAACGAAAAATGGCACCGGCACGATGTTTCGAAATTGTTGCCAAGTTTTAAGGCTTTTCCTCTGCTCACCCTCGTAATATGAGTACATGTTTGATCTTTTGTCCTTCTTAAACCCGTCTTATGCACTCAACATGTTCCGGAACCCACGGCTGCTCGACTGTAATTATCCAGGATTCGGGAACGAAGTGTCGCGCGCTCTTGTCGACGTACATGAGCGGACCTACATAGTTACTCTTTCCAATTATCCTTGTTTTTAGGATCACCACATTACGTTTTGGAAATGAGATATCCTTTGGAAGAGTTATACTCAATTTTTAGAAAGGCAAGTTTGAACATGCTATTTTATTTTTTAATATTCCTGGAAATATGTAACTCAAAGGGGAGCGACATGCACGACGGTTACCTTTCTAAGTTGAGGTCATTAAAACAAACTGCGGCCCTCCGTCGCTGCTTAAAAGCAAGCGCGGGTCGCAATGCGGACAAATCGCTCTACGCCGAGATACGGCCGTTACTATTAATGCTCCCACGAGCGATCAGCCGTCCCCCTCGTCTTTTGGTCTCTTATTATAGTCAAAGTTTTCAGGGTCTACGTAGCCGCGTGGGTGGGAAGTCATGTGTGTGCGCATTGCCCTATGAATAATTACCGTACCTTCTCCCTTAGTTCGGCGGTTGTGTGCAGAGGTCGGGTCGGGCGCCTCCCTTTCTGGCCTCTCCGAGGGAAAGAGAGAGTGGTGAATATCGACGAGGGGGCATGGCGATTGGTGCCCACTGACTTCCTTAACTCTTTTCAGCCTTCTTTTTTTGCACCCCGAAGTGCCCTCCTGTTCCCCATGCATTACTCACGAAACACCGGAGTGACGCAAGAATCGGGCGCCGGCCAGTGCCCTAGTGTCTGTGCTCCTCTCTGGATTTCCTTTAGATTGGATATCTCTAGATATGTGTAACTTGGACTGTGACTGCAGGAGAGAGACGATTCTATGGACTGGTGGAAGGGGAGCTAAAAGAGGTTTCCGGAAGGGCACAAAAATGCCTCGTTTCATCCAAAGAAAGGGTCAAAAAATGTCGAAGAAAAGATGCTTCAGCCGCAAGTGAAAGGGACAAATATACGTTTAGTTTGATGATCACTTGTATCTTAAAGTATAAATATTTGATGGCCTCGTTTTTTCGTTAATTTTTGTTATTTTAAGTTTTATAGATTTGTAAAGTTTGCGGTAGAATCGGCTTTAGCTATGAAAGCATTTGAAGAATCCAGTTAAGTGAATGCCATTGACTCCTGCGAAGAATTTCCATTAATGGTTTGTAGCGCAGATAGGAAGTCTGCAAAAAAGGTTATCTTATAGTATTAATTTTTCAATCTGATGTGATAATATTAATAATGACTCTTGAAGGCAAGTTTACCCAAATTGTCCCATGATTACTGCAAAGCGTCAATATAACTTGGGCACATCTGGAGCCATTTCTAAACCTCGTTCACCGGAAAGCATAATCATTTGCTCGCACCAGCCCGTCTTCGTTAGCAATCTCCTGCAGCACCGAGGTGTTCTCGTGCAAGGTGACGACGCTCTTACAATAATTAATGAAGTCATGTGAAGACATCAGATGTATGTGGCAGGACCCTCCCTCCCAATGGATGCAGATTAAAGCCGATTCTCCCTTTAGACTTTGTATGCCTTCCTAACTTAATATCACACTGCAAATTCGTACAAATTTCTCTTATTATGCCCTCCTAATGTTTAAATCCGATGCAAAATCACTCGGGCGAGCTGATTGGTATTTTTATATTCATTCCTTAGATTTATTAAGCGGCAGCTTTCATCATTAAATTGATTTTTGTTGAGGTTTTTTTGATACTCCATTCTGTTTTCCATTACGTTATATAGTGAATCACTGCTGATTTTATGTGAAAATATTTTCTCATCGTTAGTTCTTGGTGGTTTTTTAATTATTTTTTCTTTTCATTTTATTTCCCCATATTTTTAGCTAGTTGTTTACTTTAGGTATTAATACATACGATCCTCGTGTCCTCATTTTCATTTATCTCTCTCCGTTCATTCTTTGAATAGTCCCCGTCTTTAGAAAGGTCGGAACATTTACCATAATCTGTTAACATAACAAAGGAAAGGCTGTCCCAAAAAGCAAATACTTGGGTTGGCACATGGATCACTTGTTAGAGCACTTAGCCCAGAGAAGCGGAGAGTCCGGGCGGAGTTAACTGCATCGAAATTTTTTTCTATGAGTGCACATCCCCTTATCCATGTGAAATGGGAAAATCGGACATTTCAGCAAACCAACTCATTAGTACCCTTAACTGGAGTAACACTCAGTCATTCATGTAATGGAGTTTCTCTCATCTTGGACGGCTATATAAAATCAGTATAACGCGGATGAAATAAAGCTATGTTTTTTCCATAGGTACGGAGATCTGCGTTGTTATTTTACCCATCTCTACGTGATAAGTGTGGGGTAAGGTGAAACGAGGGGTTTTAGTGTTTTAAACGTTCTGCCTTGCTCAAGTGAGCTCAATAAGACTGAAAAGCCTCGCGCTATCCTCAAAAGAGAAGTGAATGCCATTGATCACTGTTGTCTGGTTGGCTTTCGGCATAAAATTGCCTTGCGGGTCTGTTGATACGTGCTGATAACAAGATCCGAATGAAAGTTTGGTCATTGAGTCGAATAGAATATACATTATGGCAAGTTATGCAATTTTTTCCATTTTTTGTCAGAACTTGCTTCATATATCCGTTGCAAAAGCAAGTGATCTTGACATACTGATTAAGAACAAAAACTAAAATCACAATTGGGAGTGCTCTCACCTTTTGAGTAATTCGATTTTTTTCTTTCAACATTTTGGCATTAATCGAATATAACTCCATTTAAACGGCGATGATTCTTTTGCGAATGTGTACCCATCATCGAGTATTGAAGTGGCTTCTTCCATAAAGAGAAACAATTCAGTGCTTGTCTGGCTCCGGAATATAAGTTAATTTGCACTTTAACCTCGGATAGAATATTTTTAAAAATTCTAAACTATATAGGGAGAACTTCTTCTCTTTGGCGTACATACAGGGTTCGTCCGGAAAATAAGTGTACTGAGCTCAGGAAAAAAAATTTATTACACTTTTACATATCTTAAGCTAATATTCCTCAAAATAGGACCCTTGTGAGTCGATACACTTGTTCCAGCGGCGTTCCCATTCCTGGAACGCTCCCAAGAAGGTATCATCGGGAACCTCTCGAAGACTCGTCGTCGACCTCTTCTCTGCCCTCCACGAACATCTTGTACCACCGAAAGATCATGTTTCTGGACATGGCTGACTCCCCGTAAGCCTGGTTAATCATACCGACAGTTTCGGTAGACGATTTCCCAAGCTTTACCGCAAATTTGATGGAATAACGCTGCTCCAAAAACTTCGGCATCGCGTTCCGTGACGTGGGTCGAGCGTGGAGGTTCGCGTTAACAGAGCTCCTCACTACACCACAGCTTAGAGCCGACTGCCTTTTTCAGCGTCGCTTGCCAACATACCCCCCTCCAATCGCAGCCCGTCATAGCGGTGCTGGGCGCGCCTGGAGCGGCGCGCCCAGCCCAGGAGTCAGTACACTTATTTTCCGGACGAACCCTGTACATGTTTACTTGTGTGTCATGGAAGGCCGTTGTGAAACGGCCCAAGCCTGTATTCCCTCTGCACTTATAAAATAATTATTCTCATTTAAAATTTTATTGGAATCATACGAGAAAGAGTTTAGGAGAGATTGAGACTCAGCCTGATCCTCAATTTGTGTGCAAATATCACTCGGAAGAGAGTATGGCGTGAATACAGGTTGTCGGCCAACCTGGAAAACTCAGGGAATTAGTCGGATGTTCTGGAAAAATTTAATTTTAATTTTGAGATCCGTTCGAGAGATGATGCTAATCAATCCCTGCGTGGCTGTGACCTTGTTCGGAGCACTTGTCCCACGTTAACCTTCGTTTAAAGCCTACACATCGAGATCCCACACTCAGGCAGTTAGTTCTTGCTTTACGCGAAAATAAGGGCTAAATATTTTATAAAGCTGCGTATTTTTATTTTAAGTTCTAGCAGTTTTATATGCATTTTTACTCTGGTGCCTGGTGAGTTAAGAGTTTTGTCAATTAAACGGAAATATTTCATTTCGTTCCTCGACAGTTCAGTCGTAAAAAAACGTCTTTTTTTCATGTGCTTGTGAGTGATGTCCAGGATTCCTGTCGATCGATGGGAATGAAAACATCGATGATAAAATTTGAATATGACAGAAACTTAATTCAACTCGTCACTAATGGTGTTAATGTTCAGGTGCATTATTTTAATGAAACTGCACATTACTCGTATTCACGAAATTAGGTTTAATTTTCCATGTCTAATCTAGGGATGGGTTTACTGTCAATAAATTGCTACTTCAAGAGAATTTCTTATCCGAATGGTGTACTCATTCGATATTATTCAAGTTTTCATATGTACCTCTGGCAGTGTCCAGGGCATTGCCCTGGAGTGCAGTGATGGCTCCTAATAATATTTGCCCAGGGAATGAGTTGGTAATTGAATAACGGGTGCCATTTTAATAGAAAGGGAACGCTTCTGTTCGAAATAATGAGGTGTCCATGGGTGGCGATATCCCCACTACTGTATTTAGGAACTAGAATGGAGTCCACGGAAGTAATAATTGCCAATTCAGAGTAATAACCTTGACAGTGGAGGAAAGAATTCACAACAGAAAATATAAGAGCTGATGTTTTAGATAAGCCATTCAGAGTCGTTGTGAAAGCATTTTTTGTCCGAGTTGCATTGCATGGAAGGACGTCGCACCATTGACTGCTTTCGAGTCGGATAGGATGGTCTTCTCTGTCGTTTTGTCGTGCGGGAACTTAGTCCGTGTGGTATGGCATTATTTGTCATAATGACTGATCGTGATGCCAAGTTGGGCTTAATCTTAACTCTTGGTCTCGTGTCCCCTAGAGGAGGGCGTGTTTCACCGGAGGCGGAATTCCCCAGTCCGCTCTCTCTCTTTCTCTTCGGCGGTGAAGTTCCCCGTCGCTCATAATTAAATCAATCCGGGGTCGGAGAAAAGATCAGAGGGGGGGGGGGGAGAGTTCTGCCTTTTCCTCTTCGGAGAGATACGTAAGCGTGCCATTCCTTTGTATAGATTTCTTCCTGGCGATTTTCGGGGCGACCTTTTCGAACCCTCATTCCGACGCAATATCAGCCCCTCCTTCCCCTACCCTCTCCCTCCCCCTCCATCCCTCCCCCTCCATCCCTCCGCCATTTCCACCCCACCCCACTTACCGGAGCTACGTTTTCCCGCTCCGACGCTACCGACGCCTCGGTCGCCATGGCAACGGTCTTGCAGCGCCGCTGCCGTGACCCTGGGCTGTTCCCAATCGTCCAGGGGTGTTCTCGAGGCGGCGTTATTCTCTCTCGACGCCGCTTCCGGGAGTAAACTTCCGCCTTTTTTCCCTCGGCCGTCGACGCTGCTTCACAAACACCCGAGGGATTTCTAAAGAAATGACGGGGGAAGGAGCACTCTTGCTGCTGATTTCCGATGTTCTTTAGAAATAGTTTCTTCCTTTCTCGTGGATTCTGTTGAAAGCTGAGTTAAGCGCTTGCTGAAACGAAAATATGTCCTCGGTTCTGGTTGAGATCGTTCAGCCTGAAACGTATGGAGTTTTACGGCTTCTGTGCCTCATTGGGACGTGGCGATTTCTAGATTCAAAGGCTGTTTGGTAAACGATTTTATGTTCCAACTCCGGGCAGTATTGTATTAAGACGCAGTTTGTCGCATCCCATGAAATAGACTAATAACTCGGAATGTAAAGAATGCACCCACTATTGGCACGAAATTCCCCGTTCCTTGTGCTATCAATGCGATGACTTCGGTCCTTCGTGTGACGTCGCTCCATGAATGAAAAATTGCAATACGAATGAAATGGCATTTAACTATCGATAAAGTTTCTGTTATTGCACTAAAAGAATGGTTAATCGAGGAGAAACCAAGCCAGAACTCTCTCGGAGGTTCAAAGGGAGTTGTCGAATCGTTTCTCATGTGGATAATGTTTCATCACCGAGTGTGATAGGGACAAACTCAGTTGCCAGGACAACGAGACGCCTGGGATTATTAAGCCCCCACGGTTATCAACGCCGCCTGCCACGCCCTATGGATCTTAGTTAAACCCATATGCTCGTGTGTGTTGCGTAGGAAATGTGTCCGTCCTAGAAGCTCCACAATCGTGTTTCCACTGTACTCTGTAAGGCTTACTACCTCCAGCACATTTCATTTTTATCTCTACCTTCTCCTTGCTATACTCCATTATGTAATTCAATTTCCATTGAGATGGCAAATCGATTTCCTAACATCGCGCTACCGATGTGTGTGAAAAAGACGTTCATATTCCGCGGAACCGATGAGGTATAACATTACAAAAGGAACAACTTCATAAGGATTCTTTCCATTTCATCCGTCGAAGATGTGCTCTTCGCCAATTGTAACGGAAAGACTTCTTGTTTGTTGTTCCGTTTCGCCAATCTCGCATCATATCTTCCTTTTTTCTGCTCTTTTCCGGTCGGATGGCGATGAGTGAAATAATAAAATCCTCAGGTATTTCTTTTCCAAAGGTTAATAGTAATTATGAAGTTTTATGAGTTCAAATAACTATGCTAATTGAGTACCAGTTTTCCCACATGGAATTCCCCCAACCGACTTGTAGTGATGAACTAGTTGGCAAGGATTTTAAACGCCTAACCCTACTTAGCGTAGTAACTCCTTGAACTTTGTGCAAGAAGAACTTTAGAAATAATTATTTTGTAAAATATCTAGCGGAGGAAACGCCGAGGGCGGGTGTCTACTCGCGTATGCCTCCCTTCTTCGACTTATCGCAAGAATAGTCAATGATTGGATGCGCTCCATGAAACATTAAAAGAAAACCACTCTCCAATTGGCGTCAATCGATTTCCAAGTAGTTTTCAATGACGTAATTTGGCGCAAGCAGAATGGCCAAATGTAAATAAATGTTCCCGAATTTTAAAAAAATATTCTGAATACGATAAGCATATAAATCATTTTCATTGATTAGTGCATTAGTCTTATTAAGACTTACGGTCTTGAGCAAGCTGCGTTAATATTCTCCTGAGTAATTGTGCAATCTCTAGCATTCTACATTTTATGCGAAAAATAATGTTTTGCGCGAAATAAATATTTTGAAAAACTTTTGCTCATAGTTTTTCCTCTGGTAACAGGAATGAAATATCGATTATTTCTCTTTAAAGTGCATTCTTGACTTTTGTGTTGTGCTTTTTGGTTTTTTTTGGACTTACGAAGCCCTTACATTGTAGCTTGTAACGTTCTTATAATGTAGACAGCTGTAAAGAGTTTCCTCGTTGAATTTTAGAGAATATAATACTTACTTGGATGCATTTTGAAGATGAAGGCTGTGGAGTACGTTTACGTGTAGTTAAATGAATTTGAACTTCATCTTCATTTGGACATCATCTTCATTTGGACATCATCAGCGATTGACAGTCGTCTCTCGCTCGTTCTTTTATTCTCTCTCCTCTCGCGGCATCAAACTACTCCATGTACTCATGAAAAATTTGGCACTAATTCAAAGTCAGCTCAGTTGTTTTTTTCCTTTGGTAGATGTCTTTTTTCGCTGAACATGCAGCTGTGAGACATTTCACTTCTACTAAGTGCTCTCAGCCGTGATGCCTTCTTTACGCCATGGGTCTCCACTTTGCTGTCTCAACTGAAATGTTAGCGTGGCGCGGAGGTATTGGGGTGGAGAATGATTAAAGGGTCCCTAAGACTCGAATTTCCTTTGTCCATGTTCCTTGATGGAGTTCTAAAACAATTGAGTGTCGAATCCGGTGGAGCAATAATGCATTACTGAAATTCAACAAATTGGAAGCTATTTTTTTTCGAGTCTTGGCATTGAGTTGGTGCGTTGGTGTGGTAGTTAAGCCGGATTGTCCTGAATTGACTTCTCTGCCTTATTTCGATTTGTAGATCTCAGAATCACAACTTTTCTCGGCAATGGAAAGTTCGAGTTTCAATCGAAACCTTTTTGAGATTCTTTTGACGTTATGGAAGTGCTGATTAATCAGCCTACGCCGTGAGAATATGGTTCCCCGCTCCCTTTAAGTGCATTGTGTATACACGATGCAAATTGCATGAAGCGATTATTCTCATTGATCTTTAAGACTTCACGTGCTATTTTATTAAGAGTTACATAGGATATTTTAGTACCTTTTTGAATGGAATTAAATCATCGTCTTTGTGTCTTTTGTTAACATCAGTTTTGTCTCTCATTACTTATCCAGAGCACCAATCAATTGAGTTTATTTCTATGGCTATAGTATTTTGTTGGTATGAATACGTTTTTTTTAACTTGATTTCTAGAACGTAGTTCCTTTTTAATGTATTAACTCCTTGAATGTGAGAAAAAACATTTATTTTTAAGGTGGAGTATGTTATGCTTAATCCGTATCCTGCTTCAAATTACTACTCCAGCACTCGGGTGTTCTATCATTTCGAATGAGGGGTCATATTCAGTTAAATTCTTCTCTGCAGACCGTTTAGAAAAAATTGCTCGGATATAAGATTTATAACTGACCTGACTCACTCCAAATCGTGTTATTATTTGTAATTAAATAATATCATCTGTACTCCTTTCAGTCACCAAAGGTTCATTCATCTCCAGACTTCCATCGGCCCCTAATGCAATTTTGAAACGTCTCCTAGACTTCAACCCTTTTAATGCATCAATTGCCTGCTGCAATTTTGCCTATCCTGTACATATATTTTCTCCGTCTCCATGCCTTAACTCTTTCTCGTCTTTCTCGGCGCCTTTTGTATTTAAATTGAATCTTAACGTTATGCGGTTTTGTTTTGTTTGCAATTTATGAGGTTTGTTTTTTTTAGTGTTTCTTAAATAATATGCCCAAAGTCATTGGCCTCGAGAAGCCATAAAACGTATGTTTTTATATGGAACCATAGTGTGCTATAGTAAACGCGTTGCATTTAGAAAAGTCAAGAAGTGTAAATGGGCCCGATGAAAGCTTTCGTCGTGTAACATAAGGACCTTGAGACGACCTGGGCGGGCATTCGAACATTCGACAGCGACTAATTTAAAACCTCTTTTGGTTTTAGCGTGGTTAAATGTAATTTCCGGCGCGCGGGGTTCTGGTAAAAATGTGCCCCAGCTCTAGAATTCCTTAACTCCGGCCTCGTATCTCCCACGCCCCCTCGAAACTCCGTCCCTTTGGGGGCAAGCGGCGACCCTTTGGTAATTTGGCCCCTCGCTCCAGCCAGCGCGCTTAATTCGTTTCGTTTTATCCGTACATCTCTGGAAATTCTCCAGCTCCTCTTCCCTCGGGCGAGAAATAATTTCCTCGGTCGCGTGTGCCGCGGCATCTCGGCAGACGGCGAGTTTCGGGATCACTTATTCATGTTGGCTCTCCTCTCTTTCCCCCCACTCCCCTCCCCTCATCGCTCTCGCTCATGACCATGCGACTCAAGGGAAGTATTTCCATTCCATATCATCGCGAGCAGGGGGTCACGTACATTAAGGGGTATGAGAGATTGCAATGTTTTACGGTATCATTCCAAGGGAAATGTCATGGTGGTCATCGGATGCTGTCTCACACGCTATTTTCTCCTTTTCGGCTGATTTATGGTTCCAAATCTGTCTGCGTCAATGCATTCTGCAGACCACTTCGAGGGCGTGGGGCAGTGGGTGCGAGGAGAGGGCTACCTTGTTAAACGAGAGGAAGAAGTCAGTCAAGCAGAAATGTTATCCTTAGCTGGTGGAACCCTCTTTTCGCGTCGTGGTCACAAATTTGGACTGAACGTGTTCTTGGATGTAGCCGTACGTCGTTCCCCACTTCAATCCCGTCGATCTGGCCTGAACTGCCGGTGTAGTGTGGTCTTAGACCGTTTCCTCGATGTCCTAAAACAGTGGTAGTAAAAAACCATAAGCACAGTTATTAACTCGGAGGTCGGCCTGGCATATAGTTCACGCAGTACTAAGCTAAACGGAGTGTGTAATGCACAAGTCAAGGTAGGGAGGGGGGGTAGTTCCAGAGAGAGCTGCCCGGTAAGCGAAGCCAGGCCCTCCGGTCAGTAGTCCGACACTCTATCCTTGGACTACCGCGTCTTCTGAGTGGCGGTACCTGCTCCAAATTAATGACCCGCCACATCGCAATTTCCCGTGATAGTCTTTTACCAGCACCGAGATACTAACTCGGATCTTGTTTCGAATTTCCGTCCCGGTGTGTGTCAGCCTATTTGAGCCAAGGCCTTGATTAAGGATGCAAGTCCGAGATCCAAACATATGACGCCTTCCAGGTGTTCCATAGTCATATGCTTGCACAACCTCTCCCCCCCACCCTCCACCGTGAGGTTCGCCCCCTGGATTAAAATGGCTCGGGCGGAATAGCTCGCCTGACGCAGCTGACCGATAGTCAGGGGTATCGGATGAGAATCTGAGTCAAATCAAATAATTTTGCACCCTTGGCGATTCTCACACGATTTTTGTTTTATGTTGCCAATTTTCCCGCTCCTGAAAATCCTCATCAACTTGGGATGTTGTTTTTATATACGAGGGTCGTCATTTTGATATCGAGCATCGCAGTCCCATCTTCGCCCTTCCTTCGCCGCCACTCAAGCCACCCTCAACCCACCGCCTCCCCCCCGCGCCTGACTGGGCGCAGTCGCGTCGCCTCGTCCGTCATCGTCCGAGGCGAGTTCTCTTCCCTCGTCGGGTGGGGGTGTTTTTATCTCATCCCTCGTACACGGCATCCCCTCTCTACCTCCCTCTTTTCCCCCTCCTCCCAACCCCCCTCTCCCTTCCCAGCACCCCACCCGCATTCAGCAGCCCCCCGTGCTGCCATCTGTTGCCCGCGTTCTTACTCAGGAGCAATAATAATGACTCCGTGTGTTCCTTTCCTCGGCGCAAGAGGCATTAATCGAAGAAACGGTCTTCCGCCGACGTTTACATTCCGGCTGCTTCATTTTTTTTTACTTGTTGCATGTAAATCTCGCATAAAGGAAGCATTCGAGTCGGAGAGATATAGTGGACGTCGTAACCGTAAAAATTTTAATTCGTTTAGGCAGATTTAACTTTGAAAAGCCATATTCTACTTTGGTGATCTCGAGCGGTCGACCCAAGAGTCGGATGTCCTCACTAATCTTTATCATCTCTGCATGGCGTCGTAGTTTTATGTCTGTTCACTGCACCTTGGTGCATAAGTCGACGTGAAAGATGTGTCAATCCCTTGTTTTTAAAATCTGATGGTTCGTGAGCTTCGATTCGAGAAAGTTGTGTTCAGCAAACGCTGAGTTCGATTTAGTCAAATATGAAAATGTTCATCCGTGAGAAGAATTTCGGGGCCACTGATGCTGTATGCATGGTCTAAAGCACAAGATCCCGTCATCGTCATTGGGGCCGGTGGAGTATAAATGGCGCCTTGCCGTTAAAACATTCCCGGGTCAACTCCCACGTCCGGGAGATTTCGCGGACACGATCACTGATCTGCATCGTGAGCATTAATATTCGTCAGCACCGTGATAGACCAAGGAAATTCTGTGGTTATTCTTAAAATTTCGCCCTATGGAAACTTAAGTCCTTTCACTGCCAAGAATGACTGGAGCTAGGTCGTGAGATCTCTAATCAGATGTACTGCATAATATGGATTATCATACTAGAATAAATCATGTATTTCCCCCGAAGATGACAAGCCATCATGGCATTTGTTAAAAGGGTTCCGTTCTCTGTAGTAATTTGCTCATTACTAAAAACTGTTAATTTCATGTTGGAACTGTTCCGTTGCCGGAGTAGTTTTTAGGGGAAGTGACTGAAAGCTGAGGTCATTTCGAAGGGATATTTGGGTAATTTTGTAGAGGTACTTCTGGGAATGGGGTAAGCGTGGAGAGAAACTCGGCGTCGGAATATGCCCACTCTTAACGAAAGCCGCCAAGGGATCCGCACTTAAGCCTCCTATCCGAAGGACGGCGTACTGTAATTGAAGTGCTCTCCATGTATAATCCCACGTAAGAATCGGGAAGCCTCATAAAAATGTTGCCGCCGCAGGGATTCGAACCCGGGCCCTCGGGATGGAAAGACGGTGAATCCAGCCATCGCATAAATCCTACCCACTTTCCCTACTAATGCTGTTCCGACATAGATCATCCGGAAAATTAATTTGAAATGATTTTATTTTCATTTTCTCTCCTTATTATTTCACTAATGTACTTTCGTACTTTCACATGGCAGCCATTTATCGAAGTCTCGGTTGCATCCGCTGTGGTAATAATTTTGGTTGAACTTTCTCTTAAATTTCACCCACTGCCTGCAGTTGCAATCCTTTTCCAAGTAACTACATCTTTTGCTACGAATAGGTGTTTATTAAATCAGAAATCATCCCTCATAATTTTGATACCACGCGTAATTAGCTTTACTCACCTCGTCGTCTATCGAGGTAGATACACCTTGCGTGTAACATGAGTTTCTTTTTGAACACTTTTTTCATTGTCATTTGAAACGCGTCAGGAATACGCGCTTTTACAAATGCGCCGGCTTTTAGAATATTCCGTAAAAGTGTGACTCGGAAAAATTGAATCCGTTGGAACCCCCTTGGATTGTTAAATATGCCTCTCGCCGTTAAGGGGACATTATTATGGCTCCGAGTGAAAGATGAACACGTCTGAATGTCGTCTCGTCGCATTTCGAAAATATAGCCTCGCTTCCATTTCTCCTTCAACTCCTCCCTTTCCCTCGCATACATCATCCTATGCGTCTCTCTCTCTTCTTTATAAAAAATGCTCAAAATGTTATTCGTGCGATCCGCCGCGCGGCAAACAAAACGTTTGGCGGCGGAGAGAACTCACGGCGGACGAATGCGCCCGGGAATTAAATAACTCATCGCAGGTATGTATATGTATGTACTCGCGTATTTATATTCCCTCCCGTGTATACCGTATGTGCACGCACATGGGAGATTGTAATGGCGTTACTGCGGGACGCTGGGTGTTGGTGAGGGAGGGGGCAAGTCCAACGTCGACGGCGGGGAGGATGCGCCCAAGAAACAGACAGGGAGGGCCTACTTCGCCTCTCCCCTAAAACCATCCTCCCTCCCCCCCTCAACTCCCCCATCTGCCGTTTCCTCTGCCGTCGCAATGATTCATTCAGGGACGTGGGGATTCATGCGGGCGAGCGGAAAATACTCGGGACGGCTCTGAGTTATCTCCGACTGTTATTGTATTTTTTTCTAATTGTATTGTTATTATTACGAGGATTAAAACACATCGCTGGTAATTTGTTCCAGGAAGGCCTTATTTCGTAACCTTGGTCCGTAATTCCTTTTTTTTTAATCTAGACATCTCGCGACAATCTAAAAACTCTCGGGATAGCGATTATGAGTTTGCGAGATGTTTTTTATATCAAACTCTTATTTCGGGAATTTAATCGTTCCCCGGTCTTCATCTCGCAGTCTTACTGGCTCGACGGTGCCATTTTCTTGGAAAATACTCCCGTGCATGTGCCACAATTACTGCCCGAATTTAGTTCTTACAAAGAATGAGATTTATCAAATTCCACCTGCGGATAGTTGACTTATATTTCTATAAAAATAATCTGCCGAAAGACAAGTAGGAAAACTCAGGAAAATCATTAACTAATATAATATATGATCATCAAACAATTCCACGAAGTCTGAAAGTGTCAAGTATGCAAGTGGGAACATTACCTCCGATGCTACTCTCATTCCCACTTCGAATTGGTCAATTATGGGCGTGTGTGGTTTAAGTATTCAGTGACAAGGATGCATTGTGACAACTCAAAGCGTTTTATTCGATGAGAACCACAATTCCTTGGCGAAAAGAGTTCCGGATGGCGTTTAACCCTTAAGCCGGTGGTTCGATACATTCCAAGGCGTCGGTATGGTTGCTGGTTCTTTGAGGAAGAGAAATTCTATTAAATAACATAACCATGAGCTTTATTCTGACTGCAAATATATGCTATTTTACCACCGTTCAATTTGTGGTACACGAATTCAACTGAATACCCAAAATACAGCAAAGGCGTGACCTTATGAAAATATTTTTCAGTGTCCGTCAGCGACAGAAAATTTAATTTAAAAATTGCGATTATCGTAAAATTTGACAAGTTACGACCAGTGCGAAAATCGGTTTTTAAAGATTTTTAAAGCCATCTAATGAGGAAAACTCGCCCCTTCGATACTTTGTGCTATTCAATTGAAATTCATTGATTGATGGAAAGCTTTTATCTATGCTTTGTAAAAGTTTCCCGTCAATCAATAAACCGTTAAAGAGGACTACGTGTCAATTCGTCGTTATAGTCAGCTCAATTATTCAATTGAATCCAAAATTAGAAATCACCACCGAGGCTCTTGCGTATCGCTCGCTCGTAGTCTTTGTTGCGGTGTTGGGAATTAAACTCGTTGAATCCTCCTTTGCATTGCCCTCGGACATCAGAGCCCGCAAACTCCTGGATGAGTTCCTCCTCTCTTTCAAGTTTTGGAAATGAAAGGCTATTACCGCTGTGTTCTCTCAGGTCTATTTGATTTTTCTTATCTAGCCCTGCCAACCTTTTTTTTCTTTTCCGAGAACAGCTTTGGAATTAAACGCTGTTGCTCAAGCAATTCTTGGAGGAGCTTCGAAATTCAGTGGTTTCCTGGACTCGGGAATAAAATGCGGTTTATAGTGATCACAGTAGTAAAACAAAGTCACGTATGACGCCCAAGTTAATCAATATGGTTAGAATCTGAGGTGCGTTTAATCTACGTTGGAAATATTGTCTCACGTAAAAACTCAAATCTGCGTCAATTTTTTTTTTTAATTGAAAATAAGGCATGTTAGATCACAGGGAGGCATACGGGCGTCTTAAGTTCTCTCGTCAGAAAAATTATTGGGTTCCGGGTAGGATCTCTGATGTCATTAATATTTGTCGTGTGCTTTTTTCAGCAATTTGTGGCATTTTATAAACATATCTATTTCTAATTGCAAATATCGTGGATATTTCCAAATGAATTCTCTGTGCTTGTACTCACATGTATGAAAGTATATTTCCTCGTGGATTCGTAGTAGATAATGTTGGCTTTGGGATAGTAATGTAGAAGACTTGCAATTCGCAAATAAATTTGCACCATTTATATTTTCAATTGCTTATTCTGTCCCACTCTGGCTCATGATTTGACTAGCATCAGTTGCGCCACACACCAGCAGACACGGGCGCTTCGCCAGCTGCTTGGTTGGAAATATTTTAGCTATATTATCTAATATATGCAGCGACATTTAGTATGGAATTTCCACGATGGCATCGCCTGTCTTGAGTAAACAACACCCCTCAAGGTAAACAATTCGTGGCCTCGGATCATTTATATTAGCTTTTTCCTCCGGGAACCTCTTTGAGGTCACGTAGGCATTGACTTTTAAATATTCTGCGCTTGGGGCATTTAAACGCCCCTCCCTTGAGCGTCAGTCGGGATCGAATTGCCTATGGATTCTGTCTCTTAAATCTGATCTCGTGGAGATTAGCCATTGGCCCCAGTTTGCCCATTGTTACTTGTTTCATTTTTTTGACCAACAATAGAATTTTGTTTGTTTAGAAGTGATGGTTCTTCATAAAAAAACCAGAAGGATTAAAAAAAATATAATATAGCTCATGGCGATTCCTGGAGTGAATGAATTATAACGGGGACGAGCGCATGAATAATGGTAATGTCAATGCAATGATATGCTTGTGTAGTAGAATTCCACGCTTTCGTTCTTAATGCATACGTGAGAAAGATGAAATTTGTCATCTGGTAAACTTGGGAATGGGGACTCAATGTTACATCATTACTGTAAAAGAAATATTCCAAAATGCCAAATGGACTCATTTTTACGACGACTCTATGTAGATGAGGATGTATCCTCGAAACACCGTTTGTTTAGTCATTAGCGTTTCAATCCGAGGTTGACCGAAGCCCTCCATTCTTCCATATCCAATACTGTTTTCCGCCGCTTTAGCTGTTGTTTTGTTATGTTCCTCCTCACTTGCTCAACGTGTTTTGGTCTCGGCAGAAGCTTTCTATTTTCACTTCTAATCAACTTTCCGAAGTATTTATTGTCGCTTAAGGTGGATGGGCGTGGTGGACTAATGGCTTGCGAGTTTGATTGTTGACCGGAGGACTCGGGTTCAATGCCCGGAGTCTTTGGACCGCACTCCCTCCCTTCACATTCACGGAAGCCGAGTGATTTTTCGGCCAATAGGTCCTCGTGGGATACCGAATGGCAGCTCAGGAATAAGAACTACGCCCTGATTTGTGAATTTCAATCGCCGTAGGGCTTACTACGATGAGCGTCACCATCAGCTGCGGTATCAAACCAACCCTTGGGTTAATATCTTAGATTTTAGGCTTTCACAACGCAACGATTTGATGATACTATGGTGGCTTCCCAGTGTGATTGCGTATGGAGCCTTATGTGGATCAACTTTACTGAAGACGCTCGTTTTAACGTAAGAAAACATCTAAATCTTACCCTTAAAATTGCCACGAGGGGGCGTGGCAGGGTATGTTAGGTTAGCATCAATTGGAGTACTTGGTGATTAATGATATTTGGAAAGTTCAGTTTGTCGTAAGCTGGGTTTTTCACGCTTACAGTCTCAAATTGTGCGTGGGAAATACGATTCCTTGTATCGATCGGTTCAGTTGTCAATTTCTGTTAACTTCTTTCTACCTGTGGTCTCGTTTGCCAGCTCAATGCGGTGCAAGAATTATTTCGTTGGAATCGGCGCTTAACTCTATTTATTTGTACATAGGTATCTATATTATTTAGTGGTGCATGTAGTCTTCGTGCTTCCAGTATCTCCCAACCCGGGCAATCAACGTAAAGGTTATTTTCATTCATAATAATAATATAAGAAGCGGGCAGCTTTTCCTCTTGTCCGATTAAATTTGTAAATTATCCTTTTGCCTTGGGCTCCGAGCTCTCGAGTCGGATTCAAGTCGAGGTCAAAACAGCGCGAAATAACACGTCTCCTCAATGTTTGAGCTAAAATATTTTCGCAATATTCGTTTGATGTGCCTTAGTTCCCTCAAGGAAGCTCTGCAGGTGACCCAAACGTCCGTTCTCCGTGTTAGATCCGGTCATATGGCGACTACTATTTACTTCATTTGGTCCGCTATTCTTATGTGTACCCCTTTGAGTCTATATTGAGGGATTTCTATTCCTATAATCTTATTGCTTTACAATATTTTCAGGTTTAAATGGACTCCCTGCTCCTGAAAATAATCGTTAATATTTAGAGATCGCTAGGAAGAAATTAAAGTTCCATTCGTTACTTCTCCCTTGGCGGATGCCCGTATCATAGAGAGTATTCTGAAATTGCAGGTTAGTTTTAAAAAATTGCATATTTGCAATGGAAACAAATTAGGGAACCGATCAGACGCTCCCTTGTGAGTTGCCAGAGGCTGCAAATACAAAATCAGAACTAATTCTATTGATCATAACTTTCAATTTTCATTCTGAAAGGAAATGACTGACCCAATTCACTATGTTTCCACAAGCCCAAAGCTTGCTGGTTATATATCACCTCATTACGAGGTCCTGATATGTAGTCCGGTGTGTAATCACCCCCTGCCGAACGCATAGTGTATGTATATATCTAGTCGATCAAACGCATTTTTCTAAGTAGGTGAATTAAATATTTAGTTAATTTGTTGATTACCCTGATTGGAGGCTGTCGTGGGTGAAAAACCCAAGTTACTATGTTCCACAGTACCGAGCTTTTAGGAACCCATTTTATGTGCTTGTTAAAAAACATTGCATATCTAGTAAGTTAATTGATGTTACAGTAAAATGCTAAAGATCATTTCCATTAAAGAGATGTTAATGTTTAAGATTTAAATTGCCGATTTTCTGTTTATTTCCGCTTTCACGAATAGTGGTCATATTCTTAGCGAGTCTCCAGGTTTGAGTCACTTCACCCTCCGATAAGGACTTATTATACAGTATGTGTTATCTTGGTATGGTGGCATTTTGTACGCCAGGCTCTTTGCTGGCTCTCTTGCAGAGGTACCTTCCGAACAATGAGATTTGCTAGCTCTGGTAAATTGCAGTTGTTCAACTAATCCCCTACGATATGTGATTCCATCACTAATCGGAAAATCGTTGCCTGGGAGATTTTCGATAGGTTTTGCGCCCTCGTTTTCGTATACCCTTTCAAAACCTTTGATCTGACTAGGCTTTTTTTTAAAGAAAGCTAACTTCTCTATAACTACTTCGACTTATTCGTCCTCCGATCGCTCTATGATTTGGCGTTAATCCTGTTAACTCTCGAGCGTAAATGCCGTTGCTTTTTTTCGTCAATTTTTTTTTCGTAAAACTGCTTAGAACAGATCGTTCATATTTATTTGCTTGTGTTGGTTGGGTGAAGTGTTTTTCCCTTTGGAAGGCCTGGTCACATTTGCCATAGCTTTTCGTATTGCGTTAGCTTTTCATAATAATGGATTTTGGTTAACTTAAAGAGATTTAGTTTTGATGCAACAATTTCAGAGTTTAAAAATCGTTGCATTGAAATGCACATTAGCGGATGACTCCGTTAAAAATTTCTGTTGCGGCATCTCCCGCGGTTTCTTTGGAGATTTAGTTTATTTAGTATCCTGCGAGCCACGGTTTGGGTGTGTGGCAGGGGGGTGATTACTCGTTCAAACTGCATTTCCTTTCTCCCATCAAGTACTCAAGTGGTCGTTTATGCTCTCTTAAGAATACTTATTCGTTCTCATCTCAAACGTTGGTGGCGGGGTACACGTTCTCGCCTTACACTGAAGGGATCGCGGGTTCAATCTCCGTCTGTGTCAGTTATCTCAGCACTTGGATTCGTTGTTTATGATGGCCCTTGTAGTCATAAAATGTTAAATGATCCTAGATGGAAAAATTACTGTGATTAAATTTCTTTTTATTTTATCGAAACAAAATTTATTCGGTGCACCCTCAATATATGCATCCCGTCGAGGTTACAGAATCCAATGGGAAAGTAGTTCAGTGTTTTGCGTTTGACAATAATTTCAGCCCTCTCCGGCTCCTATGAGAAACAAATCAGCGTTGCAAGTGCTCTTTATAAAAGGATCTGAAAAGTAATATTCAAGTTGTATCCTGTAGCGGAGGGTGTGTGGTTTCTTTGATATATTGCTGTCATTGGAGTGTCCTGAATGAGCATGTTCACGTGTAAACCGGCTTGTAGCTTTGGGAAAGGGACCTAAGGTATGGGGGACCGGACTGGCCGCGTAGCCCTTCCCTCGTTCTCCCCCTTTCTCTTGCGTCGGAGGGATACCACCTCTCCCGGGTCCCGCGATTGCATGAAGACGTGGGAAAAGAAGGCAGGTCCTGGCGGCGACGTCCGAGGTAACGGGTGGGTGGACGTGGGAAAGGACGGGGAGGGAGTCGCGGAGGATGGATGCTGTGCAGCGGTGCGCGGAGGTGTCCGGGGGTTGAGGCGGACCCCGGGGGTGCGGTCGGTTCCCCTCCCCCCCCCCTCTCTGCCGCCCGCCCCGGCGACGGCGCGCGTAGGCCCGCCTCCCTCTTCCCGCGCGGGCGACCTTGAGACGACGAGGGAGCCAGCGAGAGTGCCAGCGCCGCTCGCTGTCAATGAACTACCTACCCCTTGCCTGCCTGCCGAGAGACAACGGGAGCGGTGTTGCCGTGGTGCTTACGTCCCCCTCCACCCCCGCACTCATCGACCGCCCCTCTCCCGGAGGGAACCGGCAACGCCGCCCCCTATATGCACCTCTCGCTCTCACCCCTCGCAAACAAACAAACTCACCCATCCTCGCCACATTTATTACATGAGCTCACACGAACCTTTTCCGATGGCGGGAGCGCGTGTGTGCAATGGATATACCAGAGCATGTTTGTCGCTGCGTACGTGAATGCATCTCGTCCGATCAAAACGCGGCGAGTGTGTTTCCGCCGCTGCGCGCACACGTATATTGAGAGCTATTGAGGAAAGCGCGCGCCCGAATTCAAAAATATCGTGCCTGGCTGCCTCCCTCTCGTCCTCTTTTTCCTCTCTCCCCCTTCTCGCCTGCCGCGTGTGCTTCTCGCTGCTCCCGTCTCTCCCCCGCAGTCACGTGGCACGCCGAAGAATGCACTGCAGTGGGCACTGCGCTACCCGCCTGCCGCTGCGCTCCCTGACCCGCGGCGGCTTGCCCCGCGACGAGTCGCGTTTTGGGCGCTACGTATCCTTCCCTCTTCCCGCCATCACCCAGAGCAGCTGTTGTATTGGTCGCATTTTGAGCGCCCTTGCACGCGGACCCCCCCCCCCCCCAACCTATCCTCTTCTATCAGCCGGAAATCCCCGGTGACTCTTTTGCGGTCCGCTAATAGCCTCAAGGATTTCGTTTGAGCACTCATTTTCACTCCGGTTTCGCCCAATTGTAGGTCGTCCTCCCAATCCCAGCAATGTGGGCATATTCCAATTGAAAATCAAATTCATGACCTTTGCTGCTCGGGCTGAAGTAGCATGACCCGAGTCGAACTGCTTGGCGAAAGTAAAATTTACCAAATGTGTCACTCGCTCTCATCCGGCTTCAAGGTTATTTGTTATTATTTGTATTCCGTTCGCAGCTGCGGAATGAAAGTGTCAATGAAATACGGGTGTTTTTATTTCATTGCTATTACGTAAATGAAAGTTAAGAAATGTAGAGAATATTTATATATGCTTTAGTAAAGGGGCGTTAAATTAGTTGGTAATGGGCTAAAACTTCTGCTTTTATGACAAATTGTGATGTGTCCTTTACTCATTGTACACACCACTAATTACTTCATTGAATTACGGCTTCCTCACAGTTTTTGTGTTATGTCTAACACTCGCACTGAGTGAACTTCGAAGCCCACGCATACCCCTGCACCTTTTCTTACTCGTTACGTAATTCCATGTGAAATGAGACGATCTCCCGAGCCTAAATCATGTGGTAATTAGCTTTGCATCTTGTTGCCAGGTCTTCCACACGGCTAAGGTACCTAATGATTTGGCGGGTAGTAGTTTCTTTTTTATCATTTAAAGTTGGTCATTAAACTAGGTTTTTTTGTGTCCAGTAACCCAAAAGTAAATATTCTAAGTTTGGCCCTTTCTTATCGCATTTTAGGTCGTTAGTAATTGTAAATTGCTACAAACTTTGTGTGTTCCGCCCATTGCGGGGGAAGTATTGAATTTCTGTCGCTACATCCCCTGTTTTTATATGCTAGCATTTTTGAAATTTCCACTTAGACATTTGGCTTAAACATTTCACCTCTTTTATTGGTGGGTAAAAAGGTGGTTTTAAAGATACTCGATACATTACGAAGTATCTGTTTGTTTTTACAGAAATCTATCGACGCCTTCTTCATTTGCAAAATAGTGAGATGGTTCTCAACTGATGAATCATCAATATTAGGTTTGTTGGTAGTTCTACACCATTTGATTTGTATGTATTTACCATTATAATTGTAAATGAGGAGCGTCGTGGCTAAAGTGATCGGACACTAACTGAAAGGCTCAAGTTCGATTCCCGATAACTTTAGAAGTCAAATGTCTTTGGTAAACCGTAGGGGGCAGAGGGAAATCTCTGACCTCCCATCGTCCTGTGTGTATTTCACAAATATCCGGACTAGTACGAGGTCAGCTCTACCCTCGCCTATTTAAGTCAACTTTCGGGTTATTTCTATTGTCTTCATCATTTTCCTTAAGTGTTTTTCACCGAGCCAAGGCGCAAGCAAGCTCAAGTGTACGCAATACAATACACACCTAATGAGATGTTATTCTTGTTATTGTTCATAGTGCAAATTTTCAAGTTTTATTATAAATCACTCTAGTGATCTCACGAAAGCGTAATGAAAGATTATGTCCCCCCTCTTTTGCTATTATAGGTTTTTATCTTTGGTGCCAAATACATGAGAATAAAAAGTATGTTTGACCTTCAAACAAATATGGTCCTGTGAAGTCATTCGATCTGGCTCGATGTTTTAAAAGAAAGTAAATATGCCCTAGTTGACTCGTAAGCTGATTAACGTTAAGGTTTTGCAGGCCTTATACATTTTATTTGTTCAAAGGATTCAAGAGATAACACTAACGAACGATATAAGATCGCCAGCCTTGCCGGAATTCGTCTCAGGGCGTTCCGTGGTCATCCGTTGAAAGCCATCGACGTGGTCTTGTTTCTCGATGTGTGTTTATGGACACTTGGACATGTCCGGATTGAGGGAGAGGGATCGCACCCGGGAGGCCTACTGCTTCATCAAGAAAAAATATCAACTGACAAGGGATCGCACAGTGCAACCCTATTCATCGTTACCGCAGATTTATGCAGAATATTCACTTTATTTAGAGTGTATTTATCATTATTATTATTTCCATTGCTTATTTTACTTCTAGTTAGTTGTGTTTTTTAATGGCAGTTAATGATTGCGATCGAAATACTGAATTTTTTAAATAGGAGGTAACGTACGGTAATATTTGAACTGGATATCGACTTAGATGTACGGGTTCATAAAACGAAGTTCATCCTACAGCCTGGGTTTACGGTGATCCCTTAATAATTACTGCCTCTCTGATGAGGTGGGTCCCCCGTGTGCCCTGGATAACATTCAAGGGGGTTGCGACTTCCGAAGCTATGGAGCGTCCTCTCTCGAGCCACTCCTTAGGTCATTAAGAATATCCTGGAGGTTGTGGGAAGCTTTTCCCCTACGATATTCCTGTCCGTATTCGCTATAGTTTAAACTCCTGCAGGAGCAAGATTACTGAGGTGAACTCCCGGATCCCTTCTTAAAGACGACATTTCAGTGGAAGAAGTGTACGTTAACTCTGGGGCCATGGTCAGTTTTTTTAGGTCTCGGTCGCTTGTGAAGAGTTTCCGAGTAAAATCTCGGGTAATAAAATTTTATAGCGAAAGGTGAAAAATGAAGATAGGATTTTTTTTAAGAAAACTTGGGAGTTAAGTTTCCGGTACTATGATCGCAAGCACACATTAAACGCAGAGGCTCGAGTACCTAAAATTTGCAAACTGATCTTTTTCGAATGCTTCTACGGATAAAGTGGGCGTTCGAACCTGGGGTAGTCGGATAGATTCGAGGCAGGCATTAGGGTTCTGGAGGAAGGGAGTGGAATTCGGGGGCCCAAACCCAAAATTCTCTTGCACTTTTTCCGACGCGTTTCTCGAAATCGATAAACCGAAAGGCATCAGACTCGACCTCCGCTCGGATTGGCAGCCTCTTCGTTGTGCTCTTTCCCTCTCAACTCCTCCCCATTGAATTAAACCCCATCCGCAAGCCTCTCCCTCGCTCCGATCTCCCGACGACGTGAGGTCTCCCTAATGCCCCGCCGATACGGGAAGTCTCCGAACGGCGGTGGCTGAGTTCAAGAAGGTACCTATTTCATCAATTACTCAGAATTCAATTTACATGCTTTTGCCTGATTCGTTGTCATTTAAAATCGTTGGTACGAGTTTCACGAGTGATCAACTGGAGTAATATGTTCAAGGTGTTTTGTACACGAAGTACAAAAAAATGCAAGGATGTTTTGCCACTTGAAGATGTTTCTTTTTCGCGATTTTACTCTGATGAAATTGATCATGAATATGCTGCGAAATGTTTCACTTTAAAAACTAGATTAGTTCCTTTCATTTCTGGTTAGGTATTGGTTGGTTATACGGCAGTCGGCACTTTCAATTTGCGTTGTTGGTTAAATGTTTCCAATTTGCTTTGTATGAATATGTGGTGGTTTATCTGTAGTATCACGCACGTTCCAGATCGTAATAAAGACATCCGGGTGACGGCAGAGACGACATTGAAATGGATCCTCATTTTCGTCGCTTTGAATTTATAACCTATTCTTCGGTAGTCGCCTGTCGGAATATCGTTTCGCTCATAGGCTTCGTCCTTTCTTCCTCATTTTGCTAAATTATCTCGGTCGTCAATGGCGTTCTTCTTTTTCTCGACACATTTTAAATCATTAAATTAATGGCATCATTCAAAAAAATTATTTCGGTATTTATTTTTGTCGTACCTCGTGGAGTTCCTTGATTATTTTCACGAAATGAATTCAGCGTGGTTGTTTCGGAAAAGAGAATTAAATGATGCTACGTTTTCAATCCTACCGGGGACATCATTTTACATGTTTTGACACAGAGTTGGATAGGGTGTATGAAAAATGAGGGCTTTCGACTCATGAAAAGGGCAATTTGTTCCACCTGAGAACATTTATTGGTATGCTATATGTGTTGTTCTTCGCTGTTTTTGTCGTCGCAGCCTCTTGCCATTCGCTGTTGCTTGCAGATTGAATTCGCCTTGAGATTCTTTTTCCTCACAGTCAACAAATGTTGCTCATTTTTATGGATTCGGTGGCGGTCGCTGTCTAAAAGATGGAAGGGGAGGCGTGAAGGGAGAGTCGTTGAATGGCGGCCACTGTTTTCGCATGCCGTCCTCCTCATCGAGAGGAATGTCTCCAAATGCCGGGACCTTCTCCCGCGGCGGCCTCGCCTCTTGCCGGATCGGACGGCGCCTTGCGGACAAAACAAGTGACCATCGCTCGAAGCGTCGCAGTGGCTGAGCAGACACCTTTTCTTTTATCTCTCGCTGCATTGTCTCTTCGGTGATTTTTTTTTCTTTCGACGCGCAAAGTTAGTTCCCGGGGTGGAAAGAAAAAAAATCGAAGAATGGCAGCTCTCTTTAACTTTTCTCATTCGAGTTCCGGGGGTATTTTTTCCCCGAATGAAAAGGTGACTGGTATTTCGAAACTCTTCGTGCTATGTTTTAGCCCGCCTACTCGGGGTACTCGCCACACCCTTTCTTCGTGAACTTACGCCTCCCAACCAGTTTCCAGGTCTCCCATCCGCTGCTAGTTCCTTTTCATCTTCTCACCTATTTTTTATCGCCATCGAAATCCTTTCTCTCAATGTGGTAATTAGAATTTTTATGCTTCCCGCGTCCATTTTTTTATCCTGTCGTGGAAAAACTCATTAACTGACTTCGTTATTCACGTAAGCTGGGAATAATACCGTTTTTTCCTGTAATGAAGAGCTGAGGTTTACTATTTCGGAGGATTCTTCATTTCGTAAGCTGTAATAGAAAAATTCTCGTGGGTTTACGAGCATTTTGTATTTCGAGCTGTTCATATTTTGAGAAGAACCAATTGCAGGCCGTTAGTGAATGAAGTGCCGGAAATAATGCTTTGCCACTGGTCATATATTTTCCTGAAAGTGGCATAATATCTAGTTTTATACATGTCATGAGCGTCTATTCTACAGTCAAGACTATTAAGGCCTTTGAATGCAGTTTGAATGGAGCTGGAAAATCAAAATGTTGCCTTCGTGTTGGTCGAAATCCATGGAAAATATACTAAATATTTTTTTCATCCCCGTGTTATAGTGAAGATGGGGATGTTGGCCAGTTATATTTTCATGAGGTTTTCCTTGAATATATTTGGATTTTTTTCTGAGTATGCATTTATCTCAGTTTTAAATTAACTAGCTCGTACAATAGTGGAGGACGACCTCTGAGAAATTATTGAGACGATGCTTAGAAAAATTTATTTCGCCCTTCTCCCTCTTCCCTTTAATTCGAGTTGCTCGTCGTTAAACCATCCATGCGATTTCTTCGTAACTGTCTGTGATGATGATCGGTGAGAATGCAAAAATAAAATTGCTTATAACTTTAGCGTTCATATTATTTTATTTGAAATAATAAATGATTTACATTTTGAAAATTCCATCGCTACAAATGCTGAATTTTTATTCATGCCCAACGCGTATTGTGATAAGTTAATATTTTATTTATTTCTGCCAGCCTCATGTTCACTAAGAATCGGGAATGTTGAATAAAAACGTGCTTCAATTTCATCTAGTTAGAGATATGGCAGAAAGGTGAATGTAGGTGTAAAATAATCGGAAAGGAAATAAAAGTGTCAGATTCGCATGTTCTAAATCTTCAGATACTTGCCCCCCCCCCCCACCCCCCGGTCATCCCATCTCAAGAGACACCCAGGCCAAGGGCCTCTTCTAATTCTTTGGCATGCTTGTAACCCCTCTAGTGAGCAAAAACAAAAGTAGTCTAGAAACGGGTTCTGCTCTAATGAAATTCTTAACCCCCCAATCGGTTTAAAAATAAAATAACAATTTTGTCGTTAAAAACTGTTCTTGACAAGTCTTAATTGTTGCCTAACGGTGGAATCGCTTACATTGATTATAGGCAAAACTTCTTTTTAATATGGGAATTTTTTCGTTCACTCTTTAAACTTGAATGAATGTGGAGATCGGTCTGTAGTTAGTCTTTTAGGTCTCTAGTTTTTCTTAAGGCACATGTTTCAGTATATTATTTCGCCTGTAGGCCTGAGGTTAAATATGTTGCCTGAGCTGTAGGGAGGCCGATGTATCCAGAACCCAACGCAGTGTGGTACAGTGCCGTAGTAAATTGGCTTTTGCGCCTAGCCTTGTGCTGACCCGCACGAGTGGTAAATACACCTTTTAAGAAATACGTTGCGAAAGCATGTAGGCGAGTTTTACTGCAATGAATATTTTTTCATCCCTTTATTTCTTGAATTTTACTGTCGACGCCAAGAGAAAAAGTTGAAGGTAAAGCTTGTCAACCTTTAAGTTTTACAACTTCCTCCCGACTGAGATCAAGTCATCGGAATAACACGTAAATACTCTTGTGCAGCATACTATATGTACGGGTTAAATGTGAATACCTGTTTCATTTTCCATTGAATATAGTATGTGTAGGCCTCCTTCAAGTGATGATTTTTTTCAGCATTTAGAGCTCCTGGATACAGGTTTTCTATAGCAACCGCAGAAAATGTCATGAATACCTTCTGGTAATTATGTAGTACAAAGCGCCTGTCTTACAATTCTGTCTTTTAAGTTGTCTCCCAGTGCTCTTTGGTTATGATTTCCTCTGAATGAAAAGCATCATGTGTAAGCATATTACTATGAGAGAGTGAATAGTTGCTGTTAATCGACGTGTATATCCCCCAACCTTTTACTCGAATCTTTGACCGCGATGGAGGATGACATTATATGTCTCGAAGAAAAGATCGAAGCGGAATTTTCGGGCCCGGGCGTCATTGTTCATTCCTTCATTTTATTCTTTGGAATTCCTTCAAGTAATTGCAGCAATTTAAGATGCTAGCGGTTTCCACTGAAATATAAAGATTTAATAAAAAAAAGCTCCATTTTTTTATGCATTCATTTGAGTGCATCACTCATACTGCAGTGAAACGCTTTCTTTTATTCGTGGAAGAAGTGTTAATATCTCTTAATTTTTCCGAGTGGAGTGAAATTCCTTGAGGCATCATCGACTTCGGCCATCGAGTTCATCATCCCGTAACTACTAAATAGCAGGTCCTCCACGATCCGCCGCCCTCGCAGCCCGCCAGCCAGCCACTTGTGGCTCCTTCCCGCGGCGGTGGAGGCCGGCGATTAATAATATCGCCGTTGTCGTATGACATGTCTTCCCTCCAAACCTCTGCCCCCACTCCCGCTAAACACGCTGGAACAATCGTCTCGGCCGTCTCGTGTCGCAATCGCTTCGCCTTTGTCTCTCCTCCCTCCCACCTCCAGCGCCACTCACTCTTCCCCGCCCTTCTTGCCTATCCTCTCCCCCGATTAAAGCTTGAGCGTCGCCGGGTCAAGGATGTGAGTTTGTTGGGGGAGCAGATGTGTCGATCACGCTTCGGTGCCCGCATCCTCCACCCTGCATCCCACGGGAGACCAGAGCGGGCCTCTTATCTCGGTCGTGTTGTTATTATTTGACTGATTGGTTCCCGGGAGGGGTCACCCACCGCACTCCCTTTCGACGGAGGAGCTGGGAGGCAGTTGGTTGCTTGTTTGCCAGTGATGATGATTTCTTCTTCCGTTAGAACCAATTTGGCAAGTTTTCGTTGGCCCCGATCTGGTTAGCATGTCCGTCATGGTAATTTGGTCCATGTGATTTGCACGCTTGTCTCGACGCTCTCCCTTTTATGTTTGCATGGTTTACATTGTAAATGATAGGATAAGTTGCCCCGGGGGACGGGTAGATGATTGAAAGTATTGATTAAAATGGAAAAATTGAATTGAGGATCCACATTAGTTTTATATATATTCAAAACTCCGAAATATTTTATTTCGTGGCTCTGGTTTCGGTACTGGGTAGAACCATCAAAATCGATAGTGTATTTTGCCCATTGAAGTATTTTATTCTTTCCGTTGTGAATAATTTTGAATGAGTCGTTGTAAAGCAATGCTTTATTTTCGAAACAAAATAATTCTTTGACACGCAGACAACTTATTTTCTGATTGCAATTTGTTCCATGACGATTGTCTCCACAATAATTCAAATATTCAAGTATAAAAGCAGGTGATTGTAACTTATGAAAAAATAATAAAATACCACTTACATGTAGATCTCTTATCAGAACCTACGCCGGGTCGCTGGGGCTCGATTTAATTTCACTGTGTAATAGCTTGGTGTTAAAGTGGAGAATTGAAAATGCTAATGTGTATGTACTGTACCATGATCATGTTAACGCAATTTTGATTAAAAATGTATTCCGAATGAATGAATATGGATTGGGGGTGGAAATTCGTCCAAACTTATCCTAAATATTTGAATATCACAAGCCGCTAGGTTTAGTAGCAGTGTCGCTCGGGGCTCTCAACCTATCAAACTGAAGTTGAGGACCGTCGCTGCTTGTCCTTACGTACGCTTAATTTTACGAGGTCGTTTGCCGATAGAAATTCAGCCCTCGAGCATTTGGTAGGCGAAAAAAATGACGGTTAGGAGCGTGTGTATATCGGGATGTGATTGGACAAATCGCCCCCTGCGGGTTAATCGCAAACTTGCACGCTTTTTCCCTGCGTCGTTCGATTCCGGTCAGTGATCCGTGGGAATGAATGAAGGCAGTTCATCCACGGTTGGCACCGTGGCGCAATAAAACGGCGGCGAGTGGGAGGGAGAGAAGAGGTGGAAAGAGCGGATTGGCCTCCTCCGCGGTCCCTTTTCATTGACTCCGAGTGGTCCGAGCGTCGTATTTCACGCCAAGGGCTCGATTGTATTCATCTGAAGTTTGTGTTTTATGGGCGTTTGCTCACAGCCAAGTCTTTCGAGTCCTGCCGGACGACGTGTTCGTGAAGAGCAAACCCCTTCGCCTGCAACGGCCTTGCTCTCCGGCCAACTGGGCACCTTTTCCAAAGCCGAGGAAAATGGTCGCCTCGCTCCCGATTAACCTCCCTCTGTCTGGGGATTGCAATCTAGAGTCGTAAAGCATCGAGTCTTCTATGCTGTAATTCGCGTGCATGGGAACAGTTCTATTTATAATCGATTTTAGCGCGTCGTGATTTGTCTCCCCCGTGACTTCGGAGTGTTTGATTTTGACGCAGATCGGACATTTGATTGGAATTCGTCTCTCTTTCGACTCGTGCGCTGATGTCGAAGATAAGTGTAGCTGTTGGTTCAAAACTGCTAAAACCTTTTCGGAAGGTTGAACGAGATTTTTAAGTATTGAACTGGAATGTGGCTTCATTATTTCTCTAGGGAAGTGCGCATTTCCAAGGGTTTACTGTAATGCGAAATTAGATTAATATGATTTTAATCTTTATCATGTATGTAGCGGGCCGGTTTATTCCGGATTGTTTACGATGAAGGGAACGGTTAAGCGTGGGATTGGGAAAGACCTACGCTGCGCTTAGCCGCTCGATGGACGAACGTGTTCACTGCAATGACAATCCTACCTACAAAAGCACTTGTTACTACCTCTTCTGTAGTATGTCACGTGCAGTCTTTTTGAGCTAGGTATTGTACTCGTAAGACTTCCCTTTTTTGTTTATATTTATCTGATTGTTCCGTCCCCCGCCAAGTGTCTTCGCCGACTTGGACAAGACTGTGTAGCTTTCCTGTGAAACAGTTTGAGACAAGCTCCTCTTGTACCTGAAAGAAACCAAACAACCCGAATGACATACCAGAGATTGATTTTCAGATAATATTCACGTGCAATATGAGCCATGTACCGTATATCATACCATTGTCATCATTTTCAGCCCGAAATCTCGTTAATATCGCGCCGGTGAGGACGGAAAAAATATGACGTGTTCACGGAGATATCCATATATCCAAGGGACGAAGTTGTGGAGTGCATTCTGAACAGATGATAGTTATGAAGAGAGATTGCTTCAAGTAAAGCCGAATTTTTTGAGGTGCATATCATCGAGCATATATCCTAAATTAGATTCAATTATAATCGTGTTCATCTTCAAATCACTTGCGGTGTAAATATAGTTAGGTGGGACAAAAAACGTGTCGTATCTCTTATGTAAAAAAAACCTGGTATTGAATTACAATCCTTCGCGGAGCGTACGATACGATACAAGTTTGTACGTCTCTCCTCGTTTATTTCCTGAAATAAATCCCCGAATAATTTGTAGCGATATTTTGGAGGTCGCAGTGCTATTTCAGAGTCACGTGCGTCACGGCGATTTGGACGCCCGTGTGAGGACGGAAGGCGAGAGGACGCCCTGATTTGAATATCATCATCTGCCCGGACCTTCCTCTTCCCGTGATAGTGAGCAATTTCAGCGGTGTGAACGCCTTCTGCGTAAAAATACACGTATTACGCTATACAATATTCACGTGGTGATTTTTCATTAACGAAAGGAATTGACCGAAAACAATTTAGGTCGGAGCGAGTGAAATTCACCAGAACAATAGTTGCAAGTTGTCAAGTAAAATAAGCTTTCTAAAAACGTTTCTTTCGTTGTTCTAAGCTCTTTCCAGTTTACGCGTATTGCTTTCATCTCCATTGCCTTCCCTTTTCATTTGCACGTTTGCCCAATGAAAAATGAAACGCCGCCTTTTAGGTACCCCAAAAACCACAGTTATCAACTCCAAGGTTGGTTTGATAGGTGGAGGCCACCCAGTACTAAGCCAAACGGCGTGTGAAATCCACTCATCAGGATATGGGGAGCTAGTTCCTTTACCTCTGTCGCATATGGTTTCCCAGAAATATCTAGCACCCGAAAAATCACAGCTTGAGTGAAGCTGAGGCGCCCCAAGAATCTACCCTGGGCCAAGTTGCCAACCCACTGGACTACCATGTCGTTTTTAACGCACTTTTTCAAAAAAGGCGAATTAAGGAGGCCTTTGGCTACAAGGGAACTTTAAAGGAAATTCACCCTTAACCTTTTTAAACCATCGACCAAAAAACTACTCTTATTGCAGTCAAATGTGGTTTACTGAAGTCCATATCTTCACTGGTTCCGACGAATAGTTGTCTGTCTCCATTGCTCTCTGCTTAATTCACCAATTGACCTAACCCCTTCGTGTTGACGCAAGTGTGTCTTCTCCCGTGATTCCTTCCGTCCGATTTTCTTTACTAATAACATGCTAATCATTTCATGTGTTACATGTGTCCAGGAAGGTTTTTCGCTCCTCTTCAGTATTCGGTGTTCGTAATTGTCTTCGGTGTTATTTTAAAGTTTAAAAATCCGATATAAAGGCAAAATATGGCTATTTTCGGGTAATGATACAAAAATAAATAATATCTTTTATGTCTTTCGGAATGCATCCATCGCCGTACATATGTTTTCTTACTCTGCTGTCTAGTGAGTAATTATTTCCATTTTCCAAGTGTGCATTGTTCACATGGCTCCGCTCATTGATTTTTTAGTGTTTGATTAATAGGACCTGTTTTTTGTAAAAACCAGTTTCAATTGTTATTTTCATTCGTTTCGCGGAGTGATAATTACTTGTCGTAGTTTTCCTTGACCTCGATCCACAATTAAACTGTCGCCTGGTTTTTTATTTATCCCTCATTTATTAACTGAGCTTAACATGTGTCTCTATCCTTTTGAGTGGACACCATGTGTGTAATAATTATATTTAATAGCCATGAATAATATACGGTATGCCTATCAAAGAAGCATAGTTCAGTTTCCATGTTGAAATTGGACCCCGGAGATAATAATGTCCTTTCCGGTGAATATTGTTTCCCTTAAACCTACTTTGTCATGACGGATATCTCGTCCTTTTATGATACGTTTGCTCCTTGTGAATGCATGACGGGATAATTATCTCTGTGTACGTTATGAGTAGGAGTCTTCCCGAGGAAGCGGAGTGTAAAGAATTGCGCAAATGCCGGTCGCTCTCGTGAAATTCTTCGGCGGGCGCGTGCGTCGTTGAGGCTCATTGCACGACCCTCTCGACGGCTGTCCTGGGAATTTTAACCGCTCGGGATGTTTCGCAAAACTGAATATCCGAGCGGAAAAAGTATTTGTGATTCTTCTCGTTTAGCAACGCTGCGATGTTCGTGACGAGATGACGTGCTCAAAATTCCTATTTTATAGAAGTCTGCCCAGTTTACTCTCCAAATTATCTCATAAGTGATTTTTTTTGCATTTTTTGCGTCTAGTCTTTACCGTGCGTGATATCTATTGAAATGATCGCAATATCTGAGCAGCGAATTCCAAGTCTTTAATTTCTTAAGGTCTTTGGGAGAGAATAGATCTCTGGATCGGCATGAAAAAAGTTGAAAAGACTTTGAATAGTGTGAAACATGTAGTATAGGGGTGCGTGGTGCAATTAGGTGCGGGGTTTAACATTTCTGCATGGTACCCTGAAAGCCACCGCTAGAATATGATGTTGAAAAACCTGATACTGATTGGTGTAATTTGACCAAAATATATTATCTTCACTGCGGAAGTTTATCAATCGTCACCTAAGCACTTCATTTGTTCGCTCAGAATTCCGTTCCTTTTCTGGTGTCCTCAATAAAACCTAATATGTACATCGTCCTGAATGATCCCTAATCATTGGCACCTTTTGCATGGGTATACCGATGTGTTGACTGGTTTCTTTCATCCCAGCTTCTTCGTGTTCCTAATTTCTAACCCATCTGACCTTGACTGCATCAACTCCAAGAAATGACCAATGCATTGAATTTTCTTTGAAACATAGTCGTCTTGCGTGCATAAAGGAATATTGAAATTTCGTCACTCTGCTTTTCTCCTGTTCATTTTGGAAAATTGCAACTGCGAAATAATTAAATAATGATTTTTTTGGCACTGCGGGTAATCGCATTGGCACTGCTTTATAGTTTTGTTACGCGGGAGATTTATTTATTTGCTACGGTAATCATTAAAAGATGGCGTTCCCTTCATCGATAAAAGGTGAGGATAGTACTCCGGAAATTTTTCTCCCCACTGTTTAACAGTTTGAAGAGGAGGTATTTATGCCGTCTCCGTGTCCCCAACTTAATCAAAATTTAATAGAGCGCTGAGGTTTGGTAGCAATTAATCACTCTCTCAATGCCAAGAGTCGCCAACTCTCGTCGCTCCGTCATTCATTCTCGGAGCCATTGTCGCTGAAATCCATCTTTCCCGTCTCTCCTGGATGGTGAGGCTCTCACAACGGTGACGCTTTAGTCACAAGTTCTTGTTTTCGCATTGGACTTTTTTTTTATCTCAAAATGACGGAAAAGCGAACGAGGAATCTGAGCGGAGAATTCTTTTATGTAATGGGTTTGGTCTCGGCGAGGCATTTTTTTCAAATCTGCGGCAATGAGCGAGGTTTTATTTGGCTATGTTAATATTTGCCATTTCTAATGTAATCACGGATTCTGTAGAACTTCCTCTTACTTTTTACATCGTTGACCGGTCGCGCTTCCGGGAACTTCGTCACAATTTCTAAGGAAGCGACGATGTTTACGAGTTATGTCGTCCATTCACTTAAATTAATGAAAAGTTCTCTAATCTTAAAATAATTGCCTGCTCACAATGAACTTTATTTTGACGTCGAATTACGTTTTCGACGACATTTGAAACATACGAATGGTGGAGTAAATAAGCTAGAGGAGAAATTCAACGCCGATGTTCACACCATCGCGCTACGCGCACATTAATCCATGGTATTTCTAGAATTGACGTTTTTCATGAGTCGAGCACTTGGGGAGGCAGTTCAGTGATATAGCTATTGATGGAATTGGCACAGATTGATGCCTTACAGCTGCGGGCGCTTGTTATAATATATTTTCAATGGGCTCCAAATGCTTAATTTGAAAATGAAACAAGATGGATCCCATGAAGACGACCGTAATAATAGGTCGAGAAATATTTATACCTTGAATTAATGAAGCCAGATGTGAACTGAGAGTTCTTATGGAGACTTTTTGTGCATAGTCATCGATGAAGTAATTTTGTACATGCGCCAAAGGAAATGAAAGATGGTGGTAAGCTCAAATTGAATTCCAAGGTGTATATGATACTTCATTGTGCCTTCCATTTTAAATGGTTGCAAATTTTATCCCTAAGCCACAAAAAAAACGCCGTGTAAAATCTTTGCATTTACTATCTTGGCAGTACGTCTTTTTTTCCCCTAAATTCCTCTGTGGTAATTTTGGAATGCCACCAGATACAGCCCACCCATCCCTCCTTTTATTTTCCCAGAGTAGAGAGGAAATATTTTTGAATAAATGACTAAGTGGCCGTAGAATTTCAAAACTACCAAAGCAACAAAAAAATGGACCCTATATTTAACTCCACCCTCAAATATTCGCACCTTTGTTTTTGGCGAATCGTCTTGTCCTACGGGTAAATTTGTATAGTTATTCGAATCCGTAGAATTCCTTTTTCTTCTCTCTTATTTTGAACCCCATCTCCTTTGCAGATCATGCGGTGTCACAAGCGATGGCGATGGCCCCTCGGCGCTCCGGCAGTTTTCCCGGAAGCGACTCCGTGGTGTCTGGGGGCGGTGGGAGCGGCAACGGCGGGGGTGGTGGAGGCGGCGGCGGCGGAGGAGGCGTCCTCTCGCCGAGGTCAGCGGAGACTGGCGGCGGCCTGGGCGTGAAAATGGTCGAATACGTCCTCGGGTCCTCGCCCACCGGCAAGGACCTCGAGCAAAGGATGAGGGGCCTAGTAATGGTGAGTGGCACCTGGATTTTTCTCACTTCTTCTTCTCCTCTCGAAAGCGTAATTTTAAAAATATGGACTAATTTATTAAAAGAAAAGAGTCCTCCGTAAAATCCAAAATGGAGTCATTTTTGTGTCAGAAGCAATATGGAACGGGCATTCCCCCCCCCCCCCCCCCCCCGCCACTGCGTGTCTATGTCATCCATGCACGAGTTGTTTCCACGTGCTTTGGTAGAACCCCCTCCAATTAACGGTCAAATAAGCATGAAATCACAGTAACCTAGTCGGCAACTATGCATTGCGTATTCCCAGGTAACTAGATGGTCATGGAACATAGAAAATATATCGCGTTAACTTTTTTACGTCATGAAATGCGTATTTAACTGTCCAGACTCCGTCATGTAAAGAGAATGTTTTTTCTTTCGCGGATGATTACTGCTTTCAATCCATATGGTATGGCCTTTTTATCGACCCCTGTATAGTGTCTACAACGTCAAGAAATTAGTGAATACAACTGAACTTGGAAAGCTTTTAAAATAGTAGGGATTGATCGTACTGTTCTATTTTTTAGGATTTAAAATCAAAATAACATGCTGGTTTGCCTGTTAAAATGTTTTACCCCGTCCATATTTTTTGGTAATTTGGGTGAAAATTTCCAGTGTAAATTTGTAAAACTGGGTTAAATCTTCGGGAAATGACCCAACACCCTCGAGCAAGAACTCTGAACCTAAGTTAATGTTTCCCTTTGAAAAATTTGCCTTACTAGAAGAGGTCATTTTGTGTTTTTTTCAGTTGGTCTTGTTTTCAGTTTCCTTCGCTTACTTGCTCCATTTCTTACCGTAAGTTAGATGAATTGCTGACGTGGCTAATTTGAAACTGATGTTGTTGGGTATAACTAAATTACCTGTACAAATTAAGGAAATTTTTATAATCTTTTTAATCTGTAAAAATCTAGGGAAAAATCAAAGAAAAACTTTATAATGCAATCAATTTTGGCAGATCAGTTTCTTTAGCCATTTCATGCCTATCTATTTAACTTTCGTATTATCCAACGTTTTCTCTGTCGTTACTCTACCCAGTTATCGACATCTTCAGGAATAAATAAGTACAATTGATAAACCAAACAGTTAAAAGAATTTATTTCATACCGTCTTAATTTTTTTCGTTAGAATGTCATCATTTTCCTGATGACAGTCATTTGATGGTAGTGTAATAACTATTTTTATTATGCCAGAATTTTGCTTTTAGAGCTCTCAGGCCATGACCTTTAGTGTAGACCCTGATCGATCTGACACGTCCCTTTATACTCCCTTCCGCATTTCACTCTCTCTCTCTCGATCAAAGCCGTGTTTTATCAGACCCGGGACGTCGCGCCATCAGCAGATACGCCCACACCGCCTCATCACGATTCATTAGATTTTGAAGCCCATCTTTCCCTCCAATAGCGCGTGTCAAAGATTTGGATGGGTCCCTCGACCTCCTCCATTCCAATAAATTAATGTCGAAATGTAGGCATTCGCCGAAGTGAAAGCTCGATTGCATTCACTTGATTGTCCGCTTAAGAGATGGTTTGATAATGATAGTATTTTCGCTGAAGTGTAATGAATTCGCCAGTAAATTTACTCATTTTTTCCTTCGGATATGTGGTTAGCTCCTCATCCTCAAAATGTGAATTATATACTATATCGTTCGGAAGAGTTAATTATTGAGTTGCTTGCCTTTTATGGAACTCTTTTTGTTCGTTTGCACTGATGCAACATTCTTTGGTGTGTTCTAAAGAGTATTTTAGATGAAATAATATTTTTTGGTTGTTTAGGTGGTTTGTATCCTTTGCAGACATTCCTAAGTATCTTGGTTAGCGTGCATTTCTTGTTCGACCGTCCCTGTCCTTAAACGTATCAGGAATATTCAAATGTCTGTCGAAAGTAATTCAGCATTTAATTACTGGGACGCTCGCATCATGCCGAGTACTTTTGTTAAATTTATGATTTTGTCGTTTCTAATGTAATTTGTAAAATAACGCTTCTCAAGCGAATTTTTTTGAGTGTCCATTTTGTATAGTAGCCGAAGATTTAGTATTCAACATTGTGTTGTTTATTTAACGGACGAATTTCTTTGATTGTTAGGGAAATGTAAGTTTTCTCATTAATCGAAATTATATCCTAGTACTGCAGGCAACCCCACGCACGGCTAGCTCTAAAAGAGTGAAATTTTCGTGAGCGAACTTGCCAAGAGTGCAGACAAAACAGCATGTGGTTTTGGCTGCTCAATTAATCACTTGAGTAGTGCTACAGGCCCACGTTTGCCATAAAATGCCTGTTTTCCATTGTAATGAAACCTTGGGTAGTGAGTTTTAGCGGCGTAATGCCAACATATGTAGGGATAAAAAATTATGTATATCAGAGGTGATTACTCTTCTTACTCGATTGAAAATATGGTATTTCCTTTTTTGATGTCCAGGGTTTGTTTTTACCTTTCCCACAGCCATGTTTAGAGCTGATGGTGGAATTTTAATTTTTACTTTCCAGTTTTCATTCATCAAGTTGATAAAAATTATTACTTTATAATATTATTAGCTGTCATTAATCAATTATAAAGATGTTTTTATTATTATTAAGAAGCATTCAATAGTGACTTGACATGTATGAATTTAAATTTATTGATATTATGATGATTTATATTGAATTGATAAAAATGAGCCACAGGCAACTTTATTTTCATGTCTCAGAGCTGTTAATGGGGGCCTGCCCAGTGTATTAGTTGCAAACGGTAAACGGAAATGTCAACTATTGCATGTATGGTTTTTGAAATGCAATCTCTGAAAAGAGTTTATTGCTAATTTTCATGTAACTAAATTAATGGTGCTTCGATCAGTTATTCATTAAATTAATTGTCTTTTGTCATTATTCGTCTTCATATTTGTGGTTTTTTTTCAGAATTCAAGTGACTCAGACAAGAAAGACAAAGACAAAGGAGCATCATCCTCCCCATATGATGGCAGTGGAGGTGGGGGTGGCGGCGGAGGAGGAGGTGGATCCGGCTCGGGGAAGAAAGATGTCGAAAATGGAAATGCAGTGGTGCAGACAAATGGAGTTGTGGTTGTACAGAATGGGGTAGGCGATGACGACAAAGCCTTCAAGTGAGTACTTTCATCTGTGCTATGCATTCTTTTTGGCTGTTCCAAACTTAATTATACTGTCTTTAAATGATGAACCCATATTATATCAACTGAATCATGCATGGTAGTATTTATTCCAATGAATACAAAAATGATATCTAGGTACATGAATATTAATAATTCTATTCTATCATTAGTCCGTATCACTCCCATATGTGTTTTTAGGTCAAAGAGCATGTTTTCAATAAGTGAAATGCCAAGCTGAAATCTTTATTTATACAAAATTTTCCATTGATGGATTGCCCATTTTCTATCATATCATTTGAGCAGTTTACTAAGGAATGAGAATATTGTAATGAGGCTTTTGTTAAAGATTGGACACTACTACTTAGTTTGACATTTACTTTTCATGCCATTAGAGAAGTGTTACTAGAATATGGCTGGAAGGCAAGCAATAATGAGCACTTAATCTTTTAATTTGGTTAGTAAGAGAGTGTGTTTTCCCCAATGTGTGGCTGTAAGGATGCTGGGACACACTCTATTCAGGGTATAAAAAGGGTCTTCCAACCTCCTGCTCTTTGTTCCCCCTTACTTACACCATTTATATCGTAACTCTAGAGTCATACTCTTCCCAAAATAAATCAACAAATTAACCTCTCCGCCTTCTTAAGCAAACCTGTGCATTTTTAACATCATAGCAATTTTGCTAGAAACCATACCCTAAAAGTTCTTCCCTCTAGGGGTGTAGGTGCAGATCTTTGTATGTGAGCAATTTGTGTCATCAGTGTTGCTACCATAGCATGGTTTGCAATCATGCATTTTGTGATCCAGTTTAAATGATTCATGTTGGAATGAGGAACAACATTTTAATACAGCAAAGAACAGTGATTTCATGTTGGTTATCTATCACACAAATAATGATTTTGTGAAAGTTATAGAGATCTGTGATTGCACCAAGGAGTGCTTTCAGCATTAGACTTCTAGCTCATGAGTAGTTTAGGTAAGCGATACAGAGGAGAGGGAGACACGTAGTAATTAGATGTCAGGATTGTTTGACCTCTTGGTCTATGCTATGGAGACAACAAATGTAGAAGCTTTTATCACTACCTCTCCTGCTCTTTGGCTGAATCTTCCTACTTGTGAGTACAAGCCAGCTCTTCCTCTGCCCCACCTTCACAGGCAGGTCCATTAGAATCTGATGATTTAATCATTAACTGGCTCTACATCTTTAATTTCTTACTTCAATAATATTCAGCATATTTAGCATAGAGCATGTTTACATCAAAGAGCTTCTGCTCTCATTAAACTGTTCCATCTTTGTTGTTATGTATAGTACACTAACTCTCGATTATCTGTGTGCAGATTATTTGTTTTGCAGGTATACTATCAAACAAATTAATCATTAATTTTCCAAACTGAATTACTGAAGCAGTATCATATGATGAACATGTATCCTTATCAGCAATCCTTCTTCAATATTCGTCCTTTGCCAGTGATTTGTTTTTTCTTCACCAAGTGATCGGTTAAGCTTTCTGAGGAAAATATTTTCTGCAAATTCCCTTGATGATCATTCTGTGTTCTGGAAAACCATTATTTCACACTCTTAAAGATGGTTGAGAAACCAAAAAAATTGTACTTTCCATTGTTAAAAATGAAAATGAATTATAAGAAATGAAAAAGGTGATCAAATGGCTCTGCAAATGAATGAATAATTTATGCAGCAGAATGCTCTGATAAAGGTGTACTTTTAATTGCTGAGTAAACAAAGAATAAATTTATGAAGACCAAGTTATTTGGCTCAGGGTCAGATTTAGAAATGTAGGTACATAACCTCAACACATATATTTCATATTTGAAATAAGAGAGAATAAATGAGTTTAACTGGATCATTCTATGGGTGTATGCATTATATGCATTTCGAGGGATGAAGTTCACAGACCCTAATTATGAAGTCCTATATTAATAAGGATACTGGTAATCTTCAAAGAAATAAAAATTATGAAATATGTGTATTTTAACGGCAGGTTCTGCATTTGCCTTGGCCCTCTACCAATATTAGGAACTCAACCATGGTGCATTATTACATTTCCCCCTTATCTATTTTTCTTAAATTTTTTTTACATAGAAATTATGTTTTGTCCCTTTTCATAGTTTTCGCTCTGGATGAATTTGATTTTTCCTTTCTTTTGGGAATCCTAACATATATTTGAGTGAACATGGTGGAGGGAATATGTTTTGTAAGAATTACGGTACAAAAACTCCTGGTATATAGTTCAAGATCTGATGTTAATATATTTCTCTAATATTCCTTCAAAGTTCTAAAGTCAATGTTTTAAGCATCGTATAATGTACTGATCACCTGCAGCTTTTACTCAAGATAAAATAGAGCTTCAGGTAATGGGTTTCACAAATTACATTTTAATTTATTTTTTATCGGCTGATATTCATAGTTACCCATCCCATTACTTCCTCTGAAAGTTGCATGGAAAGTTTTATATTGAGGAAAAGTTATTGATGCAGGTGAACTGTGTACACAAAAGTTTGCTTGCAATTATGTTTAATCATAAAACAGTTTGCAATTAAATGGTGACATCAGTTTATTTTCCTGGCAAAATATGCCCTCTTAATTTACATTTAGATAAAAACGTGTAACATCATCCATCAATATTATCCTGCTGAAATCAAATATAATTTCAATGGGTTGTTAGAAACAATAATTCCACATGCAGAATACCATGTCTTTTAGGAATTAGGCATTAGTCTACCAATCCCACGGAGCTCTTTTCCATGTGTCAGCACCTATCCTTTTCAGTACATATTTAAATGGTGGCTCCAAACAATTCAGCTTGACTATGGGTCTTGTGGTCTTATGTTTATTAATACGTTAAAAAAGTACATATTCAAATGATAAATAAGTTGAATTTATTTGCTTAGTTGTTGATAAAGAAACTTTTATTAATACTATGCTTATGTGAGTATTCTGTCCTGATACATGCCCTTGAAAAGCAAACAGGTAGCAATAACTCCATGCCCTATCAGTGGGATTGGATAAGTGAATTGAGATAAAAAAGAAAAGAAAAGGTGGGAGAGAATTGAGACACGAAGAAAGGGAAAGATACAGATTTGCTCCGCTGTGAAGTAAAAGGGGATGATGATGAGTGAGAGACTAAAACTTGTCATTGCACACTCTAATCATAGAAATAATGATTGTAGGTTGCTCCTGTGTCTCCCTGCAGTGTGATTGTTGGGTTTTAGAAAGTTTTGTACCAAATTTTGTCCTATACAATCAAAGAATGTAAGGATTTCTTCAAAAGAGACGGCCTTAAAAATGATATTTATTGTTTTCAACTCAGGATTATGTATTATTATTTCAGGCCTTGTGTTTTTTTCCATGAGACTAGAGGAGCTGCCATATTAAAAGTTTTGAGGACTTAAGAATAGGATCAGGAAGATATATGGAATATATACATAGTGGGTTTAAGTATTTTAGGTTTATTTTTCATAAGTGCAGCTCAGCTTGTGTACTCTGTTCTATTCTAATGTTGAATATTAAATTTTAGCTCATTTGGTGGGTGATGATCCTGTTCAATAAAATTGTTTGCTGTGATTTATTTTAGAATTTACCGGAAGTTTTAAAGTAAAATAATCTATGCAACAATTTCAGAGTGTAAAAATCATTCGCCTTGACTGGGATTCGAACCCAGATCCCTCAATATCCGGTCGAGTGCTTTAGCCACTTAAGCTACCGAGGCGTCCTCTTAAACTCTGAAATTTTTGGGGCTTTTAACTACGAATGCCTGGATATTGAGGGATCTGGGTTCGAATCCCAGTCAAGGCGAATGATTTTTACACTCTGAAATTGTTGCATTGAAATGCACATTAGCGGATGACTCCGTTAAAAGTTACTGTTGCGGCATCTCCCGCAGTTTCTTTGGAATTTGTCAAAGTGAAAACACCATATGTGTTTAAAGTTGGCTTTAACCTCGTGGACTGTGGCGCCTCGCGCACGACTACAAATGCCTGTGACATTGTATGTACGGTATTTCGTCACAACATCTTGTTCCTTTAAAAGCCCCAAAAATTTCAGAGTTTAAGAGGACGCCTCGGTAGCTTAAGTGGCTAAAGCACTCGACCGGATATTGAGGGATCTGGGTTCGAATCCCAGTCAAGGCGAATGATTTTTACACTCTGAAATTGTTGCATTGAAATGCACATTAGCGGATGACTCCGTTAAAAGTTACTGTTGCGGCATCTCCCGCAGTTTCTTTGGAATTTAAAATAATCTATGTTTATAGGGCTTAATATTAGGTTAGCTCTGCCTTCACCCGAGAAAACAACCTTCCAGCTGATTATAATGGTAGGGTTATTGTTAAAAAGTGAATTTGAAAATAAGAGTGTCAAATTACTGACATCATACATACTGGTTAATTGCAAAAACATACTAAAGAAGCTTTCCAAAATATTTAGGAATGCCAATAAAATTTGAATGAGCTTACACTCTACTTTGGAATCCATGTTGACAGAAAGTCAATATGACTTCCAAATTAATGCATAAATAACATCAAGTGATTGGAATATTAATGAATGTTGTAAAATTGTAGGATAGGGGAAGATATATTGTTTTACTGGCCTTTCTCTATTAGCATTTCTACAGTAATTAGCAATGTCCCTGTGGTATGTATTTAATTTTGATAAAATTATGGGAACTTTTTCAATTCTACTATTTGATCAGTAGATGATAAGTAAGATATGAGTGCTTTGTTGGAAAAGTAAAACGAATAAGTCATAATTAAGTAAACGAGTTTTCTGTTTTGTTTACGGCATGAAACATCAAGTCCCACGTCACACAGACAGTACAAAATTGCATCACTGTAAAATATATCAGCTGTAGAAAATTAAGAGCAGATCTTCTGGATTTAAATTTAACTAATTGCGTACACAAATATTTTAAATTATAGTTGAAAGTGCTGTATTTACTCTATGCAGTACTTTAAATGCTGTAATTATTTACCGCTTGTTTCCTTGTTGTTAATTAATTAAGATCTTAATATTTATGAATGTACATTAACACTTCTACTGAGAAGGATGCCATTTTGAAAAAGTAAAGTAATTATATAGTTGTCATGTATAACTCTCCTCATTATCAGTGAAAATACCTTATCTTTATTTGAATATCTAAATGTTTTCTACTTAGGGTTGAGTTTGAGTTCTCCTTAAATCATGTCATTTGAACTGGTTGCTGAGTAATAGGTAGACATTTTTGACTCCCATGATAATGGCATTTGTGTCAAGGTGACTGGGACAACAACATAGATATTTTATGAGGTTTTTTAATGGTGATTTTCAGCATTATATAATTGAGTTTTAATGAGAGCAATCTTTACTATGTGTTATGGTTGATAACGATATTAATTCACATTCAAATGCAAGTTCTAATTTTTGCCTTGTGGGCTTCCTCAAGGAATAAATAAGTGGCCAAGTTACACTGGGGAAGGGACATCAAGATGCCTCATTTGTGTTAGCTGGGCACCAACTTTTTTCGCAATAATAAAAGGCCATCCAAAATGTAAATTTGAAATCATTTTATATCTGAAAATGGATTGCAAAAATCAAAGTACTCAACCACGAGGTTGATTTGCTTGGTGATAGTATAGTCAAACTACTAAGCCAGTGTGTGAAATTCACACCCCCAGACATGCTATTAATAGCAGAAAACATATTTTTTCACTGTAATATGTAATGAATATACAAGTACAGATGTGAATTCGTAAGTTTTTAGACCTATGCATATATCTGACTGTCGCGCCAATTCTATTAATTTTTTCTCTCAGCTACAACTTGTTAAGTTGTTCCATATAGAAAAAATGCAACAGGCTTTAGTTATGATAATGACTTTACATTGATAACACTAAGTGAACAAATAAAAATGTCATTTCGTAAACGAGGTTATTACTGACCACACGGCAATGCCATAAACTTCATCTATAAATTTTGGACGTTTCACAGTAAAGGTTAGACTAGAACTTGTTCATTTGTGAACTGACATATCTTTCACTCGTGGAAATGTATCACAACGTGTTGCTCTGCACTTTTGGGAGAAAATTGATGGAATCCGTTTAAAATATCGGTGAAATTAAAATGATCGTTCATTTAACGCGTGGTTAATATGCATACAGCAAATGACGTAATCATCCAATTTTGGTAAATCTATCGCCTCCTATCTGGGGGTTTTACATAACGGTATTTATTTAACAACGATCGGGCGACACTGGAAATTGGTCTGCATGCTGTTTGATTCATTTTTAGAATATTTTAAATCAGAAAGAAGTTGTAAAAACGTCAATTTAACTACCTGTTGTGCGGTGGAAAATTTGCTGGAGTTACCGCGTTCCTTGAAATACCCCGCGCGCCATCTGTTACTTGTTTTTTCAAGTTATTCGTTGCGGCTACCTCTCGTCAATCGTTAAGAGGTGAATTCGAAAGTTTTCATTGATAGCCGTTTTCGGCCGCTTACTTGTTGATGAATCTTGCTGAGTGTACATATTCCTGACGCTGTAATGTTAACTTTTTCACTCATATAAGTGAATCCATACTTTTTTTATGACAAGTTTACAAATCAGGAAATGTTTTCGTACTTCTCCCCGCTCACTAATCGTTGTGTTGAGAAACACATAAACAGATTATCGACAGAGGATGCTAATTTTCGGTAAGAATTTTTGTCAGTTTCGTATTGCTTGAACGCATTCATTGGAAGATTGTATTAAAAAACTTGTTTATGTATTGATACTTATTTAATCGGAAGAACCAATATTAGGGACGCATCTGTTACACTCCAACGAAAACTATGATAAAAATCAACCGGTTAAAGGCAATCTTGCCTATAATTAGTTAACTAAATTCATAATTAATCAAATAAATGTTTTTCACATCCTTTGAACAAGGTTTGATGCCGTTGCGATTTTGATAATTGTGATACCTCGTCTAGTAAGCCGTTCAGCTGTTCATGTTTTGAATATTTTCCATTTTCATTTCATCAATAACGGAACTTAAATTCAGTAGTCAGGATTCATGAAAGCATTTTATTGTTTCATGCATTATTGTTTTTCTATACCAGTTGTCTAATTATTTGTTAATGGCCTTTAATTTGTTTGATTGGTAATTTAGATACTAGAAAATATTGAAAACAATGTGATTGTTGTGATGGATGAATGAAATTTCAGAGAGTATAATTCTTTCAGAAACTATAATATAATCATTCACTGAACTGGACTAAAACGTTTGAAGGCAACTGTGCTTCATTTATGTCAAATTAGATACTGAGTTGTTCTGAATAACATGTTGTCTTATTGTTATAACGTTTTCTACTATTTTTGATGATAGTAAGCTAGTTAGCAGATAGATAGCTAGTGTTTGGTGATAGAAACCTGAAAATGCATTTTAGGATTAATACCAATTACTTCACAATCGAAATTCAAGTTTAATGAATAACTGGTTCATGCAATATATATTTTCATTCGTTTAATGCAAAAGCTATAGCTAGCCTAGACTATTAATTGTTCAATGCTTGTAGGCTGGTGTTGTATGAAAGTAATCTTTTGTGCTATCTTTTATATGATATGAATTGGCAAAACACAATTTCATTGGCACCTCAAATCCAATCCTTTTGACCGAACTAATTGTGAAAATATGTTTGGATAAAATAAATGACCCATCCATTATGCAAATGGAAGTAGTTTTTACAAGACCCTATGCCAAATCAAATTTTTATTGTTTTATTAAATTTTAATTGTTATTTTTACAATGCATTTGTATGGAAGTATAGAACTTTTTGCAGGGGATGAGCAGGGTGCATTAAGCCAACACAAAAAGATGATTATTCTGGTTTTGTGATTGATCTTTGCAGTATTAATATTTATGGAGAATAAAACAGCGCTTATACTTTCATGAGACTGGTATTTAGCCTGTTGATATTTCATTTTTAATTGGCTTTTGTCAATTGGTATGAAGTAATAAATACATATATAATAATTATGTTTTTTGCGTTATGCTGTCCAGTTCTGTGTTTCATCTGTGTAACAGTAGACATTGTGATTGAGAGGTGAGGATTATCGTTTTTTTAAATCTCTCTGCAGTCGAACGCCAGGCAGTCGCCAACCATCCCCTGCAGAAGAGGACATGGCCAATAAAAATAGTCAAGGAGTTGTCAAGGAAGAAATAGTAGTTGTTCAAGTTGGAGGAGCCGGTGGAGGCGGAGGTGGTGTTGGGACAGGAAGGCCAGGGGTTGTGAATCAGCTACACCACCCTCATCACAATCCACACCACAATCACCCTTATCACCACCAGCACCACCCTGGCCATCACCATGGCATTGGCAACAGCAGCAACAATGGAATTGGGCCACACCACCACCAGGTGAGAATAGTTTTCATTCTGTCTTGAATGTGATTTGAGGTCCTTCACAGCAACCAATCAAAAAGCAAAGATCTCTCCATTTCTTCACCTTCATTTGTATGTTCATTTCATTGACTGGATGGAAGGTAATTACACAATGTCTGTGTATTGAAGCATATTGGAAATCTCTCGTTTTAAACTTGCTGGAAAAAATATTCCTTGGACCAAAAAAATAAAAATAATCAAGTGAGTACTGAAGGTGTTACAATTAACAAGGTATTAACAAACATTTAAGTACACTTCAGTCCAATGGTCACTTGTGTTTCTTTAGACTTTATTATAATCTCAAAACATTTGAAAAATCATCTCATATTTATGTGAAAAAACATCTGTCCTCCACATACTTATCGCCAGTTAAAATTTGAAAACATTTTAGTCTCTGCCACCATACACCATAAGTCTCCGGCGTAAAAGAAATCTCTAAATAGTGGGTATAAAGGATGCATTCTAAAATTTCAGTGCATTTGGAATGCAAAATTGCTCTGTCATAATTGGAGAGGCTTTATATTTTGGAATGCTGGGTGGAATAGGTATCTGTCAAGATGCGTCCCTTTCTGTGGGAAATTGGCAATGGCCACGGCCATATGCACAAGAGATGTGGAAAATTCATTAATGATAACAGAATAGAAGTTAGGATGTCATTTATCATAAAAATAATGAAATGTAAAAATGTCATACTATTTATTATTTTTTGTTTGCTTATTACAGCTCAAAATTAGTAGTAATAATAATTTTATAATAATAGGCTTATGTGAACTCTTTGAAAATTATGATTGTTTTTTCAAGAATGAGTATGAAAAAGATACAAGAATTCCTGTCGTAGCTCAACTTAATGTTATTCTTTCACATTACAGCAGCACTTTTTAGGGGTCAACTATTTAAATTAAATTTATAATTGGAAATGGCAAAGAAAATCATTGGTTTGGTTTGGGTTTTTATTTAAAATGATGAAACTTGTTAGGATTGGTTAGAAATGTTATGATATTCAGATATTTTAGGGTTGTTTTTAGACAGTCCGAATCTATCATATATCTTCTTATTCTTCCTAAGTCCTAGAAAAGATTCCTAGTCCATTGCAAACAATTGCTCATCACAAAGTGGGAGATAGGAGATCAAAGAGGGGAGTCGAGCGGAACTGTCCCGATTCTGTAACAATTGGTAATTTTCACCCAACCACCTTCTCTACCAACTGCCCCTTACTAGGAAATAGGAGATGTCATAAATGGGAAATCTGGAAGTTGAAAAGGCAGTAATGTAAGGGTTGGGTGTTGCTTGTCAATTGAAGTCTTGTACTTGAGCCATTCAATGCAGCCTGTTTGAACACAAAAAGGTAGCGGGCACCCATGTGTGGCTCTTCCATGAAATTTTTTCATCCCTGATATTGTGTCTTTCAGTCCATAGTGAATCTTTTACCCCTATTAATTCTGGCACCAAGATTGCAAGTCATTGTAATACTGCTAATGCCGCATTGAAAGGAGCATACTCTTGGTGCAATGGTTCTTGTCAGGGATGTTCGCAATTTTTATCACACTAAATTTTTGTGACTTGAATTATTGCATGGTAGTCAGTGAGGTTGTGGCCCACATGTGATGGAGAGATTTTAATTTTCAAGTCAATTGACATTTATGCAATGGCATTCATTCTGCAATTTATTTCTCTTTCTCCACAAACATTTCATATGCCCAGTGCTTTTTCCAATGTTCCCACTAGAGAGGCATATCTATGTTAATTGAATACCCTACCAATAAACAAGAGGGAACATGCCATTTAATGTCTAATTTACAAGTAGTCTCACGCCCATACATTATTTTCCAATATAAATTGAACTTCTTGGACATTCATATATACTGGTACTCACTTGTATTGTCAACGTTTTGTCATTATGCAAAAAATATCATGTTTTTCTCAAAATAGACCCAATATGTGAGTATGGTTAGAAATATATGGTTCAAAGATGATGAAGGGAATTGTCTTGGTGCGGCGGCTAGTGCATTGGCTTCCCACCACGGGGTTCAAACTGGTTTTGTGGAAATTTTCAGTGGTATCCCAATCCCCACTCAAGGGCTTGGTAGAGGACCCACTTCCAAGTGGATTCCTCAATCCATTGATTGGGACATAAACGGTGGACCCTCCGTCTCTGTCACTTAGAGTCAGCTGGGCCCAAATATGATATGTTGCTTACTGTGGAGATAAATGGTAAAGAAAAAAAAATGTGTAATGAGGAATGTGAGATGTGAAAGGAGGGAATGATCACACCGCGCCCTCATTTGTTGATGCTGCTCACAGGAGACTGAAGATGGCTTTGCAGTAGATTTTGCAATGCTTATTTCTAATTGATTCTTATCTTTTGCTCAGTTACTGTGAAGGAATAATGGGGGCTGCCTTTAATCTGGCCTTCACAATGTCAGGGCTGCGTATGTAGTAGCGTATATGCGTGACTTCACATGGCTGAACTCTTAATCTAATTATATGTGGGAAGGGTGCAATCTGATCTGCAGAAAAATTCAACAAATTAGGGAAGAAATGTTATTACTTTTTCCTGAAGTAGATACTTGTTTAATATTTGTGACCAAAACTTTTTTTTAAATTTGTTCTAATTAACCCCTTCATTTTCTCTCAATTTGCCTTGAAAATTATATTACATTTGCGTGCAGATTATGTTGGGAGACGTGTGAGACTCTTTGGAAGTGTTTTGGTCCAAGAGGGTCAACATACAACGGACATATGAAGAATAATTGCATTAGGCAAAGAATCTGAAACAGGGGGAAGGGATGGTGACCAGGACACTGAATTAGGATGTTAGGAAAAGTTAAGTTTAAACTTTGATGCAGTGTGTGGTTTAATATGGTGTGGAAACCTGGTTGTTGAAGCAAAATGTTGGACATGTATTGGAGGCTTTTGGGATGGTGTGGATTAAGGATAAAGGATAAAGAAGTAAAATGAACGGAATGAAAAACAAATGAGGAAGCACAATCAATGGGGTGGTAGGGGAAGAAAGAGAGGTTTTGGGAGGAAATCATACGAGGCAAGGAAAGTGGATGCTCAGTGTTTTGATTGTTGATGGAATGTTTAAGACTGATAGAGGGGAGTAAAATTGACAAGCAAGTAGGAAAAGGAGAGGCCAGTTAGATGGAATGATGAGTTGCAGAAGGTATGCAGAGTTGAAAAAGAGGTTTATTTTATAGTTTCGGGTTGGGTCTAGTCAGGTGTAACTTACATATATACATATAATGCAGGAAAGAATGAGTCCTTGTACATCGATAACCTTTCTTAAATGGTAGTCCACAAAAATAATAGTGCATAGATGATGTAAAGTTTTCTATATCTACATAATACCCCGCAAGCCGCCGCGAGAGCGTGTGGTGGGGGGGGGGGACTTTGGTACTTGGAATCGATTCATTCATGATGGTGCTTTTAATTTCATTATAGGGTAGAGCAGGCCTTATTTTGGCTTGGAAAAGTTGGGAAATTTTGAAATCAGAATTCAGTCGTAACCCTTAATTCTCTTTAATGCAATAAAAACATTTCTAAATACCTAATGGCAATTGTAAGTGGTTTTAATAATCAATAGTCTAGGCCAGAACTTCCTTGCTTGCTTTCTTTTTTATCCCTTTTACTTTTTTCTAATCTTTTGTGCATCCATATCTCAAATCCACTGTGTTAATCCTTCTGTCTCAATCATCAAATTTCTAAGTCGTGCAAAATTGATTTCTCTTATCAGTTTTCCAAATTTTTTCTTTACATTTTTACTTGTTCCATTTCACGAACTTCCTCCTCATGGCCTCTTTACATTTCACATTTCTTTTTTAATGGCCTTTCTACTTGATCATTATCTAAATAGGCAAACTAGTTCCAGTTTATTATTATTTATTATTATTATTTATTATTATTATTTATTATTATTATTTATTATTATTATTTATTATTATTATTTATTATTATTATTTATTATTATTATTTATTATTATTATTTATTATTATTATTTATTATAGCACCAGTTCTAGTTTATCCTTTCCAACTTTAAAGAAGATTAGCTTTCTTTTCTTTTTCAATCTTATTACCTTTGTTTTCATTGATTTTCATCCCACACTTATCACAATGGACCTTGTAACCATTTGTGGCTGGATCTCCCACAAATGGAACCATTGTGATGAGTTCCTCATTTAATTTGATTCCTGTCTCCAGCCCTTCTCATCCATCTTACCCCTCGATGTACGCATGTGAAAGCACAAGTACAATGGTCAACCCATTAATCGATTCATTGATTATCATAAGATATTTCATCTACTACAGCACAAGGTTTTTCCAAGTGTTGTTGAATATTGAATATAACTGCAGTACTACTAAGGAAATGAGCATGTTAATTCCTACCCTTGCTACCCTATTCCTTTGATTTCCATTCCTTGATCTTATTTTAACTTTCCCAAGTGAGTGCTGAATATTGCTGCTGAAAGTTTTTATCCTTTACCTCCCTTATTGGCTTTATCTTCTATATTTCTTCCATTCACATATTTCTGGAAATCAGTAATAGAATATCTGTTATGAAATCCACTCCAAATATTTCCAGCAATTTGGGCGTCTTGCTCCACTCATTATGATCATTATTTCTCCAAATCCACTTTTACATATTCAGTGGCTTGTTTATATGTAATTCTTTCTTCCATGAGTATCCTAATGAGCATTACCTCTTTCATTCCTGTTTTATGGGAATCTGAAATCCTTTATATCTGGTTGTGTTGAGATTTTCCATATATATGCATCTTCCAACTGAGTATTTAATATTAATTTTTATGCATGGAGTTAATGTACCTTGTTGAAAATCACTAGTTTCTGTTCATTTTCTGTGTGCTTGGCAGTTTCATTGCTGCACATGTAAAGTTACTTCTTTCCTCTCTACAATGAATAAACCCAGCCAGTTTTTTATGCTATTGGTGAGATAACTCTATTATTTTTTAAAACTGTGTTGGACAGTTATTCATGACAAAAGAGATGGCCTGTTGAACTCTGACATGTTGTCGCTGCATGATTAATTGTGATCACATTCAGTCTGAATACTACAACTTGTTTTCTGGGAACTGATCGCTAATCTCCTGTAGCCTACAGACTCCAGGCAATTGCCATGTTTATATATCTGGAGAAATTTCTAGCTGTGGGGTTCAGCAGTTAAGAAGAGATGAATAAGAGCATTCGGTAATAGTCCAAGTCTAAGGAAGTGGATTTCTATGAATAGGGTTGCTTCAGATTAGTGCTAGGATGTGATAGGTGTTTCAAGTTGTATGATGAAGTGTTGTGAGGTATTTTAGAATTTAGTGGTAAGTTATAAAAACCTAAATTATCTACCCGTCACTTAACTGTTCCCTGCTCAAGTGGAGAGTTGAACATGAATGCATGAAATCAAAATGGGCCCCTATGGAATCAATGCATATGACAAAATCTCAATGAATTTGAGTGCCCGGTTTTTAATGACAGTATTGAGTCACTGAGAAGTCCTCTAGTGATACCCTCAACAGCGATTTTCAATCCATTCATGGTGTCTAGATTCAAGCTGCAGTTGTTATACTTTCAGTGAATTTGAATGCGCTCAATTTAAAAATAAGCATCATTTTGGTGTGGCATTTCTGAAATGGATGAGGTTAGAAATGAAAAAATTGAAGGTAAATTTTAAAGGCTGATGATGGGAGTGTAGAGCTATTTACACAAATGTTAAAAGAGAACTCTTTGGATTAGCCAACTCAGCAACATTGATGAAATGGGATATCCGAATTACCAGAAAAGAGGTACTCAGTAATTGAAACATGATTCTGTTACCTTGGGCCATAAATTGTCAAAAAAAGTTTCTACGAGGATTAGTCATTACAAAAAATCAGTAGTTCTCTATTGATTAACAGCTTGTTATTTATGTATACTGCTTCATGAAAGTAAGCCACTACTTTGAGAAAAATTGCTTACCCTGCGCTATTATGATGCATATGTGTTACATACATTTATGAATTTGTCTTGAATCTTTTAATGATAATAACATATGAATTGGTGTTTTAGAAGATGACTTTACAATTCTGCCCTGCTCTGGGCTCTAAGGGTTTACTGTTAAATGCACATCTTTCCAACTGTCTATTTTGTTAATTGGCCAGAATTTTAGTATTTTCTGTATGAATTTTATGTAGGAGATTGTTTCTTCAATACCACAACACGCACCTTAAAATCTTCTGGGGATTTATCACTTTGATAACTGTCTTTCATTAATCTGACTCTAATGGCTCTAGCTCTATTTGGGTTGATATTTTCTCCGCTGATATTTTTTGACCCAGTGTCTTATTTTTCTTGAGATATTTGTGCCTATGAATTCATTTGTCTATGTAGTTGTGCCTCAATTGTCTTAGTCACAACAATTTGTAAAGATACCCCAGCCTTAATCAAGCCTTAGTCAAGAGTAAGGTGTTATCAAGAAGTGTTATCCTAACCCATATTTTTATTGAATTAAATGGAAATAACTCATATTTTGAATTGCAGCAACACCACCAGCCAACGCTGCAGCACCACCCCGTTCACCTCAACCTGGAGAACAGTCAGTTTGAGCACGTGATGTTCGATCCAGTGATGAACTTTGGGATGGGTGGAGGCAGTGGCAGTAGTGGGGGTGGCGGGGGAGGCCTGGGCGTTGGTGTCAACAGCAGTGGGGGTGGGGGTGGTGGCGATTCGCCCTCGATGGTCGTGGCCGGCTACGGAGGCAACAGTGGAGGAGGCACCATCAGCCTTGGAGGCGGTGGGATGGGAGTGAGCCTTGGTGGAGGAGGAGGCGGCATTGGTGGAGGAGGTGGTGGCGGTGGAGCTGGGAATGCTGCCGGGGGGATGCTGCAGCAGATGGACTCCCCGGGCGTGCTCCCGCCAAACTTTGATGTACAGGTCAGTGAAGATAAGGATATTTTTTGACCGTACTTTCTAGTTCCAGTTTTTTTGATTTGTCTTCATATATGTGTTGATCATGACTAGAAATCAAGGGTGCAGAACTCTTCATTGTGCCTTCAAAGCCAAAGGTGATATATTGTTTCATAGAGGAATTCATCACCACAAAAGACAAAGGCACACAATGCATCTCTAAGCTTACTCCCAGCTCTATGGGGTCACTACGTCTCTCAACCAGCTGAATTTGTCCTTTTAGTTGGGAGTCAGTCATTCTCTCTCTAGCCCCTCTCTCTCTAATTGTGTCACAATATTTTGACCTAGGTAGCTTGCATCTAGGCAACTTGGATTGAAACCTAAATTTTGTGCGACATTTCACATGGTTGACAGATAGATTTCAACTCATCATGTCCTCAGGGCCTCCCATCCAATTCTTAGGATCCTTATTCTCATACTGAGGCTTATGCATTGAGACTATTTTAATGGTAAGTTAGGTCAGAAATCAAATGTATTTTCTTTTCTCTTTAATTTACTCAAATCATATCTTCAGGTCTGCATGCAGCTTTTGTGCCCAATTCATGAGTGATTACTTCTGCTGGAAGTCATGCAGTCAGTAGTTACAGAGATAATTGCCTTGATGGGAATTTTAGAAAACAACTATTTCAGTCATCGTATGATTCAGTTATTATTGCACTAATAATTTTCTGATATTGTTGAGGTATTGGGATGAAATAATATCCTAATTGTTTTGAAAATACCAGAATATATTAACAGACATCGCATAACATACTTCTCTTAGAAGAGAGCGACAGCTGTACTAATCAAAATGGTGGTGCTAGCCAAGACTACAAGCCAATGATAAACCCAAAGACTCTTCATCCAAACTGTGTGGTCCTTCGTCTTATCATAGACTGGGCTTGCATAAGGAAATGAGCTAAAGCTTCCTGATAAAGTTTTAAAACATCATATTGCACATTCACAATATTCTTTGAAAAATGTGGCAGTTTCAAGATCTGTCTCTGTTTTAGTAAAGTTGCTGGAAGTGGTTGATAGAACAGTGATTTTAATTCTGTGATCTTGAAAATTCTCTATTGCACTCAAATAACTTGAACCATGAGTCCTGTTGTGTCAAAACTAGAAATGGGAGAAAGCTTTTTCTCTCTATTGAAATGTCAGTTCTCTTTTCTCTTTTAAATTTATATAGCTCTTAATTTTTATATTCCTCAACATGGGTGTTGTTAGTTAAAAGTTAAGGCTTTGCACACACTTTGTCGTCTACATTAGTCCACTAAACTTTCTAACAATTGTGAAACAAATCGAAGCACAAAATGAGTAATGTGTTCCCATGATATGGTTTTGTTCATAGAGACTCATGTCCAGTAGCAGGGATCCATTGACTGAATGAAATGAGATCTTGGAAATTGATTCCTCATCTCTCATTCTGAAAGTTATCACAAAGCAGACATTTTTCTGATGCAAATTATAATTATTTATATGTGAAAATAAGCCAGTTTTGCTAAAAAAAAATATCTTATCAATGACACCTTTGGGAGAAGGCAAGAGTTTGCGAATTAATCACCCAAAAATATGTGTGAAATTTGGTGAAAGGCTGGTTTTCTATTGTCATTCATTCAGTTCTTTCGAACCTCAGCATTATGTTTGAACTCGCTCAAACAAATGCCCTCAAGTCATTAGAAGCCCTTAGAGTAGATTATTTGCTCTCAATAGTACACCTTTGACTCTCCTGTTGTTCAAAGTCATTGCATTTATGAGGGCAGTTTAAACAACCGTACTAAATTAATTCATAGATGGGGGTATAGCTGATAACAGGTGAATGGTAATGAATATTTTGGCTGATAGAGGTAGATTTTTGATGACTGATATTCTTTCCGACATTATTATAAATTTTGAAAACACCTTTGAGAGCTTCAATTTCAAAAAAAACTTGTGCTTGTGAATTTTGCACTTATGTGTTATATGGTCACAAAAACATATAATTGATCCACCTGAAAATTAATTTGGTATGTGCGGGTAGAGATTAATTTATGCTTATTGCAAAAGCAGGTGAAATTCACACACACTACTGGTAGGCCAGCCATTAACTCTATCTGTGCTGCCTCTGACTTCCCATGAGGATTCAGGGTATTTCAATGTTTGTAGTGTCTGTTTGTGCAACTTATAACTTTGAGATAATCCATTGAGATATCAAATGTCAGGGCCTAAGTACCTATTTCAAAATGGATAATGCAGGAGGAAAGTGCTATGCAGCACACACTGTCATATTTAGGGAATTCGTCATTATTAAAAAAATGAAAGCAGAAATGAGTCATCAGCCTCTTAAAGTTCCTGTTTGTCATGAAATACTGTGGAAGTTCACTTTCCTGTCCATTTTCCTCTCACCAACATGGGAATCAACTTGGAAATGGTGTGATTTTTCTATAAAGCTCAAATTCCAGTCATTTCACTGAGGCATATATTTGGGAACTTTCTCTGATATTTGTCTATTAAATTCTTCACACATAGGTAAGATGCTATAATAGGTGCCCACTAAAGTGAAATTATTTCATTTCTAGTTTGGGCCACTAACTACTTCCTTACTCTTTCGCTTTCTGCATGTAGAATCACTGTTAGATTTTCGTGTTGTTGTCTTGATAATAATTATCTATTTTTCGTCTTATCCCTCAATTTCAGTTTGTTAAGTAAACACATCAACTCTTATTTCTCTGATTGTCTGGATGATTTCTTTCCTAAATTTGAGCCATGTCGACTCCTCAGTGAGCAGTTGAATGATTGACATGTTGTTCCTTGTAGTAGACTCAATCTTATAACGTAATTGAACCTGCATAGATAAACAGCAAGTTTAGAAGCAGAGTAAATTCCTTGTCCTGTTTGATATATGTCCCACATAAAATTGAGCTTATTTGATTAGTTTTGTCTAAATTTGCTCCTGGTACAATTCTTCCATTGAGCTTCCTTATTTACTCTGGCAGTAGAAGAAAAAAGTGCATGTTGATGATGAGCTCACTCTTTTTCTCTTTAACCACATCCACAAACCACCTCATCATTACCACATCCACTGATCTCTGTGAGCAGCACACTCACAACAAGAGGGTTTGATTCTCTCTTTTGGCATGTTATATTTCTTGTTTTAACTTTAAATTTTTTGCCACATGTCCAGTGATCACCCAGGTGCAACAAATTTTGTCTTTCCAAATAATATTATCAATTATTTCTGAATTAGTGGAACTTAAGAAACGTATAACGTAGTATGTATTGCTCGATGTATAGCAGAGAGATAGATGGTATTTAGCGCTCCAAAAAGTAGTCCTCATCTGTTCCGACAGAATAGTGGTGTAGGTTAAAAACCACAGGGGACCTTTAATTCCATGGATATCATGGGAAAGGAAAACAATGCAGCCATTATAGAATTGACACATGAGGATGCAATCGCGATACTCAGATTTATTGAGAAAAGTCGTATTTGAAACAAGGTTTTGTGAGGTCAATTATTTTGCATTACTTGTCAATACTAGTAAAATGAAATATTTTGTAGCTTTACACTAGGTTTAGTGAAGACGGGTGATGACCAATTCGGAGTTTTCTATCAGAGTGATGCATTCGGGTTGGTAGTTCTTATCTAGCAGATACTGACAATCAGTCTGAGAAAAGGGGTGGAGGAGTTGCCTAGCTATAACGTGCCCAAATCCCCCTTATTTTAGGATTAGCCACTGACTCAAATTCTTGTTTTAAGTGCATATGAATCTGTGTTATTTTTAATCCATCGTAAATACATTTGGAAGGGAAAGGATTCTTATGCAATCCCATGAAGTTTTATGTCATGCGTAGGCAATTAAGCATAAGTAGAGAAGTAGTTGGTTCTTTCTTCTGCAGGCTCATGAGAATCCCATTTAGCTCTTCCAGTGTGTTATATCAAACATGCAAGCAAACTAATGTTATTAACTGAATATTTTATGGAGTATTATGTTAAACTTCAATTAAATTGGTTTGTCAATTTTTTGTCACTCAAAAACCACAAACCAGCCAGAGTGTATGAAATGGGTGTGGTTTTTATTTGGAGATATCCGTGCTTGAATTCGTAAAGAAGTAGTTACACCTGGATGAAATTATAGGAGTTAAGAGAGATATTTTGATATTTTCATGTTTATTACGGAAGAAAAGCCTTCTGAAAAGCCTCTTCTCTCCTTGACTTTGAAGGTGAATGACAAAGGCTCTTATTTTATTCAAGGATTGGAAAAAATTGCCTGAATATGTTTGAATGAAATACATTCACCTTTTTTTTTGTAAATGTAATTTAGGAAAACAGGAATTTTAAGGTGGAAGGTTACTGCTGAATGGGCAGATGAATTGAGAAATGACAGAAATGCTTGTGATGGGAATGAGGAACAATAGGGAAGACTAATGATGAGACTCTACAAGTTTATAAATTTGATAGGAGCATCGGAGAAAGTGAGACCTCACGTAGAAGATGAAATTACATTTGTCAAAAACTCTGGAGAGAACTAACTATTTGTATTTATTTTATTTATTTAGTAAAAAATTGTGCACATACAGCAGGATTGCCAATTTACAGTGACACATATAACAGGAACATATAAGGACACAAACATACAAACATCAACAAGACTATACTATTGAGGGAGGTGTGAGAGATGTGTCAGAGAAAGGTTTATAAATGTGTTGGCTGGGAGTGAGAGGGGGTCAATACTTTCGGGAAGGGAATTCAGTAAAGCGGGGAGACGGAAGTATATACTTAAAGATAGTATAGTGTATACTAATGAATTAGTATTGGACAGGGAAGAGAGAATGAAAAGTTGTACCTCAGTCAGTCTTTAGATAGAAAGATGAATGAAATGATTGTAATATATCATGATTCATGCTTGGCTGTATTCAGCTTCTCTTAGAATGTGGAACAATACAACGGTTTTTTGTGACTAATACTTATGCTAATTAAGAGAAAATGTGCAGGGAATGCTATGGAAATGAATACCATTATTTTAGACAATTTCTATGTAAACTGACTTTTCTATCATATGGTTTATAATTGGCACGTATGTAGAATGTAGTTCATTTCTAGTTTATTCCTTCAAATGAGATGTAGTCAGCCTTGTATTAAATTTAATGTTACACTTTTTACAATTTATGAGTTTATTAAGTGTGACTGTAGCATTAACAATTGATAAAAATGTAAAGAAAGTGAGCATTATTGAGTTGGATTGAATAAGATAGAGCAATTCTGGAAACAAAGGGATGAGTTTTGGAATGTTATATTTATGTCAATGCTAATTTAATTGTGATGGAGTTGATCATCTGCAATAAGCAAATGGTTTTCTACATTGTGTGAGATTAGACAGAGAAGTGCTTGTTTCATAGCATGCTTGTTCTCACTGCCCTCATTCATTTGGCAATGCCTACTGGAAAGTGGTGCATGATATCCTTTCACTAATGAGGTAATGGCACTGGCAACCTTTATTATATTTGCCCCTACCTTTCATTTTCCTACAAATTAAGTAAGGAGCATGCACGATTAACTGCGGAGGTCTTTTTAATCCCTCTCTAGCACAACACTAAACATCTCAAAGAACACTAAAATAGTTTTTAGCTCCTCATACGTTTTAGTTCCTTTCATACTGTAAAAAACGTCTCATCTCCGCCCTCTCTCTTCCTTGTCTACTTGGTATTCTCCCCCTCTCTTTTATATTTGTGAAAATGTCATCGCTGCTCATTATGCTCTGCATCAACTTGTCCCGCCTTATTTGCATTTCTGTCAACAAATCTATCTGTTTTCCTCTCACTCATGGAGTTTTTTTAATTTGTTTTCCCATCCGTCCATTTTATTAACACCATTTTAATTCCACACCCACAGTTTTGAAGCCTTTGGGCTCTTTTTATTATCTAGTTTCAATCGTGCCTCTGATCCATGCATGGATATCCTCCATTTAAAGTTTTTACAAATTTTTTTTGCATATTTATTTGAGGCCCTTTTTTTGTAAACTTCCACCTTAAAATGAAATGCACTCGGTATCATCAACTGAGTGCATTTTTCGAGATGCCCTAACTGCAATTCAGATTTTAACAGCCTATCTTTCACAGGGAAATGGAGAAATCTATGCCTCATAAGTTTAGCAGGACATTTGTGTTAAAAAACGTTGTGCATTCAGGAAAGTAATTCTATACTTCATCCTTGACCCTCTAGACCCTTATTTCAGTTCTGAATTAAAAGAGTAGTAGGCTGCAGAACATTCGCCATATTTGTTGAAAATATAGTGTGGTTTTATTTTCCTATTTTGTACAGTTATTAATATTGGACCATATTATTCACTCCTAATTGGTATCTCTTGGATTGAGCAATAGTTGTGAGAAAAGGGTAGAAGGACTGTTAGAGACAGCCTCAATTGATTTTTATCGTTGTAAATTATCTCTCAGCATCTTGTTTCATTTGTATGTTTTTGTTTAGTAAATTAGTTTTTTCTCTCCAATTTTACAACTTCTTAAATAATTATTGAGCATTACTTGGTGTGTTTATTAAATTCATGAAAATAACTGTTTGTATCCATGCTCCCATCCATGTAGTTAAAATAGATTATAGCAATTATGTCTTTCATGCAGTTTGTACCAGAACTGAGACTAAAAAGTTTTGATGAATTGAATGACAGGTGATGATGCTATGTTTGAATTGGTCTTAAATAATCTCACCTCTCAATGGAATCTAAAATCGATGCACAAAATAATTCCATTTTCAACACACACATCTCAAGTTAATCAGCCCACTCAGTGGAAATCTTCTGTTTCCCATGTAGAATTGGGGCCTCTTTTGCTTCTGGGAGTGTTAATGAGTTTCAGGTGTCAGGGTTCTTCAGTTTATGTTTTAATTTGTTAATCACGATGAAGTGTGAGTGTACTGTATTGTCTGATGGATGTAAATCACCATGTAGAACTTTAATAGTTCCATCTTCTATTCCCCTTATGCTTAACTCATGCAGTGACTGAGTTGTGCCTATTTTTGGAACGCTGTGGTTGAAAGACTTTTTTCTAAGATAAACAGGGTAAGCATATGGCATTGAAGCATGCCTCTCGAAGTAAAAAATATTGCCACCCAAGACGGCCATCGTTGTCACTACTCCACCAAGAGGAAATTATAGGTTAACCTTCAAATACATCCTCTCCTCTGAATGACCTTTAAAAATAGTTTCCCGTCATGGATGCTGGCATTCCAGCCATTCAATTTTCAATATTTAATCAAATCATTTGCACAGAGCATGCACTTTCTGTTAGTTTCATTTTTCAATAATTTGGGATTTTTTTCTTTGAAAGGAATCACAGGATATAAGGGAATTCTCCCTGAGTATGTATTGCTCTGGTGCATGCATCACACTTGATTTTCTGCTAGCTTTTTGCTAACTATTCATATGGGGGCTACACGATTAATTAAGTCAAAGATAGAATTCACCATATGAGCTCATGAGCTAATATCTAATACGAAAATGATTTTCAGGAAATTAATTATATTCCCCTTGATAAGGTTTCCACCCTTCTTGTTTCATATTAAACCGTTATGTGATTGGAATTTTGAAGAGACCTAGTCAGATGCTCGGGGCGATCTGATCTTCGCATACCGCCGTATGAAATGAAATCGGTGATCTTGACGTCTCATAGTATGGAAACGTTTCATTGTCCTATGCACAAAGTGTTGAGCAATCCAAATCCTTCTTGTGCTCACTCCAATATTCCAATAAATCGTCGACGGAATCCTGCAACATGGCATGAAAAATAAACGACCCCCTCGGTGTGCCGGACAAATAGTGGTTAGGTCTCCTTTATGGGTCTTATTTTGGTCTCCGCCCAACCCCTTCCCTTTGCCGCCACCCCTCGTCCAGGGTATTTTGGCCGAGGCCGACCCCCCCCTCCCCCAAATCCTCTCACCCCCCCGAATTCTCCCCAACCCCCTAGCCACCAATCCGCGCCGGAGCACCACCTGCTTCTATTCTCTCACTGCCCGACACAGCGAATGACGCTAATCCCCACCCCACTGTGAGCCGCGCCTTCCGGGAGATTCTGGGTGCGTCAGACGCAGTTCCGTACTTATTTTTTCGCCCCAACGCAAACCGTCGTCCGCAATTCGTCTTTCAATGTGTGGGCGGAGCCCAATCGCCTTCCACACGTCTCTCACATTTTCTCGTGTCCTGCCCCTTTGGTCTCCCCTTTTTCACCCCATCATTTGGGACGTTTTATGGACAACCATAAGAATTCCCGTGTCTTAATTGGAACGTTTCCCGAGCCAAGTGATATTTTAGAACAATTTTCTGTCGGCGTGCGGTTGGTTTCGGCCATTACGTCCGCACACATCGGACGTGATGCCTCTTCTTTTTGGCATGACGTAAGGTGTGGAAAATAATGCCATTGGCCAAATGACTTCGTTAAAATGCCGATTACCGCATTTAACGACCTCTCCCCTAGCCTTCTCGATAATTACGTTACATTTCTCTCAGATGAAACAGATTCGGGTTTGGAGATTCCGCACGTAACCACATTGTAATTCCGAAACATTGAGAGGAGGATAACTTAATGCTTTGATTAGTTACTCTCTTTTAGACCTGAATAATTAACTCTCTTTACTCCCTTTTAAACAGTTGATCCTCGGGGAACTCGAGCATATCTCATTGGTCCATGCGTTCTCTAATTAGATCAAAGGCCACCGTTTTGTTATGTTGCATCACGTACCGAAAAGCTTTTATAAAATGGTTTCATTTGTCTACTGACTGCTTCTCAGCGACTCTTGAGGACTGATACTTTTGAGTTTAGAATACTTCATGCTCACGGGTATTTATAATTTTCATTTTCAAAAATTTCATAATAGATGCGAGTTTGTGAAAGATGACTTGGTCATATCGTAAATGTTTAGACATCAAGGGGTTTACCAATACGAATTAAGAGTTGTACTTGTGTGAATAACAATCGTAATATTGAATGAATTTATCGTCACTGCCTTTTCATTTTCTCGCATACAATATTAAGACATATGTAGAGTCATGAAAAATAATCGGTGAAATAAATAATCTACTCTAACAGAGTGAAAGAAACAGTCGGGCCAAAAGATATCATTCATTTCTTTCATGTCGGCATTTGATCGGAGGAGGTTTTGTTGGCAACATGTCCAGTGTTGAGCTCTCCACACGTGAGGTGTCCTCTTGGAGGAGGAGTTGGAATAAGTTTCGTGTGCGCCCTTAAAATACCATCGTGGGCCTCGCACGTTGATGACCACCCGGTGAAACGCTAACAGGGAAACGTCCGCAAATTAGTCGTCAATCCGTAATTTTTTCGAGGGTGAGCTCTGAGCTCGAATCTAAATGGGTGTCATCGCAAAAATATGATCAAGTCGCATCGCAGGTGGTCTCGGTGGTTGAAGGATGAGCTCTGGACTCAGTCTGTCGCATCTTCCCCATCCCGGTCGACCGGCTTGATATTTTTGGCCGCAGCGGTTGCTCCGAAATGGTCGTTCTCATTGAAGCGAGTTGTCGCTCTTCCCTTTTTCAATTGGTCTCGCTCAGAACCTGAGCGTTATTTCATCGCTGTCTCATTCGTCACGTCTCTTTCAATTACCACTTGAATTTTGCCATACGTTATCGCTCTTTGAGATTTTGTTTTCGTTTGGATTTTGAAAAACGATATTATTTTTTCTTCGCTCTGAGACATGTCTCAGGATCGCACTATTACTCGGAATGAGGAATGAAGCAAAAACGTCGGATTCGAATCCCTTATGGCGCGTGGGCGTTTTGTTTTGTAGTTGTGGTTTTCTAAGGGGCGTTAACGGTGAGAAATTATCGACTTCCAAGCCTCTGAAAGTACAAGTATATCTTTCTGCTGGACACCAACTTGAATGCCCCGTGAATAATACGTCATCGTTTTTTTTTTTGGTCACCTTGGGTTCATTCTCTCGAACTGGAATGCAATCGATTACCTTCATTTTCACCTTTATCTCGGTACTTCAAGGAGTAAGGTCGTCTTGGTGATTATACCCACAGCGTTCGTCATGGTGTGAGTGGTGTCATAAACCCAAATCTTTATTTTACCTGCCCTAGGAATTAACTTGTATAGGGGAAAGGTTTTAATGAGAAGAGAGCAGGGAATGACGGCAGGTATTCTCTTCTTGCTCTCCAATAATCTTTTCGGGTTTCGGGCATATTGAAGGGAGTCGCTAACTCACGTCGCCTGGTGCCAAGAGGGTGAGTGCTTGTGAGAGATATACGGCGGGGTCGGCGCCCATTAGTTCGCCCAAATTGGCGCTGAAGCGGTCGGTCGTTCTCCCCACTCTCTGTAGTCTGTGCAATGCGACTTGCTCTGCCCCGAGGTGAGGAACAACTGGCCTCATGCCCTTCGCTTTTTCTTCTTTTGCGTGGCACAAATACTCGGGATAAAATATCTATCTCGGGCGTATGATTCAGACAGCTGATGTTTTTTTATTTCTCTATTCCCGCATTTTTTATTCTCTTCGAACTTATTTCTATTTAAGCTATATTTTATTTATTTATTCTTATGTTTGAAAATAAGTCATAAAGGTATTAGCATGCAAATATCTTGGTGATTTTTTCTTTATCTCACAAGTTATTCTTATATCTTTACGACCTGCTATCCAGACAAGTATTATCAGTTCTCATGTCATGAGGCGTATAATATAGGTGATCGGATTGTTCAGATTTTTTATTTTTTATGGCCGTTTTATCATTTAGCTTGCGTGCGTATAGTGCCCATATAATTTCTATCGGAAGATAACGTTTATTTAATTACTCGTAGTCTACGAATTGCATACTTTATTGTCTACGTCAGTCCTCCGTTCGCTCCTCCATTTTGTCTCCCGCTACAGTGTAGTTGGATGAAAAATGAGGATGTATGGTTTTGATTTATACTAGAATTTATGCATTTGTTAAGCTTTTTAAAAGCCAAAATGAATATAATGTATGGTAACGGGATGCCCTTAGATTAATTATTTTAAAATATTGATAAGGTCCCAGCAAGAAATTTATAATTAAAATTACATTCGTCCTCCGTCTCAGTAATCAACGCAAAGATTGAATTTCCCCAGGTCAAAGTACAATTCGTGAAATACTTCGGCCAAGACATGTGAAATTCACACATACTCGTAAGAGTGTGGAGCAGGCAGTTCTTATCCTTATGCCGTCGGTTGTTCCCCCCGAGTTCAGGTGAACATCGCACCATTTGGATTTTAACTCTTGAGTTGTCTTGAGGTATCACCCGGATATGAACTCGGTACCCTCACCACTACATCGTCACGCCGTGAAATTACATCCTGTACGAAATTGTTTTATTATTCATGATCATGATTCAGCGAGCTTTTTCTGGAATATTATCGGATTTCCTTAATGTGATGAAAGAAATGAGATCACCATAACTTGAATGTTTTCTTCATTATAAGGCATGAGGATGTTCTTCACGCAAGCTGAAAGTGAAGCGCTCCAAACTCAATACTACGCTGTCTCGTCACGTCGTATTACCTTCTCAGCATTCTGTAACAGTTGGTAATATGACACTAAAGCTACCAGTGCTCTTTGTTTTCATGTTTCTCAAGTTCTGAATAAACTCTGCTTATGAAGTACTTACTCGGGTGAGTGCTCATTTCCTCTCCGGCCTGTACCTTGTAGTTCAGTGCCTTCCTTGTCTTTCCTTCGCCGTATATCATTCCTTCTGATCAAAATCTCCGCGAAGAGTTCCTGTTATTAGCGATTCGGGTGCAAGCTTCAAACTCTCGTGCAATATTGTTGAAAAACTTGCTCTGCTGGTCGAGTGCGTCATTTATTGGCAATAAAGCCAGTGCACGAAGATAATACGTTAATTATTCGCTCTGAGAACCCCTTCTTCACTCTTCTCAGGCCGGCTTTCTCGGAAGCGTGTGCTGATGCATCCCCATACGATTTAGCGTCTATGAGTTTTAACGTCGTGGGTGTTGGAACACGTGTCAGGAATTTCGAGCTCGTATTTTGAAATGGACATTAATATTCCCAAGTATTAAATAGAAGCTATTTCTGGCGTCTCCTTTTTTTTAACGCTGTTCATATTACTCCACGAGCACATTGATTCAACTGCGCATTCGTTCATCGTTTCCATATTTTCGATGATCTCGAGACTTCAATGATGACGTGTTTCAAGTGAAATTCCGGTGGGGACGCTGTTGTTAATGCGTCGGTGCTGCGTTTCTTAGCGAGAAAATTCCAACGTAATTTAATTAACCCTATTTACTGATGTTTATTTTTCATTTATTCTGTATCCTCGCAAAAATATTCATTCACGATGCTAATAATATTTATCGAGCGATGCAAGTCAAAGAGTGGGACACTTCAAAATGTATGCGTCTGAATAAAAAAGGTCAGCATTCTTACTATTTTGTGAAAGGCTGGTACTGCTAAATAAACGGGAGGAGAAGCACTCAGTGGTCAACCCTTCATTAAATTTTTGCGATGCGGGGTGCTCTAGTGGCGCGCTTTCTTTTACTCTGGTCGTTCTCCTCGGTCGTGTGTGGAGGAGTGGATTGAATTGCGACAGTTGAGTCGTCTCCGAAAAGGATGAAGGAGGAGGTGGGGGGGGCGGGAAAGAGAGAGGAAAAGAAGCGGGTGGGGGGGCGAGCGGTGGTATTTTTAATGGGAATGCCTTTTTTGCCGTGCACCCCGTCTACACAACCCTTTGGGAGCTATATATAGTTCCCGCGGCTCCCCCCAACTCCTCCCCCTCCTTCTCCACCCCAAGAAACCCTCGCCTCCCATTCCTCTTCCCTCCACCCTTTCGCCCCCTCACCTCCCGATCTGACTCCTCCTCACCGTCCTTCGCCTCTAGTTGACTGCTCATAAGATGACGGATTTCCACTGCCTGCCCCCATCGCGACCCCTTGGAAGTGTATTCTCGTTCTCTGCTTCCCCCGTCCCCTCCCCCCTCTGCCGCCTCACCCCGCGACACCACGCACTCATTGTCGGCGAGCCTCGTCACTATCTCCTCTTTTTCCTGGCACTGTTTCTTCCCGCCATTTCCTCCCCGCCCCCATCCACCGTAGGCGCCTAGTTTCTCTTTCGTCTTCTTCCTCGTATTACCCTTAATGTTCCTCCCCCCCTGTATAAGCAGAGGTGGTGAGGGACTACTCGGGTTGGACGGGTCTTCTCGTTGCTTGTTGTTCCGTTCCCGACGGCTTCGTTCGGATTAATACCGTCTTGAGGAGTTCTTTGTATGAAATCTTTTGTCGTCTACCTGCCAGTGGGCGGCAGATGCAGGAGACGGCATGTTTATGTTTTCCGTCTGGGCGGGCGGGAGATCGAGGAGGTGATTTCGAAGCGATGGAGACCCCGCGAGATTCGAGAGCTCTTCAAGCATCTCGAGGGCCAGGTGTGTTCCTCGCAATGCCCGCATTCTGTACGCATCCGCTATGGTCCTCAGGCCCTCGTTTTTCTCGTCTCCAAGGCTCTGGTCCAAAAATCGATTCCTTCCGGTTTTCTGTCGTAAACTTTTTTTTGGTTTCGTAATTGAACCCTTACGATTCGATATGTCGTAATGGGTCCGTGGGGCGGAATGTTCCGGTCATTCGTGTGGATTCCCCGGATAACATGGGCAAAACCCAGACGCCTTGCTTTCTTTGTTCGTAGACACATTTGAGGATGCAGTGAGCGGTGCAAGGAAGGGGCCTGGTGCTTCAGGCAGTCATTTTTTACGCGACGCTATTAAGCGTAGTGTAAGCCCGAGCTGTTCGCTCGCACGTGCGTATGTACTAAGGCAGATCTTGAGCAGCGGCACACCGTCGTTGCTGAAATGGCGGAAGTGAACTTCCACGACGCAAGCATTAATTAGCTCCCATGGTGCATTATGCGCGCGTACACCTACAGACTGCCTGAGACTAGCTTTCGATAGAACTGGGTTAGGAAATTTCCTATTTCAATGTATCTATATTTCAATAGGGAAAGTCGTCTTATATTCCCTTTGTAAAGTGTAAATCGCTCACTATTTCGTGACCGACGTTGGAAGGTAAATGTTAATTGGGGTGATATAATTATAGATTATATAGTTTCTGATTCCGTGATTTCTTTTTTGCATTATGATAGTCCACGCTACGCTGAGTGCGTCTTGTCGGGGTGTTTTACTGAGGAGCATTCCTTGCTTGCGTGGTTCATTACCCTTTCATAATCCGCCGGTGACTGTAACGTTTTGTTGGTTTTACTTCAAGGTCATGTGCATTTTTATAGGTTGGAAGAAGCCATTAACCTCATGTCCACTAACCAAATTTTGCTCCACTAAATCTTTTTCCTTTATGGTCTTTTTCTTTGGGAAGAGTCATTCTATCCTTTGTGTAGACATTTTGAACGCCCAGAATCCACTTGCTTTGGCATAAAACACCACTTATGAAACCTTAATGTAGGTAAATTGTGTGATATAAAACTACGGAAAACAAAGTCATTCTGAATCTGAGTGCTTTTGTTTTTTAAATGTTAATGGGTAATACGCTCATCCTTTCAGTGCATTAAGCAGACGTACTATATGAACTCGAGACTCGCTCTTCTCTCCCTTTATATTATTCCCCTCCAGAAATTCGCGTGCTAGAATAGATAATGGTAGCGCATAGCTCTTTTAAATGTATCCCACATTTTCCTGGGATTCACAACGTTGTTGCTCGACAAAAATTCACTAGTAGGCTCGTATTATGGGTACAGTTTTTATGTATTCAAAGAAATGCGGGAGTTGCCATTACAGTAACTTTTAACGGAGTCATCCTATAACATTCTTTGAGATTCTGAAAATTCGAAGTGTTAATGTGTTTTTATATTTTTTGAAATTTCTACATTTTACAATTTTCACCTTGTTATAAAGTTGATCGGGAATGTATTATAGTTAACAAATGTTTTGAGTTTCGTTGAGGACCTGTAGAATTTGATCTGGGCTGGCATATTTTCTAAAATGTTCATCAGTTTTGTTTTATGTTTGACAATCATTGCAAGAACAGCGTAGCTCGATATTATGTACTTATCCTAACTTAAAAGTTAACAGTTTTAGGCTACTTTGTGGAATTTCTTCATGATGAGGGTAAAAAATAACAGAAACTTCACACTTCCACACACTTAATGTCCTACGACCATGGTTTCGATGCTGCCCATCATCATCAGGTGATCGAAACCATCAGTATCGAAACCATCGTCGTAGGACATTAAAAGTGTGTCTAAGTGTGAAGTTTCTGTTATTTTTTACCCTCATTATCCTTACTTATTTTTCTCGAATCAAATTTCTTGAAAAGTATCACGTTCCTACTTTTACGATCAAACCACATGATAGATCTCCATTGGTGTTTACGTACTGGGTAATTTATTTTTTGAGAGGTGTTCTACTGTTTGGAGATTCCTCTCGTGTGATGCTATTATCGTACTGCACACTGGAAATTCTTGTGCTTTCTGATAAGTGATGCTAATTAAAAAGGCAATTTGGATGCCGTGCATCAAGCCGATGAGAGAACGAATTCTTGCAAAAACTCCTCTTTGGAGTCTAGGAGGGAATTATGAAAACTTGAGATGTCGGCATTATTTGTCGTAATAAGACCATTTAAAGCGGTAATGAAATTCTTCTCGTTGAAATTTCACCGTATTTCTCCCTCCCGCGCGTGAATCTAACTTTATTTCCCCGATCGTCTCCTCCCTGCGAAACAGCGTTGTAAAAGATGTGGGAGTAATTTTCTTAGAGAACGAGTGGGACGGATTTTTTTATAGTCTTTTTGCATATTTATCGCATACCTCCTCCCGTCGTTCGCTCTTCATTCTTTTCATCATCGCCAGCGCACACACGCTGACTAGTTGAGAAATGCTCTCCCACTTGCGGCCTTAAGTTTATGGGATCGGGAGGACTATTCGTGGATGCTCCGCTCGTGAGTTCCTCCCACATCTCCCTTATTTCCGTTCCGGGACTTAAAATCGTGAGTGGACCACAAGTGGAGGAGGGGGCCACATGGTGTGCCGTCAACGAAACCCTCTCTCGCCAATTGGTTCTCCTTCCGCCCCCCCCTACCCCCTCCCTTCCCCACTGCCGTCCTATCACCCTCATCATGATGCTTAAGCGAGGTTGGCTGCGTGGTGCGCTCACGATTCCGCCTCTATTCCACCACCGACACCCCGTGACACTAGGGCATGGCCCGTTTTTCTTAAAAAAAACTGATGTATTGTTATCGTTTTATTCCCCAGATGTTTTTTATTTCAAATTATCCCCCTCCCATCTAATGCTATTATAGTTCTTTTTCCGCGTTCGTTCACCTCTATAAGTTTCTCATTCCACTGCTCGTGAAGGTTTAAAATTGGGGCTGATAGCAAAACGAGAGATGGGTACTTTGATTGCAGTGAATCGACCCCGTTGCGCGGCGGATACTGTTATAGATTGTTCTGATGCCGAGTCCTTATTGCCTCTCGGGTTGAAATGTTGTGCTTTTTTTCTCCGTGTGCATGTATTGATAGGTCGTTGTCTCTCTAATTGAATTGTGATTGGGTTGATTACGAGCTCGTTATGCCGATAAATCTTTTTAAGATTTTCCACGTTTAGGCTTAAAACATTTTTTTTCAAGTCTTCTTTTCGGGAACGTGCTCGTTGCCGACGCCATCGATGATTTAGCTCTGCGAAAACGTCTCTTCATTCTGCTCCTCATCCGTTTCCTTTAATTTTACAGTGTCTCCGTAAGATTCGGATTTGGATCATTCAGTGGTGGCACGTTCATTTAGAGCAGTATCTGCTTCGCAAGAAAAGTGGTGGGGTCTCCTTTCTGAGAGTCAACTTCGACGTTTCGATATAGGAAACCTCGATGGCCATTAATCATTTCTGCAGCCCCACGTTGATATCTCTGGCGGATTCGGTTACGAATCGGTGCTGATTTTTTTCCCAGCCATACTTCATTTTCGTTGAAAGATATGTTACGTCATGATGGCCCTTATCGGATGAAGAAATGTCCTTATGGAAATGGAATTGGGTGCTAAGTATTCCACTTGCGATAATAGGATAGAGAGAGGCGTTAGATAGTTCATAGAGGGACCGAATTTAATTAAGTTTTAGTTATTTCTTAAAAAAATAAGGAAGTTATTTACATTAAGTAACATAATATGAGGCTTTGTGTATTTTGTTCCGTGTCAGATTGGTTGGAAAGGATATTAGAAAATACAAAAATTGTTATCGGGGTAGAAGCTGGGAAATATTTGGAGGAGAAAAGGAATGGAAAATGTGTGATGGTTTTAAGGTATAATGCAAGAACGGCGAGTTTTATTTTTCGATCTTATGTCTGGAGATTTGTGTCCTACGTATGTTAATGATAGAATTAACGTTTTATCAATGCCAGTTTAATATTTATATTCCATAGATTATGTATTAAGCGCACCAGATATATGTTTTGGAAGATCGTTTTCCCCTTGTGCTCTTTTGAAATTGAGTCGACCTTATGAATTATGGAATCTGTTCGCATCTAGCAGTTCAGTCAGTTATGAAGATGATGTTGAGATACTGACCAATATCCGAAGATTTTGGCTTGTGAATGTTATGATTATGCCCTTAATGTTAGGATTAAGCCGATATATGAAAATTATCGGTTAAAACAATTAAACGACAACATGTAAAACTGCCCCTAGAGCTGATTGTTTATACAGCAGTGTACGGATAATGGTGTCGAATGGTTGCGAAATGTCAGTTTCGGGGGTTTGGTATCGCAATATATTAATAACTTTCAAGTCATGATGAGCGGATTTCGATTGCATCTGTTAAGATTCCATCGACGTATAATTAACTTTCTCCTCTAGAACTCTTAAGGCTGGATTATATCCACTGATTGTCGGCCTATCGGGTATCAGCGTGACCTTCAAATTCCGACATTTCGTCTTTGTTTCCTCCAACGTCGTCTTAGTCAGATTAATCTCCGCCCCGTAATGTTTCCTTGTTGTAAGCGAGCATTTTGAAGCCCCCGATCAAATCATCAATTCGCTGTTTTCTTTCGTTTCCATAATCGTATTTACTAAGTCGTTGGAGATCCAAAGATAAGATGGCGGTACATTTAAAAAGAAGTATGTTATTGTTTCTCTTATACGTGCGCAAGGTTGTTGACTTTTTATCCCCATCACGATCATATGCTGCAGTTGGCCAGGGTTGCGTTGTTTTATTTAATTTGATATTTTTTCGTGTCCGTCTCACGAGCCTAAAATGAAAAACAACCCTTTTCCCCTCAAGGTACCCCAGATGCGATTATAAAAATTATTTATAGCAGAGGTTGCTGGGGTCGGAATATTTCGGCCCAAAATGTTTTGAAACGTCCCGTTTGTCCGTATCCACTTCCTCGTCCGCCCCTCGTGTCTGTCCGAACCCGAATAACATGTGTTTATCCCCGCCGCTGACCTCGCCGTTCATTTTCTTCCATGGAAAGGCCAGTGGTTGACGGCATCCCAAGTGTTATTTATTTTGTAAAGGATGTGGTCTCCCCCCCCCTCTCTCTCTCTCTCTCTCTCTCTCTCTCACCCCCTCTCCTCCCTAACCTCCCTCTCCTGACCGAAAGAATTCTTCGTCCCACTGGCTTTTTTGTGCTCTGTGGCCGTTACGCAATACACTCCGCAAAACCTTCTTCCTTCGACGGAGGAACGTTTCCTCGCGGTATTCCTCCGAAATGGGCAGGGGGCGGTGGGTACGAGCATGGCGTACGGTCAGAGCATTCTCGTGCGGTGCGAGGCCGCAAGTAGGTCGCGGATGAATGATTTCCGTGCCGTAAAAGTCGCGCCTCCGTGTTCTTCTTTTTGTCGCTCGCGTGACGCTCCGAAGGGCCCACGACCTCCGGACCGTGGCGGCGTAATTTAGAAACGTTGTGATCGCGAGTGGTGCTCTCGGTCGGCTTGCCCACTCACCCCCTCCTCCGCACCACTTCCCGTGGTGTGTCGGGAGAGGAGGGCGGGAGTGGGGGCATGGAACGGCGTCGCTATCCCCGAAACGAAGGAAGCAAGAGGAGAAGCTAACTCCACCCATTTCCCATTGGTTTTTGCCAAAACGAATTCGATCGATTCGCCCTGAAACGTTGTCGATAAAAAAATGCCAAGGTCCCAGAGCGTCACTGGGATAGAGGAGGCAATAGCTCAAAAGTTGTCGCTGAAATGGAAGACGAAACTACTGGTGGATGAATCGGCGGATTAATTTATCTTGTTGGGGTTTCGGAGAATCGAAGAGGGAATTAGCCTGCGTCATCGCTGTGGACATGCCTCGTTTCGTGTTAAAGGGTTAGGCCAGACGGATGAATTTTCGAATCGCAAATAAGCATTTCACTCGGGACGGTATTGGGCACTAGGTGAAGTCTACGGAAATCTCACTCCGCGGCCCATTTTTTCCTCGGCTTGGCCAGGAGAGACGTGCTCTCATGTCGTCGTACGCCCAGAAATGTGCCGGGGTATGCTTTTCGTTGGCGTGATGTTCTCTCTCTCTCTATACTATTCCTATACCATCTCTCTGGAGTGACTGCCTGTACGAGTGTTTTATTTCGTTGTCTATCGTGAAGAATAGGACCGTCCCGCCCGCCTGTCCCACCCCTCTTGCCGTATTTAGCGCGCCTAAACGATCGTTTAAAGACGCCGTGTGTCGTCGCCCTTCGGTATCTGGCCGCAATGGTGTGACAACGGCGTGAAATGTCGCTCTTCTGGTCGTTGCCATAGAAGCGTAGTTTCAAATTTGAGCTGTAGCATCTTTGGAGACAGTTAAATTTCACAATTTGGAAGAACACAATTCTCAGTCATTTTTGCAGCCATTGTAGACGATTGTTACTTTAAAATCGTCCGCATGGGTTGTTTGGAGAGTGAGGACCCGTCGGTAATAAGAACCCATCGCATCATTCGTCGAAGCTGTCTATAAAATATTTTTCCCTGGTTTATTCCTTTCTATTTTTATGGCATTCATATCTTTTCATTTATTTTCCCTTTATTATTATATTGAATTAGTCCTCGATGGCGGCTTACTGGGGAAGAAGCCTATGTTAAAAATGCATTTCGCGTCGCCTGCTTAGTTCGTATTTTGCAGCACTCTCGCACTCTTGCTGTTACATTTTTTGGCAGCGTTGCATTTGTTCCCTCGCTGCTGGTCGACGATTACTTGATGGTCCTACGCAACCCGCTACTTTTCCGAGAAAATCAAAATTTCAGTCACGAAAAAAAGTACGCAACGCCTCACTGGATTCTGTTCGTGCCCGTCTGCGCGCCAGGTGCTGAATGCAGGATTGAATGGCAGCCTTGAAAGAAAATGGGTGTGGTATTGTTTGGGATGGGTTTAAGGATTAAAAATGCGTGGGAGGTCGCCAGTTGAGGCTTAAGAATTCCTCCTGTCTTAAGTTGCTCGTCGCAATTCGGCTGGTCACCGTGACGGTGTGTAGGCTCCAAAATACATGCCGTTTTTCGCCAAGCTTTACACATCTTGGTTCCTAGTTTATTTTTGTTTGGACACGGGCGTAGTGCGATTTCTTGGCGACGTTAGCTCGTAAAAACTTGGTAAACGGTCCTATTATACTGTTATATATAGCTAAAAAATGAACCAACTTTTAGTAAAATTAATTAACATCAACGAGTTGTTATATTTCGTGAACTTTGACCTACATTTTGACTGACAAAACCAATGATTTTTAGCTATAAATTTGGCTTCCTACAATTTATGTACTTTTTATATCATGGTTTGAATCGGTGCAGCTTATATAATTATCTTCTGGAGAGATAGCTTTAGGAAAACCAAGTGTGCCTTTTCCATTTTCTTAAAGCATATGGGGAATTAGTATAAGGAACCTGAAAATGGTTGTGGTAATATTTTGCTGAAATTCACATTTTTGCCCGCGACTGCTGCAGGAGATTTTATCGGAGAATGTTCACCGCGTTCCCATCACAATGTATTCTATTGTTTAGTATCGTGTTCGTATCCTTTCAAAACCTTTTCCATATTATTTTCACCAATTTCGCCACTTACATAGCCAATCACGATTTGGACCTGACTTTGTTTACATGTGCCGGAATCTTCGAATGTATTTAGTGCTGTTTCATTGACTATTTTCATTGTATGCCGATTAAACAGTTTGTTGGTTTCCGGTTTTATTTGGTATAGCCAATAGAACAGCATTGGCCTTCAATTGATATGCGTAGCCTGTGACAATCAGGTGGAAAATAATTGTCTGGCCTCTGAAATGTGAAATATTTGAATGCCATATGGTTTATTTGGATAAGGAGAACATGAATTTTCTATCGAACGAAGTATTAAAATTTCAAGGCAATATTTTCTCGTGGAGCTATCTAGGTTTGTGTACATCATTGAGGTTTTGCATGCGAAAATAATTTAAATTTTTCAATTTTTTTTAACTTCTTTGCCCTCGTGAACGCTTATTTCTCACATTAGTGTGAACGTGAATATGATCTCAAAAATGTATTTCCTGTTGAAAACTTCATGCTTACAGAAAAATCGTGGACCGAATTCGCATTCATTCTCTTAAAAGGTCCCTTCGTGATCTGAAAGTCAAACGCACGAAAGTACCACCCTCCCAAGTTTTTATTCTTCCCCGGAGAGAACGATGGGCCATTTTACTTCGCCATACAGATGTAGGTAATGATAGTCGTGCGCGACAGATACGCCCCTAGATGTCGTCCGCCCTCCTTCGATTGTTTTGCCCCTCTACCCTTCGGAGTCTTTGCACCGATCACGCCGTTGCGACTTTTATGTAGTTCGCTTTTTTTATGTAGCGCTATAACTCCGGAAGGAGTAAACAGCGTGGCTGAGAGAGAGACCACGGCCATCTTCTGGGTCCATGAAAGAAGTTTCATCGCTCGGACGGGAAGGTGATACGAAGGCGCGCTGTAAAAAAAGAGAGGAAAAAGGAAGAACTGCCATTTCCCATTTTGACGGCAGGGGTGAAAGGAAAGTGGCATTGGATGGGAGGATGATCCCGGGTCTTTCCTTTATTTTTTGGCAGACCGTGCTGAAGTCGTGGTGGGCATTACATACAGTTCCCAAGTGGGGATAGGTAGGGTTCTACTCGGCGATGATAGTCCAATCAGCCTCGTATTGGATTGTTTCGGAAAGAAGGTCGGAGTTTAGAAAGGTATTGATGTTTAAAGATGTCGTTTATTGTTATGTTAGCATTTGTTTAAGCCTTACCCTTTTGTCGTGACATTACTTGTGCCACTTAAGTGAACGGTAAGAAGGGAAGTAGCCTTTCGCAGCTGTCTGGAGATAGCGTAAAATATACGAATTAGCCTTTATTGGTCAGGAGTAATGCAATATTTCTCCCTGCGATCCTCTATGGATACTTGTAAGATCACGCGCCCTCTCTTTAAAATTAATGTATTCCATGCTTTTCTTGGGGTTAGGTCCCTGTCCCTGTGCCGGTTATGGTTTCCAAGGAAGATCTAGTACCCGAAAAATCAAATAGCTTGGGTGGAGCTGCAGGTGCCCAGAGAGGTTTGCCCGGGAATCGAATCCGGGCCCTCTGGTCAGTAGTTCAAAGCTCTAATCCTGGACTACCGCGACCCACATGCACTCACATACATACTTGAATATAGCTTGGTGTAGCATACACGCACACACACACACCCATTTTCCATAATTTCTCACCATTTTCTCGTAAACTGGTCTTAGGTAATAACTTTGGTGTAAGTGAAAATATGAACTAGTAAGTGTATTTTATCAAACAGGTATCGTACAGATGTATAGGACTTACCGTATTAATGTTTGGATTAGTCGGTTTCATCGAATTCATCCTTCAAACTTCCTTTTTCCTTGGAAGGCAATTCACGACGGGAAGCCTTCGCAGAATGATGGCCGTTGCAATAAGTTTGTATTATATCTTTCGACCTTAGAGTTGTATTTCTATAAATGTGCGCTTTCATCTTGAAGATAAGCATTGTTTTGTTTTTGTTCCCCCTTTGTATGTTTTAAGCTGTTTTTCATTTAACCATACCTGCGACAGAATGCCTTGAGCGCAAGGACGTGGGTAATTATTTTTTTTTAATGTTAGTATGTGCGGTTGTCACGGTTTCGAACCAGAATGCAGTAATTACTCGGAAAGTGTTATCAGGTGTTGTGTGGAAATCTGGCTTTCAAACTCGAAAACACTTCCTGTAAAACAATCCCTATCCATGGCCACTTCTGTTTGGTGCTTTAATTTTAACCATGTCTTAATTTCATGCGGGAGCACGAGAGAGACCCACGGTAAAAACTATACCCGCCGGTGATGAGAATCGGAAAAAATTAAGTCTTTCAATTTTATCTATTAAAAATATTTGTCTTATGGGCAGTGCTTGTTGAGTTTCAAGATGGGTACTCATTGTCGCCTTGTATGTCGCTCAGTAATGCTTTCATCTCCGAAAGCACGGCCGTCATCAGATGATGACGGTCGTGCCGTCAAAACGCCAATGCTAAATATGCGAGTGCCCTTTCTGTGTGTTTAAGTACTGTGTGCATAGCGAAATATTTTAATCGGCAGCATCCAAACATATTAAAACCAGGATAACACACAAGACACGGAAGACGGTGTCGCTTTGTTTTCTTTGGCTTATTGCAACTGGAACTGGCCACCTGATGTTCGGTATAGATCGACGATCATGCCTAAGGAATGAGGAAAACGTGTCAGTTAGACAGGTGGAGTCGCCAAGAGGCGATAATTGGATACCTTGATTGCGAAAAACTACGAAGTGGTGTGCCTCTATCCCCCTTCCATCCTCCCCATAGCCTTTGCCTTGCATCCCCACTGCTGTGTACGGATTCGGAGCCCCCCTCCCTCTCGCCCTGATCCTTATCAATCCCAATTACGCTTTACCAGAGTCCCCTTCCCCCCTCCACGTGCATCCCCTTCCTCTCCGTTCTTCCGTGCGTCGTCTCTCGCTCCCGTTTCTTTTAATTACGCGGGGTAATTGTCGGGGGATTCACGGTCTGATAAAGTATTTAAAGGGGCTAGGAAGCGGCTTAGAACGCTGATGCGAGCCGTCCTTCCGAACCCTCTCCTCTTCGTGTATCCCTGTCGCTTTATATCTCCACTCGGAACTCGCTTAACGCTCTCCCGACCATGCTTCAAGACCCCTCCATTCACTCTCCTTCGTCTTCCTCCTCCTCTCTCTCCACCCCCGCGGAAATTTCTTATTTAATCCCACCCCGCGGCGGTAGCTAAACCTCGCGAATGCCGTGGCGTGTTTATATTTTATGCATGTACGATTTCTGATTCTAACTTCTCATCCGCGTGTGAGACACAGTAAGATGAAACGTGTGCCGAGAGATCCGTGTTGTGCCCACAAGCTTTTTAGTAGAAATTCTTTTTTTTTTCAATCATGCATCCCCTCGGGCATGAACACGTGCCTGCCATCCTTTTATTTAACGCTGTGCCTCCGCTTTCTTCCTTCGTTCACTATCTTATATCAGCTTCCTCTCCTTTTCCCGACTTATTATTTTTTCTTAATTCCCCCCAGGCATGGCTGCCTCGTCAACTAATAAGCCGCTCAGGACACATTTGAGGTGTTTCTCTTTAGCAGGCAATTTCGGCTTTGTTGGTTTGCAGGAAATAAAAATGGGGTGAAGTATGTAATTAGTCGGCTGCAGAAGTTTTTTATCGTGTAATTTTCTTCTTCGTCGATTTTTTTTACCAATCTTGTATCTTTTACTCTCGGTGAGCTGGTGTTTTATAAAAGTTATAACGACGTCTTTGGTATCGGTGAAATCCTGCGAACCATTCTTTCATCAGAAAGTTTCTCCGGAGTTAACAAACTTTTGAGGACCCGTGTATAAGTTGAAGTCCTGAAATCCCTTTCCTCTAATTAATAAGTGAATTTTGGGTGCATTGCCTTCCTTCGCTATTTTATTTTATATTTAGAAATCCGTTTTTAATTTTCTTCCTTCAGTATTTCCTTTTCGGAAGTGCTCCGTTTCTTTATTTTTAGTATTTATTTAAGAGAATATTTGTGCTGCCAAAAATTAAATACTAGTTTGAAAAGTATGACTTAAAACTTTGTGAATGAAAAACTCCTCCGGTTTTTTTCTGTAATGAGCACAATTAATATATTTAATAATCTTGCGGCGGTAGATTCGTACTATTCGTTGCAGTTGTATAAGAGTTTCTAGTAGAGAAAAATGGGTGTAGATTGGGTTTAGTAAAGAAATATTTTTTTATTGTTCCCCCAGTATGTTGTCCAGTATTTTTTGAATTTTGTCTTCGATCCGTTGTGGTGAAATGTGGGAGATTTGAAATTGATTCCACGCTTGGTTAAAGGCGCCATTGCGACTCTTTCCCGTGAAATCCTCCTCCCTCCTCGGCTCTAGAGATTTTTTGTGAAAACATAACTTCATTCCATGGGAGTGCTTTACATTTGTTTCGGTGCCGACGCCATGACGGGCTGAAGTGACCTTCCCCCGCCCCCTCGCCCCCCCCCTCCCCCAGCTGCTTCCGACCAGCGAGGGGCTCACCCCGACCACGTGGCTTTAAATGGGAAATAGGGCGCTCTTCGGCGCCACCGGCCTCTCCGCCTCACATTCACCTCCTCTCCCCCCCTCCTGTACGCACACCAACCAAAACACACACACACACAAGTACACGTCACCGACGAGGACTTTCCTCACTTACCACTTGAGTCTCACCCCGTTCCCCTCTTCACTCATCCCAAGCTCTCGTCGCGTGGTTGCGACCCCACGGTTTGGTGGTGGGCTATCCTGTTAAAGCTTCCCTCACGTATATTTTTTTGTTTATCAAGGGTATGCTCTCGTATGGATGTCTGAGGGGACTGGAACAATAAATGAAGGTGTCGCAGGGACATATCTATATATTTTTTACCTTCGGCGGGGGCGTTAACCGCTGACGCCGGAGTGAGCCAAGGGGTTGGGGGGGGGACGTCACACTCCTCGAGGCGGAGCAGTGAGACAGCCCCCCCCCCAAATCCTCTCCAACAGCACCTTGGGCCCCTCCCTCCCCGCGAGGCGAGGAGGCCTTGCGCCTACCTGTCTTCGCCACCTCCCGGAGGCATTGCCCTTCCGTGCTCTCGCCACCCTCCCGTGGCCCGTCACGCCGCCGCGGTTCCTCCCTCCCTCCGAATCCGTCGCCTCTCCCTCCTCGTCGCTACGCTACTGCCTCCGACCGCCATTCTCCTCGGACCACCTCCTCTCCCTCGAACCCCTCACTTCGCATCTTCCTCCCCTCCTTTCTTCTCCTCCCCGGTGAATCGCTTGCTTTAGGAGGGCTGAGAGTTCTCACTTCGTTTTTTTCCCTCTGCCAAATCCATTGTCTTCCTGAAAACGACGGTTCTTCTTTCTCTTCCTCGCGAGTTTTGCCTGCCGTGTGGTTTTTTCCTTTAGACCTTTGGAAGCGTCACCGCTGAGGAAAGATGAAAGTTGCTGCGTTGTCTCGATTATGTTGTGCTTGCTGGCTTCGAAGCGAAATATAGTATTTTCGTCTTTTTCTAGCATGCATCCATTCTTCATTCGCTTGCCTAGGCTTTGTTTTCGTCTACGTTCTGGTAATAACTCGGGCGTTGATTTTATTTCCAAGTGATGATAAAACCGCTCTTAAATTATATTTGTAATGCCACTAAGTACCACTACTTTTGTAAACTTACGATAATCAAGACTTGTATATAGCCCACTCCCACCCCCTCCGGTTCTATTTTAGAGTTTTCGTTCCAACCTTGTGAAAATAAAAATTTTAGCAGTATTATTATATAATTATTTCCGTATTTTTTATTTTCTAACATACTTGCTTCCCCGGGGCCGATTGAGTGACCTAATGTGTAATTTAAATATCAGATAGTACCTCCTCTTTTGAAAAAAATCTGCTGTACTTACAATTTTTATGTCGTGTTTGCTTTCCAGCTTATAGTATTTGCTGAACAGGTGTGCTCTTAGGGAATGTAAGGCGACCCCACATATCTTCGTTTTTGCCCTAGTCCTCCTTGTAGGGAAGGGCAACGCACCCCGCCAGTCATTTATCCATTCACTGACTTAAACGCTCCCTTTTCCCATTCCCGAGAGTTGCCTCATCAACCATTCTCCTCGCTGACAAAAATTGTTGACTATCTTCTCGCTTAAGGGCGGCGGGACAAGGAGCAGAAACCCTTGAATGGAATGTGCATGTAAGGGTGAGAGCCGGAAACTTTGGTTTCTCTCCAGCTCCGTCTCTTTAAAGTCCGGAAATGTTTTTGTACCTCGTGGGGAAGTTTGTTTGCATCGCAGCTGAATTAGCCAGGGCCTCTCAGGGTCCCTCTGCCCCTCCCCCACTTCCACCCCCTTGTGGGCGCACCCAACCGCTCTTCTTATATTCCCCGCGCTTGGCTTGTTAGGGACCCGAAATTAATTATCCCGTAGTGACGACGACCGGTGGGTGAAGTTTGCGGTGAATGGCCCTTCCCAACCCTCCTGCTTCCGTACCCACTCTCCATACCCTCCCCTCTTATCTCTTTCCTTCTTTCTCCTGTTGTACTTTCCCTCTCTGGAACATTTTTAAATCGCAGGCAAACTGTCTAGTCGTGTGTACGATAACTTTCTCATTTGTTTTTTTAGAATTTCTCCTTACTCTTGGAATGTTATATTTTTCTAAAAGGAGAAATATTTCCTGTGAGCTGAAGTACTTGTCAGGACATATAGTCTGCAGTTAATGTTATTCGACGCCAAAGACGAATTAGTTATGCAAGCAATCAGCATTATGGACATTTGAAAAAATAGAATTCTGACGTCTAGCTTCTGAATATTTACTTTTTGCGCGACAATTTATTTAGTATTTTGTTTTAAAGTGCTCGAAATGAAGGGATTAATTCATATCTGAATCGGGCAATTGTAGCGCCGCATTAATTGTGTCGGCTGCCTTTGCGTTGGGTGCTCTTTGGAGATCACATTAGACTTACTCGATAGTTCAGCTATGTGCTTCATTAACCATCCGAACTGGTTTACAGGACTGGTTCTGTTGTGTGTTCAGTTCTCCATGTTCAGGAAAGATTGTTTCCACAGCTCCGCTTTCGAGACAAGCCTCTGTGGTTTTTGGAGACTTATTGTAGGGCCAAAGCATCCCACGTGTAGATTTTGGAGGTAAATTATCCTATTTTTCATTCAACCAGCGGCTCTTATCTTATCGACTATCGCATTTAAAAGCGGATCCGCGAAGTGGGAATGCTATTTTCCCAACCAAGATTATATTAGCAATACTTTTAATGAATAAGTTTTTAACGGAATAGCGATACGCATTGATGCGACGATGTCATCCTTTTGGAAGTTTACTTTAACCATGTGGGCAAAAATTTTTATGCTTTAAGCTTTTGTCTAGGGCCAAAACTAGCCTCTAGATTACTGTTAACATTCGCGTCACCTAATGTAATGGATAGTTACTCCTTCATCCTACCTGAAGGATGATTATGATTTGATAGCGCCTCTTCTGTATGCCATTTGAAGACCAGAGGTCGGTGCACCTTTGTTTTCCATAATTTAGCGTCAAGCGAAGGTTAAAAGCCACTGTGAGCATTATTTAACAATTTAGTAATGAAGGCACACTTCCTGCATGCTAACTGTGACCGTATTGGCAGTTTGGTAAGCCGATTACCATCAGCAGTTTGTGACGGAGGGTGTTTAGAGCGTACATTTATATCCATCCATTGCTAGGAATGTTGCATGGCTTTGAATGACTGTGCTATGAATCATCGTCGTCAAAAACCGTGGAATCCAGGAGGAAAACTTTCCTTGGTACAGAGTTCCAAAGGCTTAAGGTTTGCTTAGCATTATCTGCCGTGAATATTGATTTCCGTGTACACCGTATGTATGTGAATTTGTGTCCGTTGAAATATGCCTTTATTAACAGTTAATAACTTAATCCATAACATTATTACTACCTTGATACATCTATCACTGCGTGATAGATGTTTGTGTACTATTTTATGAATGATTAAATCATGATTTTTCTTGTTTTAAGAAAAATAACAAGTGCACCTACTATTATCACAAATAAACCAAATAATTGTCATAGTTGAGTTTTTTGCTGTAAAAATTATTTAATGTAACATATTTAGCTGTAGTTATATTCATAACTAGGTTAGCGGCGGTTAACTTTGACAGCCATTAAGTGCGACCAATTGAATGACATTTAAGTAGTCACCCTTTACTCTCAGAATCCGGATGAAATGAAATTGGATCTCATTGTAAATGAATAAAGGGAAAATATCTGTAAAAAAAAGTCAGTTTACTTCATGGCTTAACTCCATAAATTTATTCGTGCTTTTAATAACAAAAACGTAAAGAAGAAAATGCAATAGCATGGCAACGTAATAATGTATTCGAAGGCACGGTTGGTCATCGCGCACTTGAGAAGAAATCGCCTGTTAACTCAGTACTGGTTCCAATTTCCAATTGTGTGAGCTCTGAAAAGAAGGGCTGTAGAAAATGGTGGAGAAGGGGGTGAAGTTCTAAGGCACTCTTGAAATGCCTCACCCGTAAAGTGTGCTCGTATTGGATGTTGACTCCCCGATATCCTTTTATTTGCGATTCATCGAGTGCGGCGAACCGAATAGTCGTCCAGTTTTTTACGAATTCGCGTTCAACGATCTCTCCATCCCCCATCCCCTTCCTCACGAATCCAATGGTAAATATTTACCGGGCGGATTAGATGGCTCGTTGACTCCGATCGCGTCCGGGGGTCGCTTGTCTCGACGGAGTGTTCGCGTTCCAGGTTCGGGCGTCGAGGACGCAATGGGAGCGACGGCGGTGGTGCCTCTATCTCACTCGCCCAGGGCACCCCGGCGGGTCGAGGGCGGAAGGGGGTGAGGGTCGCGTCGGGCCCTCACGTCGCTCCTGTTGGGTCGTCTTCGGGAAAGTGTTTTCTCGCCTGCTTGCTTCGACTCTTTCCCTAACACGCCACCCACCCCTCGTTATATCCCTCCTGCCAAATATGGGTGGCTGAGACTCCTTGAAAAGGAATCCCCGCCGAAACTCCCTTTCGGAACAGCTGCGTCAAACACATAATTGTCTTTACCATGGTCGGAAGTTTGCCTTTAAGGTTTGGTTAGCTCTTGAAATATTAGACTTGGGCTCATAAGACTTAATATATGGGAAGGAAGATAAGACTCGCAAGACTTCTTCGTGTTTATTAAAAGCGGACCACGTCTCGGCGAGTTAATTTTAAATTTCGAAACGAACCAAGAAAAACAATGGAAAAAATATTCAAATTGTATTTTCTGTTTGTTACATTTTACACTAGGACGGTTTCCACAGAGTCTTCCCTTCAAACTTCAACGACTGTATGGTTGATGTGAACGAATGTATGATATCATTAATAATAATAATAAAAAAACAAGTTCTTCAGCCAGTCCAGAAAAGAGCTGAGTCAGGAAGAGTGTCTGGGAAAAGGGAGCATAAGAAGTTTGTGTCGGCAAGTATCGGATCGAGTAAATCGATTTCTCTTTAAGAATCAGAGTGCCATTTTTAAGCCTTCTTGCCTTCATCCCGCCCCCCTCCACTGTGTGTCTTCTCCCCTTCGGCGGCTCGGGAGCTAAGTGGCTGGCGGTTTTTCTTTGCCATCCTTCTCTCACCGATGAGCTTCCCCGCGCGTTCCATACAAGGGGTGAAATCTCGTCTCCGGCGCTCGCCTCTTCTCTTATCCGGGGAGCACTCTTCCCCGTGCGCGAAATTCAACTCGGGCGCCGTTGTTTATCTTGGGCGGAGGGGAGAGAGGGAGGAGCTACGTAAGTGTATTGCGAGGAACGCTCCCGATATCCTTGTTTTCCATTTTGACCGATTTCATCATTGATTTTCTTGGGCGTTGTTTTCCATCATTACGGCGTTTCTGTGGATCTCTTTGGTAAACTTGTACCATTCATGGGGTCTTGTTATTTTCTTAATACTTCTCTCTGCGTGATGTACAAGCGGCAGAATGTGGCGCATTCATGTATTGGTATGCCCACTCACGTACATTTACTCGTATATCCCTTGCATGTAGCTCGCAGTATTGGACCTACTATGGAGGAATGGAAAAATGTATCTAATGAAGTTCTGCAACCCCACGAGTTACCTTTAATCGGAAACGGTGACGCAACAAGTTTATTTTCGTGCCTTTTTTTATAAGCTAGCGACTGAATTGGTTTATTGAAGAAGCGTGGTTTCGCTCTGTCTTCTACTCATAATCTTCCCTTAGTTTATATCTTAGATTTTCTTTAAACAGGTAAATGGTGGTGCGAATCGAATGCCTAAATGGTGTGCGATTCCTTGAGTTTGCTTGAAATGGTCGTATGGTGATGCTCATTTGTTTGAATCCGTGATCATATTCGAATTCAGTTGCTGCGGAAATGTTTCTTTTTCTGGAGAATGCTTTGTACGTAATTTGGTTGTAATCCGATATAATTTTCCCAATCCTCCACGAAATAATAAATTACCGAGCTCATGATCAATTTCAGGCCTTAATTTGCTCGGCCAAATGCAGTTGAAAGCTTGACCCAGGGGTTGAACAAATGTGTGTGGGATTTAGTTCAAGAATACTCGGAATGCCTCCCCTGATTAATTTGTGGACTGCGGCGGCATCACTAATTGGTCTTTTGCCTTTGCGCTTTAGTGCTTTCATGCTTGTGTGTGTTTGTCTGTCGATGTTCATATCAATCGCGATTTGCCCTTTGTGGCGAGTTTACGGGTCCGTACCCACCTAGTACCCCCCCCTCCCCCCTCGTAAACAACCGCCATCCGTTTCGACTTGCGACGGACAGCGAGGGCCATGATACTCTCCTCACAGCATCCCTTTCGTTCCATATCTCTCTCTCTCGCTCTCTAGAGGCATTTGAAAAGGAATACCTCTCGTTGGCCCTCCGTCTTCGCCGAACGCTCATTGCCCTCGTATTCGTTGTCAGGCGCGCGCTCGTCAGGGAGCGAGTGGCTTTCGACTCCTCCCGCCGCAGCGTCGACCCCGTGCGCATCTCATAACCTCGTGGAGCGATACGGAGAGGGAGGGAGAAGTACGGGTGGTATCGAAAGCGCGGAGAAATGCATATGGTGAGGTGACTTGCGGACAATGGTTTCAGCGCGGACCGCGAGATGGGGAGAGAGGGATGCTTAAAATACAGCGCGGCGTTCGGGAAGGAAGGGGGAGGTGGTGGATCGAAAGGAGATTTTGCCGTGCTTGGTAAGGACGAGATTAAGGAGTTCGTGCCTGCGAATTTAGTGTGCGTCAGGGGAAGGAAGCGAGGGAGGGGGGAGAGGTGGAGCGAGGTCCACGTGCCTCTCTGGGGTGGAACCTGTGGCACGCGTGTCTACTGCTGGCACGCGAGGGCGAATTAACTCGCCATGACAGAGCGAAAGCGATCTGTCCCTACCTCTGTTCTCCTCGTAGCGTATCCAAGTAATTCGTTTGCTCTAAAACATCCATTAAATTTCAGGGTCTTCATTCGCCATAGCCTTCGGTGGATGCACGAACTAATTCCCTTCACGCTTGTAGATGGCTCAAGGAGTGTAAACCCTGGTCGTCACTCTGCACTTTAAGGAGAAATGGTGTGTGTTGTCTCTACCTTTTCCAATGTCCTGACGCTGTTTTCTACGGGGGGAGCGGAAACTGTAGTGCCTTGAATGCCACATTTTTGTCGCATCATTTATCTTTTACTCTCATTCCCTCGGTGGGGTGCTTTAGTCGCCTTCCTGGGGTGCTGTAGTACCCTTGTAAATATTCATTAATATTATTTATAATAACCCTGAAAGTATTTCTACTCACAATGGGTGCAAGTATTAGGGTACGCCTCGGGAGTAAATTTAGTGTATGGTCATTGACTCTGGAAAAGTTGTGGTCCTTCAATAACGCTTTATTGCACGTATAAGCTAGAGGTAGTGATATCATGATACAGGTAGACGGTTATGTCAAGAAATGGATGAATTTTAAGAGCCAAGGGCTCACTTAAGGCTACTTCTAGTTAATAATGTTGAGTTATTCCTCACGTGGTTCGTTTTTAATTTTCCTAGAACTAATTTTCGTTTTGATGAATTCGGAATAAAATGAAATGGAATATGGCAGGAAGCACCTATGCCTCTTCGTCTAGATTTTAGTAATCGGCCAACCGAGCTATAATGACAATTGGCGAATTGTTTTCGCCGCTTATTTCATTATTATTTTTATTATTGTTAAATTTAAGGAAGAAAAACAAATTCAGGCTCCAGACGTATTTCGACATCTTCTCACTTCTCATTGACATTGCTCTCATATTGATCCAAAAGTAAATTACTAGTTAGGCTCGCAAAATCACACTTAGATGAAATCGGAGGTCTGGAAAGTAGTTAAATTAGGCCTTAAAACATTCAAGGTGATTCACGTTATTGGCCTGGAAAGTGGGAGGCCGGGGTTTGGGTTCATGGTGGGGGTGGATGATTTTTGGGATGGGTTGATGACACTTGTTGCTTTGATGCGGGTGGGTGGTTGGGCGCTTCAGAGGAGCCACTTGCATTCCTTTTGTCACATCCTGCCGAATGTCTTGAGAGTTTCCGGTTCTCACGGACTGCAGGCTTGCCATATCTTTCGTACGTGTCCTCTTGAAAGTCGAAATTCATTGGGATGGTGCCAAGGGATGCCGAAGCGCAGGGAGAGAGAGAGGCACTGGAGTGCTGTCATCAATGGGGTATTCCGAGTGAGTGAAATGAGTGTTCGAGGGTAAATAATACCTATTCTCTTGAAGTCGAGATTGGCGTCACGCTGTTTTGTATCCCCGTTCTGTCAAATGGCCTAAACGATTTCTATATCACCTTTCCTCCTCTCTCTCGTTACTTACCCCGTATCTCTTGCCATTTGAAATCACTAAAGGGTTAGACACCTAGGGTCATTTCGAGCTCACTTATTGGAGGAAAAGTGTAATGTTGTTGTAAAAAATAATCCCGAAAGTATGATATTGATTGCAGGAGCAAAATGAAATGTGACGGAAGCAAGGAGTTTGCTGTACATCCTCTGTTCTCCTATGAGCAGAGCAAAGCGCTCGCTGGGAGCACTAGCTACCTGCCAATCGCCTGTCGTCGCGGTGTGCTCAATCTCCCTCCCGTGTGTGCTTTCCCTACCCTTCAGATGGTGGTTTTGACCAAATTGCGAAACTGCTATCGGGATTTGACGTTGCCGTCCTGAAAGTAATTGGTGACGCAATTCAAATTTTATTTTAGGCACTCATCAGCAATCATCCTGTCTCATGCGGTGAATAATTTGAGCGCGTCGTCCTGGGAACAAAAATTTTAAAAAGTACTCCTTTTCCTCTTCCGTGATGGCTCTCTTAATTTGACATAATTTGACTGAAGTGAAAGAGGACAATGGATATTCTTTATTGATGTTATTTCTGGAAATATTTTCAATTAACTATTTTATTTACCCTGTGGCATGCTTGAGGGACAGCTTTATTTTTCCCTGTGGATGATATCTTTGTGTCGTGGAGTGCATTTTTCTTCAAATAAGTTTGATTATTGTAGATGTTATGTGATAAAGGACGCGCACGTACTGTCTTCATACCTTCATCACTTGCCTGTTTTATTTTGGGCGTGTTTGATGTCCTCATCTGAATCTCTGTAGACTTAAAAACCTATTTTTTAACTGCCCGAAATACCACCGCTGCGCGTAAACAGTTTTGAACGCCCTGGGTCAAATCCGGAGCGAAGTGCGAGCAGAGTCCGTTGAGTTATCCCCCTTACCCACCGGGGGTTTCCGGGGAGGGGGGGGGCCGAGAGAGCGGAAGGAAAAGAAACGAGGCGGAGATGGGTCTGGTGGAATTGATTTGGGAAATTCAGTCGCCTCACCATTCCACCCGTCTTTCCACACTCCGGTCCAGCAAATTCCTATTCCATGATGCCTGTCAAATCCTCGGAGCTACATGTCCATTGGCAAGTGGAGTGCAGAGGGGCTGCGGCGGGAGCGATGGGGTGGAAATGCGAGAAAAGGGGTTGCGTTTTAAAGAACATCGATGGCTGAGCAGTCACTGGAATTTGGGATGGAACGGGGGAGGGAGCGGGAGAAGATGGCATCCCCCGCAACTCTCGGGCGTGGGTGGGCAAGGGTGTGCTGGGGGAGGGAGGATGCCGGGGAACCATCAGTCCCTCCATCCCCCACCCCCCGCCAGCCCATAGACGCCACTCGACTCACCCCGCGCGATGTCCTGGCGAGACGACTGGGGCTATCAATCATTGTCATTTACTCGGGAACTCTCGCTGGGAGGGGTCTCTCGCTGCGGATGGGGAGACGGGGGTGGGCGGAGGCAAATCCACCCCTGGCGACTAAACATCTCCCCCGCTTCCCCGCGCGCACACACTCTCCCCTTTCCCTTATTTTTTTACGCCCGCCTGCTTCCTTTTTGTGTTATTCCATTCCCTCCCGCCTTCCGCTTTTTTCCTCCCTCCCTCCTCTCTTCACGAGAGATTTTTCATAAAGAATCTTGGGGGAGGGGGCCGTCTAGAGTTTCTCATCGTTTGCGCATTTTTTTTTTAACCTCGCTGTTGATATTTTGTCCCCTGCAGTCGTCCCACGTCCCTTTTAATTTATTTTTAGGATTTTTTTGCATTTTTCGTTTTCGAGCGCCTTATATTTTTTTAAGAGGATCGGTTTCTTGACTAAATATCTCTATCGTCTGTGTTACTGACGATAGGCTTCATGAGGGAAGATAAGAAGTTTATTTGCGCGCTGAAATTTCCGTGTCTTGGTTTTACCGACAAAGGCTACTTCAGTTCCCGAAATTTTATTGTAATGATTTGATTGATAACATGCCTCCTTGCGCTAGGTGTTCCTTCTAAATTGTTTCTTTCCAGTTCCTGAAAGTAAGGTTAGGACTTCCGTGGAATTATTGTCAATTGTCTTAACTCTAGGTCACTTTCGAAAAAAGAATCCTTTCCCTTTTTCGGGTTCGTCTGCCTTTTCACCCCTCTCGTTTTCTCGCCTTGCCCTAGATTTTTATCTCCTCCCCACTCCCCAATTCTCAAGAAGTACGCACCCATTTATCTCTGTTTCGCTTCCTCCTCCATCCTACGTTCTCCTTGCTCGCAAATTCATTTAAGGATTTTCTCTCCCTGAAATGGTCGATTCTAGTTGGAAATGGGAGGTCAAGCCCAGTTTCATTCCCCCCATCTTTTTCCTTGCGATTTCGCTGTTCGCAGTCCACGAGGTGCTTAGCTTTGTTTTATTGCTTAGCGGCGTTTCCTGAATTTTTCTGTGCTGGGAATCCATTGGATCACAAAGGGCTTTAAGGGTCGGTTCTGGCCCTTCTTGCCCCCCCCCCCTTTTTCTTACTCCCCTTCGCCCCAGTCCCTTGGGTCACGTTAAAACGTCTGGGATCCTTAGTGCCGCGGAGTTCCATCGCGGGAAGCAAGTGGCCCCCTCTATCGCCCTCCCGAACGCCGCCGAAAGGATGGGCTAATTCACGATCAAGGGGTCTCACGTCGACGGAGAAATCTCGGTCCAATTTCTGCGCGAAAACAAAGAAAGGTGCTGTCGATTAATTCCTTCGCTTTATTTATGTATTGATTGGGCGAGTATCTCAGTTTTTTTATGGTTTTAACGGTGTTCCATCGAAGCCGGAAGAGTATTCTCAATTTAAATAATGCCTGCGTCGCCCTTTTGTAACTTCTATCATGCAATGAAATTTTAAAATGATTCTTCATAAATTTGAAGAAAATCCGTGAAGCAACCTTTTATTTTATATATTAAGAGATTGTTGGTAGCCTGTAGGCATTGCAAGTATTTACATTTAGTTTTACCTTCGTAGGACGTACCGTCCTTTTGACCGACTGGAATAATGTATAGTATGGTTTTCTATCTTGAACTACAGGATTGCTGTTTAAATGTTCGCACTGTTTGTGGCCAACCGTAAACCTAATTTAGATCCGTCATTCCTTGCAGCTTTTTGACCAGTTTCCTCCTCTGCTGTCTCAGTAGAGGCTCATTGCATTGCAAATTTTTTTTATCCGGGCTGCAATCAAGATAAGCAAGGTGTTAAGTGAAAAACGGCATTATTGCTATTACGAAATTAGTCTCCTATCTGATAAAGAAGGTTCAGCCATAATTTACAATTAAGTATGATTGGAACCTCTTATTTTCCTTCCTAATTTATACGAGAAGCATACATTTTCGTTACCATACATATATGTATAGAGTGTATGCGGTGGTTCATGAGCCTAATGAAATTGCTGTTATTCGGAAAAATTGGATGCACCTGCTTTGCAATTAAAGAGCTCAAATTCCATACTGTAACTATGTTCATATTTTTATGTACCGATGAAATAAATGATTGTAAATACTAATTCGTAATGTCGGAGGATACCGTTATCATCCCAATCTTGAGCGCGTTACTTTTATCTTAAAATTCATATATTGTTGTCATTAATATTTTTACTGTTTCAAATGATCTCCCGTTTCATCATTACTTAGTGATTTGGGGTCACCTGTCTTATGAACTTGATGAATGCAAATGAAGTTGAGAGCTAAGGAATGTAAAGAAAAACTTCTCTTTGACGATAAGGGTCCTGTCATCCAGGTGCTTAAATTAATTTAAAAAAATGAAACTAAGGCGAATTTGGCGTTCAAGGATATCATTTGCAGTAGTCTGTGTACGTAATGAGTACAAGCAGCTCTGCTCTTGACTTTTTTTATTTTTTCTCTCTCTCTGCTTTGGTCCTGTTTCAATGCCAGCGTAATTGAGTATAAGAATGCTGCTTTCATTGTATATACTTCAGTTTTTTGTAGCGTGAGTAGAGGAGGAAAAAACCTCTTCACTCACTCTCGTGTGTCTGATTTTAGCACCTACCATGCTCAATTACTATCGATTCGCGACATTGGAAATGAGAGGAAATTGTGAGCAGGCATGCCTCCCGATGAAAGGAGACACATCACCTTATGCGTCGTAATGATGGAGCGCCTAATGAATTGCCTTTTCTACTTTTGGTAGAACAGAAAAAAATATAAATAATTAGGCGTTTTTAATTTACGATTTATTACGAAATATTTATAAAAAGAAGCCGAAGAATATGTTTTCTCATATTTTCGTTGAATCAGCGTCCAGTGCGAAAAACTTGTCACACACCGTTCCTTTCGTCTTCCTTTTAAATAAATTTTACGAGGAAATTGAGTCTGTATGAGATTTTTAATATTTTTCCTGACACTAGAAATTGGAAAACGTTCGGTGTAATTCAGCTACTGCTCGTTTTCTGAGAATAACCTTGCAAGAAGTAGTGCATTATTCATTGTCCGTTCACTCTTAGATTTGTACTCAAAATTTTTCGCTGTCTGAGGAAATAATTATTTTCCAAGGCACGGAAACTTTATTTATTCATTAGATTGTTCGATATATTAAATAAAAGTGATAAATGAACCCGAAAACTTCAAAACGCATCTACTACCTACTGCGTTTTTTTTATATTTAAAGTCTCTCTGGCATTTAAATGTGGCTGAAAGCATTTTTTTCAGAATAAAAGAAAAAGTATTCGATGCAAAAATAAAGGTTTTATATAAATTTAAATAATATTAACCGAATCTGTTGAAGAATCTCTACAAATTACATTAAAGCTCATTGTGGATTTGCCCGTCCTTTCTCCAGTAGTTTTTTTAATTTAATTTTTTTACGATAAAACGCATGTCAAGCCGATTTATATACATTAATTCGTATTTTATATTAATTTTTTATACAGGGTTTTGATGTGTTATAGCGCATTGAAGAGGAATCGAGAAACATTTTTTTAAGGTTATTACTCATAGGCATCGACGACGCGGTTGCTCTGTGTCGGAAAATGGTCAGTCATAGCCCATGAAATATTCAACTCTGCCCTAAAGGAGAGAAGAGATGCATTTAAGTTTCGTTGTATGTGAGCGAAGAATGCATAGTGTTGGCTATCTAAGTTTTAGTCTCTTGAGAGAGGATAACACATTTCAGAATCGAGGCACCGCGGCGTGTGTAGGAGGGAGGGATCCCGTTGTTTGCTTTCCGCGCGTGTAAACACGGGCATTATTGGAGGTGAGGATGTGGACTGCGTGCGTGTGCTCGAGTCGCAGGAGGTGCTAAGGGCCCTCCGTATGTGTCCCAACATAATTAAATCCCCTCGGCTCCCACCCCCTCCCCCCAATTACGGGGATGGTCTCAAAAACATTATTATTCCCATCCCATCATTCGATATGTGAAATTGCATGAATATTTCACCTTACTCTCCAGGGATTTTCTTTGGCTGTTTCTATCGCGCAAATGATGCGGGTGATTATTCAACTGAGCATACAATATCTTTCCTTCACTCCCCTCCTGGCCTCCTATGCCCCGCCCGGTTTGCGAAAGCAATTTTCACGAGGTGGAGGACAAGATACAAGGTTTCCCTGAAGATGGATCGAAGCGAGGAGAGGGATTGAAGCGGTAAGGGGAGTGGGTGGGCGAAACGACGGTGGATGCTGAGTTTGAGACGGGGCGGAGGCTTGCCCATCCCATCCCCCCCCCCCCGCCATCCTCGCTCTCATAGCTTTAAAGGGGGCCCCTGAAGAAAGAAGGAAATGAAGAGTGCTTTGTGCTTTCCCAGGGAGTTCGTGATTGACGGCAGAGGAGGCAATGCACGGAGTGCCACAGGGGACGATTAAGTTGCCTATTTAATTCCCTCCCTAACGCCCTCCAAAATCAGTCTCACCTTCGCTCCGCCCTTGCGGAACTGAATGCTTTATCCTATTTGTTCAAGTTTCCTGCTGTTACGTTTGTCATAGTGGTCGTTTGATTGAGGGATAATTTTGAGATTTTAATTGCCTTCTGCGTACGAGTGTTTCCGTGGTGGCTTAAAGGAAAGATAAATTGGCTGTCGGTGTTCATTGCATGTTTCCTTTTCTGATTGCAATTGAAATAAATCGAAGTTTCTGTTTTAATCAGAATCAATACTTATTTAAGTAGCTGTCCGCCTGTGGGTACAAAGCCTGGTTATTTATTGGTCCGTGAGTTGTGTTTCGAATTGAAGTTGGTTCTCTTTCGTTACTCATGTGAGAAAAATTCGAGTCATTAATTTTGGAGATTTTGTGTTTTTATTTATTACGTAGAATGAATGAGCGTTATGAATTCAATTTTCGTGAAAGATGGAGGAAACTCATAATTGATAACCACAATAATTTTCTCCATTTTCTTAAAAGTGGATATTCGCTGCTTTTGAGACAGTAAATTAATTTCTTTTGTGTAATTTGTCTTGAATAATAGGAATTAAAATCTACCTGAATTACCAATTTTAAATTTTACAGCAATTAAGACAGTATTATCGTAATATTTTGCCCAAGATAATTAATGCAATTGTCCTCAATGTTATTTTCATGGGTTATGTGGAAGAAGGAATTATGTAACCTCAATATCTCCCTGATGAACACGTGACACTCATGAAAGCTGTATTCGTGTGCGATGACTATTGTTTTGTTTTTTATTTATTGAAAATAAACGATTTTTCTTTTTTTCTTCGTGTATGCAAACACTGCTTCTATATAAAAGTTATATGCCCGTTCATAATAAGCCACCCGTATTATTTTTTAGGATGGCATTTTCGTCACTTGCATGTGCGAACTAGAATATGCTCGCGATAACTAGATAACCTCGTAAGTTACTTCGTCCCGCATTTTGACTCCAGAACTTCCGTACAGCGCAGTTTCCGCCAGATAGAACCAATGTATATTTTTGCACGTTAACCTTAAAGCCTGAATATTTGCGATCTCTATGTTTTTTAGCCATTCTGTAAGTAAGAACGTGCCCAGCGCCTAAAATCCCTCCAAACGTTTCCTTCGTTCTTCGACGATTCGTTTACTCCGCCCTTGTCATTTTAATTGCATCTTGACGTTGCCTTTATGTTCCATTCTTGGCCCAAATTGCCACTTTTACACCCTCCATTTGCTTTCTCCCATTAAATTTATGCCTGCACCCACCACACCCGTAATTTTTCTATTATTCCCCCTCTGATTCCCTTCCATTCCGGCCCCATTCTCCCAGCTGGATAAACTGTCCACTAAACCATATTTATCACAATCCCTCATGTCATCCCCGTGTCAAATGTTTTCCGTCGTTTTTTCCGATGACCCCTTTTAGTTCCTTCCAATTTTCGTGTGCCTTGGTGTTCACGCAGGGGAAGGAACCGTAGCGGGATGGGACTGCCGATGGGGAAATGAGAGGCGGAGTACTCGTGTGCCGGAGAAACTTTCTCCGTGTACGTAGTTCTACGGTTGGCTTGGTTGTCTGCAATTCAATGGATTCAGAGGCTGGTTAACAATTATATTTAAACGAATAAATCAATTTTATGAACCCTGGCGTGATATTGTGGAAGGCGAACCTGATTGATCCGTAGCATATAATAATGCACTATTCCACTGTCGGAGTACGAAATATATTTCACTAACAGTGGAGTAGTACATTATTATTTGCTACGGATCGATCTTTAACGAATAAAGTTTTCATCATGCGCGCTCTAACCTATGTCTATCGTGTTGAACACCACGGCATGAATTTAACTTGTTCAGCAGCTTATTTGCTCATCGAGCTCAATGATTTATTTTCTAATTGCTTCTGTTTTAATTAACTCACATCGAATTTACGAATGTAATGGTTTATTCCCTGTGGTCTTTGAAGCTGTAGAATCCTATCCTCTATTGCGTAATGGGAAGAAACAGGAGTTCACTCCTCGTGGCAACGAGCAGTCACGAGGCCGTCGACCATTGGCCCTCTTCCGCGATATCGAAGATCTTCATCCCAGGATATGAGGTCGTATCTCCAGGGGTATCATAAAGGCTGGCCGTTGCATGAGAAGGGCTATGATATCATTTTTCTTAGCAATTTCATGGCAAATGATATGAGAATTGTAGGAATCAATATGTTTAAAATTTTAAGACATAATTACCTGACTTTAGTGTCGATCGCTATACGTAATTATTTCAGTAATTAATTGCCATTCTGTTATTATTTTCGATTGCATGAATTGCCAATTTTAAGTCGTTCCCGTTCGTCGTTCGCCCGAGTCGGCTTCCTATGAATTCCGTCCAATGGCCCAAATCTCTTGCCATATTTATTTGTTACCATCGGGAATATGATTATTTATCAATAACCTCCACATGGTTTTCAAAAAAACTTAAGTGCCGAAACTCTCAAGTCTTGTATCTCCGTTGTTTCTTGTCAAGGCGGATGCCAAATTATTCGTGATTTCGTCAGTTGTTGTGCGTAAAATCTCTTTAAGTTTTCCGCGATTATGTATGTCACGTCCTCCGCGAAAATGTCTAAGTCGAATTAGATTATCAGCCTCTTGGCAGTTCTATAGTTCTCTCAACTTTTTCGCGGAACTCCTCGCAAACTTGCGTGATTAACCCGACCCTCTAAGCTGCTGCCTATGAATAAGAGCTCAAGATGTTGTCCGAGGGGCTCGTACCGGTTGGCCCGGAGCGCTGTTAATGATTCAAGCCGAAACCATATCCGTGGTAAAGGTTCAGGAATTTCTCACCACTTGCCCTGCCTGTGTAGCCCTTCGTAGTGGCTGATAGCGTGATGTTATCCGGAGGTGATCTTTGGTGATCGTAGAACACGTAAGAACGCTCGGTACTGTGTAGGAGTGAGGTGTTCCATAGAATTTTGTCGACATCGGATATGATGCCTCCGGAGCGTCGTTTTTCTCGGGCCTAATTCGCCCGTGGATGAAATGGACGCCCTAAATTTGGGTGGGGCCTCCGTCTCCGCCATTCTCCAAAAGCGAATTAACCTAAGAGGAGCACGTGAGGGGACCACGCCCATTGCATGGCAGCCCGTCTCACGTGTGTATTATCTCATCTAATCTGCACTCTAGCGATCAATATCCGTCCGTCACAAGCCTCTTCTTGCGGCCAATAAATCCAAGCATGTTTCACCATGGTTCGCCGTAATAGACTTCGAGTGGAATAGAGACACTAGGTAGATAAGTTATGTTTACATTGATTGAATTTTCTATCCAGTTAGATAGATCGTGGCTTGTTGTCTCGTGAAATATTCCTCGCATAAATAATGAATGATGCGACTCGTATATTTCTCATTACTGTGCTCATCTTTCGGAGAAATTACCCTCCGAGATGTCGGGTTTGATTGGAAACCTTCCATAAGGAAAATTAATTGCAATTTAGGAATTTGGGGCGCTAAAATAAAGCCACCCCTACTTTGCAGTGTACGCGATTGTTTTCTTTCCTTCGTAGTGTTGTCAAAGTTGTAAATTGATGTGATGAGCTGTACGCCATTATCAAATTATCGTCATTTTTCAACAACTTAAGCTCTAGTCATTCATGCATTACAGCAGCGGTACTGCTTTGAATGTTTCATCTTCATACACTTCAATTTTCGAGATTACACCCTGCGCCGAAATCCTTTTCGGAACCGCAGAACACGCATCTCGCCGTGATTAATTTAATCAGCCTGGCGATTTTTAGCAGAGCAGCATCATTTCAGCCTGTTTCAGTAGAATGCGTCTTAAAAAGTTGAGACTTTTTTTTAGATTTAATCCTCCGTAAGGAATTATTCTTTTATCTCGTATCCGGTGTTTATTCACATCTCTCTGGCGGAAAGTTTCGCCCCTCCCCGCACCACCCAAGTCGGAAATGCCCGCATTTTCCTCTTTTTCTCCTCCGCCCTCTCTCTCCTCCCTCCCTCCCCCACCCCCCAGGGTCCTCGTTGAAGCGCGTGTGCGAGGGTTGGAGGGCAGCGCCACAGGATATGGGATCTCCGCTTTCCCCGCCCTCGACGCTATCTCGCCCTTCCTTCCCTCCTTCGGCTCCGAGAGGAGTGCGTCGCCATTTACGCACCGCGAGGCGCCTTCCTTTGAGGCTCGCCGAGATCCGTGCCCTAGCATTTCTCTCCCGCTTATTCCTACGTGCGCTCACATAGTAAACTGTCTGATTAAGGCCTCTTCCCTCTTTCTCCCTCTTTTCCTTTCTTTCCTCTCTTTCCTCCTCCCTCTTTTACTGTTTCGGCACAAACACAGCACATGGCCTTTGCGTCTACGTGCGACCGTTAAACTGCCGAGGTGAACAACGATCTTTCATTTTGATATATCTAGACGATGTTGGGGAGCTAATTTTTTTTCTAAAATGCTTTTCTTAGAACCAGCAGATTTTTGTTTCCTCCGGGCGTACGGTGTAATTTTTATTTCAATTAGACTGATGTTTTCCACTCGTCGTGCCTTGCCTGTCAACAACTACGAGGGTCATCCGGAAAGTAGTACCCGTTCGTGAAATAAAGACACAAAAGTAAATATTAACAAACATAAAAAATTTTATTTGAAAGAGGATACTTTAAACTACTTCTCAACATAATCTCCAAGCAAATTAAGGCATTTGTCATAACGTGTGACAAGTTTCTGTATTCCTGCTGCATAGTCCTTCGCCGCCAGCTCATTGAGATACGCGAGGGACCCATCTTGCACAAATTTTTGCATAATGCAGATGGTGTTTAACAATTTCATGAACAATTGTTCGAGAAACATTGGGAAAATGCTCACAGATGTCATCAATTGTGACGCGCCGATCGTTCCTCACGAATTCGTCAACTGAGCTCACCAGTTGGTCTGTAATGACAGACGGTCTCTCCGAACGCTCATCGTCGTGTGTGTTCCCCCTGCCCATGTTGAAGTTGCGACACCACCGCCGAACAGACGACTCGTCCATTACATTGTCTCCATACACCTCCTTTAATTGGCGATGAATATCACATGGGCGAACGTTTCTTGCATTGAGGAATTTAATCACTGCCCTCACTTCACAACTGGCGGCGTTCTCAATTTTTTTAAACATTGTAAACAATCACAGAAACAACACAGGCAATGCTAGCGTCACGCAACTTGGCTCAGAGAAGGCAGACAAGCCACTGAAGCTATCTGACCTCGTCCAGCGGCTACTCGCGTCGTCAGCACTTCATGCGGCACGAACGGGTACTACTTTCCGGATGACCCTCGTATGTTGTGCCCTAGTAACTATAGTGGTATGTTCTGTTTGTCTTTTAGTAGAAAAGAAGTGTAAGAAGTCAATTCAATGTTTGTTTATTTAAAGGTTTGGTTGTGTATTTTTGTTATTTCTCTTTCCTTGTTTTTTCCTCCGTCTTCTTCCATTTTAGAAAAGCCAAGGAAGCACTAAAACGGATTTAATATCATGGAGACAATTACTTGCTTAAAGTTTGTAATTCCATGCCTATGTTTAGGCATACGACCAGAGTGTGTCTAATATTCCTTTAAAGCAGATGATAGATTTAGCATTATTACTTTGGTAACATCTACAGTCCGGAAATGGCGGCATTTAAGTGTTCCTGTAGGTGATGGTGACGTGACGCGTACTCACTGTTCCTGTGCATCTGAGTATCGCACCGCTTTCAAATCTGTTTCAAAAATAGATAAGTCCGTGAAATGTTGAACAACCGCTATTCATTGCCTGAGTTAATAACTTGGCATTTATTTTTGTTAATAACTCTGTTCGGTTCAAAATATGAATGAATATTGACTCAATTATAATTGATTTCTATTTTTAGCTGGAGATTCATGTACCCTGAGAACGTCCCTTGTTGATGATTTAGCGCGAAATACTAGTTGACAAAAATATCTTACGGGTGATGTGGGGCGTTGCGGTGTAAGCGATATTATTTTCATGATTAAATTTTCAAACTGTTATATTTCATTTCTTTTGACTCGCGATGCCCGACTTAAGTTTCTTTTGCTATTGGCAGGAAATGTGCAGTTTTAATCTCCCACCCTTCTTTGACTCATGAAATTATTCTCTTTCGTTTGAGAGTGATTTTTAGTCCTTTCTTCCAGTGGTGACTCTAAATATTTCTTAATATTTTCCATTTGTTACCCACTTACCATCAACCGTCCATCCCATCAACTCTGTTGATTGGCATCCTTTTTCACGTGCATTTTTTAGTGCTACCTGCACTGTGATAGCGACCAAAAACACTTCCTTGGAATACGGGAAAATTCTTGATAGTTAAATTGCAGGCAGCCTGACTTGAACTTTTTTGGAGCACCTAGTCCATGTTAGGTTTCTCTCAAGAGATTGCAACAAGTAGCCCATTACCTACTATCCCGATGGAGATGAAGCCAAGGCGGCGCTAAAACGAACTCGCTCCATTTCTGTGTGTAAAGCTATTTTCAACCTCGCGGTGCATGCCGCATATATACCGTGTCATGTTAATGAAATTAACTCTACGTGCATTAGTTACCCCCTTTCCGGCAAGCAACTAGTTTTTACTGGTCATCAACGAGAGTCGCCCCAATGAATACTTGGCTGAAAGCCTCTGCTCTGGGCATCCTTCGCCAGTGTTATCATCCGTTATTAGGCACCTGTTGGAGTAAGCTGGGCAGAATGCGTTGAACTGTTCTCTCTCTCTCGTCCACTAGTTTCAATCACTTCGGTTTCAATTCTTGAAACAACGCCCAAACATCCCGGTTGAATTATACGACCGATGCACGAATGAGAAACAGGTGCCCGCTTGGTGTTTCGTCGAAGAAAGACCGCCGCACCCCTAAAATTCTCATCCTCCCCTCCCCTCCCCTTCCTTTTTCTCTCTCGCAAATACGAGACTTGATCTCTAGGAAAAACGTGTTAAACCCAAGTCAATGTTTGCCTTGTCTTATCCCTTTAATCCCGCCCGGATCCCCCCCGCGTGCTCTTACTTCGCAGTGTGCCCGTTGATAACCACTTCCTCTATCTCCGTCTCTCGCCCCCCCTGTCCGCTCACTCCACGGAGCTCATCTCAGGAGCAATTTCATTCCAAAATCTCATCTCGACCATCTCCGCAGCCGCGGAATGATCCCCTCAAACCCTTCCCCGTCGTCCACCGTCGGTGCCGAAGAGCTGGCGAGCATCAGTGTGTGGGGCGCCTCGGAAAGAATTCTTTCGAAGCATTTTGAGGAAGATGGAGACCCCTCGGTATCTCTAGTCTCATCGCGATCTCTGATGTTCTCTCTCGCCAAAGCGGGAGCGTTCGTTCTCTCGTCCCCTAGCCATTCTGAGCCGCCGCAGTGTGGAGTAGTATTCGAGGCAGAGAGGGTGGGGTGGGTGGGTGGGCCTAGGGATGTGGCAGAAGTCTCTTTCTCATTCCTACGCGCGGAATAATTCACCATCCTCTCTGCTCTATATGGCCGACGGAAATTGGCTTCGAATGCTTTTCTCGCGCTCGAATGGGATCATCGTCGAATTGGGACGAAAAATGGAGTAGGTGTCATTATGTCTAATGTTATTATGCTCTCGCACTTTAAGAAACTTGTTATCGGAAGGGCGGTTGACGAGCGTCTATCCAGCGGTATTATTTGAGGTTCTTCTTTCTCGCAATTCAAATAATATGGCCATGAAACGCCATTGGAAATGTCTCCGTATTTTCAAGGCGAGTATTGTGGTTCGATGGCTTTGGAATATATGCTGTCTTCGTAGATTCTACATCTTTCGTAATAGCTGACATTTCCCGTGAGAAAGTAATGGCTTTTTCGTTGGAAAATAAGCACTGCGTAATCCACGCCGATGACGAATATATCTTCGAGTTCTAGACGGGAGAGTAATCTCTAATAAACGGTGTGCGTCGGATAGGTCACGGTCAGTGATTCATTCCTCTGGCCGTCGCCTGTCTGGTGGTCCAATTTACCCTGCGAAGACACTCCAAGACTTGCATCAATGAGTTCTGATATTGCATGGTTTGCTTTCTAATGTAGATGCACTCCACAGCTGAGGTCGTTCAAGTCTATGCAATAAGTGCATAAGTTCAGGGTTGTGTCAAATTATCTTCCGATCAAAATTTAAAGACATAATTCGAGGGGCATAGCGATCAACAGACCTTGAAAATCTGTAACTGACCTCAGCGCAGTGCGAAAACCAGTGTATCGTATTTAGTGCTACACATCTGCAGCCGATATATATTTATATATATAGTATACATACAAATATATATATTTATAGATATCATATATAAACAAATATATGTATATACCTGTACATGTTATGTTTGTGTGTATATATATACATATATATATATATACACACACACACACATATACGTATATATCTATGTATATAATTACATAATATGTACCAAGATAGCACACAAAATGAAACTCACGCGTATTCCGAATTTACGTTTGCGATGCCACCATTCTCCAGAGAGAGAAGGAACTCCTTCCTTTGAGTTCCTTCTCTCCCTTGAGAAAGGCGGCATTGCCACCGACAATTCAGAATACGCGTGAGTTTCTTTTTTGTATTTCTGCGGTTTTGTTTTTGTTTGCCTGTGTTATCTTGGTATACCTTGTTATTCACCACCGTGAGACTTTCACATAAATATATATATATATATATATATATATATATATATATATATATATATATATATATATATATAAATTTATTCATATGCGTTAAGCTCTAGATCGCGTGAATTTTTAGTATTTGATTTCTGTATCGAAGTCACATGCTCAATATGTGTCCCTAACTCAACCCGTGATGGTGCTCCATCCATGGGTGATGCTCCGAAACCGCAGCCCGACTTTTAACTCCTATATTTGCCCCCATAATGTCGTGGGTACGCGTGAAGTGGTTTCCTCTTGGAGTTTCCTCGTTGCGGAGCGATGAATACTATGCCTCTTATGCCCGTTATATGTGATATATGCTTTAGCGGATTCGTGCCTCCCTCTCTCTGTCCTAATGCACATAATCCCTCCAATGGACCGCTCTGTACGTGGGCGCGTCGGCCGGAATAATAATGATCCATTCGGCGCGGTGTCGGCGTCCGCCGGTGGGGGTGGAAGCGCGGAGACCGGGGATCGCTTTTGATGGATGTTTACGTGCGGGAAGCCTTCGGAAAAGAGGCGGGGGGGGGGGGCGGCAGGGCGGGAATTGGGAGAGGCTCACCCTCCCGCGAGGGGGCTGCGTTTGTGTGTAGACGGGCGCCTCCCGCCCGTAGTCGGCGCCATCCCTCCTCTCACTGGTCCCTCAAAACCTCTCGCGGAAGGGATCTTTTGGTCCGTGCTTGAAGGCGTGTTCCATATGGCGTTTCAATAGCGTGCTTTGGTTAGAGTTGCGGTGCTTGCGTTTCGGAGCCAAACTGCCTCTCTTTGCTACCGGGAATGGGTTGGGTGGCGTGTTCGATGGGGTGGGAATTTTTATTAAGGGAGGCGGAAGGAGTGGTTCTATTGCCTGCGCTGTGTATCGCTAAGGATCGATCGGTTATCTTCCACTTATCGACGGTGCCGCAAGGTGAATGCAAGGTGCCCTTTCTACCTCCGCGAACGTTTTTGGCCTCAATTTTTTTTAGTCCTTATCTCCAAGGGGGCGAGGAATGCGCTGTAGTATGACTTGTATTTTGGTTTTTAATTGTATTATTGCCGTTCTTTTAAAAATTAATGCGCAGTGTTTTTTTTATTTTTCATTGGAGTAGTCGGAAGTAATCACTTGTTATTGATTTTTTGCATTAATTCGAAGCGGCTGATTTCATTACGGAAGCATCCGCGGTTTAACTCACTTTAAAACACGAAAGGGTATATGTTGCGTGAATATTATCAAGTTTTGAGTTACATTGATCACGCGAGCAGAAATCTTTACTTAAATCTGGTTTAATTTTTGTAACAACGACAGTGGTCACTTGATGCGTTGTATTTTTAATTGCTGAAGTTAATTCTTCATTCAGTGTGTGAGGATCGATTACGTAGCCCTATCCATAACTTAATAATCATCCGTAATTACAAGAAGACAGTAGATTATAATATAGTATATTGTGATATATTTTAAATCCTAATAACCGAAAGGGCGCTTCTTTTTATATTTTAGGGAGATATCCAGTTAGGCAAATGCTTCATTCACGGGAAACTAAACGTTTGGTATTGGTAGAAGTTGCGCATGTTTTCAAGGAATTAGTTTAAAGCATATCTTTTGATGAGGAATGGAAAGCAGCAGTCATTGATTACATTTCAGTGAAATGTGATTGATTAGGTCCTAAACTCAATTTATTCATGAAAATCCGCCAAGTAGAAGACAGTGGACCATCAATGCCCGAGAGGCTGATTCAAACATGCGAAGTCCGGGGTAGCGGGAGTGTCAGAAATCACCCATCGAGCCAAGCGGTTGGCAACATAAGAAAAATTAGATGTGTATGTTTTATTCATATACAATTTCTTTGGTAAAAGAATAACTTTTTTAAATACGGTCCAACTGGTTGGATGGATTTAGTTTTAAATATTTTCCCTACCTTAAAATAATTTTGATTGTCCTCCTAGTGTCACTGCATTATTTGCGTACGTCTGCCCGTCACTTGAAATTTACCTATCTGTTATTTTATTTCACATCGTTTCTTTTAATAATTAACTTGCAACTCTCCATTTTCTTGTCACTCTTCAGTCGTCACTGCTCTCTTAATTGGCATTTTTCCTCTGATGGCCTGAGTAATTAGGAGTCCCATCTACTCGACGGGTTGCGAATGGCGATATTTTTTTTCTCTTTCTGCACCGAGTTGGTCGTAGGTGGCAGTTATTTACCATTACCCCGCCCTCTCTCTCATTCGCCGTAACTCCTCAATAATTATAATTAAAATTACGGTCAGTAGCCTCGCGATGAAATCTGCCCGTATTCTAACGTTCAAATCTACATAAGGATAAGGTTTTATTTTTTTAATTTAAACTACATGACGAATTACTTCAGAGCATAGTTCCGTAGTGTTCAAATTCGGTAGAAGAACCATTTCCGTCTACAAAATTTTATATTATTCTGAGGCGTAATTGCCCGAATGACATTTGTTTCTGGCCTATTTTTTCAAGCTTCTCGACCCTAAGGATTGATTTCGGAAACGATCGTTGTTTCTTTCTCACGTCATTCGTATTCGTTTTTGTATTTGGAAAGATCTAAATTTTTCTTCGGCGTTGTTTTGTATCATTTAATGGTTGGAAAATAATTCCTATCCGTTGTAACATTGTAGTTAGGCGTTACGTGCGCCCAAAATATGCTTTGATTTCTTTGAATCTATGTATTCCCAAATCCTTGTACTCTTATTCGTTCTGTAAACCTCAGACTTCCATGGCCCTTTTAATTTATCTGAGAAAAAGTGGTGACGTTAATTCTTCCTTATAATTATGATGTTCGATCAAGATGACCTTTTCTCTATCTTGTTGAGTGTTCATTTCTTAAAGTGAACAGTTGTGAATTAATATTTAGTATTTTCGGAATGTTCAGCATGAGGGAAATTTGTAGATTCAACTGATGTTTTTAAATCGATTTGGATAATTGCCTCTCATACATTTTGTATTGTGACTCTTTAGAATTTCAAACGACTGTCGCCGAAAGAAGTTCACTCTAGCGAAGCGTCTAGCCGTAGACATTTTGCGCAGTTCAAGAATAGCATCTCTCAGTTATTAGTTAGCAAAAAATGATGGAACACCTATTTTGTTCAAACTGTATTTGTAAACGATGTACTTTATGTATTTATTTATTTAAAACATTATTCACTTACAGCAGTAGCGCCAATTAACAGTGAAAAATATAACGTATATATTTGTCTACATGATCGAGTGCAGAAGTGCGATTCAGTGTGGTTGAAAGGCGTTAACATGCATGTTGATCTCTTCGGTTACGTGCTTAAATGTATTATACTTATTCTGATATGTTTACCATTGAGAAAGAACTGCGTTTAGTCCCGTGGCAAACAGCAAAGACGGTTTACAGTATTTCGCTTATCTTTCTCCGTGACTCTAGCGTAAACTATGATATGTTTGAATGACTTGGATTTACTTTTCGCTCACATCCTGTTTATAGAATCGAGAAAAAAAAGTCGACGCGAGGAAAGAATCGAGAACAGTAAGTCAGTGGCCCATCAGTTTTCGCCGTCGTCCCAATTCCACAAAAAAATATGCCTCCTCGACGCCTTAATCACTTCTCATCACCCTACATAAAACCGGACGGCTTCTTCATCCCTAAGGGAAGGCCGCACCCAAATTTTCGGTCTAATGAAGTCTTCTTGAATGCATACCGACTTGGCGCTCTCGAAGAAGGTGGCTCACACGTCGATCTTTCTCCGTCTTCTCGCTACTATTTTCAAACGTCAATTGGAATTGGAATCCCGATGGCGCGCGTTTGCTGCTACGTGGAGGGGAGGATGTCGGGCAGACAGGAAGAGAAAATTTACATATGAAAGTAGTTTGTGATGTTTCCGATTTACGGCGAAAGCCTAGATTAACATAATTGAAATGGAACTATTTTTCCGGAATAAAAATGTGTTAGTTTCCAGCGTTTTACTGCGGAGACGTTGGGCGCAGCGAATAGTTTTTCGAGGGAATTGATTATTTTTGTCTTTGTTTTATACTATCTGCTTTTATATAGACGAATTTTGTCGAAGAATGGTTAGTCTTGGTTTATTCGTTTCAATTACCGTCCGGTTAGTTTTTTAAATCGCAAATAAATTATTTGAAAGTTAATTCTTGTCCCACTGTGAATTCAATTACATGGAAATTTGATATTTATTTAATCCGATCTTCATTCTGTTCCGTTTTTCATTTTATCTTGACGCTTTTAGTTAGCTTTATTTTCATTAATTATCTCAGGTGCGACTTATCAAAATCTGTGCTGTGGTGGGTGAAATCCCCAAAATAATAAAACGCTCTGAATTTCCTTTTACGCGACTCAACGAGAAACTTTTTAGAAAGGTGACGGAGGGGAAAAGGAACGATTCCTCCTCGCCAGTAATTTGGACACGTTTTGTAAATACATTCTTATTTATCCTTTTGAATAACCCCTATTGCGAAGGGCTTAGTTCGTTAAATTGAACCGGCTTGAGGATTGCCATTGGTCGGACTTAATTTTTTTTATTCGTTTTCACTCGCTTCCTGTTTCGATGTCGTCCCCCGAAGGAAGCAATTGAAATGTCCTCTTGACAATGTGGAGGTGCGAACGAGAGCGCCGGGATTGGAAGAGGGGGCTGGGGGAAAAAGGGGGGGGCGCCTTCCGTCGTTTCGCGCAATCCCTCTCCGCCTCTGCTTCCTCCTCCAACCCTTCCCCTCCGACAACCGTCCGCCCCGCCCTCCGCGCCCATTCATTTCCATGCGACCCCCCCTGCACCCACGCCCCAACCCGCCGCCGGGAGAATTCAAAAGGAAATCAATTCCCCTGCGAGACACTCATTTGCCTCGAGCCACGCGGGTGGGGGGGGGGGATCGGTGTGCGGGTGGATGACGGACCCGCCCCCAGCTCATCTCTCTCTATTCCTACCTCCCCCCTCCCTCCTCTCCTTTGCACCTCCCGTCGTCGAGAATAGCGCAGGTCCTTTCATTCTTAGCATTTCGCAGTGGGGGAGTACGATGCAAGTTTCTCGCGTCCCGTCTCCCCTTATCTTCCCAAGGACAGGTGCCGTCTTCCCTCCCTGCCCCCATCCCCGCGGCCGCCGTGTTATTCGCTGATGGAGGGCGTGGGGTGTGGAGTTCGGTGCGAGGGTGGCGGCCGTGAAAACGGGGTGGGGAGAGGAGATGCGCCCGCCTGGAGGAAATCGTCCGGCACCTCTCGCCCGCCCTCAACCTTTTCTCTCTCTATCTCTCTCTGCTTCTCGTTCCAAACCTTCCCTCTTCACACGCACCCAGCCGCTGTCTCCGTTCACGTTTCTTTTATACATCATCTATCTGGTTTTAATAGTGCATGTTGGCGACGGTGACTAGAAATCTGGGAAGTCTCGGGAAAAATTGCAAAAAATAATTAAGTATCAGGAAACGCCGTGGAAAAGATCCAAAAGATTATTTTGCTTTTATGTGTGTGCTCGTGTGCACTAAATATATATATTTATATGTATGTATTTGTGTGTTATATTTATTAACTATAATTTATAAAAAATATATCATGTTAAAACTTTAAAAACCATTGAACCAAATTTTCATTAGTGAGCATTTGATTCAATATCTTCTAGTATTTACTATAAATTGGAAGAAGAAATAAAAATCAGTATTATGCGTCGCATCACGTAGTCGTTTTTTACATTGTATTTTTTTCAAAATGGCCAGAAACCTTTGTTTTTTGGTAAAAAATGTATTTCTGTCGGTTTTCGATATCGTGGATTGTTTAAAATATCCAATGTCAGTTACTCGTCATTATTTTGCTTTGAAGGGCGTTTTCAATAATATAATTGGCTTTTTATCTTTAAGGTTGGTTATGGTTGGTTTACTGAATTAATTGAAAACTTGTACAACTTTTTTGAGGCCTAGTGCTATGAAACTCAAGGGGATCTCTCTTCTTTTATGTCTCAACCTTCCCTTTCTCTTTTGCGGATTACCTGCCGAACTTATAGGCGCGAATGACCTCCACAGTTTAGCGTTTTGAATAACAATGCCATACCAATCCAATTCCGACTTGACTCCAAGCGGTATTACGAATACCAGACCTTACCAATCCTCTTTCCCATCTAACTTTCATCCTCGAGGTGTTCGTTGGATTGTGAGACCCGAGCTGTGTTCATCTTGCCTTTGTTCTTCGAGATCTTCTGCCCATTCAAATTCTAGACGTCAGAATAGCGTATATTTTCTTCCCGCTTCGGCTGGAACGTTTTCGGATCATTGCGGTTTCCTTTTAGTTCCGCGATCCTTAGTTCATGCACAATGTTCTTACAAATGGCCGCAGCTAGTCGCGAGGAAAACCCGAAAATTTATTAAGAAATAATTGATTTGTCCGAAAAGTATTTTACAGTAGTTTTGTGCGAAGGGTCTTCAGGTGTTTCTGTCAACGAAGCCTGTTGGAGGAGGACCCTCTTACATGAATTGAGTCGCTGCTCTGTTGAATGCAGGAGACCAGGCTATATTAAGTGTCATATATATATATATATATATATATATATATATATATATATATATATATATATATATATATATATATATATACATACACACATACGCACACACACACACAAACACACACATATACACACACACACACACACACAGGTATATATTTATCCAAAATTTGTGTATTTCCGAGGATGAGGCCTCCAATTAGTCTCGATCTCGCTGTTGAAGAAGAAGGCTTGCTTTCTTCCGTTTTCACCGTTAATGCGTTTCCTTCCCTTCGCAGCGGTGGGGTGGAGGGCGTGTGTGTTTGTGTGTTGGTATACCTCTTGATTGGATGGGCTCGCCAGTCCGGACTCGGCCTCGATCGAAGTGAACACATGCGTGCGTCGCCGCCTCCCCCGCCGCTTCCACCTTTTCGCCTTTCCTCGGGAATTTCCTCTCCATTCCATTTCACTTCCTCCTTCCGTATTCACTTCTCTAACCTCCTGTCTGAGTTTGCCGGTGGCCTAGAAAATGGAAGGGAGTAAGGAAATTTTTAAATATTATCAGACTAAGTGGTTGAATATTCGGGTTTTCTGTTAGGTTTTAGGAGAAGAGAATTCGAAAAAGTGCACCACTTATTTGCAATTCTCCGTGAATTTTTCGGAGGAAAATCGTCGAGTGAGCGTAACTTTGCCATGCCGTTGAACTGTGGATTTTAATCATCGGTTAAAATACAAGCAGCAGCCCTAGACTGTGCGTAGTATTGATTTACAATGCTCGTTTGAATGAGGAACCATTTCCATTGATAATGAAAGCATAAATTTATATTGCCCGACAAGAAAATTTTATGAACCCCTTAAATAGTTCCTACCATTGGTATTAATTCGTACTTTGTGGAATGAGTGAAAAAAATAGTCGACGTCAACACAAATGCAAATGCGGCGAAAAAGGAATTTAAATACCTTGCACCTCCTCTAGTTTCGATTGTGATGTTCAACTTTTTTTTAATAAGGTCCTTTATCGGTATGGCATTTTCCACATATTTCGGTGAGAGCGCTCTGTAATATTTCTAGCCTTGCAATAGAGCAATTCATTTCTAGAAACCCTCTCTAGTGAATGGATCCCACGTAAAATTATGGGTGAAAAGCATTACAGTATTGACCTGGCGACCCGATGACTATAAAAAATTGAGAACTTTGGCAACGCGCATGTAAACGAGCATGATGTCTGCTGATAAGTCATTTCAACCTTTTGAAGGCATTATAAAATTGTATTTCGCCGTCTTTGGTGCTGCTCACCGTCGCCACATTTTAAGCCCGGAAAACCTGGCGACTTGAGGGAGATTTGTAAATGGAGAATTGTATCAACCCTTCTTATGTCTCCATCCCACCCGCCCTTTCCCTCATTGGCTCCCCTCTCGCCCCCCCCCCTGCCTTTCCACTCCCCGTGTCTTCCCTGCCGACCGCCCCTGCCCTTTCCACCCCACTGCCGCCCTCCACCCAATCTCCTTCCACCCCCTCCTCTCCCTCTCCACTCTCCCCAATTCCCTCACCTCGCATCCAGCCCCCTTTCTACCCCCCACCTCTCCCCACCCACCGCTCTCCCGTTCACCTCCTCCTCCCCTCCCCCCGCTTCCCTCCCTCCCAGGGGTGAACGGCCGACGCCGACCGAATGAGACCCCATCGCCTTTTTATTCCCATGCGGCTCTCTTCTCTCTCTCTCTGCCCTTCCACGTCGCTTCTTCCTTCCTTCCTCCCATCCCTTCCTGCTCTCCCCCTCCTCACTCACCTCAATCTCTCCTTTCTCTATTTCGTGGTCCACCCCGCCGTCAGTGTGCTCCCCCCCTTCTCTTGCCCTTTCACTTCCTTTCGTCTCATTTCCCTCTCCCCTATCGTCGTTTCTTTTCCACTTGAGCTTCCCCGTATTCTCTCCTCTTCCTCCCCGGTCTCATCTTTCCTCTCAGTCTCATCTTTCCTCTCAGCCTCATCCTTGGATGAGGAGCGCAAAATGTTTTCAACAACACTTCCTTTGTGATTCCTTCCCCTGGATGTAAAATGTTTCCGAAGTTTTGTTGTTGGAAGTGTATCCATAATGATTTCCAAGCCACAGGATTCTGCAGTTAACTTAAATTGATATCAGTACACATTGATCTCGTTTTTAGGGTAACTCCTGAGTTAGGAGTCAAATCATACTAAAAACTCGTGCGCAGAAAATATAGTACTCTATACAGTCCATGCCATGACCTTCACATTTGGTGTTGAGATCCATCTTGATATCGGATGACGGAGATCGTTTTGTATTGTGTTTTGCGCTATTTGCATTAAATTGTATGCCTAGAGACAAAACCTTTTTGACAGAGCTAAAATAGGATTAATCTCTCTTCGAATTATTCTTGACCATATGTTTGAGACAGCGTGAAGGTCTCAGCACGATGTTCCTCTGCTCTTATAAACCGTTTGGGAAATCACGAAGTCAGGCAAACCTCTTATCAATTGGCAAGCGGAAATGATGTAATCAAAATCCTGATTGGCCAACTACCTTCCCATTTCTGAGGACTTCGCCGTTGTGGAGACAAGTATTAGACCGGTAATTGCATCTCATTACGGCGCGTCGAATTTATTTGCGCAGGCTGCGTTGAAGTCCCCAAGGGATTCTCATACGCATATATCAACTGGGTGAGTGAAAGAGGGAGCGGTCTGCGTCGTCCAGTTCGGTCGTAAAGTCATTTTGCTTTCGTTCCTTCGCCTACCCTTCCTCCCTCTCTCTTTCTCTCATCTATCCCGCGTCCTCAGTCCCCTTTCACTCCTCAGGTTGTCTCCCTCCTCCATCCCTTCTATGTATTACCTCTCTCCATCCTTGTTTCACTGCACGGCACCCCTGACTCGGCGCTCTTTGTTTATTCATCTCAATATTTGTTGCATAAACGTCTCTCGCCGTTCTTTTTTCCTTCCCCTTCAAAATTCGCTCTCCTGGACTCGGGGAAGCCTCTTTTTATTCTCCTTAATTCATTTCTCTGCAGTTTCTGGCCGTATCAGTGTGCGCGCCCGCGTTTCCCTCGCCTTCGCGTTGCTTTCTTTATTTTCATGTGTGTGCGTGTTTCATTCTACAGCCAGACTGACCGCTTTCACGTACGCCCGTTTAATTTACTATTTAATGACCTCATTTTCTCACTCTGTAGTCGATTTTCACAGAATTCTCGTGGACCTTCTTTTATATTTATGTAAGCCTTTTTCTCGATTCTTTCCTTTCGACCGCCGATGTAAACAGCGTTTCAAGCGGGAATTGTGTTTGTTTTGCACCCCACTTTGGTCGAAATCGGACTCGCGTTCTGAGCCGAGCTCTGATGTGGATTTTCCCCTCTTTTTCGCGAGCATATCGGCTTCGTGATTCTTACTCTTTATCTGTTTTTTTTAGTAAGATTCTCTTATGCTCGTTGCATAATATGTATTCTTTTGCCTTCTTTATTCCGTCTCTAAGACCGCGTGGAATTTCATCGCGTGCCTCCTGCAAATCAATATTGTTAGCACTCTTTGCGTTAACGAGCACAGTAATCGACGAGGATTACGAGGGAAAATATTTCTCTTGTACTTTTCTTGCCTTTGAGTACTGCCCTCTTTCGGCATTTAACGTGGCTCTTTCATCTTTTTCGTATCGCTCGCGCCTGTCCTACGTTTCACTAAGCGCTAGTTTTAACAGCAATGCTGATGTTTATTTTAAAAAGCTCCCCCATATCCTTGGAATAAAATTCGGCTGCGTATTATTCGGTTATCTTCTATCTTCGCTGTTTTCCTTCACTCCCCGCACGCTCCTAGTAGCCTCGTATCCTGGTGACTTCGTATCAACAAGATGATTTCAATCTAGCCTTAGCCTTTTCATGGCTTCGGTCTGGAAGTGGATTTAGGGAGTAATTACTTCTTCTAGGCCTTTATCGGCGATCATTGTTTTTTTCTTTTCCTTCGAGAAGCGGAATCAGTATCTGAGTGGTCGCATCTGCACGTTCGGGCGTAGGGCCCATAAAATGTTTTCGCGACCCATTTAAGGGTGGGGAGGAGGGGTCACAGGCGTTGTCTAGCTTTTATGGGGGACGTCGTGCTGATTTCCAGAGCCCCGTGCACAATGTGTGAGTTTATCATGTGTCTTTTCGTTAATGCGGATTCTACGAATCGTGTGCATTTTTGTTTTGGAAGTATGGAATTACTTCTTTATGTTACTATTTTGTAATTTTTAGTTATTTTAAATTTTGTTTTTTCATAAATCAGAAATCATATATTTATCTATATTCCCAAAACTCTTCTCAGGCCATTTTGATGATTTATTAATTTTTCGATAACCGGTGTTGTATTGGTCTTCTAATATTTTACGCATTGCAGAGATGTCGTTAGAGTTGCTTTTTGATAGAATAATGAATGCTTCCCTTGCCATATTCTTTTAATAGTGGAATTAAAATGCGTAACTGATTCGAACTTAATGTGCCGGACGGCAAAGGTGTCTGCCCTTTTAATACTCGTACATGTAGGAATGACAAAATTTAAGTTTCCCGCGGTCTTGGACCGCTGAAAACGGTAGCTCTGTAACGATAAAAAGTCCATAGCATTGGATGCTGGACATTTTTCAAGTTCTCTAACTGCTCTCGGTTTCGTTTTCCGTGGAGCAAATATTCCTTTCAAAAATATTCTCTCATTATCCCTTTGAGAAATATTTCGGCCGTGAATATCCTTGCTCCCAGCAGGTAACTCAGGCCCTTGCCATAAACTTAATGATGCGACAACCGTAAATTCTCGATGGAGTGGCAATTCTGGAGCACTCCTCGCGGCGGAATCACTTCCTTCACACATTCCTTATCTCCTCCACTTCCTTTCTATCGGATTTTGATTTTCTTCACGACGTCGGTAAAGCTCTCTCTCCTCCCCCCCCCCCACATCCCGTATAGGGATGAATCCCGCCCATCGCGGCGACGGGATTTGAAGCGTGGATCCCAATCCCTCACTGTGACCCCGCACATCCCCGTTCCGTGGAAGATGGCGAGCCATCCTTTATTCCCCGCACAGGAGCTCATCGACGGCAATTTTTATCTCTCACCCTCGACGTTAGGAGTGGGCGTATTTGGCCCTCCCGGTTGCATTTCCTCTGGATGATTGCCCCCCCCCCTCTTCCCTTCCCCCCCATAAACTCCCTCGCAACCATTTCTCGTCCTCTGGCCTTGCGCCATCCACCTCCACGTGCCATCCTCATTCTTCAACCCCGACCTTCTTTCGCGTCCATTCCGCTGCTCTTCTCGTTCCAAGGTTCCCAAGGAAAACCTCTCGGGAGAGGAGTAATGTGTCGATTTAATGAGGTCCTCACCTCATAGGACTCCCGTCGCGTTTGCCAGCAGGGAACTGGGAGATTGATTCGGTGATTTCGGGGTGCATTTCCTCTGTCCTCCAAGCTCACACGCGCGCGCGCCCGAGAGTACCTACCCCATCCCGTCTGCCCTCCTGGGAGTATGTCGTCGCCATCGCCCACGAGGTTTGACTGAGCGTTCGCGGCTCCAATTCTGTCGCTTGGGACGGCGTCTTTGGCCGAGTGGAAGGTTGTGCATACCGGGAGGGGATGGTGGAAATGGGCTGACGCATTCGCATGCGAGATCACTGTTTGAGTGGCTTAGATGGATAGGCGACCGGGACCCCGCGACCGCCGACTAAGGGAAATCCCTACGTCTGCTACCTTGTTAGACTTGATGGCGATTTATCCTATTTTTTAGTTATCAGAGTGGATTTTATGAAATATTTATTATTGCCTGATTCAGATTTTACGCTTAATAAAATATCTTATAATTGAAACTTCCAGTTTTAATGTGAGTTTCTGAAGTACTCATTTAGGCATTGTCGAAAGGGTTGCATTTCATTAATGTTAGGATATCGAGAAAAACTGAAATGTAATTCTGATGTATAATATGAATCCTATAGTAATCTGTTTAATAATGCTTAAACCTTCGTTTTCCGATTATGTAAATGAATTTAGTTCTTATGCAATTACTATCAAAAAGGTCGAAGTTAATTGAATTAATACTTAATGCGCCCATTCAATAGGTTCCTTGTGTAATCAGCCCATCCACATTTCCCCTCTTGTCATATTTTTCATTAAATATCTGGTGCTCAGTCGTGAGCCCTGTGTTGACCTAGTTAAACTACAGGCAAGTATTTCAATGGTTAAGGTTTTATAGAATACCCATTATGACGCATTGTTTCTTTTACAGCCTTGAGTGAAAATAATCGCAAAGTAAATCATTTTATTACTCCCTAAAAGCTAATAAAGTGTATTGGTCGATTTTCTAACTAATGGATTTTAAAAATCGCCATGAGTTGCCTTATTTGTTGCTTTCAGTTTTAATTTTCTATAAATGGTATTTGTTCTTTATAAAAGGCATTCCCATTTCCATTGAGATGAAATTAGCAGCATCCCTGTAATGCATCCATTAAATTCTGTTGTACAATGCTTCTTTTATTAACTTTCCCTCCAAGTTGTTTTCAATTAAAAGAACAAGCGCTGTACGTAGGAAAAACGTTAGGTCATCTTCTACGTTTTCGATAAATGGCATACTACTAGTATCTTATCATAAAGGACATAGTGGTTTTCAAAATTGCAAGTATTATAATGGCAGTAGGACTTAACTTTTAGGGTTCGTTGAGTTAAATGTTCGCTCAATGCCTCCACGATTCACGTTATACTAACGTGGTTACCTGTACGATTTATATGCCTTTCATAGAAAAGAGTTCTCGCTAGCAGCGGTCGTGGAACTGCATATTCGTGAATGATATTGACCCAAAAGTTCTCGTGTAAATAAAGCGTTTATATCAACAATTCATAGCCGTTTTTTTCTATTTAATGTTTTAAAAACACAGACATGAAACTTCAGCTCTGTGAATTTAAACTCCTTTAACCTCAAAGTGATTGAATAATACATTCGTTTTGCAAAAGGGCTATGTTATTCTTGTTGGTGTCTCCGTCAAATGTTCTGGGTTCGAGTCCCGCTCCATGCTTTTGCGTTACGTAAGCTCTACTCTTTTGACCAGAAGACAACCTGCCATTTATTTAGTGGCTTTTATCGATGTCCCTCGGTGCATTACCACCAGGGATTAAAGCCATCGCATTAACTCTCGAACCCCCTTAAACGTATCCCTGGTCCTCGAAGGGGGTTTACTCACCATGTGTTGAGGAAAACTGGAATCAGTTTCTATGAGTGAAATTTATGGATCTATGACGAACCCTCTTGGCCCAACAATAAAAAGAACACATCACTTCTACCGAATAAAAACGACTAAACTGTATGTTTTTTAAATGCATGACATTAAATACCAAAAAAAAATGTTGCAGCTTACACTTCCGTACTTAAGTCTATATTATTCCCGTTACGATCACTCTTCTGGGCTAAATCACGCTCTCTCGATAGCAAAGCTAAACTATTACACCTTGTTCGCAGCATTTATCAAGCCAATGATAACCTTTTTTTTGTGAAAGTTTGCTAAAAACTCTTTCATCATCAGTAGCTGTTACAGGCATGTGGAGAAAATTCTGATTTGAGTTAATAATTCGAGAAAATAACCTTGAAGATATTTCTGTGGTATTTAGTGAGGATGCTTCTGATGTAAAAGTTTTAAATGCAGAGGTATAGATAATTTTTGTGTGATGAATTTCCTCTCTCAAAGATGATGTTAATTTTTTTTAAATGACTAAATTAAATATTGAATGTCAGAATTGTTTTGTCGATTCATTGTTTTTAAAATTCATTATTAGTAAAAATAAATGCTGAATATTCCTAAAAGGGCTTGTGTTTGGAAGTAAGGTATCTAGTAAAACAAAATTCAATTAAAAAAATGTTCTTGTGCTCCCTTTTTGATTCGAGTGAATTAGTATTTCGTGTCAAACCTCCATTTTTAATGGTTTTAATGCGATTTCAACCAGGGGCATAGTGGGTGTGATCATTAGTTGTGATAGCAAGTCGTAAATGTGTAATCTGGAAATCATAATCACCTAATTTGTCATAATTTCCATTTTTCCTCGTGTTTTTCCTTCTTTCTGAGAAATGGCCTCGTTAATTTTATTTTGAATTATATCCTTATTTGATTTTTATCTAATCTTCGACGATAACTTAATGGACGATTATGTATAACTTTATTGCTTACGCAGTTGGCTTTATTTCCCCCTATTTATATTTCCATTTTTAGAATTTCAGTCATGTTCTCTTAATCTGGAGCAAGGCTGTAGGGCTCGTGAAAAAATAGCCGTCGGCGGGGTTGGTTTTGATTGATCGAGGGATGCAAGGGTTAAATTGTGGCATAGGAAGCATAATTCCATTCACGGCAGAGACGACTAAAAGTTTTCGCAGTTACTTTGGAAAGGCATAGTAATGAGTTTCCATCTAACTCCGTGAAAGTGAGAAACTTTGACTAGGTGGCTTCAGAAAAAGAAAAAAAGAACCTCTTCATCACTGTGAGACTCACCCAGCAGAGCGTTTTTTCCTCAAACAGATCAAGTTTTCGAGGGTGTTTGTGGATGGTTTCCCCGTGACACTTTTTTCTGCGAAGGTGGGATGCATTATTTTGCCGCTCCTTCCTTTCTCTCTCTGTCTCTTCCCTTCCCCACCTCCCCCTCCCCCCACTTCTCCCTTCACGTGAAATTGATATTAGGATTCTTCCCCCCGTCTCGGACTTCTCTTACGTTTTCATTCTAAGCCCCTTCGGTCGTGGTATTCTCTCCTCCATGGCAGCAGCGGCATCAGTCCTCCACCTTTTGCTGTGTGTGTTCTCTCTACGTGAGCTTTCGGGAGTGCGAGAGAGTGGGCGGCGGCGGCGAGAGGGGCCGGGAAGGAGGGAGCGGAGGTTAGATGGTTGCTCGGGGTGTGGAGAGGAGTGGGTGGGATGGGGGAGCTAAGGGCCATTGTCCTCACTCAAAAGATTGTTTCCTTTCCCTTCCCGTGCGGATTCGCGCCGTGGGGCACGAGTTTTTTTTCCGCCGCTGATCCTTCTTTCTCTAGCGCCTTTCTTCTTCTCCCCTTTCTCTCCCTCTCTCCTCCTCTCCCTCTCTCTTCCTCCCCCTCTCTCTTCCTCCCCCTCTCTCCTCCTCTCTCCTCCCCTTCCCGCCGAGTATCCCCCTCTCCCCTCGTCTCACTCCTCTTAACTTTATTGCGGTCCATCGTTTTTCTTCCTCCGTCCCTTATTATATCGCTTTTCCATTCTATCATCCTCCCTGCTGCCATTATACCCCTTCTCTCAGCTTATGATATTTTCGCTTCCCCTTCTCCCTTGCTTCAAATCTAACCCGTTTAATGTTCCCCTTTCTTTTTTTACCATCCTCGGTCATCCATCACTTTCCCTTTGTGGAGGATGTGTAGTTAAGTAGTTAATGCGTCAACAGCTGAGGTTATTTTTGGACTTCTTTCGACGATTTTTCTGAGTGAAGCAAATTTCTATTGCGATTGCAATAGCTACGATTCTCAAAATTGCACAATTTATACCGGAAGTTTTATCGTTCCGCGCGTAACATCTTTTGGGGCACTCTATGTTGATTACAATGTCGTGTAATAATCGTTTTTGATCCTCTAAGCGAGTGTACTTTATTGATGGAAGACAGAATCCTGATCCCCTCTTCGGTGTAATAAATCGGTGGGCGTAAACATATATTTATTTTATAACACTCGCCGGGAAGAAAGTGCCCCAACCCGTTTAAGAATAAGTAGTTAGTGTTGAATATTTCATTGTCAGTAACCAAATCTTTCTCGCTCCCAATACTTATGCATAATAGCACCCAAGTACAACAAGCCTACAGCATTTAAATTTAGGACACTAGGCATCAAAGCAAAGATGAGATGTGTCTTGGCCGTTAATTGAGCCCGATTCCTTCTCCGTCTTCATTCTTATGTCTTGAGATATTTCTCTAGCTTAAACTTTTTTTTTACGATTTTAGTTTCTACTTCGTATTTCCATTGGTATCAACGTATCTTTTATCTGTATGGCCAGCGAATTTCAGTCTTGAACAATAGACGCCGAGAAGATGGTTTTCGGTAGTAATTTCTATTATATTCTTATAATATTTCGTATCATGATCAATCACCGTGTTTTTTAACTAAATAAAATGAAACGGGATGCGTTCTTTTTTATCCTGTCGGTCAAAGGGCCGCAATTAAAACAGAGGTCGTCCCGGCTGACGAAGTCGTCTTTTCGCTCGATATGGTAGTCTTTTTTTCTTTCGTGACTTGATTTCTTTTAAGTGCAGGGGTGAAGACCTTGGTCTTTGAATCAATTTCGCCTATCCGTTCACAGGATTCTTTTTCCACCCCTAAGTTGTCCGCTTCCGAATCTTCCGCCCACACCTCCACTTCCCCACTTGTAACGACACCAAAAAGTCTAGTTAGGTAGCCGGCCGTGGTCGTATGCAAAGTCTTTCAAAATCCAATCTTCTTCCCTGAACCTTTTCGCAGGAATAGGAAACCCAACGTGCAAGCTCTCACGTGAATTATAGCGGACAACATTTGCGCCAATGGATTGCATTGGTTTCTTGAAATTAACAATGGCAATGCATTTAGTTTTACGGCACCTGTGGCAACTTCCCGCAGCAAAAACACACAAAAAAAGCCATAATTAGGTAGCACCGCAACCGCGTACGTCCTGGGATCCCATGGAGAAATTAAATCCCTCGAGCATTGAATCGGCCTGTAGACGGTCGAGTAGGCTTGCATTGATACCGGCCGACCTTTTTTTTAATTCGGTTTCTTATTTCGAATAGGGATTGACACTGGATAGTCCAAGTGAATCTCGGTCACTTCCTTTTTCATTAAGTCACTCTCCGTGCAAGGAGCCTTTATCACGAAGCAGAACTTAAGAGGCAATGAGTTTATTTTTCAGCCGTCAATAAAGCCTCCCTTCTCGTTGTAGGTTTTAGCCGCTGGATTTTGTGTTGTTCCCTCTTAAGAAAATGTTAACATTTTTAGATCGATTAGTTGTGCATTATGATCACCTTATCTTTGTCGGCGCAGTGCTGAAGTGTGTCTTTCGCATCCATTGATAAACAGCATGCTCGGATCTTTCTTACTGCCTCATATTTGAATTTTGTATGAGCGGTGCAAAGGATTCCATTATCAAGTTGCCACACTTTTAATGAAGGAGATGACTCCGGGCGTAGCTTGGTGGAATCGTTTCGTGGTAAAAGGAAAAACATCGGTAATTCCGCCTAGAATATATTTGAACAAATAGCCCTATTATATGTTCTGTAAATGGAATTACAAAGTTGTTTCCTTTCACCAGATATCTAATGTTATCGTGTAAATTTGTGCATAGTGTAAGCAATTTATTTACACATCATCGAGGGTCCAGTGGGATTAAGTATATGATTTTAAAAAAAGTTAACGTAGTCAGCATTGGCCAGCTCTAAGATAGTGTTTGGTAAATATACTGTATCATTATAAATTAGCAAGCTTTATGCCTCAATTCGAGCCTCTCAGCATTCACGTAATTGCCATAACTGTAACAAATTTTGCTGCTAATGACACTCGCACTATAATGAATTTCTCTTCTAATTTCCTGCAATTCTACAATTGTTAAAACCTTACGAGGATTCAAAATTGTACATCAGATCTTAGGGATTAATGACTGCTGTGTCCTGCGTCACTCAAAAAGAGGCGTATATAAAAACATCAGTTTAAAAAAAAACGCTGCAATTATTATTCCAGTGGCATTCCACCTGCATGGAAGTGGGTCAGGGGAATTTCAACATATTACCAAAATTTCGACAATCCTTCTCTCCCCATGTTCCTTGCGCCAGTCTCCGTTTCTTCGCATAGTGGACGCTCCCGTTCTCTCCTTTTCTCATGCCGCACCCGCGCTTTTCTTATTTTGCTGCCCTTCTTTAACTTTCATCTCTCTGCCCCGCTTCCTCCCCGTATCCCTTTGCAACCCGCGTAAATATTCCACATTTCGTCTTCCCCCTTTGGCTGTCATCCATTCCCCATGCACCCCCCGCCCCATTCCATATCTCCCTTCCACTCGGGGGGCCGTTCTCGGCCGGACACCCTCTCCCTTGCACTTCTACCCCCTCCCCCCTCTTCTTTATCTCCATCCCTAACCTCCCAAACCCCCCCACCCCCTCCGGTCCCCTCGAAAATCTCAGCCTCCTCCCCAGCCTGTCACGGCCCCGTCTTCCACGACGAGCACCTTGTTCGCATTCCCCGTGTGATTGGAGGATATTTCGTCCCCAATGCCGCCGGTATTCGAAGCCGTACTCCTCTCCGCCCCCTCCCCCTTCCGCTCCCTTCGCTCCGTCGTTATCGCGGGTCCGCTTCGTTCGTTTCGCACCCCTCCGCCCTCCCTCATCTCCACCCTAGATACTCCCACTCCACTCGGGACGCCATCTTGTTTACGACCCCCCCCGCCCTCGCTTCTACCCCCTCGAGGGAATGGGTTTTATTTTATTCTTTCCGAGAATTTCATCCCCCTTTCGTGGTGCGAGCGCTGGAATTATTTTGAATTGCCCTGAGAAGCTGTTGAAAAAATCCTAGAAGAAACGCTTGAAATAAAAAAAGGGGATGATGACTAGTTTCGCCATCCCTCGCAGCGCTCTAGGTTTTGGGAGAAGGGAAAAACAAGATAATCGAAGTGAGAACTTAGCGATTTTATTTCATGCGGATTCACATTTTTTTTTAAGGATGGAATTCGCGCGTCATTCCGATTAGTGATACCCGCAGGCTGTCTTGAAATTTCGTGGGGTGGGGTTTCGTCGGAACTTGTATATTTATTGATCGGCGATTGAAACCTGAATGGATAAAATGAGATTTATTTTATGTTTTGTATTATTACGCAAAATATTTGGTAATCTAGTTCGCAACCTTGAGTCGCTACATCACTTGAATAACGTTTTTACCGAAACACTTAATAATATTCCATTTCCATATAATATTAAGGTTGTTGTGTACGAATTAACTAGATGGACTTTCGTTTATGACCTTTTGAAAATTATTATTTTGTATACGCTGCGAATTGGATACACTTCCTTTTCCCCAATTCTCTCTTTTGGTCCAGATTTCCAGAATAATGAATTGCTTTGTTTCTAAAACTGGCATCGTTGTCCGCTCACTATTTATCCATCGTTCACCAATTATTTCGCGCTTGATTCTGAGAAAGGAATTCAATCTTTATTTTCGCCTAATGATAACTTTATTTTTTTTATTGCTTCATTATTTTTTCCTGGTTCTCAATTACCGTTTAGAGCTTTTTTTTCTTCGGTTGTTTATGATTGCGCCTGAAATCATCGCTAATAGAGTTTAGCGGTCGCTCATTTTCAGGTAACGACCGCACAATCCTTCCCTTTGGTAGTTTGGTAGTGAGTGCAACTCTCGAGAATTCATAGCCTCGTCTGTGCATAACAATATAAGGGAATAGTTAATGGACAGTGAAAGGCTGATGTCAAAACACACTGGTTTGATCATGTTCGCGTATTTAACACTGAGCGACGATGATAAAATCGAGCAGAGGGTTTTCCTCCTTGTTGAACTGTAAAACACGTATCTGTGATGGGAAATGGATTCGTTGGCCCCAGTGTCGTTTTAGCAGCCAAGAGTCTTGGAACTATGTGCAGATATAAATCTTTTCTCTTGATCTTTCATTTCTTTATCGCAATTGCTCCGTACCGAACGGTGAGGTACAGCTTGCGAGCGCCATTCAACAATTCACTCGAGCACTCGAATTTACTCCCGGCGCAGCAAGCATCTCGGGGTTGTGAGACTGAAAAAATGCGCCGGTCCCAACTCGCTTCGAATTCCCTACCGGCATCATATTCAATCCTTCAAAATTTTGACGCTCTCGTATTTTCGTCCCCTCACTCCCACTCCACCCTTTTCCCGCCACTCCTCTTCTCCCCTGGGGAGGAGGGGGGGGGAGAAGATAGAGGGGCGGTTCGGTGGGATGGAGACGGAGGGGGCGCGGGAAGAGACTAAGAGATGCCTCGCCGAAAGGTTTCACATTAGAGTTTTCCGTTTCCCGCAGGTTACCGCGATGTAACCCCCCCTCCTCCCCTCCACACTACTCCCCCATTCCTTTTCCACCCCTCTTTCCGCCCTCCCCTTCCCTCTCACCCCCGCGACTCCTGTCTCGTCTCTTTTCTGCATTCACTCTTGTCCTCTCTTTGCGCACCCCTCCCGAACCCCTTCCCTCCCCCGCCCTCGTACACCACTCTCTTCCCACCCACTCTTTTCATCGTCGTCATCAGCCTCCTCCCTCCCCCTGTAATCCGAACCAAGTAATTTTCTTCGGAGTCTCGATCCACCTCGCCGCCCCCGCCTCTCCCTGCTGCTCCTTCGAAAAAAGTCTGAAAAATTTTTAGGGGGGAGTGTTGATCGTCAGAACTAGGATTTTTTTAATGCTGCTCGACCTTTCAAAAATATCTGGGCCTCGAGGTAACCAGTTAGCCTGCGAAAATACCTGTACTGGTTATAATATCGTAAATTTGTCTTTGCGACGGGTAATTTCCCTCGCCGCAGGCGTCCGCGTGTCTATTTTTCCCTATAAATATCAACTCACGCAGGCGAGGTTAAATTTGAATTCGTAATGGTTTCTCTGAAATGATGTCTTTACTTCAACCGGAAATCAATCGGATCGACGTCAAATATTAAGTTTAGTCTTCCTTTAAGTTTGAATGGTTATATGAATTTAATAATGTTTCTGATTATATGGAAATCTTCACTCGTTGGAAATTAGCAGTCGGTTGCAAGGTTTGAAAACCAACGCTAATATTTAGTGAAAGCCCAAAGTTGAAGTAAGGTGGTAAAGCCGGTTTAAAATCCCATGAATGCCCGAGCATTTTTTGGCAAGACGTCGCATAACGGGACTGATGTCGTCAACCGGGGTTTGTGGTTTTCGTGTGGTTTTTTTATCGCCGACGTTTCCTTGGTCGCAGATCTCCTCGCATCACCAGGTCCCATCTTCCTTCGCGTTTGCCAGAACATGTCCTACCCTTCGTCATAGCTGAGTGTGCCAACACGTCAATGGCTCCCAGTCAATAGTGCTGCCTCTAATCTTGCCCTTTTCGTAAGAAGTGGTCACTTACCTGCTTGGTTTCTGCCAAGTTGGGTAATTTCTTTCATGCGTAAGACACTGTTGTTTTTGTCGGGAGGAATCCCAATGTATGAAATTAGAATGCGATATTCACGGTTGAATAATATCCCTATGGTTCATTTGATCAAATGCTGTTGTTTTAAGATTAACTGTCGGCCTTGAATGGGGTTGGGTTGACCCATGTTTTCAGATTTGCCCTTCGTAAGGTTTGAGGAAAACTACCGAGTGTTAATAGCTAGTTAATTATCCCCAGAAAGCTTATTGTTTTCGCTTCCTTTCGCTCTCCCCGCCAGTAGTACTATGTCTACAGAGCGAATTCCTGAATATTGTATAAATATTACAGGTCTCCGACGTCGAAACCTTTAATTAGAGGAAGTGAATATTCAGAAAAGTGAGGGAAATGTCTTTGGTTAGGCGACCACAATTCCGAGAACTTCATTTGGTAGGCGGAGCCCTCATCTGCAGCTCAAGGGGTACTCATTGCTAAGTATGGTACATTTTTATATAGTAAGTGCCCAAAAAGTAGATCGTTCGCGTGGCTTACGAAATTCAAGTTCAAATCGGTTTCTCCTCCAAACACTTCGAATCATTCCCATTTTTAGTCTCCGACCCCCGCAATCCTGGCCTCCCCCTCCTCCCTTGTGTCTCCCCGTAATCCCCTTCGACCCAGTCCCTCATCATCCCCTTCTCCCAGCACCCACCCTCATCCCCGAAGAGTGCTTCGCTTCCCCCCCCCCCCCAAACCATCACCACCGTCTCCTCCGCCCACGCCTCCCTCTCCGTCTCCCCTCCCCCACTCCAGACTCCGCGTCATTAGGGACAGGAACATATTCTCATTCTCTCCTTCTCCAGACCCCCGCCCCCCACCCCCCCCTCCACAGTCCCCCTCGTGGATCAATGGGCTCGAGATGGTGTGACTCCAGTCAGCGAGTGTGGGAGAGAGAAAGAGTCGGTGGCGGTGAGACACGCCCCCACCTCCCCACACCAACCGCTTCCCCCCAACCCACACCTCCTCCCGTCCCCGCCTCATTTGTGCATCAACCCTTCTCCTCACGCCCCTCGGGGACTATTATTCCTCACACACACTGACACACCCGCGGTCTCACTCCATTTGGCATTGTACCTACCGTACTACATAACGTACTTATTTCTTTCCGTCCCGTAGGTGTCGCTCTTCGTTCCCCTGCCTTCCGCAATCGCCCCCGCCTCCCCCGCGGTTTTGCTAGGCTTCCCCACTCCCCTGGTACTTAAATGAGTCACCAGCGTTTGGTTGGAAGGATGCTGACAGGAGGGCAGAGGGGACGTTGTGTAGGTGACACGCCGAGTGTGGTTTGGCGTCTTTTAACACGTGTACGTTAGCCCGTCTCTCTGCCACTCTTTCTGGCTCGACATTTCTCACAATGTTCTTTGAGCGGGGAACTTAAACTCGGAGTAACAAGGAGGTTAAGGAAGGGAGTAGCAGGTTGAGGGAAGAGAACTAATGCGGGTGCAAGAGCGGGAAGTTTGTTCGTAAATGACATTTCTCCCGTCTCCGGGAATGAGAAGCTCAAAATCACTGATTTTTGCCCGTTTCGTCTAGGCTCAAATACTTAATGTTGCATGCAAGAGAACGTAGAGGCCTCATAAACACAATATAAGAATACATAAAAAGATGATTCACACGTTATTTCTTGATCATTTCGACGGAATTCAGCTCCGTCTTCTCTGGAAGAAATAGAATATATGTACATATATATATATATATATATATATATATATATATATATATATATATATATATATGTATATTCACACACGCACATATATACTGTATAAACCATAAACACAGTAAGTTATTTATGGTCGGTTAGATAGGTGATAATAATTCACCCAGTATTATGCCCGACGGCTTGTGAAATTCACAAATCAGGGTCGGGGGGCCAGTTCCTTTCCCTGTGTCTGTAATGGTTTCCCGAGAAGATCTTCTACCCGAAAAATACCTGTAGCTTGGATGGAGCTGCAGGTGCTCTGAGAGACTTGCCCAGGAATCGAACCCGGTCAGTAGTCCAATGCTCTACCCCTGGACTACTGCGACCCACATGTACAGATATACACATACACACGCACACACACACACACATCTATATATCGATGCTTAAGAAACACACACGAGCAGTATAATATTTGGAGGTGGACGCACAACCAGCGTCTTCGAGGGGTAATAGACTTCTTATTAAGTCCACATGTCCACTTCCGTGAGTTGTTCGGCTAACATTGACTGACACAGGCGTTACACGCTAGTAAACAAAATACATAGACCCCAAAGGAAATGGAGGAACTCACACGAGGATTGAATTTGCAATGGCAAAACCACCTTATAGGCTCATCTAAGTTTTGGTGTACTTTGATCTTAATGTATGGACATATTGAATGAAGGAAACATTCAAATCCATTTGCATCTTCTACGAAAGCCAAACTACTATACATTAGTGGGTTATATCATTGACTGTCAATTCACCTAGCTTCCAAAAATGTTCTCTAATAGAGCGAGTAATGTCAGTATTTATTTTTCACTCCTCTATCCAAAATCCTTGCAAAATATGACTTGCGTCCAAAATGCCTGTTCTTTGAGTAATGCTCTTCTTCTTATGCGGTTATTTATTGAGCTCTTGCACTTAAAACGTTATTGATTTTTTCCTTTTCAAATGGTCGGGTAAGAAGAGTGCTGAGGTTCAGTCTCCCCGTACCTCAGCTGACTTACGTAAACGGGTTTGACGTGCTTGGCCCTTCACGCGTCGATTTTGCTGAGCTCTTTGTGGAAGTGTCGTCTGAACCAGTGGTACTATGTAGACATTCGTGCCCTCATTCGCTCTGCGTGTATGGTGGCTTCATCTCGCTGGTAATTCGGATTCCATATCTACTTACCTATTGTTGATGCATAACTCGCGTCATATCGAGGAGCCTTTCAATTATAACATGAAGAAGCACTTCAAGTATTTCAAAATGCGGAAAAAGTAATCATATTCATAGGTTAATACATTCAGGATTGGTCTGCCTTCCTATTGATCCCATTATTTGGTCACCTCTTCATTTCTTCTTGGTTCCTCCGGACTTCTTTTGTTAATTGAATCTCGTAATTGCTCTAAGAGTGGTCAGTATTGATCTCATTTTTGAACTTCTTTCCTTCTTTAACTCCTTATGATATCGTCTTATATAAAATATCATGGCTTATAATATGCCCAAATAAATTTAGTTTTCTTCTTTTGTGTAATTTCCTGTCTTCTATCCTCACTCACTTTTAAAGAGTTCTTCTGGTCTCCTCGGTTTACCATCTCATTTTCACCTTTCTTTGGTCGCAGCAAACTTCCATCTCTTTCAATCTTTTTTGTCATATGCTATTTTTATTTTATGCTACCATTGTCCACAACTCGCAACGTGGAACAGTATTAAGATTTTTATTATCCAGTTCCTTATGTCTAAGCTATTGTTATTTACCATTGGTAGTCGTTTATATCCTATGAAGAAAGACTACTATTTGGAATTGATATTGATTGGGATATTGAACGTACTAAATCCGTTTCTTATTTTTTTTCATTGCCGGTCATTTTACGAGTCGCCAATCTCCTCGTTTCCTTTTTTTTTATTTTTCAGTTGTTTTATTAAAAGTTCTTTCGGCGTCAGTGAGTTAGTTTTCCTTTTTTCTCCTTCTTGAGGCCCTGCTTTTTCATTTTATTCTCTAAGGAAATAATATTCTTGTCATAACTTCTTCATTCTCCCGAAGTGTTCTTCTCGAGCACGGCATGTCTTTATAATAGTAGACCGCTTTACACCTTTCCCTCGATCCCGTTTATTGTCATTTCGATGCGTGTATTAAAAGTCAGGGCCAATAATGATCGCTCTTTCTTTTCTCCTTTCTTTATTTTAGCTTCCGCATTGCTTCCACCCAATCATTAAACTTATTAGGCATTGATGATCTCAAAGGCGGAAATCACTATCCTTGATATTGGAGCTTACATTTATCGAATTACGCAGTATCGTTATTAACATTTTATTTTTATCGGTTTTCTAATGTTTTATGTATGTTTTGGATAAACACATTGAACAGTAAATTTCTAACTATTACGCTACGAAAAACCCTTTATTTCGCTTGTCTCTTTCCGCCCCCTAATTCTGTCCAACATACTTATCCTTTTTATACCCTTTCTCGTTTGCCCTACTTTCTCCCATCTATCACAGTCTTCAACATACGCGTACCATCGCTAGTCAAATCGATGTGTCCATCTTTCTGCATCCTTTGGAGTTCTCCCACCAATACCGACTCCTCCCCTTCATGCGTACCCCTTATTGGTTGGTCTTCCTTTCTGCCGATCTCACCTTTTAGAAATCCTCCTGCCAAATTCTCCCTAATAGGTGCCTCGACTTAGCCATTATAAACTCTTCTTTTCATATTTTTCGAAACCTTTGAGTGATTTCTTGGGAATTGTATCCATCCTCACGGCCTTATTTGATTTCAGTTTTGTCTGTCATTATCTCTCTCACAAGCTAGTATGCCTGGACCGAAGCTGTCCTCATCTACTCATATTCTCCATTTAACTCTAAGCTTGTTGGCCTAATATATTTGCCATGTAGATTCTCTATGCATTGTTTTATTCTCTTTTAAATCTTTTCTGGTTCAATTGATAACTTTACGTAGTGCACCAAATGTAAGGCTTCCTTTGTCTCAACTCTAGGGATCATCAGAACGCAAAAGTCATATTCCCATGTTAAGGTTTAAGTCATTGGGGAGAGGCTTCATCGATTACCGAATATTATTCCCCACTCCATATCGTGAGATTCTTTGGGGGCGTATAAATTTTCGGGTCGAGAGAAAATATCCGCGGGCCAAATTCCTTTTTCTTAATTTTCAGATATCATGTATTATGGCGGAGGAAACGACGGAATTGCCGTAGTGATTCGAATGTTTTTTTTTATTTGGCTTTCACCGTTGCGGAAGATGGAGCCACGACCTGATATGAAAACCTTCTCTTCTCTTACATCTATTTCATCTTCGGTGTAAAATGTATGCATAGACTTAATCTGAACGTTGCTTTTACATGTATCATGCCGCAGTGTCTTCGTAAATTGTTAGACGGGTTGGCATTTATTACTTCGGGTAGGATTTTTTCGAAACCTTCAACAACTGTTATTTCGAAAAAAACGCAGGAGAAGGAAGCCGGCTGCTCCGAAGAGTGTGCTGAAAGGCAATTTGATTTTACTGTATCTCATTCCGACGTATGCTATAATTGCAATCTATTGTGGTGTTTTATCCCCAAGTTTTTATTTACTTTAAGTTGTTGGCATGATCTCCGAAGCTCTTCGAAATACGAGATACCGAGGTGACATCTTTGTTAAGGGGTTTTAAACGAAAGTAAAACATTTTAGTGGAAATCGCAATTTTTAATCATCATTTCTCTCCAATATGGAAGTTTTCCACAAAATTAAGCCTGAAACTCTACGGGTCGTTAGACAACTTTAATTAATATCATGTTACTTTCATGATCAACGTATTTTGTTACCTTTTTCGTTCTATTAATATTTTTTGTTTCCATATCCGCCATTTTAAGCACAAGTTTTTGAAGTCGTTTCATGCCGCTTTTCCTTTTCATATAATTGATTTAACCAGGTAAAGAGCGCAATTACCTTGATGTATAGTGAATGTTCTCTTAAGTTTTCATTATTTGCATTCCATGATAATATCCCAAGGGATGTTTTTGTAGTGCATGAATTTGGAAATTTCATCCAACTGATATTATAGGGTATTTATTTTTTCTCAGTTATGAAATCATCATTTTTGATTTGAAAAAATTAATCGGAAGCTTTTCCGTCGAAGCCAACAAATTCTCGAAGCATGCAAAGCTCTTAGTCTCTCATTGAATTTTTTTTTTAATTTGAAATTTTCATTTTGAGTTGCTGCGATATTTTGACGTAGCTTTTGTTGGTCTCATGGGGGCCTTCTTTCTATTTCGATGCGAAAGGATCACTGCTCTTTGCCTGGCATGGTGCACATTCCCTTTATTTCCTTCGACAGAATAATGCTCATAATCACTCAAAAGTCGGGAAGACGAACTACGGTTCGGTGTGTGGAGGTTCTCTTTAGTGTGTTTAGTTTATTTTTAAAAAGATGGTCCCCTAATGACATGCTAATTGGCCCTCATTAGAGCATCTTTTTTCTGTCACTCTGAAATATATTTGAGAACTCTTATCCAATTTGGTCCAATTGAAAACGCCTTCCCATGGCAATAATAGAAATGTCGGAATGAGATTCAGTGAAATGAAATTGCCTTTTAGCACTCTTGGGAGCCGCCTCTTTCCTTCTCCTGCATTTTTTTTCGAAATAACCGTTTTTGAGGTAGCCAAATAAAATTGAGCGAGTGCATGTAATGGGACTCCTATGGAAATAACTTAATACCCTTTAGTCGCAGAACTCAATGGGATATTTGTTGTACGGCCTATGGAGTGCTAGGGTCGGTCGATTTGCCGCATTGTTGTTTTTCGGAATGTCCCACGTGATGCTCTTCAAAAGCTTCCATTTTATTGGGAACAGGACGCCTCTTTCCCTTGCAATTGCGACCTCTATCCATATTTATACCCTTCCGCCTTTCCTTATTTATACCCTTCTCGTGTAAATGTTAAGAAATAATTTCCTAAGAGTGGACTGGAGGTTACCCTCGAATTTGCAGCATCTTGTTCGAAGTCGCCATTGATCTTTCTAGCATGGTGATGTATTAAGGGTATCAAACGAAGTGCCTCCTGTTATGCGCCATTGATTCTCGTAGACTATTCAAATTAACTAAATCGCTAACGTTAATTTGTTATATCTTACTACAAGTGTACTGACGTAATCGCAAGTCTCGACATCTACATAAATACCCCGCGATCCACCGAAAAGGTTTGCGGCACGGAGTGCAAGCACCATTTGGGAAATGTAAGGAATGAGGGAGAGGGAAAGTGTGTAAGGGGTGGGGGTGAGGGATAAAAAACATCCATTCAGAATCCCTGAAACACACTCGCTAGACAGCTATCCGGGGAGAACCTGCATCAATGTTTACAGAACATTAGCGTCAAACTTAGTTTTAAACAAGTGTTAATTGTACCCTCTGCAGAATGTTTCTAGTATATTAAATAGGAGGGGATACAATTGAACAGAAGCCGCTTATATGATAGACAGCCACCATGCCAAGGCAAAGCATTAGCATGGCGCAAAGCATGGCAAGGCAAGACTGGGAGGAAAGAAGGGGGAATGTTATTAATTAAGCTATTTGATTTAATTATATACATCTAATTTGTCTGGCTATCTAAGTAATGAAACTTGTGGTCCCTAACCCTAACGCCGCAGATAGAAGTAGTGATACCTTGTTAGCGGCCACTGACCGCGTGAGGTATCACCCCCTCGGAGTTGGACGAAGGGCGAAAGGGGTGAGCTTGAAGGCATAACGAAGTATTTGCAATACTGAAAAGTTTATTTCTGATTATGAATGTTCAAAGTGTTTATTCTAACTGTTACTTGATGCACAATTTGATATTTTTCTCTCTTTTTTCGGGTAATCTGATTTTTGATGAATTCGTGATTTTCTGAGCACCGTAAGTACAAGTTACTTAATCAATTTTCCTATTCCTTGGTGTACATTGCTTGTTATTGTTAGCCTGTACTTTACGGCCAGCGCGTGTTCTCCACTTTTACCTGTTGCCATATTTATTTCTATATCTGCGGTTTAAATCCATGTAATGTTCAGACATGATTTCCTCTACGTTTGCCATTCCATCATCTTTCACCCGCCGTTAATCTCGGCCGGGTGTGGTATGGATATTGCCAATTATGAGAAAAAAGAGTGTAGGTGATGCCGCTTCAAAGTAATTACTAAGCTTAATTTTTCACCTTTCTCTGGAATGATTATTTAACCTCTTTTAGTGTGAAGAGGAAATTATATCACGCTGTATGGGTTCGTGCATGTAAGGAGATATACTATTGGGCGCATTTGGCGAGTTTGAATTCTTTGGCATGGCTTGAAAGCACTCTATACGTTCACTGAAACGTTATAAGTTGTCTTTGGCGGCCCCGCATTCCCTCCATCCCTCCCTTCCGCCCTCTTCAGTTACATTTGCTCCTTTATTGTCGCCCTTCGTATAATGGGGTTTGGGCATGGCAGAGGGTGGCGCGTTCCTATCACCGAGGACCGGCAACTGAGCGTCACCAGAACGGGTCTGGCTTTCTCCCATTCCTTACGTAACCCTTTAACATGAACGTGCAGGCATATACTTTCGTCCCAAGGGTCCCGGGTAAATCTCCCTGCTGATTACGAAGAGAGGATTCATAAATTAGAGAGCTCCTTCAGATTCGCCATTCTTTTTCCGAGAATGTAAAAGACTCACAAAAAAGAGAAATATACCCTCGGCGAAGCACCCTTGCTTTAGGCAAAGTCTCACTCATTATTTGTAATGTACGAATAAATTAAGTCTTAATGCAGGCACCGTTAGGAGAAGAAAAATTATTTGGGAGGATAGCCTAAAAAAATGTCTTTCGGGCATGCGCGGAGGAACTGCGAAACCAACGGTGGCTCGTCTGTCGACATACTATATGCCGGCACCTTTGAATGTGAGCATGTAACAAAATCGCCCCTTGATTTGACCGCAAGAAAACGATTTTTACGTTGACTGCGTTGTTTAAACGTAGCAATAAAGTGATAGTAAGAATCAATTTCCAAAATTTGAAAGACCGAGCATGGTTTCAACAGGGATCTAATTAAATTAACGATATCCTTGATACTGACACTATGTTGGAACCATGCTCAGTGCATTAAATTAAGTCTAATAGTTGACTTGTTTTATCATTTTAGAGTAGAGATAAAATATTTTCTCACGGTGACTCAGTTGTTTTATTTTAGTTTTTTTAGATTATCCAACGAGTTTCTAAGAACTAGAACATTATCCGTTTCGGCCAAGAACTATTTTCAGCTTCTTTATACTTTAAAATATGTTCAATTATTATGGAGCCCCGATTTTGTGTGTTTGTACTTTCCTCTAACTCGACATGATTCTTGTCTTAATGCGCTTCTATTTCTTTTGGAATCAGAGATTTTCGTGTGAAATATGATTACGAAGCACGTTTATGATTGTTGTTTTAAACCATATGATAATACGCTTTCTAGAGCTCATTACAATGACAATTTTTGTCATCTTGAAGGATCGGCTGCAATTATAAAATCTAATTGCAGTGAATATTTAGCCGAGGAGTAGTGCCGTATTGTGTGTCAGTGTGCGTGTGGCTTTAGGGTTTGTATGTGAAAACGTGGAAATGATTTCGCTTCTCTCGCATTCGATTACAGCCTGTGCAATTACTTTGGGATCAAGAATGATTTTCGCGATTTATGCCATTTCTTCGCCGACTGTCTCCGCCATTCGTTGCATGTCAAATCATTCGCTAAAATATTCCATGCGAAACTCATTTCAATGGATGTGCTCTCTTGCCTGTAAATGTGGCATATGCGTAGTGCACAAATCATGGAGGCGTTTCGATAAGCTCGTGTTGAGTTTCGACGATAAGAATTAGATCAGTCGCACGTTATTTCGTGCGCTTGGTACTATGGCAGGAAAATAACTGGTGGAACCTTTTATCAGGGCAAAAAGGAATAGCTTAAAATTGGATCACGCTGTTCCTAAACATCTAGGATTAAAGCGCTCTTTTAATAAATAACGAATTTCCCTTGTAAGGTATTTGTATGACGCTGATTCACACCATAGTACTTTTTTATTTACGGCGTTCTCTTCATTTTTATGCTTGCGACAGTTAGTCAAGGATGTGTGCTGACGCTATTCACTTTTCACTGACAATTTGAAGTAGCCGGGGTCTCTTATTATTGTGCTTACAGTGTTCCCTAATGTTTAAGGCTGTTGATATACTCGTCATATACGGCACGCGATATTCCTGTTTGACATAATTTTAATGCGTCTCTCTCTCTTTGGAACCCTGCTGTTAGGTAATGTGAAAAATATAGTGTTTAGTCGTGTTCAACCAACAAAAGTGTCCAGAAAGAATTTTTTTACCCTCCGAAAAAATGTATGCCGAAGCAATTTTTAAATACCCGGTGATGCAAATCGGGTGTCTTTGAGGTTAGCTCTTCTATTAGACGCGAAAATCCCGGGAAAGGGGGCGGCGGGGTCCGAGTGGAATCCTCCCCAAGTATTTTTCCTCTCACGTTAGCAGCAAACGTCACAACCTACTCTCATCGCGGCCCTGACCACCCTTCTCCTTTCAGCGTGACGTAATAATTACGGGATGGCTCCTTCCCATTTGATGCGGCGTTAAGCAACCCTTGGTGTAATGGTGGCTCAATCAGTTCTCCACGTTGAAGTGGTTGAAGGGGATGCGGACGGCCGGCTGCAAGCACGTGTGGGGTGTGCCTCCCCCGCCCCCGTGCGCCCCACCCCCCTATATCCCCCGGGTGCCATGTTGTCGCCTGCCCCCCCGCTTGGCCCCTCCCACTCGGCACTTCTCCCCTCACTCCACCCCATCCCCTCGCCCTCTTTCGCGATTCCGTTAATTAATGCAAAGCTGTACTTCCCCCGGCAGCTCCGAAATGAGGTGTTCCCTCGGAGATGCTCGCCGACTCCCGCTCTCCTCACCCCCCGTCTCCCCCTCTCACTCTCGCTTCCCAGCTCCTTCGCCCTCCCCCACACTCCCTCTTCCCCCCACCGGGAATCTTCCCCTTCTCCCCTCGCTGGGATTTTTACTTCCCCCCGTCCCGTTGCCTCGGTCTTCCCTTAATTAGAATGTTTCCTCTGCTGCTGCATTTGCCATCCAACCCCCGCCGTCATCCCCCCTTCTTCCTCCCGCTCCGTTCCCAAACCCTCGCCAACCACCATCGCCCCTCAAACACCCCTCCCACTAACACCACTCCCCCTTCCTCCTCCCCGAACTCTCTCGGCCCATTCCCGAGTATTACACATTCCAATTCTAATTTGCTTTTCCGATGCTATATTTCCGCAGATGGCGGCGTTAAAGTGCGTCTTGGCGCCTCCCGTGATTGGCGCCTCGCGTGGCGCTCCTGGTCTTTGTCGTGTAAGAGGAAAATTCTGTTTTTCGCAGGGCGTTGCTCGGGTGGCCCCGTTTGATTCATTTTTCTCCTCCACTCAACCTCTCCCCTCCGGTTTCGCGTGATGTCATTGCAAATGTCGAGGGTGTAGCGCGCCCGGTGAGATTTTAAGGTTGAGGCGATTACATATTCCGTTACTTGCTCCTTTTGTTGTTCGACCCCTCGATTCCTAGTTTTCTCGCTTTTCAGTCTCTCAGAGCTTTTAATAAGCCAATGTGTATGCCTCCTTGACGGGTTCTTTCTCTTCGTGTTACTATGGAAATTTTCCCTCCGGTCCACCCTGCCGGGATCGATGGTGTGTGGATTGACCCCCTTAACGGTTTCCCCGTTCAACTTATTTTTTTCCTGTCAAACTTGAGCGTATCGTTCCGTGTGGGATTTTCTGCGATTCAGATTGAGTTTTGAAACTTTGGCCCGTAATACGAAGCGCCAAGTAGGGTGCATGGCTGCTTTAGAGCACTGTCGTAGTCCAGCAGCTTTTAGGGATTATCTGGTGATGGGGGTTGTGAATCCGCCGTCATTACTTCGTCGTGGCATGACGCCCAATAGCACGAAGTTCGTCGCTTAGTAAACTGTTAATTAGTTGTGCAGGTGTGATTATAACTTTCAGCCTTTCCTCTGCACCGTTGTCCTCCATGAATTTATTGATATTACGACTACTTTTGTGAGGCTCTAATATTGCTCTGTAATCCATTATTGAATGAAGTTTTGATAAACGTTTCTTTGATGAGGGCTTTTCAAGTGGCTTCCCTCAATGGTCGGTTTTGTATTTTAAGAAGTTCCTGATGTATTATCTAATAATGTTTTCCTTTTATGATATTCTCGTTATCACCAAATGACGAGGCCATGGCTCCAGTTTTCTATGGCTATGGAAAATGGCACCCTTGTGCATCGACACAACGATGCCGGCGCCTCTGCGAGACGCAGTACGTTTCCTGGGAGGCGTCGACGGGATCCTCGTTCAGGTTCCTCGTCACGGTCTCTTTGGTGTTACCCAGTGTTCCAAAATGGTTGCTTTCAAGCTCCTTGTTATTCTTGGGAACAGAAAGGAGTCCGGCGGTGCCAAATTGGGGTCCGAGGTCACTTCTACCGCGGAGAAGGGATAATGCTAGGTTGTCACGCGAGCAGACATCTGATATTCCAACGGCCCCTTCGGGACCATATTGGCACACGTTTCTTATGGCTAAATCTTCTCTAAGAATGTAATTCACTTTGGTTTTCGAAATACTACCTTGATCAAAAAGTTCCCGGAATAACCACCGTGTGGCGCTCCCATTGTTCCGATTTGAGTTCTGTTTTTTTTGTTAAATTGGTACATCTGTTGTTGATATTCCCTTTAAATCTTAGTGTCATAACTTGACATTTGCAAAAGTTACGGTCGGTTTTCGGTATGTCCATCAGTGCTTCCAGCGATTTTTCCATTACTTCCTCTCGGCTGCTAAAACGCGTTCCCCGTAATGGTTTTTTAACTCGATTGAACAGAAAGAAGTCACAGGGAGCCAAATCAGGTGAATTCGGTGGCTGTTGGATGGTATTTGTTGCATTTTTCGTCAAAAAATTACGAATAATGATAGCACTGTGCGACGGTGCGTTATCATGGTGCAAAATCCACGAGTTTTCTGCCCACATTTCTGGTCTCTTTCGGCGAATTGCTTCACGCAAACGTCTCATAACGCCCAAATAATACTCTTTGTTTACTGTCTGGCCTTCTGGCAAAAATTCATGATGCACTGCACCGTTGTAATCCATGAAAACCGTCAGCATTGCCTTCTTTTTTGACTGAAAACGACGTGGTTTTTTTGGTCTCGGCTCATTTGGTGAACGCCATTCACTTGCCTGATGTCTGGATTGCGTGTCGTACTCATAAACCCACGTCTCGTCTCCAGTAATGATCCTTTTGATGAATGTGGGATCGGATTCAGCCTCGCAAATCATGTCTTTTGCGACGTCAACACGGTCTCTTTTTTGCATGAAATTGAGGTCTTTTGGCACCAACTTTGCTGCTACACGACGGAAACCCAAATCATTAACCACAATGTCTTGGGCGGATCCATAGGCAATGTTCAAGTCCTCCGCTATTTCTCTGTTGGTTAATTTGCGGTTATTGACCAACATTTCTTTTACTTTATCAATTTTTTCACCGACTTTCGATGTCGATGGTCTGCCACTGCGTTCATCATCTTCGATTGACTCACGACCACTTCTGAACCGCTCGTGCCACTGGTAAACGACCGTTTTTTTTAGAGAATCGTTGCCGAAACACTTTTCCAACATTTCCAACGTCCGTGCGCCACTAAATCCGTTTTTTACGCAAAATTTAATACAAGTTCGTTGTTGCAAATTTAAATCCATTTCTGAAATTGTAAAAAATCGCCAACACACACAGAGATAGATGTACTCTTGGCTACGTAACTTTTGCAAATGTCAAGTTATGACACTAAGATTTAAAGGGAATATCAACAACAGATGTACCAATTTAACAAAAAAAACAGAACTCAAATCGGAACGATGGGAGCGCCACACGGTGGTTATTCCGGGAACTTTTTGATCAAGGTAGTATTGCTCTCTTCTCCTAACATTCTGACACTCAGGCGTCGATCGGAATTGAGCTTGGCTCTTACTTCTTGCACATTTTCGTCGCTCTCTGTCGTTGGCGGACCTCCAGGGTATTTCTCGTCGTCAACCTCTTCCCTACCTTCCGGGAACATACTATGCCGGTGGGAAAATATTGCGTTATATCTGTAAGCATCCTTAAAAGTGGTCATGGTCTCCGAACTCGGTATTCCAAGCTGAACAGTATCGCTTATCGTTGCTCCATGGAACATCGTGACACGAATCTCGTGCAGGGGTTCAGTTTAGCAGTTATCTCCATACTATTCCGGCCCGCAGACAACTGGCGTGGGTCACGTTGCTTTTCCAGGACCTCTCACCACCTTTCCTATTCGGTAATGATTTTTAATTAAGAAGTATATTTATGTTTCGTAGAATATATTTTGGTGCCCGAAATAATTTATTAATTTCTTGTCAATAATTTTCTCCGGAGATATTTTCAATTTCGTTTCTACTTTACCTTCCCGTTTACTCGAACTTACTGGCATAAGAAGTCTCTTCGGTCTCGTGTTGCGGATTATTATAGAACCTCGGTTGCATTGGTTTTTTTCCTGACAGTGGTGAACCGTAGTTTCCGTCTAGAGAGAATCGGCAAACCATAATCTCCGTAGTAGCGTTAACTGTCGGCCCCAACGCTCCATACCCTGTCTTATTTTTTCCCGTCGAAGAGAAGCGGGAACGAGAACGAAATGTGTGCTAATGTAATGCTTCGCCTAAAAGGAATGGGTGAAGGTAGTAGGTCTCGGATGGGATTGGCGGGGCGGGGGTGAGGGGATTTGAACGCGCCGCGCCAACTCCTTTCCGAGGTGGAGTCTCCTCTGGCGGATGACCGTAAATGCCCCGCGTTGCCCTATTCAAGGGATTCCGGCGCACGTCTCGCGCGCCTTTTTCGCGAGAGCTCGCTTGCCGCGGATGGGACTCGTGAGCCAGTTCGTGCCCACTCATCCCGTTGCAAATCACGCTCGATGCACGAGGAGTGTTCGGAAGGGGCGGACGTGATTTTACGTGCTGTTCTCCTGAGCCGTCGTGGGTAGTTCGTCAATCGTATCGTCCATTCGCCATCTGGGAAGGGTTCGCTTGCCTTTCTTCCATCATTCTACCGTTTTTATTCCGAAACATCCTGGATGATCAAATCAAAAGGTTGCCCTCCTCATAAGTGGAGGGAGGGTCCTTGAAAGATCTCTGCCATACATATGCGCATCTTTCGTGGGTATTAGATTCAAGGATTCCCGTTTCAGTCTGGAATGATTTTGTTGGAGTTTTCTTAAATGGATCTAAATGCTCATATGATGCAAATCCATGCGTAAGGATCGGAGGAAAAAAGGAGAAGGAAGTATTAAGTGAAAATGTATGTTTGCTCTATCAACGAAATGTGTCAATTACGTGAGTACTAAATCTAAAATAAATTATTTGCTGATTTGGAATTGGAACATCCTGTGATGATGGGATTTACCAGGTATGTGTCTTTCTCATCCGAATCCCAGTTTCATAATTTTGAATGCAACGTTAATTTCAAGTTTTTAATTTTAGTTGCTTCGTAGCTACGTGTTAGATGGGTATACGGTTAATCCGCTACTCTTTCTTCAACACACTATTTGCAGCAGCACTTTTCAATTAATTATATCCTTATATAGCAATCATTTCATGCGATTTTTTCATGTGCACCAAGGTCTTGTACTTTCGGTATTTTTTTCCGTTGTAATGCCCATGTTTTATATCCATTTTTAAACATATTTTTTTAAGTTGAAGACTAGAAACTTGAGCTTATTGGATGCTAAGCTCAAAGTAAAATCAAATGGAACAAGCTTATCTTCAAATCAATTTATCATATGTTTCCATCTAGATTGTTTTTTTAATCTAGTATATTTTCATTTTTTTTCTATATCGTCAATACATTGATCCATCAATCATATGAAGTTCAAGTGGTATTCATAAAATGATGGTAGACGTCTCAGTTGCTGAGCTGAATTCCGTTGATAGAAGAGAATCCCACATTGAGGAACGTATTTATAAAACAGAATGAGCGTCCATTATGTGAGCCCAAAGGAGAATTTAGTATTTCACTTTTAAATATGCACCAGTTGCTAACAAAATGAAGATGGGGTGACGATATTTTTTTGTTGTTATGCTTGAAATAATATTGTTCCGCCCTAAACCTAACTAGCAAAATCTCACAGCAAACCTCGTAAAACGCCACACTAAACGCAACTCATGACATGTCACATTTGAAAGTGAATTTGTAAATGTCTTCTGATACATAAGTATTCCTTATTCCATTTCCATTTGTGTTAAAAATGGAGACATGTAAGGAACAATAGTGAATTAAAAAGTTCCTTAGCGATGTCTAACTTTCTATTTGTTGTCTCTTTCGACTTGGTCTGCCCGTACCCGTCCCTCCTCCCATTCCTTCCTATATTTATCCGATTTGCTCCCCTGTCTTTCCCCTGTCATATTTTTTCATAGTCGCGAGATTGCATGCGCTGACTCTCTGAATCGCTTCTGCTTTGTAAGGCTTCGTCCTCAAGTGGGTTGTTCCTTTGGGGATTATATTGCTGGGATAGTGTGCCTTTTTACTCCCTTCCTCTTAGACTTTTTCTTTTTTCTAACCTCGTGGCCTGATTGGATTTAGGCAGGGGGAACCCACGGGCTCTCGCGAAGATTGCTTTTGTAAAAAAAATCTCTCTTGATGTTGAGGGAGCCGATATGTGTCCATAAGCATGCAGGATAAAAATTATTGATTGCATGTCCGAATACTTATGCTTCCTTATACGTGTATATCGAGATGTAAATTGTTTAGGGCGAGTCTTGTGAATTTTTCTTGGATTAAAGGAAAAGTGATTCGTCAGTATTTTGTGTGCTTTGTTCATGGGGACGTCTTTGGTACGATATTCATTAACTTGATTATGTTATTTCCAGCCGCTCATCAGGTGTCACGCTGAAGTCTTAACTTCTAATATTTGCAATCCTTCCAAGGCGTCCAGGATTTTTCCGTGGATCCTTACTTACGTCAGTTCTTTGTGCAGTCAAGGAAGGGAAACCAGGTTTCCTAATCTCCTAAACCATCTTTCCAAGGATTTCGCACTCAAAACTACGTCGTAGAAAATACTTTAGCAAGAGAATCACTTTGCAACTCAATCATAAGAGCTCGTTTATTTCGTGCTTTGCGAAGGGGATGGCGCCGTGTAAAAAAAAAATGAAAAGGCCTTTTCTTGAGAGCCCATTCTCGCCAACGGCGGTGGAGGAGGAATTCCGGGCGCTTTAAAAAGCGTGAATAACTTAAACGCGGTTTGAGAAGATGGACGGATCTCCAAGTAGGAGATATCTCTGGGGAGAGATGGATGGGGGTGGTTTCCTCCCGAGACATTCGCCGCCATCGCACGCAAGTGTGGCGAGCCAGCGGGGAGATAGTGAGGCGGGTGGGGCGCGATGGTCGGGGGAGAAGAGGAAAGATTGCCATCCGCGCGCACAATGGGTGCTCCTTATGTCCCTCGGCTCCTGCGGCGGCGCCAGGCCGAGGGCGGCGCTCGGCACACGCGGCGAACCCTCGCGGGTGGAGAGGGCGCCCCCTCGGAGGGAGAAAAGTGCGAAGTGGGGGAGGGGGGAGTGGTCGGGACGGGAGAAAGGAGAAATGGGGGGGGGACGCGGAAAGTAATTCTCGCGACGTCTGGTTTGGAGGTCCGTCTGTGGAGATAACGGCACGCGTCCCTACCTTTTCACTCCCTCCCTCCCTATCTCCCTTTCTCTCTCTCAGGCGCCCGCCCACTGCGGTAGATTTCGGGGGGTAAATGGCGCCGATATTTTCCGCCCGCAGTCTATTCCGCCTGAAACGTTCTCATTGCGCCAGTTTTATGCCTCGGAATGGTGTTCTTTGCCCCTCCCTTACTAAATACACCACCCTGGATCCACGATTTATGAAGTGTTGATGAATAGTACACTCCACATAGGGAAAGATAATTTTATCCGTTTCTCCGCTAAATTTTCTCTTCTTATTAACAATCGCTGTTCGTGCGTATGTTGTGCCCCAGTCTGTTTATAACCATGTGTGCTTATTTGTATAGCGTTATAGTTTTTCAAAAGTGACCAAAAATGTCTACATTTTTAAAGGTGAATGGACGTCCCTCTTGTACCTTCTTAATTTGACTAATCCACTATTTTTTTTAATTTATGTGAATGGGGTTTTGTGTGAACTTTGACTTCCACCATTAGTCTTAAGTAACGCAAAACTCTGTCCCGTACAAGGGACAAGGCAATCGTTACAAGGCAATGTTTTTTCCATAACTTTAGTGCTATACATTCTTCTCTCAAAGTTAACCTTGAGTAAATATTTATATATTTTCGACTTAGTGTAAAAAAACCCATGTGTGTTTTAAATTGAATGATGCATGTAGCGGTTATCGCAAATGAAATATTTTGCGATCTTCATACATTTCCAATTTTCGTTAAACCTTCATTTATTCCCAAGTTACTTCATTCGTGTGCGCTTTCGCAAAATTACGCCATTCTGGGATAATTATGTAAAAATAACGAATAAAAATTAGCTGCATGAAAAATAACCATCGGTATTAGGAAATAAGATGTTAATGTTCTCAAATTACGAAAATGTGTATCTTTGTGCCCATAGATAGGTCTAAATGGCGAAGGTGGTCGTTGCTGGACTAGAATCAAAACGAAAATGAAATCCAATAGCTTTACGGAAAGTACATTTCTAGAAATATGTTGTTTTCATAGCAGTAATTTTCCTTCCCCTTACGAGTTATTATTAATCAATCCAAAGTTTTCTTAGATGAGTGTTTAAAAATATTATTTTAGACCTCACGTAATGAAACTGAAATAATTCGCTCCAAGATTAATGTTAAGGGAAATTGGCGTCTGGCGTCCTAACTTCTTCGCTCCCTTGTCTCACACAGCTGGCGTGTTCTCAATGTCGGTTTTCCGCCTGGTGCGATTTCCCTCATTCCAGAATTCGTTCAGTTACACTTATAACGTGGAGATCGATTAAAAAAAAGTTGCGGGCTGCAGAATGTATGGGGGAAGGAATATCCCATCAGTATTTCCCGTCGTTGAGTTTCTTTTAAAGGCTGTCGGTCTTGCGCGGTAAAAGTCGTAGTTAAATTTAGCAGTAACCTATCCACACAAGCAGGGCTTCCCTCTTGGCTATTGTGCAACGTTTCGGGGTTTCCCCGGCCAACGCGCCAAATTCGAGAGGCGTCGGAAAAAGAGCCGTCTTGCAGCGTGCTGCAAATGTGACGAATCCTCAGCAGTACACTATAGTCTAATTGCTATTTTATCAAGTTTCCCATTAATATAGGTCCTTGTTCATCTCATTTTTGGTGTAAGTGGTGGACGTTGCAGGAGTTTTCGCTTTAGCAGGTAAATAAAATGAGAGTTGGAAGAGAAGAGCTTGTAGTTTAGCGGGTACTTCTTTTCATGTGGCCTTTCTGGACCTCCCCGTGGTGTCTTTTGAACGAATTTACGACTTCATTCGGTATTAATTTTTTTTTGCGTACTTAATCCTATTATAGTACCCATAGCGTGTCACGTATGGCCCAGGAGGTTTAAGGCTTTCAACTGCGAAAATGCCAATATTAATGTGTTAAAGAGCAGATGCTTTATGGGAAGGATTTAGAATTTCGTCTGGAGTTGCCAACCTTTCACCTTAAGGTTTCGCGAGGAATTGCTTGACATTTTAATGCTCTATTTGTGTAGTGCTAAAAATTCAGGAGGGGAACAGGAGATGAATACGTTTCTGGAGTCTTTTGGTCTTCTTTGTTCCAAGAAACATTTGGAGCAATTTCAAGCCCTGGCAGCACGTTTGTTTAGATAGGCACGAATGGATTTACAGCGCTCTGCTTACAAATATCTTTTTATTGGCCAAGTATTCCGAATGGTCCCATCATCACTGGGCCATTTATCATATCTGGCTTGAAATGTCTTTCAAATAGTATTAGTTCAACAAGTAGTTCCTTTTAGGTCCAAGAATGAAGTGCGAGCAGATCTTCCATTCCCAATATTTCGAAAGAGAGCTAAAGATTTTAAGCTTTTGGTCATTCCCTGGTTCCGAGCCAAAAATCTCGCTGTTGCTTTCTCGTTAATATTTTTTCATCAGAAATGTTATTTTGCATTTTAAATTTGGGTTTAATGCGCTCGTATAAAATAAATTTGATATACTCTCCTCACCCAATGAATTAATTCTTATGAATTTTCATCTATTGAAGTATAAGCCAAATATAAACCATTTTCCCAGGGTTTTTACGTCAGGCGAGCGATGATTGACTTACGGTAATAACTGACAAAATATTATTTCAATTTGGAAATAAAATGTGTATTGTTGGCCATTTCAAGGAAATGAACCATCGATGACTCGATTTTGCTCAGAAAATATGGTGTGTACATGTATGTATGACCAGAATATACGCATTTGATCTTTTCGGGTGTTATTATAGAGCATTTAGTACATAAATGGGTGCTTTTTATTTTCAGCCCTACTTTCAGATTCTATTCAAGGCTTACTTATGTTACTATTTTAATTGTGAGTACCGTTGACTTTTCTGAGTAACGCATTATGCACAAATTATTGCTTTGAACGCAATACTAATTAAGGTGCATGCGAACTTCGGGATGTCGCCCCTTGGCGAAAGTGAAAAATGTTTTCAGAAACTAAACTTTTGTATAGTTTGTGTCCATCCAGAAAGTACCTCCACCATAATGACGAATAATATTCGTTGTATAATTATTGTGAGAAAAATAGAATTCTTATTCCCTCAAAGTAAACCAGGAACGTACAGCCATGTTCATTGTTCATTAATGTAAATAACTGGAGAGAAAAATGAGCGATAAGGATCGCGCACTCGGGAGTGTTGGCCGAGGTTCTTCAGCAGTCGGCAGCCGACTCCTGAATTGTGTCCGTTGTGCTTGTAAACGTGCCACGCTCGGCTGCGCGAGGAATGTAGGGCAGGAAAACTTTTCCAAACGCTTCTCATTAGTGTCCTCAACATTGTTAGTTTTTCTCTATGTTATCTCATCGCGATAAATACTAACATTTCATTTCAAAGAGGTCTCACGAACCAAAATTGCATAAGTATGCGCACTAGCCCACTTTGCCACTGCTCTTGGGTATGTATTTTTAAGGGAAAACCATGGCAGTGCCTAATTAGTGAATTAGGACTGCCGGAACTAGGTTGCGCAACCCAGGTATAAGTGTTCTGTTGAATGTCCAACTAAAAGTACGAGATTAGCCGGAGGCATGAAGAATGGCAAAGGGAATCGTTGTGCTGTTGGCGTAGGTGTACTCTGCCCTCGTCACACGCGGCTCTGCTCGAAACGCGGGGCGAATTCCTGGTGAGAATGAACGCAGGCGTCTTGGACCGGGACGACAGGGCCAGCTGTGAACTCCCCCGTACCGAGCACCGTCGCGACATTGGCCTTATTGTTTCCGGGAGCCATTCCCTTTAAGGGGTGGGACGCTCTCCCCCCCCGCTCTTTTTAGTACGTCCGATCCCGTGGAGCCATTGCTCGAACTGGAGAGCACTTATCATCATCCTCGGGGTGCTGTAGCCTTTCTTTCAGGGAGCGGAAAGGAATTGTGCGCGAGGCGAATGGGAGGGAGGTGGTGGCGAGGGATGTCGTCGCGAGAAGGGTGGTGTCAGTCGCGGGGCAAAGGGGTGTTTGGCGGTGGGGGTTGCGTTGAGAAGGGGGTGGTGTGGTGCAGGCGCCTCGGCGGAGGGAGCTATGACACCCGAGAGGTGTGGGAAGCTGAGATCAGCTGTCGGGACGACGTGAACTTGCGGCTTCCGAGACTGCTTGCCCCCTCCATCTCTCTTTCCCTTCCGGCTTCCATCTCTTTCTTTTTCACCCTATCTCTCTCTCTCTCTCACTCTACTCTCTCGGATTTCGACTGCTTCTCACTATCAGTTGCGGAACTCACTCGCTGTCTCATTCGTCGAGGCTGGTGGTGATGTGTACGTAGTTTACAAGGCACGCGAGACAAGGCACTATGGGTGTCTTGTTCCAGAAAGCACGCGAGTCTCTTTCGCAAACAAAAACAGGAAGGCCTTCCATTTCGGTCAGTCTTGTGAAATTATTATGCGGACCTTGCAGGTCACCAGCGTCAAGAAATCGGCGATATCTTAAATGCGGAAATGTCTTCTATTTTCTCGTTTTTCCTAAGTTTCAGACAAACTGCAAAACAGATATGAATGCTACTTCAGTTCGGCATTATCACGCAGCATGTTTTCAATCTGCAATGTGCATAGAACAGATCCGCAGACATAATTAAAGCATGCCAATATGTGTACTTGCATATGCATTATGTCTGATTATACTACCAGAACTACTGAACGATCAGTGGCGACCATGCCACAGAAGTAACAACTTTATTGAAATAACGTACATTATTTATGAAGCTATGATTTTATCTAAGAGGGGAATTCTCGGAATCCTTTTTACGCCCCCTTGGGTTGCTGCCAATCATAGACTTTCGGAGACTGGCTACTTTCAACTCACAGCTGAAGAATCCTTCGTCGAATCGCCATTTCACCGAATCGAGATAAAAAAGCCAGGCTTTGGAGCGGGGAGCGAGTGATCAGCGAGCAGTCACTGTTATCTCTTTTCCACGGGAAGGAGCGAGACACGGAGGCACCGACGACCTCAGCGGATCTTTTCTGTGGATCGTACGTCGAGCCCGCTATCCGAGCTCTCGAACGTCGGTACGCGTAAATATGTTCGTTACTTTCATTTATTTTATCATCGTGCTGTTAATCAATGACCTATCGTATTGTATACTCGCTTTATTGTATTTTCGTTACTTGGATTCCTCCGTTTGTATTTTATTAACAATATATAATGCCAACTTATCCGCGTTGTGTACCACATTATTAGTCCACCCCGCCACATTCGCTGCACCAGGACCAAAGATCTATGAGACTGACTTGTGCGCAGTACTTTCTGCTGCGTTTCTGGGAACTGAAAATTCGCCGAAAGTTGACGATAGAATTCAGTCGCAACGTGTTTAACGGTTTTTTTAGTAATTCCGAAAAGGTAAATTCTTTAGAATACATTTTTACTGAGAAATTTAATTGAATGATAATTTTCTTATGCTTGCGAAATGCTTCCAAAACTACCTCGTTCCCTGTCTTGAAAACCATTATTCTTATTCGCCGCAATGTAAAATTTTCATAAGTTGCAGGAATTAGAGTACGATGTTTTTACTTTTGCTTGGTTGCAATTGTGAAAATATTAAAAGAGGAGATGTGGGCATGAGGAAGATGTGATCGCGATTTTCCTAGTATGCACGTTGAATTCGTTACTCCATTTATTTGAGTGGCTACACTACTTCAGAGTCCTCATATCCCCGTATTGGTCGAGAAGGAACTATCCAGGCACTGTAATATTCTCTGTCAAATAGACCCAACTTAATTACGCATTATTTTTCGAATATAACCGGCGGTTTGTGGAATGTAACATTTAAAATGGATTTGTTAATGACGGATTTTACTAATTACTCTTAATTCCGGAGTGATATGTAACTCGTGGTCCGGATATGTTGATTTTAATCTAGTTATGACCGCGAAGCGGACACCATGATAGCTAACGGTCTTAAGTTTTTTATGTTCGTTATCTTAATCTCTGAATCTCATCATTATCCCATTTTCGGTGGATGGAATGCTGGTTTTTTATTTCGCCATTTTTACTCGTTGCCGTCTCACTGAGAGGAGGAGATGGGGGAAAATTTGGGGTGATGTGGTCCGAGGGAGATTAACTCGCAATTAGAATTTTCTTTTGATTCGTCACACTGCACATGTAGATAATAAAACTGACCGTGTTATGTATCAGGTTGCATGGACATTATGCCCCGAGGAATCAGAGCATGATTGCTACCATTGACCTTCCAAATGAATAAATCAAATAGGGAACGGAGAGCTATGCCTAACGGAAGCGAGACGAATAAAAGCTTATTTTTGTTTTGTAAAAGCTTATTTTAAGAGCGTACTGGACGCAGACCTCAGGAGGGGTCATTAAACCTCGTGTGACTCAACGACGCATTCTCTTCCTAGTTAAGTTAGCGTTGGCTCATGCTTTATCTCCTGCGTTTCTCGTCCCTCTTGGCTTTCCATTCTTTCCGCTCGAGGAAGTTCCACCGACGTCTCCATGGGTGTCAAGGTGCTTAAGTTAAAATTTCAAGGTGATTGTTTAAAGCATGTTTGACATTTTAACGCAAGTAATGGGATAAAATGTAATAATATTTACAAAGCGTCGAAGCTGTTCAAGAATTCATCGGATTATTATCCCTTTCATCTGAAGTGATAATCATGCTCGCTGTCGTTTAAATATACAAATATCTATACAAAAATCAGTCCTGCAGACTTTCAATAAGTATATACTAATTGAATGTATTACCATGAAATGTTTGGCTGGCAATAAGGCGACTCAAACGGTCAGTCTATTGTGTCCGAGTTCTCTTTCATACGGGTTAATGACCTTTGGTTTACTATTTGCATTGCAAATGTTGTCATCTAGAATATTTCCAGAAATCTGGGTTATGTATGGTATTTGAGGAATTAAAGTCTGATATGAAGTATATCAGACTTTTATATGTGTTTTATCAGACTTTTTTCCTGTTATATGTGTCACTGTAAATTGGCAATCCTGCTGTATGTGCACAATTTTTACTAAATAAAAATATTACTAAATAAATATCGTCCTACCCTACGTGTGTATTAACGGTACGATACTCCACGTAGGGATCTTTTGGGTGTCGGTGTCTATATTCTCTTATAATTTTGAAAATAATATTTCAACGGTGACGGTGTAGTTTCTATGATCTCACGAAGTGGCTGAAGTCTTTTTGAAAAGTTGGCTGCAGAAAAGAGGAGGGATAGTGTGCCTATCGCAAATATGTTGTGTGACGCATACACTAGGTACCACGGTATATTGTGTTTCAAAGGTACATTTCCGAGCAAGGAATGCCCCTTTTACGTCAGGCACAGTCTCTCATTCTTAGCCGTTCAAATAAATGGAAGGTCACGAATCGCATATTCGTCTTAAGAAATGCTTTCTGCGAGCATATTATTTCGCCCTTCGATAGGAAGTGACGCCGACTTGATTTTTGATCATTATCATTTGCATGGTTTGTTGGTAAGCTCCAGCTGAGCATTTGCTAGCTCTGGTCTTTTTCAGCGGAACGTTTCGAACCGCAAAGTACATAATGCGATTTTAAAACTTAATCAGATGTTCTCATCTACTGTCAACGTAGCCTCTTGACAACCTGTAAGAGGAATGAACCTTTGCCACATTGAAAAATTAATTAATTCTGCAATAGGCCCGAAATGTCTCTTTAGGCTGGCGTCTATTCGCACGAGCCTGACCTCCTTTTTTCGCCCGGACTAGCCGAAATGCCGCGTAATGAAGTCGCCATTTTAATCTTCCACCTCCCATGGTGGGAGAATGATATGGCCCTCGTCCTCGAGAACGCCAGCTTCCCTACACTGCCCGGTAATCTGCATGTCGTGAGCTGTTTTAATAGAGCAGCGTTGCAAGCGCTAACATTGTAGGGAGTGTTTATGCATATGGGAGCTTTCTGCTCTGGTAAATTTCTATTCTATGAATTAATTATATAATTAAAGTGTGTCAGGGTAAAATTTAGTCTTCAGAAGAGGTATCCTGCTTGGTGAAAATGAAATCTTAAATAATTCTAAACTTTAGGTCATATATAACCATTTTTTATGTTAGAAACAGGACGGTCGCGTGTTTTAATTTGAAAAACTAAAATCTTTTAGTTACATTTATATGCAAATGGCAAAAATCCACTTGTTCAACTTTCAAATATCGATAATTTTTTTAATATGACAAAGATAATTGATGTTCCTTTTCTCTCGTTAAAAATCTCTATCACTACTAATTATGTATTTTTATGTGTGTGTGTTTTGCGGAGTACAAATTTGTGACTCGTGCGTGTGATAACATTTTTGTGAGAAGCGTAGGCCAAAATACTGTTCATGACCTCTGGCGAAAACCGGAATGAGCGACCGTGTTGGCTGAAAGATAGGATGGCAGTGGGATTGCGGAAGTGACAAGATCACTTGAATGGAAAATCACGGGTCAGAGTAAGGCTTGAGCGTCGGAAGTCAGAGGAACGAATTAACTCGCTCTGCAAGTCAACCGTGTCCCTCTTCCCATCTCTCGAAAAAGGGAGCGATTCCGTTATCCAAGGCTTGCCTTCTTATGCTTCCTCGGGACACAGGCTTCATATGTGGCCGTTGTGATTTTATCTCGACCTTTTTTTTTCTTTTCTCTTTTGGTATCGGGACGGCTTGAATGTGGTTCGGTTGGCAAATTCTAGCGTTCCCAGGCAAACCGCTTTTGTCCATCACGAAAATATTCATTTTTTGTCCATCTCCTCTTTATCATGGATAAGAAATCTCATTTTCTTTAAGCAATCGCTGAAAGTAAGGATAAACATTGCGCAGCCTATTCCGCATGTGTGTGTGTGTCTTTTAGGTCACGGCTTACACACGGTCCCGCGACTGACGAGTCGATTTAACTTTTCATACGTTTCGTGTCGAACAATAGGAACTAGGGGGCGTGCCAGACAAAACTCTGATCTGCATGCACATTTCCTGTTTGTATTACACGCCTTGAATATTGGCCTTGCCTCGATTATACGTTCCCAATCCCTAGCGTACCTCAGCAGCTGCTCGTATTTCAAATTGTTTGCACGATTTAAATCGCTATTTTATGCAGGTTTCACTTAACATGTACTTGCGGACTGTTTAGCCAGTTTCACTTGTTTTTACGATTAATCATAAGGAATGAAAATAAGGGATTATGTGAATTGCATTTCGTAAGTCGAAAACGGGAGGAAATATAAGGAAGGGAATAGAATCTGTAGGAAATCAGGTTAGCCGGGAGAATATCCACATCCGTTATTACTTGCCTGTTAAATGTGACGGTTAGATAAGAGACGTCTATATTTTTTCAAACACTGACTTTGAAATAAATATGTTATTCAAACTCTTGATCGATTAAATCTTTCAAATTTCGTGTGGTATCTGACCGAGAGAATGTCTGTTGTATCCTTCCTTAATTCATACGATTGGTATCTCTTCGTCCTCCCTTTTGATTTTGGTGCAATTCTGGCAAGTCTCCGCCTTAACTTGCTCCGGGAATGGAACTGAATTCATTTTCGAACACGGTGCTCGCTCTCCATGACGTAGCCCTAGGCCGAGAATGGTTCATTCAGTATTGAACTTGAAAGCGGGAGGTGGTTCTGATTTTCGGAGCACCGTGTTCGCGGAACGTTTGCTTAATTTTCGTGGAGTAATTATGTTCCTTCCCGAATGATCCCTCGATTTCTTTCCGCGCGTCCATTGATTAATTTACTGTGCGCCCTCGTGCCCACCGAGCTGCAGCGACCCTCATTACTCCCGAGTAGATGGGAGTAGTCGGTTGGGCTGCTGTATGGCGAAGTCACTCGACGATCGTGCGCTATTCGGGAGGGTTTCGGGTTTTTCTGCCTCATTAATTAACTTCGCTGGAAAATAGCGTACCAAATAAGATATCCGGCACTCTTACAATGCCGCCGAGAGGGATTTTCCGCCTGGGGCTCTCTCTGCGCCCCCTTATTAAAACTTTGAATCAGTGCACTTGAGGCGGGGCTACGGAGCAAGAGTTTCTTCTTGCCAAATTCACGCCTTCACACCCTCCCACGTCGCTGGCACACACACACACACACTCCCTGCTCCGACATGTGGCGCGGGAGGGAAGTGTGCCACACGTCGTAAGCTTTTGCCATGGTTGCGAGTGTGGAATATAAAAGGGAGCGGGGAGGAGGGGAAATTAGAAGGCGAGGAAGTAAATGCACTGAGAGGGGGGGGAGAGAGATGTGGTAGCAAGGAGTAGGGGGCGAGGAGATTGGGGAGAGAGGAGAAAAAAGGGATCCATTCCGAGGGTTTTGCGCAACCAGAGGATTACGGAGAGGGTCTCCCTCTACCCTATCCAAGTCCCCGTGGCAGGGAGCGCAAGGGGCGCCAGAAGAAATTTTCTTCAATTTTTATCGCCCAGGTGCTGGGCGAGGTCGAGGAGTAAGTGGCCATCTCCCCCGCTGTCTCCCTCTCCCTCTCGTTCGTGCGGCCCTTCCTCCCACGCGAGGGGCCGTTGCTGTCCTTCTCTCCAGTCACCGCTTCTCTCCCTTCCATTCCCGTGCAGAAAAATCCCCTCTCTTCTTATCCATCAAACGCGTGTCTTAACTTCCACTGATGTAACCTTAAAGCAGCCTGGAATCAAACCACGCACCGTTCGCTTCCTAGCGCAGACCACTACGCTAACCACGATTTTTGTACATCGGGACAGTCCTTGGAGAATTTAAAGGAATTAGATGTCATGCATGAATCTTTATCGGCAATGGATGGCCTGGGGTCCTATTACGGAAGTTTGCCGTCGATTGATGCGTATTGAGAAAATCAGGAGCCTTTGTTGCGGCATTCCTGTTATAATCTGTGATTTACTCCTTTTATTTAATGACGATTCTGATGACGCGCGAAGTTCAACAACAAAATGCCTTGAAAGCGTATTGATTTTCGACCTGTACTTAGCTTTTGATGCATCCAAAAGTTATTCTCCAATCTATATACGCGTCGATCGAGGAAGTCCCATTACAGACAAGGCACAATCAGAGCATTGGACTGAAGACCAACCACTTTTCCATGGTATTAAATATTTTTTCTGTGGTGTAAATTTCATCTCATTGACGAAAAAAATGGAATCTGTCCAAGGATCCGCCGGATAAATAGGGAATTTTGATTTTCGCTAACTCTTCTTGCAAAGGCTTATTCAATTCTGAAAATGCATTTGCGGAAAATCACGATTGATGAATCCAAAATGAGGGTAGAACAAGTATGAATAATCCTCATTGAAGAAACGAAGATGGTGTTCTGGAGCAGTGAAAGCGCTCAATAAAACCTTGTACATGGGAATAATGGTTCCTTTCGCTTTCATGCCAGAAAAATTATGCTTTTGAATTTTTAATTTCCTGTATTACAGTGTATATTTTTTTATTTCTCTAGAGAGGCCAAATAAACGTTAAATTTGGAAGGCATAAACTAAAGAAGGTACCTGTCTTGCAAATGTTTTGGGCGAATACGATTAAAATGGCAAGGGAAATGGGAGAATTGCGATAGACGAGAAAGCGGTCACAAAGAGGCGGGAGTGAATGACAGGGACGTTGGTTATGACTGTTAAGAGAAGATAAGTGAAACATTTGATATGGAGCGTAGTTTTGTACAGTGCGGAAGAATGGTCGTAAAAGCAAGTTGTAGGCTTTTGAAATTTGCGTGGAGAAAGATGGAAAAGGTAAAGTGGACGGAAAGAAAATAAACGATGCACTGGGCAAGGTGGGGGAGGAGAGATGATTGTTGGAAGAAATACAAAAGATCCAAGAAAGTTGGACGCTCAGCAGCCCGAGTGACAGTGGGATGTTGAAAATTGATAGTGAGGAAAACAATAGGCAAGCCAAGCAGGAGGGGGAGAAGGATAGAAATTTTGGACGGAATGAAGGGTGGTGAAACTTTGCGGAATAGAAGCGATTATTTGAGAGTGGAATGTCAGATTGTTTCTTGTTAGATGTCGCTTAGAAATTCAGTCGTCGTCCATCCAAAACTTATGTTTAACGGTTGACAATCACAGATATATACGTATAATCAGGAGAAATTTTTGCAATTTAGTAGTACCTTTCCGTTCTTCTTGACGTCAGTTATCGAGGATTCACATATGCCCCAGTTACTACTCTTCATATCTTTTAGAACTCTGTACTCTGCATACAAGGAGTCGAAACATTGTTATCCTCCAGTTGGGGTGAAAACTTAAGCGAGTGGCAAAAAAGCGTTCATGCAGGGTGTTTTCAATATAATGTGCAATAGATTTTTTAAAGAAAACTTAGTGACAGATTTTATCATTACGTTCAATCCAGCATTTATTTTCATGGAGCTGTATATTTCTGGTATTGCGTTCGCCTTCGCCTCCCTTTCTGGCGTGAGTCCTCTGTGTCTCTCCCAGTTTAATATTTTTTCCGGTCCCCCCTTGTGTAGTCTCTTATAAACTCGTTGTCCTTTACCAAATGTCATGAAACCGTCAGCTTCTGTTAACCTTATTTTCCAAATGATTACTCCGTTGGGGGCAAGGTAAAAGTTAAGAACCATCTTCAGTCTCAATGGTGTAAAAGGAATGTGTATAATACCATATAATAAGGAACATTTACAGCTTAGCGTCAACAAAACAACCTTGTATGCCGTTATATAGCGTATAATTTTTTATGATGTATTTAGTCCAAATGTCTGCCGCTTATATCAAAATAATTTCGTTCGCTTTAAATTCTGGAAAACAATATTTTTAGAGTAATTGGATTTAGGATCTCATTGAATATTTTTTGCGTATGACGTCTTATAGTGTAATCTAAAATGAGTGTAATACAACTGTTTTGAAGCATGATCAATTTGAATTACATAACATTTTAAGGCGACCTTCGCCCATTTTACATTACACACATTTATATCATAAATGATGCCCGTTATAGATTTATATGTATCCCCTTCAGCTAGATTGTTTAACGTCTTACAATAATTCATTACTTCTGTTTATTGGCTCTTACCAAACATGTAATCTTGTGTTGAGAATTTTATGATAAAATTGGGCGTCATAGTTCATTCTTTAGTGTGCTTAGTATGAAGAGTATTTTCTAAATAGTGAAGTACTTTATGCTTTTAGCGATAAAAGGTGTTTTTTTTAGTTATTGAAAGTTTAAAATTTGATTTCGAATTACATCTTCAAATACCTTCTTGGGAGAGTGATTGATATGAGGATCTCTTTTCGATGGATTATGTTGTATTCCTTGTGGCCTGTTGTTCGTTGTGTGCGATGTGTTAGTTTTCCCGGGCGACCGACCGTTCCTGCTATTGTACAGGGATCAGCATTACCGTATTCTGTGCTTCACGACGTGGCGACTCAATTTCGCCCGAAAACAGTCGTTCACCTTCCTCCGACCTCCCCCTCATCTCCCATGAGCTCTCTCTCCCTCCCAACTCCTTCGCAATCTCTTCGTGCAGTTCGCGAGCCGCAGGCGTCAGGCCTCAGTAACATCCACTCCCGCACTCCTCCTCCCTTGTCCCCGTATCTCTCGCTCCCTCGCCCCGTCGTACCCTCTTTCCGAAAGCTCTCCTTTCCCGTTGGAGAGAGGGAAGCTCGGGGAGGGGTCTTGGAAGTGGTTGAGAGGCTCTCAGAATTGAAGCGGTTTTGAGGAAGTTATCCCCTCCTCCCCCTTGCCTTCCCTAGCGCTCTCATATCTCTCCCGACTTGAGTGTTGTTTATCTCTCTCTCTATTTCTCTCTCTCTCTCTCTTAGACGTTTTCCCGGTACTGTGTATCGCGTATCTTACTCATTTTTTATTTTTATCGTTGCCCATAGAAGTGTTCATGTTTTTTTCTGCTTGTGACGAATGAGGTCATTCCTCATCTTAATTGCATGTCCTTGAATATGAAACATCAAATCACGACTTGAGGCGCATGCCCCACGGCGCGTTCGAAACTATGACCTTTTGGTTCTTCAAGATTCAAGCGCGAGACGCCACCCTCCAGGGTGAGCTAGCCTTCGCATGGCTCGTCTGTTAAGCTCCTGGTACCGATTGTTCGTCGCGTAGTGTGACTGCCGCGAGCCGAGAGGCCCTTTGGTGATGACGAAAAGCATGTAAAATCGGTTGCTGTGAAAGCATCGTTGCACATGGCTAAATACTTTAAGAGGTTAACGAAAGCTAACGCGAGCCGAGTGGTACCTCTTAAATGATAATGTCATTGTTGTCATGGCAGCGAGTCGTAATAGGGTTTGTGCCCCGCACACTCAAAGGTTGAAATTTTGTTGCCTCATTGTTCAAGTATTCTATTTCCGTTTATTTTATTTTAGGCACTGTATCATGGTAGTTTACTCCGGTGTGTCGTACAGTGCTTAAAATCTTTGCCATGTTAAAACAGAGAGATTGTTTCAAGTCAATATTATTTTTCAAGCCTCTCATTCTCTGAGGTTGTGACTAGGCGGACGTGGTTGGTTTTTTCTGTTGACAAGAGTCATAACGTCGAAAGGGTTTTCCTCCAGCGCACAGCACATTGCTTGAAATAACTTCCTGGTGAGAGGGAATGATGATTTTATAATCGAGATTAGCTTTCCCAGAATTTCACCCCATTTCCTTCCGCGATACGAATGCTTGATATCACCGGGGTTTCATTAGCGGAATCACTTAGAGAAATGTAACTTCTTCCCTAATAGTCGCGCAATTATGTAGTGTGGCTTTTGTTTCGGGCAAACATCGACTGAGGGAACAATGGCGGATAATGGAATTGAAGTCCTTTATTTTTAGTTAGAAATTCAAAATATCAGAGCATTCACTCAGATGTGCCATCTTAATCTAGCGATGTGGGTTGAATTAGGTGCTTTTAAATCCCCGGTGGTATTATTATCATTGGCGCCGAGAGGAAACGTGAGTAAAGTTGGGTAAATTTTCTTCCGATTTGCGGGATAGGTGTATAATATATTTGATTTCCTCGCTTGTCGAATGAAATTCGATCATAATTTGCAACGAGACCTGAAAAAGGTATGTTTATACATCTGTTAAGACGTACAATTTCAGCACATGTTCAAAATATGCATTTAAGTCATAAAATGTGAGTTTAGTGGCAGTGTTTTCGTTAGACGTTTCGTACACCCAGTTTTATGCATAAATGGACATCCACGCAATACCCCGCAAGCCGCCTCTAGGGTGCATGGCAGTGTAGGGTGTTAGGGGAACAGCAATGCTAGCAGAATTATTTATTTATTTTATTTATTTAGGATACATTGCTGTTAGGCGATAAGCCGGGTGGCAATGACATGATATAACAAGAGCTATAAACTAAGCAGTAGTCAGTCTTAAAACATATCATAGTGTCAATTCATACATTGTTGTTAGTTAATTCATACCCCGAAATACAGGTTGGCTCGTACGCAAATACTCTCGTGCGCAAACTTATTTATGTACGTCATACAGTGTGGTTTGCGTTTGATCAATTCATAACCTCTTATCATCTGAATTTTATATTCTTTTGCGAAGAAGATAGACAAAAGCTTCAGGGCAAGGTAAACAGAAGTGTAGAGAACTACTCGAAGACTGCCATAGCTCACTAATCCTAAGCGATTGTTGCATCCGTTGGTTATTAACTAGTTTCGACATACTAGACTGTAAACTTTTGTTCTCACATTTTTTTCAGCACATGTTGAATGAAATTAAATGAGTGGTGGTTAATTGGGAGCCTTTGAATCGAAAGCAAAATAATGAGCGGTTATTCTTCAGTTTCCAAAACCGTAGTACTTGTGGTCTCAGATCTATTCATTACATAGAGGTAGTCCTATATGAGTCTCTTGATTAATATTTATGTAAATCATCCATTTTCAAAAGTTACACTACTACAAACCGTGATTAGGTAAAATATGAAAGAAAAAAACCGAAGCTCTAATAACGTAGATCCATAATTCCGAACTTCCCGGGTATTATGACATTATTTCGTTTCTGAGAATTTTTTGTAAATATATTTTCGCCAAACGCTTGATGCTACATTAGAGCGGTCAGAATGTTAGAGGAGGCAATTTTCTGATTAGTATCGTATTTAAAGAAGCGTTGTGACTGGCTCCGCAGATTCCGGAAGCATGTATTTGTTGTTGTTTATGGTTTTATTTTCTGAAGGAAATGCGGTGCGAGAAGGGATGGGCGAAATGTTTGTGCAAATGCATTACAGGCGAGTATTGCCGAGAGAAGAGAAGTTTCGGGCGGGAGGAGGCGAAAGGAGAAGCGTCCGTCGACGTTTGGGCGCGGCTGGGAAGGACTGGAGAGTAGTTTCAGAGTTTCCGCCGACGTATTACTCTCCGTTGTTCTTGTAATCGTATCATCGGAAGTATTTCGGCTGCGGTGATTGCATCACTTCCATTCAGGAGGCATTCCACTTAATGAAGCCAAAATGGCTCTTTATGTCCCCTGAAAATGTAAATCTCCAACCTTAAAACTAATTGAAATGTGATATATAATCTCCGACTACCTTACGATATTGATTAAATCCTTCGTTATGGGAGTTGCATGCAAACCGTAATTTGAAGGCTTCTTTTAGTTTTTTTGTACGGCTGCCTCAAAGGAAATTTAACTCTCTTAACTTTGTGGAAGGAAATATAAATGCCAACCAAGCTTGTGTTTCCTGATGAGAATGCTTTATAAATTGTCTGCTGTGCGATAAATTGTGCTGTTTGTCTTATGGTCGACTCCGTCTCTTGGTAGAGTGGAGAATTTCTTCAAAAATTGTCATGTTTCTCGGATTACTCCTTTCTTAAGGTAATTAATCCTCACTGAATTAATATTAAAGAGGTGCTCTTTAGGGCTGTAACCATTCCCTCTTTTAAACCAACCTGTCTTCGTGTCTACCTTTCTATTAATTAAAAATTCACGCCTAACGCACTGCGTGACAGCTGCTTAACGTTTAAACGAAGGGAAGCGGAAACGTGTTTGAGAACTTAAAATGTGATCTGAGATTCTACATAATCCCGTATCTCTTGCAATTTCCTTTTCCCCAGAAATAATTTGTGACTAATTTCAAGTTAATTTGTCCGAATCAGTACATGATCTGTTTTTGGATTTCCCATCCGCCGCCATCTGACCTCGTCATTCATTATAGCTCTCCAGTATTTATTTGTTTGGCACGCGTGGCTTGCAAGTTAAAAAAATGACGGTCCGAAAAGTTCAGTCTGATAAGTCAGATGACGCGATGCCATCAGTTAGTGCATGTATTTATATTTGGGTGAGTAGGCGGGGTGTGTAATACGAGGGTCATCCGGAAAGTAGTACCCGTGAGGGCAGTGATTAAATTCCTCAATGCAAGAAACGTTCGCCCATGTGATATTCATCGCCAATTAAAGGAGGTGTATGGAGACAATGTAATGGACGAGTCGTCTGTTCGGCGGTGGTGTCGCAACTTCAACATGGGCAGGGGGAACACACACGACGATGAGCGTTCGGAGAGACCGTCTGTCATTACAGACCAACTGGTGAGCTCAGTTGACGAATTCGTGAGGAACGATCGGCGCGTCACAATTGATGACATCTGTGAGCATTTTCCCAATGTTTCTCGAACAATTGTTCATGAAATTGTTAAACACCATCTGCATTATGCAAAAATTTGTGCAAGATGGGTCCCTCGCGTATCTCAATGAGCTGGCGGCGAAGGACTATGCAGCAGGAATACAGAAACTTGTCACACGTTATGACAAATGCCTTAATTTGCTTGGAGATTATGTTGAGAAGTAGTTTAAAGTATCCTCTTTCAAATAAAATTTTTTATGTTTGTTAATATTTACTTTTGTGTCTTTATTTCACGAACGGGTACTACTTTCCGGATGTCCCTCGTATTAATCTATCGTGAGGATACGTATTGCTGGGCTAATTGAACATTAAGGATTAGAATGGTGTACCGTAAGAGTCGTGACTCTCATGCACAGTTATCAGAGGTTTGTCCCAGTTGATTGGATTATGGTCGCAATAACAGTTTTGCAGTCGTATTTCTGTGTCACGTATTAGTTTTTTTTTACTTAGGGATAGCCTATGCCAATCCGTTGTCGTACAAGAATTCTTTTCTTCTTTATAAAAAAATTGTTATCAAAACGATTCTGTTAGCAGGATTCGTACCGTAATCAAAAGGGTATTCTGTTAAAAATTACAATAATAACACCACCGTAACTGTTTTGGGGGAAGATTTGTAGCTTAAACTAATGGATTCTTGGCATCTTATGTTTGAAAGTTTGGAAAGTTGACAATTTTTTTGTGGATAAGTATACCTTGGAGCTGTTGAATAGCAGCCAGAACGGATTCTTACCTCGGCGTGAACTGCTTTCATCTCAAATGGAATGATGCTTTGGTGTTATGTTACTGCTTCTTTCATTTTTTTATGGCATGGGCCATTAAAAAATATCTTGACATAAAAATTATAATTTATTCGTTTCTATTTATTGCGCAGTTTAAAACCTACTTTGAGATCTTTAACCGTAGTCTTTTGTTTTATTTGAATAAATCTTAATTTTCATGATATTTGGTAGCTTTCTCCTGAAAGTGAATTTGAGAAATGAATAGAGCATAGCAATTGAGACGAGAGTGTTTGTGCTTGTCTTTGGAGAAGTTAATTTGTCTGCAGTTAAGACTTGCCTGGAAAGAGCTCCTAATTGTAATTTTCACACCGAAATCGTCTTCACCAATGTCTCAAGTGGCTGAAGACTAAACTTTACGTTTCGAAAAGTAATTCGTCTCCGGTTTCGTGGATTCTTAAAGAAATGAACTGCGCCATTGCACTAATTCAATCAGTCCGGGTTCACTCGGAAATCATCTTGAAGAATCCGTTCTATCTCCTGGATACGGTTCAGAAGTTTTTTAAAGACCCTCTAGCGAATAGAGTTCGACTTGGGACCCAGATATTTTTATGGCCGAAAGTTATTTGAAATGAGTAGGTTTTTATGTTTTCAGAATCAGATCTGGACAGTTGATAATGTCTCTCCCCGTACACACTTCCCTCATTTATTCCTCTCCATTCCCTCCTTCCTCTTTCCTGTTCACCCCTCTTAACTCTGTTTAATTCATCCCCATCGTCCTTCGAGTACTTGGGGCGGAAAATCCTGTCTCGTCGCTTCCCTCTCTTCCACTCTTCGTCAGTGTCGTCCCTCCCGCCGCCCCCTCACACGGGGGCTTCGCTTTAAGAAGCGGTTGTCGTCCATCTCCTTCGGTAGTCGCTCTCCCGCCCAAATGAGGACTTTACCCGAATCGATATAACCCCTCTCTCGGCTCAAATAATCGAGATCTACGTCTCCCGTGTAATCGGATGAGCTCACGCGCGGCGGAGGGCGTCGTGGCAGTTTCCGATAGGGTCTTCGTTGTCTCCTCCGTCTTACGGGAGAGCGGAAAAATATTCCTCTCCGCCGCGTTGCATTTTTCCATCTCCTTAGGGAGGGAGGCTGTGGCATGAGACCGGGAGGCTGTGGAAGGAGGTAGGAAAATAGGGCCGAAGTTTTCTCGTCTATACTCTCCAATTCGACGTTTAACTTGTTTCCTCGGAGAGCGAGGATGTGTGTTTACGTTTACGGTGTCGGAAGCAGTAATTTTAGTCTTGCGCCGTATGAGGAAGTGGGATAAGGTTTGCCTTACGAATTCGAGTTTTCTGATAGAACCCCCCCCCCCCCCCCCCGAGAATAATTTTATTTGCGGTAAAATATTTATGAAAACATTTTTATCATGATTTTATTTCGTTTGCGGTCCTAAGAACCAAGACTTTCGAAAACTAGACGTCAAGACATATTGCTGTTCTACGTTAGCGTAATTTTCATCTGTCGTTCACGAGTGTATTTAGCTATGCATTTATGATTTCAAATTATTTAAAGGGTTTCGATTTAGATAAAAATGTTAAAGAAAATAATTTCCGCTTTAAAGTTCCCCGAACTTACCGTGCGGGAGTTTCATCTCTGCTTTTGATGTAAAAATTTTATTTATACCCCCTAGCAAAGCAAATAGTCCTTTTATTCTGGAGGAGTCGGGTTATGATTTGAGTTCCTGCTTCCATTATGAAAATTCGGGCGAATGGGCTCACTACACTTATTATTCTAGCATACGATGCTCTAAAAAATCAATTCTGATTCTGTGCCTTAAAAAAATCTACATGTTATACTTATTTGGTGGCTCTGTTCGGGAGGCCCAACTAATTGTCATTTGGATAACCACATTTCTCTTCTGTCGAATCCTTAGTGAAACGCAATTATAGACTTCGCTTAAAGAAGCTTCAGCGTCTATTGCTGTAGCAATGAGGGTATTTCTCAATGAAATAGCATTATTATGAAGAAAATATTTTCACGCCGCATCGGGCCATCTCCTTAGCAAGTGGTACTTTTCCAATGAAGTGTATGATAGATTTACTGATATGGCCTCTACTGATTCATATGTTCTAGATAGCCTAGTGAATACGTTTCTTTTTCTGGAAAATCAAGAAATTTAAGTCAAGTGCTGAGTGAATTGTTTGTAGTAATGTTTCCGTGTTCTCCTTGGATGCATAAGTGGGAAAGAGTCACAATGTTGAACACTGTAGCATATTCATCCGGTGTGATAAATGTTTTAAACAGTTATCGCCTGTAGTTTATACTAAATGTATTGAGATCGCTGCATCTAGAATCTGCGCATATACTCGCTACCAGCAATTTGCTGCGGCCCGTACATGCCGTCCCCCAATTTCGCGTGCCGCCTGCGTTCATTACTGAGGAAAAACAAGGCACCCATTGCTCCCGTTCTCCTCTAACCCCGTGCTTACTTTTATTGCATTCCTCTGCGCTGCTTTGAGCAAAAATTTCATTGACGCGATTTTCACATTTTTCGCCTTGCTCCAGGGATTGATTTTATCAGGCGGGTCCCCGTTTTCATCATATTTTCCATGAATTTGCTATCACTCGGCTACGAGAAGCACAGTGAAAAGTGATTTGCCATACAAATATTTATATATATAGTATACGTGAAAACCATCCTATGGGAGTTTTGATTTGTCAAAAAATCATTGGCATTCCAGGTTTGATGAGCGATATCTATTTTTTTCTTCACAGAAATGAATATTTTCTCTTTAGAAATCCTCATGTGAGTATGTGTTCTTCGTTACCACTAGCAGATAATTAATCTTTGCATATGTTGTCGGTCTTTTTAGCTGCATATTTCTGAGTTTATTTTGAAATGATTTCGTCATTATTTTCCATTGCGTATCGTCCAGCTGCATCATTAGTTCATTTGCTCTCTTTTGGAGGAAAAACAGTGTCGGCTTCTCCTTCCACTGTCACTACTTGGCCATTGTATATTAGAAAATGTGATAGGAAATTCGAAAATCAAGTAAATTAATTGAGTTTTTTAATCCATATCTCTCGTTTTGCGCACTCAAGTTCGCGTTGATCGTGCCGTCGTTGATATTCGGTGCTTACAAAGGCGTTAATCATCCGACTCCCGACTGACGCGGAGGTCGCGAGATGTACCAAGACCCGCGTTTCACACTCGGCTACACTTTTGATGAGACGGCGGCGGCGACAGCTCATCGATGGAATTCCGCTCCGGCGCATAAATCTTGCTCGAGACACTTAAAGCGAGTTTCCTCTCGGCCCGAACCCACCCGCGGCGATTGCTTTTGTTTCGTGACGGATAAATCTTGTCCTCAGTGGGAGGAGAAATGCTGAAAAATTTCAGCTCGTCCAACTCGATGGGCTTGATGCAGACAGCTTTGGCAGCGGTTGATTAATAGTCGAATGGATTCTTGCAGTAGGTCAGTTCGGTTGACGCATTTGGAGATGTCGTTGAATGTTTATCCTGTTGACACATAAAATATTGCTGTGATGACTAATGCTCGGGAAGTAAATTGTTACCGATCTGCTAGCGATTTTCCCATTTTGCAGTATCATGCACCCGAGTGTAAACATACTGTAAATGTGTCGGGCGGCTAATCTCTTAATTTGAAAATGAAATTTGGCGGGAGTAATTTCCATGCTATGCTGCCCATTTAAATAGCAGTCCGGAGTCAGAAAATGTAAATTATTGAATACTATCGGCAAATGAATGTTAATTTCGGGAACACCTCGATTAGGTTTCCGCGCTTTCACGACGGTTGTCATGCTAGTGGACTCGCTAATTAAGCAAACGTCAAATCTCATCGTGGGCTTGAATGCTATAAGCAGGCTAATTGGCTTATGGAAACATATAATGGAGATACTAGCCACGTATTGGAATGCCATTTAGCTTACTAGTGATCAGTTGTGACTCGTACCAAAAACTGGGTTCAGAATTTTAGTCGGCTCTAGATTTCACAGTGAAGATTATTGACATGGATTCCCCGTGCTATGCATTTATTCATACTTGAATTGATGAAATCCCAGTTTAGTCTTTTATTTTGAAATGGCCATTGCCGACCGTAAGAAAATGTATGTTAGTTTAACTATCGTATAATTATTGTATATAGACAAACTAATTGGGTAGCTAATATGTGACATTTGAGATTAATTTTTATCGACGGCATATAAACTAAAATATATTGTCAATGAATACAAAACGTTGAGATTCTCTCTCGTGTGCTAAAAAATAATATTTTTACAGTGTCTCGATTCTGCGTGCCCCAGGGCAGCGCGATCGTGTTCGATTTTAGATGAAGAAGAGCGGTAGGTCGATTCTTTGGATACCGGGACGAGATTGGTATTTCATCGGCTGAATAATCTACTTTGAGGCGGAGAAAATTACGCAATCCTATTTTTGGGGCCCTGTGATGCTGTTTGGAGGATAAGTCATTAAAAGATAAAAAAATAACAATTTATCCGTCGCATTTAAGCCCTCTCCGATTTCCAATACATGTGTCACGGGAGACGAGGTTGTGGGAGGGTAACTTTGACGTCAGGCACATTCGTGTCGGTGTTGGTTTGACCGGTCTCCGCGGGGCTGTTCATCGATACTTAATTCTTCCTTAACACCACCTCATGGGTGGTCCTCCAGTAGAAACGGTTGCGGTTGCTAGGCGCACGTATACTTACACAGGTGAATGTGGGTTACAGCAACTGATATAGCTCTTGGCTCGATTCGTCCGTGGTGCAGCACTCCTCGGAGGCTGTGAGAACTGTCACCTCCTCGATTTGCTCCGATGATGTTACACTGATGGAATGTAAGTTGCACGTAGCGGGTGTGGTACCTGAAAAGACGAGTGGCGGCTTTCGATTACCGCTGTCGCGAAATCGACACCGACCTAAGGCTGAAACTACGGCCTCCAGTCCGCAAGCCTCTTGATCAAATGTTCATAGCTGGTAAGTTTTATTTCAGCTCAAGGATGGGATACTCTCGATAGTTCTCTTGTGTGCGCACTCGTATTTCTGTTTCGTTGTTGCTCCTCTTATAATTCTCTTACTCTTGAGTGGAGTGGCTTAAGAAAGTGGATTCCTACTCTTTGCCTAACAATAAGTTGATGTGTGCTTGAGAAAGCAAAACTTATAGCTTCGAAATTTGCACACAGAGTGCATTTCGAAGTTAATGAACTGTGCCCGCTTTTTATGTTAATAAGTTCAACACTGAAGGCATTACAGGAAGGTGAAGCGTCTTTCTCCTTTTATTTATCTTTTAAATTGCATTGTTATATTTATAAATCGGTTATCAATAACTAACGAGGCAACAGCTGGGAATATAAGATATCCTTGAGTTGATATTAAAATGACCTCAACTGTGGGAGCACATTAAATAAGCGAATTATTAAGTACTACTATTAATGGGCGAAGTGACCGCCTTTCAATGAGGCAAGAATATCGATGCAAGATTATATTGGTCAGTCGTACGTCTGCTACCTTTGGCTAGTTAACCGATCAAATAGGTCCCACTGTAATATTCGCTTAACCCTCTCACCGTATCTACTAATTCACTGATATCACACTGCAGTCTCTTAGGGCGGTGGGATTATGCTTGGCCGTTGAGAGTTGGGATCGCAACTCATGTCGCAATGATATCTCCAAGAATCAGAGGAAACGTCCTTAATATGACAATGGTCTAGTCCCGAGTAGCGGTCAATAATCGCTCTTACAAAATCTATATTAATCGTTTGACTTATTCATTACGTCATTGCCCCATTTCATTCCATTTAGATTAAGGAAAAATATGGCGAATTTGTTACTAATCTCCTGATATATAAGATTAGATTATTTCTGTTGCTGGTATATTCGTTTGCTGCTTTCGGTTTTCTAAATAATTTCGAGATTCTATTTTATCTCTCTTCAGATAATCTCTTAAATGTGCTTTGTTTAGATGAATATATTGCTGGTAGTCTTCCCATATTTAAGATCAAAAGGAGAGATCCTGTGTATTTTCGTTTCCTGGTCTCAGTTTTCTCTTTCTTTCCAAGGACACTTGGGGTCACCGCTTTATATTTTCTTTCTCAAAAAAAATGTGGCCAAAATGCCGAGCTTAAAATTTGACGTCTCCACTCCGCCGGAGAAACAGGAAGAATTGATTGATCGAATCGAATACGTCTCTCCCGCAGTCAATCTTTACTCCGAGGCACCCAGCGCTAATGGAAATCTAGTCAAGCATTTCCATGAAAATATATAGAAAGCTGTTTTAACGGAGCTTCATAGATTACTATGATAACTGCGACAGCTTTCTATGAGTTTCTACTGGAAGTCTCGGCGAAGTTTTTATGGGAGGAAGAAGAAGAAGTAGATTTCCCTAATGGTAGCTCTCGCGTAAATCACGATCTTTTCGTCGAGGACCGGAAGGCGAGGAGGTCGGGGAGCGAGAAAAACTTTCATTCAGGGCGAGGGATCGTGCTTAAAGGAATTACTCTCGCCTCGGATTGCGTCGCACATCGAATGACGCGAGGTGTGCATCCTCGGGGTCGCCTCCTCGCGCCTTTCTTCCCTTCATCCCTCCCCTTCGCGCAAACCTCGGACGAACTGGGAGGGTAGCCGTTGCCCCCCCGCCGGCGTGTTTAACCGGCCGGCCCACTTTCATGCCCCTATGCGCCCTTCTCTCACCCCCACTCACTGATATGTCCCGGATGAGTGATAGCTAGCGTGCTCTCCGGCGTTTCCACCGCCGCGGCCCAGGGTCGGTCGGCCCTCGCCCCAGCGCGTTAGTGTCCTTTGGCGGAGTCGAGAGCTGCGTCGGTGTCGCCGCTCTTAATGCGTTCGCCGTCCGCTCTCTATCTCTCTCTCTTTTTCTCATCCATCCATCGTCGCCTCCAGGGCGCTGGTAATCTCCCTCGCACTCCCTCGACCAACCACCTCAGGCGACTCTGGGGCCTTATTTCCAGCCGCCCTTTCACTCATCCTCTTCCCGTCTCGCTGCGAAGGGCATTGAATGCTTCCATGCGATAACCTTCTAATAGTCAATTGCACCATGCGATCCGATGTTGTCAATCTAAGATTAGGGCTCCCAAGACAGATTTTGCTGGGTGGCGTTAGTCGAGCGAGCGAGAGCCGCTGAAGACTGAAGTGCATTTCTTCCTGCTGGTAAGTTTACGGGACGATTCTTGAATTTTCAACGAGATCTTTTGTTTAGTTGTTCGAAAGTCAGCACTTTTCATTTTGCGATCGATTTCAGTAATGCAAGTCCGATAATTGATATTGCGCTTCTTCTCACCCCAAAAAGAAGAGGTATTAAAAATAGTTACTTGAAGGTACCCGTGCAATAAAATGGCAACAATATCGTGAACTGAGTGAATGGCATGTATATTTTTTTGAATATTCATTTCTCTCGTTAACTTGTTGAGAAACAAACTACCAAATATAATAAAGAGGAATCGTAAGGCTGTTTCGTATACTCATCGTCCTTTTGCCACTTGCATTTATTTAGAATTTCGTGTAATATAAGGACTACGTTTGAAAGCGGTAAAACATATATTGAATAAGAAGTGGTTGTATGTTTCTCTTGAAATATTACTGTTTCCTTAAAACCCGTGTTCATTGGCTATTTTTCCTTAAAATCGCTTTTAATATTAAAATCTTGATAAGGAATATTTTAAAAACTTGATTTAATGCAATTTAATCTCTCTTCCCGTCTCTGTCGAATAGCACCAATTTTGTTTGACAGTAACGTGACGTGAGCTGCGTAATTTTTGAAAGAGTATGCTGCAATCTATTGAGGGACTCCCCTATTAATGCACTTCACCGTTTTCGCTGCGTTAAAGATTGACGGAAATTTAATGTCGGTGAGTATTTTATACGCTTCCGAGCCCCTTGCCATCGGGCCATAAGTCGCACTTCATTTTCGGAAGTTTCAATTCTGCATTGATTTACCATTTCGGGAGGGAGCCCCCTCTTCCCCCCACAGGACTGCGGAGTTGCCGGCGATCCCCCCCTAGCCCCTTCCTTACCCTCTTCCCTTCCCCCGACACCCTCTACCTCCCCCACCCTCGCTGCTGCCGGTGGAATATCTTGATAGGGGCTTTGGAGCATCCCCTGCGGCGTGGAGGCGGATTTACGATTCCCATAGCCCTCCTGAGTAATACTCCCCGTCTCGCGTTCGCTTCCCAAGTTCTTCATTTTGCCTCCCGCCCTCCCTCGCCGCCCCTCAGCACCGCATCCCCTATACTCTCCTTCCCCCCACCCTCCCGTGCATCCTTCCCTTCGCCCTTCGCTCTCTCCCACCCCCCCAGTTGAGGTCTCGAGGGCACGTCGCTTCGAACCTCGCGGTTCCGCGTAGCTTTCCTCTTATTTTTTGTTCGCGAGTGACGAATAGTTCATACGGGTACCCCGTGTCAGTTGTACCCCCTCCCCCCACATCCCCCAATGACGGCCTCTGTCCGACCTACCCGCGCCCCCGTTCCAATAGATTCGTCTTCATCCCTCCTGAACGGCGTCCCAATGCTCTCAGCTTTTTCGTCTAGATTCTCGGTTGCGAACGATCCTCGTGTCCCTTCTCTCGGTCATTGGTGTCCTCAAACCATTGATACATTCAATCACATTCTTTCCAGGATAAATATCGATTCAAGCCTCTCTTCGCTCCCTATATTTGTGTTTGTGTTCATTGTACCTCAGCCTTTGTCGTCTGCTGTCTGTTCATCGGGATCGGCACCTTTAAAAGCATCAATCTGGTGTTCTGACGTCTCGCCTCGATTCTTTTTCCGGTGGTTCTTATGGGTGCGTCCACTCCCTTTCTCCTTAATTTGTTTGGGTAAACTTCAGTTATAGGTCTGGCCTAATCATTTTAGCGAATAAAAATATTTAGATAACTGAAAAACTCTTTAGAGGACGGAAAAACTGTAAATACGATATCTCCCATCAAATAGATTTTTTCATGTAATTTTTGTGCGTCTAGAGCATTCTTCACAGTATTACTTCTTATTACCTATCTTCATGCCCATGTGACATTCAATGAAAGAATTTTACTTGTGCAGTTGCAGAACAAGGCATTTGCACATTTTGGTATGAATCTGAAAAACGTTTTCTGATGCGTGGAATGCTGATTTTTGAGTGATATAGTTATTGATGAAAGATTTTGATTGTGCTCTCTTCGCTAGCTCGTGTTTAATGCGGGAAGCGGGACGTTTACAGATGGCTTCCGAAATACGCCGTACCATGTGCGTGCACAAGATAAGCATGTCGGCATGGGAGTCTACATCTGCGCCCTCGCACCTCCCCGATTCCCTCGCAAATATTTCATGATGTTTGAGTGATTGGGATGTATGTTTGCTGGTGGTGGTCGTATAACTCAATATTTTAGTTTCCGGAAACAATATAGCAATGTTTCTGACTCGTGCCACTTCAGAAGAATTATTTATGGCACTGTTCAATGTTGTCAGACGGCCGTATTTTTCTCATTCTTGAAAAAAAGGCTACTCAAAATTCCGAATTGCTGATGGCGTCGATTCTTTTCATATCCTTTTTATCCTACCAGTTTCTGCGGGTTCACGGTGTATCCTGGGCGGCCTTCGAGTGAGGCACAAGGAGTTGGAGGCAATAGAACAACTGTAGTAGCGCCTGACGGATAATAGCTCATAGTTCCTTCCTGTGCATATTCTTGAATGGGCAAAAGCGTCAGGGCGTTACCTTTAGTCTTCTTTATTCCTTTGGCGCACTGTTTTGTGATCATTATGGTGTAAGGCCCACCGTTTTTAAGGGAAATATCATTTCATTCATTTTGTTTATAACTAATGGGTGACCTAAATTTCCTTTTTTGAAAAAAGTAACAACATTACTTGGTAAGAGAATAGTCAAAATGGAAACGTGCAGGAAAATTTTGAGCAGGCTTGCTTTCAAGAGGAAAATGCTATTCGACTAACAATAAGTAAGTGAGAAAGAAGCAAGGAGAGAACTTCCTAAGGCTAATGTGTTTTTAAACTGAGGGAGCATTACGACCATGTGCCAGGTGTTTCGTATGTGTCGAGAGCGTGTTTATTTGTTCATCCCGGGCTCTTAACCAGCTCCTCCTAATGGCTTAGACGGCGTGCGGGATTTGTACGCTGGCCGCCACAAGGTACCCTCTCCCTACGAGTATCGAATTCGGGATTATTATTTCGATGAGCATGAACGCGATTACGTCGAATTCAGTCGCAAATCTATTAACGCTTGAAATTGGATGGCGAAAAAGAAAATGTCTCTTTCATCCATAGTTGGTGTTTTCGGGATCCTGAAGAGACGCTTGGATGTCATTAATACAGTGGACATTTCTTCCGGCGTGCTCCTACGAAGACCACACTCACACGGACTTCAACACTGTCCGTTTTATAAAATGCGTTAGGAAATTCCCATAGTTCGTAATTTTAATAATCCCTCAGATTAAATCGTGGAATTACGAATCAGGTGTGACCCTGATGGAAGGGAAATGCTGTGCTATCATACAGAAACGTATTCACTGCAGTTAAAAACTGGCAAAGGAAAAATACTAATGGCCATCTTATGGAATTTGTGTCAACCCAATCATGTTTGAACTTGGTCTAGCTCTTGGCATAAGCAAGGAAATGGATTGATAATAACAGGAAATACGTGTTCTTTCCTGTGCATTTTGTATACCTGAGAATCGGACAGACCTTGAAAGAAAACGAAAATAATAGCAAGTTGATGTGCGTTCTAAAGGCTGATCTTACGGAGTAGCATTCAAATTACGTCGATGCCGTAACCGGAGACGAATAATATTATTAACCTTGCATTATTATTTGCGCTCTGGGTGCTTCTGCTGATCCGGTGCAAGCGGTCCTCCATTGACGTCACCGCTTCCCGGTGAATTGAGTGATGTCCCCAAATGACCGTTGCATTCAGCACTCCGCAGCGCGATGGCGCCTCGTGCCCCCGGGGGCGCACTTATACCTCGACGTCTCGAAACAGGATTGCCACCGGACTTCCGCGAAGTGGGGCGAGGTGCCCTTCTTTCCTCTCCTCCTGCCTCTCTCTCGGCGCGACCGAGGAATTGTCCGTTCCATTTCTCGTCAAACCAGCCCTCGCTTTCCTCCACCCCCTCCATCCTCCACCTCCAAGGGGTTGGCGAGACCGCGGCCCTCCCCCCGTCTGGTTGAGTGCACCTCCACGAGTGATTATCCGGGTCATTTTGGAGTCCTCGCGCGACGTATTAGTCCCCTTATTTGCGGAGCTCTCGTGGGTTTCACGTGAGTGAGCACGAATTTCCTCGCCTGGGAGAATTAAATTCTATTCCCAGCATAGCTTTGTGTAAGCAGTCCTTTTCTTGAAGTGGCCATACGAGGGTGCTGCTCAATGGATTTTGGGAAAGAACGAACATCTGCAAAGGGGTGTCCCATAGTGTTGGCGCGGGTCCATTCTCAGTCTCGTCTCTTCCAAGAATGCGTACTTTTCTTGAAAATTTACAGCTTCCTATAACTGTGTGTTCTTTGTGTCGTTGAAGAGTACCCTGCCACCCAGTATATATGCTTTAATTTTCCTTTAATCTTTCGTCAGGTCACGTTAAATGGGACACTGCATATTTTTTATTGCATGTGTTAACAGTGACAGCATTTTGGTTACATCGGACAAAGAGGGCCACGAGAAGGTTCTAATATTTAGGATTGCTAAAAATAGAGATTTCTTTCTGCTGTTCTTTTTTTTAGAAGCTACCTCTAAAAAAGTGAAGTAAACGCGAGTTAGTTCTCCCGGATCCGATATTGACCGAGATACCGGAGTGGTCCCTACAGAGAAGTGTATGCGTTACATTTTTGGAAAAAGGAAATTCGAGCCACTGCGAATAATCTTGTAACGTATTTTGACGTGAGCATCGTATTTTAATACGAGGTTTCCGGGGCGTGAATGTGTCTGCGTCATCCACAGCCCCTTATTAATTTTTTCTTGCCTAAGTTGTTGGCGACGCGAAAAAGTAGGTGTCCGGAATAAGTGAGGAGGGCTGGCCTTCGCTCGTAACTCGAGACTTTGTGGGAGATTCGTCGAGGGGGAGAGGTGACGGAAGGGGGGGGTTGACGAAAGGACCCCCCACTCGAGTCGGGAGTAGTGGAGAGAGAGGGGGTAGGGATTTATATCACTCGAAGGCAATGTGGAGAGAAATTACGAGCCTGAGTCGTCGAAGCTACACCTACCTCCTTGGCCGTTGGACGGATGAAAGTGACAGAATAAGGGCAGGGGCTCGGGGAATTTTTTAATTCGCAGCGAATAATCCTCATCATCGACCCCGCCACAAAACCGCGGACGTTGGGGAAAGTTTTGCGACTTAGTCACCAATTCACTTTTTTCCTGACCTATCTCCCTCTAGTGAATGCTTATTTCACTTGCTCCTGTTTCACTTTGAGGTCTTACTCTGGAGTCAAGGGTGAAGGTCGTATTTTTCCGTAGTTGGTACCACTGAAGGTCGCGTTTGTGCAGTGGAAGATTTTACCCAGCTATTTAATGGAACGATAATTAATTAGGAGTATAATTCCTAATCGCAAGGCTAGTACATGATGGGTGGAAGTAACTACTGAAAAAAAGATCGAAATTTTGTGGATGTTACGCCGTAATTGAAAAGCCGGTAGTTTTTTTTTTAAGTTGTTCATTCTGAACACGTAAAAACGACTTTTTTGCTTTTGTATAGTTGGTAGAAATCTACACACCAACTCAGTGTGCTACATTGAATGTAAAGGTAGAAATAATTGGTAGAAATTGTGAGCTACGAGTGGCTGAAGTCATGTTCCGCGCATTTTTTCGTACAGTCGGGAAAAACTTTTCAGAGTAAAATACCCTTACAAACAAGAAAATCCTATCAGCCAGTATTCGGAATTAAAGTGTACTGCCATCCATACAACTGGGCGAATTACTACATAAATCAGCTGAATATACTCCAATTCAGTGTTCACTTTTCTCTTTTTCAGTTACCACGCGAAGCCTTGTGAATTTTCTAGGCTTTGGTGGTACTTATTGTGAAGTATTCATGAAGACGGACGGATTTTAGGACACGTTTTCGACTCGTTGTGCCTCTACAGTAGAGTGCAGGTTCTATGAAATTTAAAACTCTGCACCGAATTCCTTCGTAGGCACGGCTTGAGTGAGGGTGAACGCAAAAGCCCCTCTTCCTCATCCCGGCTAATTTCGCCGAGATACACATTCTGCAGCATCCGCATCGTTTCGCTGTCTTCCTTCGCGAAAATATTGAATTTTATACGCCTTTAGTTCCACTACCCCCGTCACCTCCGCTTTTTTTATTGTGGCCCAGTGGCTATGGTTCTCTTCCCGCCCCGTTCCTGGAAAATCTCTCCGTTTTCGGCTTCAATCTTTATTTGGCGTGGGCGGTCGCGGTGACGAGTTTCCTTGGCCCCATCCTCTCTCCCTCCCTCCCTCCCTCCGAAGCAGCCCTCCGCCGCGCCTTGACGGGTCCTCCCGTCCTTCCCTCCACCACCAACCCCTCCGCTCCTCCCACCCCCTTCCGTCTTCTCCCCACGCTCGATCCAATTCTCCTCCTGTCGTCTCGCCATTTACCCTTCTCCCCCATTCACCCCCCCCCTCCAACCCTTTCCTCATTCCATTCTCCTGCCTCCCCACTCCCTTCCTTCGTTCAGTTTCGCGTAGGTTTTGTCCGTCCGCCATTTTGAATCTTCCCCCCCGCGGGCCAGAGTGGTGAGCACGGTCGTATATGCGATCGTGGTCGTGAGGAACTATCCTTACCTTCCTTCCTTCTCTCCCTGTCCTTGTGCAAGCGTGGCCCTCCAGAAAAATCCATGGTGCCCGCGTGACCCTGCCCTTCCCGCCGGCCCTCAATCTTCTCCCTCCCCCCCGGACCTCCTTACCTGTCCAAGAGTGACCGGCTCTGTTCGGTTGACCGGGAGGGTAAGGGGGTTGTGCCGGCGAAAGAGGGTGAAAGGGGGCTTGAGAGGAGGGAAGGGGGATGATGGCCGTGAGGTGGTTGGGGATATTTCCTCTGTTGTCATCTCTCCAATCTGGTTCCTCCAGAGGCGATTTTGGTGTCCTTTGTTGTTCCAATAATAGCTCTCCTGTACTTGGCCCAAGATTGGTTGGTATTGTGTGATGAAGAGGACGACTTAGTGAGGCGGACGTGGTGTGGACCCAATAAATCGTGCGAATGTTTGCCCTGTTGGATGAGCCTCTGGTATACTTAAGCCAGGTTTTGCGTAGGAGATCTCAATAATACCTCGAACCAGCGTGTCTTCTAAAATATTCGGCTAGGGCACAAAATTCCAGGAATGAAGTGTGGTGGTGTGTATGTATTTCGGGAGAGAGTGAACTTAGTGACTGTATTACCCTTAAAAAGTGTCAAGTTAAAGTGTTTCGTAATGTTTTCTAAAAGATAAATGATCGTGCCCATGCTGCCGTGATCATTGCCTGGTTAATTCTGGATTAATAGGCTATTATTTGACGTCAAAGGGTATTTAATCTGACCTGTAATTAATTTTATATAATTTTCGATTGGATACATTTTAGGGAAAGTGTAAGTCACTCGGTTGTATTTCCCTCGATACATTTCCTTCATCGAAGCTTTTAGGCGATGGCTTGCTGCGTCGTAACTTGGATTTCGTAATTTGTATCCTTATCGTTCGGCTCGCTGCTCTGCAGGACTCTCACACTGGTTAATTCCACGTCCTCAAAACCAATGGCAGCCGCGTACATAACTCCTCGACAGCAGTTTAGCGGAATCCGAGTGATTTCCGGGCAGATGTTCTGCCGCGTGGCGTGTCAATCAGGTCAAACTGTGGTGTGCACGGGCGAGACGAGGATGGGTCATCTCGGGTGTCGAAGCACCTCCCCCTTTCGGGTTAAGCGCGCCGGACACTCTGGTCTCCCCTTTGGCCGCAAATAACACGGCCACACCTACAGATCCTTGGGCAAAAACACTCTCCATGCTGGTTGAAGTATGTGGCCACCCCGAGATCAATAGGGGACCCTCGAAAGGCTTATGTCCCCAGAGCCCTCGTTGTATTGAAATGACAAGCACGTTAAACTAGATTTCATGGTTCGATCATGTTTCATGATCCTATGCAATAAGTTTTTTGTGTGATAATTGGGTCGCAATCGCAGGATTAAGCTTTTATTTGAGAATGGACAATATAAGACAGTGAAAGAGTGATCAAAATATCGTTAGCTTGAAAAAGTTATTAAATTCAATGGTAAATTGACTGTTAATCGAGCTTGCCGATATCAGGAAACCTATTTTTTCCCACAATGCGTAGCCATAAAAAATAGTTCTTCGCATACCAAAATTATAATTACTGAAAAATGTCGCGTAATGGTTAAAATCAATTGCCTTTATGTTCGTGAGCGTGACATACGAAGAATTGCAGGATAGAATATAGATTTTAGTCTATGAGATCTTATTTCCTCTCTGGGGTTTTTAATACTACCTTGATCAAAAAGTTCCCGGAATAACCACCGTGTGGCGCTCCCATCGTTCCGATTTGAGTTCTGTTTTTTTTGTTAAATTGGTACATCTGTTGTTGATATTCCCTTTAATTCTTAGTGTCATAACTTGACATTTGCAAAAGTTACGGTCGGTTTTCGGTATGTCCATCAGTGCTTCCTGCGATTTTTCCATTACTTCCTCTCGGCTGCTAAAACGCGTTCCCCGTAATGGTTTTTTAACTCGATTGAACAGAAAGAAGTCACAGGGAGCCAAATCAGGTGAATTCGGTGGCTGTTGGATGGTATTTGTTGCATTTTTCGTCAAAAAATTACGAATAATGATAGCACTGTGCGACGGTGGTGCAAAATCCACGAGTTTTCTGCCCACATTTCTGGTCTCTTTCGGCGAATTGCTTCACGCAAACGTCTCATAACGCCCAAATAATACTCTTTGTTTACTGTCTGGCCTTCTGGCAAAAATTCATGATGCACTACACCGTTGTAATCCATGAAAACCGTCAGCATTGCCTTCTTTTTTGACTGAAAACGACGTGGTTTTTTTGGTCTCGGCTCATTTGGTGAACGCCATTCACTTGCCTGATGTCTGGATTGCGTGTCGTACTCATAAACCCACGTCTCGTCTCCAGTAATGATCCTTTTGATGAATGTGGGATCGGATTCAGCCTCGCAAATCATGTCTTTTGCGACGTCAACACGGTCTCTTTTTTGCATGAAATTGAGGTCGTTTGGCACCAACTTTGCTGCTTCTCGACGGAAACCCAAATCATTAACCACAATGTCTTGGGCGGATCCATAGGCAATGTTCAAGTCCTCCGCTATTTCTCTGATGGTTAATTTGCGGTTATTGACCAACATTTCTTTTACTTTATCAATTTTTTCACCGACTTTCGATGTCGATGGTCTGCCACTGCGTTCATCATCTTCGATTGACTCACGACCACTTCTGAACCGCTCGTGCCACTGGTAAACGACCGTTTTTTTAGAGAATCGTTGCCGAAACACTTTTCCAACATTTCCAACGTCCGTGCGCCACTAAATCCGTTTTTTACGCAAAATTTAATACAAGTTCGTTGTTGCAAATTTAAATCCATTTCTGCAATTGTAAAAAATCGCCAACACACACAGAGATAGATGTACTCTTGGCTACGTAACTTTTGCAAATGTCAAGTTATGACACTAAGATTTAAAGGGAATATCAACAACAGATGTACCAATTTAACAAAAAAAACAGAACTCAAATCGGAACGATGGGAGCGCCACACGGTGGTTATTCCGGGAACTTTTTGTTCAAGGTAGTATAAACTAATTTTCAGGTTGAAATGTAATGAAATAATTGACTTTGTAATTCCACACACTTTATTTAAAAACACACGACCCAGGTTTCGACGTTGAACGTCATCATCAGGTGGTCCTCATAGAAGCACGCTGGCTATATATACCTTCTGATCATAGGAGGGGGGGGGTTGGTCAGAGAGGGAGGTCGGAGGGGTAAAAAGGTTACAATGTAGCTGGGAAGAAAAGAGAATTACATTTTTGATTTAGAAGAGTGGTAGGTCTAGGAGTGGGGAGGTCCCCGTCGTGTGTTTTTAAATAAAGTGTGTGGAATTACAAAGTCAATTATTTCATTACATTTCAATATGTTATGCAAATTCCACAAAGTTACGCCTGAGACAACTAATTTTCAGGTGATCATTCTAGCAAATACGATTCTAAACAAAATAATCATAGTGATTTCTATTTATACAATGGAGGCGTTACCCTCTCAGCATTATGGTAGTTATTTGGATTTTAAATTCCTAATCTACCTGTAGTTTCCTTTTTATCAGTTTCCACGTTTTCGAGTATTTTTCTCTGCCTCTGTACATTTCAAGCTTATTCAAACCCGTGCGTGCGCGTATACCTGTAGTACATATAGAGCTAGTGGTTCAAATGTGCCTTCTCCAGATGGCCTGTGAGCGATGCATGGATTTTTATCTTTGTGTTTGGCATTAAACTACAGTGGTACTATAAAAGGTGTACGAGTATATTTTCGTGTAGTTTACCGCCTACTATTTTCCCAACTCACTCTGCTGTTAACATTTGACTTAAAAATAAAAAATAATAATTTTTAACCACTCCATCACACCTTGGAAAGTTTCCCAAGCCCAGTTTCACCTTTGACCTAAGTTAATGCCAATTTTAAACGAATACTATATAAGCGATTTAATATTCAAAAGTAAATTCGGACGTAAGCTTTACGTAGAGTTGGACGGATGGCCTCACCTATGATTACCGCACCTGTGTCAAATTTTAAGCATACTATATAGCGGCGATGGCGAAGGGGATTATGATCGCGTTGGCCCTGATATGGATGCAAAATGAAAAAGGTGTTGAATTTGCTTAAATTAAATTTGATTTGAACAGAATCATTGTTTTCCGATGTCACTAAAAACTCTTTCGTCTAATGGGAATTTCTTTTGAGACCGCCCAGCGGGAGAAGGTCATGCTAACTGGAGGATAGGAGAATATTCATTTTCATGTCCTGCCGCCGTGGCTTTTCGCGGGGAGAGATAATCACTTTAAGAAATTGCTCAATTAGTTTCTTTGAGCAGCTTCCCGAACTTTCGAATGCGTACCCGAAATAACAAATGCCCAATCTTTCCTGGCGCACTATTTCCTCATTACGTCGCGAGAAGTTAGAATGAACTGTCGGGCGCGAGTCTTCGAGCCTCAAAGGCGTGGAGGAAGTTTAAGTTCGCTGGACTAGTTAACAGTTGGGATTTCATAAGTCATCGCGTCCCATCCCTGCCGCCCCCCGATTCTTTCCTTCGTGCTCAACGGGCTGAGCACGCAATGTCCTGCGGCGGAATTCTCGGGAGCGTGTTTTAATCTCCACCAGCGTCGTCCGGCGTCTCGACTCCGCCATGTTTTCTTTAGCCATTTGTTAACCCCCGCTAATGGACTGCGTGTCCTCCGTGCGACTCCTCAGTGCACCAGTGCCCTTGGGCATTTAATAAGGGCGTGTCCCACGAGCCGGGTTTTAATTGTGAAGCCTCCTTGATGGAGGGGAAGAAGCCGCCATTCAGACTGGGCGCGTCTGCCTCCCCGGTTGTCTTCCTGTCTCTCTTTTCTCTCCTGCCGTCCTTCGTCTCTCTTCTCGGCACCCCCCCCGCCCGATTCGCCCTCCTCCTCCTCTCCTGCTTTCTCCCGTTCGCCATGCAAACCCTCCAGGTTTCCTCCTCGTTCCCGATGTCCTTCCCCCTCCTTCCTCGCGAGAGACAATCCTCTCGTTTTTGCCCTCTCCCCGTTTTCATCGTCCCCTCCTCCTCCCCTCGCGCTCATCTTCTCGATTTTCCTTCTTCCCCCCCACCTCCACCCGTGCTTTACAACCACTTCCTTTTATGACGCATTCCCACGGCGCCCACCCCCGACCCTCCTTGCCTCCCTTCCCCCGCTCGGCCAATCTCTTGTTATCCCGACTTTTAATTTCCGCCCCAATGGCCGTCCTTACTCGAAGTCCATTTGCCGGTAGGATGAAAGGTCAAAGAGAGTAGAGATGGGAACTGTCTTGCGCACTTTTCGAGTGAAAATGACGATAGTGCCCAACATGTGAAGTGCGTCTCATATTCAAATCTCGGTGGCACTAAGCCACCGAAAGACGATCTTGTAATGTTCGTTCGAAGGTTTCCGCGGCGATGAGTAGGTGATTTCCACATTTTTCGGGCTGCGTCCGCGTATGTCGTTTAAATGAACAACAGTTTCGCCAGCTATCCTGCTGGCGTCCTCAGGTCAAGGATGAAAAGAAGCTTGTTGTCCCGTCTTATATAGGAAAAATCCGGCAATGAAATTGAAATCGTTAAAAGGCCAGAAAATTTTAACAGAGAGGATGGATATCCACTCCACAGTGCGTGGAAAAGAATTATTCCGCGAAAATATGAGGACGTTCCCTGATTGGCCAAGAAATTTCCCGGTATTGGCGCCGGATTTTTCCTATATAAGACAGGACAACAAGCTTCTTTTCATCCTTGACCTGAGGACGCCAGCAGGATAGCTGGCGAAACTGTTGTACATTTAAACGACATACGCGGACGCAGCCCGAAAAATGTGGAAATCACGATCTTGTAATGCTTGGAAATTATACGTATATCTCGAAGATCTATACAAGAATATATGCAGTGTACTCTCATATCTTATTAGTATATCTCGAATTCCAAAGAAAATAAATGCATCATACTGAGAAGAAATCCATTCTTATGAATTGGACTTCATGTTTTAATGATATTCAATAAAATATTACTTAGTAAAGCAGATTTTCACCTCGTTGAATATTCATCGTATGGAAAGTTAGGAAAAATTCCAAGTTCTTCTCTAAAGGTGATGTTGACAAAGAAAAACTCCAGACATGGTGGTTATTGTAAGAATGTTTTATACGCTAAGAAATTGGGCAATGCTGAGTGTGCATAAGTGCTACTGCTTCGTTTCAATTCTGTAGCATTAATAGCGGACAAAATTATAATGCTGATGCTGGTTGGAGAACATTTTCACAGCTATTTTCATCGTAGCATTGATTTTCCCTGAGAGCAAGAAAATTCGTCGTTAAATGAACGCGTTGCTGAAAACAAGGCCTTCCCTGCTCAGAAATTATTAAGGTTTCTTGATATCCTTTTTTAGCGATGCAATTGATGAGTCCTGTGGTTTATTTGCAGAAAAAAATGAAGACATAAGGGGGAATTTCGGCCCATTTTCCTTTTGAGACGTATGGAGAAGCTCTGTTTTTCCTTTCGGGCGGTTTTTTTTCGATGCCTTCTGATTTGCAAGTAACTTTACGCCATTCTTTTTGCTCAATTTTCAAATTATGCATAGTATCGGCCGCTCTCCCTCAGGTTTCGGGCTAAACTTCTTTTTATTATCAGGTGGTGATGAGGAACACTATGAATGGTGTCTGCTGTCGTGGTTATATTAAAACACGATGGGTGGCATTTGCTTTTATTATGTTTTTGTGACGCACGTTCTGGCTCCGTTTAGACCTTTGCGTTTATGAGGAGTGGAGAGCGGGAAATGGACCTTGCCAAGGGATTTATGCTTGCCAGCTCCCTTTTGTGTTCCGAGTGTGTATTTTCGTCCCACTCCCCATAACAGAGGGAGTCCATTTTTATATATTTGAAAGAAATTGCTAATCATCTCGTAGATGAAATGGAAGCACTCGGCGGGTTGCAAAATGCTGCCAGTGACCTTCGCGCGAGGATTAACAGATATAATTCTGGGGGGACAGGGGAAGAGTGCAAATAGAATTTTAGGTTTAAGGATGTTGGCTTTTTCCATCACCTGTGATTCGGTGAATTTGCGTAAATCGGGGGGGTTGTTTGCTATTTGGGAAGCATTTTGTGGTGAATATCTGGCTGGAAATCCATCACTCTGGTTTGTTTTCCCATTCAGTTGACAATGCTTTGCGTTAATATTAGCCAGGTTCATTATAAAAATGTTGTGTAGCCACAAAAAAATATTTTTAAGAGCAGAAGGTAATGCTTTCATTGCCAGATGTATGATGTGGATAGCCCTGGTTTGGTAATGGTAGCCCTGTGTTTAATGCGGTTTACGTTAACAAAGGTTAAATCTTTTTTTTTCTCTGCTATTTTTGGTGCGCATATTTTTTTTCATATACTCGACATCTATATAATGCTCATAACAGATAGAACCCTAATGTATTGTAATAAATATTAAGTTTTTTTTAATTTATCCTCTTTCTGACAAAAGTGTCCGATGCGGTTAATGCATGGCGTCAACGGCCCTCACTTTCATTTTGCCAACAGTGAAATATAAGCGCGTCGAATATACTTGGGGATTCTCCCTCACATCCCAGCTCTCCCTACCCTTCTCCTCTTCCTCATTCTTTCCCTTTAATAAAAAACCTTAAAACTCTTCATCTCTTCTCCTCGGTGGATTATCACAACATTTCAGAACTCTCCCCACAGGCCTGTATTTCTTCCTACCTTGGCGGCTTAGCTCTGTGGCAGAAGGAAAGGCTTCCCTTTGCCTCCCGGCCCTTCACCCTCCCTCTTCCCACCTTCGAACTACTTCCCTCTTGTTATTCCTGCCAGCCAAGTAATCTCTTTAAACTTTCTTGCTCTATTTCTCCCTTCCTTCCCGTCATTTCTTCTCTTCCGTTACCTCACTTCACCCTGCTCTTGCCCCTCGGCGTGATGCCCCAGTAGCTAACCACCTGGCTAAACGAAATTACATGAGCGGATTCCTCAAAATATTGCCCCAGTGTCAAGTTCTCGGTCCTTTTTTTCCAATCTAATCAGTTTTTTGCCCTGCAATTCATAGTTGTATGATATGTTTGTTGAAATGATGAACTCAAATGTTTTTTTGAGAAAAACAAATGTGCACTTTTCCGCAGATTTATTTGTAACGTACCACGCGTTTCAGTTCATCGAACCATCTTAAGGTACAGGACAAGTCGTAATCATGTCTTGTACATGATGATGGTTCGATGGACTGAAACGCGTGGTACGTTACAAATAAATCTGCGGAAAAGTGCAAATTTGTTTTTCTTATAATGACGAACTTCCACTACATCTCGCCTGAATCTGTTGAATATATCCAATATTTTAGTCTGATTTCATGCGGCACCACGTGTATCTCTCGTTAAGACAGAATGGTTTCGATATTTGCCCTACTTTGTCGGTCTTCTCCTGTGCTTCCCACTTTTTGCTCCAGAGCTTTTTGGGTCATCGATGAGTCACTCTTTTATTTCCTGAATCTGAAACGGGAAACGGAAAAAAAAGCAAGTTGGACCAACACACAAGACGGGACAGCAGCTGTCAGGTTGACATGTTTACTCTTCATTTTTACTTAAATTCGTTCTTAACATTTTAACTTCGCCTGTGAACGCTTGTAATTGTCATTCACATTGTTTAATCTGATTGCAGCGATATTTTTGGGCGGTGAACCATTTTATCGCCTCGCTTTAGATCTTAAAATTCCCCTAACCAAACACTTTTCTCTATATTCCCTCTCCCTTGCTCTTCTTTCCTTTATTACTGCTCCATTCCGATATTCTCAGGCTGCCCGCAACCTCTTCCCCATTTCGTCCTCAGCGTCCTGAAATGACCTCCCTGAATTTGCTAAGTACCTACGTAGAAACGTTTCCGTTGTGAAATATTTAGTACTCTAGCAGAAACTAATGCAACTTTAATTTTCCATGTACAATTGCTTGGGAAGAACCTTCGTAGCTGTTAATTCTCTTGTGTTCGTCCTTTTTTAATTCCTCATCTTCTCCCTGTTAATATTAATGAAACTCAAAGGGCACTCACTAAAATGCGCCAGTACTTTATGGATCTTGAGATTTCTCAGCCTCTCTGACGGACTTCATCAATTTTAATGCCTTATACTACAACTAGCGGCTTCTATGCTTCTCCTGCGCCAGTATTTAATGTGCGCGTTTAATGTTAAAGCAGAGGTTAGCTTGTTGATTCGCGAATACCCCCCTTGTTTTGCAGGGATATGTTGCGGGCGTAGAATGAATAGGAGTGGTTTAATTCTCAATTTACAAAGGTAGATCAAAGTTAAGCCCAATAGCAGAAAGGCTAAAACCCCAGGTGTCTCTTAATGAATCGAGTCTGAGTGGCAGCAGTTTCCGCATCCACCGAAATCTTAATTTAACCACGTTTGTTATTAAAATAAATGCCAGGGAACACTTCTTTATCCTCGAGGAAAAGGGATCTGGCCGGTATCTTGTTTTTCTGTCTGTTCTGTGGTGCTTTTTCTTTGTGGAAGTCATTAACTTTCCTGGAGGAATCATATTTAATGATTTGATGTTATAAAAATAAAATTTTCCCAAATGTTAAAAAATACTTGTTTCAACCGTGTAATAAACAATTCCTATGAGGGAGACCCACTGAGTGTATATGAAAAAAAATCGGCCAAGTGTTATTCCAGCAGTCAGAAGATATATAGTATACCTTTCTCGATTTGCGTTTTTCATTACATTACTGGCACTAATGGCCGAGACTCCGATGAAAGTTTTATTTGAACGTCGAGATTGCCGAGCAGCTAAAAGATTGAGAAAGCCCGTGCCCCATGCTTTGCTCTTTGTCTTCCCAAATCGTTCTCTTTCCGGGAAATCAGTTGTTCCCCGCGCTTTTTCCCTTCTCTGCCCTCCCGACGCCCTAAACCTTCCTTCCGACTCCTCTCAAGCAGCCCCCCACCTCCCCAAGCCAAACTTCCATTTATCATCATTTTGTGCCCCACCTCCCCACTTTTGGAGAGCCTATTTCTCCCCTCTGTGTCCACACCCCGTCTGCTGTTCGTTTCCATTCTCCATCTCCCTCTTCTTTTGTTTTTCCCGCATCTACCCTTCGTTTCCGTCCCTTGAGTATCCTTTCCTATTCTTTGTCAGCCGTTAACCGTCTTCACGTTTTCTTTAGCTCTTCCTTCGCGACGTTTATTTTTTCCAGACTATTTTTATTGCTTTCACTCGACTAAGTCTCACAACCCAGTATTTGGGCCTGCTTGCGTTTGCAGTTTTTTTTTTATTTTCCTATTGTTGTTTTTTTTTCTCGTCATGGCCCGTAAGCATCGAAAACGACTGGTGTGCATTTCCCATGGCCTCGTGTGTAACCACCCCGAGGCTTTAGCATTTACAAATGGCCTTCTTTTATTTCCATGTGGTTATTTCTATAATTCGACAGTTAAATTCGAAATTTCGAATATTAGACAAAAAACGCTATTTTGAATGAATTTCCCGGAATTTTCCATTGAAGCGTATCTAAATTAGAAGTGTGTTAACCTCGGAGTCCACCTTTGCATTATTATAACATACTTGCCTAATATTTGAATAATGTTCACATTCTCTATGCATACTTTTAAAAATATCTTTTTGTTCCATTTGACTATAAGCTTAATGAAAAGTCTCAAATTTCACTATTTTTCGGAAATAAAAATACAGCTTTGTTTATTCCACATTCAGTGGAATTAAAGAAACTATTTTTTCTCCGTAATGGATAAGTTCTCCAAAATCAAGCCGGAAACTATGTACGAAGTTAATATTTTAGTCATAACTTTCCACGTCCTGTTTTACATCCATTATAAGTTGGGTTTATTTCTCTGACACAAATTCATATTTTTCATGGCATGAGGTCGGATTTAATATTATTCCTTAATTTTTTATGTGCACTCGGATCTCATGGCCATAGTTGTCAATTCATCTTGAATTCTTTGCGTGCGTTCGCGTGCCATTGATCAAGCCTTGAGTTCATTCTCCTTCTCATCAGTTCATCAACGATCACCTTCACCTTTTCAGGTATGTGGCTAAATAATGGCTTAGATGGTGGTCCCGATTGTTTCGCTATTCTCTTTTGCATCCCCTTCCTTCCCTCTAACCCCTCCTTTCTCGTTTACCCTCTGACCTTTCCCCCGCCGCGCGCTCTTTTCTCGAGTCGGCCTTTTTCTCGCGGTTTGGAAGAATGTCTCGAATAAGGAAAGGCAAGTGATTGTTTTTCTTCGTCGTCCTTTTCACAAAGATTAGATAGGTGGATGGTAGTTATCATCTTTCGTCATAATTTGGCAATTAGATAGTAGAAAATATGGCAACTTTCGCATTCAAGAAATGTGCGCAGATATCCCTGTGAGGATTTAGGTTATACATTGTGGAACCTCGGCCATTATCCTCCATCGAAAGTGGTTTATACTTCGTTTTTTCGCATCGAAAGGTCATTTTTCCCATAATATTGGTTGTTAACATGCCTAATAAGGGTCTGGCAATGGTATTTTTCCGGACATACTTCATATGTGTGTCATTGTGCTTATTCTTTTGGCGAAAGAGAACTCCGACCATTTCATAAAAATGCCAAGAAACCGGGTGTGCTTTATAAGCATTAACGGCCAGGTTACTTTTGTACGATCGGACCATTAGCAAGCAACATTTTAAAGCGAAACGAATGACAATGTGCCCAATCTTCCAAGCATACCCCTCTGTTTCCGTTATGTGGTGGTGTTATGTATTTTTTGTGAAATTTTGGTATATTCAATGGTCGAGAGGAGACTTTTAGGTTCAGTGCACGCACTCCGCCTGGAATATGGTTCGATATTGTGATCATTTGGCACATCTTCGCAGGAAATGGACCGGCAACGCCCAGTTTCTGTATCCGATTTTCCCCTCCTCGATTCTTTTCTTAGGTATTATTACCCGTCAACCCTTGCAAGTACAAATAATCTTTTTTTGTCTGACGCCGATCCCAGTATCTACCAGCTCCTTTTCATTAAATTTACATTAGCTCCTCCACTTCCTTTCTCCTTCTTGCTTTGTGTGACGTCTGTCGTCCAATACCCTCCCCTACCCCACTCGTACTTCCCTTCTATCCCTCTTGCTGCTACCTTCCGTCAAGATCCCTTGCTGACCTTTTGGTCCCGCCAACTCGTCCCTAATCTCGTCCGATTCGCCGTGGCCTGTTCTGCCCAGCGAGAGGCCCGCGTGCACCTAAACCCCCAGAGCAGCCGCGACTCCTCAGTGTTTCGAGCGAAGAAAAGCGTGTCCGTCGCATCGTTGGCGAGGAGTAGTATTATTTTTAAGACCCCAGTGTCTCTCGTCTCTCTCTCTCTCTCTCATTCTCTCCCCCAGACACTTCTTCACCACGTCCTTCCTTCCCCTTCCTTCCAGAGGACACTCGCTTGGCACAGACATCGAGAGAGGCGGGAGAAGAAAGTAAAGGTTTATTATGGATGGTTATGTGTGTGAGTGGGTATTGGAAATTTGAAGAGGGGTGAAATGAAACTTCTAATGAAACCGCATGAAACTTCTAAATTTCTTCATTTAAAGTAACCTCGATAAGAAGAATTTTGTATTTTTTCAGAGACTATTCGTTCATATTCCACTGTTTTGTAATCGTCTCTCGATTAACGATTCTTTTAGTAAAGAAATAATGTTAAGATTTATATTATCTTTGAAAGGCAAAATCAGCAACTTAACAGGGTTTCCTGTGCAACAGTAAGTAATGTATGGACTCACAAGTTGCGTTTTGCTGGACTTTTCCTTTCACGTGATGCCCGCTAAAATGTAAGCAGCTTTTCTCGAAAGATGTAACAAGATTTTCCAGTTTAAGGGCTGACACATATTTTCATGTATTCTTTAAATGTACTTAAGGATGAGTTGTCTTTCAAATACTAATACTTCGTAAAATTCGATCGTTATTGATACGTGTTGCGTGTTCTTTTCCCTTTAGCTCTCACTCTATCTTCACTCTCTTTGAAGCCGATAATTCAAGTCCTCTCAGCTGCCCCTAGTATAGCGACGTTTTCATCAGTACCTAATTTTTAACGAATTCTATAAAAAAGGAGAAAACTTTTAGACGTACAGTTCCTTGATACACGCTTACTTCATCCTGATTTAAATCTTTTGGAAATGCTTTCATTCTTAATTTCACTCTCCTATGAGTTGAGAGCATTAATCATTTTTTTCATTTCATTCAAATATTGTTTTGGTCGTTTATCATGAGCCGCCGCCTAACTCCGAAATAGTTTCGGAACACTTTTATTCCGGTCGTATTTACACGGGAAGCTGACATCCCTTCGCAAAGATGGCCATAACACACGCAAAATTCTCACTCTCTTCCCCGGGAAAGGAATTTAAAAATGAGAATGCTTTGAGGTTAAGCAAGAAATGAGTACTTCCCATCCACGTGCTCCCGTAAATCTCCTCAAAATAATTGTATCAGACCCCCAAGCTACCGAGGCGCATAGCGGTGGAGGCTCACAATTATTATTATTTTTTTGTTGGCCTCCGGCATGACGGACTGTTAAACGAATCGCGCAGATGGCTAAGCTGGCGTCGGGGAATGATGTAGGTCGTGACGCCGCGGGGAGAGGGGCTCTGATTAGGATTCTTACTTATCCCCTCGGAGAGAAGCCAGAGAACCCTCTCACCTGGCACAATGATCCTTCCTTTTCCCCTCCCCCGTCTAATTCTTGGTTTCTTCTCTCCCCTTCCTTTCTCCTTTTTCCCTGCTCCCGGGAACTTTCATCCTCCTTCCCTTAGCTCGTTTTCCACCCTCTCTCCTTCCCTCTCTCCCGGGGGCCGCGCTAAATTTGTGGAAAATAAATGTCCAGAGATTCCTGTAGCTCTATGGACAATTCGCAGTGGTTATTTCGGGCATGTTTGCTCTTTTTCGTGGCCGCTAAACAATCTATCGTTGCTGTTAGGACTTAGCGAATGCCATGGGCAATTAACGCCCAACAGAATGTGAAATTGCGTCTTCTCCTTTATCTACTGTTCTATTTTCTCTCAGCGTCAGTAGCCCTCGTTTTTTTTTTTTGAGCTTTACCAATGGTGAATTTTTGTGGAAAACTAGGGATACTATCCCCTTTTGCCTTTTTCATTTTAGATAGGTGTGCGCTCTCACGCTTGACACATGTCATTTAGATGATGATCGTTGTTTGATGCTTGGAATGGTATCGAACTAATACCTCGGCCTTGCTTTCCTTGGAAGTACTGTGATATGACAGTACTATGAATGTGTTCTATCCATTTTTGATACCCTTTTAATCCATCTAAGGTAGTAGCAGAATTTATACATGTGCTTTTTTGTTTTTTTTTTAACCCATGTTAAGCGTATTTTATTTATTGCAATTACAAATGTATTGGATTTTCTGATGTCAAACTGTTTTGAATAATTCTTCATGCATTTCGGTGTTGTATGATAAAGCATCCATTTCTAAAATTAATAGTAACTCGGGAATTATTATGTTTCTTAATGGCAATTCTTGTGTTTTGTTTTTTGCCAAGAACTCATTTAGAAAGTATCTTAATGGAAAAGGAGTTCCTGGAAGTTCAGGTGCCTCCTCTTTCAAGAGCCGTGGCAAAAATCGTGTGTCAAGAGCCTTTGGATGTAACGCGGGTCGATAGTCTCACTCGAAGTTACAATCCACCGGTTCTCCGTTTTTTTTCCATCGAGGTTACAGGAAAACCTTCGGCAACGCTTAATAAGTATAAACTTAATTCCGAGGGCTATTTACGAGGGAAGAATGAATTTTGGAATGCCTAAGAAACTTCGTTTCGTGTCGTAACCCAATATTTGTAACATGATTTTTCTCAATACATAACGGTCTCAGGGGTATAATGCAGCGACTTCGGTTTTCCTTTCATTAAAAATTCCAATTCGTAAAAGCAGGCCCGTCACGTCGAGTGTCGACGGGCTTTCATCCTGGAATTTTTCGTTATTTTCACCCGCTGTCAGTCCTTTGGAAGTTGACAAGATTATAAAAGGATGGAAATTCTAGATTTGTGAAATTGTTAGTAAACATCGGAATTAGGAAAGGGCATGAAATGTGGGGAATGAAGTTGGGCGCAAATTAAATATGATTTACAAATTGTCTTCTATAGAACAGTCGATACATCGAGAGATTCTCCATAAACTCTTTTCAGTTGTACACGTCTATTAGGTTTTGTAATAATAATAGGTGTGTAGTAGATAAGGAAGGGATTCTTTCACTTTGTTTTTTTTGGTCGGCTCTTGTGCCTTAATAATATATTTCGTCCCAAGTCGCTCGTATTTTTATTCCCCAACAAGTGCACATGTAACTTTTGCTGAGTTCGCAGTCCCACCCTATCTGAACCGTTGTGTGTCTCCTGAACCTCCAGCCTGTTTTTTATTCCCCTTTTTTCCTTTTACGACTCGGTGTTTTCTAATTTTTTTTTATTTTCTGTTGCAGGTGAGTGTCCGTCGTTACGTCCCCGGTTTCGAAGTCCCTGTGCCCTCACTCCCGAGTAAGTCTCATTGTGAAGCGCGTGATATGGAGCGCGCTCACCATTGTGGCGGGTGAAGAGGCCGGTCCAGCGGCCGGCCGCCCCGGACGCCGTATCAGGTCGGTGCCGCACTCTTTGACCCCTTTGATTCGGACGAAAAATAAAGGCCTTTCACAGTACGCAGTGTCGCGGTGAACGCGGATACGGGAGAGGGTTTGTTCTTCCTCCCTGGGTGCCCTCCCTTCTTCTTACCCCCAGCTAGGGGTACCTTGATTCATTCTTCAAAGGCGTCAAGACTAGTTTCACGCGGAGGGTGTCATTCCCGGCCCGCGGGGAGGAGATCTGCTCCGACCGTCTTTGAAGTGAGCTGAGGAAAAGTTCTTTCGTCGGGCGACCAGTGATTTACGGGAAATGCCTCTCTGCATCTGAATCCAAGAAACTTCCACACCCCCCCTCCCCCTTTTACCTTCCTCTCCACCCCAGCGCCCGAACCCCGCTCCACGCGTAACACCACAGCGTCTGTCTCTGACGCTCCCCCCCCCCCACGCCCCCCCCCCCCGCGCCCCCCACCACGCCCCCCACCACGCCCCCCCCCACGCCCCCCCCCCACGCCCCCCCCACGCCCCCCCCCCACGCCCCCCCCCCACGCCCCCCCCCACACCCCCCCCCCCCCACGCCCCCCCCACGCCCCCCCCCACGCCCCCACCCCCGTTTCACCCGCTCCACCGAGAGTGGTGGTCACGGGGATTGTTTTTTGTCCCATCTTTTGAGTTTGTTTTACTGTTGACACGAAGAGGAAAAGTTTTTCCTCTCGATATCCCTCTTCGCAACGGACTTAAAAAGATTGTCCGTAGATTTTACTTTTCTTCAGTTTCAACGAAGGCTTTTTAAAAACCAGGTGCCATGAAATTAGTAGTATAGGCTATGTTTTCTAACTATGTAATCTTAGTCTGTCTAATTTGAGTACTCGTTTGTTTTGGCTGTCTTAAAATTGTAGCTTTTAATTAACTTATTAATTAGTTTTGCTTAAAATTGTTGAACTCTCTTACCCAACCCAACTGTCTCTAATTTCACCGCACCTTAATGACTTTAAAGGGTTGCCATCTTAGTTAAAACACCTTCCGCTTCTTTGGCATTAATTTTTCGTGAGTAGTTTATCATGAGAAGGTGTTTACTTATGGAAGTTTAAGGAATATTCTGGCCCAAGTTGGCTGCTTTGGTGCAGAACCCTGATTCCGTATTGGTGTTTTTTTGTGTGAGATGGTTTTTCTGGTTTTCCATAACTCACTCTCAAGAGTAAGATATTCCTGCGGCGTACCCGTTGAAACCAAAATTTGAAAACCACATCGTTACCGTTTTACTTCCCTTCCTTATTCCTTGGCTTCAGACGGAGTATGTTCTTTTCGTGCCTAGGTCGGATTTCAGGTTGCTGCGGAATTTTTTATCTCGTGTTATCTTCCCTCGGACGAGTGTTTGCTTTTAACCTTAAAAAGTGTGCCCGTGGAAAGGAATGAAAGGCGGAAAATGGGATGAGATCCCCTCTTTGTCTTCTTGGCCTCCTTTTCTGCCTCTCTACCTCCCTCCCTCTCTATCTCTCCCTCCCTCCCTCCCTCCCACACCTTCTTAATGCCTCTGTGAAACCACCCTTCTGGAAAGGCACCTAGGTCTCAGACGGCGGGCTTGTGCCTCTTATTGTTATCATTATTATTTTAGCACCGTCTTGTGCATTTATAGCTCTGCTTGAGTCCCTTGAAACTTATCATTCTGTTGAATTTACGACTCGTTTTCTTATTTTTTGTGCCGCCTGCCTTATTTCTTTTGAACTTATTCACAATGTATAAAACTAAAAAAAGTTTCTTTTCCATTTTGTGGTCGTATTCAGTAATTATTTTTTCATTTCCTTTTTATCCAAAATGTATAATTTTGTAATAATCAAACTGCATTTCGGCAAAATTAGAGCGTTTCAACGCAATGCTTTACTTGGTTTCCTTCACCAACGTAGTTATTTGTACACATTTATTCATTGGCCAATTGTTATTTTACATGTAAATTCGAGAAATATTATCTGCTCATTGATTTCATTTTCTTGCGAACGTTTCTATTTCTAAATTTGCAGTCAATTCGGTGATGGTAAATTTTTTTATTATAATTTTTCTTCGATTATCATGACAGTTGAAATATTGATATTTCGTCGGGAATACCATCTGTGTGTTCCAGTCATATGTCAAAAACACGATCGCTTTGAAGGAATAGATCATAGTGCGTTTCGACTCGGTTGAGGATATCGCGTTCACGATGCTCACCATTGAATGGCATTTAGGATGAATGCTCGTTGGTTCCTGTGTAGAAGTATCGTGATATCCGTCAGTGCCGATAGGCTGTCAATGGATGACCTTATTGAGACCTTTTTTTTACTCCGAATACCCGCGATCTTGTTCATGCTATTCGTCTTCGTTTTGTGCATTTTCCAGGAATGAAGGTGCGGGGGCTTAAGCTCGCCACCCATTTCTAGAGACGTAATGAGTCTCTATGAAAACCCCTCCCCGCATTGCTAACTGCAGCAAATTCCCTTCAATCGTCTCCCACCTTCCTGTCTTATTCTTTTGTATGTGTAATTGAAAGGGAGAACGTATAGGTGTGATGGAATTTACCTCGGGTATTAAAACTTTGTTTCCTGTGAGTGAAGATTTTAGAGGGTGTGAATCTCGAGGAAAATAGGAGAGTTGTTACATTAATTTTGAATGGGAGGGTTTATCGGCTCATATATGTAGATCGTCTCTATACCCACTCTCACGAATTTCTGTCAAATCCCTCCCCTTTGGAAATGAGGATTATTGTATTTTATAATATTCTTAAAGGGCCCATTATTGTAAATATTTTTGTTTTTTCTAAAATTAATTCCACTAACATTAAAATTTTATAAAGTAATAATTCTTCTTTTTGATTTGTTTTAATTGCAATTCCTCTATGATTAGTCAGGCCGATAAGATGGATGTCGTTGCGGAATTTTCAGGTTATTATTGTTCTCTTGATAATTTACCTTTGCAGCAGTCGGAAGTTAATTTGGCTGAAATATAGTAAGATAACAGCATAGACGTTGGTTTCAAATTATTACTTCCTTTCTAAATTTGAGGCCAATGTAAATGGATATTGTTTAGGAAGATTTTTCGGCCGAGTGTAAGAATTCGCCTTACCCTCCCGTCACAGTAATGTTGCGAGTACTTGATTAGTTCTAAGACCTTGGTTTGGAAATCCTATGGTACGACTTTTTGATATTAATTACTAATAATATTAATTAAATGTTAAATGATGACCTCAAAAGCTGGAGATACTTATAAAAATCCATTTGATGACACTAAAAAGCCGCTACCGAAATATACCTGTTTTGTAAATTGCTTGAAAAAATATTTTTCAAACGAAGATTGTCAGTTCAGTAATAAATAATATCAAGGCGAGCGTGTTCCCATCCTCCTTTGTAATACACCAAAAAGCCATCATTCCGGTTTTGAATGGTGGGTTTGCTTAGCTAATGGACCAGTGTCTATGGTAAAGTTGGTTTGTGATAAGGGAACTCTTAAAGATATTATAAATTACACGAAAGTCGCTCCAATATTTTAATATGCTTGTCTAATTTAACATGTTACTGTTACCCGCTGTTGATTAAATACTATTATTCAGAAATTGAAATTCCGGAGGATAGTTCTTTGTTATTTGCTAATGTGTTCGCCTTATTAATATTTATTTATCTTTTGAATCTTAATCATGAAACGAAATTTTCCTGAACTCGTAGGCGCGCTTCTGTAAAATTTTGTTGATTTATATTTCCGTCAAGGTGCATATTCTATGTTTGGAAATGTTTTAATAATCCCCTACACTCGGAAGTTGCTCTCGGGTCGTCATAAAACAATATTTAACGCCTTTTTAAGCATAGTTTTTCTTTTCGCTTCGTAATTGATGGCTCTTAGCTCTTACTGTGGGAACACTCACAGGTGTCGAACTCCTCTTTGTGTTGTCCACGATGTGACGTTGGTGCGATGAATGAATCCGTTCACGCCGTCATGAGTATTGATTGGATTTGGAATTCCCATTTTATTTCTTTGTGTTTTCATAGTCATCAAGTCAGCCTTCGTGCTCGTGGAAGTCGGTCGTGTTTTTTTCTTGTTTTAGTGTGATGAACTGGCGTCGCTGAGGCCAGCGTCGGGATTTTTTTCTGGGCTCTAACAGGTCGAGTTTCGTGAGTTTTGTTACCACTTTTATTTTTGCCTGCAAATAAATTTCATCATCGATTCATTCTGTGCAGAGTCGAGCCTTACCTTCACAATTCCTTTTCATGTTATTTGCTATTCATTCTCAGTTAAAATTAAAGAGTTAAATTAAAGAATTATTGTAAGGGTGGAAGTCAGTTATGTGAAACCAATATAAGGAGTATTTCTCTCTGTGGTCAGTACAGAGGGGATTTATCTCATGGTTGAAATTTGGCATAACTTTTTCTTGTAGGATTTCTGAATTGCTTCGTTAACCTTCAAGAGTTTTCTAAGCCTTTTGGTCGTAACCATTCCACTCCTCATAAGCTAACTTCAGGAACTCGACTGGAACTGATATATGTAGTCGGCGTTAAGCTCATTGCGTGCTGCCTTGAATTCTAAACCAGATGTTATATACTGTGTGGCAATGATTGTTAGATTGTTCAGTGCAAAGAGATTGCTGATTTCAAGTGGCAAAAATTATTCAAAAGCACTGTATTAGTCATGCATTTTTTCGCTAAAAAAGTGAGCAAAAAATAAAAAAAATTGAAAGAGAAGAGGAAATTGTTAACATGAGTGATAGGTAGACTTAGTGAAAACAGGGAGCTAATGCCTGTCCTTCACACATTCCAAATATCCACATTGCCCGGGCCTTTTTACCGTTACTGCTAACGATAAAACTTACGAATAGATGACAGAATGAGTCTCGAGCAAATTCTCTCTGCATGTGGCCCAGAAAGAGAACACAGGGTGGTGGCTTGCCTACCCGGTCTCCTCATCATCAAAGTGTTCTCCCTTAAAACCGCCCGTCTTGCGTGAATTTCATTGTTTGTTAGATACCTCGCCGAGTGAAGTAGGAGAGGTGGATGGATGGCTGGGGCTTCGAAACGACCATCTGCTTTCGTTTTTTTTTCTCGCCCCGCTTTGTAGAGACATCCTCGTCGCTTCGCCCCCTCATTAACCGCTTGGTCGAGATCTTTTTACATCATGCAGCCGCAACGTCTCACTTCCACCGTGATGTAGGAAAGGCCTCTTCTTCCACGTCACCTCTCGAATACATCGAATCTTGACGGGCTTTATTTAAATTAGCTCTTTCATACTCAATGACTTGCCTTTCCCCGCAGCTTTCTTCTTGAGTTTCCGTTTGGAGCCTTTCCTTCTACTGTACCAATTCGTGTAGTGCTAAAGTTGTCGACACAGGATGTATGCAATGCAACGCAGGTTTCACAACCCTCTCTAAATGTAGGAAAAAGCGGTCAATATATTCGGTGATTGCGTGCATGAAGAAACTAATCCGGTTCCTTCGCGAATCGTCGTGGATGGTTTTGTCGGAAATCCTCAACGAAACTTCAAGAGCCACGAGTCCCTCTCAGTAATGTATAGGAAAAGACGTAAGAATTGTAAAAAAAATCCTCTGATTCCAACTTCCGAAATATTTTGCCGTACTTTTAACCGTCTTGTGAATTTTATCGCCCAGCATGATAATTTGTGTGAGTACCTCCGTTTTGATTTCATGAGAGAGAGTTGGCAACACTTGGTGAGCATTATTTGGCGAGGAATCTGCTTTGGATCTCAGAAAGTTCGTTGGATACGTTTTCGGTTGACAGTGCTTTGTTTCATGCGAATCGTGAGAAAATTTCCCAAGGTCAGGATGCGACGATACTGGACTCGAGTACTGTTGGGAGAGCTTTTTGCCGTTCTGGAAAAATAATGCTGGTCGGCCGCGAAAATCCGCGAGCGTACGTACGCCTGCCTGGCGATCATCTTGGCTCCCGAGTGCTCCCACGCTTGTGTTGGCCGGGCCTCGAGATACGCTTCGAGGACGTTTAGTATTAGCTGCCAGTGACTGGATGGTCGGGCGAAGGGTACACGACCCGGATATTAATAGCCGCCCATCCGATCAGCCCTCGTCAATGAGGGTGAACACTTCTGCGTCGGAGCTATTGAGTATGGCGAAAAAATGGCGAGATCGAGGTTTTTCAACCCGGCATCGGGAGTATTTATTTTTTGGAGGCAATAAATGCGAGCCCGAACTCATATCCCGGTCAGATAGAAGGTCGACTGTCGGCCGTTGATCTTTGCGCTGGAAGTTGAATTTTGGTGTCCTCGCAGTTCTTCTTTTGCATGCATGAATGTAACGTCTCTGCTGGAGCTAATTTCTGTTTCAGTACCCCTTTTTAACTTTGTGAAACGGCGCGTGTTGATAAAAAAACCCTCGAAGATAAAAGTTGATGTATCGTAGTTTGATAATTCGAAGACGTGAAAGTCCTCTCGGGCGTATAGTCGTGGGGAGCATATTTTTGGCCCTATGGTCTATCTCCTTCTGAATCTCGTTGCCCGTGTGGTTATTGATTCTTTCTTCACGTAGGTATAAAAGTATAAATCTGAGTTCCGGGATCTCTTATCCGCTCTCCTAATCTGCAGTTCATTCCTTTTATATTTATCGATTCTTCAGGCCATTTGCCATTCCCGAGTCCATAAATCAGTGGCGGACTATCATTCGAGTAAGCGGCCTGATGGACTGACTCGTTTTTCATCGTGTAATGATCGCGTTTCAATGAGCGATATAAGAAATCGATGCGGGGAGAAATGCCGAGATTTAATCCCGTGGCTTCCTAAGCCGCCACTTATCCTCCTATCCATCCGTAGGCCAACTCACTCCGCCTTGGGAAATACGAAGGGGAGCTTTGAAGAGTGATTTTCGTTTTGAGCTAATCCCGGTGACTTCTTCGACTCTTTGCTCGGCGGATCGGAGATGTTTTTTGAGCGCACGGTGTCTCCCCCGCGCGCCCCGACAAGCGCCTGCTCGTGTGTGTGTGTATATGCGCGCGTATGTGTATGTATGTATGTGTTTATTCGAATTATGTAGGCAGTTAAAATTAACAGCCGTCTAGGGAGAGTAGTAGCTCGATAGCGTTGCGGGGAAGGGTTGAGGGGAAAGTGCGAGGCAAGGGGTGAAGTTGGGGCTTGGGAAAATGAAGGTGCGGGGCATTAGAAAGGGCTCCCCAGGGTGAAGCGGGTGGCGCGGGGGAGGAGGTGGACGGAGGGAGAGGGCGAGCAGGAAGAGCTCTGGCGGAGAGGAAGGGTTTGGTTAAGTGGAAATTCGGCGGCCGAGTAATGGGCGGGGGGGCGGGTGGGTGGTGCAAGGAAGATGGGAGCGAGAAAGGTGGGTGGTTCGTGGAGAAGGAATAAGTTAGCAGGAGAAGGAGAGGGGCGGCGGGGGGCTGGGCGAACGAGGGGTGCAGATCAGCGGGGAACGCCGGTGAGGGAAGGCACCCTTTGGAAAGTCGAGAATCGAATTTTGCAGGTAGGGGGTTGGCGGGGAGTGGAGTGTCGGTGCGCGGTGGAGGGAGGGAAAATGTGAGATGGTTTTCCATCCAGCCGGAAGGTCGATTGATCTTAAAGAAGAGGGAGTCGCGGAAGAAATGGAATTAGCGAGCCCCGAGGAGGGGTTGGCCCCCTAAGGGGATGGGCAAGAGACGTAGTTCTTTTTTCCCGGGCCTATAGAGTTTATAATAGGAGTTTTCTTTTGCTTAATCGATGTCTTAGGATTGGATGAAGCTTGGCGGGATCCGCGAGGTCGCACGGATGGTTATGGGGGTATTTTTAAGCGGTCGTATCTCGCTGATTCCCTTTCCCCAAATTGAAACTTACTTTGCGTTCGTTGGTATTTTATCTAATCCTACACTATGATTAACTATGCATTATTATTGGCAATCTATTGGTTAAGTTAGGTTTTGGATGGTGTATACTTCAATTAAATAAAAGTTAATTTTCAATGAACTCAATTTCCCAAGCTTGGTAGTGAAATATGTTCACTACCAAACACGTAATTGAATGGAGTTGGATCAATGTGAAACTGGGTGACGTTTATTTATCGCGTGGATTTGGGTATGGGGAAGATTTTTCTATATTACAGTGATAGATAGAAACTCGTATGTTACTTTCGGCTCTCTTGTGTTTTGAGGTTCAGAGAAAGAGCTCGAAAGAGAGAAAAATCTCATAATTGGTATATTTTTTATTGTTAATGTTCCGTCTGCTCGTTTATTTCAATAAATGCCTGTAGTTTAATCATGCTATTAATGATTTAAAATAATTATTTTCAAGTTACTCATTCACAGTATGTTAGTAATATCCGGCGCCATGAGGTTTTTTTTGTATATTTATCGTATATTATTTTCACCGAGGAGTTTGGCAAGGGCGTGGGATACCGGCTTGTCTCGTGAGCAATCACTCTTTATAATCTGCTACGATTTCATGCAATAGTTAGTAAGACGTGCAGGAAAAATCTGTGGCACCAATTTCCTTTTATTGAAAATGTATTAAAACTGTATTTATGTAATAAGTATGAAGCCAAGGATTCGGAGGAGAGAGAAGAGTTTGTGAAAAGTTCAAAGAAATGGCACGGTGTTCTATTTAAACCAAAAAAGTGTTCCTCTACTTTGGAAATATCTCCGCTTCGGTTCGCTCGCGAAATATGCCCATACTTGTCCTCTGTCGAAACAAATCAGGATAAAGTGTCTGAAAGGGTACATAGCAAGAGCCTTTGGAAATTGGTCGTTGCCCATTTGCTTGTACGGAACTTCACCTCATATTAAAACCTCTCTTCCAAAACCTCCGAAAAACAATTCTAAAATTCTTCCACTAACTGCTCATCCCCGAGTACCCTTATCTTAAGTCCCTCTGGTGTGACAAGGTACACACCAAATTCAAATTTGAAAAAGCCCCTAATATTTCCTTCGCTTTCTCATAGTCAGCCGAACTCTCCCCCCTTCTTAAACGGAGGTAATTAGGTAATCCATTCCAAATAATCATTAACTTGCTTATCCCATAGCAAGGAAAATGTGACATTAGCATTATGATGACCCACGAAAATCATCTCGTCGACCGCTCTAGGTCAGAATCTAGGGATTCAGCATCCATGTCGGAGTGATACTCATGGCCTGATACGTATCTCTTTCTTTACATTCCCTGCTTCTTGAGTTGCGGTCGTTTGCTTCTGTGGTGGGAAACTTTTTTCTGCGTATTTACTCTATTTTTAGGATCAAAAGCGCTTTACTAATCTCTCCTTGGGTAAATCATTGCCTCATTATTATTCTGATTTAAATTACTGCCTTAATAAGTTTCATGGAAATTTTCCCTGACCTCTGTAGATAAGTGATAAAAGTGATTTTATTTATTGCATCGCAGGATTATGGTTATATATCGTGTTTATGTATCAGAATGTCAATATCAGGATTGCCAAGATTATTGGAATCCGAACGTATCGATTATCATTATGGAGGCATTTATCAGCGTGGTCAAATATTTGTGAACGTCCAAGGAATCCTACTCCTCTAATAGGGGAAAGTAATCACTTCTCTCTCTCAAATAGTCGGTTTCTGGCGTAACACTTTTCACTGCCTGTGTTTAAATAATGAAATCCTAATGATAAAGCATCATTATGGTTAAATGCAAGGATAATATTTATTGATATTTTTTGTAATGTGTTTTGGGAATTCCTTTTCATCCCTTTGCTTGAATTCTTCTTTGATTGTAATTTGATTTGACATTATAAAGGCCGCGTTTAGTGGCAGTGCATTGTTATATATTGTATGCTGCATAACCTTCTGGTGTCTATTTATAAATCTTCGTGTATTTTGTTGTTATTCCATATTTTATCCAATATTTTCCCATTTGGTGAAAAAGAAACAGCGGTGTAAAAACATTGTTTTGGATTTTCGTAATTGGTTAATACGTGGCGCTTTATTACCACCGATGACATTCTTCCTTATTCTGTATTATCCATTACCTCGGCTTCAATAGCTTTAAGCGAATAGTCTTCACGTTCCTTTATTTTATGTCCCCTGAAAAAATACGCAATCTTCTTCTTACAAATGGTCAGTACTACTGAAAGAGGAAATTTAATTAAATAAGAGCAGTCATTATAGTAGCCAAGAAGTTTTTTTATCCATATCATGCTATGGATTATTATCCGACAGTATGTTCGCAAGTAATACTGCTAGCACAGCACGAGAACTTAATAATTTGACCATGCTACTATTGAGCTTTCTAAACTTGCGTGTAAGGAGAAATTTTATAAACTTTATCTAAGTTTCTGTGCGTGCCTCAATTGGTCGTATTCGAGTTTTTAATTTAAGCTGTTATTTTTTAATGATTAAGATGCGGCTTTTATTTTTTTAGTAGGGTTCATTTGCTTAGGGCTAATCTATTGGTCCTTGGAACTTCATTAATGTTGAAGCATTGCCCAAAATTACAGTAAGTTAGGCTATTAAACGAGCACCGTTTATGTTTGAAACGCTAATATTACGCGAAGCCGTTTAATAAAAGTTCAGTCTTGCCAAATATTCATCTCCCAGTCTTAATTAATATTCATGGAGGGATAATAAATTTTCACGATAAGTGGGAAGGAGTTCTTTAAAAAATTAAGTATGCAATCATTATTGTAATAATTTTATTTTCATGGATCGATGTCTTGGTGGCCCGTGAATTTTAAGCCGAGGGAAGTAGATATTTTCCCAGCTCCAAAATTTTTGGAGTGCTCTAGAAAAAAATGTAAGGATGTTATATTTTTCTTGCATATAGCGACCGTTCGGTGATAATCCGAGATTACATGAGCATAGGACGGTATTAATTCTTGTTGGTCGGGTAGATAAGTGGTTTTGACGGTCGTCCCTCGGCGCGTGCTAAGCCCGCCGTGCGTAATCTCCCGAGGAAGGAGGAAGCGGAGCCGACCGTCGGGTGAATAGGTAAATGCAGCTAGGGAGGCGGGGATTAAGATTTTTCAGGGAAGAGATCGCACCGTACCGCCGTCGTGTGGTGAGGGGTTTTGCCGCCTACAGCGACGGGAAGTTGTAGCACGCTCGTCCCACTGCCACGGGAGGACTAACTTCTTTGTACCGATGTTAAAAATTCATGATACACGTTGGGAGTCTTTATAGATACCCTGATTAAAATATGCGACCCGTGAACAGGCCGAATCAAGATTTGAGTGCAAGATAGCCTGAAAAAGGAATTAACTCGGGGTTTATTTTCACAGTAGATAACACTCCATGCATAAAGTTAACTTATCAGCTGTGCAATGTATTTAGTATGAGAGCTTTCTCTGTGCGTGACGTTCTAGTGTCGCAATAAGACGCGTGCTAAATGTCACTACTAAACCCTGAACTGAGCAACTGCTTCAAACGGGGCAATTAGTCTGCATGAGATGTGGCAGATAGCGAAAATTGGCAATCTTGGTCACTTCTGCGCATAAAAGTTGGTCAGATTTGTTTTGAAGACCTAATTGCCCATAGGGAAGTAAACTGTTCTTCAATGATTTTAAATATTATGCAATGGTTTGAAAATGAATGTCAAATTCCTTCATTTTGACTTTTCCTCCATTCTTGGCTACCCGACGTTCTTTATAATTGTAGTAGCAGGCGGGTGATGCAACTAGCGCATTAATACGGTGCGAAATCGACTTGTTTTAATTGTGTCCGACTCTCGTCGCTCTCCCAGAGGCACAAGTAGATGGGAAGGGGGGGGGGTGTTTCCCACAAGTTGCACCACACTCTCCTTGCGTTCGCCACACGGCTCGATGTCACGGGAAGGTCTCGCGTAACTGTGTTATTGTGACACAACCTTGTGTGCCCAATTGCGTGTTGAGCATATCATGCGTTTTGAGATGATTACTCACATCGAGTATTTGGGTCGTCTTAGATCGTTTTGTATGTTTCTAGCTTCTCGTCTTTTCTACATGTATTTGACTGTCTGTAAATCGAGTTTTCGCCTGTAGTATCCGAGACATGTGTATGTAATTCGGTGAAAACACTGCACGTGTGACAAGAAGTCCAGTTTTGTCGTCACTGGGTTACTATTTATTATTTTCTCGAACTCCATTCTGCAGATGTTGGCGTTAGGCTATTTCGCGCTCCATTTCTATCGTAGCATTACGTTTTCGCACAATGAAACTAATTTACTGACAAAGGACCCAAGTTTCGTTTCACTTGTTCGTAAATCATTCAAAAAAATCCTCTCTATTCTGTGGAACTTAAAACCTTCTGTTCACGGATGATAGGATTTATTGGTGTGTTCTATATTGCATGACCCGATCCTCCTGTATCATCGAACCTTTGCTGGTGCCGTAGCAGCTGAGCCATAATAGCGAGAAAAAGCGTATTTTTGGGTCGTTTCGTCGCACGCTGTATTATCAAGGACGTGGTCATTTATTGCTTTTGTTCCAATCGATTTCGTCCGCCATTACGTTTAATATTTTTGCTAGCGCATTCATTGTTTTCGCAAGCGTTCCGTTTTAGAAGCTTGGCTTTGCAATTTGAATGATGGAACTTCTGGTCTGCGTTTTGTTCCGAGAGCGTGGATTTTTTTTTCGTCGTCTGTCTGTCCCGTCAGTCTCTGGAGCCAGCCATTTATCTCGCGGCAATTGCCATGTAGTGCATCTCTTTCCATCCTTTAGCCCAACGCCGCCCGCTTAACTCCCGCATTCCCCGGAAAGCTTTTTCTCAATGTCGCGTTTACAGTCGTCCGTCTCTCGCCTCATCTCTCTCCTTCCCTCCCCGGCAAAAAAAATAAATAATTTTTCTCAAAAGGAGTGAGTTCCTTAGTTTTTCCCCCGTTTCCAGGTGCAACAAAAAAAGCAAGCGCTTAAAAGTTCAGCGTTGTTCTTGCTTGCCTCGTTCGCCGCGAGTGAATGTTATGACTTGTCACCACTCATGCCCAACTCCAATCCCCGTTGATGCCTTTTTTTACATTTAATTTTTATCCACCACCATTCCCCTTCCACCAACCCCCTCATATCCCCTAACCCCTTTCCAAATCTCTTCTCGTTTCCCACGTCACTCTGTGTGCGCCTGTATATTTTTTTTAAGGTTACGGTTTTATTCGCTCGGTGGCGTCACTTTTTTTGTTAGATGTGTATCTGTCTCTCAAGGGAGAGTAAGGTATACTTTCCGTCGTAGCCACTGGAATCCTGGAGAGGGGCGCCGGGGGGGGGGGGAGAAACGGGGCCGGCTGTGGGGATCCCACGCGTCGGATTATTACGCTGTTGGGACGGAGTGAATTGCATTCTTTTTCTCGCGATTTGTGGGACCCCGAGCCGAAATCCAGGTTGATAAGGGAGATCGCAGTGACGAGTCGATATTTTGAATACTAGGGGATTGAAATTGCTCTGCGCTCAGGGTTTTTATTGTTTTGACATTTCTTCTGGGTTCTTTTTGTGATTTTGTGAAGGGGTTTAAGAGAGGTTCCTTCGCAATCCTCAAGGTTGGATGTCAAATACGCCTTGATTTCTCTTCAAGGGTGTCGATGGGATAGATCAAAGAAATGCCCTACTTGCGAGGCTAGTGAATAACCCTGTTTCGCTGAAGGATCCCCTCTCGTGTGCAGATCATGTGTTGTCAAGCTAGGGGATTTCGCCCTGGAGTTTACGGGGAGATATAAACTTAACCATCTAATCACCCACTGCTGTAATAGTGCTACTATTGAGTTTTGTTGGAACGCACCTTATTTTTTTGTGTCTCCTTTATTATTGTGTGAATAAATAATTAAAATATAAGTAAATGAGAATAATACATCCCGAGCGTTTATAAATGTTAAGCTGGCATAGAAAATATTGGTATCAACAAATTTTTGTCGTTAGTGGTGGTTTTTGTCTCTATTACTCTGTGTTAAAAATTATACACTTCACTTGAGACTGAGCGAGAGGCCTCCAGCACTAGAAATATTTCGCCTTTAATTCAGCGGATCAGAGTTTCGAGTGGATTGATTTATTGATTGGAACTCTTTATCAGAGCTGAAAGAACGTCATTACAATATCCAAGTGATTTTGTTTTTTTTTTTCGTCAACATGCACCATTTTTCATTTGCTTTGGATGGATCTTGGAATTTATTTTTATTTATCTTTTTCCGCCGTCGAAAGAACAATGAGCGAGTGACTACATCCACGTGGGCCCTACGCCGCTGCCTCGAATACACGGCTCTCCGCCCATAACCCTGTCCCTCGCGCCATTCACCTCAGTCTCCCCCTCCCGCCACCAGCCTCACTGTTCAACTTCATTCCCTTACCCGATCATTCGTCATCCGTCCCCGCCTCAGTCTGAGAGGTCTTTGAATTTTACGGTAAATTTCCTCGATCCCGTAATTGCGCCAACAGTCAGTACAGTTCTGGTGGCTCCAGATTGCACGCATGCCGTCTCCGCTTCCTCAGCCGCGAGGGGTTTTCGGGGGGTCGACGTCGTACGAATAAGCAAATTTGTACCCATATCCAGACATTTGGACGATTCATCCAAAATTCTGAATACGCCGAGGAACTAAACTTACTGCAAAGTTCGTACAAGTTGGGGCGAGAAGAAGAATGTGTGACTTGTATGTTGTCGAGTGAGCGTTATACGAGGAATGAACAATTAACAATGTTCATATTTTTTTAAAAAGTACTTGTTTACTCATAGTTCTAATGTTAATTGTCCTTCTCAAAGTAGTCTCCACTGGGTGTAATCCACTTTCCTAGCCTTTTCTTCCTGTCTTAGAAGACATGCTGGAAGCCATTTTTTGATCGGTCCGTCAAAATCGTCTCATCAGCCTCCACCACTGATTTTAATGACGAAAAAACTCTTTAAGCGTATGTGTTTCTTCGCATTTGGGGAAAAGGAAAACGTCATATCGTTCTGGGTACCTTACTGAGGATGCTCAAGACGTATACTTTGACACGCGAAATAATTCTACCCTAATATTTTCGAAATGCGGTCGTGCGTTATCGTGTTCAGCATCCTACCCTGTGGTTTGAAATGGGACTTCCGGCAATTGATATGACCTTGCATAATTTTCAGTACATCCATAAAGGCTGCATCATTTACAGTTGTGTCTTCCAGTACGACATGCTGTTGCACCATTAATATTGAAAAACGAGGTTACCATAACTTTCCGCAGCAGAAGCCGCCACTTATGCTTTTGTTTAATTGAAAAACGAGGCCACTTATGCTTTTGTTTAGTGTTAGCGATGCCGGAGATTGCCGCTCAAAGTTCCGCTCAAAGTTTCAGGATCAAAATGATGTAGTTTTTTTGTTTTTTTTCAATCTTCATCTTCAGTGATGACCTTGGAAGGAAACTTCCTATTTTCCTGTAATGTCAATTTAAACTGCTAGCAAACCTGCACGAGGAAGTCCTGTTATTCGCTTGTGATCAGTCGGAACCTACCGCGCGCGCACACGTCTAATGTGAAATGTTTCTGTTGCCAACCTGTGGGTGGCACTCTATGAAATTGTCAATAATTCTGGTAACGGCGGCATCATTGGGCACGAAAAATGTTTTATACCTGATGACGCCACAAGTCGGTGAAACGCTCTGCATCTTAAAATAATGTCTATGGAAAAGTGCAAAAAAATTGTTAATATGATACTAAATATTTCCACGTAGTGAAACCTTACACCTTGGAGTATATCACACATCGAATTAAAAAAATAACAAAATTAAATTTTTAGACGTCAAATCATACGAATGAAAACATTTATAATCTCTTCTTTGGGCATCCTTCGTACAAAGACTTCAGTACTCATTATTTATATTAATTTTAACTGATTAATTTGAAAAGTACTCGTGCAATATGAATATAAAATTTTAGTCGGTTCTATGGTTGCGAAAACTGCACTGACAGTATCATCTTTTAGCGTGTGTCGTAATGTTCTAAAATGTGTTATGTGACTTTCAAATACGGTGGAATATTTTTGGATATTTTTATGAGGTGGAATATATTATGTATTTCTATATAATAGAGTCATTGCATATGAATATTTATTTGTGCGAATAGTCGAAGGTTGTCGTGAATAAAACAGAAATACCAAAATGCTGAAATTCTTGCTTGGTCTGATCCCGTGGTTACTCAGTAAGACAATTTTCTTGCAGTTTAATGTTGCTTAGATGTATATTTTAACTCGGAGAAGTTAATGTTTGGAACTGCATATTTCGTCTGTTTCATGGATACCGGACCGTTTCCTTAACGTGTTTTTATTATTTGTCCTTGCAACACAATCTAATTCATCAAAGACCATGGAGTTCGTGGCCGTGGTCTTAATGCATCTCTCCCTCATTCTATCCGGGAGCTTCAGTGTAGCACAAGATTCTTACGTGAATGTTATGATTAATAACACATAAGTTCCTTCATTTTCAGTGCAGAAAACGTCGATGAATTTGTTGCCAGTTTGAAATATTGATTTTGTTGTTGCCATATTGCTGTGGAAAAAGGAAACGCCTGTCAATGGTTTTCCTATGGTACACTTCTTAACTGTTCTTCTTCGGCAGTAATTTGCGCCTCGGGAGTACATCGTGAGCCGTGAACTCATGCATTTATTAATGTTCCGTGTTCCCCTCCGATGTTAGTCCGCGGGACTTGGAGATTCATGTGAATATACCGTGAACGTAGTAAGGTCGTCGTACTCATCTCTACTTGAATTATTTTGCTAAGGGAATCAAATGTAATTTATACTGACAAGTTCGTTCCTCTTAAGCCGTATGGTGAACCAAATAACCCTTAGCGCACCACTTTTTGGAAACCAACTTCTGATGCAGTTCCTCTTTTAATTTCTGACCTCCAGTGAAGATTATTGGGTGTGTAGGGTACCTGCTGGTTGACCATGCATTAATTGTCATGTTCCGTTTTCTATGTACGGAAATTTATATTCTGGATCCTCGAATCCTAGCTCTATTTCAAGAACGTCTGGTAGCGTGGGCTAGCCCGTTTTTTTGCCATTAACAGCTACTAGATATAACAAAGAAAGATTTTTGGGATTACATAATTTGTAATTGTTCGCTTCTTACTGTTTTCATTGCGGTGAAATTATGCATCTGAGTAGGTATTTCGCTGTATGAAGAAAGAATTGAAACCGTTGTAATTCGACGTCTCATTTTCAGTTCTCTCTTGCCATTCTGGGTTTAGGCCACGTTGTTCCCTGTGCAACTTTGCCTCCGAAACCGACTTGGGGCCAGATCCCGGATAGTTCTGTTGTGCTTGAGTGACAGTCACTGCTAAATCCCATCTCTTTATCGATTCTTTCTTCCTCTCGTTCAACATGCACGGCCCTCCCTCTCCCCCGCTTCCCCCGAACTCCCCACATGCACCCATTCCCTCCTCCCTTTCTTCTCCTCCTTGAATTTCATGTAGAATGCATGACTCCCTTGGGCCCCTTACTTTTCCTCTCCTTGCAAATCATCCACTCTCCCCCCCCTCCACCTCCCCGTCGCCTCCGCATCCTCCCTTTCCCCTCCGCATTCCTCGCCGTCTTTCTTAGTCTCGGTATCTTGTCAGAATCCTGCATCTTTCCCTCCAGCTTTATAGTCTCCGCCTCCCCGGGTTATTGCCTCGGAATGAATCATCCGTGAAACATTGATGCGCGTTTTAAGTCCGAGTTTAAGTGTAAGTCATATCTTTGTGAGCTTTCGCAGATTGTGCCACGGACGCGTGGTGCTTACGGTTCCAGGAATGTCGAAGACGTCGCCCCCTAATTGGGTTTGCTTGGCGGGGAAAGCAGGTTTTCAACCGCGACCTTATGAATATTTCCCAAGAAGGTGGTAATGAATGACCTCTTGGGCAACCCTTTTCGTTTTGCTAGTTTTTAATTGGCTTTCGTAGGAACTGATGTGTTCCTATCGAGATGGGTATAAAATAATGAGTGTCTTTGCGCGTTCTTGTGGACCAAACGTTTCGTTCCTGATATGCGTGTGAGTAGTGTGAACAAATTAGGAGATGAAAGATAGTTTGTTGTTTTTACGTTCCACCATTTCCATGCAGCACACATTTTATCAATTGGAAGGCGCTGAAAATGCTTCTCTTCTCAACGAACAGAAGGAATCGATCATTTTGCGCCCTTCAAACCTTTTTTCCCCGCCTTATACATACTATATATGGCGGCGAGACGGACGATTACATTGAAAGTGCGTCTTAAATGTGTTACCGGGTAACATTTTCATTTCTTATTGGGTGATAATGTTATTTACTGGAATAACAAGTAATTATTCCATTGAGTTTTATGTTGTAAAGGTATTTTATCTTTATGCCCACTCTTTTACCAGCTAACAGAAGTATAATTCTAATTAAAAAATCGTTTATTGATTATAAATGTTATAAATTCCTGCCCGAGACTACTTCAATGATGGGAGGAACCAACTACTTTTGACTTCCTTGTTTTTCACGATTTTGGCCGAGCGAACAATATCTAAGTGCTTAAAATGAAAGTCAAACAATTTTCATTCCCATTCAGGACGTCATTACGATTGACAATAATGTTAAGCGTATATTTTCTTGATCTCACTATGTTGATACTACAGCTTCAATATTTAAATTTCGACGTAGGTAATGGGTAAATATAGAACTAAATACAATTTTCATGATCCAGGAGTATTAATTCATGAATCCTGCCCGTGTGCATCGTCAGCGTTGTTGAAGTGACGGCGTCGCCTTCCGAAGTCTGAAAGCCGTCGGTTCGAATTCCTTTCAGATGCGGAGTTCATTAATTTCCCTCTGTCGTGGGGCTAATGTAATTAGAGGGGAGGCCGAGTTTTGATGGACGTAGTTCGAAATTAGTTGGTCGAAAAGTGGCTAATATGCGTAGCGGACTCGAATATAATCGTCTCTTTCACGTCGTATGTAGACCTACGTTATGAAGCAAACATCGTTATCTTTCCGACTATCAGGCCAGGGGGATATTCCGTCCACTGCGAGATAATAATTCGCGTCAAATTAGACTATTGTACCCAACTGCCGAAACGTACCAATCAAAACGCAGGCCGCGCAGCTTACAGACCCCCCTCTCGCCCTGATCGAATCACGTTCTGCTGTCTCGGGTCTTTTTCGTCCCTTCGTCCTCTCCCACGCCGCCGGCATCCCCCGCCCCCGCTCTCCCCCACTCCCTCCTCCCGCCTCAAGAGTATCCGTCTCCCGGCCTCCAGCCCCACCCTCGCAATGCTCTTGTGGTTTTCCGTCTTTCAAATCCCTTGTCAGCATCGCCCTCCCTTCACGCCCGGTTCTCGAGACTGCCATACCCCTCCCCCTTCTACTCCTCGTCTCTCTCCCACCCCACCCCAACCCTTCCTGTACTGCGTCAGGGTGTACCCTCCAGGCATAGCCTCACGCTTCGGAAGGGAGTGTGAGGAGAAATGGACGCATATCACAAAAGACGTCGTCCTCCACACGTCCAAGCCCCATCCATCCCTCCCAGCCTCCAACCGGCTTTCCCTTCCTTTCCCTCTCTCTTCTTCGCCATCCCCTCCGCACACCTCCAATCTGCGACCCCGCTGTAAAAGGTCGTGGCAAAAAAAATATGAAAAAAATGCGACGCAGTATCCAAGAACGAGAGGAAAAACGACTCCGCGACGTAATCCTACCGCAGATAAACGTCTACGATTGGACACTTTTTTAAACCAAGAAGCGATTTCGTCTGCGCGTCAGGACACGACAGGGGAGTAGAAACTGCCACGCGATGAATGTTTGCTTCGGAAGTCAGCGTCGTGAGTCCGTGAAAAGCTCGTCTGTCGAAGCCGAGACTGTCATCGCGTTCGGCGGAAGTGTTAGTGCGTCCGTGGGGGACCATCATGACCACCGGCCTAAACCTTCCTTTCACTTGTCGTAGCTCTCTGGAAAATCGATATTTTGCGAATGAATGGAATCGGGAAATGTTGACGATTTTCATCTTCAGAGTTGGCTGCTGCTGTTGATCAGAGTAAATTAATTACGTGGCTGTGCTTCCCAATGTGGAAAAATTGCAGGTAAAATAAATAATCATGGTAGGGTTGCAACTGACGCGTAAAATTACACGTTGTTGCACCTAGTGTCGAAGAATATTTGGTCCTCAAAATGTTAAGTAAGAGGAAAACAACAAAACTGAACTATGTTCTTTGTCACCATCTCCGCATTAATTTCATGCATATGAAGGTATACGTGTATTTGAGCAGTTCGTCAACTGGTCATTGTATAACTCCTGCTGTATTTCTATTTTTGCGACAGGAATTGAGTTTCAATTCATTTACGTTTCGGTCCAAGCAAATCGGTCAAAAAAAAAAGACGTGGTCTCTTTTGGACGCCGATGTAAATCATGCTAGGGTATAGTATATAAAATGTAATAGTATCCCTCCCAACTGCAAATATGAATTATATATGAGAATCCCCTTACTACACTGCCTAAATCTTATCACTGTGTCCATCGGATAATTATTTCCTGGAGGAGTTTTTGCTCCCTTATGGATTTTTATAGAAAAGGTAAATTAGAAGATGAACAATCATAGTTTTCAACCCTCTCATTTCCTCGGAATGCAAATATTCAAATGACCTAAGCTTCATCATCCGACTTTCAGTTTTACATAACGCATATTCTTTCCGTGTGGTGGTCTTCTAATTCTGATTCGTCTGTTCTCGTTTTTCGTGGTATGGCGATGTCACGGACTCTATGTGTTCAGAGATCGTGGTTCAATAAAGTATGTACGGTGTGTAGACGATGAGCACTGTGCCGAAAGCCTTCCTTTAACACGACGCCGCGGAGATGCAAATTATAAGTGATCTTAATCGCGGACTAATTTTGTCGTGCTGCCACTCGGCAGTAGGATGCGCGCGCACGGCTGCTAAGTGATTGCTGTGCACGCGCTCTCATGAATGTGAACTCAGGTTTCAGTGACATCGATATCATCTCTCGGGGTATACATATACATACGTTTACGTCGATTAACAAATCACCACAATGTTGAATTACTAAGGAAGCGGCTCTTGAAAGACGTCATTGCAGTTATTTTCGGGATAATAGAGATTATATTGTAAAATTTATGATTTAGGAATAAAATTGATCTGTGTACAATTAGATTTATAAAATTAAGATGAATGAACTCGATTCTGTTTCCTTGGTTTTAGTCGGCATGGAAAATTCGTGATAATTGTCAAATCATTATTTTGTTTCACCGCGCGGAAGATATTCGATGCGAGGGAGGGTGAGCTTTTGCGCTCATTCGTTCGAGTTCGCGTTCGAGTAATTATTTAGTTTATTTAAAAAAAAATTATATGGCGATGCCACGACTCGGTAAGCACGTATGGGAGGAGAGTGAGTGAGGGTTTTGCTGCCTCGAAATGTTTAGCGTGAGTGGAGTGTGGAGGGGACGACGAGCACTGGGCGCGTGTACATGTGCATCCGTCCCGCGCACAGACGCGTTCTAAAAAACCTCACCTCACGGAGTGGATAGGTGCGATGAGGAAAGCCGCTCGCTCTCTTGCATTATGTGTCGTTGTTGACGACGGCATGGCGCTCTCTCCCGCCCACGTCAACTCCTCCCACCCTCTCTTTCATTGCGAAATGTCTTCCGGAATAATTTTTTCCTCCCGTTCGCTAGCGGGCGAGGTCAACGATGGGTTCTTCTTCGCGCTACGCGGGACTTTTTGTTCTTGTGGGAGCGTATTATTATCCGGTGAAAATCGAAGCGCCGCAAGAAGAACGTATATTTTCCCCGGAGGAGTATGCAAACATGTTCAGCGAAGCAGATGAGCATTAATCGTCCAACCATTTAAGGTGATTGAAAATGCCAGCATTCATTCAAATCAAAAAGCGGAGACTTCTGTTATGCTGTTACTTTTTTTTGGTGTGTGGAGCTCCTCAAGCTAATGCCCACCTCTTCCCCCGAGTTTTTATGAGAGAATTCCAACGTCAACCATTGTGGAATGTAGGTATGGGTTTTCGCCGATCTCATCTAAAAAAAATATTAACTCAGTGAAAATTCCTCCGCTTTATTTCCCGTGATGTTTTATATCTTTCCAGATATTATTCCAGAGTTATTTTGTTGAGCCTTAGGAATGGCAATTCGTGTGTAACTCGGTTTTATCTTGTTTGTGATGTGAATTTTCGTTTCGGTTCAAGGGAGCTTCAAGTTTCAAAATCTGCCCGTGCCGCGAGTCGCTATCCGATATATCCAGAAATGAGCACATCGCACGGAGACACTAATCTATTCCGGGAATATCAGTCGTGTAGTTCAGATGGGGATTTGAGATGTTCCTCTGGTGCCTTTTTATGAAGCACATGTATTGATTTTGTCGCAGAAAATAGTTTAAGCGAAAAATGTCCCTTATGTAAAACTAAATATCCGTTCATCACATTGGAAACGACTTCGTTGAGACAATTTTGACCCTGAACGTAAATAAAATTTATTTATTTATGGGCAGCGTTGGAGAAGATATGTATGGTAAGGCGTTCCTTACTCGAGGGATCCGCTATCTTTTTTTTATCGCAATTGCGGGTCATGGCATGAAACGTCGTCGTAGGCTTATTTCTGTCTTTATATGTCAATTCTTTCGGAGAAATGTGTTGACAGACACTGCCTAACTACATTTTATCTCTTTCATGTCCTGTCCCCGTTTTCCGTTCCCCGCCATAATACTTTGCCCCAATTTAGCTTCCTTTCTCGCGTCTTCAGAGGAAGCTTGAATCTAGCGGGTTCGAATGTGCGTGTGCACGGGAGCAAGGGGCGAAATTTTGTGAACGAGGTCTCGCGAGATAAAAAGGAGCAGTCATTTTCGTTCGTTCTGACAACACGAAGGGCTTTTTACAAATACACCAATAGTGATCAGGAAACTCGCATTAATGAATGCTTGACTCAACAGCTGGCGTCATCACGAAATTTGGTTGCTCGAATTTTTCTTTCATTACGGAATTGGTAATATTTACTTTGAGCTGAAACGGGAATTTTATTCGTTAGGCTGTCAAAGAAATTTTGATTTCGGATATTTGTCGGAGCGCGTTGCCTTTAGAAAAATCAGTCGTTTCATGTTTAATTTTATTTGTACCTTTCTTGAAAAGCCCCACTCTCTCCGAGTGGCTCTTCTCGTAAAGCTTGTCTTGCTGTTCGTAGAAGTATGTTTGAAACAAATTAAAACCATTTGTTCTGCACCGAAATAAATAGCTGAACCGTGCTTTGCTTCTAAATTCAGGCCTCTTAGTTGTTATTGTGGTAATTTTTCAATTGAAATGACGACATATCGATGACAAAATATCATATACTAATACTGAGGGGTAGGAGGATCAATTCGACCTCATGTGGAAATCAGAAAATTTTACAGAATTCGACAGGCAAAAACTTAAAAGTTGCCTTTTTTTGCCCCTGATCGTGATGTTTATGCTCCACAAATTACTCGATAAAAAAGTGGATTTCATTTCCATCCATTATGAGATATCAAAAAATCAGTATTAATTGTTACTATAATAAGCTAAAAAAAGTTATTGGTGAAATAACTACTGTCCAATTATTAACTGAAGAAACGTATGGCAATGGACATTCCCTCCAGGCTTCATTTAAAAAATCCTCGGTTTATCACAGAACTCGATGCATTTGATTTGCACAACCCCTTAAATATTGTGCTACACGATCCCTGGAGCCACTAAAACTTTTCAAATTTAAATAAAAATAAATCTTTTATCATTTTATTTTATTTTTCTTGTTTTTCTCCTCTCCCTCGCCCCTAAATACACTCCCTCATCCACACCTTTCCGTCTGGTGCTTGCACCCCATACCACGCACCTTTTTGTTGGATTTTGGTGGTAATTTCGTAGATGTAGATTATCCATCGTCACAAAATGAATTTTTGCCCTACCAATGCAATGAGCGAGAAGTAGTGGCATTAAAAGACTTCTCTTACTTATCGTGCGAAATCATTTCTTTACTTTTAAATCTAACTTGACAGCACGGCTGGAAACTATAACGGATCAGGTATTTCGTCTAATTTAACTATCTTTCTTGAACTGACTTAAGAATGTACTGAAATGAATGAACTTGATAATATCAAACGTACTTAATGAATAATAAAGGGTTTATGATAAATTATAAAGTACTGAGATAATTAATCACTTTCGTAGGAGTCTTATGCTTTATGTTTTGGTGCATATTCGGGTTCTTTTGATCCTCCACTCACAATCAGGGAAGTTACTGTGGTCTCAGCCCGATGATACCCTCACCAAATGAGGCGTGGAAGGTCGTAAATGCTGAGATTTTGTCTGAAATTGTACTTCTCCCTTCGCTCCTGCTCCACCCTTCTCCATTATCTCACGTCCTTTGAGTACACGAGGGCGTAAAATACGGACGTCACGCGGTCACTCGGCACGCGTCATTATCGGAAAGCGTGACGCTCTTGTTTCGGCCCATCTGTTGCAAGCCTCGCGAGCCATCCCTCCTCGCCTCCGGAGTTGAAGGCGCGCGCCCTCGGAATGCGGGCCCGGAGCCAAGGTCCAACCGCCGCCCCTAACACCCCGCACTCGCCCCCTAACCTCCGTCACCCACGTCGCGCATCTCCTCGCTCCGATGTCTCCTTCTTCTTGAGGGTACGTCGGATCCCATTCTATCCACTCTCCCTCGCCGCAGGTTTTCAAGCGATTGACACGACGGAACGTGACTCACCGTTCCCCTTCGCCGCTAGGCAACGGTGCCTTATCCCGTTGCGCGGGAGACCACGGGAAATGGAAATCCTGTGTTCTCCCTCTCCATTCTAGATTCGTATCAGGACACTGACTTGACCAAGGTTTGCCGCAGTGTCATGTACGTGGCGAGGTCGAAATGAAAAACCAAACACAGTTTTCAGCGTTTTTATTCTCAAGGGTTAGTTTCCTCGTAAAGTGATGCCGATTCAGCTTGGATTTTAGTTTACTGCTTCGCTGAGATTATTGCTAAAATGTCCTGAACATTTTCGCAGCCTTGTTTAACCGGAATACAAACTGTAAGTCAAAATCTTGCCTCTCTCATGGTTGAGTGAATTATGATAACAAATGATATTCACTAAGTTAAAAAAAATTACATGGTAGTCTGGACGAAAATGGAACTTGAGGACTCGAGGAAATTGTTATTTTTAATGAAACTTTCTCAATACCTTTTGAGAGACTTGGATTTTTTGGCAAAGTGATGGCTTGAATAATCGGGATGGAAATGAACACACATTCAAATCAAGACCTCGTGAATGGCATCCGTTTGGCACGGGGGGATGCTTGAAAAAATTCGTGCTTCTTTGAGAGTCCCAAGCGACAGCCTCCTGCTGATGGAGATACTTTTTCCTCGTTTACTTCGTAAAATTATTGATCTTTCCATTCATCGTACTTCCTTTGCATTGCTTTTATTTGTGGTCGTTAGTTTCATTGATGCGTCGAAGTGATTTGGTCTTCGTTCCGAGAAGAACAAGTTGCATTTCTTCGCCTAACATGAAGCGGGGGTGATGTGAATGGAGTGGTTTTGGTGAGGCCGGAAAGTTAGCCTTTTTGTTGGAGGTCGTATCAAAAGTTTTACTCGTGATGTGGTGGAGCAGCATGCTTAATTTTAATGGAAACACAACTGGCCCTTTATGATGGTTTAATTCAGTGTAAAATGTAGTTGTATAAAATGCTGATTACTATCCAGTCCTTTCCACTGACGCCTAGACGTCAGTTTGCGGGACCGTAAAATCTGCAAGTTAATTAAGCAGCCGTTAAAAGTGTTTTTGTATGCAGACATCACGAAGTTTGTTACACTCTCTAAAACAAATATTGACATTAGTATGTCTATACTTGACCCGTTCCTTGTACGCCAGCAGTGAAATTAGTATTGGTTTATTGTTTTTTTTCAGTTCTCTTCCCGAGACAATGGCTGCAGGCATTGAATCTTAGCTTCACGCACTCTGTCGTTTTTTTTTAGAATGGAAATATGTTGAGTTGTTATTTGATGGAACAGATACTATTATTTCCCAGTATTGTTTCATTTGCTCTTCCGGGTGAAATAACATTCGTACTCCCTGTTTTTTTAGGACGCTAATTCCAACATTGTTGTGATGGTATAATCCTATCATTCATGCTCAGGGGGGCCCAAATGACTGTTATTTATAATATTTTGGCGTAACATTTTTGACTAGCTATCTCTTATGTAATTATCCCTGTATCGAAAGCAGCCGTTGGCGTTTTTCTCTCCGTTCCCTGTACGTGAGCTTTGCGGGTAACATCATCAATTATGCCAGGGAAACCATCAGTCTACACTGCTGCGCTGCGGCTATGCATAGCCTGAAGGGGCGTAACGGAATTTCGCGAGCACTGGCTAGCCCCAGCACTGATCCTCTTTGAGATGAAAATTTTCAGCTGACATTTTTTTCTTTTAACTCCGAAATTACTTCACTTCTCTTCGTTTCCGCTCTTTTTTTCTTCATTCATTTCCCGTAAAATCATGGACAGGTAGCATATTTTATCACTACTTAATTTAATTATAATAGGTTTTATAGCCTTGCTGTTTTATTTGTTTTGATTGTGAAATTAAAATATTCTTTCTTATAAAATAATCTGTAACATGCCCGTGGCCATTTGTCCAAATGAAACTTAAAGAATAATAAAATCTCATTCTTGTTCCGTGAAAATGAAAATATTATGTGAATATCTTAGTGAAAATTGAGTCGGAGATGATAATGCCCTTTGAGGAGGCGAATTGTTGGAAGAGCGTCCTTATTATCCGTTGGGTTCCAAAATGAAGACTGCTCCATTTCGAGTTTTAAAAAAATACGTCAACTCTATGGTGCCAGCAATAATAGTGAAAGCGATAAAAGAGACACAGGTTTACAATTTTCCCTTGCATTCGCCTGAAAAATATTTAATACTTTAAGTAATGAACATTTTTAGAATTGAGGTTGAGAGAAAAAAGAACCAGAGGGAAAAGCATAAGTTAGCTGGTGTGAGAACAACTACTTAAAGTTTCATTTGATTTTTTTCGTTTTGTAATTAAAATTAATCCCCAAGAATTTTTCTTTCAAACTCCAGATTCGTGTTGTTTGCTCATACAAAACAAAGGATGTCCGCGGATTGGAGTCCGCGTCCTGCCCTGTGGCAAATTTCTTCCGGTTAAAAGGTCGAATAATTTTTCCGCCTCATTCCGCTTTTTTTTTCTCTTTTAGTGTTTTAATGCCGGCGTAAATTGGTTGCACGCGGTTTTGGTTTCGTACTCGCCTTTCCCTGTCGATCTGAATCCCTCGGGTATCGTCGCGTGGCTGCGCACGAGGAAGGATGCGGAGCGTAACATCCGCGAAGCATGAGCTCATACCTCGGTTTGCACAAGCTATTTTCAGCGGTTCATTTTATTTTTCACCCCTTCCCCGTGATTGCCGTCTTCAGAACCCGTGGATACTCACTCGAAACTGACTATATTTGAAATCACCATTAAAACAATGTCAGTCGTTTCTAGTTCGGGCCTTTTTGCCCTTTTTCATATTCCCTTTCAACTATAAGGTCATAATTAAACGGTTTTTTTAGTTTTATATTGTCGTCGTATGTAGTTTCCTATTCAGACGTTCCCTCGTTTTCAAGTTTTTTTTATTCATAGGTAGATTTTCGGTTTACGAGTACCTACAACTTATGGGAAAAACGCGCTTGTTAGGCAGAGATATTACTGCCACGAGAAACATTGCTTATCATTACTCACTTGTCTAATGAAGGTACCGAATTGAAGGTAATTTTTAAATTTTTTATCTGTGTTATTGGTCGAGTTTGTTTTTCATGTGTATTATGCGCCTCATTAAATACTATTCTGTTTTCCAGTTGTTTTATTTCTAAATCCCATCGTTTTTGGGAGAGATATTTCTATTGTAATTCTTGTTATGCAGCGAGTGATTTACTGGTTGAAGTAAAGGTTTTTTCCTCTCATCTCGCAAGTGAAATTTGAGAGAAATGTGGTCCCCTCAGAAGTAATCCCTATTATCTAATCTACCTATTCTGGCGCTTCGTGATTTAAGTGATGAGATTCTGGCGGGGGTCGGCGGGATCCTTTGGCACGGTTGCTGACCCGCGTTGTTCAGTTAAGTGAGGCGAGAGAGGATTAATGCACTCCGTGATTTCGGCCCGGCAGCCGGACAACCTCCGTCGTGGTTTTGCTGCTTTGCTCGAGTTACTATTATCAAACTCGTTACTGTTGTTTTTCATTGAACCTCAGAATCTCGCTTCCTTCATTATTTATTGTACCTTTACATCATTATTTACCCGGCACTCTAAAACACAGTTCCAAACACTTTGTAAGTTGTCGCCCTTGAATGAAGGGAAGCTGTCGTCATGCTACTGCTTGCCTAATCTTTGTGCCGGACATCCATTTATTGCCCACTTAATAAATTGGTCGATTGGAATTGGTATTGATTTAATGTTGCACATGTTTAAAGTAAATAATTTGCCGTTCAATAGAAAAAGGGGTACTAGAAATATTATTTTTTTAGAACAGGAAAATGGCTTTGCCTTCTAATTATATGTAATAACTTTTATTGACCTACATTGTAGTTTGGATTTTGATGCATTATTGCAGTGTTCTGGTCGTTACTGCTGTAAACGTGGCTAGCTTGTTCTCTACCCTTAATTAAGAATGGTGAGTCGCTTATTGCTCCTTCTTTTTTAATTTACCGTTGAGTCATAATGTCAGCGCAGTAGGCTCGATTCAAAATGACGTCGTGTGTTTTGGTTGCGTGCTACTCGATATTTTTATTCCGGCATATTTTGTTTTTCTCTTTTAAGGTATCTCTCCGCAAAGGCCTTCACTTTTTCCTTTGTTGTGAAGTTTGGTGTAATGAATGCAGCATATCCCTCCCCCGCCACATTTTTCCTGAAGTTTTGTGGAAGTTTGGCCTGCTTAATTTTAATTTCAGCTCTAATATGTCAGGAGGAATTTTTCTTTCTCCGAGGCAGATATTTGGAAGAGGTGCGGAATCCGTGTATTCGCATAGGCATTCCTGGAACGTAGGGGTAGAGTCACCTTTTGCCTTTCCTTGTACTTTTTAGGAGGTAAATATTCTCTTTCGCTAATCTTTTTTTTGTCGGACTGGGCATATTAATATGTTGCTGTAAAATTGGTGGGAGGATGTTAGTAAATTCAACTTGGGTGTGTAAAATTACAGAAAAAAGGGAAATTTAGTGAAAGTAGTCCCCGAAAGCATGTAAATTTTGATTAATCCTATTAAATCCCTTTAAATTCGTGACTGTTTGAGTGTTACCCTGAAAAAAACGCCATTCACATGATGGCTTTAAACATTTTAATATCATATGTATCAATTCATACTTCCTAAGTGCTACAATGTGTCTACACTCTAATCTTCCAAAAATATGAGCATGGAACACTAAGTGTAATTAGACCCTTAATTTTCATTATGTACATGGGCCGCTTGAATTATTTAGTTAACGTTACGATTCAAATTCTTGCGATAAACAATGATTTTATGATAAATATCTAGTCATATTTCATTGCAAAATCATTAGGATAACATTTTGAAAAAGCTTGGGAATTGGAAGTGAGAATTGAAGGTCGTTATATCTCGTGGCGTAATGTGTATCGAAAGGAAGAATTCTGGAAGGCCGATATCTAAGTGGCTTTTAAGTGTTTAACTCAGTTACAGAGGTAACTATTCCATACATCCCAGTGCATGCTCCCTATTGATACGTAAACATTTCTTGGCAGCAAAAAAAAATTGGTTTAATTAAATGTTTTTTGTAGAAAGGTTTTACTTTGCGGAAACTCTTCGGTCTTTGTCCTATGAGGATCCTACGAGTACTGACAGTATGTTGCACCTGTGTGGGGTAAAAATCTTATTTCATTAGCCTTCCTTTTATCATAGGAAATTTTAATGATTTTGGCATGTGTAGATATCACGTTCGACTTAATTGGACCCATGGTTTTTCATGTTTGTGCCTCCAATGTTATTTCAGCTATTGTAATCTCAGAAGTTACTAAATCTCTTTATCAGTGTTATAGTCCACTAATTTTATCGTGGCTTAGCGGGTGTACGCTCTGCATTATCTCGACTAGAGTATAATTTAATAACCTACGAAAGTCGTTGGATCTTCTTCCATTTTTTTAAAGCTAGGTGCAAGCCTTGCTCATAATTTGCCGTCGTGTGTGCTCGGAGTGAGTTTGATGCAGGCATTTTGAGAAGATAGGAAGGCGAAATTTTTCCTCTCGACGAACACCTGTCCTCCCATATTCGCTCTCTCATTCCAACACAACACCTGTGACCATCGAAGTAGCTCTATTATTAGTATGGCCTTTAAATATTTTTCGCCCGCTTCAGCTATTTTGGATTTATATCTCCGTGATCTTTTGCGTCTCGGTTCACGAGCATGCCTGTGCTTCGAGTTATCTCATAAAAGTGAGAGAGCATATTGTCGTCCTTGGATACCTTGTCATTTAAGTAGGAGCTTTAAATTAGAAAATTTCTAATTAAATTTTAAGCAAGATTAGGCTCCCTTACTCTAAAATATGCATTTAATTCGCTGCATAAGGCTTAGAATTGGGTAAGCCATACCCTCACATATTAAAACCAACCTTTGGGTTGATTACTGGAATTGCGTTACTGTCCTCCGCGTTCAGATCCAACCATGGCGGAATGTAGATGACGGAGTCGACACACAGCATTCTGCTCACGGCGACAGATTTGAAGTATAAGCGGGCTATTATATCCAGCATGTTGTCAGCGGCAGGTTACACTGCTTCCTAATCTCTCGCGTTGATGTAATAAGAATTTAAGCCCGCGGGACGAATTGATTCTGAATGATGCAGTACAGTGAATCTGCGAGCTTAAATTACAGTGAAGTGAACTAAAAATCGGGGCATAAATTTAATATCAAAAGCGAGTAATTATTTCTCTCATCTGAGGATTGATCATCGCGTGATGTTAAAACTCATCTTTGTTTGGCTTTTTGTGTAAAAATGTTTGTATCATCTCAAACTTATCTGATGCGAATAAAATTAACATAAAATCGCAGCAGGGAAAATGCCGTCAACTCTTTCTGCGCAGTATTGTATATTTTATTGGTTGTAGGGTGTCGCACATAATTCTTGTAAATTCCTAGACCCTTACGTAGGTTTTTTGGAAAGGAAAGATCAGATTCATGTATGAATAATGAATTTCAGACTCTATGAGTCAACTCCAATGCTTCTTAAATTACTAGGGCAAACTACACAATGGGGTTATGATGTTGTGATCGAACGAAGAGAGTCTCCAAATTGGTGCCAAAAATTATCATCGTGTTAGTGTTTATGATGGCTGTCTATCCAAATAAACGATAGGTATTTTTTTGAATACATGCAATTGTGTTTTCTTCGAAAAAAAATGAAGCTGGAAGCATTAAATACTCCCTATGTGTATTTCTACCCGTCCGAACAGCCTTTCATCGCCCAGATCTCGTAAATGTCACTTTGATGATGTTCGCCTTCTGGCTTAACGACCCGCTTCATCGTAGCCTTTTCATCCCCTGAGGATGGTGGAGGTGGCGGGGGGGGGGATGGGGAAAGCAGAAAGCGCCATATAGCCAGTGTTTTGTTTTGCCGTCCTTGTTTCCTGTCGTCTCGCGACATACGTTCACATCCTCCGATGGGAGGATCCCTCCTCCCCTTTTCCTATTTTCGTTCTCGCTCGCCTTGCCCTCCCCCCCTCGCCCTGCATCCCTCCCTTCGCCTCCGGGGAATACGCAGAAACTCAACGGGGGCTTCCGTTGTTCTCGGCTCATGCCTGGACGCCCAGGTAAACCACGCGGTTCCAGCTTTGCTTTCAGGGTTTGGGGGGGGGGGGAGAGGGGGGTCTGCGCAGAGGGAGCGCCGGCGAAGTTTTAAGAGATTTCAATCAACCTTGACGCGGGCCCTTGGGCCCCACTGCGTGCGTGTCCTGAAGCCAAATGATGTGCTCGCCTCTCCTGCACACCTCTCTTTCTCCCTCGGATCTTTTCCCACCCGCTCGCTCCCTTCCTCAACCCGATCTATCTCTTCCACGTTCCTCTTGTAGTGCCGAGCGGAGGAATAAATAAAGAAAGGACCGGTGCGGACTCCAAAGCGCTGCGAAACAATTGACCTCCACCCTTGTTCTGCCCCCGAGGCGGGTGCGGTGCTGCACACTCACACCCGGAATCCTCGCAACCTCACCCCTGAAGTTCCTCCTAACAGGTTCAGATATGCTTACGCTGGGCTATCCCCTGGTGCGCGGAGTGCGACTAAAAATTGCCCGGCCGAACTGTCTCCCCGACCCGTATTTCCCTCTAAAGCGTGTCCACCATTTCTTTGTTTCCTCACTAATCCTCTTTCCTGGGGCTACTCTGGGGGCCGGGAGTGGGAAAATGGAGTGGACCGGAAGTTTGCTTTGAATAAAATTTGTCAAAATATTTGATGGTGTCCATCACGCGTGCTTTTCTCGTCTGATTTTCTTTCTGTCTCCCGAAAAACGAATAATTTTTTTAATTAAAGATAATTCTGGAAAATATTGCTTCCGTGGTTTCAGTGATACTCCCTTCCGTGTTTCGAGGAACTTAATAAAAGAATATATTATGCTGTCAGAATAGCATGTGTTTTGTGAATATGGAATAAGATGAAAAATCGACCATTTTTGTCTACCTTGATGTATATGTAGGTACCATATTCCCCTGTGGAATTGTTTTTTTTATGTCCTTCGAAATGTCACGGTAAAAATACTCGAAAGATTTTCAACCCTTTAGCGTAATTTTAGTGCATATTATTTTTACAAAACGTAATACCATTTTTTGTATTTAAATATGTCTCCTTTGATAATCGCTGGAGATAGTGAAATTGATCACTCCGGTCGGTCTTTTTGACATGCTGCTAATTCATTTTAGCGGCGACCTTAACATTTTGCCCCCCCCAAGATATTTTCTCTCCACGCAATGTGTGCTTTCAACGCTTATCTCTCGTAGCTCTACTGATTCATGTTGAGGAAAATTACAATTTGTAATTTCCCGCTTGATTAAAAGGATATTGTATGTGATTCACTGAGGGGAGAACATTAACAAATGTTAAATTCACTGCGACTAGGTCGAATACCGCGACGGAGAGAGGAAAGATATTTTTTTGTCTTTAGTTCGCACTCTATCTCTCTCTCTCTCTCTCCCAAATTTGGGCACCACGGGTGCTTCGGAGGGATCCGCGTGCCGTGTTTCGTCCGACGTGTCGTCTCATCTCCCGAAAGAGCCTCCTCCTCCTCCCCCCTCCCCCCTCGGCATGAAATTCTCCGGGGAACCCCTCTCATTCACGTCGCCGCTTGTTAAAAAACATGGCCGATCAATGTTGGGAGGTGTGGCGCGTCGCCGTCCTATGCGAGGCGTCCTTCGATACAACCCCCTCCGCCACCAACCTCCCTCCACCAAGCCCTCCTCTCGGCTCGGGTTTCATTAAATGATCCCCGCCGTTATGGGGGGGAGGGGGGGCACGATTGTGTGTCCGCGAGTCCTCCCCCATCCCGTCCTCCTCCCATCACGCGTGCGATTCCTCGCGCACGCGCCACCCGTACCGTGACTTTTTCCCCTTTCTCGACTCGCCCGGAATGAGGTTTTGTTTATTTATCACGCGGAGTTGGCATGTCGCGAGCGCTGGCCTCCGTCCCTAACCGTGAGGATCGCGTGCGCCTCTGGAAATCTTCGTCTCGAAGAGCGGCGGGGGGCGGGAAAGGGGTGGGGTACGTGCGGAATGGGGAAGGGTTTCGCGGGGGCGGGGGAGCTCCGGCGTCGGACTGAAAGGAGGAGGGTGGAGGCGGAGTGGATTGCTTGCGGACGGGGTGGGGCGAGTGGGTGGGCCGGTGTGCGGGGGCTTCCCTCCTTCCCCACCCATGCCCCACCGCTCCTGTCGTGACCCCTCGAGTTCCTTTCCTCCCCCTCGGCCGCACACCCGATCCCTTCTTCCCTCCCCGTCTCAATTCCTCTTCACTACCCACCTGCTTTCTTTTCGCTCCTCGCCCCAGTCCCTTCTCCGCACTTCCGTACCCACCCACCCACGTTCTCTCCATTGTGGCGCCTCCCCCGGCTCGCCCTCTCCTCCCTTCACGTTCCCTCCCATTTTCGCCGCGGGGGTTTGCCACACTGTCCGCGATGCCGTCGACGCATTTCTTCTCGGGCAATTTTTTAATGAATATGGGTTATTTAGAACGCTAGGGAGTGAGACTTCTTGTTTATCGCGTAGCACCCGGCCGTGAGGGCGCTATTGTATTGCGTTGATGCAAACATTTTTAATGCGTCTAGTTTAAAGTGACCTTTTCAGCCGTGCTTAATCTTGTGTATTAAGCCGTTACCCTATCGAGGCGTGTTTTAATTTTTCCTTCGGGTTACGGGAGTTGAAGGCCGCTCGAAGACTCGGACAACTATGGAGACATTTATTTCTCACGGAAACTTGGAAGGGGTAGGGTCTATGAGACTCAGTGCGACCGCGCGCTCCTAAGTATTTAATTCCTGTAACACAGTGAGAACCCAGCTCGTCTTTTTTTGCGGGACCGTAAAATGAAGTGAAATTTAATCTGGAACAACAGGCAAGCAGTAAAATTAGAAGTTAAAATTTTCAATTTACTTGATTGGTTATGTTAAACTAAGCCCGATTTTACTTCCTCCGCTGCACCCAGGAGTGATAAAAATTTTACGAACTAGCCATCCGAGAGCACGAAAGTTATTTCGTCGGGGAAAAGGAACTGAACTTCAACCCTCAGCAGGCCGCACTGTTTTCTCCGACCAGCCTAGTAGTTTTAGGCATGCTCTCGATTTGTTCAGGAGCGTACTTCTAAACTCATGTCTTTATTTTTGGATCTCTGACATTCATTTCAAATTCACTTCCGCAATATCCCCTTCAGTTTTGCCCCTGAGGTGAACTGGAGTAGTTTCTCGGAGTTTATTCCAAGTTGGAGTTAGTCGTTGGCTATACCGAACTTAGATTGCATATATGTCAGTGGTATTAAATTCGAAAAAAAAAACTTTTGGCCGACTTATAATCTGATTTCATTTTTGTGAGTAGGAGTTAATTTCTTTCTACTTCTACCAGAAACGGTAGAATACCATAGTGAATAAATAAATCAGTCTGTGTCGTGATTTCAATCCACGTATGACTCAGGTGCACCGGATCGATTTTTGTGAACATCGCTTCAGAATTCCGTAGTTGAATTCTTAAGTAAACGTGCATATTGTTACTTAATGAATATTTTCTACTAAGTCCCACTTTCGAATTGCTGAAAGATTTTCCTTCATCACGCCATCTTCCCATTTGCGAACGGTTTATTTTTCACAATCCTTAACCTTGTCACTCATTGCTCTGTCCTCCCAACTCATATTTTGTGCGTGAGAATTCGGTAAACCATGGAAGAGTTGAAATGAGCGGCAGCGTATGCTTTTAGATGTGTAGGTTAAGTTGTATTTCAGTGGTTTGATGTGGTTGTCGTAACGCTCGAGAGAGAGCGAGGTATTTTTCGAAGAGAGGGTTTCTTGCTACTAATTTCGGATTCAAGAGGAAGAGGGAATCACGCCACACGGTAGTGATCAGGTGTCCGCCCTGTTCTCATTTGGCCTGGTTTTTTCGCGACACTCGCTCTACGCCCTCCTCGGTGGTCTTCTCAATTCGTGGGTCTCGTATCTGCAGAAAATGTTGGTGCATGTGTACGCTCTTCGTCGCACGGTTTTATGCATCTGCGAACTTGTGGTCTTGCTCGTAGCCCATGCACGCGTGCATACGTTAAGGGCTAAGTTTGTCGGATCTATGGCGGTTTCGTCCCCTGCCCCCGTCGCCCCGCCCCCTCAATGAATATGCCTCTGCGGGGAGTGGGAATCGTGTGAGAGAAAATTGGTTCTCTGAGGGCACTCGGGAGTAATATTTCATTCTTGCCCGGCAATAAGAAGGGAAGAGAAGGAGCAACGATTGGAAATCGGTCCGACTGATTCGTGGAGCCTATTTGTTTGGCTTAACTGTCAGTTGCCATGAAATTTCATGTTATTTAACCAGAAGCGATATTTTCGCGTTTAGCGTTTTTCTTTATTTTCAATTTCGGAAATGAAACGACATCAATATAAAATATCCGTTGCAGTTTCCTGCGATAATAATCGAGTATTCCGCGTTTATTTCTGAGTAAACAGTAGTGTAAACGCTGAATGGAGTGTGTTCTCCTACTAATATTTTGAAAATCTTTCGTCTATTTAGACTAGAGTTTTGGGTAACGTATTTTTTTATTTATTCAAGGCCATCGCTTTCTGTGGCAAAACAGACCGCAAAAGTACGGCGTGTGCAAATTCAAAATGGAAATAGCAGTCCCCGAGCTGGGTACAGTAAAAATAGCAAACTTTTATCATTCGCGTCGCGCTCTTTCTCTTCCTTCCGAGAATAAATGTTTAGAATGCGCGACTTTATGGTACGCATTCATCTGCACGCACCGCCAAGGACTATTAATCACTTAACCATAATTAATTTAAAAGTCAAAACAATGTGGGATCCATATCTAATTACGTTCTATGAGAGGGCGCATTTTAAAATTTGACCATGTTTCTCATTGGATCCCATAAACGAGTTAAAGGAAATGGTTCTCATTGGGCGTAATTAATTAAATTGAAAGCGGCCTTGTACCCCGCTTTCATTATGTTGAAATGCAATTCTTCCTATCGAGTCGAATTTGGTTGGCCGACTCGTCCATTTATCTTTTCACTCCTCCTCGTCGCATTGTTGTCTTCCCGTTGAGCGGCGGTGTCTGGATGAGGAGAGGAGACCGTAGTCACTCGCAGCTCGATCAATGTCGCTCTCGCACCCTCGCTGCTCCCACCACCCTTCGACCACCCACCACACCTCACCCCCCCCCCCCGCTTCTCTCTTCCAACCCCTCTTCGCCCCCCCCACCCCTCGCCATCCCCTATTCACCGCGCCCCCCACCCCGTCAAGCTCATGAAGCGAAATGAATTTTGATAGGAGGGCGTCTGTCCGATTCCAAGGGTATCCCCATCTTCGCTTTCCCAGCCCAACGGTCCTTGGTGAAGGGCCGTTGGGTGAAGGGGGGGTGGGGAAAGGCGATAGGTGAGGACGGACTCCTTAATGCTTGGAGTCACCCAACGCGAAATTCCCAACACTTTTTGACCGACGCGGCCCCCCGTGCCATGGGCGCATTTTTTGTGGTTCCCCCCGCCTTCTCGACCCCCACCCTTTCCCACCCGCAAGTTCCTTTCGAGTGCCGAAACCCCCCCCTTCCCGCCTCCGCCTCCTCATCGCAAATCCATTCCTCTGCCCTTCCATTCGTGGCGTGCTCAGTGTAAAAGACCCCGCCCTGTAGGATTGCGTGCGAAGGCTCTGTATCGTCCTCATGCCCACCACTCTCTTTTGGGTCTGCCTCCGCCCTCTAAAAAACCCTAACCCCACCTTACCCCCTTCCACCCTCCTCCCTGAATCCTCCGCTTCCCTCGCCCCCTGAGAGGAGCGGTCGTCCTTTTTATTCTCTCTCCGACTCTCCCTCCCTTTCCTCCCCGACCCAGCCCACGTGACTCCTTCCATCTTCCGTGTCCTTTATCAGTTTTTCCATTCCATCCAACCCTCTCCTCTTCCCCCCCCCCTCCGCCCTCATCCACCTTACGCCACACCCAACCCCCACTCCGCGCTCCCCTTCCTCTCACCTGCCCTGCCAATCTGGAAGTGATATTCCCTGAAACTCCGACGATGTGTCTGCCCTGGCCATCGCGTGGGATGGTTAGGAGGCGCTTCGCCCTCGAGGGTCACCAGTTCGTACCCCGTGGACTCGGATGTACCCATCCGCTCTCACCTCGCTCCGAGAGGGATTGAGCTACGCCCTCCTTTCCATGCGCATTGCCACTCTTATTATTGTTACTGCTGTCATACTATACATTTCTGTTCTTCCTCCATCCTCTCTTAAAAATTTTCGATCGTTAAAAAGCTTATCACTCCGTTGGCTGCATTCAAATGAATGAATGAGGGCGGGATTATAAGAGACGGTGGTGTTTATTACTCCTTTAATTTCTCGGAAAACACAGGTTACGATCTGTACGCGAGTGTCTTGCGTTAGATAAGGGCGTCAGTGGATACGAAAGAGACCTGGGCTCCTGTTACCCCGAAAAGCATTACCGTCGCATTATGGGGACCAATTTGTTGCGGATTCCACGCCCCGATTGGCCGGTGAATGGCGGCCGCCACCGCTTCTCCCGCGTTGAATTTCGGGAGGTACGTGCGGCGAAAATATCCATTTAGTTGCCACGTTACCTTAACCTGTGGTTAATCTCGAACCGGTCCACATTAATAATGGCTAGAGTACAGAATACGTACGTGTGATAGTAAAATGGGTCGAAAGAGACAACTCCTGACGTCTGAATTTAAATGCTGAATCCTACGCTCGTTTTTAGGATGGAGCTCACGATTGTTTGCAGTTTTTGCCGAACGCCTTTTGCTAGTGACTATTATCCCAGATTCTTTCGATTGAAGCACTTCTGCGAAACATTTGTCGCATTCCTCTTTCGAACTTAAATATTTCCCATGCGGCTTTGGGTCGAGTAATTGAACAGGAGTAACTCCCCCAATGTTATCACTATGATCATTTTATTGATTTGCAATGGGCATTACGGACTTAAAAAATGCTCTCAAGCAATTATTCACTATTGAAATATATTAATCACCAATTGGTGTCGAACTGGTTTATTTGGTGCGCATTAATCAGCATTAGTAAATTCATATTAATTTTGACGAGAAACAACACCCTAGTCTTTGGCTAATATTTAATATATTTCCATTTGTCTGAAAAATGTATCACCAGTACATGCATAGAATCTGAAATGAGTAATTTCCGTAGTATTCTTTTGTTAGTTACTTAAATTAAAGTTCCTACGCTTTAATATGGTGAGATACTTGTAATAAGGCTTTGTTTAAGGTTATAAGTAACACCAAATATCGATTTAGAATTTTGTTGGAATTTTTGATGAATTATTCTTATCTAATATGCAAAGTCTGATAAGCCTCTTCATTTTTGGGGCAATATTTATCTTCTACGACATTAGCGCTTGTCACTGTTTTGTGACAATAGTTTGCACTACTTCATAACCGGAGGCAAACGTAATAAACTGCATTGTGTAAACTTAAGTCCAAATGTTTATCCTTTGTCAGGAAAGATACTGTTTATCGCGAGATGAAAGCAAAAAAGAGACTGAGTAGCCAAGAGAGTGGAGTATCGTATCGTACAATGTGATTTGAAACACGAATAAGGCTATCAATAGAAATGAAGTAAAATTAAAGAATCCCGGAAATTATCCTATAAAAACTTTCTGCGAGATAAGCTAGTGCAAGAAGTGGGACGTGAAAACCCTGGAACAGCAACTGATAGTGAAGCTACATTGTGAATCATATATCATAGATGTTAACTTCGCATAACTTGCATGTCTCAAATTGGAGCCGGAAGGTATCGATATTACTATATATTTTAGTTTCACAATATTAAATCATGATTTCGATTTACTTTTTAATTCAAATTTTCTGTCGCAACAACTCATTTCGTCTTAGAAAACCTTTAAACCGTGTGACCATTTTTTTATAAACGTAGCAGTACTGAAGAATTCTGCATGTCCGGGTTTTCACCGCGTTGTTGTTTGGAGCCGACAACAGTTTCGCCGAAGTTTCATCCGGCGTCTTCAGGTCGAAGATGAGGGACTCAAATTTTGGCCGTCCTTATATAGGTGGTCCCGTCTAGGTGCTGCTCTCTGATTGGTCCTTTTTCGGAGGACTCTCTTCCACGCGTTGTGGAGATGGTAGCCTTCATCTCTATTGAAATTCGCCGGGTTTTTGGCTATCTCAATAGCTTCTCTGATTAGGCGTGGGTAATATCTACTTTCTTTACTTATGATTGTAGCGTCATGGCCGGGTTCACTCCACTTATGCTCTGAGATGGCCGAGAGGTGAAACTGTTTGTTCGTAGTAGCCCGGAGGTGTTCTTTCATCCGAACTTTCATAGCTCGGCATGTTTCCCCGATGTAGGCTTTCCCACATGAACACGGTACTTGATAGACCCCTTCGTATAGGTCTTTCGAGATTTTGTCCTTCGGTCCGGGGAGCGCGTCCGCTATTTTCTTGGTGCAGTTGAATCTTGTCACCACGTCGTGCTTTTTAAGGATTCTGGCTATCTTCTCGGATGTTCCCGATACGAGAAACTGTTGTCGGCTCCAAACAACAACGCGACGAAAACCCGGACATGCAGAATTCTTCAAGCCACCGCCGCGAAAATCTACGCAGCCATATACGTAGTAGTACTTATTATATTTTTGGTTTTAGAAGTATTTCCTGTGAAAATATTTAGTGAAGTTTTCGAAAAGGCTTAAATTCGTTTAAGCATGGAAAATATTTGAGGTGATACAATTCGGGGAGAATAATTCTCGTATTGCGCAAAAGAATGACCAAAAACTGATTCTCATCCCCATAAACTCTTCCGATCTATTTGAAAAATTCTTCGACGCGAAGCAGATTAATGGACCGATCAGTGTCGGTCCAGATTTGCACTCTAGGGCATCGCCTTATGCATGTATGCATGTACTGCGAATAAGTGAGATTTCGCGAATTGGTAACGACGTGCGACTTAGTCGTGGAGTGAAACTTGCATGCATAACTGAGAGGCTTTCATCCGCAAAGGCGAAGGTGATGGCGATTCCCTCGGCCAAGATGTGGACTTAAGGAATGCGGAGCCTTGAGTTGGGGAGCTAAGTTTTTCGTTCTCATTCCTTCCTTTATGAAAAACTATGCGTATATGGACGTATGTTTTCCCCTAACTCCTTTTTCCGGCATCACTTTACATAAAAGCTTACCGCGCCAGGATATATATGAGCCGTTAGGTGCACCATACCCACCCTTCCGAATGACTGTAATCATCTCCCTGCGTCAGGAGGGTGTGTGTGTGATATGTACTTTTGATTGCCATCCCTTACGCCCCATTTCAAACGCGTCGTTTCGCACTGTTACTCGTTTTCGTATGCTATTGATGACCTCATTGAAATGACGGTGGCAATGCTTTCGGGTCGAACGAAACGTTGTTGAATTAATTTCTTTCCTCATGAATTTTAAACGAACGGTTGGTGGCTGTTCAGTTATGCGTCGTGGTAGGCCGTATAAATTCTTACCATTCGGAGTCAACGTATTATATTTCACGACGGAGAACATGTAATGTTTAAAGGTAAGCATATTTTTTGGTACTGGAAACTCTTAGTCGGGGCGATAGATGTACTTGCTAAAATTAAGTGAATGATTACTGGACAAAGCGGAAATTTATTGCCGTAAAAATATAGCGCAGCTGTTGTATCTGGCTTTTCAAAAGCACCGCCTGTGAAGATTTGAGTTCGAAATTTATCACATACCGAGTAGAAACGTCGTGAGGGCATTGGACCCTGGGGTCAAATTTATCACGCCTTCATGCAGTCGAGTAATCTGCACGTTCTCCATTTTACATTAACACCATCCATGTTAATACCTTGTGCCACAGGTTGTTTATTCCTGTTGACTGACTATAGTAGATTATGCAGAGGTTGCTTAATCGATGAAAATAGTTGAAATCTGGAGTAGTCCGCGAACTTAAATTCCTCTTACAAAATCGAAGAATTTGGCATTCGGAGATTTTGGAAGGCAACCAAGGCACAGTAAACAACACGAAGATTGGTTTGATGAGTAAGCTTACGTAATATCAAGCCCAACGGCGTGTGAAATCAAACACCAGGAAGGTGCACAGTTCCTTTTTGGAAGTAAATCCTCGAGAAAAAAAATACAATAATGATTTTAAAATGATTATAGTTAATCGAGTTGTATCCTCGCAAAATGGGGATTACATATGTATGGCTTGTAGGCGTTGAGGTATTGAACGCGCTACTCTAATGAGGTTGTTCTGCAACCCAAGATTGTGGCTGTACTGAAGTGGTATTACTGATTGGAGTAGGTTTCAACTTTCCACTTTGATGAGTTGCCTTGACCGAAACAGTCTCTCGGTGAAAAGGAATTTTGACCCGGAAAGTCGAGAGATGTTGGGCGAAATTCGCAAATCCAAAACTGTAGCAACTTCATCGAGCTCATGGCGAATACTGGAGCGATTGCGCGGGCTTAAATGGCAAACGCGATTTTCATGGCTCATAAGGGTTAAGCGGTCATTTATTTCGCCGAGTGCAATGTCTCACTACACGATGCATTTTGCTTCCTTTATCGCAGTTTAGCTTTGTGGAGCTCTAAAATAATGTCACAAAGCGTGCACATAAAACCCCACACGACGTGGCTTCTCTCTTCTGTTCTCCATCCCGTCGCCAGCACACCGTGGAAAACCCTTCCGCGTGTATTTAAATGCGGAAGTACCCGTACGTCTGTGAGCCGTCGCTCATCATCCTTGCTTGTGCCTCGATAGAGTAAAGGTTTCGTGGGGTGGAGAGATATGATGTGGCGGAAGGGGGGGCGGCTTAGGGATTTCAAGCCGTGTACTGTGGAGTTTGGAGAGGGGACGGGCGGGGAAGAGGGGTCTGTTAAAGGACAAGAAGGCTCAAGGATTTCTGAGAAACTCCTCCCTTTTCCTGGCGTGCGTGAGTGTACAAATGCTGTTTTTTGGGAAGGGGGTCCCTACCCCTCCCCTTCTCTTCCCTCTACCCCATACCTTTTCTTCTGAATCCTCTTCTTAAAAAAATCGAGGCTGAAGCATTGTTCTGAATCCATGGTGATTGTGTTTCGCGGAAGTATGCATTCTCAAAGCGTAAGAAGAGCAAGGATATTCATTCCCCACACCTCTTTCCACCCTCCCCATTTCTCTCCCAGGACCAGAATGGCATTCGAAAGTAGTCTGGTATCTCCTTTTTACCACTCCATCAGCGCACACTTTTATGCCGAAGCGGAAGGTTTGATGGCAAAACGCTTATTTTTAAGCCAAACTCCTTTTTTCGTATCGCCCCCTCTGAAGACGTCGTAAGGATCGAGGAAGTATTTCTTCTTTCATGGGAGCTGAATATTTTACCATTGGGTTATCCATCCGGGATCATGCTTATTACTCGAGTGTTTATGTTTGGGATGTTATCCTCTTTTTTAGAGGAACGTAATTAGTGCCCAAAGAATTTCATTTGTTCACTTCGCTGACGGAAGTAGTTTCTCTTCTGCTGTGCAATGGCGTGCTAATTCTCAAGACGCTGGCCATTCATTACTGAGGAGATCAATATTTCACTGTCTAATTTTCCTTCCCTGAAAAACCTTTTTTGAGAAATTTCCTTTGTTACTTTTATTTTGGAGGCTACGTAAAACATTCCGGAGAGTATTATCATTAGTTATAAGGACATAAGAGACTTGAACGTTTTCTTGGCATGGTATTAAGCAAAGTAAATTGTGCGCATTGACCTGAATTATATGCTTCAGGGTATCGACTTTTATTGATATGTGCTGATAGAAATAATTATGTTTTAATGCCATTGGTTGAATGGGCTTAAAGTTTATTGTTCACCTCGTGTTATTTTGCCTGGTGTGGGTCACTGGCGAAGTAAAATAAATGCCCAAATTTTAGGGATGCATCGAACTTTCATTTAGCTATTCTATTTTTTGTAGAGACGTCTTCGTTAAACAACAAAATATTCGGTCGATAATCGAGATGTTAAGCTTTGAAATGAGAGACCTCGCGGTGAAGAAGAGATAAATGTCACCATAGGAAGTGAAGGACAATCTCATTCCTGCGACTAGAATGCCAGTGTTCGACTGAGTCACTGACCATTGATGAACCTAACGAAGTATTTTTCTGTAGAGCTTGCTTTGCGAGGCGAAAAAGTCTCAATTGGAAAGAATCGGTTGGAATACTACCTTGATCAAAAAGTTCCCGGAATAACCACCGTGTGGCGCTCCCATCGTTCCGATTTGAGTTCTGTTTTTTTTGTTAAATTGGTACATCTGTTGTTGATATTCCCTTTAAATCTTAGTGTCATAACTTGACATTTGCAAAAGTTACGTAGCCAAGAGTACATCTATCTCTGTGTGTGTTGGCGATTTTTTACAATTGCAGAAATGGATTTAAATTTGCAACAACGAACTTGTATTAAATTTTGCGTAAAAAACGGATTTAGTGGCGCACGGACGTTGGAAATGTTGGAAAAGTGTTTCGGCAACGATTCTCTAAAAAAAACGGTCGTTTACCAGTGGCACGAGCGGTTCAGAAGTGGTCGTGAGTCAATCGAAGATGATGAACGCAGTGGCAGACCATCGACATCGAAAGTCGGTGAAAAAATTGATAAAGTAAAAGAAATGTTGGTCAATAACCGCAAATTAACCATCAGAGAAATAGCGGAGGACTTGAACATTGCCTATGGATCCGCCCAAGACATTGTGGTTAATGATTTGGGTTTCCGTCGTGTAGCAGCAAAGTTGGTGCCAAAAGACCTCAATTTCATGCAAAAAAGAGACCGTGTTGACGTCGCAAAAGACATGATTTGCGAGGCTGAATCCGATCCCACATTCATCAAAAGGATCATTACTGGAGACGAGACGTGGGTTTATGAGTACGACACGCAATCCAGACATCAGGCAAGTGAATGGCGTTCACCAAATGAGCCGAGACCAAAAAAACCACGTCGTTTTCAGTCAAAAAAGAAGGCAATGCTGACGGTTTTCATGGATTACAACGGTGTAGTGCATCATGAATTTTTGCCAGAAGGCCAGACAGTAAACAAGGAGTATTATTTGGGCGTTATGAGACGTTTGCGTGAAGCAATTCGCCGAAAGAGACCAGAAATGTGGGCAGAAAACTCGTGGATTTTGCACCATGATAACGCACCGTCGCACAGTGCTATCATTATTCGTAATTTTTTGACGAAAAATGCGACAAATACCATCCAACAGCCACCGAATTCACCTGATTTGGCTCCCTGTGACTTCTTTCTGTTCAATCGAGTTAAAAAACCATTACGGGGAACGCGTTTTAGCAGCCGAGAGGAAGTAATGGAAAAATCGCAGGAAGCACTGATGGACATACCGAAAACCGAATATAAAAAATGTTTCGAGGATTGGATCAAGCGCTGGCATAAGTGTGTTGCAGTCGATGGGGATTACTTTGAAGGGGACAATATAGATTTAGATGAATAAACTTGTATTTTTAATTTTCTGAATAAATTCCGGGAAATTTTTGATCAAGGTAGTATAGTGCAGAGGCTTGCATCAGCACAGAGCTTTCATCACTCGAGTGGCTACAAAATCTTCCAGGCTATGTTCTTAATTTCGGGATGAAATTTGAGTGATATAAGAAAATAAATGTCGCAGCGGCCGAAGGATCTCTTAATTCCCCCCATGCTTCCCCCCTTCATTGTCATAATCTGCCATTTGCAGCGCGTGCGCGATTATCATCCACATCGAAGCACCTCTTCTATATGAGGCGAGTGTTTTCCTTCACGCTAAACCTCATCGTAATTCAAACGTGTTCGGCGAGGCAGGTTGGGTGGGCCATAATCATATGTTAAATGACTCCTGTACTTCACTCGAATGCTTTTCGAACAAATGAAGATGTGCAATTCCTTTTTCATATCATTGGAGCCTCTAAATACTCGACAGAGGAGGAGGACATACACTCTCACTAAGAAAGTTATAATTTCAACATGGCGTAATATTTTGTACATGACTTTTTAATTTAAACCCTATTTTATTTCCATTATAATTTAATTCAGAAATGCACTCATTTGTGAACATTTTTTTCACTTTTTTCTTGAACATATTTTACCATAATTAGTTTAATAAGATTATGGTTGACTGAATAGATTCGTGATGTGTTTTAGCATGTTCTGCGAACCACACCAATGCTCGCCTCATTCAGAACAGAAAATTCTGGTAACATCTCGACCTAGGGAATAGTGACGACCGCCGTTTTGATTGCCTCTCTCTAGTTGTAAATTCCCTATTAGTTAGGCCTACCGGTTTGCTTTGCGCTGAATATAATATCTCCCAAGTTTGAACTATGTTATCCTTTAATTTGGAGAACCCCTATTTCGTTTTCAACTGTGAAAACGGAGTTACTTCACAATTTCTTTGCAGAGATTATATTTGAGGTGGTTAAGTTTGGTGATTCAGCGGGTTCAATAAGAAACAACCTTGAACTGTCTACTTATTAGCTTTTGTACTGGCTTTGTGTGAATAATAGGATAGCAAGCCTTCTTGATTATATACATATTTGCTTCAGTTGCGCGCAGAGTATATTGGAAAATCTTCGTTACTTCCAATCCTTGAGTCTTTTGCTTTATGTGCTTGCTCTGCTTTTTTTGTTGGTTTTTATTTCAAAGTTTTCCAGACATTCACTTAAACTGAATAGGTTTCTAAGGCTTCACCACCTTTGACGTAGCGACAAAGAACTTGTCAGACATGTGGTTAGAGAGTTGAGATAGAGGATGCATTATCGCACGTGAAATCCCCGTTTCGAGTCGTGTTCAGTGGGCTGGCTGTGTGTGTTTAGGCTTCATGCTAACCGGGACCTTAGCGCGGCGATTGGAGTTGGTTTCCTGCCGCCTCCTCCACCTTTCTCCGTGGCAGTGTTTCGACCGCCCTCCGCCGCCGATCGCAGCGCCGCTGGCCGCCCTTTCCCCCCAGCCGGCCCGTTACTCGGGTTAGTGTTGGTTGGTGAGTGGGAAAGAGAGGATGCGCAGGTCAACACTCAGCCTCGGCCATCGAACTTGGAATCACCGATCCAATGTGACGTGGGAATTGCAGTGTTTCTATCGTCAAGAATTACGCGAGCTGTAGTCACGGCCTCGCCCTCCCTCGCAGGCCGGCTCGGCTTGTTGATAGTGTCGCCTTCAATGGGAGAGAGATATATTCCCAGCACATATCCGTACGCGAGTGAATCACTCTCCATGTGACGCGCCCGATTTTTGTCGGTTCATGAAATACAGTTAGCCGTGGCCACATATTTTCGTTGGACTCTCTTGTTTTTGTTCTTTTCCGTGTGACTTCCCCCCCCACACTCCCACAATTTTGTTACGTGCGCGGGAGAGCACCGAATCGTTTTTGTTGTTTTGTTTTGTTATTGTGGCTGTGAATGAGGGTTCATCGTCTTGTTGGCCCTGAAGTGAATCTATTGCCCGCTGGCTCCGTGGCGTCCACTTTAAAAAAAGACTTTGTTACGAAGAGTTCCTAACCCATCCATCGCTGGATCTCAATGTACCAGAAATAGGAAGACGGGAAACTTGCCTTATCAGTTCTTTTCGACCATTCCAGGTTGTTTACTGCTTTCCGCATCAAAATGAGATGAAACATCTCGGCGTGTTTTGTTTTGGTCGTGATGACCAATCTTTTATTGCTTTGCGAGTGTAAGTCCGCACACGACTGCTAAATCGGAATGCAAGAGAGATACATATGATTTAGTGTGATACATCATTCAACCCCGTGATATCTGTATATATAAATATATCTATATTTATACTTGTTATCAGTGAGTACCTACATTTCCTCGATTCGTGGCGTGCCTTTTACAAGCAGGGTCAGATGCGGATGACATAATACTAATAATGTCTGCCGCTCTTCTGGGACCCTTGTGATCGCTACAGTTGTTTGGCGCCCCCCCCCCCTCTCCGGAGAGGAAGAGGAACGAGGCTGCATCATGGTGGTGGTCGAGACTTCCAACCGCCACTCCCTAAAGGTTCTGCCCAAAAGGTTCATCAGCCTCCACCAGTGGCTGAGCCCCTTCTGCGCCAAGCAGATCAAATTGGCTGTGGTGAGTCGATTCGTCGTTCTCCTGGACCCACCTGCGTTTCCTCCTTGTCCATCTGGTGACCAGAATGCTCTGTCTGCCCCGAGGGGTAAATCCCACGAGAGTTTTCCGTCTTGCTCTCCCTTCCGAGTTGTTGACGGGTGGCTGACCTTTAAAAATGTCCGCCATTCCTCGAAAATCGCGAAACACGTCGTGTGTTAGAGGTCCGTCGCCGAATATTCAGGTGATCGATGAGGGGGGAGTAATGCCTGGGGGTAGACAGAATGTCAAGAGAAAAGCAGTGGAGGTGACGTGAAATTCGTGAGCCTCGTCCGGTCTCGCGACGTACGCGGGTGCCGCGATGATTCCAGGACCCGCAAGGCCCTACGCGGAGTGAGGTTGACGACGCCACTCGCTCCCCGACGCAAGGGATATGATGCCTCGCGCTTCCACTGCGATCGTGGCCGGCGACGACGTCGGACTCCTCTAATTCTCTGCTCCCCTCCCCGCTTCATCGCTCTAATTACAAGCCTATCCCGCAAACACCCGCCGAGGACGCATTAGGAGTACCCAGGTGTACGGCTCTGAAAGCCTTCAGAAGAACGCTTGTGCCCCGCCGTCAAGTCTCAATCCTCGGTGTGAACGACGAAGCATGACGAAACTTTAATGGGTTGGCGGTTGGATGGATTTAAGGAGGATTAATGCCCCCGCGGCTTCCCCCCCCTCCTGTCCCACATGGCGCCTGGTTGATCCGAATCTCGTTCCCCATCGGCCGGATCGCCGCTCCGTGTCAGTAACCCTGTCGGGGCGGCGGAGACCGGCCCTGTTCGCGGTTTCCACGGCGACGGCAGTACTCGCCTCCCGTGCGGGCGCCGATGTCTTTTTGTTCGAGAACGGGAGAGGTCGCTGGCCGGCCCTCTTGTCTCTCTTCCTCCCTCTCTCTCTCTCTCTCTCGCTCATCCTCTCCCTCTATGTCTTCTCCTCTCTCCCGCCTCCTCCGCCGACTCTTTTTTTATGCCTCCTCCCTCCCTCTTTCACGAACCGTGGCCACTTTACCTTCAAGTGGCCGTGCAGGAGGTCGGCGGCGTTCCGTTGCGGCAGCAACCGAGAGCATTATCCTCGTTCGATTCGGCTCCCAATGAATTATATGTCGGGGATCAACCGTCCTCCTTGCCAATGGCGGGCGAGGTGGATTGGACGACGGCACGGAAAACCACGCTTGTTGTGACAGCACGTCTGCAGCGTGCCCGTCAGCAAGGTCTCATGTAAAGCTTTGGTCGTCTGGTCGGAATCTCGCATTGTTTACGGAGACTTAATTTTTTATGGACCGGCGAAGGACGGAGAGGGAGCGGAAAGAGGGAGGAGAGCTTTATTTTCAAAGCAGCGCGTTGGGAATGATGTTTGTTTGATCGCACCGAGGAAGCATTTTATTTTTGTAGAAATTTACGAAAGTCCGTTTTGTGCCGGCTTTCAAGTCAGTCTACCTTGTTTTTGGCCCATGATTTCATTATTTTTTCGTTTTCGATGTACGGAGGCGTACGCTTGCGGATGTATCTGCAGGACGCCCCGGGCTGGTGCAGAATTTTGGTTTTGTGTGGTAATTAGGGCAGAAATGGGTCTCGTTGAGGAAGTAGCGTGCTTAGAAGTAACTGGAGATAAGTGACTCCCGCCGTTTGATCACTAGGCCAGTGGAAACTGTGCAAACAGCGGCACTCGAGGTGGTTGTTTATTTTAGTTTGATGCTTTTGGATTACCCAAGTAACGGCAACGTCAACTTTGTATATTTTAAACCGACCTTTTGGATAGCGGAGCATGCCGCCTAAGTGCTGCATAACAAAGGATAGATGAGTTTTTGGCTCTCTATTTACATCCCTTTTTCAAAGATAATAGCAAATCTGGTAGGGGGCGTTCCACACGCGCCGCCGCTACTGTTTGAGAGCAGCTTTCTCATTCTTTTAGAACGGAAAATGTAACATTCCTTATTTTTTTTACATGTTCCATTTATCGGGAACGCTTTTCATCGATGCGAAATATTTTCTCGGTTTTCCATCCGTGTGCCGGGAGGTTCGGCTTGCTGCTTCCATGAGAGAGGCAATCGGAAAAATGAGCTGGCTAGCTGTAGCAACGACTCTCTTTTGGTTTTAAAACATATTTCTGGGAAAAGTCTAAATGTATTCGTTCGTCTCCATTTTGTCCCTAGGCGTACCAATTTTTTTTCTAATTTCTTTGAAGAACGCAGGAGCGATGTGCTTCTGTGACCGAATTTCTCGGGAAGTCTTTGTGCTTCAGAGCATCACGTACGGAGAATGACTTACGCTTATCATCCGACGATAGTTTTGTCACTATCTCATTCCTTAAAATGTCCACGGTAAGTTTCGTGTTCCGTGCCGCACATGTCGGGTATCCCGAGGCAACCGTCAAACAGGTGGTTTCATTGTTCTCGATTGTGTTATTTTTATGGCGCAGAGGTAATCTCTATGGATGAGCTGCTTTTGTTTATAAGTTACAAGTGAAGAGTGTCAGCTCCTACATCATCACTTCCAACGAGCGAGGAATTCTGTAATGCTGGTCGTTTAACATGCTATTATTCTTTGAAGTAATGAGTAATCCGTGGGTTTCGGAAGCGTCTTACAATCCATCCAGCATGTGTGGGGAGGATGTCGTATACTCATTTATTGGCGAAGTAGACTTCCGTTTATTTGCTGACGATAAGTTCGTTATGAGTTAGTGCACAATACTCGGGCTTTTTTGAGGATGTTACTAAACATGAAGAGATAATGCGCAGTTAGGTTCTCATTGTGTTACTTCATTTTATATTTGTATTCCGTGTGTGTTTTCACATTATTGTTTAGCTGACGAGAATAGGTACCTCCGGAGAGCGTATTTGAAAGGACGCCTCGTCATTTGCAGCTGTTTATTGAATCATAATAAGTTCATAGATAATCATAGACTTCACGACAACTCAAACAAAGATGGATTTATACATACGGGAATGTTTATATTTTACTTGGTTATGGTGCACGGGTACGGTTTATGAAATCAAGTGTGCTTACGGTGCTTAGAAACTCATTACTGCCTCGTGTGCGTCCCTTTTTTTCTTCCTTTGGCCCGCTTTTGAGCCGTTATTTTTTCTCGGAGGCGACTTCATCCTGGAAAATTATATTTATTATTTAAGAACATCGTCTGGAGGATTGTTATCTTTAATGTCGGTCGCGCGTGTTAATTGTGTGTGGTGTCCGTTCTAGAAGGTCACTCCCCGTGACATAGAGGGAGCCCGGAGATCGGTGTCCCACTCGTGTGTTGCATGCATACAATTTACATCTCTTGTGCCTCGGCGTGGGATTTCTGGCGCTGTTCAGATCGCAAAGCTGACCTCGTGATGGCAATCTTTTTCACAGGCGCCGCCCTCGTGCTAAGGAAAATTTATTTATGCTCTTGAACGTGGAATTATTCCGCTGATAAGTCTGCTCCCCTTCTCCACATCAGTAAAGTGCGCATCTGCTAGGAATCCCAAGTTTAGCTCTTTCAAAACAAAAGGAATTTATTTTGAAGAATCGTCTCATAAATCAAGATAAGATATGTCTTTACCACGAGCAAAAATAGTATGAAAAATTCTTTGGAGAGAAAACTGAACCGATAATTGCTCGAAATTTACGATTTATAAATGTTGGTTTTGATTTTCCTGGATTCTTTCGCAGGTCTGTACCTGTATTCTCCCCTACAATGGTCACCAATGTTCACTTATCAGTCATTCCCTAGAAACATATGTGCTCGGCTCTATCCAACGCTTAGGATTATTTGAGTGCATGTACTCGTAGAATTAAGCATACAGTATATTGTAATGTCAACCGGTAAATATTCTACCAAAATTGATTCGTTAATGGTTTGTTTCAGTCGGCTGATCACATTAATACTGAAGCGCTTTTTTTGTGTTTTTTGATGAGTGGATGTTAGTTCCAAATTTTATCAGTGCCAAACAGTTTGAAGAGTGAGTTTTTCTTCCATCAATATGTAACACTTCCCTGGCAATATCGGCCCATGCAAATAGTTTTCAATTAATATGGCGATTTGGGCGACCATATTAAACTTATTCATATAAATCACTACCATGTCTACCGTCGGTGGTGCAGAAAATATTTCTCTCCATTATACCTGTATGTCAAGGGAAACATTTTTGCGTTTTGCGAGTTAAGTTTGAACGTCAAATGCGTTCCAGGTGTGAGAATTTCTACTGATGATCACTCGTGATTATTCTCTAAAAACCTTATATGGTCCCTTTTGAATAACAGAGAAATCACAAACGAATGTATAATAATGATACACACGGCACGTTCTCTGAAGATTGCTTCTCCCACGGATGTCAAGAATTTGGGAATTATTTGTCTTGATAATGGTTCGTCGAAGTTCTTCATTGTCTTCTCTTCACATTTTTCCTTTTTTATTTCTTAGCATTTTCCCACATTATTTCACTCGGCATCTACTTTTTCTGTGCATTCAACGACTAGCACTCCCGTCCGTTAATCGTATCATTATTGTTCTCCGGATGATGTTACTTCTTCTAGAGTATTGATATCTACATCCGCCCACATACCAGATGTAATAAAATAACGCATTGAAGGTAGTTCACACACCTGTCTCATTGATATTATCCCGGCAGTGCGAGATTAAATTTATTTGCAATAATATGCTGAGTTGCCTCACAAATCTCAATTGTGGCAGTGATCTCGTCCTTGTGTCGTTCTCACGTTAAGGAGTGTTTTATTTGCGAGTGTAAAAAAAGCGAAGGGGTAATTGTTATTGGTAGTTGGAGCTCTTTTGTCGGTCGTGGGCGTTGTGAGGAAATAACGGAAGTGGAGATTGCGAATCTATCCTCATTAGAGTCACAGCTAAGAGATCGGCAGATAAACCTTGTATTAAGATGAATCTCTCGTCTCTCTTTCAAAACTAGGGTGGAGACGGGAAGTCACTCGTTCGCCTGTAAGGGACGGCAGGTTTCGCTGAAGGAAATGAAGGGGATGGCAACGGAGCCCGGAGGTTTTTTCCGGCACAACAAGGAATCCGTTGATTAATAATCAAAAATAGAAACACAGACAGCGGAATCCTCGCTTTCAAGTTATGTGTTCTCTCAGATCCTCGGAATTATGCAGCGGACGCTTTTCATTTTTATGTCGGTTGTGCATTTTTTTGTCGCGCCATTGTGTTTTTGTTCCTAAGGAATATTTCCGACGTTGTTAACGTGAACTAGATTCTTACGAGAGGCGTTTCCCTTTCATAAAATATGCATAGTCCTCCATTCTAATTGAAAAATATAGTTGAATTATTTGAATATATATTTTTATTTTTTTCCGTGTCAGTATTCATTATGCACTTACTGCAGTATAATTTCAAATGAGCTCCTGCGTGCAGGAAACAATGCAACTTAGCATGGTTGCTTATCATGAATCTTCATTCCAATTTATTTTATTCTGACTGTTACTGTTTTAAGAGATTCGTCTCTCTTTGTCGGCATTCGAAGTAAAAAGGCGATGTAATTAAAAACCGGCCTCTATTTTGGGCCTTTGAGTCGCAACCGGGGCTCTCTTGGACCTAAGCATCCATCCGCCAGGAGTTAGACTCCGCTTGCATTCCCGGCACGTGTAATGATATTAATAATATTGACACGTGGCGCGTGGGTGACGAGAACTCGTTGGGCGAGCACGTCAGGCGCCTGTCTCGACGAGGCCGTGCGCTGGTGGCCGGCGTTGTGTTGTCTCGGAGGTGCGGCGCGGCGTCCGTCGCCGGCAGCTATCGGCGTGGGTGCACCACCAAGGCCGCCCCATAGTGTGAGGGGCGGGGGGGGGCGGTTATCCTCTTCCTCTCCCCCTCCTCATCGCCCCATCCTCACTTCATCCGTCTCCCCCCCTTTCCATCTAACCTTCTCTCTCTATCTCTCCTATCCGAACAGCGGTGGGCGTGGCATTTCCCGGTGACGTGGGCGGGGAAGCGGCGTGATGGGGGCCAATGGGAACCACCTCCTCCTCTCTCTCTTTTTAGATCCTTGGCAGCAATCGATATGATTTTAATGATTCGAGAAAGTCGCATCATATACGTTCGTTCGCTCTCTCCATTCATTCCTCATGAGACCTCGGTGCGTTTCCGTATTTAGCGACTCTCGTATCTCGAGGCCGCCCTCTTCACTCGCGGAGAGGAGCTCATCTTACGCACCTTAGGAGACAGCAGTGCTCGGGGGTTGCTCCCACGTCGTCCCTTGCCTCCGATTCCCCGCGGCCAGTGGCCATGGCATTTTGGTTTTTGGAAGCAGAGGGAGAATCAGACGTTATCAAATGGCTGTGTGGCGAAGGTGTCAAGGGACAACGAGGACACCATAGCTGCCGTCAAGTAATCATGCATCCGACCTTGAAGGGTAGCGACGGTCAATATCAACTGTCGTCTGCTTTGGAATTCCTATGCATATTGCTCCGATTCCCGGTCGGATATCCTGTGACTGCTTTTTTAAATTTGACGAAAGAAAATTGCGTAGCTTATCTCTGCTGCGTGGAAAGGGCTTCATGATGTATTGTTGACTTAATCTAGATTTCGTGTTTGCGTTTAGCAACCGCATTGATTTTTGAAATGTTGTCATAATTACTAGGTGAACTCTTTTTATACATCTGGTGACTTGAGAAATCTCCTATTACAATCTGTTTATAATGGCAAATTCTCAGTTATGCTCTCGGTTTATGCATTTTAGCAAGTTGGAAAAATACTTCAGCAATGTTATCCTCGGCAGTTCCTCTTATTAATTATGGGAAGAGTCAACCCCAGGCATACTCTTCCCATAATATTCATACGGCCGTAGCTACCGTTCGCTTAATAATACATTGTCAATAATTATTGATCCCCTAACTAGTTTCCCACACCTCTATATCGATATGGTTATGAATCATGATTAGATTAGTCGAAAAGACCGTGGAATTGCACCCTATGTGTACAAAAGCCAAGTTCGCATTCGTTGTTTAAAATATGGTCATCTTTTCCTTTGTACCCTTAATAAAAAATTGCCGGAATTTCCGAATTTAAGCTTTTACCGGTAACATTCGTTAGAGGAGAGGAGCTGGTCAATCCCTTGTAATTTACCCCGCCTTTGTTTCTTTTAAAGTTCAAATGTTTAATTACCAGTTTCCATTCCAATGCTAGCGAATATATTTATGAGAGACTCACCCTCTGACGCGGACCTCAATCATAATGTAATGTAATTCGTCAAGGGTCTCCTTCTTTATCCTTTCTATGACTCGTGGGTGGGTCAAAACAATTTCCATTAGCATGCATTGCTGTGCCGCGATGCGAAGGGGCTTCTCCATACTTTTTCGTGCCCTTCACCAAAGCCAGTCCTCTTGCGTTTGAGTCAAAGGCCAAACTCGTGGTCCAATCATGAAATAGTTCGTGGAGTGAACGGTGATCGGATCTTAGCCCTGGTGGAAGAAACGAACGTGGGACTGACTGTTTGGATTTGCCTTGTTTTTCATTAATGGCTGCATCCTGAATGTTGAATGCCACTGACAGGCAATGGCTTACGTATTAGTGATGTTCGTGTTTGGTCGTAAAACGAACATGGTTCTTTCCCTCCCCCCCCCCTTATGCTTCTGAGTTCCGATGGGAAATGTGGGATTAAAATGTCTAAATGTTAATGGATCGTGGCCAGTGGCCGAAATCCGCCGTGTGCTCTCAATCTCTGCTGCAGTATCGAATGCGATTTGTATTAACAGTGCTCATTTGCGCGTATTTTGAGATTTGGAGGAGTTATCCCAACCTCGATAATTGTTGTGCGGATCAGCTGCTGCGCTGATTGCGGTTCAGTTTTTCTGTTTTATGATAACTGTGCTCTTAGCTTTATCTCCCTCTGGCGAGTTATCGAATCTAAGCTCGGCCGTCATCAGCGGATGTAATAAAAGAGGCGTCGTTAAGTCTACCGGGATTTGACCTTCCAATGGGGTACTGATGTTATCGGGCAGGCTCGTCATTAGGTCATGGTATCGGGGTTGATGTTGCTCGGGATTCATTGTGGATGATTATAATTTAGTTGTTACGCATGCCTTGGCTATTTTTGGTCATTTTTTTAGGATGTAGAAATAATCGCCGAGGAACTAACTATTTATCTCTAAAGTTGTGTGGAAAAACTCTAAAGTAATATTTTTGAGTAGACTTTTGCAACGCCTGAACTCATTTCCTTCTCTATTTATTTTCAGGAACTATAACAACTAACATTAAGTTGCAATACCACCGAAAGACGATTGCGATTCATTTTTCCGATACTAGATTGCAGTTTCCAAACTTTTGTAATCGAATCGTTTTTTCTTGCAGCAATAGCCCTTGCGAGGTATGGTTTCTCAGATATACTTAGTAAGTGCATTTTAAGTGAACGCAGTTACTTACGACCATTTTCTAGGTCACATTTTTTCGACGGTTGCCATCTGTCGTTAAATTTCTATGATATCATACCTAAAATTCGTGTGCCCAGCTGTGGCATTCCACCACTTCTGCAATGCTTTTCATTTCTGTAAACATCGCGTTACGCTGCTCTTTTTTTATATAGCCAGAATAAAACTGAAAGACAGTAAACGGTAGTCCTCGGGAGCTTATGCCCTTTTGCCCCTTTCGTTTCATTTCCACTCCTTCCCCTCTTGCTCACCGTATTTCAATCATTTAAGTCCCTTTTAAAAGGCGTTCAGTGGGTTGGGGGGGGAGGGGGCGTGTCCCCTGTGACTCCAACTAGACGTCTCTTATTGTCCGCGCATAGCCACCCGCGTTACATTAATTTTTCAGCAATCGATTCGCCTTTGCCAGACCCTCAATCCGCCGAGCCCACGTCTTCTTTCGCGTCTACATACATTATTTATGTCGATCCGCCTCTACTGCTGCTGTGCTGCGCACCTCCTCTCTATCTCTACCACCCCCCTTGCGTGGTTTTCTCTTTTATTTTATTTTCGGTGGTTTCCTCACCGGGAAGGTCGGGAGAAATGCAAATGGGGTCGCCGCCTAGATCTGCCGGAAATGACCCGCCGACGCAGTGTTATATACCGTGTGTGTGTGTGTGTGTGTGTGTGTGTGTGTGTGTGTGTGTGTGTGTGTGTGTGTGTGTATATATATATATATATATATATATATATGTATATATGTATATATATATATGTGTGTGTGTGTGTGTGTGTGTGTGTGTATATATATTCCCCCTATCCCATCTACCCTTCTTTGATCGCGATCCTCTTTCAATTGATATAACCCCTCAGAAATTCGTGGCTGCAGTAGGTTAAGTTTTTGAGCCAAATGTAATCATTCACTCCTTCCAATACCTGTGATTTTTCTTTTTTTATTTTATTCCCGCTTCATCTCTAATTATCCGATGAGTTCGGGATGTTCATTTGTTTTTCTCAGGAGGCTCCCTATCGAAATAAATGATGTGCTTGCCCTCCTGGCGAACGCATTATAATACGTATTTTAATCTCTAATTCTGGGCTTCCTTCCTCCTTTTAGTAGTCTTTTTCGGGAAGATATCCCTTCGGCAATTATTCCACGCTCATTTTTTTATACTCTGTCTTCTATTGTAATTTTGAATATTTTTATTCAAAAGAATCCCAATGTAGAGGTATAAATCAGCGAACCCCAAAGGGCTTCCGTCCTTTAAGTTTTCGGTTCGTGCAAATTTCCTCAAATCTTTTTTTTGCATAATGCGGTATGCATGAGATTCGCGCGATCGATAATTTGGGCAGTCTTGGACCCAAATGAAGAAATTTGATGAAGGTAATTCTCAAATCTGTCTCAGTCCGCATGAGACTGCTCTACGTACATTTCGTTGATTCTTCATTCAATTTTTATTGGAATCGGTTCACTTTCCCGTTTTAAGTAATTTTTTCCTGTTGAAAATTTATCGCAATATTCATCGTCACTCAGTTTCGTCTGACGTTCCCACAGTCGCTTGCTTACTCGTATACTTCTCGTTTGTTTGCGTTCTTCAGTAGGTAGATGCAAATGTTTCTGGGAGAAAATTTGATGACCACGCACATATAAATTGCTCCAGGGAGTAATTGTGTGTGGGTCTCGTTAAAGTTCGCCGAGAGCTACATTCACACAAATGCTGGGTTTTATGGAGCAGATGAGTCATCCGTGATCCAACTACCTGAGTGTACGTATTCACCAGGAGGGAGAAATACAAGACCAGAATTGAGTGCCACGGTCAAAGGATTGTTTTCCTGCTCTACGGTGAATTTTTCGTCGTTGAAACCCGCAGAAAACAGTCGTGAAAGGATGCAGATATTTCTTTTCATTTCGGTGCGGTTTTTCAAGTCTTGCCTTGATTAAAAATGGGAATGCCTCGAGGGTACATTCCGTCGTAACGTTCTTGTGTCATTTCAAGAAGGTGTCAGCATTAATCCGTGCAATATCTTCAGTTGGAAGAAGAATTTCTCTCCCGTAAAGAGACGTAATCGATGATAGCAATGGTGGTATTCATTTTGTAAGTAGGACTTGTTTGCAGTAGTCACGGTATGTTAGGCCGAATGACGGCAGAGTGCGACATTAATGCAGGTGGAAAGCTATTGCGACGTTGTTAATTCTGTTGTCATATTTATTTGTCAAGTTACGTTTTCTGTTACATTTTGTGCCATGCTCTTCTCAGGATTTCGAAGGGAACTTGTTATTTCTCATTTGTTCTCAAATCGTCCTCCCTCTCTGACATTTAAAGTAACTTTCAATAGCAAAGTTGTTTGAAAATGTTTGTGTGGAAATAATATATCCCAAGTAGTTACTCTTCGTTTTCGCAGCCTATACTTCTAATAGCGTATTATAATTATCCATAATGGCTTCTTTCGCATCTATTGGCAAAAGATTGGAGATAGTAAAAATAGTTGAAATATCCTTGCAAACGTTTATGAAAATTAATTTTTATTCCAAGAAATTAAGTGTTTACGTTTTAGATTTCCTATTCGTCACAGCTGGCTGCTAAAAATAAATTTTGATTTGATTAGGTGAGCATCTAACATTTTTGTGACCCAGAATAGGATCTTTAGTAGTTTTAGCAACCACTGGAAATTGCGTATTTCGAAATTCGTGTATTAATCAATTGTGTATTGGTAAAAAATTTAAATGTTGTGTTGCATTGGAAATCTTCGATAATTGTTAGAGGTTCGCATGAACGAAGGCGTAATTGTGGAGGTTCTAAGATGTGACTTGCAAGTTGTTGGCATTGGTTTGCGTGTAATGGTGCGCACCAGCCTGTGTGCGCCCACGGAGATAAGCAAGGCCTTAGCCTTTAAGTTTCAGTCGTGGACGGTAGGCAACCGGCTACACGATTGTCTAATTCTGCCGCGGTAAATGGCAGCGTACAGTTAATGGCTTTTCTTGACAACGTACATTTTCAGACGTGTACATTAATTGACTTCTACTAGCTATAAAAGGAAGAATTTTCAGGGGCCTCTGTCATTTTTTACTGTGGGAGGGCGGCGACGTTCTTGAAGAGGTAAATTGCTTAGTATATCCTCCTCTCCAATCCTCTGGAAGTCAGAAATGGACTATTTTCTGTAATTTATAGTCTTTTTGCGTATTTTCCCCATCAAATCGCAATTGACATGCACTCTCTCGCTGTTAACAATACTTAGATTGAGTTTTAATAAAACAACTTAAACCTTGGAGGGGGGTGGAGTTGCCCTCCCTGCCCTACCTAGTTGAATAATGATGTAATTTTACATACTTGAATATTTACGTGGGTCATCAGTGTAAAATGCTTCCACGGTAGATAGCAGACGACCTCTTGGTATTCAGGTTTCCCAGCATTGATCCATTTCGCTAGAGGGCAGTTTCATCCTTATTCCTGTCGGCATCTTCAGGTTCGAACTCTTTGTCTTTGGAGCTAATGATGCCGACTGGAGTGCCTGTGCAACTGTTGTCCAACGATCACGGGCAATGCGGGACTAGCTGACAAATCTTGGGAGTTATTGGTTAGTATTTGAAGAATTGGCGATGAATTGCATTTTATTTAGACTCGACTCTTTTATTTTTTTCTTTCGTCAAGTTCGAGGAAAAACAATTTAGTTAGCACGTCGTATATTGTCAACGTGTGCAGCACCCGACAATTTATTTGCGTCGGATTGCAGGATAACGTGAATCTAGATCACTTGCATTTATTTCATTATTCGACCTGTTTCCTAATGTTTGACATGGATAAGAAGAATGATTATGGTTTTGTATAATGGGGCAGCGGTATTGAACTATTTAACTCCTAAATTGCGTTTCATTGAATTTTGCCAGTTTATAATTTAGAATCTGCCTCTATTTAATAAAATAGTGCGTATCCTTCACAAATCAGTGGGAAAGGATATTTCTATTTTGCATTGAATTATTTGTTTCCCCTTGAGCAAACCTTCTATTTTCTCATGAAGGTGATTGGTTATATTTTAACAGCTACAAGGACACCGCAGACAGTTGTGAAATTTTCGTCAGAAAAAATATGGCAACTGAGTCTGGGCGGGCGGGAGGGCATTTGAGTTCAAAGAACGTTGCTTGTATGTATTTAGCAGTTTTGGAAGTACAAACGTACTTCGTAATTAAATTCCTACAATGGCCACATCACTTCCCTTTTTTATGATCGGCGACAACAGGAATCATGTGAAAATCCTTTAAACTAGGATTCTTTACCGCCCAATTGTCCTCTAATCTGCATTTTTACATCAATAATTAATTATTTCATTCTAACGCGCAGGATCATAATGGACCTCACCACCACCATTCCTCTGTCTCCTTAAGTACTTCCCATCCGGCCTTGTGTTGATATTACTTTGAGGTGTTTATCCCTGTAGTTTTGAAAGGCCTGTATTCAATTTACAAACTCCCGAGTATGGTCTACTTTTCCCCCTGGATCTTCCATTTTCAGCTCGGGACCAAATCTCAGGGGCGTGTCATTAAGAAAAAATCTCATTCCGTGGTCATCGCCGCTGGTTAAGAGAGGGGGAGTAGTTGTAGGGAAGAAATGTGTGTCACGAGAGAAGGCTGACTGGTTTCATCCCCCGCCCTTCTTGTCTCAATCTCATTCCGGTCCTCAGATGGCCACTCTCTCTCGACTGCCCCTCCCCCCTTCCATCCCCACGCCCATCGGGGTTTTTATGATTGCGGAATGAACCCCTGAACCCCTTTCCCTTAATCAACCCATCTAAAAAACATCCATTGCACACAATTCGTCCGCCTAACTTAGCCCTCCTTTCCTCTCTCTCTCTCGCTCCTTTTTCCCCTGTCGCGCCGAAATTTCTCCCCTTTTTCGGAAACTTTGTCCTCCCCTTTTTCCTTATAAAGCTCGGGTTGCAAATAATGAGATCTACGATGGAAGAAGGTTTTTTTTACTCCGGTAAGCGTTCTGGGAGATGAACGGCGGCATCCTCGAATTCGAAAGAGGCGTTTTTATCAACGGGAGCCGTACTAAAACGCCGTAATATCATCGCTCGTCGGTTAAGTCGATCCCTTTTCTTGCATAAAATATTTAAATGAAGGTTTAGTTATCCAGCTTGCCTCTCCTTAAGTTTTTTAAGGGGGCGGGATAGTTACGAGGGTGTCTTACATTCATCCTGTTTTCTAAGAAAAGTTTAATAAGATAAGGATTTGGTCTCATCGCGAATGTTTTGGGCTAATGTTATATGAAAGCTGAGTTACATAAAACTGCTGCGCAGAGACGCTCGTATCTGCAGTGGCTCACGTCGAAGTGGCGCGCGGTTTCGAGTAAACGAGTCATATTTTCATTATTTCCTCTTCCGATATTTTCTGACTGCGTGTCTTCCTTTGTATATTTACTTTTCGATTCGAATTTTTTTACGATTTTTCCAACGAAAGATTTTTTGGAAGTTCTATCTCTGGCATGATAAATGCTTTTTATTGCTTTATATGGTGTACGTCAAGGTAATGAGAAATGAATATTGGTCGGATTTACGCTAAGGGATTGAGGTATGGTTCTTTATGAAACTGCGAAGCATTTTTTTTATTAATTTGGCAATGGAAGCCTTGAAAATCTAAAGAAAAATCCGGAATACTGTATTATGAATTTTTTTATTAATATGGGAGAAGGGTATCATAACTACCTCCTCCTGGATTGGCCGGTTGTCACTTTTGCGTCTTCTTTTTTATGGAACACTTGTTTACGCTCCACGAAATCTATTCCCGGTGTGTAAAAGCTCGCTCGCAGTAAGCAGAGATGAACGCCTGCGGTCGCTGGGAAAAGGCTCGTGCGAAATTTCCGTCTTCACCGTAAATTCTTAAATATATCTTCTGGATATGATACGCGGAAAAATTTCATGTTACGTCATGGAAGTTTTAGCACCGAAAATAAATCGAGTGGCGAGAATCGACGTCCTGGAATATTATGACTATGAAAAAATTTTGATGGGAAGAGAATTGAATCAGAGCCTGAAGATAGGCCAGTACGAATGAGGGACAAGGAAATGCGTCAGTTTCTTTCGTCAGGCGCTTCGTTTTCTTACCGAGGCTGATGACTTGTTCTTAAAATGAAAATTGCATGACTGTGCTGTAATTTGGAAATTTTCGGGTGGCGAGACTTACGTGACATTACCTCGTGTTTATCAATGAGCAAATGCTTCGCCAACTTTCATTCTCGCCGCCTGTATCCATTACGAGTTCGATCCTTAGTGCCCCAAGTTGCGTGGGCATATTTTTTTGAAGGCGTGATTGATGGTCGTGAGTAGTCGTCGCTGTCTTTAGGGTGTCCATTTGACTCTGTTCTCAATTTGCAACCATAACCGTAGTGCAGGAGTAGCGGCTGAAGGATCTGTATGCAGTCTCATTCAACACTGTTATTGTTCTATTTAATTTCATTGTAGTTTTTTATTGATTTTTCCATAGGACGTAAAATGGAACGCTTGTGTAAGGGTAATGAACTATACTCCACTCTGGCGAATTGCAAACTATTTTGAATTGATGTAGAAATTGTTTACCCTAAGAATGCGCTAACCTTGGGTTTCTTGATTTCATTACGTTTTGCTGATTTGAGAATGACTAACTGGGTTTCATCCAGCATCAGCGACTTCAATATTATGCCCAATAAGGACTTCGCTAACATCGCCGGAAACTCGGCCGTTAATCTTTCTTTTAATATGCCCCTCTCGTTTTGCTGGAGTAAGAGGGATTATCATACGATAATAATTAAATAATAAAATGAGCTGTTCCTTTAACTCCAGCTTTTTCATTGCATGGCAATTTCTTAGCATTTTAATTGTGTTCTTTGAAAGGGCACGCGATCTTGTCTCGGATCTGATGCATAGTAAGTAATAGTAATGTTGATGGAGGGAAATTTTATTTTCGTAAAAGTAGACACCTCTTCATTTTTCGGTTTGATAATTTTCTCCTTTAGCAATTCCAGAGTAACTTCCGATGGCAGCATATGGTTCAATTATACCATTCGCGCTTCATTTATTTCCTTGCTGTGGAAAAATCAGTGGCGAATGAATTCTTAAAGACACTGGCGCGCACCATGTGTGAATCGGTGTCTTCAAGAATCCCGCTAGGCTTAATCTTGCCCGCCGTTTGTTCGTTTCTCCTCCTGATGCGTACAGGAATCCAAAACGAACGAGGGAAACGCGCCGCTTCCTCCCTCTGATCGAAAACCCAGTCGCTCTGTTGCTCCCGAGGAGGCGTGTGGAATTCCGTGTGTGTTCGACCCGATTTGAACTCGCGGGAAAGCTATCGGCCTTCCTTATTTGCCGGGCACGCCTCTTTTTAAGTACAGGTTTTGGAAGTAGGCTTCGTCGCCATCATCGCACGAATCTTCGAGTCCCGTTTCACAATGACTCCGCGTGACTGAGGATGCATGTGGCCGAGGTTTGTCGTTGTGTCCCCACCCTCTCGTTGGCAATGAGCGTTGGTGTTTCATTTTCGCTTGTGAAACATCGGGCATCGTCGAGTTATGATGTAAATTTTGGAGTGACAACTACTTCAATTATTTTAAAAAGGGCACTGCATGATTACCTGTTTAGGAACATGACATTATAAAATAATATAGTTTTGTTATCAATCTAATTAATTATTGCGAATATGATAGCCAAGCATGTTAATTTGACATTATTGATTAATACAGTTTCGTTATGAATCTAATTAATTATTTCTACTACGATAGTCAAGCATATTTTTTGGTGTAGGTAGTCAACTTGGCATTAAATATTCTCGATGAATTGGATTTGTGATATATTGATATTCCCAATGCGTGCATCGTCAGCATTACAATGTTTCCAATACGCGTTTTTTATCGTCTCTCTCTCTCTGCAATTGCAATCATATTTGCAGTGGTAAGGACAGATTTGGCATAAATGCAATGAGACCAAGAAATCACTTCGAGAACAGTAATAGAAAAACATTCGTTAGGAAAGTGTTGCCTGGAAAAATATATATTTTAACTTCTCGCGTTTAAGTAGTGAAGTGAAGGGGGTATCTCTGTATCAAACGAGTACTTAGGAAATGTCTTGTCTCCGCACGCGTGACAGTGTGCTTCTTTTGTGCCCTTGAAGACGACGGAGCAAATTTTGAATGCTAAGGATATCTTTTTTTATTTATTTCATTTTACGTTTCGTTATTCAATGATGATAAGTAATTGGGGATTTAGGAAGGTGGCATTTGTCCATGTGTAAACGTAATATTTAAGCGTGTTGTTATTGTTACTAGTACAAGATGTGATTTGTACGTTTTGGAAAGAGCTACCGGCTAACCTCTTTGAAATGTTGTGCGATATGATGATGATCCTTGAACTTAGTTATTTCTCATTCCGCTATTGAGAATTTGCTGAAGTTAAATTTTATGTTAAATCCCAACCGTCGTAAACGTCCTCCCCGTTATGAAGTCGGAAGCCAGTCAATTCCCGGCCATCTACCTAGGGTGTATGGTTTTGAGTACGAGCTCTGGTTTGCAATATGAGACACATGCCTCAGTGTTCTTCTTTATCTGTCGTGCTGACAGTTTTCTTGCTTATCTCTATCTTCCAAACGCAGGAATTTCTTCATTTAAAAACTTGAAAAAAAAACTGTCGGGGGGTTTCTCAAATGAGATTTTGATCGAATTTTGATGCCGAAACTCTCACAGATGCGCCCCGAAGGAAGATAAGCAGTCTGTTTTAGGGGTTATGATGTAGGGAATAGGTTTTGTTCGTGTCCGTGTGTTATCATCATCCATTGCGCTCCGACGCCGCCGTCGCCAAGAATGAGGGAGCCTTCCGTTTCCCGTTCTGAGGTGAAAGCTCTCTCGTGCTGCTTCTCCTCTCGCCCTCCCACCTCTCCGCGCCTCATCCCGTCTCTCTCTCTACTCTTCTCACACCCGCCTGATGCCTTCGACTCTTCCCTCACCGCTCTCCGTCTCCGAACGTCCCACAATTCCATCGGTTTCTAAGAATGCATGCCGACTTGGCGGCTGGTTCTGTCAATTCAAGCGCCTTATTTGGATTAGATGTCTCTTCCCACTTGCCATCCTCTTGCGGGAAACGTACACTCACTAATGGTTGATGCCTTCGAATGCATTGCCCGGAACTTGATTCGGTGGCGCTTCGTTGCATATCCTGACGAAAGATGCACCGCCGGCTAAGAATGGGCCTTTTCCCGTGTGGTCTATCGAAGAGGGTGCGCGGGTGGTTTTTCTGGAACGCAGTGTTGAAGTTTCACTGAGGCAGCGAAACGTGTTTTCGGACCAAGAACACGCTTTGCTTAGAACTTCTGCGGATGGGCGGAGTTCCATCGATCCTGTTTTTAAAACGTTGAATTATTTATTAATTCGATGGCATTCTCTTTGGTGTATCATTTACGAAATGGCTCTCAGAAATCGTTTTTCTGGGTTGGGCGATTGGTTGAGGGCAAGCGTGCTAATTTGTAGGGATGGGTGCGACCATTCACTAATTGATGTTGGTTTGCTATTTTAGTCCAATGGAAGAAAATTGAATTTGCGACCACCGTTGAGTGCTCACTTAGATATCGGTTTGCCTAGAGACTTTTATCTCTTCGGTCTGTTGTCCCCAGGGAAATTTTGCGAGAGTCAGTAATAAGAGGCAGTGTAAGCCGTGCGTGGCGATTCCTTCGCACGGCCGATGGACTCCTCTAGTCGTCATCGTTTTCGATCTCGGTTCCTAGTGCTTAATGCGTGCGCGTCGAATTGAGAAAACACCGACGGCTCTTCGTTTCCTCCCTCTCGCTTTCTCTTCTCCCCGCGTGTTGTTGCTCCTCTTGGGTCCGTAATATTTTTATCCCCCCCCACAAATTTTCCAGCGGGGATGGAGTTATTCCTGCTTTTTTATGTTTATCCATGGAAACGGGCGAATGCAAAGCATTAGTTTCACCTCTGAATTCGGCAGTGCGCTGGGTTACTCGGGGGAGAAATACGGAGAGACGTGACGTTGTATGAATCTTTCTTTCTTTCTTTTTTATTTTATCTTTTCGTCGTCCCCCTCTCCCCTTAATGCGAGACTTCCGCGTGGCGTCGTATGTTTACCTTTCCCGGGCTTCGTCAAACGCGTGTCTCCGTGTGTGTTTGTGTTAGTGTTTTTTTCATTTTTTTTATCCCCTCCCGCAACTGTGTGGACGAATCGGTGAATTTTGTCGAAAATGTAAATCCCAAACCGACCCCACCACCACCACCGCATGTTTTTTTAATGCACTCAGCCATGGCTTCAAATTACTCGGGTTCGTGTTTCTTTTTTGATAATTTTTTTAATACTTGCCTCGTCGTCGGGGCAAGAGGAAGGAAATATAAAAAAGCGTCCCTTTTATTCCTCTCCCAACCAAAAGTCTCGGCGTCATCCCTGTAGTTCTCCCCCGCCGGATAAGCCCACCCGCAGCCCTCCCTCCCCCCTTCAATTGCGGAGGAACGCTTGGAGAGTCGTTAGCGAGGGTTTCACCTGTTTCTCCCCCCCCCAGCATCCCATCCGACCCAACACAACCCTCCGCGCTCGAGCACCGCCATATTTCAGACCACCCTCTGCTTTATTCTGGCATAATCGACGCGTGATAGCCCTACGTTGCACTGTTACGGCAGGTCACGATGCTTCGTTAAGTCTTTCTGCGGAGTAGGGTCGGGAGACAGTCGTGGAGGATTTCACTGCCTATCCTGGTGCCGTGTGCGAGTTTTCGCTCTCCTTCCCGATTTCCCTAATTCTATTTCCCCCACTCGGATCCCTCGAAAACTCGCTCATCCGCATCTCTATACCCTCCCGAGGGGATTCGAAACGCTCCCGTTTGGGTGGGGAAAGTAGGAAGGAAACGTTCCTTTTCCTATTTACGTCGCTTCTGAGCATAGATTTTTTTTCACCTCTCGCAAATAGCAAACGGAGCTACTTAGGGGATGATGAGGTTTTTGCCCCGAGATTTCCTGTCGTGCCGTAGGCAGGCAGGCAGGCCTGCCGTTTCCTGGTTTTGTGTTCCCATGGGTCCTTCTCGTCCGCTTCTGGGCGTCTCTTGTGCATTTTTGATTTTGATCCTCGAGGTAAAATAGACGCCTTTGACGTTACTGGAGGTGGTACCCGCATCGTGAAGGACGTTTGGTATCAAAATATTAGCGGGTCGGATATCTTTTTGTGGCCATGTCGTCGTAGCGGTTTCAACACAAATCCAATACGGATGGTCTCGCCGGCATGTGCTGAATGCTGATTTCGGAATCGTTATGTCGACATGCCGTGCTATCGCCTGCCTCAGCCTCTCCTCAGAAGCTCCCTCCAACTCTTCCTCCCCTTCTTTACGCCTTCCCCTACAAATGTTTCCTCTCACGCCACCTCCACCTCTCCGAAATTTTGATTTTGATTGCATGGGTTTTCGAACCTCGGAGATATGGGGCGTGAAATTGACTCTTTGATCGATATATGTGTGTGTGTGTATGTATATATGTACACTATATATTTATGTATGTATATATGTACTATATATATTTATATATGTATATATACACTAATATATATATATATATATATATATATATATATATATATATATATATATATATATATATATATTGTTTTGTCATTCTTCCTCTATCTCGTGAGAAGCCAATTTAGTGTGTTCATGAGTCAATTTAAAACATTTACGATTTGGAAATGGATTCTAAAAACACTTTCGATACATCCCGAATGGCCAAAATTACAGTTCTTGCCTTGCGGTTCACAAGCCTTTTCCTCGGGAAAATGGAGGAAGTTATAACATCTTGGATAACGATTTTCCCCGCTCGTCATCCATGATTATTCTCACGGGTTAAAGTTGAGACACGTGGATTTGCGGTGTCGGCCCTATGTATGTCCTGGGTTCTTACGTAATTGCCTAGTTGATACTCAAAACAGTTTCAAAAATTTCGAAGTAGGACATCTGTCGAGGTCGATAAGAATGTCTTCACGCCATTGTTCGGATTCGCAATGAATGCAGAAGGCTGCCCTGCTCGTCCGTGCGCATGCTTGAGGAATCTATTCAGGTGCTCGCGTGCTACGGCCTATCTATTCATTCTCGGCGGCACGCGAAGTATCTTTTGTCGTTGCTTCATGTGCCTTCTCGGTGTCGTCATGGCATTCACGGTCGAGTTCTTCAAAACTCGAAATGTAGCTATGGATGATCTTCCAGCGCCCATTTTTATTAATTAGAGCTCTTATATTCCCGAGAAGGAACACGTCGGTCAATCTGTGTAGTTTTGGTGTCGAAGACTGCTGAAGTCTGCAGGGAACGACAAATACTGACCGTCATATATTTAGCCACATTCATGAAATGGTTTTATCCATACATTTTCATATTCCACCATGATTCGCTTTTTATTTAATAAAAACCTCACTTTCTTCTTGACGAGAACGTTTTCAGAATATTTTCATGCAAATACCGAATACCGTAAGATAACTTTCCCGCAGTAGGTAATATAGGCTATGCACACTGTCAGGTTGTACCTCCGTTATCATTTAGTCAAATTTATACTATCATTCTAATTTTTATAATACTAGAAATTAGTAATTCAAGAGGATGTCCATTTTTTAAGTTAATTACACTTACAGACGTGTAATTTTTAATAGTTTTTAATAGAATGTTAATAAGTTAATAGCCAGTCTACAATTAGTCAATCTACTATTCTGACTAGAGAACGACGCATCAGCCTCCATCACTAACCCTGATTGCTGCCTCACCGAAGTAAATAGCAATTTCTGTTTTTACCATAATTTTGGGATAAACTCCAACCTTGCCGGGCGCTTGTGAATGAAGAATTCAGCCCTGCATCTTTTTATCTGTCAATCGAATCAGTTACCAATAGGTCCCCTGATATGCACATTAGTGCTGTAGTGATGAACAATTACGGGACTTGTGTCGTACTTTTTGAGAAGCTCCCAAGCGGACTTCCCATGCCACCACATTCGAAGCTTCCCCATCAGTGCCTTCCCCAAGGTCACCTAGACCTTGCCGACGGTGCTCCAGAGTAACCTGAGCGTGTGCAGAGAGGCACCAAGTGGGAAAGGGCCCGTAGGCTAGCCCTGACAGTCAAATGTTATTTGATATCTGATGTATTTCCCCGGGTGAGAGATCGCCTCGAGGTGGTTCGGCGATGCGGGAGGGTCCTTCGCCCAGCTTCTCTGCCCAAAAGGACGGTGAAGGTGTGTCTCTCTGCTTCAAGAATATTATCGCGCAGGTGATTTTTAACCTGACGAGTCCCTGACATTTTTCTTGTGTGTATCTACTGGATGGCTTTATTGTATGGTTCATGCTGTGCATTATTAATTTGTTTCGTTATGGCTTTTACCTTCATTTCAACGGTGTTTATTCGGGGGAAATTGCATGGGCACAATGACCCAAAATGCATGTACTAAAACATGCGGCATGAATAAATGGGACTGATTCCATGTTGCCTTCCGCATTTTGTTATTTCTATCAGAACTGTTATTTCAGCTAAATGCACGGGATACTGGTGGAGGAGATAGTGAAGGAAATCAGTTCGAGAACCTGAATCTTGAAGACCGTGGCTATTCATATGTCCTCACTTTTTTTTCGTTATTAACTGAGGTAAACGTAAGGGAAGAACAGACAGTCAGGTAGCATTGTTCTAGATCACTTCTAACGCTGCATAATATTCCACAAGAGATGAAGACAAGGAAAATGGTGTTAGAAGGGAAGGTTTGACGTATGCATAAAGAACTGTTTGTTTTAGTTATCTGAAACAAAATTTTCTATTTCTTGAGGCATTCACATTATAAGCCACAAAATTGAGAGGTAGGAAATAATGGTAAAGCTATATCAAAGGACAAAATGAAGAATGAATGGACCGATAAAATAAAAGAGGAAAGGAATACTATAACCTTATTATTCGTAGGAAACTAAGAATGATAAGGTTATAACGAAATGTAATGTAGGGGAGAAACAAAAGCCATCTTGGAGAAGCTACTCGAATCAAATGATAGCGGAAGTGGTGAAGGCCAGAAAACATGGAGGTTAACCGATGGGAGAATTGAATGGGGAGCTGCGCCAACCCAGTCCTCTGAGTGATGACCGCTGATGGCGATGATGTTGAATCGTTTATCAAGCCAAGAGCTGAGATGCTATTATCTTTCCGAAGAAAATATATCCCGAGCCTGGTCGAAGCATTTTGAGAGATCCAAGTCAAAAGCTCCTTTGCTGCCATAGTGCAAATTATTCAGAGCTCAAAAGGTATCCAGAGGAAGAAAGACAATAGAAAGTTTGAGGGAGAAAGATTGTGAGACTGAAAGATTCAAAGGTCCCCCCCTTTCCGAGGAATAATACGGGAGCCGAGAAGGAAGCGGAAGCCGACCGTATTTTCTATTGGACACCGACGGCGGTCTGAATTTGAGTGATTTGTCCTTCTCAACTTTGGTATTAAATTTGCTCTCATAAAATATTCCCCGCTTTCCCTAAGTTTGTTATTTAATGCCCGCTTTAAGTCAGTTAGCAAATAGCTAATCACATCAAATGTCCCGTGTCATTCACGTAAAAATATGTTCAATCGCCATCTGCCTCAAGATACGTACATATGCCGTGCCGCTATCATTTACCTGTATCACTTGCAATTCAAGTATTCGATCGTGGTTCTTTAATGACAAAGTGTGCGTGTTGTTTTCTTTTTGGTTACAGTATATTAATTAAATGTGTTGGTGGCAAGATAATGTGAACGAACTCTATCTGATGTGTTGTTGAATTCGAAAATGTGGACGCTCAGTTGAAGGGGTTGACTTGCATTTATTGTTCCTCCGTCTTTTATGTTTCCACTCCTTCGGTCTACCGTGTTTAAAATCCTCCCTCCACCCCCGTTTGCCCACGTCGGTCAATCGAAGGAGGATCCCACCATAGGTGCGCGAGGCCATTTCGTCCCCGTATCGTCGCTTGGTGGATAACTGGAAACCGTAAAGAATATTTTGCCGAATGCAAACTTTTCCGTCTCGGGTCCCTCCGGTGTATGGCGATTTGTCTCGAAGATCGACTTGAGAGGGCAGGGGGAGAGAAGGGCGGGTCGTGGATGCGTGCCGAGGGTTTGTGTGCTCGAGGAGGAGGGAGAGAGTGGCGAATGTTCCCAGCCGTGGGAACTGCAGAAGGGCGAAAGAGGGGGGGGAAGGGAAATGCTCTCTCGCCCGAGCATAAAAATCGCGTCCGCCACCCTCGCTTCTCATCCTCTCTCGCCCCCTTCCCCCTTTCCGCTCCCCCCCCCATCTCTCTCTCTCACACACACACACACGCCATCCCTCTCAAGTCCCTTCGACTTGCGGTGGATGTGGTTGCGAAATGTCTGCTCTCCTCTCCATCGCTCTTGTTTGTCATTTGTTCACGTTCTCCCTCGCCCCCCCCCCCCTACCCCTCTCTAAACCTATGCCGGAGACGACTGCGGAAAATAAGGCCCTTCCCTTCATTCGTTCGTACCCCCTGGCCCACCCTTGAAAAAAAAAAACTGTCGCCATTTTGGAAGCTGCGGATGTGGAAGTCTTCATTAATCGACTCTAGCCCTTGGAGCATTTTGCCTGCTTTTTTATTTTGACACATCGCCTCCACGCATTGCCACACTTTAAATGCTAGGTTAGGGAGGCTTTTAAAAAAACCTATTCCATCATGAATATGACCTCGAATTCATCCCCAGGGAGATGGTTTATTTATTTTTATTCCATTACCGTGCCTTTTTTGGGCGGTGCCATCCCTCCTTCGTGTTAATTTACACAATTCCTTTGCTACTCTTCGTCGTGCTCCAAAACTAGCGTTTACACGAACGCGTAAACGGACGACCTATGGCCGAGGTGATGAGGATAGTGGAACCCCATTCCGGACGGAAGTTTTGTGTGTGTATATATATACACACACGAGGGTCATCCGGAAAGTAGTACCCGTTCGTGAAATAAAGACACAAAAGTAAATATTAACAAACATAAAAAATTTTATTTGAAAGAGGATACTTTAAACTACTTCTCAACATAATCTCCAAGCAAATTAAGGCATTTGTCATAACGTGTGACAAGTTTCTGTATTCCTGCTGCATAGTCCTTCGCCGCCAGCTCATTGAGATACGCGAGGGACCCATCTTGCACAAATTTTTGCATAATGCAGATGGTGTTTAACAATTTCATGAACAATTGTTCGAGAAACATTGGGAAAATGCTCACAGATGTCATCAATTGTGACGCGCCGATCGTTCCTCACGAATTCGTCAACTGAGCTCACCAGTTGGTCTGTAATGACAGACGGTCTGCCCGAACGCTCATCGTCGTGTGTGTTCCCCCTCCCCATGTTGAAGTTGCGACACCACCGCCGAACAGACGACTCGTCCATTACATTGTCTCCATACACCTCCTTTAATTGGCGATGAATATCACATGGGCGAACGTTTCTTGCATTGAGGAATTTAATCACTGCCCTCACTTCACAACTGGCGGCGTTCTCAATTTTTTTAAACATTGTAAACAATCACAGAAACAACACAGGCAATGCTAGCGTCACGCAACTTGGCTCAGAGAAGGCAGACAAGCCACTGAAGCTATCTGACCTCGTCCAGCGGCTACTCGCGTCGTCAGCACTTCATGCGGCACGAACGGGTACTACTTTCCGGATGACCCTCGTATATAAATGTATAAGTAAATATATATGTATGTGTATATATGTATGTATTCGTATATATATGTATAAATGTTTGTGTGTGTGTGTATATATATATATATACACACACACACACACATACTATATATATATATATATATATATATATATATATATATATATATATATATATATATGTATATATGTCTGGTTTAAATTTCGCTTGCGTATTAAAGGAACGATTGCGCAACTCCGCGTGCCGGTGGCTTATGGTATGCAACTTGGTAATGGGAGGCAAAACATGTGGTATCGAGGCCTATTTTCCTTCTTGAAAATTCTTCCAACGATCGAGTTAAGTGACGTTCATGATGTTCTCCCTTTTAATTTTGCCTTTCATAAACTCCACCTGTCCGAAGCCTCTCCTCCCTCCCCCCTTCCCCTCGCCGGTCCCCGGTCTGGCCGACCAGCTTCCCCGCCGTCGCTGGACCAAGTACTCGTCGCTTTGTGCATCCTCTCTCTCTCCACTCCATGGCGCTGCCTGCCACCCTCCTCCGTGCCTCGCCGAATCGTGTCCGAGGGGTGGGCCGGGCGCTTTCAAACCGATGGCCCTCCACATTCCGTGGGCCCCTAGTTATCGGCGTCCGGGCCGGCAGGCGTCTCTGTTTCAACCCCTAGTGTCCTCGTCGACCCTCTCTGGGGGAACAAAGGAGGGAGGGGCCCGGCGGGCACTCCCCGCTCCGTCCCGTGCGTCGTCGGCGGCGTGGGGGCCGTGGACTTCATTCCCTGCCCCTTTCCTTATCCGGGAGTTGTTCTTCCGATCCCATTCCACCCGACCCTCCCACATCCTTCTCCCCTCACTTTGCGCGCCCTTCAGCCTCCGCCCGCCCTTTCATTCCCGTCTTCCTGTTCCTTCCTTTACCCTGCTCCATCCTCGCATACCTTTCCTGAAAAACCGCACTGACCGCGCCATAATGAAATATTTCATCCGAGTTTACATGCGCCTATATTTTTCATCTCCTCACATCTCTCATTTCTCCCTCTGCTCCATTCCAGAGGTGGACTCGTCTTTCACTTCTTCGCGAATCTTTTTTTTTCATATGCCCTCTTCCTTCTCTCTCTCTCTTTTCTTCATTTCAACGTTATTCGACTCTTCCCCTTTTTTTGTTTTCGTTTCCCTTCCGCGGGTTTTATTCACGATTGGCGTACGTTTGACTGCTTTCCGGCAACTTCCCCGTAATTTTCATTCTACCCAGAGAATCTCGTCCCTCCGTTGCAATAAGTTATTTTCAGCAGCAAGGTCTTGTTAATGAGAACTTGCAGGGTTTCATGTTTTTTTTGGCCTCCTAAAGAGTGGACTCCACCATTTGAAGCCCAGGCGAACAATAGAATTGCTGCTAACGTGACGGTTTCTTTGATTTCTCTCCCTTGGTTTGGTATTATTTGTGTTTCGTCCGAATGAAAACCACCCTCTCTTTGGAGTGAGGCAGTTGTTTGAAATTTTTAAACATTTTGTGCACGAATCCTTATTAATACGGTAATAACTTCGTAGAAACTAAATTGCCGACGCTGAGCTCCAAATAAATATCTGCTGATCTACTCCCTCAGCTCGGGGGATGGTGAATAGTTTTCATGAAACTTCAATTCACAAGAATAATTTACGGCGCACGTGTTTAACGTGCGCGCATTGCCGGTAGGGGAGCCGCTTTATGTGGATCGAAAATATTTTATGTCCTTTCATTTCCTCTCGAATGCATCGATATCGAAAATTTTACGTAAATGGATCCGCGCGAATTTTTCCCATCTTTCTTTTTCGCCTCCCTGTAAACCGAGTTCCATATATCCCCAGTCACCAGCCAGCCCCACTCTCATCCCCGTGTCAGTGTTTTCGTCCGTCATTTGTTGCGACCGTCCCAGCGTCCCATTGCCCCTGCTCCATTCTGTCCCCCGTTTCCCAGCGAACCCATCCTCCAACCCCATCCGACTCTCTCCGTCCATTCCGGGAAGACCAGGAAAATACGGAATGCGGCGTTTGCCGAGTGGCCATTTTGACCTCAGTGGCTCAAATGGATGAGTTTGCTGGGTTATATGCGTCTCGTTGGTGTGTATATATGTATTTAATTATGCATTAAATGACTCTTAACGTCCCCACACATCTCCGTACCTTTCCTAATTTGTAATGTTATGAAAATATATCACAAGATATTTTCAACCTCACTAGTAGCTTACACTGTTAGAATGTTTTTATTTGCTCTTTCCCAAAGATTCGATTATTTTCCCGACCGTTCTTTAAGATTTGTGTTGTTTGACAAATGGACATATTGAAAAACATTTTTCGAATTCGAGCCTTTCAGATGTGTGAGATGACCGAGTCATGAATTGTCTGTTGTCATCGTGCTTATTATACGAATATGAAATAAGTTTTCGATTTGGAGAATGTTAGAAATTATCATCAATTTTAAAACTTTCATGTCATGTTGCGTATGGGAAGTAATCCGTGATATGTATACCAAATATTCTCTAAATTAGCCACTTGCATTTCTCTGGATGCATCCGGAATTTAGGGCAGTACACACATTTTCATCCGATCCGATGCGGTCGACATATAACTGCAAATAAAATAATTCTTGTAAAAGGTCTGACAAACAAAACAAAATTCCAGTCCTAATTCCTTGAATATTGCTGATTAATTCCCTGATTATTGCTTTTGAGGCAAATAATTTTTCCATAAAATTTAATGAACAAAGCAAAAATTAACTCCGCCATCACGGGGATTACTTTATAATAGAATTGTCATCCAATGTATTTTATTCGATGAGCTTGACCTTGGCATACATTTGAGGGAATGAAATCGAACGATTTCGATCGTTCTATTTTTTTGTTGTACATTTTTGTTAAAATAATAGAGCGTTTAAGTCTGTTGTTAAGCTGCAGTTCAATCAAATAAGTTCAATCCGAAGTATCCTTGAAGTCAATATTCGTGAGGCCGGGTGAACTTCGAGAGAAGGGAAATTCTCCATGTATCAGTTTTCTCGTGATGAGATATTCCCCATGTATTCAGTTTTCTCGTAATGAAGGCGCCCGATGTTTGACAAAGATTATAGTGGAGACGCCGAGTTCTCCTCAGGTAACTCCCTTCTCCCGTTCTCTCAAGTATCGCTTGTGGATTTTCCGGAACCATACCGACTTCAATATCAGCGGCAATTTCTTCTTCAGTTTCCCCATTGTCAGTCGCCTGTCTAACGCACCAATTGTCTGTTGTGGCAGACAGAGATATATGAAGCCGTGGGGTATTTGGTCAAGTTGTTGCCATGAATATGGTCCCTATTCCTACAAAGGATCCCTCTCGTTCGGAGGTGCTAATGGCCTTTTTCTGTATCCCATTTAGAGGCAATGGAATACAAAGACGTCTCTCGTAATATGAGACTACGTAATCTCGTACTGTTTTAAGCTCTCTGTAATGCGATTGCAAATTTGATGATATCTGTCCTTAGGATTTTTTCTTGACCATTAGGAAATGCTTTTATGATGTGCTAAAATGAAATATTTTAACATCTCCGATCTGTATTCGCAAAGGTAATGCTAAGGTTTACAGAGATATCATTCCTTAAGTTTTACCATGACCCACGAATGTGAGAGAGGTTTTTCCTTCTCGCATGCTCTCAGTTTCATCATGATCAGTTGCAGCAATTTCGAGATCAATAGCCATGGATGGAATCATATGCACATACTTATAGCTTTGTTAAATGTGAATACAGTTGTAACTTCTGATTTTCTGTGAGCTTTGTATATTCCGCGGGTTTAGTTTGGTAGATAAGGAGTCCACAGAGCCCCTTGCAATAGGAAGCAGCTGTTCTTAACTTGATCTGAAAATACTTTACTTTCACAGGCTTTAAGAAATATCGCGTGTTTTTATTTCCATGTGTACGCAAAGTTTTTTTTTTGAAGCGATAAAAAAAAATTTTCGTGGTACAAATATTGGCTTTGCCCCTTTTTTATTGCCCTTTTTTATTCTGAACGTTCTGAAGCGATTGCGAGAAGCGCCGCGCATTTTAATCGAAAATTATGAACATGGAGACATTACTTTCATGCACAGCTTTGGAGCAGGCCGAGGAGATGGGGAAGTAATTTGGTAGTCTCTTTGCCCGCGTTTGTATCTGTAGGGCTTTCTCTGCCTCCCGGCATTTATTTCCCCTCTCTCGGAAATGGGAGACAAAAGGCCCTCCGCTTCGCATCTCCTAAATGCTGCCCCAGTGATGGAAACGCCGCAGCACGCCGCTTTTGAAAGCTCCAACCGGTACGGGAGCAGGTTTTTTGGGGTCCTTGGGACTCGCTCGTCTCGTCCGAAACGCATTTTCGGCGAGAAGAGGCGGGTTCTCTCTTCCCGTTCGGGAGTGAGCCCTCACGTATTGCGGCGAGCTATTCCTCCGGCGGAGGGGATTTATCCATCCTCGTGCCCCCAGGTTGGGAATCGTACTCCTCCCGTCTGTCCCGAAGCGGCCGGTGGGAGGTGGATCGGTGAGGAGGAGCCGCAGCGAGAAGCTGGAGGCGGGATTGTGGGTCGGCCTCCGCGCCCTTCCTCCTGGTGCCGACGCCCTCCTCTCGCGTGGGACGACTCCCGAGGAAGGGGGAAGGTTGCTCGCTCCCTTTCCCCCCCCCTCCTCTCCCCTTTTTCTCTCCTGAACTCCACTGCCTTACTTGGCTCGGAAAGACCGGCCAAGGTTCTCTTCCCATGTCCTCCGGGCCACCGATCCCCTCCCCCATCTCCTTTAAAGACGTTCTCTTCATCGGCTCATCCCTCCCAATGTCTCCTCCTTCTTTCGGGGGATGTATTCCCTGGTCCTTCGCTGCTCGCAGGAGAGAACTTGGGGGATTCGGATTTTATTCGGCCGGGCGCACGTGCGAGGCTAACTTCTCCCACGCTCGTGATTTTGATTTCGCTTTCGCTTTCCCGGGGTTTCTCTTTCGCATAAGCTGTGGGTGCTACGGTCTGGCTTAGTGCCCTGAGGAAGATACAGGTTAGACTCATTCAAGTTTGAGATAGTGGTCGACTGTGACGCTCGCGAGTTTCTTCGGTCTCCGCCGAAAAGCATAAACCCTCGCGATTTACTGTTTTAGATCACGAAAAATCGATTTAGAAAATTTTGAACGTGACTAAACAATTTCGATTGATCAACTTGGCTGCTGAACTGAGGTATGTGAGCCTAGGATTCGATCGCTCGTTCAAATTTACTTTGCTGGAGAAACATAACCACTGTATTTTTGCATTCCTATGTTCCAGTATAACTTTACTTAACCTCAAGTTCCTATAAGGTAACTAAGAAAATAGATTTTCGTATTCTTAGTGCTTCCTATATAAATTCGAGCGCGCGTAACTATGGTTTTTCAATCATGCATTTTAGTGAGAAACATTGAAACCTCCTGCGTCTCTTCGTCGCCTCCGCAGGACCTCTTCGGTTGTTATCCGTATTCATAGTGCAAATAATTTTCTGTTCCAATTTAATTCTTTTGACAATGACGTTGACCCATTCGGTCTTTCCCTGAAACCTCCGCTGTAGTAGCCGGCATTGCCCTCGCAATCAAGGCATCGAATGTCTCATCTTCCCTGAATGGAATGGCATCTTCCCTGTACTTGAGACACGCATTGTTGTACGTCGTTGACTATTTGTGTAGCATCTGCTTCATGTTTTCTCCCCCTTAATTTATCTCTGAAACGTGCGGGCTTTGTCGTTAAATTAGAAAAAAATTGTTGCAATATTAATTATTATTTTGATTCGTTTCTTGCTAGGAGTTGTATTCCAGAACTTAAGAGTTCTTCAGGCTCTTTACTGCAGATGTCAACGGGAGGGTACTGGCGTAATGTTTTATTTTAAGGTCCACGAATAAAGAAATTGAAAAATTGAGCGACTAATCTGTTGTTTTTTTAGTTTTTGAAATTTTTCCCGTAATTAAAATGTTGTATCAAAGTAAATATGGTAGCTGCACTGATGACAGTCGCTTAATGGCTTAATAATTCGCCCCTCAGGACGTTTAGCTTTTTTTCCCACCTCCGAGATGGTATTATTTCCTTTCGCTGTATATAGTTATTTTCATTAATACAAGCTCACCAATGCTATTTCTCTGGAGTAAAAATACTCTTGGAGGCTAATGCGTGAACGTACAGAGAGCCCAGAATGTAGTTAAACGGTGAATATACGACGCCTTCCACTGCCAAACGGAAAATGAAGGCTGTAGTTAGTTTCGGGTTACCGCGGCGTTGTTTCGGAGGGAGCTCCTGGAAATAGCTCCGCACCTATTCTTAGTTTCTATTATGACGTTTGAGAAAGGCGGTTCTAGCGTGAATCCTCGGCCTTATTCCTCCCCTACTTTTCTCCCCGTCCCTGTTTCTCCATTCGCTCGGCCAAGAAGAATAAATTCACGTCCTGCGGCACCAGACCGCCTTAAAGAGCTCAAGCATTTAATCTCGCTCTGCCTCTTCCCTGCGGTCCATCCCACTTCAACCGCCCCTTCGAAAGCAGAAAGCCCTCCTCACCCGTGCCTATAACCGCCCCCCCCACCCACACCAGTATTCGCATTTGAATACCTAAGTTCCCGCTCACTTCCGCATAATATCCATATATCTCGTTTGCCCGCGGACCACTTCCCCCGCAGTGGTCTTCCCCAAGTCCCTTGCGCATAAATCAGGTATTTTAATTGTGAGGAATTCTTCTTCACGCTCATTTAGTTGTAGGGCTGCTTTTGGTTACATTTTATGGAAATTCCACTCTCCTATGCCTCTCGGCTGCACCGAGTAATTATATTAAGTGAGACGTCCACTTGCTGTTTTTTTATTTATTTCGACAAGGCCTCGTGGTCGTCATTTTCGGCATGCATTCTCCGTTATCGAGCATTTTTAGTGCCGGGGGAGATGGCAGAATTTTTCTCAGAACCACGACTGTCAGTTCCCTTCAATTCCAATTCTTGTGTAATGCGTTCAGGTTTAGTGTTTCCGGAATAAAGCTACAATAATATGGTAATTTAAATGTGAATTGTCAATGCAACACTCTGTCGCATTTAAGTTCTTTGGGCATTTAATGATATTTTTGTTTCTATTCGCAATATATATTTGGAATAGACGCCCTGAAAAATGTACCCGTGGATGTGTCATGACGATTACCCTTGACAGCGGACCTTCATGTGTTCGTTTTTTCACAGTCCTTAATTGGAGCGTCTGAGTGCAAATGAGATTTAAAACTCATGTGAGTGGGACACATCATGTTGCGACTAAACCCACTTGCCCCCGGCCGAATAATAATCAGTAATATTTGTCTAGGCTATTAATGTCGGTTCCCGCGTTTACGATTTTAATAATTTAGTTCCTGCAGAATGAAGGCGTATATTGAGGGCATCATGCAATTAACTGGAAACAGGAAAAAACATTTCATCTCTGGCCTAGTGTGGAGGATTTTCTTTTCTTCGTGGAATCGTGCATTATCTTTGTGAACTTGAAAATTTATAATTCTTATTGCAGGTGAAGCCCGAGCCTTTTGTTTTTTTCGGATTGAGAGGAGAAAGGTTATTGTTTCAGAGCCATTGTTCGAAAACGATAGCCTCCCTGATTCTCAGATCATTTTTGTCATTTTGCGCTCTCGAGCAAGCATTAATTGGGAGTGCATAGAGGGGAGAGCATTAATGCCGGGTGTACGTCCGCGGAGGTTTTTATATCGCGGATGACTCGTCGAAGGAAATAACTCCACCTGCAGGATTCTTCACGTTTGCCAGTTTGCTTGCCTTCCGTTTTGTAAGAGTGCCCCTCCTTCCCTTCGGTTCCAATCACGCCCACTCGGTCAATGATTAAAGGGAATCGACTTAGTCCATCGGTTCTCCGTTTCTTTTCGATGACGGGGAGCCCTCCCCTCCCCGCCCCCGGCACCTCCCCCTTCCGCCTTCCGTATCCTCCTTCAGCTCACGAGCCGAAGAGTTCTGCGACCGTGGCAGTGGAAGTTTCTCACCCCCACCCCTCCCGCGCTCTCCCACACCTTCGCATTTATTTTCCCTCTGCTGCCACCCCCCCCGTGAAACGTTCACCGAGAGGAGAAATCCTTTTATTTTATTTCTTTTTATCGCTCCGCAGGTACGGGGGAATTTCGAAAAAAGCCCCGTCCTCCCGTCTATCCCGCTCACTCCCATCTCGCCCTTTAAAAGAGAGGGAGACGGGGGACGTTCCTCCTCCTTCCCCCTCCCTCCCTTCCTTCCGTCCTTCCTCGAGGCTTTTCCTCAGAGCGTTGTCGTCGTCCTCTTCCTAAAGTGTGTCCTCCCTCCCTCTCTCTCATCTCTCTCTCTCTCCTCATCCATTTCTATTTCTCACCACACACGACTTTTTTTATCCATTTTGTATCTCTCGCTCTCTCTCCCTTGCTGGAAAACTTCGAGGGTAGGAATTGAGGAGAGGGAGGAGACGTTGGCTGCAGTCCCTTTCTTTTTTCTTCCCCTCTCCAATCCTCCTTCCTTTTTTCCGGTTCCACACCCCTCACCTTCATTCCCCCAACACGCCCGCACCCTTCCCTCAGCCGCTCTTGCACGCCCGCTTCCTTCCTTCATCTCATCACCCACGCCTGTTCCTTCTCCTCTGCATCCTGCCATTCCTCTCCGCCTCCTCCTCACTTTCCTTTTCCCTGAGCTACGCCTTTCGCCCCCGCCGTTCCCTCTCTCGCCTCCCATTTTAAAACTCTCCTGCCTCGCCCCTCTTGCCCACCCTTCGCCTCCCCCCCGTGCACCTTCAACTCCGCCCCCGCAAGTCGTCCATCTCTCGTCCGTCACTACGCTCCCGACCCATTCGCAAAACACAGGCCTCGCACCTTGGCCTCTTCATCTCCTTCCCCGGCACTCCTCGCCGCCTCCCCCCCTGCTCTCTCTTCCCCTCCCGAAGCCTCCCGCTTGGCTGCCGTCGTGTACCGCCAGGTGGCATTGGAATCCGACTGAAAAAAATTGCGAAGTCTGCCTCACTATCACAAGCGGGGGCAAGCAGGTTGAAATAATTACGATCAAAAAAATAAATCACCAGCCCAGCCAAAAGCCGCCTCACTATTTCAATTTATTCATATCCGTCCCCTGCCCCCTCGCTCGCTGTGATATACGAGGGTCATCCGGAAAGTAGTACCCGTTCGTGAAATAAAGACACAAAAGTAAATATTAACAAACATAAAAAATTTTATTTGAAAGAGGATACTTTAAACTACTTCTCAACATAATCTCCAAGCAAATTAAGGCATTTGTCATAACGTGTGACAAGTTTCTGTATTCCTGCTGCATAGTCCTTCGCCGCCAGCTCATTGAGATACGCGAGGGACCCATCTTGCACAAATTTTTGCATAATGCAGATGGTGTTTAACAATTTCATGAACAATTGTTCGAGAAACATTGGGAAAATGCTCACAGATGTCATCAATTGTGACGCGCCGATCGTTCCTCACGAATTCGTCAACTGAGCTCACCAGTTGGTCTGTAATGACAGACGGTCTGCCCGAACGCTCATCGTCGTGTGTGTTCCCCCTCCCCATGTTGAAGTTGCGACACCACCGCCGAACAGACGACTCGTCCATTACATTGTCTCCATACACCTCCTTTAATTGGCGATGAATATCACATGGGCGAACGTTTCTTGCATTGAGGAATTTAATCACTGCCCTCACTTCACAACTGGCGGCGTTCTCAATTTTTTTAAACATTGTAAACAATCACAGAAACAACACAGGCAATGCTAGCGTCACGCAACTTGGCTCAGAGAAGGCAGACAAGCCACTGAAGCTATCTGACCTCGTCCAGCGGCTACTCGCGTCGTCAGCACTTCATGCGGCACGAACGGGTACTACTTTCCGGATGACCCTCGTATTTGTAGGCAGTCAATGGAGTTCCCATCCATCGCTTTTCTTTAAAAAATCTATCAAGCCAAGACTGCACTTTAGAGATAGTGTCGAGTGAGTAATAGCCAGCAAGAAAGCTTGAAGCTTGTCTTAGGGCGTTACGCGTCAATTACTCTTTCATTGGGTTGGTTTTATGGCTTTTGTTTGATAGGCCGTGGTGGTCTTTTTGTCACATCGTGAATTCGGTTGTGGGTTGATCAAGTTGAAAACGTCACATCTTCTTTCCGTAGCTTGCAAGTTCAGGGAAGGGGGCGGTTTTTTTTCAAAATAATCCTGAGGAAGTGGGTCATGCTGTTAAAAAGAGCTACGGGAAAGGTAGCTGTCAGCTCTTATTCGCAGTAAGAAACGCCTCTAGAGGATTTCCGTTTCATCGAATAACTCTTGGCTCATTTTCATGCTGTAGCTCTTTTTAATATTTCAGTAGCGTCCCGCGAGAGTTTTTGTGAAATTTATTTTTCGTGTCTAGGGTAGCCTTTCGATTTGTCAGTTATTTAACTTGTCCTTTTCATCCATTTTTTAGTTTCTTTGCTTGTCATCGGTCCTTGTGATTGCCTCATCGTGAAATATTTCTTCAATTTTAGCATAGTTATAATTTTTTACATTTTTCTCTACGAGATCATCTTACTTTGCTCTTATTTTGCCTTACGCTTATTCCAAGATTTAAATTTCGAATGATGCCAGTTTAAATTTCTAGGCAAATATGTAGGTATTTTCCATAAACTAAGATCGAAGAGTATGAATCGTTTTTATAAGTTTTTACTCGCTGTTGCACACGGCTCGTTTATCTACGTATATCACCAGTCAAGAGATTTTCTTTGTGTTTGGGAAAAAATTAGTGTGCCCTCTTTTTAAAAATGTCTGGTGTCACGTTTTACATTGAGTATTTTGTTTTAGATATTTTGAAATTCGAACTAATATTGCACTGATCGAAAATTCCTAGGCGTTGATTTTACTTTAAATATGGTGAGTGATACGTACGAGTTTAAGGTCTGTCGTACCTGCTGCCGTATTTCCCCTAAGTTGTATGCTTTGTCGTTTAATTGCTACCCTGAAAATATTAGATGGAGAAGCACAGTCAATAAACAAAGGTAGTGCTGAAATGCAATGGAACCTGTGAAAGCGACAGACCTTCTGGGGTACGAGTGTCGCTGCCTGTATTAACTACTTGTCGTGGAGTTCTATTGCGCAGTGGATCTGGTTCATGAATCGAAATCGCCCCGAAGATAGGGCATCTGGCCAGCTCGAACGATTTTCCACACTCTGTCTCATTGCACAACCCGATGTACCATGTAATGCTATGAAAACATTTTCTATTCAATTGAGTGCTCAATGTATCGTGATGCACCGTTTGGGCGAGTCCTCGTCCCCTTCTTCGCTGGTCCATTTCTCGGCGGATCTGGTCAAAAAGCGGAAGGGACGTGTCGCGGACAAACCGCTGCGCGTTCTGGAGATTTTTCATTGTAACGCTGCGTTGAGCAACATAAGGGAGTGATGATGTATTTTCGGGCGGGGATGGTAGTCTATCCATGGGTCCCAAGCCCAAAATTCTCTCAGCCACTGGGACCGTGAGCCCTTCACCACTGGTGTGAAAAAAGAACAAATGTGACCCATCGTACTAAATTAAATCCCCATTGAGAACTTTCTGAGCCGAGAAAAAGTTACGAGGCCCCTGGATTTTCGGTTGAATTGAGGGCACGTCGCATAATGAAGGGTGTAAATCCAGAGATGTTGAACGGACTTGGGGAGAATGGAGTGGACAATAAAGTGAGACAAAACGCTTTGGACGCCCACCCTTGGGGACTTCGGAACACTTCTTTGGAGGAAAAAAGAATCATTCTTGTCCGCGGGTCATCTATGATAATGGGAATGGCGTCTTCCCGGTTTTTACTCACTCGATGAGTTTCCGTTTCGCGACAATCCAACCTTTCCTCTTTGGTCTTTTTTCTTCGTCTCATCTTCATTCCGCGGGGCTCTATTTGCCATTCTCCTCGGGCTCCGCTGTGTTTTTTACACCCCCCACCCCCTCCGTCCCTTTTCATCCTCCGGGGCTTTTCGCTGCAGGGTTGAAGTGGGTGCCTATTCCCCGCTTGTGTTCAGGGTGAAAGGTCTTCAGTGAAAGGTCTTGACATGTTTTTCAGCTCAGTCTTCGAAGAGGTTTTAAATGTTTAAGGTGGGCGGTTTCGTTTCCTGCGGGGTCCATGCTCTCGCCTCTTTTTTAATTCAAGGTTTGATGGCCAGACTCGTTCACGGGTCTTCGTAGCTGCACCTGCTCGAAACAGACCACGCGGACGCATATATTATGGATCGTGCACCGAGATGCGTTTTCCCTGATGCTGCTTGCTTCGATCAGCTCTTGTGAGCAGAATGCACTTGAGCTCGTGCGCATTGTTATTGATGCCACGCAGTGCATACGAACTTCATAGCTCGAGTTCGTTATTAATTTTTTGTTTCGTTCTCACATAAGGGCGAAATTTTTATTTTCATGAAGTGCATATGCAAATTTAATCCTTTCTTACATAATTCCATTGGATGCGATTGCCTTGATTCCCGCGAGCATTTGTTCTTAATACTTATAATTATGATTTATTTTTTGATAATATGTCTATTTACAGTTGACAAATGAGTATTTGTTTACTTGTTGCTTCTGTCTATGGGGGCCATGTATGACCTACTTCCTTGGCAAATGGTTCCACCTGACGGTAATAATCAGAAGTTATTTTTTCGTCTCTAATTGTCTTCTTAATTCAGGCTATAATCACCAATGCTATGCAGCAGATGACGTAGTCGATATGAATATAACAGACTTTCTGTTGTTTTCCGCTTCATTACTTCGCCGTACTTTCTTCAGTGCCCCCGCCGCGATAGATTCCGCATCCCTACTTAATATCCCGTTTCCTTATTGCGTGACGCGGCTCTCCTTTATTCACCATGACTCTTGAGCGCGATTTATAACCCCTATCTGGAGATAAAGCCTTCTCCAAGATCTGAACGCCATTGTTAGTTAGCTGTCGGTGGCAGTATAAAATAAAGAGTCTTGTCTTGTGCTCTGCAGCTGCTTTGTAATCATGCCCTCTAGGAATTCTCGAGAGCGGAGAAGGTTGAGGATCCAACTACTTACTTGCTTCCTTCCCGGTTTTTGTGGACTCTCCCCCCGCCTTAAGTTGTACCCCATCGCGTCCGCGCTCGTGTTTTCGACTCCGAGAGTTATCGCAAACAAAAGAGTTCCTCTGCGCGATGTTGGCGAGTGCTCAGCGTAGTTTTTGCATGGGTGCCGTAATTGATGGGTGCCGCGATTTCTCCCTCACTCTTCTTGTAGTCTTTCAATAATCGTCGGGGTGGGTTGCGCCGAGATGTTGGTTTATTAGTCGGTGGCCCCCTTGGGCACGCGTCTGCGGAGTACGGGGTGGGTGCCGCCGTGGAGGCTCCGACCTGAATCACTTCCTGCTCTTCCCTCTACCCGGAAGCGCATTGCGGAGTACGACGGTCCATGAAACTTAACTGGAGAACAATTACATGGTACACTTTTCGGAGGAGTGTCAGTTCATTTGGGGCTTTTGTGTGATTTTTGTGCTGGATATTCCCCGCGGCAGTCTTCAAACGCCTGCGCATTCGTAACTTCCATCGTTCAATTTCGTGAAATTAAATTTGATAGTATTGATGCAAATTTGATTCTTTATTCCCCTAACGAAATTAAATTCATTATTGAAGTAATTTTTCGTGCCATTCACTGTGTCACTTGCTGGCAGTTAATCACGAAAATAGATGGGGAAGTTCTCAACGCAGGAAAATTGTATACGGCACAATTTTTTCCGCTCTTTCATTCTTGGGTGTAATTAATTTGCGCACGATTTCGCTCTATTTCTTCCATTTCTCGCCGATTAATTGAATAGTCTCGAGATAAAAATCCAATTGCTTTTAATCAAGGAATATGTCATGAATTTGTCACGTCCTGGCGTGACGTAAATGTCATAACTCCACAATGGAATATTAGTGTGAATATATAAAATGCATTTTCTGAATATAAATATTTCTATTTTAGTATAATTGTCCATATTTTAGTATGCGCGATTCCTGATGATCATTTGAATAGTTATAATGTGTTGTGCTTTCAAATCTTCACCGACTACTGCCTTGATCTGTAGTTTATTTTTATTTCAAATTGTCCAATTCTAAGAAGATACTGTATCACCCTTTGTACAAGGTTTCCCTGCTAGCTGTGATTGGTTTTTGTATTAATGTTAATGGATTTGGTGGTGTCATAAACGTTTTTCTATAATATGATCGTTATAAGAAACGGTGTTAATTAATCAATCATTAGAATCGGGCGTGACTTCGTAGAAACTGTGGATATCCATGGTTAATTTTATATTTTCTACACTTTTTGTGAAGTGTGGCAAATAAAGTTATTTCTAACTCTGGAGGGAGGGTTTTAGTTTCAATTTCTGAGAAATGAAATTTCCCCCATTTTGCCATATGTACAGGTCCTATCATACTGGAGGTATGCCTCAAATACTCCTACTGCGATGTACGTTAGTTAATCGGTTGAAATGCAACACGACGGATCGAAATTCGTGATTTGTCACGCGTACTACCCAAGTTTACATTTTTGCGTAAGCATCCCCCCCATTTGTCTTTCTGTTTGCCAAGATCCGTTGATAAATGACCCACGACCATTTCTATTCTTGAACATTTTCGGTTTCAATAACGTCTATTACACAAATATTCTGTGTTTCGGGTTCCTTAATGAATTACCTTAATGAATTACCTTGTTCACGTACGCATTCATTAAGGAATGCTTGTTTATTTCCCCGGTCACGGGAGGGCGCCTTTGTCTTCTAAGACCGGGAGGTAGTGCCATGATGATTTCCGTTCGGTCTCCGTCGGTGGGGTTTATGGGGCTTCCTGGGGAGTGTCCTAGGGGATCGGAGACGAAGAGAAGAGGCAGTCGGCAGCAGTCAACCCTCCCAAAACACTCGCCTCCACTTCCCCAATGTCCCCTCGCCCCACTCCGGCCATTTACTGCCCACGTCCGCGACCTCCCACCCGTCGCCTTCTACTCAATTTTCTTGTCACTCTCCCGCCTTGCGTAAACAGGGAATGTCTTCCTTCCACCTTTTCCTGCTTGTTTATGCTCTGCCTCCTCCCCCCTGCCCCTCCCAACTCCTCCCTTCAGGTGTGAGTAAACATGGCGTGGTCGAGCGCATAAAATCAGGTTGGCCAACGTGGTGGATTTTTGTAAGGGACGAGTTGATGGAAAAATTGTGGTGTCCTTCTTCTTTGTATTTTTTTTCATTTTTTTTAATGGGGCGGTTCGGATGAGGGCAGGAGGTTTTTTTAGTGCGGCGGGGAGTGTCTTCCTTCGGCACATGGCGCGAGAGGGAGTGGGTCCAAGCGCCAGTCGCGCGTGCGAAGGTTCCTCCTCCTTCCTCGTGCCCTCTTCACCACGTCCGTTTTTATAGTCGTCACTGCAGCGGCGGGAGCAGGCTGGCCTATATTACGTAGTCAGGCCGATCGGACTTGAAGGTCCTCTGAGGCGGTGGACGGCTTGCTCATGTGATGGGTCGTCGTTATGGGTTGCCTCGTGGCCTCAGTTCGCGTTTCCTTTTTTTCCTCGTTTTAGTGGCGGAAAATGGGTCCAGGGTAGTCTCTTTATTGATTTTTCCTTCTTGAGTTTAGCGTAACAATGAGGTTATTTTTCATTTTCTGCTACCCGCTTCAATGCAGTCAAGTAGCATTTGTGGTCTGTGTGGTCATTCTGTTGACAGAATGTGTCTCGGGGATGTTCCAGAGCTGAAAATTCGCGACGCGTTACCCATTGGTCAGGGAACGTGACACGATAGGTTACTTCCAAAATATTGTACGAAAATTATTGAAATAGCGGAAATTCACCCCACATGCGTGGATACAAAACTCATTTCTATCTCCCTAATCTTTCGGTCCAATACCGCAGCTGTTCCGGGGACCATTTCACCTTCCTCTGCCTTGGCAAACCCCGCGTAGTCGCATCAAAAGCGAGACATTGGCACTTGTGGAAGTTCCGTTCGGAATTCTTTCGTTATAAAGAATGTTTCTTTTGGCATTTAAATACCCGTCTAGTAGTTAAGGAGTGGTGGTGTAGTGTGGCACTTTCCATAACGGCCTCAAGGAAAATTATTAATTTTGTATCGGTTAAAGCAAGACGCCACGAGCACGAGAAGTGGGATCAATCTCTCGTGTTCTCCCTATTCAAAAGTAGTTTTGGTTGATTTGGCTTTGTAAGTGACGAGGTGTGTTTACTTCGCGGCCCGCAAATGCGCGCGATCCAGACCCAAACGCTTATCGTGGCCAAACTTTCGACGCTCTCAGGCTTCTCCCCCCCCCCTCCCCTTAAGCTCTCGGCAGTTCCGCGTCAGAGTCGCATTGAAAGCGTGCGTACCTCTCACGGGTGTTCGCTAATGGATGTCGCGGCGTTAGAACTTGTCTCTGCTGACCCGGAGAGAGCGAGCGTCCGGGGGGGGCTAACGGGATTCTCCACCTTCCCGATCGTCTACCATCCTCCCATTTCTTCCCGATCCCCCCCCCCCTCCGGTCGGTCCCTCCCTCAGCCCCCTGCCTCGTAACCACCTCCTTTCCCCGCCTTCAGACACAGGATGTGAGCCACGGGGCGGCTTGACGTCGTCAATGCCTCGCGAAAGCTCTCATATCCGGTACTCAGTCGTGCGCTCCTTGACGGGTGCAGGTAAGATGGATGGATGGATGGCTTTGTGATCGTCGCTGTTTATTTCACGGGTCGTTTCAGTGCGGTAAACTGTGTAAAACTGTGCTGCGGCCGTGAAAAGGGAGTAAAAGCGGCGTTTGTTTCGACGCGACGCGTAACCTCCATGAGGTTTACAGCTCTTGAGGCCCGAGAGTTCTAGTGTGGGAAGCCAACTTCATCCATTTTATATTTCATGCGGTCACTGACTCACCAAACTTATGTGAGTAATTGAGGAACCCTGAGAGTTGGAAGACGTTCGTACATGGTATGCATACTGAAGTTGGGTAGTCGTTTACCGAAATTATATTATGAGCCAGCAAAATCGGTTGCGAAAATTGTGCCGCCCTCCCAAATATGAAATTAGTTCTAACGATTCAAGAATCTGAAGCTAACTCAAAGGAGAATTTCGAGAAATGTCGAAAGAAAATAGGAAATATAATTTAGGAAGCCCTTTATTGGCATCGCATACAGAATATTATGCGAAGAGCCCTCCAAAACCTGTGCGCATAAGCAGAAGAGAACCCGGATTCATTATTGCCGTGTGTAGTGAATTACGAGGGTCATCCGGAAAGTAGTACCCGTTCGTGCCGCATGAAGTGCTGACGACGCGAGTAGCCGCTGGACGAGGTCAGATAGCTTCAGTGGCTTGTCTGCCTTCTCTGAGCCAAGTTGCGTGACGCTAGCATTGCCTGTGTTGTTTCTGTGATTGTTTACAATGTTTAAAAAAATTGAGAACGCCGCCAGTTGTGAAGTGAGGGCAGTGATTAAATTCCTCAATGCAAGAAACGTTCGCCCATGTGATATTCATCGCCAATTAAAGGAGGTGTATGGAGACAATGTAATGGACGAGTCGTCTGTTCGGCGGTGGTGTCGCAACTTCAACATGGGGAGGGGGAACACACACGACGATGAGCGTTCGGGCAGACCGTCTGTCATTACAGACCAACTGGTGAGCTCAGTTGACGAATTCGTGAGGAACGATCGGCGCGTCACAATTGATGACATCTGTGAGCATTTTCCCAATGTTTCTCGAACAATTGTTCATGAAATTGTTAAACACCATCTGCATTATGCAAAAATTTGTGCAAGATGGGTCCCTCGCGTATCTCAATGAGCTGGCGGCGAAGGACTATGCAGCAGGAATACAGAAACTTGTCACACGTTATGACAAATGCCTTAATTTGCTTGGAGATTATGTCGAGAAGTAGTTTAAAGTATCCTCTTTCAAATAAAATTTTTTATGTTTGTTAATATTTACTTTTGTGTCTTTATTTCACGAACGGGTACTACTTTCCGGATGACCCTCGTACAAGGAAAAGGGTCGACTGCAGAATTTTCAATAGTGCACCTTATTTTCACCAATGGCGAAAATAAGCCTAACATTCTAAACCTCTTACTACAAATTGTCTTCACTAAAAATATTAACTCTCGCAACGACAAATCTCCAACAAGTAATGGACAAAAGAAGGGCATTATTGCGTTACAGAAATGAAAAGAAAAAGTGCTCCAAAACGTCAAACACAAAGCTCCGGTTAATTAAAAATAGCAATTTTCCACAAAAATAAAATTTAATGCGACCGAAATTTATTTTTAATTAATCATGATATTCCACCATATCACGCCTGAAACGTCTCTTTTTACGAAGCTCCGGATTCGGAATGAATACATGCGATATGAAGGAGCTTGCTGAGGGCATGGCAGCATACTTAGCGTGCATCGTAGTGTGTACTATAAGATTTAATACTCCTCGATGGAAAATTATCTCGCTTCAATTTCATAAAAAGATAATGTATGACGAAAGGGAAGTTCCGGATAGTTAAAAGACAATTATCCTTGCTTTTGTATCCATTAAAATAATTAGACTTCACCTTTGTCATTGACGTGATTTCTCTCTTTTAAAGGGCGAGCATATTTTTATGTGGGCAACACGGAATAACAAATATAAGATGATGTAAAAAATATTTGGGTGTCTTTATTCTTGACATTTAAAATCAGTCGATGTGGGTGCCGTGTCGGAAATGTGGTTGCCGTGTTATTAGATTAACAGCTACGTCTTTAATAGGTTACATTATAACCTGTGTATACTCCGGCCTGAATGTTATAATTCTTTTTATTTTAAGAGAAATTGATGCACTGGTTTTTTTATTCAACTGTGAAAGTCACTCGACGTGGACTCAACGAGTCAAAGAGACATCCGGTGTGCCACAAGAAAGTGTTGAATGGGCCTTTTCCTCATGTACTTCACCGATTTAGTGTCTTTCATTAGCAGGATGATTATAGTATTTGCCAACAGCATAAACGTTATGCAAAAATAACGAGTCTATTAAAGGGTAGGTGTCTCTCCTGCGATTTAGAAAAAAATCAGATTGGTTGAAAGACATAACAGTGGAATAGTTTGTTCCAGTTTGTAGTGTTGACCTTGATTCAAATTTCATTGTAAATGGAATGATAATCATCATAATGGAGGGCACATAATACACGCGATCATTTTTTTGTAATTTCGAAAGAAGTCAAATACTGAGTCGTCTTCTTACTCATCTCTTTTTTCGTGGCATACATTAGTTGAGCATTCAGTGGGGATCCGCCTTAGTGAGAAAGGTGTGAGAGGTTTTTAGTAAATGTAACGAAAAAGTAAAGGGGAAGTGTTACTTCGTCCCGCGTTTAGAATTCGCGGTGTTAATTTCCCATTTGGTATTATGGTCAGAACTAATTTACATGGAGCAATTACGGTTCAACTTCATCTCCCAGTAGGTCCTCCGAGACTTGAATTAACCATGGTATTAGCATCATTGTGAAAGTAATTGATATTCAATGTTCGACTGTAGAATTGTTCAACTTATATCGGTGGATATTTACTGCTCTCGTAGGTGAGTTTGGCGGCTCCTATACCAAACAGTCGTTAGCGGTTAGGTATCCCGCCCGAGACTGTAGTAAGAAAGGCGAGAGCGCCGCTGTACTCTGCGAGAATAAATTCCCATTTCTGAAGCGGAGGTCTGGAGCAGATGGCCGGAAGACTTCATGCCCTGGAAAGGAAACTATCGGAAAGAATAAGGTGCGAGGCGTGATTAATTGCGGCAAATGGCGAGGCTTTTTGCGTTCTGTGTTCCGTGCGGTCGTGGAGTGGGGGGGCGAGGGGGAGGGGAGGGCCGCACCAGCGGAAGGCGCACTTAAAGGGCGGGGGGAGGGAGTGCCGAGTCTCAGGCGGCGGCTTATTCACAGGGACGGTGATGACGGAGGGAGGGGGAGAGAGGCGGAGTACTTCCACACTTTTGAGCTCATTCAGCAATAGACGCGACGCAACTGAGAGTTCGGGAAGCGAGAGTTGGCCGAGGGGAGAGAGACGGGTGGGAGTCGAGTGAAGGGAGTGGGGGGGGGGAAACAAATGCCGCGATGAGTTTACCAGAGCGTAGTGGTAATTTGTCATGCTTAAAAGTTTTGGCGGGGTCGGTTATCCCGTGCCGGCTACTGCACGAAGAATATTCAAATTTAAGCCTATTTTTTTCATCCATGCAAGGACTAGGGTATTATGCGTCTGAAAAAGAGCCCTTCATTGTATATATTTCGTGGGGTCTCCGCTAGCGGGTTGCTTTCTGATGAAGGGGAACCCTAATTTGCTAAATCCGATTTATATCCCCACCCGCAGTTCCTCAAAAAGTTTGGATTCCATTGTTTTATTTTTATCGAAATGTTTTCCACGAGGGCAGTGTCGCCGCTCAATGGATTAGGAAACGCTTTTCTGCGGGGATATTCGTAAATGAGCCTGTGAACAGCGTTAAAAGCAGGATTCGAATGAGAATTAACGTGACTTTGGTGAATTAAAAGAACGTCTCGCTAAGATTGTTACCTTGCACTTTCATCTGGTTGGAGGAAAGACCGAAAAAATGATTTAGGGGTAAAAATAGGATCGAAAGAAGTTGGGATTGTTTTTTTTGTTAAATCAGTGAACAGAACGCATTATTTTGTGATAGAATACATCCCTGTTTTTGGCTTGACGTATTTAAGTAATTAAAGCGAGAAAGTTTGTGAAAATGATGCCATATGTCACGGTGAAAATTGAAGTTGAGGAGGCTGTTATATTCTTTCATCAGTACGAATTACGAGTTTTGTCGCTAGGAATATGTTGCTCTTTATTTCATGCTTCATACTCTGCGTTGAAGGATAAATACTCGTAGCTGATGAATTTTTATGAAAATTTATTCTCATCACTCATTTTTCCGGATATGTGACCCTTTAAAAATGGAAATTCATGCATGTACGTTCGCTTTAGCCGCTAAATTGTACGCTTGAAATTCGGGTCTAGTTTGCATGAACACTTGAAATCCAAAAGCGCCTTGCTGCCATTGCGTGGATCACGGCGAATTCACCGCTCATTCGGAGCTGAGCCCAATGCATGACGAATTGGCCTTAAAAACGTCATTAAATCGAAGCACTCGCTGATTTGCATGTATTGTCACGACCCGCTGGATTGCGCAAGTACGAGTAGTAATATCTTTGATCGTGAATATAACTCTTCTTGCGAAGGGGAAAACTTCCGACTCGAAGCGCCCTCCAAACCCCATCGCATCTCGATTGCGAGTGTTTTTATTTGTTGTTTTCAATCCGAGCGCGTGAGAGGCTGGAAAAAATATGCAAGTGCAGGGACTCTCGGATGGTTGGGGAAGATGTTGATTGGGAAGTTGTGGGACGGAGTGGAAGTTGGAGGGGGGGAGGATGTTCTCACGGAGTCGGAATGAGAATTGAAGGGAGGGCGGGATTCGAGGCTGAGCGGTGTTCGCTAAAGGTCACGGGAAAGAGAGGCGGAGATTGAGTTAGTGAGAGAGGGGGGCTGGCAGGAGTGGTGGATGAGCGGGAGAGGGGAGGCGGGGCAGGGCAGGAGGGCGAATGGGAAGCGAAAGGAGGCTACAGAAGCCGGGGCAATCCGCGATCATCATATGTTTTGGGAAAATGCTCCCGCGGGCGAAGCCCTAAACCCCCCCGCGCTCAGCCGCCGTGGTCTGTACACGCTTTGATAAATTCTTCCTGGGAGTGGGCCTGGCGCTTTTTGCCGTGATATACGCCGCGACTAATTTGACGGCTGGTTCACTTGATAAAGGAGGCTTAACATAGGGACTGGAGCGAGCCCACTTGCCTCCCTCCGGACCGGTTCCACCTACGGTACGGAGCTGCCCATGCTCATGCGTTGAACTGATGATTGAAAAATAATCGTGGAGACTCAAAAAGCCTGGCGCCTGAGTGAAGGCTCGAGGATAATTCTGTTCTTGGGGATTTGGGTGCGGGTTTAACTCCTAAGCGTACTAAGTCGCTTGAAAGGAGAAGATATATCGTATGGTCAACGGAACGCAATGGTTTAACGATAGGAAATAATGAATTCGTAGCATAATTGGGAGGTAGAGTGGGAACAAAGGGGCACCATTTGCATCTTCGGCTATGTCCTTTCTCTTCTCTCCTCCTCTACTCTTGTAAAATTACGAATGAATACTCCTCTTGCAAGTAAATACTCCTCTAAAATGACACATCTTGTGCTTATTTCTTTTAATGCATACATATGCACTTAACCATTTTTTTCTTTGTCACTTACATTGCGTTATATTTCCTTTTATTATTGTTATGCACTTGACGAAGGTTTAAATGGAAGAAGGAACCATACAGTCGTAATTTCGCCCGAATAAAGACGTTTATCTATCTAGCTGTCTTCTCTAGCTCCTCTCCTCTATACTTTTTCCTAGGAAGACATCGTCTCCTCTAAAAAAACCAAATATTTGATTGTATTTAGTTTTTGTATGGAAATTTTCCTGTAACTCGCAAACATTTAATATTAGCCTAATATCAAAGAATTTTTTCGTCACTGTTTATTTTGACACTTATCTGTCGGTTCGGAGAATTGAGATTTAATTGTCTTCATTCTACTTAACGTGAGAAATACAGTCAGCCCGTTAAAATGAGCCGAAATTTGGTAGTGAAGTGTTACTGTGGAGAAGCTTTTATTATTTTATTTTTCATAGTTCGTTTCTTCCAAATGCTGATAAATATTTGGTGTCTCTTTGAATTTTTTGGGCGTGAGGTTTGTTTGTCGGGCCTTCGAAAAATTAGCGTCGCCGCAGTCTATATGAAACCATTGGTAGCAGCTGCTCATTGAGAAAATCATCATGAGTACTCCGTGGTGCATCAAAATAGATGCTGATTATGAAAGGTGATGATTTCTGTTAATCTTTGGTGATGCCATTCGACGGAGGAACTTCTCATTCATTCAAACTTGATAAAATATTGGAAATTTGACCCGATTATAATTTTTCGTGCTTAAAACTATCTGATGAATATAATGAGACCCGAGATGTTGCGTGGGCCGATCTTTTTCCGAATGAGTCAACCCGACTTTAATTCGCATTGCCCAGCAGTACTGATTATGGTCTTAAACTGTGACGTAACAAATTGCTTGACTCAAACTTACTTTTACAAACAGTCGTACTTCATGTTCGGTTTTATTTGCCATCGCAGGATCAGTTAACTCTTAGCGAAGGAGCGTAATTCGTATCTTGTTACGCACCATAATTTTCTTGCGAAATGTTTGTTTCCATTGTTAGCAGGATTTGGTTATGAATGTTCGTACCTGTTTTACCGACTTTTTAAAACCATTTTTACCCTCTGTTAAAAAGATCCTCTGTTATAGATTTAGTTTGGAATGGAATTGTATTTACTGCCGGCTGTTGCCGCTGGGCAAGTTGAGCAGTTGGAATTGAAACTGCACTGCGGGTTATCCTCGCGTCGTTAGAATCGGAGGCGAATTCCCGCGTGTTTACATATTGAAATAGTGTGTGATACGAGAAATGTTCGCCGTAGTTTGCTGCTCGATGCAAACTCGTGTACGTAGCCCACTGTTAAACGATTTTCATTTTCAGGAAGTGATATTCGGGGAAAATTTACTCCTTGGCTTGCTTAGAGCCATAAGGTGTTTCGAAATCAAGACGCTTTACCAGAAGCGCTTAATTTTGTTTGCATTATCTCCTCCACAATCGGTAGCAAACTTTGGAATAATCCAGACTTAAAACCAATTACCTTTCTGCGTATTGTCTCTCTCCAGTAATGAAAGAAAACTGAACACTGGCTTTTATCTCGTCTTTCGCAAATCTAATATCTTGTTCGAAAATAAACCAATTGCATAAGTAACACTATCTCCCAAGTACTCGGTCATATTCCAGATATGGCCTAACCAAGGCAAAACAGCTACCATGCTTTGTTTCCCCTTTCCATTTTTCTCACAGCCCGTGTAATGGCGTCGATTTTCGTTAAGGCGCATTTCTCAGCCGGAAAATAACAATACTCAAAATATTTATTGGAGATTTAATATTTTTCACTTGCGTTGGCACTGGCTGGAATATCAACCATTACGGAATATGTGTCGAAAAAAAATCAGTGGGTTGGGATTCACTCACAGAGCATGAAAATCTCTCGCTACATGTTGTTAAAGAAGCTGTTCCGTGGGTTAACTTTTCGAAGTATTGTAATATTAACTTCATTTCCGTGAAGAAGGATGGAGGCATATGAAATTAATAGGCCTTACCGACTTGTCTCCCATTTCAATACGGAAACGTCTTTGTTATTCGTTAATGTATGTTGCATGATAGTAATCCGCAAGGGAGGCATCTCCACTCGTGCAGTTTCCAAAAATGACCCATAGAGATTAAAGCGGGGTCATGCGGAGACATTATGGCGCCGGAGGCGAGACTTGATACCACACAGCTTTGAATTTTTCATCGTCGTCAAACTTCAAGCTCTGCCCGAGGGACCCCTGAGGCGGCCGCCCGAATCTGCCCCGCTCATCGGCACGTTTCTCCAAGGGATTTGATCAAAGTTTATCAAAGAGAAGGAATTCCATCATGATGCAGGCATATCAGCCTCGGTCAATTCCTATGCTTGTTAGTTGTAAGTTGTTACTTCGGTGTTTAGCTTAAGCGCCTGTTATTTCCGCGTGGCCGAGTTTGTCTTCCGCTTCCAAATAGCGTCGCCAGAGTTATATGAAAACTTTGGTTTCCCTAGTACGTGTCTAGTATTGTGAAATATAGTTTTCGATTACGGTAATGAATATGATCGGTTATGCACTCATGATTTCATCTTCCTATTTACGTCAGTAACGTTGTGAATTTCCTGTACTATTAATTTCCATGGAAATTCTCCAGGGCAAAAATATGTTAATTGGTACTAAGATGGTTGACAATATGGTACATCCTCGCTGTGGTTCTCATTTTAGGATATTTAGTATGACCTAGTGAAGTAGTGTGAAACTGCAAGAACTTCATTTTCAGTAGAGTCTAGGAAAACTGGAATGAAATTTAATAGCTAGTTTGTTCATGTTCTCTGTTCCCCCATTATATTATAGCTAATAGGGTGGTGTAATACCATAATCAATAAGTGATTAAGACATGAAGAATTATATTCAGTAAATGGGAATGTATCGCATAGAACTGTGCCGGTAAGCATATTCAATTATTGTGAAAGAGAAGCAAGTGTGGATATTACTATGTATTCTCGACATCAATTCGTACTTCAAAAAATTTGTAGTGAAAATTACGAAAAAAATTAACCATGAAAAAGATATTGCATCATGTGATGTTGTCGTTAATGCTCTGTGAATAGCATCGGGGAAGCAAAACATTTAATTGATAACGTCTATCTTCTTCATTGAGGTGAAATAATTTTTTAGTGAGACTCAAGATTAATTTTTAATCCTGTTTAATCTGCCCACTGTTTGATATGTGTAATTTCGACTTTGATGTTACGCATATACTTCTATATTCGTCATATTCACATATACTTTTGAAATGGCTTCGTTCATTGAGTAAAGCGTGACTCTTTGGATGAAAAATGTCGTCTAGTTTTCTCAGTTAATGCTTTCTCCCTTTGAATGACTTCATCTTTCTTTTCTTTGTCATTAATATCGTCCAATATCGGTAGGCATAGTAAACATTGATAAAATGTTAGCAGATGCATAAGCACACTGCAAGTGGAAGAGAAAAGTCCGATTCATTCGAAGGATTCAATCTCCACATGGATTTTTTGAATTGCGGCTCGTGCGTGAAAAGGTCAAAGATCTTCGGTCGCCGCAATATAGAAGAGTCGTTCATGACATGTCCGTGGACGGCCGCCCGGCCACGCTTCAGGAGTGCATCGTCTGCTCTTCTCGCTTCCGCTTTTTCTTCTCTCGACTGTCACGGGTCACGGAAATTACGCGGCGGCCCGCAGTGCCTACGCATCGCGGAATTTCCCCGAATCAGCGCTTATTATTTCTATTTTAAAACCTGATTTATGTCCCTCCTCCCCTTCGACGCTTGGCATCTCGTTGTTCAAGCTCTCAAAATTATTTATCCTCTTTATTTATTGCACTCTTAGTCTGTCGATGGAATGGTATAAATGTGATGGGTATCATTTACTGATCAATATGGATCGAAAACTAACTGAATAAATCACTGGATCAATGGAGGGTCGCTGTCGTAATCGCCACCATTGGTTGTGGATTGCGTCGACCACTGAGGTGGACCATCCCCCTTTGAAGAGCGTCCAAAAAGCGTTGAGGATGCTGTTTTCATTAGATTTTGCGAAACATTTCTCATCTATCGTACATGATAAAAGCACGTATTTTATGTTGCTCACGTTTAGAAAAATGTGTAAACACTTTTTTAAGTTGCTAAATGATATGGGTCTTGGAAAATGAGCCATTGATACCAATAACTAACTCTCAGGATAGATCCTTATTTTTCTTGCGGTAATGCAGCAACGAAAGGAAATTTCCGTGATTATGTTTCTGCATGTAAATCATTTTTGTAAAAAAGGGGATTGGAATTATGACATTTGGTCATGGCACAGTCAAGGTATTTCATTTGATCGTTGTGTAATATTTTTGTCTGCTTCGTTCATGTTGTGTTCTCGAGTGAGTTTTTGAGCGATAGGTGGAGAATCAGATGTGGCGATATTGTGCAAATCGATAGTTTTCGGGATCGTTGTGAGATATATTTCTTTAAAAAAAAGAGGATGTGAATGCTTGAAATGAAGGTGGGCTGGGGGCTATCGATTACGTAATCGCTTCGAGTTTCCTCGAGCGTGGTTTTATGTGCGCCAATGCATTTAATTTTTCGTGTTCTTTGAGAGACCTCCAACATCTCTTCCCGTTTCCTTTTTCTTCCTCTTGATGGATCGGAGCCAATTTCCTGCCCCTTGCCGGTCAATTTACTCCTTTTAAGGCTTGGACAGGAGACAAGTTTGCGATGCTGTCGAGAGTATTTCAATAAAGGAGACACGTCATTTCTCGGTATCGCGCAACTGGATCTACTCGTCCGCCTCCCTCTCTTCTCCTCGCCCCAACTCCATCATCTTATGCCCAATACACTCACTCGCTCCTAGATGTATCTAGACTTTGACTTCTCGCCGGGGTCGACTCGAGGCGTCGTCCATCTTGTTTTATGGCCTCGAGTGTGTTTTGTTTATCTTAAGAGCTCCATCGTGAGCGGTCGCCATCGTCTTTGCTTATTTTCGCCAAATGGACATTGATGTCTGTCAAGCCGCATCGATCCAGCAAATATTGGTGCCTGTCACTTCAGAAAGTTCATAAATCTGAAAGTTCAAGTGCAACGCTACGAGGCTTGTCTCATGTTGATTGATTTTTGCTTATTTATGCTGTTTGAATAAAACAGTTATACTATTTCACATTTCAATATTCTTCAAATTCTAATACGTCAAATTTACGTTAAAACACGGGGATTCCATACCCTGTTTTCACTTACCTGCTATTTTTTTGTGGTTTATTTTGGCTTTAGTCTTTGTAGGCTATGGGACAAAGGAAACGCTTTTCTATTGCAGTAATTCATGATAAATGATCGAAGTCGAAGTATGAATTTAGACTAAGATATACCAATGTGAAAAACAGCGTATGTATTTGAGCCCAAGGCAAAGGTCCCCTGTGCTTGCGACTTGAGAAATCTTGCGTATGGGTGAGATCTTGCTTCGCGCACCATTTAGATGGAAATCGTCTCTGAAAAATGGAATAAAATTGGTAGTTCCACGGCATGCACGAAAAGTTCAATACTTCTGAGGAGCTGGCGGGAATACGGGGCCAGGAAGAAAAAAGGGACGTATGAAAGTTATATTTCACCGACCTCCTTCCGCGTGAGAACTAATGAATGCCTGTAACACGTATTTGGGGCATCCGTCCGGATTCAACGGTTTGTGATGAAACTTTCTATATTTTTCCTTCGATACGAAAAATGATTTGCCAACAATATTGGCGGAAATTCTTAACTTAGTAATTCGGGTGTCAAATGGTAATCATCACCTTCTTTTTCTTATCGGTTCGGAGGCTGTTGAGTTTCAACAAGTCGCTACTTTTCGCCCCACCCCTAAACATGTTTAACTTAAAATATTTTATCCAAACATTGTCATTTATTTAGTTTGTAGTGCGAGTTTACGGGGCCGTAGAAGTCCAGTAGGCAGAGCACTAGACTATTGACTGGAGGGCCCAGGTTCAATTCCTGGGGATGTCTCTGGACACACTTAGCTTCACTCAAGCTGTGTGGTCCCTCCTGGAAAACCGAAGATGGTACAGGGAAATTGCCCACGGTCCCTGATACGTAATTTCACATTCCACGGGGCTTAGTAGTGTATTGGGCGAGGTCAACCATCGCCTATAAAACCAACCTTAGTTTTGATAACCTTGGGTCAGTGCACGAACTTCGGTTTGTCTCTTAAATGGGAATGAGAAATGTGTTATGTATCTCTAACGATGTTTTCCTTTTATTTTCAGGTGAGTTACCCTTCCTTATGCTGTAAAGTTAAATGCCTCAAATCCAGAGCAGTGAAGTCAAAATGTAAGTGGCCCATCTGTCTCTTTTGTTTTTAAGATTTTTGCCTCGATTTGAAATTGTTGTAATGACATGTCTGCGTCATTATAATATTTCTCTTATCGGAAAGGTGTTACTACTTCTGATCTTCTGAATTGTTGCACTATCAAAGACGAAGATCTTTCCTTTACCTGGTGCGTGCTAGTTGCTATTCAGTGAAATGCATTTCACATACACGTACGTATTTAACGAGTATCGACAAAGGCTGCATTATTAACATTTGCAATTTTTACATTTAGTTACGTGGTTATGTTATTGCATTTATTAGTTTTAGTTTTAATTCAATTGTTCGATTTTGATTTTTTTTAAAATAAATTTTCCCAAATTCCGTTTTCCGTTCACGGGTGATTGTTGTTGCTGGGCTCCAGTTGTTGATTTGGTAAATGTATAAATAGAGTTTCAGGATTGCTCTTGATCTCTCTTTAAATAAAGTTAAATTCGTTGCTCAATCTGCTAGTGTGTTATTAATATGAAATAAATTCCCGCTGGAGGCAGTAGCAATCGAGTTCCCTCTCTTCCGTGCTGGAGCATTTCGTCATTGACGACGGCCCTTTGTCCTGCCCCCTGGCTTCCATTTGGGATTTCTCGCGCAGACAATACCTTTCCTCCGCCTCTCCTCCATTAAGCACGCCTCTTCGATCCCACGCTATTTCCATGTTTGACTCCCGCAGCCAGTTTCACTCTCGCAAGCGAAGGGAGACAAACTCAACAATACTCCCGCACGCCCGCAATCACAACCCCACAGGTCCTACGCACCCAGACCCCCCCCCCCCCCGACAAACCATTCCACAGTCTTCCCCCGTTTCAGCTTCACACACGCGAAGATCCCCGCCTCGCCTGTTTTCTTAATTAGTCACGTCCGCCTCTGCGTTTCGTCTTTTGTTTCCATGAAGAGTGCTTTCCGTTGGAGAATGGAGTCGAACGTATATTGTGTGTCGCCTTTCCTCCTACCATCCCTCGCTTTCGGAGGCTCTTCTATTTTCTCGTTGAAGTAACTGGCGTAGAATTCTTATCCGCTAGAAAAAAAATTATTTTTCGCGTGCCGTCGACTCCTTGCAAACGATGAGTCGGTTTTGATGGCAAAATACTACTTCTCGGTACATCAATGAAGGGAAAAGGAATGAGTACGGCAGCATGTGTCCGTGCCGTTTGAGCGAAGGATTGTGCTCGGAGCTTTCTGTTATCACACACTCTCGCGAGACTAAAATGTACCAAAATTAACTCTTGGGCAGCCTTGTGTAGTGGAACTTGGCAGGCACACGTAATGGATTCACGTTCCCTTTCTCCACAGGAATCCGGGACGTACGTTCTGTCGTAGTGGATATAAATCTTCAGCGTGCTCCAGGTGCAATGATGTAGTTTTCGCTTTGAAACAGATTTGGTAATCGTATCGGTTGAAGTGTACCATGTGTTTTTGAATGATCACTCTTACTTGAAGCGCATCTCTTATTTTTCGCGCCAGCACTCGTTGAATTTGGCTCTACCTTGTGGGAGTGTAAAATTAGGTGTCGCCATCAATTCGGTTCTTCCTGGACGACTGGAATGGCTCCAGGCGGGGCATGCTAAAATCGAGCCGGGCCGGGGAATGTTATAACGTAAGTGCGAGTCTTAATGGTTCCATTGAAATCATCTAACGCCATTGGCCGTGGTTGTGCGGCGTCATTACTTAAGCGATGCAATTTTTCAAGGTCCTCGTGGTGCATTCCACTGCAGAAGAGGCACTCGTCCTGCCAAACCGCAGACTATCAGAGTATCCACATGTATCAAAGAGCTTGGGGATCACAGAGAACTTCCGGAAGGCCCGAGGTTTTTCCTCTGGGTGTGGGAAAACTAAAAGCTCTGCAAGCTGCGAATTAAAATGAGTAGTCTGGCAAAGAGCCGTCACTGTAATAGAGGCATCGTAAATTTTATGGAGTGAAAATTATTAAAACGGCTGAAAACGAATTTCACATTATATCCAAGTTTCCCTTGAAAAAAGCTCTTAGGCCTTGTGTTTGGTTAGTTCATTGATTTATTTAAGATAATATCTTGTCATCGAAAAGCTGTATTTTCACGAGATTTTTTATCACTCTCTCTCTCTTAAATCTTTTGTGAATTCATATGGGAGATGTTGACGGAAGCTAAAAATCTTATTGGGAGATTTGTTCGCGAGATCGTGACTTGAAGACGTACACTTAAAGTTCTGGAAGGGTAACACACTTCATACGTATTTCGTCATAAATACAAGTTCACTCGAGAATGAAAGGTGCGGGTAAATTTTGTTTTCTTCGTGACATTGCGGAGAGGTTTCAGCCTTTTTGGAAGAGTTTAGAGAGATGTATCATTTTCATGTGGTTTGTGATTTAATCCTCGTGTCTAAGTTGCGGTTGTGTCTATCGGCCGAAATTTCTCCCCGCTCGCTCTCTCGGCTTCTCCCGCAAGTCCCTGCGAGTTTGCTCCTCTCGTCGCGCGCCACTTCACTTGGCCGAAGGTCTCTTTTCTAGCGCCTAGAAGTCGTCGCTCTTCATTTTGTTCGTATCTAAACTAACCCAGACATTGTTCGTAGCAACTGTTCTCGGTCTCGAGCGTTTAATACAATTTATTCTGCTGCCATATTTTTGCACGGAAGTTAGAGAACAAAGATAAAAAAGAACAAGGTCCATCTCATTAATAAAAAGATATTCAGTCTTCGGCGTTAGTGCTCATGATTTTGTTTTTGCTGAGTCAATGCCCTCCTAAGAGAGCTCGATTTAATCCGACTTCGCATTGGATTTCACGCCGAATGACCTTTGCTCTCTGCTTCCTTCATGTTGTCCTCTTTCTCTTTTTATTCCATGTCCACCCTTGTCTCCTGCCCTCCCCATTTCCTTCGCAGTGGATTTAATTCGTTTTCCGTTCATTTGTGTTTGTCAGATTTTATTTTATCCCCATCAATCTAATAAAGATAAATGTACTCTTATCTTTCAACATTTTTCCTCGGTTACTCGTTAATAGTTGATATTGGCTCCTTTCAATTTCGTTAAATATATTTAACCCGGGCAATCTGGGCAATAACTCTGTGCATGAGTATAATATCCGTATATGTCAGTTACTGTACGTGCGATCGGCCGATAAGAAATTCACCTTTGTGATTCGAACCGGTCGCTTCGTCCCCTTTTGTTTCAGTTCCCCCGCTTCCGTCCCCCAGTTTTTCACACTTGAGCCTTCGACTTATCCCTATAGGGTTTCCAACGTCTTTGACGAAGATCTCCTGTGATTGTTACTTCAGCCTTACAACAAGGAGAGGCGAGACTTCTTGAAGGTGGAGGGGGTGACCGTGCCACGTGATGTCGACCCGTAGCTACCGTGATCTTATCTATCGATGCGTGCCTCCCTCGTGTTTTCGGTGTGTAATGTACCACGAGCTTGTGGGACGTGTCCTCTTCTCATCACCCTGCGAACGTGGCAATTAGTATGGCGATGCAGCGTGGATGCTGCGTGATCCGGAGAATTGGTTTCACGAGCTACGATGGGTCGACATGATGGTAGCGAAATGCTATTCGTCGCATTCCGTCATCCCTCGCTTGACCTCCTGCGCAAGCCTCTCCGGGTGCCTACCTTGCTGTGACGCGTGTTTATGACGCGATTCCCCGTGAAACCGCGAATCTGCCCTGCTCCCTCCCGAGCGTCCAACCAGCCAAAGCCTACCCCACCCTCATCAACCCCACATTTTCTCTTCCCTATGTCCGACTGCTCTCGCTAGATATGGTATATTTCAGTTGTACTATTTCCGACATATTCAGAACCCATTTTTGATGGTACGGAAGACCTTGGGGCTGGTTGGATTCGTCGATTTATTTATACATATTCATTCCGTCTGGTACATATTCTCGGCTCAATGGAGTGCCATTTCCCTCGGCGTCGGGTGGGCTCCTTGTTAGGGTTCCGCCTCCCCTTTAGATCGCCAGGGGTCACCTCTATTATACATCTCTTCGGCACTATACAACAGTTCATTTAATTGGTCGCCGCAGAGAAATTGGATCCACTGTGTGACGCATATATGTGCGTATTATTTATTTGAATGTTATGTGTAAAAAAATTGAACATTTTGTTCACAAAGCTATCGGCGAAACATTCTAGTGCTTCAAATTAAAACTTTTCGTAAATAATTGAGATTGAAGCTGACGGTCGATTTTATAGCGGGTCAAGGTTAGTAAGAAGTGGGAGTTTTATTTACATCAGAGGTCAATTTTAAGCAATTAATTTATGGCGTACAGATCTGGTGGTCCTTTGAATTTTGTATACTTCTGAGTTATTTTAGTTGAGTTAAAAATAAATGTATGCAGTGTGTAACGCTTTTGAGAATTACACCTACATTGAAAGGCAAACTTCTTTCATCTGCAGAATTTATTACTTCGCCTTAGATCTCGACTTAAAGAGAGGGTGTGGTCCTGAGCACATTTTCGCTAATGAGTTACAGATTTTTCCATACCGAGATTAGTTTACTTATGACTTGACGTCCTTAGTAAGAAAAAAAATGTTCTCAATACCCGTCATGTAAAGGCGTCTTTAATCTTCACATTATGCGCAAACCTTAAGACTATCCACCATCCAGCATTTCTTTTCTTCGGTGTGGTGTCCACGGAAAAAGCGTCTTTTTTTATTTCCAGAAATAACCTCGGTATCGTGGAGAGAACTTGCTATCCTCTTGACTGTGGCTTTCCTTTTTTTCTATGGGAAATATGATGTTGCCTTAGGATTTAAAATCTCGCCCGAGGACCCGCAGCCGAGTAGATACTCCCGGCTCAAGACGTATTTTTAATCATCGCACGTTTATTTACACCCGAAGGATACCGGCGCTTCACTTGACTTCATTTGTACGGCATCCGAGTGATGCGTTCGGCAGATAAGCGCTTTGATTTTCATGCAGCTGATCCCACGGCCAGTTGATCGGCGTTTTTGATCGAGTGGCCTCCGTGTGGCTCTTTCAAACGCCTCCCCGAAAGAGACCCTTCGACGAGCCCGATTCGATCCCCCTCCGCCGTCCCGCCCACACTCACTCCCGCTTTCTTTTTTATCACGGCTAGAGATATCCTCGTTTATTTTCCCGACTTCCATTGATGCCAGTGGCCAACTCTTTGGAAGAGTTCCCCATCGACGTGGCGAACTCTTTCCTCGTCCCTTCTCCTGCGCCCGATCCCCGTTTCCCATTCAGTCGGCCTCCCCGGAACCCCCCCATAATCCACCCCTGCTCCCACCCATGCTCCCCGCGCCCTGAACATTTTCCTGCATCCCAGCCCACACCGCTTCCCAATCCTCCTCCAATCCAATCGCGTCGCCCCTTTCGCCTCTTCCGTTTTCCCTCCGCGCCCCATTCCTCCTCTCATCTGCTTGCCTCCCGTCCTCTGTTTCCCCCGCCTCCCCTTTCGCCCGGTCCCCTTTCACCCCCGTCTCCTTTCACCCCACGTCAGCGGTCCAGCCTCGGATGCAGAACGCTCGGGCCGGGTGTCGACAGGGTGTTCACTCGTGCACTTTTTCTCCCGGCTCCACTCGAACGACGTCCACTCTCCGTCCCTGCCCAGCGTCTACGCGCTTTTTTCCTCTCGCGACCTATTCCTTTTTGTTTTTCGCTTCTCTCATCTTTCCGTGGCTATCGTCTGAAGTTTGCCTTCGCAACCAGCCAACCCCTCGTATGGTTTTTCCCTCACGACGGAGAGGTGTTGTTTGGGGGGGGGGATCCATCCACCTCGAAACCCTCGGTCGGAAAATGACCAATTTCCGGGAAATAGCTTTCCTGAACACTTGGAGGGAAAACAGGAGGCGGCGAAATCGATTTTTCGAGTTAGTGGGCTACTTTTGGAATATCCAATACACATTTGCACTAGCCTCAGAACCAAGTACTTCAGATGAGAGTAGATATAGAAACTTAGCATTTCCACATAAACATTTATTACTTCACGTGACCATGGTTTCGATGCTGCATCGTCGAAACCATGGTCATGTGAAGTAATAAATCTTTATGTGGAAGTGCTAAGTTTCTTTCTCTACTCTCATCATGAAGGAATTCCACAAAGTTTAGCCTGAAACTGTTATATTTATCAAGTATTTCAGGCCACTGAAAGTGTAGATGAAGTTGATGTGCTTCAAATTTACGTTAATGCAAAGAAGATAAGCTTTGAATGATAGCTATGGTTGAATTGTGTTATTTTACATTGCACGGATTTGAGTAATCACGTATTTCATATGTTCGCATGTAAGTATTGGAATCCAAATATTGTCTTCGACGAAGCTTGCTCTTAATTTCCCAATAAATGTCAACGCATTGCTTAAAGAAATAGTGATGATCGATTTTATAATATTCAACAGTTTATTCTTAATTCGTTTTAGACAGTGTTTTACGTGAAAAGTATAGATATTATAGATAGTATAGTATAGATATAGATAGTATCCTTGGTAGAGCAAGGTAATACGAGGGTCATCCGGAAAGTAGTACCCGTTCGTGCCGCATGAAGTGCTGACGACGCGAGTAGCCGCTGGACGAGGTCAGATAGCTTCAGTGGCTTGTCTGCCTTCTCTGAGCCAAGTTGCGTGACGCTAGCATTGCCTGTGTTGTTTCTGTGATTGTTTACAATGTTTAAAAAAATTGAGAACGCCGCCAGTTGTGAAGTGAGGGCAGTGATTAAATTCCTCAATGCAAGAAACGTTCGCCCATGTGATATTCATCGCCAATTAAAGGAGGTGTATGGAGACAATGTAATGGACGAGTCGTCTGTTCGGCGGTGGTGTCGCAACTTCAACATGGGGAGGGGGAACACACACGACGATGAGCGTTCGGAGAGACCGTCTGTCATTACAGACCAACTGGTGAGCTCAGTTGACGAATTCGTGAGGAACGATCGGCGCGTCACAATTGATGACATCTGTGAGCATTTTCCCAATGTTTCTCGAACAATTGTTCATGAAATTGTTAAACACCATCTGCATTATGCAAAAATTTGTGCAAGATGGGTCCCTCGCGTATCTCAATGAGCTGGCGGCGAAGGACTATGCAGCAGGAATACAGAAACTTGTCACACGTTATGACAAATGCCTTAATTTGCTTGGAGATTATGTTGAGAAGTAGTTTAAAGTATCCTCTTTCAAATAAAATTTTTTATGTTTGTTAATATTTACTTTTGTGTCTTTATTTCACGAACGGGTACTACTTTCCGGATGACCCTCGTATATTCGCACGGGGCCTTCTCCATGGAAAAAATATTTCTCTTTATGTGTGTCTGTCAACCCTTCCAGTCGAAATCGCTCGAGTTTCTTTACGTTCATTTTCAATGGCATCTGTGAATCCTCGTACTAAGCTAGCGTTTCATTGAAGGGTTTTGCCTTATGGCCCACTCCTATTTGCGGTACTTCCTAGCACTCTACCGGGTTATTTCCTTTTACCCCATCTTATTCCGCCTTACCATCGTTCTACTCCCCGTAAATTCAGTGGAATTATTCAGCGCAGCAATGTACGTACGTCTTCTCTCATCCAGGTGGATTTCTTCCGTCCGCCCCTACTCTCATATTTATATATCGTCGCAGAGGGTACGTCCGGATGTGTCGAAAAAGAAACGGCGCTTTTTTGCGCTTGAATTATGCATGAAAGTTCATGCGGCCGTTTATAATTCTCTCGATGTCGAAATTTGCGAGTACGTTCGTGAATTGAAGAGAATGCTGCGGCCACCCTTATTTTTATTTATTAGGGGCTTCTTCAGTCTTACCCTCGTTGTCGTATTTTCCGGCATCCTTCTCGCGTACGGTCACTCCTCACGCTACTCTTTTTATCTGCTGGAGACGATGAGCCGAGACGGGTCTCCTTCGTCCACGTACCCCCCCCCCTCCCCCCGCCCTGCCGTCCCCACCCGCCGCCCTCGCTCGGTTCACCACCCATGCGCCCTTGCAGCGATCCGACTCCGCCTAGTCCTTCCCCAGCGGAGAGGTCCACCTGTTCTGAATGCCTTGCCCCTGACGTCCATGAAATTAGCAGTAAAACGAATGTCACTCGAGAGAGAGAGGGCAACCCGGTAATGTTCCCTTTTGCATTTCTTGGCCCAATGTTGGCGTGAGGTTCCTAATATTGACCGTGGATGACCTAACATTTTTGTGCTGATATTTGAATTTCATCATTAGTGCATTTCATATGAAGTTAGGGTAAGTATTATTCAAACAAGAACGAAATCGGCGTACATCCTCGGAGGTGTTACAATAAATTCAAGAATGTACGGAAAATTCACGGGGTAAATATTTTGCAAGCCTCTCCCACGATTTTACAAATGTTGAAATGTTGCGCAACAACTCAAATTGTTGTGGTTTTTAGACGGATAGTTAGCCCTATTTAATCGGAATACTTGTTCATAACGAACATGCAGAGCGGTTAGTTTTGCGGAGAGATGACTTGAGATCAGTTTGACGCGGGAGTGCTGGGGAGGGGTGGCTCGCATTCCCCACTTGGGAGGGAACCCCCTTCACACTTGCCGTCTCCACCCGCACTATCTCCCCTCCTCCCGGTGGAAAAAATTCCCGTGTGCATTGCTATGTCCCCACGCCAGTCCTTTTTTATTTGTCTTCCCTTTCATTAACGGCCTTCCCTCTGCCTCTTCGCCTCTCAAGCTTTCCCTCGCTCCTTCCGCCGCCGTCGCCGGTGGCGTGGGGCACGGCGGAGGGCTTCTCCCATGGCGACTCCCTCCCTCCCTCCGCTGCTCGGAACGCCAGCCTCTCGATTGGATGGCCGAGCGGAGAGGGCGAATGCATCTCCATTCCGACCCCAACCCCTCCTCCCACGCCCCTTTCCCAGCCTCTTTTTTTTCGTCCTCATCCTTCAACCCGCCCCACCATCCATGTATCTGTGTGCGCGTCTCCATGGCCTTTCCCTTCCGACTCGTCACGAGCTTCGTGTTCTCTGTATGGGTGCTAAACTTCTCTTCCCTTTCGTTTAGATCAGTGGTTTTCAAAATGGTTGCGTTGAAATTGTATGAACTAGCTTGCGTAATATCTCATGCACGGAGAGCCTACTCAACGTTATAAAACTGGTCAAACAGTGTTTTTTCTCACTTTGAAAATGAATATCCCACCCATTTTCTCTTAAAATAATCCCGTTAATATTAAACTGGAAGTTTTTCGAATAATAAGTGGCACTTCCGTAATGAGGCATTATCCTTTTATGCCACTTAGACCAACTTTGTAAACGTTTTTATATTACGGAAAATTACACGAGAACATTTCTCTTGTCCTCAGTCTTTAATACAACCGGTGGTGTTGTATTCGAATGAGAAGGAAACTACGTACTATTTTATTTCTCTCTTGTACGGTTTATTAATTATTTGTCAAAGGTTATATTTAAGAGAATGGCGTTAGTTATCGGTAGGTTATTCTCATATAATATTACGGTTCGGGTAAATTAATAGTACCAGAGGTTTATGTCAGCAATCCTTAATTGTAGCGTATACTACGCTTGTCGTACAAATTCACGATGCCAGATGATTCACCTAAGGGGGTGGTTGTTACATCACCCCGATTAACTCCCCCTCATCAGATGAAGCACAGCTCTCGTCTGGCTTCTTTGTTTTGACCGTGAGTCTCGTGAAACTTTCGGGTTCTCTCATACCGAATGGCTCTCATACCGAGAGCCTTATCACCGGCTGCCGCACGGGGTGATTTTCAAACGTGGGGCCAATGAACAGTTGAGTCATCGACTATGTGACCTGCTCCGCACGCCGTCGTTACCGGAAAAAATGAAATGGAACTTCGGTGCGCCGTTTGTCTATATCCTCCGCGTCTCTCCTCCCCCGCCTCTTCATTCCCCCTGCTTTATTTTGCTTCTTCACCTTCCCTCGCCTCGGCAATCCGCCCTTCCGTCATTGTGAAATGAATTCCGCTTTCCCACACGCACAAATGAATCCCTTTGTTGATCCAGCTTCTTCCTTCTCAGTCCTCCAAGTACTGGGTTTAAAAAAAATTTTTACGACTTCTTCCCCGCAAGAATCGCTTCCTACCTGTCTGGACCTCCTCCACAACTGTGACCCCGCCCACGCCGCATTCCAAGTTCTCCCCCCCCCACCCCCTTTCTGCATGGTGAGCATGCTTCGCCGTGTTATTTCATCCCCACGTAGGGTTTTATTTATTTTCCCTTAGCTCTCCCCTCGCGAAAGTGAGTGGAGGGGTAATGTTTGTCGTTCCTGGTCCCAGCGTGCTCAAAATACAGTTGAACTAACACAGCCTGAACTTGCATGGCGACAAAAGAGTGCTCGAAACATCGGGTTAAGCAGATACGAAACGGTGAAAATTAAATACACGTGTGATGGAAATAAGGATACGATTCAAAGAAATTCGTCTTGTATGCGAATCCACTCTGAAGTTTTGATTGTTCTGGGTAGTTTTTAATCCTGGTTTTTGAAGGGACTGGAAAATTGTTCTTCCCGTTGTATTGTGCGATATAGAGTATCCTATAATGCGTGCACAGTTCCATATATTTCCCTTATCTTTATTCAAACTACCCTTTTGCTGCTATCATCATCATGGTCAAGTATTTGCTGAGGCACCTAATTACATGTAATTGGGTTTTTAAGATGGCTCTCTAAATTAATTATCATTGATTAAATCATTATTTTATTTTCGGAGATCATGTGAAAAATACACTCGAGTGAATATAAGCCGTTCAGTCAATTTCAAATGTTACGTTAACCAATCAGTTGCTCTTACTCTCTTAGACGCTAATGAAAAAAAATGTTGGGGATGAAATTGAGCAATTTGGGCTGAGTGGCCGAGATAACGATCTATAATAGCATCAGTGTCAAATCATAAATTATTTTGAGAATTTCCGCAGTTAAATTGAAAGCCAGTATTCATCAACAAAACCTTAATTGATTTCCACAGTTTTTAGCGTCGATTTGGAGGTATAGGTACTTGCACAAAATCAAAAGGCAGGTTAGTATAATTGGTCTCAATTTTATTTTTCCAATTATTTATGAGCGTATTTTTGTGACGTCAACGCCAGTTGGTTTGACTTATCTTTTTATCATCCGTCGCACTCTCATCCTCACAATGACGCGCCTCGATTTCACTTTAAAATGCCATTTAATACTTTTATCCGGGACAAAACTACGTACCCAGCACCGAAAATTTGCCAAGGGGGTGGGGGCGCTGCAATTATTTTCCGCCTCCGCAATTACGAATGCCATCAGGCGGAGGGAGGGAGCGAGGTGCAAGAGTGGGCCTTAGACTTTTATACACAGCCGGGGGAAAAATAACGAAAACAAGTAATAATTTTACGCATCACTCTCCTGCCCGTTTCTCCTTTCCTCTCCACTCTATTGGCCGGCCCTTTCGTCGAATTTATCCACCCTTCATTTTCTCACATTCCCTCTCGTTCTCTGCCGCCGTTTTTATCCGAAAGGCCTCCTCGTTCGCACCCCCCCCCCCCCATCCTATCACCACCTCCCTCCCCAGCCCTCTCCGCCCCTCCGGTCCTATCTACCCCTTGGCACCACCACCATCCTCTCTTCTGCGCGGACTCGCACATACACACACACACACTCACGTACCCTACCGCCCGTGCATCCTCATCTCGCTCCTCCCTCTTGCCTGCCTCCCGGCTCCGTTCCCTTCCCCGACGACCAAAACGCCGCTGATGATGGCGTTCTGTCTCCGCCAGAGGGGTTTCGGAGCCCCCATTTGCGGCGCTGCCGGAGGAAGGGACGGCGGGGGAGAAGGGTCCCCACCCGCGTCTCCCTCCTCACGCCCACTTTCGAAACCTCGTCCGCCCCATCCTCCCAATTCCTTCTCCTCCTCCCTCTTCCTCCCTGTCCTTCGGCCATGCGTCACCCTCTGGAACCTAAAATCTCCCACTCCCCCGACCTGGCCGTGTTTCTCTTTTCTCCACGTCCTCCCACCTGCCTAGCTGCGATCGTCCCCTCCCACCCACCCTCGCCCAGCCAGAAAATTTGGTTAATTTCTCAAGATTACCGCCGTCCCTACCCCACCCTCCCGCCCACGTCCCACCCACACGCACACGCGCACCCCAGCGTCAAACCTCTCCCTTTGTGGGTTTTTCGTCGTCCGCTTGCTTTCCTCTTCCGCCGCCTAGCCACGATCTCTCCCCGTCCGCCGTTCAACCTTGAGGGCGTTACGCGATATTTGTGGTCGCGTTTTTTTAGCGCTCATTTCCTCTCATGTCTTTCTCTATATGTGATGTATTGGTTTTTTTAATGATGGCGCAACTCATGACACATGGGTTTATTACTTTTTGAAAGCCTCGCTTTCGTCGTACGTTTATTAAGGATTGGGGAGAGAGTTGGAGAAAAAAATGGGAATGCTTAGAGCAGGTAGCGAATTTTATCAGGGTGAAACGTTTAAGCGTGGCCTTTAAAAAAAACGGAAAGAAATAAAAATGAAACTCGTAGCACTTATCTATTGTATCATGTTTTCAGAGACGATTGTAGTCATTTGATATGTTACGGTAACTCTGTGCGTGGTCGTGTATTATTTTTTTTGTTCGTTTCCTTTCATTTTCTCTTGTCATCTTGTGGGAATCCATTAAAGTGCGAATATGCTCGATTTCTGGCAGACTGTAAATTTAAGAACTCATTTCCATTTGCGAGAAATTTTTTCCAGCTTTTGGTTCGAATCCAAATTTCTATCGAGCAATTAGGGGAAATTTCTTCTTCCGTTCCTTTTTTTTTCAATCCCGCTCCAAGAGTGATTGTAAATATTAATCCATTCAATCCGCGAGCCCACTTCCCCGTTCCAATCTGCCCTCCACGTAAACCACCTTCCGTGGGTATCCAGGAACTGCTGCGTAGATGGGAGTGTGGAATCGTAAAAAAAAGATGCGGCGCCAATTACGCTCACTTTCGCCTGTGGTTGCATCTTCATCTGCAATCCAATCCGGTGAACTGCCGCAGGGGTCATTTGGCAAGGCCTGCCGTGGCACCGCCGTTGGTCAAGGGAGGAGAGAGTGTGTGCGCGAGACGGCCCTCTGTCTCTCCTTTATGTTGTCCCTTCTCTGCCATTTCCTCTGTCCCTCCCCACTCCTTTCGTCGTTAGCGTTATCCCAGTCGTAAATTTCGGAGACCTGCTGACACGTTCACGCTCGCAGGTAGTTCAATGCGTGTAGCAAGAAGCACTAAGCACTCCAAAAGAGGGTTAAAGTCTAAATAAACGGTGTTAAACTATTGCAATTCCCATATTCAACCAGTAAATACATTTCTTTCGTAAATATACGAATCGGTGGTACTTGGCGCCGATTACACATCCGGAAGCGAATCAAGATGCAAATTTAAATTTGACAAAAACTCGTTTGAAAGAATCCTAAAGTACATTACCGATGATTTTCGTGAGCTAACTCCGCATAGACTAGGTTTAAATTCACTCTTTCCCGTCCTACATCTGCATATTCGTATTTTTGCGCGCGTAATTACACTCCGAGCGTTGCCTTTCCTTATCGATCCCTCTCTCCCCCGTTTTTCTCGTTCGTTAATTCCAGCTTCGTCCAAAAGTTCCCCAAACTACCCGGTGCAGAGTTTTCAACTCCTCTCTCTCTTCCCCCCCCCCCTTCTCATCTACCCCCGCCCGTCTCACCACCCCTGCTCACTCTCCCTCTCCTCGGAGCTAGTTCCTCCCTCTTTCTCTCCGGAGCGTCTTCCCAAATTTTTTCGGCTTCATTCTCTACATCCCGCGTGCGTTCACCCATGCCGCCCCACACAAGTAACCCATGCATTTATTTTACGGGTAGAGCTGGGATATCGCTAGCAGTGCAAACTCTTGGTTATTACCATTTTGTGACTCCCTCCTTTGTTACCGCGGCCACTCCATGGAGGCGGAGGAAGCCTTTTTGTTTACCTCCATAACGCGGTTAATTTTTCTCTTCTTGGAATTTCGTGTTTTTCCTTTTCGAGGGAGGTAGAGACGGCCCCGCTGCCCGAGACGGCGACCGTATTTCAATCATGCGCAGCTCTTTTCATCGCGTTCCACGGGACTCCGTTCCGGAATGATAACTTAATTTCTATTTCGTTCGCTCTCGCTACACCGCCCTTCATTTATATTTGGTTTCCCCCTTTCTCCCCATCCTGCCCTTATAAGTCTCCGTCTCTGCATTCCCAAGCCACGTTCTCCTCCTCCTACCTGGCCTCCTGTCGCGATTTCCACTCCCCCCTTGCCCTCCCAAACCATTTGTTCCCTCCCTCACCACTTCCTTCTCTCGTCCCGCCCTCCCTCATCTTTCTTGACTTCCCCTGTCTCACTGCTTCCCCATCTCCAACCTCCTTTCTTTCGCCTTGTCTCTCTCTCCCTTCCCGTCTCTTCCTGTCTCTCCCCCCCTCCCTATTCTCCTCTTTCTCTCTCTCTCTCTCTCTCTCCATCTCACAGATTCTCCCTCCCTCGGCCTCCCCTTCCCTCGTCCCCTCTCAGTTTCGCATCCGTCTTCCTTCTTTTTTATTTCCCCACCGTCGAGTCAATCCACTCCGGCGCGCTTGGTTGAGAGCGCCGTTCCTGTGCTCTCTCCCTCTCTCTCTTCGTCAACGACGAGAGCTTGGCGAGCAGGAGGAAGGGGGGGGGGAATGGATGGATGGATGGAATCCATTTCGATTCTTTTCATCATCCAGTTCCGGTGCGCGTTATTTTTTGTCGCGAAATACTTTTGAAATGAATAGCGATTTTTAATATCAGTTTACCCCGCTCTTTTTGCTGCGGGAGAACTGGAGAGGAGGGGTTTTTTTTATTTTTCGTCTTCGTACTCCCCGCTCGTTTTTTCCTTTTTTTATTATTATTATTTATTCTGTCTCTCGTGTCCTTTCTCCATATCTCTTTCCTCCCATATCCCTTTCACTTCCCCTCGGCCTCTCCCCTCGCTCACCCCTCTTCCCCCTTTTTTTCCGTCCCTCTCGCAAGGTGCTGAGTCTCGCAGTTGAATGGCAGCTTACGCCTTTTTTTGTGCGTTCCTGCGGATTTTAGAATTATTAACAGTGCGTGTGTTTGTTTGACGAGCGCTCAGATTTTGCGTGGTTTGCGAGGACAGCCGAGGAAATTGAATCTCCCTTTCTTCGTAAATCACGAGCCAGGTGCGAGGTTTTGCGGGGTAGTCCATTGTTTTAATGGGCTTTGTCCCGTGTCTTTCGAGCTTAAAAATTTTTCCTTTTTTTCGTTTTTCGGGGGAATATTCAGATTCTTGTTGGTTATCTCGACGGTTGAATTTGTACGACATTTTGTCCCGTTTTTGGAATGGCGTGCTCGAGCTTAAGATTCCCCCATTCCGTTCAGTTTTGGCAGTTTTTTAGCTTAGGCTGCATCTCGTAAGTCTTCGAATTAATGCATTGCTTGGTAGGATAGCCTTAAGCACGTCGCTCCTCTTTGTTGGGCTTCCTTGCCAAGTTTTCTTTCGGCGTCATCGATAGAATCGCATTCTCCTGCACTTGAGAGTTGCTCCTCCGCTTTGCCGAGTGGCTCTAGTCGCACTTGTAAGTGCGCCTCGAGGGAGTGAGAAGGAGTGCGAGCGCCGCCGCATTCATCTCGGTTAATCCCATTTCTCGAGAGCCGTCGTCAAACGGCCTCTCCACCTTCTCGCACTCGCCGTCCGCCGTCCTCCTTTCGCGGCGTGCAGAAGGCATGAATGAAATCCGCGATGCCACCCGGAGAGGTTTCTTGGAATTCTCCGCCGATGAGGTGCTTGGCGACGAGATCAAATTAATCGAAGAGCTTTTGTCCAAGAGATGAGACATTTTGAGAACATTTGATTGGCATTGGTGTTCCAAGTAAGTAAGTCGAATTAGGTATTGTATAGTTTTCATTACATAATATCCTCAATGTTACTGTAATATCGATTTTCTATGCATAGTGCTTGTTTATTTAGTTGCATTAATTAATTTTATGTTTGTGGAATGGGCGTGATGGTAATGACTTACTGAAGAGATATGAGTCACAAGTATGTCTATGTAGAATAGCAATATCGTATGTATACATTTATTAACTATTTTTGTAAATTTACATTCGGTAGCATAGGTGTATTTTTTCAAATTACTGTTACGATCGGAAAGGTCGCAATTGTAACAAGGTATTAAACTGCCATTTAGAGTGATGAAACTATTATTATTATACGGTACATTGTACCGTATAATAAAATCTGTGGAAAAGTACGAGTCTTTCTTTTTAGTATGGATATTAAATACTTCCACGAAGTGAAGCCTGAAACAATAGAATATATTATTATTGTCATCAAACTACCCTTAAACCTTCACTTTTGAATCAGGTCGACAAAATAATCGTTTTGGATGTTGTGTGTGCTATGTATGAAGTGTGTGTAGTTATTTATTCCTAATTGAGCTCCTAAGTTCACAAATGGTGTCTACGTGTGCATGCCGTCTTGAAATCAAGGGTTATCGTCTGGTGAGAATGTTTGGCTAATTAAGATTTTGAGTCATGACAATGTTGGGTGCATTTAAAAATATCCTTGAGTCGTGATATCAAAGATATTAAAATAGATACATTGATTTAAAGGCTAAATGGAAGTTGCTATTTAAATTTCATCTGAAAGAGACAGTGATCACTTTTTTCCACTAGATATCGATTTGTTACGCGACCTGTTTCGATATACTCATCATCGTCGTCAGGTTTAAGCCTTTCGATGTCTGCATCATCACCTGAATATTATGTAGTGCATCGAAACCGGTCGTGTAGTTAAGCGATATCTAGTTTTGTTATCTTTTGTTCATTTTTGTGCTCGAATTCCACCATATCACAACTGAAACTACGAAATTTGTTAAAGTTAAAGTAAAATATGGGTCATAGAATTTCGTGTAGCAGATTTGCGACTCAACACAATCCGCAATTACAGGGGTGGGAAATCGTATATGCTCCGAGGAGTTCGTGTAGTGTTTCGCCGTCATCTTCTTTTTTGCGGTGCCGCATGGAGCGCAGTACGAATTCCGCTTCCATTAAAGACGTTCTCCGCCCCGGAGCGCCGGCAACACTACCAACCACCGCCGTCGTTTCGGTCGCCCTCCCTCGGGATCCCCAGTCCCCTCCCCGCGGGGTTCGTCCTCCCCCCCCCCCCTCATACCCTGGCTAGCCGATTAGGTCATCGCACGGACACGTCTCCTCCCTTCCCAGACCCCTGGCCCCCTTGTCTTCCCATGCGACGTGGGACCCCCGCCCCTGGGGCACGCCGCCGGGAGGACGAGGAAATCTGACCGTCGACGAGCAAATTAAGAGGGAGGGGTGAGTAGTGCGCGCGTCGCGCGGAAGTGGCCCAAGAGGGGCCTGGCGCCCACTTGCGCAAATTACGGATCCCATCTCCTGAGAAGAGTGCCGCTCCGCTGAGCTCAGAGGCAAATTCATGCGATTCCGTTAGCTCTTTCGTTTCGTCGAGTCTGTGCTTGATGATAAGACCACTACGCCGAATTACAAAAGATCCGGTTGTGCCAAACGCTTCCTCCCCTCTCCCCCAACCCCCTCCTTTCGCCGGAAAACTCCACCCCGTGCGAACTAAGATGAGGTTCTTTTGTGCTAATTATGTGAACATTACGTCAGCCACTTAAATCCAAAATTTGGCTATTTTTATTTACCTTGAATTTGGGGAAATGAGAATATTCAAGATATCATATCTGGGGTCGACCGCTTAGTCATTGCTCACTCGTTCTCTGTTGTTAAAAACGGCCATTTCATTTATTTGTAAAAAATGAGTTGTGGAATATTGATAATAATAATTAAATGCGACGTCATTTGCATATAGTTTTCAATCCCGCATGTCAATAGCTGTTTACGAATAGTCGAAACTTGAGTAATTTTAAACCTAAAATGGCTGTCGTAAATGCTATCAAATTTTTCAGCGATAGTAGTAAAGGGTGTGCAAAACTTGAAGTGTTGGAGAGATCCAAAATAGGATATTATATGGATTGTTCTACGGTCAGTACATAGGAACCCAATTTTTTACATGCGACCAGCGTAAATGTTGACGTAAAAACGTATGGCGAGCCACATGGTCTTCTTGTTATAAATATCTATTTCAATTGGATGTGAAGTTTTTAAGTCTTACTACGGAATTGTCGGTTAAGGCAAACAAAATATTATGTTTCCTTTCTCTTCCGCTAAATGCTCGTTGGTTGAAAGGTTGGTATTTAGAGGAAATGAATCAAATGATATTTCAGACTATGCTCATTAGATTTTGCCAGCTTCAGTGTGCATGCTGGAATGAAGGGAGGAGAACAGTATGCGGAACTGGAGAATAGTTAGACGTAATGTGTTGTGCCTAGTTTAACGACGTTGAATAATAAACGATGCATCGACGCTGTCTGTAAATGCCCACCGTAATCGGTGGATAACCAATAATAACAAAAGATCATTCTTCAGTATGGACGTATTTTAGATAAGTGACGTCACCTTGTACTAAGTGCCGGGCATGCGAAGTTTACACGTTTTAAATGGGAAGATAAATCATGCTTTTTTTCCCCATGCTCCGTGCAGATTTCGAAAATTTTATGGTGGCTATAAAGTTACGCCACTTGGGGGTGAACAGGGACCCGAAATTGAACAAGAGACCCTCCGGTCAAAAGCCGAACGCTCGGGGTACAGCGTGATGTGTATCCCGATCAACGAGGTGGCGCTGTCGCCTATTGTAACAATCCTATTGCAGTAACAATGTATAAAATCGAAAACCCCAGTACTAATAACATTTCCCCGTCGGAACTGTCTCGTCAGGAAATTATCTGATGCCGTATAAATTGAGTTTTCTAAAAGCTAGAAGAAAAAAATTGTGAACTTTCTTGCATTGGAAATTGAGAACCTCTCTTTATTGTTTAGATAGTCTTTGCTGTTCGCCATAGTTCAATACGTTCCAGTGCACGTAAAATTCAAAGCGGTTTCTAAGTTATGAAACATGTGGTCATTGTCATTTTAAGTATTGAACTTAGGGGTAAAGTTCTCATGTTTTGTTCGAGATAAAGCGGCTACAGGGCATGTGAAAATTGTATATTCGACTTGCCGTCGGACATTTATGGGGACCGCGCGGCTTTTTGAGATTTTCCTGAATTCGGAACTAGTCCCTCGCCTCGCTGCCATAAATCAAGTGAGTGCTTTCCCCTTTTTATCTCCTTATGTTCAACGAGAAGAAAACGCCTCCTCCCTCGCACATCCCGCGGGAGAATGGCTATCGGGAAGATGACATGGGGCCACTCCCGACTCGTTATTCAGACGAGACGGCTGAAGAAATTTTGAATACCGGGCGATAAATAAAAAGCCCATTATGAGGGGGGGCATCGTGCTCTGTGTGGGATCTTTTAGTCTGTTGTCACTTGAGCCCGTGTTTTTTCCCCCTTTAGGGAAGCGTGCTCGAGCTAATGTCAAGCTTTTTCTTGCTACCTAAAACGTCTTTCTTTACGTTTTTGTCCAAATATTTTTCGTCATATTATTTGCTGTATGCCGTCCCTAAGGTGTGCTTGGCTTGTTATCCCACCCTAGGGAAACGTGGAAGATGTCTTAGGTACCACTTTTATTGCTAACGTTTTCTCCTGCTCTCCGCCGCTTTTAAAGTGAAAATTGCGTTCTCTGCTCAAGGCCAGTCTTCACAAGGTATTTCCCACTGAGGTAGTTTAACTGGGGTGAAAAACAGAAAATAACCCCTGAGCATACTCTCTGATGGAATATTCGCATTTTTCCAGGTGGATTAAAAAAATAAAATGGTTGTTATGCCAACTCGCTGCTCCTATGGAGGGAAAATCGCGATACCGATGTCCCAGAAGGAAGGAATCCATCCGAATTCAATGATTCCTTTTGTGCTCTTCACCAATCCTTTGATGAATTTCTCAGTGAAGAATTCATCTTGTGTCTTTATTCTGACTTTTAAGAAACAAGTAAATTCTATGCATTAAGCAATTTGGAGAAGGGAAACTGCTTCCTTTGAGTAACGATTCCCATCTAAATGTTCGCCTCTCACATCCTTCCAATTGCTATTCCGTGAAGCTCAAGAGGCCGCCGCGACCTTGCACGGCTCTTCGCTCTCGCTGACCTCTGGCACACCATTGCCATTCTCATTCATATTATGCACGTTTGTGATTCTCATTTTTTTAATACAAGTACGTGCGGATCCTGAAAATTGTTCTCTTATTATAATGCACGAATAGTATCTCCGCATGAATCTTGAAAATGTTAAAATACATTTTGATATCTGTTTTCCCACTGTCTCTTTCTCTGGGAATCGCATCCTATGATATTTGGAAACTTCGTCGTAGTTGTTACCATGAATTTCATTAGACGGCTCTGAGAAATGTCTGAAATAACGACCCATAGACTGATTTGTAGCTTTGAGAAGTGGAAGGTTTTTTTATCTGCAGAATATGTCGAGTGCAGGAAACTTAAAACTTTGAAACATTTGATCGGAAGAACAAAGAAAAAGAGAACAGCTATTCGACCGAAAAACTACTCGAATTTTCAGGGAATCCACCCTCTGAAGATGAACGCCCTTTCCTCCCAAAGAGAGTGGAAAAGTGGTTTTTCTTAATTTTTTACGAAACTTCATCATGTAACTAAAGAGAATTCGCAAATGCTAAGGCTTTCTCAATATTTTATTGCTGGAAGATGTCTCAGGTTGCGCTAAAAGTGCTCGAGCTTCAGGCCAATAGGGATTGCAGATGAAATCACCATGCGATACCGACTGGCAGATGATTCGTCACTTTCACGGTCCCAAATCTTTTATTCATTCAGCGTCTTCAATCGCATTGTGAAGTTAAAACGTCCGCTGGGACAGTTTGGACATCTTTTATATCCAATGTTTGATTTGTCGCTATTTTTATTGAATATTATATCAAGAAATCCCACAGCAGTCGGTAGGCACGAGCAGGGCATAATAGTGTCGCGATTCGCCAGGAAATTATTTTACTTGTACAGAATCCCAGGTCTGATCCGAAGGCAGTGAGTCGGAGAATTTACCTCGAATGATTGGCCTCCTACATATGCCTTGAAGTAACTCTCTAGATGGTGCAGCCTGTAGGTCCTTGTGACCGCTTAGTTGGGAGATACGATTTCAAATCGAATTAGTTTAATGCGGCGAATCTGAACAAATTCGTGTATTTTTCGTGAGATTGATGTGGTGACGTTGTTCATTGCTAGATTATATCAACGATATTTCGTTCGCTTTTGTTGTGGCTAATCGACACCTCTCCTTCATATGAAGTGCAAAGCATCATTTCTATAAAAATTAGCTCATCTGATTTCATCGTGCGAGCCAAGGTTAAGTTCTGCCCGAAGCCGAACGTGAAAGGCGAGTGTAGAGGTCACCTCATCCGCCTTTACGGTGCGTGAAATTGCATTCAGGGTTAATGGGTCAGTTCCTTTTCGCATTACTTGGTTTCCCAGGTAAGTAATTGTGGGAAAACATGCGTCAGGAAATGTGAATATTTTCAAATTGTTACCTAGTGTACAGGTGTTTTACGAGGTACTTCAACATATTTTTGCCTTCGGGGTGTCTGGCCGTCTGTAGTCTCTCTGATGGTCTACTTCAAAAGGAACCATGTCTTTGGGTGGGTAACTTGGGTTAAACTTTGTCATCTTGAAGTTAAAGAATTTTCTTTTTTCCCCTTAGGTTATTTGACCAACATTTTTGTACTGCTCTTGGAAGCATCGTGGGGTCTTAAACGGTCGCGAAATCGGAGGAGAGAGTCTTTTTTCAGTGCGCTGAACAGAACACGGGAATTTCTGAATTCGGCAGAGGTCGTTTTATATTTTTAAAGACACCTGGAAGCCACAGCCAACAAGTGAGGCTAGAATTTTGTCCAGTGTGTGATCTGGTTTTATTTTTCGGGTTCCATTTCGGTGAGATAGGTCGGCAGGGCGCGCGAAGGCTCTTTCAGATGGCGCGGAGATGCCTGCAGCGTTCTCCAGGAAGGTATCACCGCTGCCGCTCGTCCTCCGAGCCCTGGAAGCGACGACGACCCTCGTTTCTCCCTTTACATCTCCCCGTCACCCCCTCCCTCTCCTCTCTCCTTGATTGTCTCGGCCGTTTCGGTGGGAAACCAATATCGGCGATCTCCGCACGGTAATCGTGTGTGCGCTCCCGCTTTATTTTTTTTATCCCCACCTATCTGCCCCCGATGTCTATCTCGTTTTTTTTATCTCCCGACTATGTTTCCCGGTCAATCGTTCCGTTCCCATTTTCGTTTGGTCAAAACACCAAGAGCATGTCTTCGTATCTTCGTCCTTTTCTAAACTTATTCATTTAGCGATTCAAAAGAAAGATACATATTGTTGTCCTCTCTTTTTTACCTTTTTATGATACATGATAAGCGAGTGGGGCTCGTGACGAGGCCTATCCCCCCGAGCGCGAGTGTTTTATCTGGGAAACGCTTTAAAATTTTCATTCGGTGTTGAATTTATTTCGATGTAGATACCGTTTCCTAACGTGTGTAAATTTCATTCTAAATTAACCCTTCCAACGAAACGCATTTGAGGTGATATTACGTATACTTCACTGCCTGAAATCACACAGCTAATCTTCGTATGCCTACGGAGTTATTCTTTCAAGGAGTTCAACTCATTCACGCCTGCTTTTACTGCTTTCAATTGAAAACGTTTGCAAAATGAAATCAGCCAAATGTTGAGTAAAATAATGGGCATACGTACGTGAATATTCTCGCAATAAATTTGTAATAGATCTTATGTATGTAATTAGGGTCAGGCGTGACATCGTGGAAGTATTTGATGTGTAGAGTGAAAATGATCATACTAATTACTACAATGGGTCGGTCTTACATCGGCACTATATCTTTTCAAAAATTCGAGCACTCTTTCCATAATTATGAGCTTATCCATTAGCTGATTTGATGTGCTAGAACTAATGGTAATTAATTTGGTAAATTATGCTTCTCTTTAAATAGTTAATCCATGACTACATATCACGGTCATCAATTTTCCCTCTTTAAGTGTCGCTATCGCTTGTGTTTTCCAGCCTTGGTTGTGTGGTGCTTTCCTGTATTAATTTGGAAACAAAAAGCGAACATTTTGTCTACATAGCCAAATTTCGGTCCTCGAGTTTTTTTTACTGATCCTCTACGCCCGTTCTATTATTGAATTTCGATTTTCGGATTTTCACTTTTCAGGATTTCCATAAGAAATTTTTCTCGGCATAAAAAACACGTGAGCCGGAGCTGTTATCACGTTTTCCTCTCTAATTTGCCACGGGATCGATGGTCGCGGTGGTGAGCCGGAATTGAAGATAATGGCTTTGGTTAATCACCTTTTTTTTCAACTTTTTTTATTTCCTAATCCGGCGGGACCCCCTATCCCCGTTCTCCATCCTCTTCCTATTCCCCGCACGTACGAAGGTGTTGGGGGATTTGGAATTGTTTTTCACGCTTTGATAAAGGCCATTTCTTCCTTTTATGCGTACGAGAATTTGGGCTGGGAAAATCGGGAAAGACGGGAAATTGATTCATGCGCTTCGATTGACCCGCATCCCGGTTTCATCCTCGATTCAATCCGCAGTCGCCGATTGACGCCGCGTTTGAAGTTCACAGCTTACCCAATTCCCTCTTTTTTTGGCGCAAACATTTCGCTCCGGTTTCCCCCCGCTCCACCGAAGCTAGGCCAGGTTATTGGACGCTGCGACGAGTTTTATGGACGATTTCGTAGTTTGTTTATTCCGCGCCAGCGTCGTTATCGCTTGGAAATTTGTGGCGTGGGTGTGGAGCTGGCGAAATAATGCGTTGCGGGAATATTTTGGAAGCTTTTCAGAAGGCCATCTCGCACTCGCTCGCTCCCTTTTGTCCGCCATAAGTTGGGACACGTCACTGGGACGGTGTCGTGGGACCCTATCTTTCCCCCGCGTCCCGTCTTTTAGCGTCGAAGCCGTCCACTCTGCCCCCCCTCGGCATTTTCTTCAACCCCCCGCGGGGCTTCCGTGTTTCCGCCGCTCCCCCATTGCAAACGTAAGACCCTCTTCCGCGGCTTCCCTCCTCTCGCGTTGCACAGCCCCGTCTCTCTTCGATCCTCATTTTTCCCCTCTCCTCCTAGTTTTCGAATCTCGAAATGCGAGGGAATGTTTTTTATTTATTCGTTCGGATTGATTGGGTGCCGTTGAGAAAGGGGTTAAGGCCGAGTAACGTAACGGGCGGAGTCTCGGGTTATGATTGTTGTGCATCCCGCAGCCGTATAGCCTCAAGTCTATATTGTTTCCCCGCTTTTCCCCCTCGCCCCTCCTCTCTGTCTCCCTCCTCTCGCCGCATCTGGAGTGTCACTTACCCAGGAACTTTCCCAGATGTCGGCTCAAGAAAGAGATTTGCTGGCAAAGAGACGCGCCAACAGTTAAGGCCATTAGCGCGTATTATATTCGAGGCAGAAGATGGTAGGATTGTTATGCCTATTAAAGTGGGGCAAGGTTGAAGCCATTGAGTTTCCTATTTAACTTTCCGGTGGGAAGATGGATAGAGGAACCAAGGGCGTGGTGCGTGCCCATTCTGAAGTGAATGCGTAAACGAAGCGCCTTGTATCCAATTAGTGTATGAAAATGTTGAAAAATATACTTATCTCTTATCATGAATACACGTTCCCTTGAGAATTGAGAATTTGGGTCGTTTAAAATAACTTTCCGAGCCATAAACGTGCCCGAGGCCGGGCTCTATTTTGAATTAAAAGCCAAATTTTGAATGTAAATGCCGGAAAGGACGAATTACTGCTGTGTATGGTACGTCTCTCGTAGTCTGGTAGAATATGAGATTATAGAATATTCATTTTTCTATGTTGCTGAAATGTTAGCCACATGGCATTTTTCTTGTAGTAGTTTCAGCTCGTATTAACTTCGTGATGCCAATGTTTTGGTTAGTTTAGCTCTCGAAATCCCAATACTAACATGTTTGTTTATATTTCTATATTTCGGTCAAATGGGTGCCCAGAGTAGGATAATTGGTGGTGGGCTTGTTGTTCAAATGTACTTTTTGGCAGTGTTGTGTGCCCTTCGCACTCTAAATTAATTTTAAATGTTCATTATCTGGCAGGCAGTTGAAGTAGGGACATGGTTGCGCGAATACAAATAAGCATCCAGAAAGCGGGGATTACCCGCACTGACGACGTCGGCCAAAGTAATTTCCCGTGCCCACCTCAATCGCTGCACCTTTTCCGATCCCGGTGGGAGGAAATGGTGTGGGGGAAGGAGATGGTGAGAGGTTGATATCAATTTTGCCCCGGTATCCGTGTAATGCCACGTTAAAAACACTTCCGATGGAAACTTTTTGAGATTCGCTCCCGCAGAACTAATTTAAAACGGATCTGTCCGCTCTTTGCGCGTCGGATTTTCTCTCCGTCGCGGGTGGTTTTATGAAGTCCCGTTCCATTCGAGGGAGCACGCGAGCGGCAGCGTGCTTTTGTTCGCGGAGCCTTCCGCCGGCGTCAGGAGGGAATGGGGGGGGGGTTCCTAGGGTCCCACCTCCCCCAACCCACCCTCCCTCTCTCTCTCCACCCTCCCTCTCTCCCAACCCCATCGTATACGTCTCGTCGATCTTGGGTTGGGAGTGTTCCGCGATGCGCGACTCGGATCGTTCGCGACAACCAGGGGCCGCTGACGACCCCGTCGCGCGCAGATATAAGCCGGAATTATACACCGCCCTCCACCTCCATCCTCCGCTCTCAACCAACCGCAAGCCGGCGGAGCAAGAGAGACTAAGTGCGCTCCTCTTTTCCACAGATTCCCTAAACAATACTCGCAATGTGTCATTTTCTCGCCGAAGATCCGGAAGCGCCATCCACCCTTTCCCGCCCCCCCCACACACGCATACAGACTTACTCACTCCGGCAGACTCCCCGTTGCCCGAAATCTGCGTAATCTTGGTCTTAATCTCGCGCCATCTGTGCACATGCGTCACTGTCTCGATAGCCGAGCAACCTCCCTCCTTCCAGTCCCGGCGCAGTGTGCCCCATCAGCACACCGCATTTTCCCCTCCCGCTATCATCCCAACTAAACTTTCTCTCTCGCCGGGCCTTCCAATTCTGCCCCCTCCCCCCCAGGTTTCCCTATGTTATCCTATCAAAAAGTACATACACGGGTCTGTTTAAAATTCAATCTTTGAGTATTGGGGAAGCGTACGGTAGGTTTACTTAAAATACAAATGCGCATGCATATTTTGAAGCATTGATTTTTGTATTGTGGTTTATGTTGATGTTAGAAGTTTGTTATAGTTAATCCTCAACCATGTATGTTTTTATGTGCCGTTCAAAAAGGATACTATGGATTATTATCGCACCGTTTTGTGATTAAAGCTGTAGCATGCTGATAACTGTTGTTCTTAGCAATAGGTTTTTTAGTTGCAGATATTGTCCCAAATCTACAAATTTTAAAATACGTTTTCCTTGAATCGATGTAATGTTCCACCCACTGCATGTTTACATTTTGAATGCGTCTGATTGACAACCCTCATTCCGAAATGTAATGCTATTGTTTGCCTTTTCTAGATAGTATTGTTTGTAATTTGTTCTTAGAAGCGAGTTTTGAGATTGTTGTTAATGATACATCTTCATATATGGTAATATTAATGAGTAGACTGTAGATAAGAAAAGATATACACAAAAAATCGTTTGATATCTTTCTTTTTACGACGGTTGCGCGTCTCGTGTATCAGATGTTTTTTTCTCTATTTCTTTCCTGCTCCGCCGCTTCACTGAAACGTTCCTCCTATTTTCGCCCTTGCTCTCCCCGTCCTATATCCGCCCCGCACATCTCCTCACCACTCGCCCCTTTCACCAAACCAGCGGTATCTTTAAAACACCTTCTCCCCTCATCCGCAGTGCCCTCCCCACCGCCTCTCCCCCACATGTGCGCCATCATCTTATCCATCTACGAATTGCCCTGCAAATCACCCCAACTTTGTGCGGTCGACAGTCTGAAGGCAACGACCGGCGGGGTAGGTTGGGGGAGGAATTATTACCGCAGAATACGTATTCATTCATATTAAATATCGTTTCTTATCGTGAATTTTACAGAAGACAGTTACTGCTTCAATTCTTATAAAGTGGTGCAGTCTTTATGCCCTTGGAAAGATTAATGTCAAGATAAAATTAATTTTTTTGGAAGTACACTACCTTGTTTACTCAGAAGAGCATTTCAAAGGTGGCTCCGTAAGAAAATATAGGAAACCATTTGGTGTTTACTTGCTTTTATTAATGTGAATTAAAGATTATTTGCTTATATTGTAGGTCACTTAGAGGGGGATAATGAGAGAGTAATAATTCCTGTTAGGTAGCACCAAACTTAGTTAGAAAAACTCTATTATAAACTCTATAACTCCACCCCGTGGTCTTGTTGCAAGCGGTTCAGACACAACGAAATTTTAAACCGTCCGTAATGATGCTTCGTGCCCCGTTAGCTAATGGAAATTATTTCAAGCCGTCTCAAGCCAAAACCAATTCAGTTCCAAATATCGCCAAAGATAAGGATGAAATCTAACGTCTCCCTTCCGCAGTCACTCTTCCTATAATGACTTTGCGATCTAAAATACCTATATGCATGGATAAGAAGCCTGAAAGAAATTCTGCGAGTTTATTACGATCCTTTCGTAGGTATTTATTAAAATATTATGATTGGCAACCTCCCATTGTCCCAGCTTAAAAACTAGATAATTGCCTTTTTTCTCATCTTTTTAGTTATTCTCCTCACATATATAATTCCAGATTCGATATTTTCCAAACACTCAAGCCAAAGCTCATTCAGTGTTGCTCCTTCCTATGCCAGTGATAAGCGAAATTCTATTCCTTTGCTTGCTCTGGCGTAAAATTGTGAAACAAACCTATATTACTTATTAGATTCTCCTCGAGTAGCGTAGATAGCGTTAAGAGTGTTTACCCCGCGATGGCTCTGAAATATTTTCCACCCTTTTGATCCTGCTTGCTCTCTCCCTTTCCCGCCTCCTCCCCAACCGCCCACCTCACCCTCTCAATCTATTCCCCGCTCCGTCCTTTCCTTTTATATTCATTCGTTCCCTCCTCCTCCTGGAAGGTAATCGCACCCACACACTTGCAATCCCCCCCCCCCTTTCTCTGCTATCTTTAGGTCTCTTGTTTTATTATCCCCCGCCCCCTTCGACTTCATTTTTGCTCCCTTCACTCTCCATTGGACGTCTTCGGCACACGTCCGGAAAGATAGCCTTTTGAGATGTACTTAACGTGGGTCGACGTAGCCCTATCGCCCTCGTGTGCGCCTTGGGAATTTCATCCATTTGGGGGGGGGGTCAGGCCGGGGTTATTTTTTTTCACTCTCCCCCTGGCATCTTTTTCGTCGCGACGAAACTACCCGATTGCTTTCATGACGCAGGCGGATGCTTCCGAGTGAAAGGCCAAAATTTTCTCTATCGTCCCCTTTGCACCTATGATTTTTTTAATGCCAAAAACAACCCTTTTGAAATAGTAAATCGGAAACTTTTCGCATCGTCGCGTCTCACGGTCCACATCGCGGACTCCAATGCGTGATATGCGATCGAAGCGAATAATCCCACTTTCTACCGTACGATTTGAATCTTCGTTTCGAGGCGGCGTCGTAATTTCGTGGGGCAGAAACGACGTAATTTCATTTACGAGCCGTAAACCTTCGTGGCGCATCGTTTTTATGTCACCCGATTCCACCCTCTCCCACCCCTCTCTATCATGTGCTCCCCCCATCCACCCTTGAAAAGATGTTCTTATTTCCTCTCCCGAGCGAAATGTGTCATGAATTCAGAAATTGCATTTTGAGTGACAACACATCCGGGCATAATTCATATGGAGCGATTGGGAAGATATGCCGACGGATATTGCATTCGGATGGTTATAGCGAAACGAAGCTGGATGAATTTCTTGTACATTGTATCGTTGCCGTGGTATGCTTATTGTGAGGTTTCGTGAAAATGACCCTCCGCAATTGAGTCCGTGTACACTTTTTTCGCTTTGGTGTTAATTTGGGCCAAGAAATATGATTTACTAAAATGGCGCAGTGAGGGAAAATTACTTTGGATTGGTTCACATTTCTCCTTGCCGGGCTTCTTTATGTATTTTTTTGTCGGCATTTATATTATTGCGGACGTCATAAATTTTAGCGGGAGAGAGCCTTAAAAAATTGAATGAATGCGGAATTTTAGGACTTCTCATATTCCATTGCGGTCCCTGGTCGCATGTTGTTTTAGCCCATTGGTCCACGCGACGCACCTCTCACGCTCGTGGACGTTAATGGGCGACATCTCTTTCTTGCGTGGGGTGGTTGGGTGAGGAAGAGAAAGAACAGGGGACCATTTTCTGTATGGTTTTCGGTTCGGCTTTTGATGGAAGGAGACCGTCTTTCCTCTGCGCCCCGTGGCGTTCTTTTCTGCGCGCTCCTCCAAACCGTCCCTCGCCCCTCTCCTCCCCCGACTGTGTTATCTTAAGCGATGGAGGGCTTTCTCTCTCTCTCTCTCTCCATTCTTCCCTCCATCTTCTTCTTTCTCTCCGCCGCCGCATCGCCTCTGGTTTCAATAAGGCCCAAACACGGCATCGCTTTCACTGGAGCAGCCCACCCTTCGACGTCCTCTCGTTATCTCCCATTTCTTTCAATTTGTGCCTTCCCATCCCTTCCCTCTGAAGAGAGAACAGCGACGCGGGAATAGAGCGCCTTGGCCGTGCGCGCCCGTAGTATCTTTATTCCTCTTCCATTCATTTGGGGGAATACATAAAAAAATATATTAATCTTCTAATAAAAAAGATATCTTATTGAATAAAAGGAATCCTCGTCTTCTGGCGATCGTGCGTGTGTGTTTAGGCATGTGCGTGTTTTCGTATCTTCGTAATTATGCAAGGTACATTCAGTAATGGTACACATATACAGTTAAGTATGTATCTCATTTGAGCGTGGAAATCATAGTATGGAAGAACTGAGACGCTGAATAATGGTACAAATCTACCCCTAAGAGTTCTTCCTTGTTTTTATTTTTTACAGTTGATCTCGTATGTAATTTCTCGCCCTTTACGTTTTAACTTAAGGGTTGTGCTGTAAATTGAAAGATTGGAACAATTACTCCTAAAATGGTATCATAGACTCGTAAAATGCATTTCGTTTCAATCATCTCCGAGAATATTGAGTGGAAACTCTCGGTCAGTCAAAAGATGTCCTCGCCACAAATTAAATACTGCTCATTTTAGTGGTGTCTACATATTATTTATTGAATGGAAGTAATCCCGAGTAAGCCGATGAGTTTCTTATTATTGTAAATTTTTCGTTTAGCTTTTAGCCATTCTTTCTTCATAATCTAGAATCAGGTAATCAATGCAATTAACTGCGATTTTGGTCGAAATCCATCTTTTACTAATGCAATATTTGAATGTGTATGTAAAGTGTTATTTTTTAAACGAGTGGTCGTTTTTGGGTGTCATTAATTTTTAAAATTCTTATTTCATTTGGGCGATATTTTTTTGTGTTACAACTTCTCGTTTTTTTATCAAATTTCGAGCTTATTCGTTCTTTTGAACCTCTTTGATCATGACGTTAATCTGATTCCATAGTTCGTTGTAATTTAAGTACCTAAAGGAAGAGAACCACCTCTTTCATTTTGCATGATAGCCATTATTCCTTCTCAGTAATTTATCTGCTCACCTTATTTCGTTAATGCTCCTTCCCCCCTCCTATCTATTGCTATAGATAAGTCTCGTTTGATTAGAAAGGTCCTCTAGGCCCTTACAAGGTTTTCAAATCCACTAATACGCAAAAACGGCCTTATTACCTCAAAAGGAGTTTAAAGAGAGTTTGTTTTCATGGGATTTTTAGGGCGGGGCTTGTTTTCCCAACGCGTTAATGCCCTCGCTGCTCTTCTCCCTCCTCCTCGAGGGATTGTTTGCCCTGGCCCCTTTCGAATGGGGATCCGCCCACTTTTGCCTATTGCCCTATTCGTCTTGTCGCCTCGTGTGTCGCCTCGCCCTGAGGCTCGGGCTCGCGGGCGAGAGGAACGTCGACCCGCCGCCTCGAAAACCATTGCCCCGTGCCGCCCGGCCCCGAATGATTCCCTCGTGCCCCTGCGCCATGCGTTGCGGCCTCCCTCGACGGGGGGCTGGGAGGGAGGCGGCGGAGAAGACAATTGATTGGTTGATTGCGCCCACGGCCGAGCGAGGCGGCGACGTCGGCCGTCACGCAATTTGTTCCCCCCCCCCCCTTGATATGCCTCCCTCGCTAGCTCCCATTACTCCTACGGCCCCCTTCCCCCACCCCCGTGCCACCCCCCTCTTCCTCCGGCAAAAACCAACGACGCCCCTTCCCCCACGTGCTCTTTAGCCCTCCTTCATTCCCCACCCCATCCCTTATGCCGTGCCCTCCGCCCCCGCCATCCCTCCAATCTCTCCTCCTCCTAACCTTTTTCGCCACACCCTGCTCGAAAAGCACGCATTCGATTTAACCCTCTCTTGCTTTCTCGGTCTCCGCGTGTAATTGCAGGTAGTCGGGGTGTGTTTCGCAGAGAGTGCTTACGGTGACGTTTTAGATTGTTTATGCGTTCATTTTTGGGTAGTTCCTCCAAACTATGGTGAGATAATGTAGAAGTCTTGAGGCATGACTTCTACATTATCTCGCCATAGTTTTTGTTTATTTTGAAACAATATTAAATTATTGACTTTGTAATTCCACACCCTTAATTTAGAAACGCGTCCCGGGTTTCGACGTTGAACGTCATCATCAGGTCTGATACGAATATGAAACGTTTTTTTTTACATGAAGTGTGTGGAATTACAAAGTCAGTAATTGCATTTATTTTAAATATTTCCTGCAAATTTTATTAAGCTACACCGGGGACAACAGACTTTGTTCATATTCGACATTTATTTCCATTATTAGTTAATTCTATTCATGTTTCATTTGGAAATGTTTTAAATAAAAGAAACATTCTGGTGATTCAAATGTCATTATATTTTGATTTTTCAGATCGTTTGTATTCGAAATAGTTTTCTATCGGAAATAAAACCATGTACGAACAATGATTTCATTTCACTCCCGCTCCCGACCGGGTTTAATATTCGCGCATGTGTCTCTCCTCGGGGATATCGTTCAGCTTATCTTATAATATTCCATCTAGAGCGAGTGCGTCAATAATAAATTCCATTACTTCAATGTTAACAACAATTCTAAATGGTCGATGGCGGCGCGTCCTGATTCAGCCGCGGCCGAGTTTATTTCGCACCGTCGCTTCCAACCGCAGTAAATCATTACATGGCAGGTCAGAACTCATGGGTCTAAGTTGGAATCGAACCCTCCACCTACCGCTTCGTAATTAATGAGGGTTTGCTTTTAATCGTATGCAGGGAAATTAAGTCGAGCGAGCGGAAAGGAAAGTAGTTGCAGGGAAGCCTTTTGATTATCTAGAGGACTTAATTAGTTCGAATTAATAATTGCGCCAGGAGAGAGAGCCGCATAGTCTTCAGGTAAATGTCGCGAAATGAGAGACACGGATATCTTCAGTGAAATCTTTCAATCGTGGAGTGAAAAGTGGGCGCGTGCGTGCGCGGATCTTAATTGCGACGTGTTGAATGAACTCGTGACGAAAGATAGTGTCCTCCAAGTGGCATTTTACTTGGAGAAACCTGCGATAAGACGTTCATTTTATTGCGAAGAAAGCATCGACTCCGAAAACCCCTGCGATTCTGTCCTCCATCGTGCACATCCTGAAAGAGGAGGGTCTCTGTTCTTAGGTTTATTATACGTGTATGTCGGGCAAAAGGAGTCCGAGGGGGGTGGACGCGTGTTGTTCGACGGTGCGAGGAGAGCATGGTGGCCAACCTCTCGGCGAAGAAGAGGCACGTGCGCTCTCTGCGATGTTGTATAAAAAGACCCTTTTCCGCCGAGTCGGGGGAGAGGAGTTTGTTTGCCGGAGATATTGCCGGTTCCCCCTCATCCCTTTCCACCCTTGCAAAATTTGTCGCGCACTCCTCCCTTTTATATTGTTTTCCTTTGGTATTGGATGCTTTTAGGGTCGGAAAGGAATTCTGGTTGGCTTTATGTTCTCCCCTGTGATTGCTCTCGTGGTGTCGATAGGGACGACGTTCCAGGGACGTCCACCGCATTCGCCTCGTTTATTACATTTCCATGTGATACTCTCTTCCTGTTCATTAATCGTTTTTATTTATTCACCATGTATCTCCTCTCTTTGGCGAATCAATTTTTTTCGGAAGCGTTCTCGGTGATCTCATCAGAGGGATGAACTAAACAGCGCTTTCCGGGGAATTCGTTAAAAATGCTTATCTGCGGAACGCGGCGGATATCGTGGATATGTCGTGTGTATTATATATCGTTATGTATATCGCGGATAAAAATATGTGGGTTGACCTTCTCCGTGGCTCTCTGCGCCGGCGAATGTGTTTTCTCCGCAGAATCCTCTCCGCACCGCTGAATTTACCGACTGTTCCGTCGGGGGCGATGCAATGATTCCATTAACATGCTGCATAAATTGTGCGGAAGATGGTTCATTTAGCCAGCGGCGATCGATAGCTAATTCCGGAACTGCCCGGTTTCGGTGATTTTTTTTTAAACTTTAATCCCTCCCGCTGGCCTTTTATGCACTTTCTGTTCACTGTCTCTGCGTATTTGTGTATTTTTCTTCGTTTATTGTAAATGAACGGTTCCCACACAGCGACCGCAGCAAGTCCATTACGTGGTTTTTTTTCGCGGAGGAGGTCTTCGCAAATTCTGATTTATATGTGCTTGTATCCGAGCGGGATGTGCGGGGGGGGGGGGGTTGGAGAGACGCACGGAATTCGGTGGCGAAAATTTCGAATTCCACCGGGGCTGGCTTAAAAATAAAGAGTGTAATCCCCACGGGATGGCGCTGCCGGCTGAGAGGAGGACTCGGCTCTCTGTTCGGGCGAGACGCCCTTTAGGGGGGTGGGGTCGGCGGCACTCATCCCCGTCCCCTCTCGGGGCCACCCACGCCAGGCGCCCTTGGGAGGAGAGAGGGATCCAGTGTCTCCCGCCCCCGACGCCGTCATTCAGTGCACGGTCCATCCCCGCCCCTTTCCCGCGCCGCAAGCCTCCCCTCCATCCAACCCCCCCCCACCCTGCCGCTTGCCCTTAATGAACTCATTAGCCCTCCTGCCTCCTGCGAGGCCATCTCGCGACGGTGCACCCACCCGCTCCCGCCTGCTAATTGCTTCGCAAATATTGTTTTGAATTCATGGAAGCGGAGCAAAAACCGATCTCTTTTGTTTTTTTTTATTCATTCGAGCTTTTAGGGCGCCACGGAAAAAATAGAAGTGTCCATTCTTGGTTCCCATACTCGAGAGCGTCACCTCGAGTGGATGGGGGGGAGGGGTAGATGACTGATCCTCCCGCGTCGTTCTGTGATGATAAATGGTCTCCCTGGTTTTATTTGTTCGTGGATTGTACTTGGAAAACCGTTTCTATGAATTTCTTAGGCAAATAAGTATAATGATTATCGTCCAAAAAATGTGCATAATTGCAATGGAAGAAGTCGTCTCAGATTCGTTTTTAACTGTTCCGACATAGATGTGATAAATGGTAAAAGTGTTTACTTTTGGATTGACTTCTTTTCAATATTTTGCCCTCTCATCCCTGTAATGTTTTGGCTTGTTCGCCTTGTCCATTGTGGTTTTCAGTCATCCTATGGAAAAGATTTAATTTAACCCCAGCATTTAAAAATTACGTGTTCGTAATCGAGACTTGAACTTTATATTTTCTTTAACCTTCTTTTCATATTGCAATTCTAGATGAGGATTGTTTGCTTGAACAAATTTTGTGAGAAGATGTTTTTTCTCTCTTACAGCAATCGAGAAGGTTTTAGTGGAAGTATGCATGTGTAACACACCCTGTGGTTCATTTATAATGAAACAGCTCCGCAGAGTCAGCATTTCAAAAGAAATGTTTTTTTTTCAAGAGGCACACTTAGGTAATTCCTTTTGTTTTATTAATTTTCCACTCCAGATATTGTTTTGCAAGCGCCCGGCATTCGTGCGAACCACCGTACCACAGTAATTGACGTCCGCGCTCCGTTTTTCATATCCTTGCGAAAGCGAATATTCATATCGGCTGGGGTTTAGTCTTTCGTGAATTTCCTCACCTCCCGCACCCTCCTCCCATTTCTCTGCGTCTCTCCTCTGTCTCCCCGCGCTGCGTATGTGTTCGACCGCTGCTTCCTCCTCCCATTTCTCCACCCTCTCCTTTCTCCCTCTCCCGCGCCCCTCGAAATGTCTCATTCACTCGGGAGGAGGGCGAGAGCAATGTTATTCATGAGGAGGCTGCAACAAGAAGTTCGAGCGTATTTGTGGTCGAGGCGTGGTCCCTTTCCTCCTCCCCACCAACACCGTACGCTATTTTCCCACACGGCTCTCTCTTCCTCCCCCTGCGGTGCTCGGAGCGTGTTGGGAAGGGGCGTTGGGCGAGTGGAAGGAATGGGGCGAAGAACGAGCGAGTTCAGGGGTGGTGCCGGAGGCTCCGTGAGGGAATCATCTCAGGGTTTCGGGCTCCATACGTTGTTATATTTTCCCGCGTGCTCCTTTGCTGGGCCCCTAACTGGTTCTGGACAGAACTCTCCACCCTAGCCCAACTCGGTGGTGTGATATCGACCAAATGTAGTCTGCAGCCGTAAACTCTCTCCGCCTCGAACCGTATTCGTATTTCCCCAAAATCCTCCCCGTCCCCTCTTCTACCCCTCACCCCCCGCCCCTATCGGAGACGGTGACTGACCGTGCACGACCGACTGGAGAGATTTTCATCGGCTGATTCAGTCCGGTAACGGCGGCAGTGGTGGCTTAGGCACTGTCGTACTCCCTGAGGCTCTCGTGAACTCACCTCGCCCCCCATGTCTTCTCTTGTTTTGCTTCACATTGAGAGAGTTGATAAATAAGGAGCGAGCGAAGCTAAGGTCTGCCATGGAGTGAGTTCCGTGGGCCAGGTGGTTGGCGTGACCGAGCCAGCCAACGCCTTCCTTCTCCTCCTCACCACCTTCGCCTCCCTGCATCCATTCCCGCCCGCCCGTCCGCCTGGGGTTTCAAGTTAAGCGTTAATGTGAGGTTGGGAATTAGCGCGACTTTATAGTTTATTCTTCATTGCCTTATCGTTCCATAGATATCGCTATTTTTGTTGGAAATACTTTGCGTATAACATTTATTCCTTTCAGTCTGTCACGTTCTCATTATTATCTGCTCTTTGTGCTAATGGAGATGTAGGAGATCTGTTTAAATGCGTTTAACTCTTCTTATTCGTTGAACGATTTTCGTGATTAACCTGATTAGTTAAAGGGTTGAAATGCTATTTGGAAATGGGTTGTTCTCTGCGTCTTATTTTAAAGCTAATAGCTGACTTTAGGGGTACAGTTTCCTCCCATACCCGCTCAGTATTTCTTTCGCAGCTCCGTGTCCGGTCGCCAAAATTCCAAGAATGGTCTGTCCGTTGGGAATATGAGAAGGTTGGGTGAAAGTTTTGACGCCTTTCAAATAGAGTTAGGGTGCCCCAAGAAAAAAATGAGAGACGCCAAACCTCTTCCCCCCCCTCCCCCATCCGTTCATGGGAATGAAGAGTTAAGTGTGGTCGAGAGAGGGCGAGAGAGATTAGAGCCAAAACAAGGATGAAATAGACGAGGCATCCGTGGGTGGGAAGTCACTGCGTCACTCACGGGGTTGACCTATTTGTTTTATAAAGGGCCGGCTACCATTTTATACCGCATGTAAATCTCCTTGCCATGGCCTCACCTCCTCTAGCTTCCATTTCGAAATGCTCCCCGCCGTCCCCTAGTACCCCGCGCCCACGTAAGAGAGGGGTGGGAGAGGTGGGCAGGCGGAAATGGGCATCTTCCGCCGTCCAAGGCGTCGCCTAAGGGTTGTGGGGGATTTGGGTGGAAGTGGTAGTGTGGGGAGTTATAGTGCTGCGGGCGGGAATGAGGGGGGGCGGCTGGATTGGGCGTGGTCTCCCTCTCTCGTGCTCTTCCCGAGGGCCGAAAAAGCTGCGGGAGGAGCGGGAAGGGTAGGTTTGCCCATACGCGGGGGGTTGAAAATGGGGAAAGCGGGGGAGGTGAGGTGGTGTTGGGGGAGTTGTTCTCCAACTCTGTGTGGAGTTGCATGAAGGAGAGACCCCGCGTGGATATTGGCCATCGCGTGAGTGTTCCCACCACGCCCTCCTTCTCCACCTCCCCCCCTCGCAACCCTCACCCTCTCGCCCTTCTCCGCCCTTTAATCTTCCCCCGCTCCCTCACTCCTCGTCCGGCCTCCTCCTGTCCTCCCGTTTTATTTCCCCGTCTCTCCCCTCGGGGGATTGGACCCTCCCCCCCCCCCTAACCTCCCACTTCACGCGCACCTAATTTTCCTCCTTTTTTTCCACGCCCCAGGTTTTTGACCGATGACCCCACCTCCCTCGCTCTTTGAGAGACCATAAATGAGCCATCTGTCCTTATTTCTCGTACACATTTGAAGGCTTGAAGAGAGGAATATTTTTACGCGCACGTTTTTTTTAACTTAATTTTTTATCTTGGAATATTTTGTCGTGCGCTCCTCCCTAAGGGATCGGTTCTTTGCATTGCTTTTAGTCAAACCTGCTGCGTCACGCCTGCGGGGGAGCGAAAGCAAGTTTTTTTTTGTATTGATTGATGTGATATATGTTGTGTGCGCGCGCTAGCAATCTTTTTCAATTTATGCCCCGGTCTTGACTGCCTCAATAGTCCTGGAAAGAGTTTAATTAATTTTAATTGGTTCTGGAGCATGGCGGTGAATCACTAATGTTCTATTTTTATTCGCTCGTGTTTGTCGCATCGATGGCGTTGTGTCATTTAGTTACGCTCACGTTTGAAAGCATCCATGAGGATACTTCAATGACTCATATGCCATTGTAGCCGCGGGCGTTACCGATGAGCTAAAAAAATGTCCAGTACCAATCAATACCGTGTTACTTCCTCCACTTGAAAAGGAAATATGTCATGGCTTTTCCAGGATGGAAGCAAAAGAAGGTAATGCTCCCGGTAAAAATCAAATTCCTCCGGTTAGGAGACTGGTTTATTTACCTATATAGCATTTCTAAATTGAATTGGAAACATTTTCCCCAATTAATACCGTTATTTTTACGAAATTAGCTGACTTGTTAAGTAACTAGTCAAGTAAAAATATTTCTATTGTTTATATTTTAAACACAAACCGGAATGCGTAAAGGTAAATTGTAAAGAGAAAGCAAAATAATTGTGTGTAGTGAAAGAGTCATGGCTGATATGAGTGGACTCGACAAAGTCAAACGTAGATGTGATTATTTTTAGTAATGTTACTTCCTGATATGAAGCGCTATTGTTTATCCGGCCATCGTATTTTTGTGCAAATAAGGTTTTTTAAGTGTATATATCAATGCTGAATTACTCTGGATAAAATGAGTAAATGAGTCACTCTTCCTCTCTCTGTTTTTGTTAATAATAGGTCTTCAAATTCTAATTACGCATAGCATTCTCAAAACTAAAAACGATCAATTTTTCTCGTCTCAGTTGTTCGACTGCATGACGTAATATATTTATATTCATAGGTTATTTACCCATGCTATTAATTATATTACGTTTGTGATTTTGTTTGTTCCTTCGCCCATAGTTTTCTTTTATTTACGTGCTTGTGGTATTTATTTGTGTCAACACTGCTTCAATTTATACCCATTTGCGTATGCTTCTGACCTGACCTTTTCCGGGAAAGCTTCCTTTTTCTATCACTTGCGATCGAAGGCTTCGGAAGGCTGAATGGGACGTATTGCCTCCACCCACGCGTCAGCCTCATTTCCCCACTCCCTCACGCGCTCTCCGGCGCCTCATTCTTCACCCCCCCCCCCCACTTGCGCCTTCCCGTACCCAACTCTCGATGCAACGCATGCCTCGCTGTTTATTCATTCCCCGTGAAAGCGTGACTCAGTTCCTCGAGCCATGGTTGTGTGTGTGTGTGTGTGTGTGTGTCCATTGTCGTTCGGCGTCGATATATGTCCGCCGTATATTTCACGGGCCGTGAGGGAGCCATCCAATGAGTGCGGGCCCTTTGGCGCCCCGCGGATCCCTACACTCGCGGCCGAGGATCGGAGCCGCGAGAAGGAAGGTTTGTCGTTGTGTTGTAGTAGAGGAGGATAACGTGTGGGAAAGGGTTTGTCACGCTCTTTTTTTTTCTGCGGCGACGGGGGTGGTACTCAGGGAGACAGAGAAGGGTGCGTTCGGCTCACAAAGATATATAGGCGGAGCGTTTTTAACGCCATCCGAACGGGTTGTGTTGCTCTTTTTTCGGCAACTTTGTTCGTATGCTCATTTTTTTCTTCCTTGATTTATTTGTGCGAATTCGAAAAGCGGCGTTGTGAATGGCTTTTTATTGCATTTTCAGTGTTTCCTGCGGTTTGAAAGGTAATTTATTGGCACGTTGGAGGTTTAATCTTCCCCGGTTTATTATTCTCCAACGTATTGATAGTGTTCGATTGTCGGCGTGATTTTTTTTTTTAATTCTCTAGTCCCGGGGTTGATAATTTATGTCGTTTTCAATTTTCTTACCTTGTTCGTGGGTTAGAAATTCAATGCCGATTAAAATGAATTGCTTATGTAACATCGTGAGATAAATTGTAACTAACGACAATCAAATCTGGGTAGGCATAGTAAATGTTTATTATTTATGTTCTCCGTGTGCGATGGATTGCTTCTGCTCACGGTATTGCAGGAATGAGAAAATTTAATCAATGCATGTGAAGGAACATTGTCACGATTCAAAGCCACCATTATATTATTATAAATAAGTTAGTATATATAATTTGCATTTCCTTCGTCTATAATCCCCTATTATCATTATTTTATTAGTATTCCCGTGAAGTAAATCCTCCTTAGTAGCCTCAGCTTATAAACATGGATTTAGCGCGCTTAGATATCCGAAATTTCGAGTGAGGGATTAAGGTGGTAAGCCTGGTCTTAAGATGGCGCACCTGCTGGCTGGCGAGTGTGCGATTCCGTGTCCCTTGCCCTCTCCGCCGCCGCCTCCTTTCACGCCCTCCCTCCTCTTCTGGCTCGTCCCCGTCTGCGGCCTGCTTGTTCTCCTCTAATCTTCCCCACCTTGGTATCCGTGTTCATGTAGATACATACGTCGGCGGTGTGGTGTGTGAAGGGCCAGGGCAGAGAAGATAGGAGCGCATGAAGGGACCAAGGATTTTGACTCGGTAAGAAGGGGAGCAAAGTGTTTAGTAGGGTTCGGGGGTGGGTTCGCCCGAGAGGGGGGACCGGAAGAGATGAAGATGGAAGGGAGGAGGGTGGTGGTGGAATTTGGGTGGAGCGGGCAGTACGGGAGGAGGGCAGGAGGAGCGGGGACGGAACACTCCAGACCTATTCAGGGAAACCTGAAAACAGCCAAACTGGAAAACCGGAGAAATTCATGGAAATCGGTCAATGTTTCGAATAAATTCAGCGTTTCCAACATTTCACGTTTTAAAGGGACACTCATAATTCTTGTCTAAATATATTCTTCACAACCCTTGTGCTCCTTGGCTCTCCGTTGACAAAGAACAAATTGAGGCTTTGGTTCGTGCTTTAGGTGAAAATATGAGTGTACGAGGTTGTATCATTTACTTAAATTTTATCAAAACGTATTCAAATTAAAAATTTTTATTTCAATAAATAAATATATATACAAATATATTTGTGTGTGTTTATTTATTTATTTTGAATTATGTGTGTATGTTATTCTTAAGACTTCTCTACACAGGCGCCATCCAGAGTTATACATTACTCCCAGCGGTTCTTGGCCTTGCGAAGGCCATCATTGTGAAACTCAACAGATGGAAAAAGCATCGAAAACCATTGTTTAACCGCTGTCGTCATTTTTGCCGTCAAGTCTCTGACTCCACAATGACTTTTTGAGTCCTGGCAATAAGAAAAATTCACTTAGGGTGAGATCAGGAAAATAGGGCGGATGTGGCAAAATTTCAAAGCCACATCACTCGGAATGTCGGTCGCGCCGTGTTTGCTTTTGCAAAGGAGTCAGTAGTTGTAGAACTCAGTTTGCAAGTACCTTTGACCTTTGCAGTTCTTCGTGGATAATTTTGCGCACACTGCCGTAGCTAAATCTGTCTCAATTATGATCATTTGGATGGTGCTCTTCGGTTTAATGCGTAGGATGAAGTCCTCCACTTTATTCACTCTGGCAGTATCGTCCGTGAGTGATATCTTCACTTATTGCATCGTCTGTGAGGCGTATGTGGGCAGTTCAAAAATTCATTTCCCACAACTGTGTGATTGAACGGGTTGTTATTTTCATGAACAGCCATCATTTCATGGATTTCGTGGATTTGCCGGGCTCTCCAATCTTTTAAATGAAGGAACACACTTCGAGCCCCTATCTTCTTAATACTGTGATTTAATTCAATTTACGGTTTCTTGATTAAGAAACCATTCAATATTGAATATTTAATCGCAAAAAAGTAATCTGCATTTAACATGCAGAATAAAATTCATCCTCATATCTTGGTCATTTCTTAGTAAAAAGTAGTTCTTAAATTCGATACCCGAGCGTACGTTTTGTTCTATGATTATTTATTTTTCATTTTTACCGGTTTTTCCTTGTACTTTCGATTTTGTTTGCGTAGAGGAAATATCAAATTATTTTCCTCGGCTTTTTAGTTCTCTTGAATAATTTTCTTGTGCTTGTGATTGGGGTTTTCTGGTAATCATCATCGTAATGATAAAATCTTAATGGGCTGAAATCATGATTTCCGCGCCACAAATTGGCATTCTTTTTTAAATGCACCAAGTTAGTGATCATGGTTTTTTTCAGATTATTATTCGTTTTCCGCGAAATCCTTTAATTTACTCTCGGCAACTTATTATTACAAGAGACTTTATAATCAAAATGTTTTTTTATTTGGCTGCCTGCCTACTTAGGTTTTTTTGGGCGGACACAGACTGAGCACCGCTAGATGTCGTAGCTTCGTCTAGCAGGACACAATCTGGCACCCTACACTACAATTAATCCTTCATAAATTCCGCATGCATTTACTTCCTGAATTCCGTCCAACATGTCTATCCTTTCCGCTTGTATAACTTTCTTCCATCCATCCGAGTCTTCAACACATCACTGCCAATCAAAATACTGTGCATCCAATCTTCCTGCCTCCTTTGGTTTTCCGTCAACAATCCCCTCTCCTTTCCCACCATTCATAGTGCTTGTTTGTTTTTCATTCCGTCCTTTTTACCATGGACTGCAACCATGGCGTGGTGGAACGACTTGGGGATCGAGATGGTGCGGGGGCTAACGTACTGGCTTCCCACCCTGAGGGCGCGGGTTCAAATCCCGGCGGTGTTGAATATTTTTCAGAGGTATCTCGATCCCTACTTGCGGTGCTTTGTGGAGGGCACTTTGAGTGAGTACGCCGTCCGTCGGATGGGACGTTAAGCCGCGGACCCCTTGGCGCCTTTCGTAAAGAGTAGGCTAATGCCGACGCCGGGTTTCTCTCCACCCTTCATCCTTTCCTGTCCTTCCCCTATGGCGCAAATGACCTTAGCTGTCGGTCGCCTCCCCTCAAAACTACACCTGGAACGACTTGTCGCACGTTCTGATGACCCATAGGGCTGGGTTGTGGGTTTAATGATAATTGGTCTTGATAGGTCACTCATAGTTGAAAGGGTCAGCGTCTGACACCATGGGGCTACCATTTGAGTAATAGTGTCAAGTTAGAAACACTGTTGAGGGCGTCAACGGGAAACCACCTCAATTATTCAACCTATGACTTAATGGTGGACAGAATTATCGGAATGTGCATTTTCTCTATGCATAATTCAGGTATTTACATGGCTAGCTTGCAGCTGGAAATATTTACGCATCTGATATCAACAGGAGACCACCATCCGTTTATTTTCATCCCTTACACATAGCATTGTATCAATATAACCGCATGGCTAATATTTGCACAAAAAATATATGTTCGGGGCTTTGGAATGCCCTGGTAACCTGGAGAACTCGGATGGTTGGACTGCACCTTGGTCTTCTAGACTTGCGTGCGTCCTCTTTTGGCTAAATAATGTCCTTGGACGCTTTTATGCCAATGTCCTTTTTTTGTTTTAATACACTAGGCCTTATATTTACGTTTTTCAAAAAATAGTCCTTCTTACCTCTATACTATCTCGGAGGCCCTCTCCTACTTTGCAAAAACTAATTAGTTATTGTATTGAAATAAACAAAATGTGACTCTTAAAGTGCATTTTATATTTTAAGTTTTTTTTAAAAAGCGAACATTTTACTTTCTATTTTGTTTTAATATGTGTACTCGTTGTGCTATGTTAATGCTTATGTATGTATTCCCATGGTTTCTGATCATTTCAGTTGTTCTCTCCCTTCTTTTCTTGTTAACATGCACGAGTGATGTCCTTTTCGATTGTATTTTTCCTAGCGCTTTCCCTAGGGAATTGAATGTGACGCGTGTTTAAAATGATGAAGTTTTAAATGGCGTGTGTTTGATGGCCTTATTATTGCAAGATTTGGTTTTCCATGAAAGAACAAATGCTATTTTTTATTCATTGTAACGCGAAATAACAATATCTGTGAAATCCGTAAGGTATGCATCACCAATATAACGGAGGATGGTAGGGTCCCTCCTAATGTTAGTTTTAAGGGGAATTCTGCAGAAGCACATGCAATAGGTATGCCTTTTCATTGGAATTATCATCCACTGATTCACTTAATTTTGTTTTCAAGGTCACGGATTTTTCTTATCGAACCATCCATGAAATAATGGTATCCCATAATGGCCTGGTGGCGCACTGGGAAGAGCACGCGGGAGCTTGCCATAGGGTTCAGGTTGAAGTCCGAATGATAACACAATACACCTGAGCTAAGCCCATCATGTGTAACGGCATCAGATTAATTCCCCATAGGCGCCGCGGTGTGAGGAGCTACCCTGAATGACTGATTCCACACGCCGTAGGGGTTTCACGACACGAGGTTATCTCCATTCACTCCTCTGTCGAATCATGCCTCGCCATTTCCTCTCACTCTTCACGGGTAACCGGGAAAGGGTCCATTCCGGATATAGCCGGCCTCTACGTCTCTCGAGTGAACACGGGAATAAGGTTGGCGCCGTAAAAATACAGTCATTTCAGAGATATCACAAAATTGGAATCCATTTGAAAAAGAGAAAAAGCTAGAAATCAGTGCAACGTGCCTGCGTGTGTTTGTTTTGTCGTCGTGGACAGTCAGTCCCTTTATCAGTCCCGGTCTTTACTTAACGCTCGCATTCCCGATGAAGTAGCGCTTGCTCTGCGGAGTTATGGAGAGGGAACGGCGACCGTAGGTGTCAAGCGTGTGGCTCACTGCTCCTCTCCCAGGTATCCATGTGACCCTGGAGCGACGTTAACTTCGACGAGACCCCTGAAGTAAGACACCGCCGGAGAGGTGGAGGCGGGGAAGGAGGTGGAGTCGGCGTGGGTCATTGGGAGGCTGGGAGGAGCAGAAGGATGTGGAGGCTGGCTGGGACATCATATTTGGGGAAGGGCGTAACAGAGGAATGTGCTCGTCCCGCTTCCTAAGGTTTTATCTTCGCCGGAGACCCCCCGAGAGGCCGTGAACCCGCTTGGGTCCGATGGCCTCCAATACCATTTCCCTCCTCCCTTTCCCGTCCGCCCTCCCACCTCCGCTACCGCCCCTGGCCCGGGCCCCCACAGGACCTGCGTGCCACGCCCTCATACTAAACATGCCTCGCCATCCCTCCCTCCCCTTTAGTTGCACCCGACTCAACCCCCCCTCCTCGTCTCATCCCTCCTGTATGTCCCCGGTATGTAATACGTTGGACAGGCATCTCGCTCTCTTCGATGATGCAAAATTCACTCCTTTTTATTTCGCTCCCGTCCCAACCCTTCACCCCATTGCGGTTCTCGGTGCTTCCGTTCGCTCCGTGCCCTGTAATCACCTCCATATCCCAATCCGGCGCCCCCCGCCCCCTCCCGGGAAATCCCAATTTCATTCTCTCCCTGTCATCCTCGGCTCTTCTCCCTGCCTCCCTTCTTGTCATTCCGCTGCCTTTCGCCAACTTATATACCAAATCGCCTCTTGTCCTCTCCCTCCCGTTTCCCTCTCATATCTCTCCCTTCTCTCTCTCTGTAGTTCAGCATTTGACTCCCTTGCGAATTCCTAACGGCGACTGTCGCAACTCGTTTATGAAGAAATGGTAGTTTTATTTCCCTCCTGCCCCTCACAAAGAGGATGTGTGCCCTATAAGCGGATTATATTATTTAACAGTGCGTCGTCGCTTTCGACTCGCACGCTTCGTCCCTTGCTGTTTATGATGGCGCTATTAAGATAATCTCACGCGGGCACTTCATATCCTCCTACCGCTCACTCTGAGAGGAAGTGTGATCAATTAAAGGAAGGAGGACTTCACATTTTTGTTCGTTTTTTCCTTTTGAAATATTTATTACATGATAAGAATTTTCTTTAGGCCCATTAGCTTTGTCTTCATGTACGCTTGATAAGACATCCATCCCATTGAACAGTGGCGTTTAATTTTTTCGATCAATGATACATCGTTTTTCTCACTTTATAATTTTGTTTGATGTAAATGAGTCTAAAAATATTCCACAAAATTTAATAAGCTCGTGTCATTTCCGATGTGGTATTCCTTCGATAGTTGCTTCATTCAACCAGCACTAACGTATCTATTTACTTCTCGGAGTAGTAGTGTAATCGTATGATTAAGATAACAATACTTCACTAATTAATGAAGGGAAACCTTTATGTCGTCAAATTTCGTTCTACATTTGTGTGTGCAACGAACATTTTTTCAGTACTCGTTACTGCATCAACGTAAACAGAGTAAGTTCTGAATTTTGACGTGCTACCCTTATTAATTTTCCAGCCAAACAATTTATTAGCTATCTGGAGGAAGTTATTACTTGGTCATTATAGCCAGTATACAACTAAAATGCGTTGGTCATCAACGTATTTATTCAACCTTGCGAGCTATCATTAGGGCGCGATCCTAAAAATGTAGTATCCTCGATGCGCGAGATATTTTTCATTGTGACGGCCCCGGGGTGATTTGTTGCCTTGGGACTCGGTTCCAGGCGGCCCGCGCGTGGGACTCATTTTGGACCAGTTGTCGGATTTTTTCTGCGAATATGGATTCTGTTTTTTCTACGCTCGACCATGAACTTCTCCCCGCTACATTGAGATCACCTGATCGTTTACTAGCCTTGCTGGTTGATGTCGAGCCAAGTCTATTAATTTCCTGGGCGAGACCTTCCTAATGGCGCTCTAATCCTGGTTTTACTTTTCCGTTTCTTCGTAAAAATACATCAACCAAGTCTCCCCTGAATTTAATTCCTATTCAGTGCTTTCCATGAGGTCGTTGTGCGCGATGTTGGGGTATGGTACGCTTGGGGGCGAGTTAGGCAGGAAGGTACGCTCCCGGGCGCAGTAGTGCGACCAACCGTAGCATACTGATGGGCTGTAAACTCCAACAGTTGTAAGTGGAAGCTTTTTTATTGAAAGCTAAATATCATTTTACATTTTACGTTAGCTCGCCACTGGTGTTCTCGCCATATCGGTATCCGGCCAGCCGGTACAAGGGGTCCCGTCGGACATAAGATGATATTATATAAACCATGATATTGTTGCTTTGAATGCGAATCTGAATTGATCCCAGGTTTTCCCTTATTTATTCATGCGCAATGCCGTTATTTGCCGTTTTCTGTGATTTGTATTTATCCATTGATACGCGTGTATCTATGGAATTTGAGCTGGTTAAACGTACCACAGTGGAATCATTACTGAACTTCACTGTTGCTTTCAATTTGTGTAATTTCTATTCCTTTTAAAGTGTGTTTTAAAAACGATTTTACGTGCAAAATTACAGATTTTGAAAATTGAATCGCGTTTTTCAATGCAAAATAGAATGATTTGGGAATGTTTTAGGATAAAGTTTTGTTCATCAAAATATGGCCCCGGAATAAACCACCCTTGCCCAACCCAGGCTTTCAATCGTTACTCCCCGTTGGTGCTTTGCGTTTGCTTCCTATCTCGTCTTCGCTGAAATGTCAGATCCACATTTCAACCCTCTTTACAGTCGTCTTTCCCTCGCACTCTCTACGTTTAACGATTGCCCTTCCGCTCCCCATGGGTTGCGTGCACGGTTGCCTGTCGTGCGTTTACATATGTATATAACTGCGTTCGCCCTTTTCCCCTGTGGGTTACCATACGCGGATGAAAACGGAGCAATTCGATTTTGAGTCGTGTAGGGCCAGTTGGCGCCTGCTTGCTGCTCTGCACGTGGATAGAGAGGTATTGCACGCATTAGTTCGTTGTACACATGACTGAATTCCAAGCCTCCTGGTCGCTGACCGTTGCCGTAATTTCGTTACGGAAACAAGCCGCGTAGCCAACTAAATGGCGGTGTTGCGTCCGTCGCAGGCGAAAACGTGACTGCTGTGGGCCTTCGAACCATTCCGCAACCTGCCCGATGGTCGCCCAGAATATATATATATATATATATATATATATATATATATATGTATATATATATATATATATATATATATATATATATATATATATATATATATCCAAAAAGATTGCGGTAAAACTGCGGAACGAAAGAGTGTAGAAAACCATGTAGGGAGCAGCAGATATCAATCGATTGCTACATCCGAAACAATTGTCGAAATTGCATAATTGAAAACTTGTGTAATTATGGGACATTTTCATTTGTGCTTGTTTTTTTTAATTCTGATATCTTCCCTGAAAACTGAAGTGTTATTGCCGTTAAATCGGCATGTAAGTGAATGCCGGTTACTTCTTTTACGCGTGTTGTTTTTTTCACCTGATCATTAGAGGCTTCAGATGAGCAAATCGAGCGAATTTTCATCGTTTAGCAAAGGCGGTGAATGTTCTTCACAACTTTCGTTCTTCCATAGTGCGCGCGACTCCGTAATTGAAAGTCGCCCAGTAAAAGCCTCTTGCTTCTCCAAAATCATTTCTTGCCAGTTTTAGGGCGTGGCCCTCCTCCACGCGCCTCTCCCTCCCCTCTCGCATACATGTCCCCGCCGCACGGCACCACTCGAATCCGACTCCCAACCCCCACTCCTCTTCCTTGGCATTCCTCCTCTTTGCCCCTCCCACTACCCACCGCTCCCCCACCCTCCCCCCCCCATCCACCCACCCCCATCCACCCACCCCCACAATTCTTCAGCCATATAGCTGCTATCTAATCCTCATCTGCGTAGGAGCGAGGGAAGATTTTGCCATTGAAGCCTATTGTCATGGATTGGAGTTCTTCTCTTTTCGAGAATCCTTAACGCGCTATGCCTTTGCGTCACCTGCCGAATCATTCGATCCCTCTGCGCTCCCGTCCTTTGTCTCCGTCTCTCCCTCTCTCTTTCACGCTTTCTCCTTTCCCCGAGCCCCTCTCGTCGTTCCCTTCCTTCCGCAATTCTCGTCCCGCCCTTCTCCCTTCGACCTTTCCTCTCCCTCCACTCTCGACCCAGGAGGTGAGACTTGCCCCCACCACTCTCCTTCTGCACATCATCCTTTCAGGACTTGTTTGGAGGCGCCACGACGCCTCGATTTCCCGAGAGATTAAAGGCTATTCGAAAGATTCGAACGGCTATTGTTTTGTGCTCCTCAGCCTCCACATTGCGTTGCGCCTCTTTGTCAAATTGCCATCTTCACGATTTGTGAAGAAATTTGCGTTCGGTGATGTGTATCGGTGATTGCTACGTTAAGCCTCTTTTTCAAACCTTGAAAAATCCTACTTGGTTACCACATTGGCGCTCTCCTGATAACTTGAAAAGTAAAGGCTTGAAGTTTCCACCTAGGTCATGCATGCTGCGTTGTAATAAAACCGTATGTTGATTTGCGTGTGTGGTTAGATATGGACTGAGTCGTTGCAAAGCCCAATTACCTCTACTGCTGAAGGCCTACAAATTTTATGCGCGAGTCGAGACTTTTATAGGTGTCTTCAGAGAATTCCTCGTACATGATGTTTCATGAATGCCTATTACACAGGTAGCCTTGCTTTTATGCGGTGGATGGTTACTTCTTAAAGAGTAATTAATTTAGGGTATCTTATTATTGCTTACTAGCATTTATTTAATCTCAATAGTGCATCGTCGCTTTCCTTCTGCGTGTGCGAGGGTACTACTTAACCAGCTTTATATACCAAATGGTAGCTGGCCCCATGGGTGCTCGATGATTTCCGCGGTCGCACGGTCACAGAATGTTATCTATTTCATTTGTTAATGGTCCGAGGGCATGTCGAGAGGCATTCGCGTGTCGAGTTTTTAGGTTTTCCTCCCTCTCTCCTTCGCTCTCCCATTCGTTTTCCCCACACGTCATTCTCTCTCTCTCTATTTATCTCCCACCCAGTCTTTAAGTCCCTCCTTTAGCGCCACCGTACGTCCTTTGGCTTCCCCCCCCTTTTTCCGCTGGCCCTGTGAGCCCTTTCAGCCCTGCCCCTCATCGTCCCGTCCTCTCCCACCAACCCTCACACTCCTCCGGTTCACTTTTCATTATCATTCTTCATTCTCACACCGCCTCCAGTGCCCTCTGTGCTCCTCGCAACCCATCTCTTTTTTTTATTGTTTTTAGTTTCGAAAAGACCGGTTTTTTTTGGTTCCGTGAAAAATGGTTTTGCACTGACTTTTTCTGGTCTGGTTAAATAAATATTGGTAATTCCTTTAGGTTTTTGCTGTAAAAGTTTTACTTTAGTGAGAGAGTCAGCTCGTGATGTTTTTCGGAAGTTAAGTTTCAGTAGTTCTCAAGGTGCGTTTTATTAGCTTTGTATTGTGTTTAAAACTCTTCTCCCCCGGCTCGCTATCTGGGCATCCATTTATATCGTAGTTATTTTTTCAATTTCATTGTTATCACCCTGAAGTATTACATTTTTCCGTTTAGTACATTTTAGAAGCAGCTAGTGACTGAAGTCACGCGTTTGTTGAAGTTGGAGTCTCGGTCAATATTCTGGCCGTTGCGAGATTGGACAGTGTTTTCTCTATTTAGTGTACGGCCTGTACATGGATTAATGCAATCATTCCTTTAGTAGCACATATACCCCGCCATCATCATTTTATTAACTCTCTCACTTTTGAAGAGTGATTAATCATGTTTGGGTAATTGATTAAAGCGACATTTCTCTAAGTTAATTTTTTGTATGTTCTCATGAAGGCTATCCGATATATTTTCTACAAAAAGTGTGTTTGCTGCCTTGGATGATTAAAATCACATAGTTTGTTCGTACTAACTTAAATTTTCTGAAAATCTCTTTATAACTCGGGGATGTAATAGTTCCTTTCCAAGGTTCCAATTTAGTTGAACATCATCGCTGGTGAAGAGACCAATATTTTTTCCTCGGATCTTTCGTTTGCTTTTCAACAGGTTCAGAAGTCTCGAACGTGTGGTTTTTTTTGTTTTTCCCAAGAATAAATTTTTCCCGTTTGGCGGCGTGTCAATTTTTTTTTGCGGAATGCCTCCCCAAATACCGAAACCGTTTTTAAAACGTTCGGATGGCTGAGGAAAATTCTCGTGAGGTAGTAATATCGAGGATTTTATGGAGAAAAATCCTTGTCGGCAAATTCGTTTCGGTCCATTGACTGACTTGACGGATATGGTTTTACGTATTCGTTTTGAATTCTACAGAGAGATGGGTGGCGCAGAGAAGCGCCCCTAATGGTGGAAAACGCTTTCATTAAGACTCCCCCCCCCATTCCACACGGCGATCTTCTTTTTTTAATCCCCGTCTGTATTTGCGGGGCTAGCTGAGTCACCTCGACAAACATAATGCGGAGTTCCCGCTTTTGTGATCCAACTCTTTTATGCGGGGCGGTCGTCCTTTCGAAACGAGGCGTAAAGCGACGTCTTCACTTGGCCCTCCCAGCTCCCTCTCCCGCCGGGGTGGTAACAACTCTCCGAGTCCACCTGTCGTGCTCTCGTTCCTTCGCTGAAATCCTCCTCTCCATCCGCTTCTCCCGTTTAATCCCAACCCCTCTCTCCGCCTCTCCTCCCCGCCTTGTCTCCTTTAGCCGCACCCAAGGGGGTCTTCTCCGCCGTGCCCGCTGTGCGATGGAAATCGGAGACATCCCCCCACTAATACCATCCTTCACCACTACACACACAGAGAGACACACGTCCCCCTCCTAACCACAAGCCTCGCCGCAATTCTCTTTGGCATGGAGTCTAAATCCGCTTTGGAATTATCTCTATTTACGGAACAATGATATACCATCTCATCCATATTAGAGTATCCACCGGATACCTCGATGCACGACCTAGAATCGGGGTGCGGATGTATGGAGGATGATTTTATATGATGGATTATGTTGAGTGGTGAACGTGACTTCAATGAATGAATTTGAAAAATGCCATGTGCACGTGCTGCATCAGTATGCTCACCTTTGGTTGTCGGTTTGCTTAATAGCGCAAGCTATGGCTAAATGAATTTTCAGGCACTTGATCAACCTGGAGCCAACAACGCTAACTGGTGTAATGACCGGGCTTTTCGTTCTTTATCCATTATATTGTTTTCCATACCTTTCGGCCATTCAAGGCATTATGCAAGTTGTTCCTGCTCAGCAGTTTTAATTATTAATTCATAGTTTAAAGTCCTTCGATCTTATAATTTTCATCCCAGAAAATTCAGTTTGAAATGGGTATCATTGTCAGAGGAAACTAGCGTCCGGAGAAGCATTTTGTTGCATGTCTGTAAGGAATATTTTATTTTTGAGCTACATTTTATGATCTATGGTAAATAATGCGCCCATTCGTATTTTCACCATGCGTCACGCGTTATTAGCCCTCCTTCACCTCGAGGGTGAGGAGTTTCCTTCCACTTCAGTGGTTGAAATTGGAAAATGCGTTCGGCCATTACATCGCATAAAACGAATGCTCTGCAGATTACATTTAGGGTAAGAAATGAAAAATAACGCCCTCCATATCTCTAGGATAAAAAAAGACGAAAGTAATTCAAAAATGTGCACGGGAAGGGGACAATGCGGTGCCCTTAGGGCTCTCTGTTGCCTCTCTCCATTTCTGCTTCCCGTTAAACGCCCGCATCGGTCTCGATTTTTCTGGCATTATTTGGAGTGGATTTTTCGCGTGACTGTGCGACTTCCAGAGATGACGTGGCTCGGAATGGGAATCCCGGAGAATATAAATAAAAAGAAGTGCATGGAAAGGGAGAGGCATATTTTTTCATTTTTCCGCTAAACGGAAGGGTTTTTTTTGTGAAGATAGAGAAAGGCATAGGTGCGGAAGGAAGGAATGGGGGAAGAGGATAGCATTAGGAAGGGTGGACCTGTGTGTGTGCACGTGTTCGTGTGTGTGTTGCACTGGGCGAGGCTAGCGTGCTCGCGACAGGGTGGGGCGAGTGAAGTTCATTTCCTCCCGAGTTTCAGCGCCTCCGAGAAAATATACTGCCCGAGCGTCGTAGCCCTTTCCAACTCTCTCCAACCTTTACCACCCTTTATCCACCAATCGCCCTTCTATCCCTTACAACCCTTCTATCCGTCAACGTTACCAACCCCCGGCAATGGTTACCGCGGATAAAATAGATTATAAATATAATCTGTCAATTTTTTCTCGGAGTAGTGTTTAAGGGAATTTCTAGGCTGTGACGATATTCATAATCCCTGTGCAATCTGATGATAAATATTTAACCAGTATCGTAGATGATCACGGTCGTCATTAGAAATGTGAGGCTGTCTTGACTTGTAGCAAAATTTCGGGTCATATATTTTCCACCTAAATCTAATACCCTGGCGGTCTGATTATGCATACAATGCGTCTTGTTTTGTTTTTGCGTTTTGTGACGGAAAGGTAATAGTTTTCAATTCCAGGACAAGGGTGTAGGGGGTGGTGATGGCGCGGTGGCTAATGTAATGGCTTCCCACCAAGAGGTCCCGGGTTCGAATCCCAGGTGCGGCAGATAATTTTCAGTGGCATCCCGATCCCTACCTTAGGTGCTTTGTGGAAAGCACTTTGGGTGCGTGCACCGTCTTTCGGATGGAATGTTAACCTGCGGACCCCTTTGCGCCTTTCGGCTAATGCCGACGCCGGGTTTCTCTCCACCCTTCATTTCCCATCCATCCCAAATTGCGCAAATGACCTTAGATGTTGGTCGCCTTCCCTAACACTACTGCTACGAGGGTGTGAATGGAAATTTTTCATTTATTAATTTATTTACTTAAAGTCCAGTGGCCTTGCGTTTTTCCAGACGTCTCCCCAACGTGAATATTGGGGAGAACTGGTTTCTCGGGCTTTGGGAGTAGCATTCGTGATATGTTGGCAACTCTGCCGCCTGCTTCCCCCCCTCCTTGCCCGTCTTTTAATCCTCTAACAGGCACCCTCTCCTGCCTGAGCACCCCTCCCTACAACCTCCCCCCCCCTGCTGCCCCACCCTAGCCTTTCCTCACACGACTGACTTCGCCCGATTCGTCCCAGAACTGCCCTCCGAACGCCACAACCTATCCCCTCCCCCATTCCCTCCATCACGTCATTCCCTCATCCCAACCACCCGCGCCTATCTCCCCTGTCTGCTTATCTGTGTCTCCAGTTTTCAATGGCCTTACCCCTACCCTGCTCCGTCCTCATCTTCGAGTACGTCCCATTTTCATCTTCCCGACCCATTCCACTCGCGACTTCCCCTCTTCCGAGTGCTCTTTCCTCTCCTTAATCCGCCTCGCCTCCACCCCTCTTGCCATTCCTCCATCAGAGCTAATTTTGTCTTTCTCACCTGCCTCCCTTATTCTTTACCCCATTTTCTCTCCTACCCCGCCTCTCCTTCGAATCCTTCTATATGTCTATTTCTCCGTGCCAAGGTGGAATAAATAAAGATCATCTCCTTTTTTTTGAAAAAAATTTCCTGCGTTTAAATGCGACCAGTTTTTGTGATACACGTTAGTAACAATGTGGTGATGTTGCCAACCGTTGTGCGTCTAAAATGAGTTTCAACTTAATTAATTTTTCCTTGGCTTTGGTGGTCGGTGTCAAGTTATTTAAAAGTTGAATGCTCGCATTTACAATCCAAAAGGTAGGTACACCTTTTCTTAGGCCGTTCAAGGTGTTCCATGAATGTGGAAAAGTAATATCTTGCCTTCATTTTTAGTTGCTGCGCCTTCATTTAATATCTTAAGCTGAAGAAGAATCAAGCTCTTGACTATATCAGTACTAATTTAACGCGATGAATTATACACGAGCCGCAGGTCAGTGGCACCATTTACCACCACATTTCCCGTGCTCACCATCCCGTACTAATTTGCACCCTAATTACGTTAGTGTAAATTTGACTTCTAGTTGATGACCATGACCTAAATTATGATTTATCTTTGCCTAAATTAATCGTCGACAACTGCCTTTGGATTTTTCCATCGCTCACGCGATAGCTGTCGCCCCGTCAAATGTAATCGACAATGTTTTTAAAATCGGAATTTCGTATTTTTTTACCCAGTGTTATCAATCGTGTTAAATGTTTTATTTTTTCCTTGAAAATACATCGATTTTATGGAAAAGAGTAAATTAGAATGTTAAACTCAGATGTAACCATGTATCTTTTGATAGCTAGTAACATTAACCCGTAATTCTTTTTTCTGTTAAATTTTACGGGATAGGGTAATTTTCATTACGTAAATGCGTTGTCCCATATAGGAATAAGTTTATTGCTGGGGTTTCCGCGCCTCACCTTCGTCACGTAGTGCCCTTTCCATAATCTCTTTGCATCCCCCTTTCCCTTCCGCCCCTCCCCTCGTCCACCTTTCTTACCTCCGTGCCATTATTATTCATGTTCTTTACGGGAAGGGAGGTCTGGAGGCGGAGAGTGGTCGCCTCTCAACTTCCCCTTGGCTTCCCAATCTGCTGATGCGGATCTATTGAATCTTACCCTCCCCTCCTGCAGTAGCCCTTTCACTCCCCCATCCCGCCCGGTCCACACTGCCCTCGGAGGCCGGAACTTTTCGAAAAAAAAAGAAGGGGTGAGAGTGTGTATGTTCCATCTGCTGTGTTTCCCTTTGCCTCCCCTCTCCTTTGCCCCGATAAGGTCGAAGGTGATGGCTGAATGGTCTGTCGAAGGTTCTTTCTTGTCTCGCCCACACCTCCGGCCTCCCTCCTCACTCACGGTCGTCCCCCTCCCACTCCTCCACACACATCCCCCTCCCGCCGTCTCCGCAAATTCCAGAAGTTTTGCGAAATGGAATTTCTCTCACCCCGATATATTTTTTCGTGAGAAAGTGGATGTTTTCGATACGCGTGAGAGTGGAGTTTCGGCAGCTACGTTTGTTTTTTCTTTACATCTCTTACGCTCGTGGGGATAGCTGTGGCTTCTTAAGTGTTCCCATCTTCCCAAAAGATACCTTATTGCCTTCTTTTCGGGCCGACTTTATTATAGTGTTTATTCTCTTAATTCGTTTTCGGATTGTGTCCGTGGTACCTTCTCGATATCTGGTCGACTTTCTTGTTCGCTATTTTGCAAGGCAGTGGAATACTAGAGGTAATGAAGAGGTTTGCAAGGTAGTGGAATACACTTGTATTCTTCCCAGTTCCATTTAGTTTTTCTTCCCATTTTATCTTTTCTACGAGTGCATGGCGGATATGTTGCACGAAGAAAAATAATCAACTTTTGCTATTATTCAATTAAAAAGCATTGGCATAGTATATTTAATAGCTGGAAAAGTAACGAATTCTCCAATAGGATAGTTGCTCAGATAGTAAGTCAAGTTCTCCACCGTGCCCTTCTTGGCGATGTCAAAGTGGAATTATGATATGCCGCATACCGCTTGCTAATGAGCTCTACGTGACGCAGTTGGCGTCGTTTTTCCCAGGGAAGTTTAGCAACATCAATGTCCTGACGTCATCCACCACATTTTAACCACGATGTCTCGATGTTTTAATTCCATTCTGGTTTCCTTTTAACCGCACACCAGTTATTTTTCATTATAATTCACTGGAATGCTCTAGCCCACTCCATTGCCACGCGCAACGTTCACACGGCATGTCAGTAATTCATCTCTACTCCGTACTTGCTATAGCCTCGAACCATACCTCACCTAAGCTCATAGCTGCTTTATACATGATGTGTCTGAGCTTAGTGATAAACTTTCATAAAATTATGTCGATCTTTTATTGAGAAAGTAGCCGTTGCTCTTCATCATCTCCCGAAATCAGTGTGTTAATTCAGAAGTCGTGGTGAAAAGTTTCCAAGCCGGGTAGAGGCAATCTCTTCTGTTTTCCGTTTAACAGTCCTCAGTGATAAACCGTTTTCATGATGGAGATTCTGAAACCGTCTCATTTACTTCTAAAGTGTCACTTCAGTCGCTTTGTCCACTCCTAAGAGGAAAAAAGGCTTTTCTCCGGCTTAAAATCCCACCGAAGTCCGAGAACGTAGTTCGCCATCTTTGTCCCTTCTTTTTTATAATCCTTCGAGTATGCCAAGCATTCCCTCTCTTTCTCCCCTCCACTCATGTCCTTTTACCATCCATCCCCTTTCTCTTCAGCTCATCGACCCCTGCCTTTGTCCATCCCATCCCTTTTACTCCCTCCTCTATAGTAGATCCTCATTATTTTTCCCCCTCTCCTCCGCCCGTCCACGTTTGCTGTCGCCAGTTCTTTCTGTTGACTCAGCATTTTATCCAATCTACATCCAATCCATTCAGCTAATCCTTTCTTTTGTCTTTATCTCCCCCTTTTACTTTCGTGCCGGTATGTTTTTAAGTGGCTATCATTGTAAATCTTAAAACTACTATCGACATGTATAATTTCCATTTATCCTCTTATTGTTCTTAGGATTCATATAAATGGATTGTTTTATATTCATAGGTGCTCAAATTTCATGTAAAAGAATTTTTTATCAGGGGTACGCTTTCAAGTATCCTTTTTATGTCGCTAAGCTTACCACCGTCTCTAATTAAAGCTTACTGTACATGTATTGGGAGAAGAGCAAGCGACAAACTGACGATATCTAATTCGGGAATTACGGACTTCTGGCATTTCATTATGTTTATTTCACCTCCGACATGTGGCGGAGTCTTATTTTGGTCAAATTTAATATTCAGGTTTACCCTGGATAACAAACTTTTTCCGATAAAAGGGCATTCTGAAGTAGGTATGTCGCTGTGTAGTTCAGCCCCGGCGTATACACCATAAGTCGAGCATGTAATTGCACGATAAAGACTATCATGGGACAGAAAATAACGAAATCGATTACAGAAGCCATATATATTTTATTATTCAGTTCCTTGCCAATACTCGAATGGGTCAAAAAACAATTTAGAACTGATATATTTTTGTTTTCATACTTAATTCACCTGAGTTGATATCGAGAAAACCTTTTTTAAACTTATCCTTCCATAGGCAATACCAATGAGTCTAAATGTTTACGGCTAACTCCTCGCTAATTTACTGCTCTTTCCCCGCGTTTTGCTAGCATCCCCTGGGGTCGCCTGAAAAGGTTGTAGGCTTAAGATATTGGGAAACCCGGTAATTCTCTCTTAACTACTTTCCAATTTCAGTCCTGTGCTCACTGTCCTACCCTTCGGAGCGCTTCTTGTTTAGCTTCTCTGGGCAACATCTATACCCTAACAATCTCCTTGAAGAGTTCCACTCGAACTTCCGGGAAGGATTTAGTGCTCAGTCCGCGATAAAAAGGGTTATAATAACCGATGACATTCGCCATAAATTTATGACGATGAAAAAAGGTAATACAATAAGGTAATAACGCGCATGTGTTGTTAGGGGTCCTTGTTGATCTAGCTAAAGCGTTTGACTGCGTAGATCGCTACACTCTAGTATCTACGCTGAGCGATTTAAAGTTCTCCCTCGTCTATTCTATATCTTGATCTCCGTCAAATATTTCGACCACAATCAGGCCTTCATAGGTCCCGATGGAGTGCACACTAGCTTCGTCCCCATCCATTGTGGCGTGCCTCAAGGGTACCCCCTCTCGGTCCCTTACTCTTCTCAATATTTATACGGGGTTCGCTAATTGTAACTCGACTTTGCAAGAATCAATTTCCCTACCGATGATTTGCAAATTTACGTTGACTACCTCGTCCATGAAATCTCATTTGTATTTAACTAATTCTTTTTTGTGCTAGGATTATATAGATCAAATGAACTATATGCTTGCGTGTTTATTTTATATTGTATAACATCGGCAGTTCAAAACACCTTCATGGATTAGTTACTCATAACCATGTAGTTAATTGTTAAATTCCAAAAATGTTCTTTTCTGTGTTTAAGCATGCAATAATTAAATCCATTTGAATGTGTATCCTTGAAAGCCCTATTAAGAGCCCCTTAGGGCTCGGCCTTTGGTGTAGGTCCTAGAACATAATACATGTTTCCCTTTTTCATCTTTTCCTTATAGCCCGTTTACTTTTTAGAAGCATAAGATTGTAACCGACTAACGGGAATACTCGATTTATAATCTTCAATCAATAGTCTCCAGGTTCTACAAGTTCTTGCGCAACTTATGCCGGAACTACACGTGAAGTTGCACCCCCACATGCCCTTGACGCCCTTCCACTTCGGGAAAGAGATTATTTAATGAAGTTTACGTCTGGCGATTTCCAGGGCGACGCGAGGTACATTGTGCATTCTCAAATAATGCCTCCCTTCTATAAAATCGATGAAATACGTGTTAATTAATTGGCGTTTCTCTTTGCTCTAAACTCTTTATTCTCGGCTCGTAATCGCACGCTACGACGACCTAACCCCCACCCCCTCTTCCCTTCCTCCCCATTCCGTCCTCCTTCCCACAATGCATTCTCTTCTCTTTCCGATCTCCGCTCTCCGCCGCCTCAAGTCCCCTTTAGCTTCCTTCTCCTGAAGGCACTCACCCCACCCACCGCCGCTTTGGTTTCTGAGAATTCGCGCCTCGCCCCCCCACCTAAAAAAATTACTCTTTCCTCCGCCCAAAAGGTTTTCCGAGTTCCCCAGCGGCCCTGATGACCTCGGAACAACAGCAATCTTTCCCCCCTCCAGTTTCCATTTGACCTCCCCACCCCGATTCCTTATCTCGGTTTTTCCTTCCACCTATTTTTTCACCTGCCTTCCCCTCGAGGGAGTTCTTAATCAGTGAAGTGTAGGGCTGTGGCGGAGCACGTGGCGCCACCTATTTGTTATAAATGCGACTTAACTCGGTCGTTCCTTCCACACCGCGGGGAGGCAGCTGTTGCGGAAGAGGAGGGGTGTGGGTGGGGGAGGGGGTGGGGTTAGGGCGAGTATCTGTCGTGTTTTTCGCGGTGGATGATTCTCACGCGTTTTTTCCCCTCCCCGGCTATTTGAATTTTATATTTGCGAAAAAAGCGACGACAAAAATGTTGGCAATTTTAGGTGAGGGCGAGTGTTGGGATATTCTGCTGCCCTCTGTTTAGCAAGCAGTAAAAACTCTCCATTATCCATTGGAAACATTCAGTGCGATGGCATTTTCATCGTAAGACCGCCGTCGTCTGTTTTCCGCGGAAACACGGCGATGCACTCGTGCGTGTGTTGTTGATTTGATCGGTCAAACTGACGTGAAACCCTCTCGAACACGATGGGATTTTATGTTTCCGGCTAATTTTGCGCCATTTGGATTTCCATTTCAGTCTCCATTGACCTTAATTTAATTCATTAGTAACCAAATCCGTATTGGACCGGTAATTATCTCGACAGAAGGTTTGGTTTATGCTCGAAAGGAGAGGGAAACCGTTCTAAAGTTGAGATGCTGAGTTATTTACTCTCCACAAATTAGGTTGAACGAATCCCGCGCTCGGAGGACCCTTCTTCTCTCACGCATTATAATCAACGATCCCGCAAGCTTTGCCAAAACTTATTAATGGCGATCCTGGATCATAATTAATTCATGGTAACGTTTCCTGCCTTAAGCTCTTAGCGATCACGTCAACCTAACTTATGTTAAGTTCTCGAGCCAAAAAGGTCGCTCAACATTTTATTTTCAATTGGGAAAGCTGCATTTATCTCTGTTCACCAAATGTTCCGTCAGTCTATACCACTGTCTTCCACTAACGCAGTATATCGAACGCCGTGCGCCTTAATGGACTCTGGCGGAAGAATATTCGCCGCCCATTCCGCCCCGCATACACCTTATTACTCATAAATCGAAGGGCAGGTACCGCGACCCCTCCCCCCACCGCGTTAACCCCTCGGCTTGTGTTTGTTTGCGCACCACCCGCCATATCCCACCATGAGTCACATCTGGCTGCGCGTCTATACGCGTTCGACGCGTCTCCTCCCGCGAGGCCTACCGCATGCGTCGTCGTAAATCTTTATTCCCCTATTCTCCCTGACCCCTAATTTTTTTTATATTCCTTCCCTTGCTATCAGATGTCTCGTTAAAATTCCCTGCCGAGTTTTTTATTGTTTGTCTTACCTCAGCAAACCTGCGGCTCCGTAATAGGTTTACCTTTGGAACGGGAGAGCTGGGTTGAGGGAGGAACTTAGGGGGAGGGAGGGGGCTTTTGGGTGTTATTTTACGGGAGAGACAAGGCAGGGAGGCCGAGGTCGTAATGATGAGAAAAATCGCCGGGGATGGGTGATGGAATCGATTTCTCAAACTTCATGCCGCAATACTGGTTTTATTTAACGCGAATTTAATAATCTTTGGACTGCGGTGTCTCGCGCCAGGTGCGAGTGTTACACCGGTAGAATTTGATGGAAGATTCAGAGGGAACGGAATTTCTGGGACGGAACGGGAGGTAGGAGTTATATTTTTTTCGGGACGCGCCTGGCGTTCACGGCAATTCGGAAGCCTCGACTCGGCTCAAGAGCGAGCGACGTCATGTCAAGCATTCCGTAAATTAATCCCCTTTCGCCCTTTGGCGAACTATATTGGTAGACGCTAAAGGCGCTGTTTTTGCAGCGTCCTAGCGGAAGGCTTGCTTTTAGTTAAACGATGCCAAAGATCTCTCTCTCTCTCTCGATTAATTACCCTTTATTACGTTTATCCATGGTGTTCTGTTTCTTTATTTGTTCATACTACCATGTTAAAACGTTAAAGTCTCTCGGGAAAGTCTAGCTCCGGGTTAGTCAGTTGTTTTTGATGCGAACATTATGCGCTGCTTTTATTTTCAATTATGCGATCGGTCAGTCTTAATGAAAATTCTATACAATTCTCGATGGTTGATTGTCCTCCAATCGTTTTTGTTGACCTCTCCTCCCTCTATCCTCGTCTTTCTTTCACTTATCCTCGCTCTTTTACCCTCCTTATCCAAAAACGCCCGAAGTTCGACCTTCTGCTAATTGTATTATTTTGAAAGGCGCCCCATTTAGTTATTATGACCGTCCTCTAAAGGGCCTCTGATGGAACTTCATTTCAGAAGGCTCCTGTGTGCGTGCGTTTGCCTCTCTACATCCCTTTTATAGCGATAATTCATTCGATTTCGTGAATCTCTTTTGAGTTTCATGGCTGTGGGTCACAAGTCCGGCAATTCTACTCCATCGTACCCCGCCATCCATCCCGTCCTTCCGCTGTCAAAGACACTAAAAGTCCTCTTTGTTCCCTCCCCTGCCTTTCATTCTTTGGCTCTCTCTCTCTCATCGCCCTCTTTTCCCCTTTCCTTCTCTCCCACTTTCTGTGTTATCTCATACCTCCCACTTCCATCCGTCTCCACTCCCTCAGACGCTTCCTTCTGCCCTCCATTCCTTGCATCCGTTTCTGAACCGTAGCCCACCACACCCCTTCCCTGCCTGCAAAAAAACTTGTTTGGCCCCCCGAAGGTCTGGGGGGGGGGGGGGGGATACGTTTCTTATTCTGCCTCTCTTCTCGGATCCAATATGGTGCGTTGACTCGAAATTTTTCCTTCCTAATAATTCCGCGCAGCCCATTTCATAGGCAGATTGAAATTCGAGTTCTTCCTCCGCCCCCGTCTTCCTCTCCCCCTGCCCGTTCCCCCCGTCCCTCTCGCCATTCTCTCGCTCCCTTCCTCCCATTCGTAAGTGCTTCTTTCCATACGAGACAGCCCGCGCACCCCTCGCTCCCACCTGGCCATGTATATTCCAGGTCGTCGGTGCCCCTCTCGCGCCCAAACCCGACTCCAGTAGGTTCGACATATCGCACGCGTTGAAATATCTCCCTCCAATGCGGCTCGCCACCTCACGGATCCCTCGTTCGGGGTGGGGAGTCGTTCCGAGGGCTTTGAAGAGTAAGGGGGAAGGGTTAAAGGTGAGGTCATCGATGACCCTGCTCCCACAACAATGGTGTCACTGCTGCGGGAATTTTCATTTGGGTCAAAGAGCGCATTGCGTGTTCCATGCCCTTCGACCGGGGGTGTTCGAATCCTCCCTCCCTTCCTGTTTGAGAGACCGGACATCGTGGCCTGATGAAGTCCGTATATAAAAACAATGGTCCGTGCTGTGTATAATGTCCACCCCTACGTTGCCATTGACCATGGGATTGTTGTTTGTGAATTCAAGCAGCTCCCAAGTTAATTCTAGGATGGGCGAAGCAGGATGTGGCATTACCTTTTCCTTATTATTGTTTCCTTACCCCAAGTCAACAGTGCCCGAAGAAGTTATGTAATCTCCTTACTTCCTCCCCCTCCGAATGTGTGTAATCTGCTTGTGTTAAGCAGTGTAAACAGTAATATCGTTTATTACGCCCTAATATTATGTTTATCCGTTTTGAGTAATCTGTCGTAAAATGTTTCTCAGAAGTCTTATCCGCTTTCCCTATTATTCATTGTATTATGTAAAGTAGTTTTTGTTGTGATTTTCAGGTTTCAAAATCCGATGTAAAGGTCAGTTAACGGCTGTTTTCGAATTAGCGATAAATAAATAAAGGAGGATATATTGTAGATTAAACGCCTGATAACCATGTTTTGTACTTACGTGGTGATCGCAGAGTGACCAAACAAGGATGTGGATTACGCCGTGTAATTTCATTGATTCATTAATCGATTAATATTGTCTCCGACCACTTCCTCAGGTGGTTCTGTTGGATGCACTCACACCGAATTCTGCAAATAGCACTTGATTGATTTGCGGCCGCTAGCAGGTTGCATACGAATCATTGAATCGGGTTCGCGGTGTCACAAAAGAGTAGACAAATGACCTTTCCAGTGAACTCAAACAATATGAATTATTAGTAAGTCAGTGAAAAATCAGTTCAGTCTGGCAAAGTATGCTCAGAACATTGTAATAGTTTAATTCAATAATGACGGGTGAAAATTTAGCGCAAGGAATAAAAGCGTTAGTAAACTACTTTTAAAGTACACTTGCGGAAATTCTCGACATGATGTTCGGATACAGGGCGTCATTACTTACGAATCCCTTGAATGTCTTTGATTTTAAAGAATAAAACATTTTGTATGAATATCGGAGGCATTGGTCATTTCTAGGTTCTCCGGAGGACGAGATTGAAATTACTTTATCCCTAAAAGGCATCGATCGGTTCCTTATTTTCACCTCGCATTATTTGTACTTGTAACGTGAAATGAATACATTTGGACCCAATCGTATTTTTTTCTTTGGTAACCCTACGAAAGAATGCGTCCGCCAATTCGTTGAATGAGCCTCGCCGCATTATTCTTTCATTCAGGGATGTCTTTTGCTTTCGAAGAGGTTTGTCGAGGCGAATCCTATGGCGAAGTCCTTATCCTTGTTGCTCTCAAAAAAATCTCGCCGTGTTTGCAGCAGGTGAACATTCCCCGAGGGCGGCTTCAAAAAGAGCGGGGCGAGTGTTTGCTTGCGCGTGGGTGTGAAGAGAGGACACCCTCTTTTCTTCTTCCCCCTCTAGGTCCGCATTTTCTGCTTACCTTTCACGCTCGCGCCCCCGCTCCCCCTCCCGGTGACACCCTACCTTTATCTCCTATATCTTAAGGGAATTAAAATGCTTCTCCTTTCCTTCCACCTTTCTTCTCTTTTCCCCGTCCCTGCCTCTGTCCTCTGCCATTCCATCCGTTCCCCACGTCACGTTCCTTCCTTCTTCTCTCTTCTTATCCTCCGTTTTTTTCGTTGTTAATATTTGTTTTTCGCTCTGGAAATTTTTTACCGTGGGACCTCGCCTCCACATCCCCCTCCCGTCGCCCCTCTCAACTCTCCTCCCTTCATCCACCACTTTCCCTTCCCTTCTTCCTTTTCATTCCTGCCCCGTTTCAGTTTCCGCCTCCTCCATTTCCACTCGTTTTTTTCTTCCACCCGGTCCTCCTCCCCCACCCTTTTTTATGTTAATTTGTTCCCATTTTTACTCTCCCTCGTCCCTCCCCTCATGAATTCATTCCGTGGCGTTCAGCGATGGATATTATTACGTCCGTTGCCCGTCTCTTTCGAGTGGAGTGGCTGGTGTGTAGTGGGGGCAGGTTGGTGTGGAGGGGAGGGGGGAGAGGCCTGGCGTGGGGGGGGGGGCTGGAAATAAAAACGAGATGCTGCTGCCGCTGCAAGGAAGTGTGGGTGGAAGTGTTTTTCTCTCGCTTGGGGTCGGTTTAGTGTTTTTTATTTATTTTTTTAGTTCGGATGGAAAATATGGCTCTCTTTCCCTGTTCTCTCCGCCTCCACCACCTCGGCTTCCTCCAGTCCCGCCCGCAGTTTTGCTTTGTCTGACCCTCGCACACCACCCCTGTCAACCCCCGCAAGTTTCCCACCCTCACTAACTCTCTCTCTAACCTTTCCTCAGCCTACACCGCCCTACTCCACGAACCTCGTAGTGGAGTGTTTCTGTACGAACTTTTGCCTCGCCTTTCCTCTCTCTCTCTCTCTTTCGCCCGCCCCCCCCCCCCCCAATTGGTCCTTTTATTCTTTCCCCTCTTCCCCACTGGCGCCCTTAAATTCCGCAACCCTTCCTCTGCGAAAAGTGCACAGTTTCGTACTTTTTTCATCAACCATCAACTTCCCCCGCGCGCGAGACCAGCGGCGCAGCGGATGCTCCTTTTTTCTGGAAAGTACTTCTTGTTCTAATTAAAACTACCGCTTGCCATTGCTTCATTTTTTCTGCAAAGTGTGAACTTCCTCCTCCCTCCCATCCCGCGTTCCTGCTGCCGCTGTTCCCTCTTGTCTCCATCCTTTGTCACTCCCGTCCCGACCCCAGCCCCGCTGCACGCCACCTCCCTCTTTATTTCTCTCCAACTCCTTTCTCTAAAACTCCCCTCACCTTTTGCCCATTCGGGTTTTGCCTTAGTGGCAAGGCGGACCTCTTTCTTGCACGGTTTTGATTTTTTTCTTGCGCAGCACTCGCCCCGCAGTCCTTGCCCCCACCCCTCCCATCCCTCCTCCTCCCCACTCGACGTGCTTCGTCCTCTTTGGCACTCTCCACCCTCGCAGTCGAGATGCTTCCCCCCCCCCCCAGTCTACTCCCGCCTACTTTTTCTAATGTCCCCTCTCCTCCTCCGTACGCCCTCTTCCTCTCTGCCATCCGCCCCTGCCTTGTGCTGGAGTAAACAGTCCCGGCGGTGAAAGTGTTGGACGATCCCTCTATGATGCCATAATATCCGTCCTTTTCATTCCACCTTTAGTAGGGGGGAACTATATAACCAAATGGGACGGAATTCATGCCTGGGGTGTTTCAAGACATCACTCGTCCTCAATTCTTTTGTGTGGCTTTAAAAAGTGGTGGGCTCGTTTCAAGCCTCAAGGGTATGGTGTTTTTGTTTTATTTTTTTTATATTTTGAGCTGGAGATATGGAATGGAAGGTTCGGTAACTTTTGCTTTTCCTGCTCTCAAAAGCTTTTCCCAGTCTCAAAAATTATCATTATGGCGGAGTAAACCAGCCCATAATTATCTTAGCTCGTGTTGCCTCTCTGGTAATAGTTTCATTAAAAGTGAGCCTGTTGGTATTTTAATGGCTGAGAAAAGTTTTCGATTAAGTCAAGAGGAAATGATGCAATAACTTAAAGTTTAAATGAAATGTTGATCGTGTTTCTTATTGAGAGTAGTTTTAAACATCACGAGGAGGTGAATTTACTCTTCTTCGTATTTCGTCTTTTTCGTCACATCTAGCACACGTACCTGAAAAACATTGAAATCCCCAAATGTGGCGTGGCGTAAAACTGCAAAACTCTTGGAAGGAGCTTAATGAAATTTTGAGTGTGGCGTGATTGATGTGTGTCTGTTTCCAAAGCCACGTGCATAAATGCGATCGGTTTCCGGCGTCAGTAAACTCAATTTTGTTCACAGTTTCTTGACCGTGACTGTCGCTCCTTCTAATTAAATTAATTTTCACGTGTTTCTGCTGAAGATTTTTCTTCTCTCTCGTTCTCCCACGTCTCTGCGAGAAGTTTCCCCAAAAGAGACGTGCGTACTAATCCGTACAATTCCTCTCCCCTCGGCTTTCCAGCCCCTTTCCCTTACCTGCCCTATCTCTTGCCCTGCAGCAGGATTCATTCGATTAATAAATAGCTAAACGATGGCGAGGGTGCGACGCCGGGTTAATGGCTAATTCGATGGCGCCTCCGTCGAAGTCCCCATTCTTTTTCGGGTGTGAGTGGCAGGTGGCGTCCGTTGGGCTCGCCCCCATCCCCTGCACTCCTCCCCCCAACGGACGCTTGTTTCATCCACTGCAGTCCCCTGCCACCGCCGCCTCCTCCTCCGGGCCCTCCTAATCGATTCGTCCTCCAGTCATCCATCCCCGAACCCTCCTATCCCTCTCGGCCCCTCCAAAGTATCTCGCACTGCCATTCACCGAATCATGGCGAAACCTTTCCCGTTCGGTGTGCTCTCTCTCTCTCACTCATCCGAAATGGAAAATCCAACCGTATGTCGCGAGTTGATTTCAAAACCAAAACGATCGCCCATTATATACGCGCGTGTATAGAATTCGCATATTTGAAATATTCACGTCCCGACAGCGTTGAGCACGCATCAGTAATTAGCGTTGGAGGAATAACAACGTGATTTGCTCTATTCATTGTGGAAATAAGTGCAATGACGTGGTGACAGGCGGATAGGAAATTAAACAACTGTTATTTTCTGTCTCCAATGTGAGATGAATAAGTATGGGGATATGTTACCAAGGGCATTGAATAAAATATTTTAAAGTATTATCTTAGCAGTTTATTAAGCTGACGGGAGGTTGGGTAAAATAATTTTAACAAATAATTTAGTTATTGCGAAAACGTGTGAATTTATTTCCAGTTGATTTTCGAGTAAAAGTCTAATAATTAGTCTGTATTTGAATGAAATGCTGGAGATGTATATTTTTCCCGTCAGCTGAAAATGTTAAATTCCATTGAAAAACTCAATTGAAAGAATAATTTAAAAAAATGAATATTCTGAGCAAGTATATATCTTTCGTGTCTAAAAATATTCGCTTAGTTTGAGGCTCTACAGTCCCCTTGAGACCGTTTATTTGTACCAGTATTTCTATTTTTGAAAGCCTTTCAAATATAGTAATGCTGGATGGTGTGTATCAGCGAGTAGCCTTTGCTGGAGTTCCCGTTCAAATATTTTCTTGAATGCGGGCCTATCTTTAGACCCTATGTACGCTCACACCTTCCTTTTGGATTTTTCCAGGTTCTCCCTCACTTTATCTGCGTGTGAATTTCATTATAGATTTAGTGGAAGGAGACATATCCGGCCTTCCTGTTCATCACCTCGGGACCCCGTTTTTCTCTCTCCTTTTTCAATTTTGGACGTACAGAGGCGCCTCCACTTAACTACATCTAAGGGGTCCCGAAGAGACCAATGGCTCTCATTTTCACTACTTCCCCTTCCCCCTCTGGGTTCAGGAGGTGTTTGTTGCATAAAATCTACGCGATTAATTTCAGTAACCGTCTGAGCTTATTTCGTACTTCCTCTCGATGCTTTTAAACCCCTGCGCCATTTTACGATTTCCATTTTCTCAGGCGGAAATGACTTGACTCCATTTCGCAGGTTCGGAAGATTCCTTTTGATCGAAATCGGCCCGTTCAAAGACATTGTTCGCTTAAGATAAAAAAAATCCACATTTCAGCATTGGCCTTTCCGACTAAATGGGAAATGTTCAAATGCAACTAATCGTGGCCGTTATTGTTTGTCCGAAAATCAAGTGAGGAACTACGAACTTCCCTTCATTTTTGTAATATAAACCTTATTTCGTCCAAGTCTTAAATATCTCATAGCATCCAACACGAAGCATATTTGAGAGGAGTAAATGACATTGGAGGAAGGTGTAGATCGAGATAGTCTGGGGTGACTGTTGTCTGAGATATTCTCAAGGCGAAGAATGTCATTAGTATAAAGAACGGATGAGCATGCGCAAAACAAAGCATGAATTTGACGGAGACGAAATAAGTATGCCAAGGTTTTGGTAGTATTTAAGGAAAGGAAGTTTCTTGAAGGAACTTAAAATGACAATTTCTTTCATTTTGCGTGCCGTATTTGAAAGGGTATGCATGATGTTTATTCAGCGAATCGTCGGCTAATGCAGAATTTTTCAGAGCTAAACTGTTGCTAAATTTGTAATCCATTTTTATTCGGGGTCTCTGAGCGTTCATCGAGTCGTTTATTAATCGCCTCTCCTCTGGTTCCTTCCGTGCAGGCATCACGGTTCTTGTTTTTTTATTGATTCCGTTAATCAGAGTGCGCCCCCAGTTTGGGATGTGAATAACGATTTCAAAATATGTTTCCATGATGACGCTCATTCTGGCGTTGGATTTAATTCCCGCCCTATGTCCGTCAGTTCAACTTCATACCGTTCAACCAAGCGGCAGTTTCAATTGTGATGTCGTGTTCCTAACCGTCCTAGTGATGTGTACGTATTTAGATTTTCCTAATCCTTTGCACGCAAGCGTGGCTTTGCAATAAGTTGGATAAGTAGCTCTGCGGGATGGATGCAAGGACCGGCCTTGATCATTGACTTCATTAAACTTTCCTGATCGAGTTGGCGTGACTCGTCTCTTCTGCTTTCTTTAAACACATCACCTGCGCGCTTTTTCGCATCGCTTCGCTGCACTCCCGCGCGCGTGTGTTTCATTCGAGCCGACAAAACACGCAGGCTTATCGATTCCGTCGCAGCAGGCATTCATTTCGTCTATGCCTCCCGAGGTTCGTCGCGTGAGTTGGAATGAAAAAAACGGTCATCTCACGTTTTTTTTATTCCGCCGGCGATGATTTGTAGTGTGGCTTTTAGTCCGAGAGGATTTGCGATGGCTCGTGTTCACCAATCTCCACACTCTGTGGATTTGCGATGGTTTTTATGATGTGTCGGTGCAACCTGACTTGTGTTTTTTTCCGCATGTAGAGGAGGGTGAGGTTTGACCCGTTTTCTAATCAGTTCACCAGCGGACTTTTCGTGATTAAATCTTATTTCATTTCCAAACTCCGGAGGAAAGTTTTTATCGTGGCGTGTTTCTTCGTCCATGGCAATAAGATGTCATTCAATTCAGCCAGTGCTGTGCCAGATTGCATTTGGATAACGAATATGTCGAAATGTAAGTTAGCCTACAGTATTGCGAAAAGATAATCATGTAGCCTCCATCTGCGTTAATTGCATGTGAAGATAATAAAATCCCTACCCGAAAATGAACCATCTGTGTTAATTGCCTGTGTTGAAAACGAAATCCATATGGGTAGTTTGTCAGATTTGTCGTAATTGTAGAAGTAATTTTTTATTGATAATTATGACAGTCTAATGATGAAAAATTTTCTCTTTCAGGTAAGTGATGCTCTTTCGAGGTCCTTGACGAGAAGTAAGAATCCTTGTGGTGAGTGTTTACGTTTGTGTTATTTAATAACTTATAGGGTGTCAATCGAAGTTTGTAGAACAAGACACTCATGAAAACTGTCATCCATATCATTTCGCTTAGAATGTTATAGTTAAAAATTTTCTCTTTTGGCGAACACGTTGAGGTATTCATCGTTTTTGCTATCTTGAATTTAATATACCTGAGCTGTAAATCGTAGCTCACCGGAAATGTTGGTTTTGCTGGCGGCAGCAGTTTCTCCGTCAGGAGTTGCGACTGCTGGTCGTGTCATTCATTCAGTTTCGGAATGCTTATGCCTAATGGAATTCAGCAAAGTTTTCGCAATCTATCTAAGATGGGGATAAAGCTGACCCAACAGAGTTAGTTCTCAGTAAGCTGTAAGCAATATCATGAAGTTACATCAAAGTCAAAGATATCTAGGGTTGTGTTTGATGTAGATTTTATGCTAATGCTGTTAATATAAGGAAATGTTTGATTGAATAACCATAAAAATTAAGATTTGGAAAGCAACATCAAATTGAATCAAGGATAACTCAAGTAACCTTTGCTAATATTCGTAGCAAAAGCTACATTTAAAATAATGTAGCAAAAGCTAAATTAAAACAAAATAAACTCCCTCCTTTTCTCAATGCCCACTCTTGAATTGGGAAACAAATGCTAGTTCAAATGAAATGTCATGTGTACTTGGTTACAAAAGGATGAACTGTATTGTTCATAAATGTTAACTTCCTCCTTGGGCCCCCACCGGAAATTCTCGTGCTCGGTGTATGTGTTTCGATGACGGCGTTATATCAAATATATTCGTCTGCGAGCCTCTATTCTCCACGTAGTATGCATACAGGTTAATACGTAGTACAAGAATTCTTGCCTTGCGAGGTTCCACGCAATATAAGAATTCTTGACGGAAAGTGTATCTCCAGGGTGGTTGCAGCTGTCAATTTCGACTCGGCACCCGCTACCAAGACTGCGAGAGACGAACTTCGCTGGTGGCTTCGGAGTAGGATTTCTATGGGAACGCGCATTCCACCTTCGCCAGCTGTTCGTCCATAACTATCTCGCGCGCACCTTCAGGGGGGAGATAGGCTTCGCCCACCCCCCCTGCGCCCCTTCGGGTGAGTTCCAGGAAGGAGGACCGGCGCATAGCAGGGAATCGAACAGTGTTCCCCCACTCCCCCACCTATCGCTCGCCACCTATCCTAACGCGACGAATATTGAAATCGGTTTGAAAATGCCGACCAGCTTTGCGTTTCGAGAACCAACTCCGTGCCAGTCCCTCCCTCCCTCCCTCGTTTGATTCCTTGAGTGAAACGGTTTTCTGGCAAATCTGCTGCCTCATCCCTTTCCTCCCGACCGTGTGTCTCACTGTTTGCCTTCCGTCTACAGTCGAGTCGGCACATTTGTCCTTTTTTCGTCCTCCCTTTCTTTTTTTCTCCCCCCCCCCTTCTCTCTCTCCTACCCCAAGGAAAATATTTCGCCCGCGGCAGTGTGACGACCCCTGCCCGTCCGCTTTTTTCCCTCCCTCAACTCCCCCTAGCAAAATGGTGACGGCGTTGTGAGCTGGGTGGGTCGCGGGGGCGTCCGTCACCTCTCCCTCCTCTAACGATGGTCTCGGCCGATATCGCGGGCGGACGGCTCCCGCCGCCGCTATTGGTTTTGGAGAGGTCACCCTCCCTGCCTTTCCCTGGCGGGGATCGCTCCCGGGTGCCCGTATCGACGATTTCAAGGTCCACTCCATTTCCCTTCCCCCTTAACGTGCGGCAAACCCGCCCGACGTATGCGTAGGCACACTTGACGATCCGCCGGGGGCGAGTTGGCGGGCGGCGGTAGGTAGCGGAGTAGCCGGCGATATGCGCCGCGCTGCCCGCGTGATAGCAAAAGGTGTCGGGAGGGGGTGGGGGGGGTCGGGTCGAGAGGGAAGGAAGGTTTCACGAGCAGTCTACGGCGATCGAGGTTGTCGACCTAATTGTATGCAGGGCCATGCTTCCCGCATAACTCGGCACAATTTAAAATGAATTTTCCTTCGGCCTCCGAATAATTAACACCCGATTTTTAATGAAAATGCCCCATTTTGAACTCCATAGTCGTCGCAACCATCAATGTGCCGTGCCGTTGGCGCCCGACCCACACTCGGGGCACGAGGAATGGCGAGCCATTTTAATAAAATGTGTGTGTGTTCATGAGATGTTTGTTTTGATAATCGCTTTACCACTCTCGGGCTTTGGAATGACCGTTGATATCTCAAGTTTCCTGTTTTCCATTTCCTTGCGAGACTCTCTTTTTCTCTGAGACCTTCTTATAGCCTGCTCCGCACTAGCGTGTGTAAAGTGGCGTGACTCTGTCGACTGCCAAGTTCTGACAAAATTATACTTATTTTCCGTATTATAACGACGAAATTGCCCGATTATTTGTTTTGAAAAATGTACGTGATTTCCAAGTAATTGTCTTTGTGATCTCTCGACCCTTAAAAGCTTGTTTCCCTAATCGATATATCTACCTCGCTTTGGCGTGATGAATGGAGAGAGTATTGAATAAATGCCGCTTTTAATGGGATTGGAAAAGGTAGTTTATTGGTGGAGGGGTAGACCGGGAATTATCGGATAAGCAATACTTCAACCCACCCGAACTCCAAAGGGTTTTTGGAATCGTCGAAGGGCGTTCGTAAGTCTGCACAGCTCTTCCTTCCCTCCCCCCTCGCCCCTTCTTTCCGTTGGCTCCCCCCCCAACCACCAACACCATTCTGCCCCGGACCCTCTCCTGTTGGCACAGTGACCATCCGTCCGGGACGGAGGTTGGTTTGGCCTCGTCCGGGGGGATGTTTGTGTCCCCGGTGACCCCCCCCCCCACCCTTCCCTCCCGCTCTCCTCTCTCCATTCCAATCTCCCTCCAGCCGCCGTTTTCCCTTCCATCCTCCGGATGTTTTGCCGACAACCACCGTCCTGAAACTCGTGGGGTGCAAAGGGGTCCTTTTTTCCTCCCCCCTCCCCCGTCCCCTTTCATGGCGGTGGATGCGGACAGAGCCGAACGCGCGCGTTACTCCGCCGCGTCTTATCTACTTCCCGTCCTCGCTTCAAACCCTATTTCCCTCCCTCCCCCCTCCCTTCCCTCCTCGCTTCCTTCCTCTCTCGCCAGGATGCGACGACGCCCCGGCCTCCCCTCCCCCCTCACCCATAGAGCGCTACTTTCTTCTTGTCTAACGGATGACTTTCACGGGGGCAAGTGTGTCCTAAAAGTAATATTTTCTCAGATATCTGCCAGTCTGCGTTGAGCCTCATTTCTCATGAGGGGAGTTGTAGATTTTCCCGTGAAAGTCAGTTGTTTTATTTTGGCATTTTGGGAGAGCATTCCTTGCAATCTTGACTTGCCAATTCAGTTAATATCAATAAATTTGTCATGTTATACATATATTTTTCGATCAATCTTTTTGTAGTGCATTCTTGGAATGGAGAAGATGATTTTTCATGTAATGACAGTAAATGAAAGAAACCGTATTGATGCTTTAGTAGAGTACTCGCGAATACATTCCAAGGACACTTATCTCTCTTTCGTCGTTAAAGTGTAATTATATGGTGTTGGGAATGAAACGATATAAGCTGTGAGACCTTTCAGTCTGAAAAAGGTTCATCGAATAAAATTTTCTTTCAAATTACCCTTCATTTTCTCAACAATGGAGAAATTACGCTGCCGTCGGCATGTAAATTTCCATTGTCTGTTGTCTCCATTAAGGCACGTTTTTCATGCGCGCGGATGGCGTGACAGTTGTTTCGCCAATCACGGGAAGAGTTTCGATGCCGTCTTGCGGGGAGCGCGGCCATTCGGCGCGAGTCTTAAAAGGTTAAACTTTTGCTGTGCGTGTGGACAAAATTGGTCGCGAGGTGCATTGAACTGCCATAGAGCGATTCAGGGCGAGATGTGTGCTGGAATAGTAGATTTTCGCGTTGTGAAACTGCCGCGGTGATGTTCATGTATATATGCATGTATAGGGAGACATGGGTGTGTTTTGTTAATGCTCGCGTGTGCGGGGAAATTGTCACTTGGCTAGCGCTGCTGTTATTTCTGGGATGGTTTGTATTTTGCTACTCATATTCACTGTGAAATACGTGGTGGTAATCAATATCATGTATATTACCCGTATGTTTTTCCAACATGCCCAAGTGTAGAGGTTATTCATTAAAACTCAGCAGATACGGATCCATCAAATTATATTTTAATGTGGTCCTGGCGACTTGATGAAGTGTCGACTCTTGGCCCGTTTGCTGAGGTAATGAAAACCTACCCTTAATTATATACTTTCGTCATTCAATCGTAAATCGGGATTGGTAGCTTCGGTATACCCATCTAGCGCTAATATGCTACGCGCCTTTTCCTTTTGATTAAATTTACCTATGTAATCTGGGCTTCGTAAGGCAAGCAATAAATTTCCCCTTCAAATTATGCTTTTGGAAAATGTAATTGATATTGTGAGGAAACGGGAAAATATTTTGCAATTCGAATACTTTTTTTTCCGCTCACAAAAGTATTTCATGGCGTGGCATAATTTCGTCATGAAGGTGTGGACAATTACATTTTAATGCAAATCAAATGAGGGTATGTGACAAGCTATCTGGGATTGATTGCTTTGAAATTAACGAAATTGTGAGGCTGGCATCAGTTAAAATTCTTTTTAAGACATTCGTTAGTCGTGAGGTTTTTTTTAAGCGTGGGCCCATTTGTTTTGCGAACATGGTTCATGTTCCTACGGGTAGTAAAAGTAGTTCCTTCAGTAGTCGTGTAGTTCGATGTGTCATGATATTTATATTGTCACTCAATGAATTTTAAGCCAAAGTTTTGCATCTTTTTTCGCGTTAATTTGGGGCAGATCGATTGTTTTCATTAATCTGGAGGTGATTACGTAAATAGTCTTAAATTAATTTGCAAGTTGCCTCGATTTTGAATTTAAGGTACGTTACGTTATTCAGTGATTTAATTCCTTACGCGTGTTATTTAATAATGTAAATTCATTAAGAATTCATCACCCTATTTATTTCCTACCTTCCAACAAAAATTATGCTATTTTGTTGTATTGTGTTGAGGAGGAGGTGTTCTTTTAGCATTACGGATTTTGCTTTGAGAATAAATGGAGATGGCTCTTAATTTCCTTTTTGCGACTCTGCGTGTGATAGTCCTTGACTGCTCCTCTTTTTAAAGGAAAGCGCTCTCTGTTATCTTGGAGGAAGTGGTTAGAATCGAAAGCGGTCTTGGGTTTTTTCCAGAATATCATTTCATAATTATTCTTAAAGATAAAATTGCGCCACGACTGACGTTTCAACGCATCCGTTTCTATTATTGCGTAATGCCATTAATTTTTAATGGTAATTTTATATATATATTTTTCCATGGAATAATTTAGGAGTTATTGCAATCGGCTCTTCCACCGACATTTGACCGGTACAAACTAAAGCCTTGTTTTTGTGTATTAAATTGCCATATATATTCGTTGTCTTAGTTAATGACCAATAATTATGTCTCCATGCTGTTACTTCTCGCCTAATGAAAAATTGTCCATATTAACCTCAGTTCACGGAATCATTTTGGTTTTGCTCTAAATGTTATGCCATCATCTGCCGCCCCTACCGTAATCGGGAATTACTGTCTTGCTCTTAGGTATATAGAGTACTACATACTGCAGTTCAAGAAATCTGCAATGGTTTTGAATATATCTGTGCATTGTTTTACATAGAGGTGTGAACACAGCCGAGTTTTGCTTATACCAAGAAAATTAATCGCACGAAAACTTTTCTGCATGAATATATAATCTTGGGTGATGTACAAATATTAATAAGTTATCCTTATCCAAAAGTGCATAAGATGTATATTTATCGTGACATATAACTGAAATGCCACATTCAGAAGAAAGATTACCTTGAAACTGAGTTACCAAATATATACATAAATATATATATATATATATATATATATATATATATATATATATATATATATATATATATATTCTTCTCCTCAATAATATGTTTGACTCAATTTCCAATTTTTATTCTTTTAATCCATAACGTTCCCGGAAGTATATGTTTTCGTATCTTTGCTGCCCCGATGTCTTGTAGATTCTTTCCCAATCACTTTCCATCTCTTATTATCCCTCTAAACCTACTCATTTGCGATCAATACGGCAGATGTTTTTGTAGCACTAACTAACGGAAACTACGGGACCGTAACCATTGTCAAGGGTATATTTGTAACAGGGTAGTGATCAAAGTCTCTCTTTGGCGTAATCTTGACTACCGGATATAATTGTCCGGGGGAAGTAATGGTTTTTTTTCAATTATGTATTATTGATGAATATATATTAAAATCAAGCGTATTTCTGCCGAAATGGCGGGTTTATGGTTTGCGTTTATATTTGGTTTCGTCTTCATTTGCTGATGCGATAACTATCGCTCGCATTCGTGTACCTCAACTCTGTTTACTGTTGTCTTTGCCAGGCAATCTGTCAAATCTTATTATTACATAATAAAAGAAAATTCCTTGCGCGCCCAGAAAAACATAAAAGCAAAAATAACTTACGAAATATTTCTGCTCTGAGTGAGTGACAAAGAGTGGAAGTTATTGCGTATGGGGATGGTGTGCTTTCTATTCTCAGATTCACCTTCGCCATCTGCTGGTAATATAATGTTGGGCGAAGTGGCAATGGAAGTTTGGATCTTAAGGTAAATGCTGTGTCCTTCCGATTTGAAGGTTTCTGGAAATAAAATTATCTAAATTATATTTCAAGTTGGAACTTTTAATCTTAATCGCGGTTAAACGGTGTTGGCTAAGTTTCCAAGATTTGTCATTTCGTTCTTCTGACTACTTAAAGGTTGCGTTAATTATTAATGGGTGGAGTCAAAATGCATTCATTTATGAGCATGAAGTCGACCTACCCATTACTCTTGAGAAACTTCGAATTTCATTAAGTATCATCTATCAAATTTCTATCCGAGTATTTGGTGGCTGCTATCTTCCATTCTTCCCTTTCTAATGTCCTTTTAGCTCTTTTATTGTTTTGCATTCATTTTTATTTGGCCTGCGCACCGTCCCTTTGACCTTCTTCATGGGGCCTTCCTTTCTATTTTCCCTTTCGGCAAACCCCCTCCAAAGCTATTGTGCGTCAAAATGTGCCAAAGCTATCTGGTCATTTTTTTCCATATCCGTACGGCTCCATCCTTTTCTACTCCTCTGCATTGCACTGAATGATTATGTAATGAAAATTGATCTCTAATTAACTGAGAACTAAGTTTAACGCTCGTCGCCCACAGCCGCCGGTTAATTATTGGGACTTCGATTTCGAAATTTTTTCAACTGTAGATGCAATTGGATATGAAATTCAAATGTTACTTAGAATCCAGTGATTCTATCTCATGTTAGGTGGACAATGACAATGTAGGAGAAATAGGAATATAGGTTATATTACACCAAACATATATATATATATATATATATATATATATATATATATATATATATATATATGTAATACTAAATAATATTAAAGGTGAGCAAGAATTACATATCCACATTCATTTGTTATTCTACACACTCCTCAGCTCCATTCGCTCCGTCCACTTTGCTGAATCCAAATCTTGATTATGCTTGATGTTGTCTTTCAAGAGTTAACACTACGGTGGTATATAACACGAAATGTTTTGCGGGACAATGGTATAACTGCGCGTTTGCTACAAAGATGAACTGGTATTGCTATAAAATATTTCGACGCGTATCACGACATCGCGATTACGTAGTCGTATTATTTTAGTTGTTATAAACTCACTGTGCCGATTCTGTCATTTCTGCTCCCAATCTCAGCTCAAGTTTTTAGCTACGTAAGTTTTCACGTTGCATGAAATTGGTTGCTTGAAACTAATTTCTCCTCTACGCCTTACCCCTGCGCAAAAAGAGGTGGATGTGCGTACAAATGATGTCAGATATAAGTTTCTTTTGAGTTTGTTCAGTTTAGTATGTGGCAATTCAGGAGACTTCATTCGAGGCAGTTCCGCCGCGTATTCATCGTTGCTCCAGACTTCTGCCCTTGGTATTTTCTCTCGAGATGTGACCATTACTGAAACCATCTCTCCCTCGAGAATACGGCTTACGAGAGAGTTCTCTCGCGTTTCAGCTCGCGTCCACAGCACCTCTTGAGAAGTCAGCGCCCGGCGAGCGTGACCTCACTGCATGCCCGCTTTTGAAATGCGGGAGTAGAGGAGAGAGACTCCCTTTTCCCCCCCGCTCGGGGTGGTTCCGCTTGGCGGCCGCCGTGAGGTCGTGATCCGACGGCTAACGTCGAGGGGCACCGTCCCGCTCTCGCAATCTTTTTAAGGCGTTCATTGGGAGTGGTCTTTCGTGGGAGGAATTGCTCTCGGGTCAAACCATATCGTGAGAAAAAGAAGGTTCTGCGCTGCGCAATAGCCTTCTTCTTCGTCGTGCCTCCTTTTTCTCATCCTTCTCCTTCGGAGGGAGAGATTGTTCCCGAAGGGACGCCCACGCCTTCTCTCGCATCAGCCTTTAACAGCAAGACCTTTCGGAGCAATATTGAATTCACGATTATGGTTTTTTTTATGGCTTCAAATAAGCATGCTAGATGTAGTGTAATGGGCATTATTATAAGTGTGACGTTTTGACGCGTATTTTTTTCTCGTGTACCTGGCGGGAGTCAACATTGGGGGCTAATTACTTATTTTATATTAGAGAAAAAGGTTTTTTTCCTGAAAAACCTTTCCGAAAATTGTCGCATTCTTATCCAGCGGGATATGCATGCGTGGTAGTGCGTTGGTGATTGGATGTGAATGGCTTCTAGGTATAACCATAAAGCAGTGGGTCGAGCGAGTAAGCATCGAGTATTGACTTAAATTACCAGTCTTATATTTCCTTTTCCTATAATTCATATTTTTTCCATCGTTGGCATTAGATTTTCAGTGTCGATGGGAAGTAGTATTTTGGGATCCGGCGGTTATTCCTTTCAAGAATGATTCTCCTATGGTGGAGCAGGGACGTCTATTTAAATGGAATAAAACCACTCCAATGACCTCGTAATTCCCTCTCGGATGTTTTAGTGGTGGAGCTCTCGCTCTCCTGCTGCGCCTGCTGCCGTCTGCCGATGCAGCATTAATACGGCCAATGCTTGCGCATGCACTTTCCATTTTAATGAAGGTCCCTTTATCACTGGCTAAGCCGTAAGATAACATTTTATTGCTTCGGTTTTCTAAAAAAGTCAGTTTTCTGTCGCAAAAGTTTAAACTTTCGCCGGGAATCGGAGTTAGTTCAAGTGCGGTCGTCTTGCGTATTTAGCGGTTGATACCGAAACCCCTTTCAGTCGATCGTTCACACCTTTCCGTCTTTCTAATAGTGGGAAAACGTTAACATGTCCACTACTTCCGCTTATAAAAATATTTACTCTTGTTGGTGTTGTGAACAGGAGGCTGTACAACTATTAAAACAATAGTAATTGGATTTGACGCTGGTATAGTTGATAATTGCGTAGACTATTAACGCTCTTATGCAAAGCCTGTACTGGGACCGTGAGCGGTGTATATTTTCTCACCGCGATGTGTTTTCAGCGCAGCTTGCCTGCCATGCAAATTTGTCATATTATCTACGGAGTTAGTTCATTTGACCTGTTTTCCTGAGTGTAGTGCTTTAAATTGGACTTAAAACGCACTTAAATAATTTTCTTTATATCTAATTCATCTGTGGGGGTCGCGACGGTGCGGTGGCTGACGTACAGGCTTCCCAACGAGAGGGCCCGGGTTCAAATCCTGGAGACAATAAATATTTTTCAGCAGTATCCCGATCCCTATTCGAGTTGCTTTGGGGAGAGCACATGAGTGAGTACGACGTCCGTCGAATGGGACGTTAAACTGCGGACCATGGGCGCCTTTCGACGAGTATGCTATTGCCGACGCCGGTTTTCTCTACCACCCTTTCTTTCACATCCATCCCTAATGGCGCAAATGATCTTAGCCGTCGGTCGCCTCTCATAAAAACTACATACTACTACTAATCCCTTTGTATTGTCTTATGGTGCACAATGTTCATAAATTTCACGAAGTGCGTGTATGTAGTTGTTTTTTCCCTAAAACTTTTGGTGGTATAGGGGCATTTTGTTTTATTGAAATATGGGCGTGCTGAGCCAGGATTGGTGGGAAACGGAGTTGTTCTGTCGTTTAAAGAATTGAGTACGTCATCCTCTGTTTCATACAAACGGTTGGGCAATTTTAGAATAGCCCTCTTATTTAAATTCGACACGAATCATCCGCCAAGTGTATCCACTGTGCTTTTTATTGTGACTCATTCTCGTTTTAGTGGTCATCGACGGAGTAATTTTCTCGCAGTACGATTTTATATCCGTTTTTCATTAAATTGCTCATTTATTAATGTCGATTTCCGCTCATATATTTTCCGTTTATTGTGGCAGTTGATGTTTTAAAACTCTAAGGCAATGAAGACGTATGAAATGGTGTGGCAATATGTAATGGTGCTTTCTTTCTTAAATGAAAACTGAAATATTTCAAAGTATTTCCTTAAGCTTCATTGCTGCGTCATTTATTTTCGATCCTTAATAGAAGGCGATCCTTGAGTCTCGGGATTAGCGCCATCGTTGTGGTAAAGGGGATAATTAATTTGTATCATATTTCCGCCCGGAGTTTGTCTTTGAAATTACGCCAGTTATAAAAATGCACGATATTGCCACGTATTAAACGATATAAAATATGTAGTGACAACTGGCTCGGCGGCACACAATATACCGTGCGGGAGGCATTCATTCCGTCAGCGTTCAATCCAATTATGGCGCCCGTGCCCCTCTCAGTCCAAACAGGCTGATTATTTCCATATTAATGCGACGGAGGGCCGCGCGAAGGGTTTGCCCGGGCCCTCTTTTCATGGCGAAGCGCGCGAGCGGATCCTCCTGCTCGTTAAACTGAGTAGGGAGAAGGAGACATCGCCGGCGGGAGAGGGATGCCGAAGCCGTTTTCCCTTTTCGCCGTTGAATACCACCAAGGGCGCGCTCTCCCCCTCGATTTGAAGAGGCGGAAGTCTCGAAAGGGCGTAGGAAGAAGTGAAAGTCGTCTCTACCTCGCCTACCGCTCCTCCGCTATAGTATTCATTTTTTCGATTCCTCCCTCGTCACTCAGTTCTCGCTCACACCCGGGCGGTTGTACTCGGGACTACCCTGCGTAACTTATCGCCGTGTGTCAGCGCTGCCTGTAGCGCTTGGGAAAATAATTTCATCATAATCACTCAACGCCTAACACAGTAATATAATTCGGATGAAATCATTGAGTGAAGGATGCTCCTCATCAATATTAAGCCTTGCGAGAATTTGATATGGCACATTTTGTGATACTAAATCGGACCTTGGTTTTTAAGGCCTTCTGTGTGCTTTTTACAGCTGTGGATTACTTTCATTGTAATGTTTATTTAGTACGGACAGAAAAAAATAGTTTCTTTTAGTTCTACGTTAAGTGGAATGAACGAAGCTGTATTTTTTTCGTGATGTTTATTTAGTTTTGTGATATTTATATACATTCCACCAGAACGTTGCAAAACTTCACATAATTATTCAATCTGTTATGATATTCCCTGCAAAAAAATAAGATTGGTGAATATTGTTGACGAGCCTCACGTAACACAAAGAAGCGGAGGTGGTGTTGATTTAATTTACTGATATATTATGTTTTTATTAAAAATGAATAGTGCCAGTTTTTGTCACAATGTATGAATTTGATATGGAGAAAATGTAAATGTTGTCGTGGGAATATCGCTTCATAGCTGCAATTCATTGGTTAGTCACGGGTACCACTGAGGTATTATTTTATTCTCGCGTTTCATCAGGACATAACGCGGCGAAAAAAACAGGTGCAACATTTTGTATTTTATAGTGCTTTTCAATGAATTCGTTCCGTTGAGATCTCGAGTTCCTGTCCTTATTATTTTGATGCGGGTAAAGGACGATTTCGAATGTTAATAATCGTGATAAGGGTATTCATTGCATTAAGTATTCATTTCTGAGATGATCGGAAACGAGAGTTATAAAATATTTTTTTGGGTTATTCTTGCTGAGTGAATGTTTGTTCATTATTTTAAATATTCCCTTCCTTCCCACTTCACCCCAATCAATCCAATCAAAACCAAGCAATCCTTAGCTCCTCTAAAAAATTCGTTTGTCTTGCCTTATCATTTTCAGCTTATACTAAATTGGAGGTTTCAATGTGTATTAGGAAAAGTAGCAGCTTCCTGTTAGGGGAGAGGTTCTATTGTTGGGTTCAAGGGAAATATATCGAGTTAATGAAACTATATCTCTCAAAGGCGTACACAGGTTGTTAATTGTGCAAACGACCAGCATTTTCAGCTCATTAATTATCTTTTGTCTCCATATCTATGTCACTAGGTATACCTCGGAATTTCAAAATCTTTTTCTGCAAAATTTATCAGAATTCGCCTTTTTTTCGCGACTCTAATGTCGGGAATTCGATGACTAAGCAGGATATTCGGATCCCCCCTTCCTCCTATCCCTGCCCCTGTCAGGTTGGCGTCGAAATTTCCCAAAATCTCATTCCATTCTTCTCCGAAAAAATGTACGTATTCCTCTTTCCGTCCACTCCTCAGAAACCGTCTCCCGCTCTCTGAAAAGTCAATAATGGTAAGCCCTCGAAAAGGGCCATCTCGGAAATTCCTGAATCGAATTATCTCGTTATTCCGGTAAGAGAGGTCGGATATCGTCCCCGCATCCAAAGACGTAGCGTTCTTCAGGAAACCATTCAACCGCCCAACTTAAAGCATGTTATTCCCGAGTGGTGAATTGGTTTCGCTTTTGCTCTTTAAAAAAATTAAAACGAATGAAAAATCATTCTGGAAATCTTGCGTGGGGGCTTGAATTTTGAAGTTTTGGTGTGTGCATCATATTTCCGATATTCTGTATAAAAAACGCCCGTGGGTGTCTTCTCAAATTTCCGACCTATTCTTTCTTCTTTCGGTAGCGAATTATGTGCGTGTAACAGTATCGACAACAGACGAAGTGAACCGTACGCATGCAGGCTACTACAGCCTCCGCTTCCTTATCTTTATGTGTATATAAACACCGTTTTTTTGGCTTCCGCGAAACTTTCTTATATTTGTACTCGTATTATTGGTTTTTTATTCTTCACTCTATACAGTACACAAGCGCGTGGTAATAATGGTGGTTTGATCATATTTCTATACTTTCGAAACACATTGATGAAAATTCCCGAGTGAAAATGAGGAGAAATAAAGCTCTTTGAATGTTTGTTTCCATCTTCGATAATGACTCTCATCTTTGAAATACGTAACCGATGTAAATTTCGTCGCCAGCGCTGTTGTGATTCATTTCGTAATTTCCTTACTGTCTCATAAATTGCGAATGAAATTAGTAATTTTTGCTGACCCAAGCTGGTAAATATTTTAAGCCGTCGCAGGCCTTAGTGAAACAAGAGCTATTTAAAATTCAGTCTACATGTGCGAAAATACTAGTTAATGGACAGGCCTTAGTGAAACAAGAGCTATTTAAAATTCAGTCTACATGTGCGAAAATACTAGTTAATGGATAATAAGATTTAAAGGGACAGATATAAATATACTGTCCAAATTATCGATCTCATTTTCTGTATTTGTGCATTTATTATATCTCTTTTAGATGTTATAAAATAATTCGATTTATCCAGCGTATCAGGTATGACCTTTCGCAAATAACTGCGACGGGAATAGTTTCGCGCGAAATAGGTCTTTCGATTGCCGACATGTGGAACCGAATATTATGCTGTAACTCATGGTTACCACTTCTGTTATTCAGCCTCGGGCACTTTGGGATGATTGGTTCTTTCGAGAAAACTCTAAATTCACACTCGAATCGGCGCGCGGTCCTGTAGTTTTTTTGTCCCCGATTAGTGTCTTCGATGACTAACGCATCCATACATCAGAACCGGGAGAAGGGGGGCTTGAATCGCCGTTTAACGCCGATTGCTGGAGCGAAATAATTTCCTGGGAGCATATTTTAGCGCCAAACGAGACATTGCCGCCGCCGTGTCATCCTAGCTGCGGGCCGTGTGGGGGTGGTAGTGAGTGAGTTTTGGTGGGTGGGAGGCGTCGTCGTCAGTCATCGGCGCCACAGGTCGGTGGGCAGCCAATACTTCTCCTTGGCGCAGGGCGGCGATGACACGGCTACGGCTCCATCTTTGAATCATTTCCCGCGGTCTGACTTTCCCCCCCGGCGCGCACAGTGTTTATGTATAGCTCGGGCTGGAATCGGAGCGGAATCGTCGCCGTGTAAATCAAGTCCGCGTCCATGACGACGCAACCGTGGGCGCATTGAACGCCTCGAAGGGTTTGCGTGATCCTGTAAACCTCGTGCTGAGACCGTAACTCATGGCCGTGACCCCTTTCTACGCCCTCTCCTTCTCTCCCCCTTTCACACCCAACCCTCCCTCTTCTCGATCCTCCCTCTCAACCGTTTCAGCGACGAGAGCGATTTCTGCCCATCGCGAGAGCGGATCGTGAGCGGTAGGCGAGCGGGCGTGGGCGGAGGAGGGCTGTGCATCACTCTCCCCTCCGGCCTTCCCCCTCCTCTCCCGACCCCTCCACCGCCACCTCTCCGGAAGGAGGAGGGAGGAAAAAAGAGTTAAATATAGCGGCTGGTGGGAAAGTACCGTCGTGGGCCTCGAAGGGATTTTCACCTCCAGAAATCAGCGGCTGGCCTCCTCGCCGATGCTTCCATTCGTGTCTCTTCTTAAGGACGTATCTGAGGAATCGTGGCCGAGGCTCGTCAACAAACTTTTTTGATTGCCCGTGATTTTTTTGGGAACTTAATGTCATTACGTTCCTCTCATTCAGTGAAATTGGACCTCTTATCGCTGATACAGTTGGCTACCCCATTTACCTAACGTGAGGTTTTTTTTCAGTCGAATGTCACGGCAAAACTGAGCATTTTGGCCAATAAATGAAATTGTCTTTTACATGTACATCTATACTGTTGGTTACAGCGATGGTAGAATGTTGACAGAAATAATTGAAATGTTTCCCCCTGAAAAACTTGATGCTCTCCTATCGAGCGTTTGATAGAAATCTTTTCTTAACATTGTAAGCCGCTCTGTAGAATTGCAGGCGTTGTTAGTGAAATTTAATTATTCAATTTTCCTTTTGTCTCGCTCGAAACTTCATTGGATTTTAATCCTAAAGGAATGTAAGGAAACCGTGAACAGCCAAATATGCACCCGAAACCACTGTCGTTTGGCGGAATAGTGATGAAATGCAAAATCGTGACCTTTAGAGGAGAGGGCGAGGACACTTGCCGTCGTACTATTATCCGAGCGTAATAGCTTAATTGAAATTGTTCCGCAACGGACGAGTCTGCTCACCCGCTTGGCGCTGTAACGAATCCTGCCTGCCTCGAGCGTGGATGACGTGCAGCTATTTGATGATCTGGGTTGATGCGCAAACAAAGGTGGGGAGAGATATCAGCGTTTGGCACACGAAAATCACACGAAAATAGCGTGAACGTTCGTGCCCACCGTATTGATTCTTGGAATGTCGAAATGATTTTAATTTTACCTCGGCCTCAGCAAATCGCGTAAAATGAGATTTGGTTGTTTAATGTAGATGATCCAAAAAATTTCCGTTTTAATTCGGATTTGGATTTCGGAATCATCGAATGTTCTACCATGATTGATGGCCTTGCTCAAAAGAATGTGTAATATTCTGTAAGAACCATTTACCTTTCCCAAATTCGATTGATACAGGGAGCTCCCTCTAATGTCGGCTTAATATTGTACTTGAAATGATTTACTAGCTCTTTGTTGATTACTCGTCATGTTTTTGTCGTAATTAATGCTAAATACTTTAACGTCGACGCTCATGAGGAAACGTTGAACGCCCCTCAACGTGAAAAACGAAATTTGGTCCCACCGTGCTTAACGCGAAAAGCGAAAAAAAAGTGTGCCTTTCATAATTAATTTCTGTCATTTGTAAATGGCTGTTGCGTCAGCACGTGAACCGGGGTTCATTTTTTCAAGGCGTTTGTAAAATTTCAGCCGCGTAAACTGTGCTCTTCAGTCAGGAGTACGCGTCATGTGCGTATTATAAATAGTCCGCCGTCATTGGCGAACATCCATCCGGCGAAGGGTGGAAATCCGCGCGTCGGGGAATCCGTTTTTCGCTTCGCAGATTTCTGTGCGCTGCTTTTGTTTATCAAAGTTCGCATCATGTGCCGCAGTGTCGCTCAGCATCTCACTCCGCCCCTCCCCTTCCCTGAATGTGACTGACGTGATCCTCTGGCGTTCGGGTAATCTCCTCGCTCGAACACTGTTGCCCGTGACTTCATCGCAGTGAAATGCTTGCCTTGATCTTTCCGGGCCGGTCCAAAGGGAGGACGAGGAAGCCTTTCCCTCTCGCCCCTCCGAGCGGCCGTCATAGCGCTTTGCTCGCGACTCTCTTCTTGCTGCTTTTCGGAGTCATTTCACAGCCGTGAATAATGAGTGTGCATCCCGATGCGTAACCGGGGGAGGGAAGGCGGATGGGGGTTGGGTAGCTTGCACTGTCTCTCGCCGTGCAGTATTTTTTTCCATCCTTATTTTCTCGATTCACTGCCAGCAAACAAAAGGAGGTCATCATGAGTTTGAACAAAAAGGCCCACGCCCGGCTGGAACGAGCTTTTGAACGTGGAGATATATGTATATACATATATATTTTTTTAATATTGCTGAATTCCCAGGGCGTTGTTTCTTTTTGCGAAAGCGAACTCGAATAATCTCCGCCCCCGTATCCTCTTCATTTTCCGTCTTCCGTGCTCGGAGTGAGTGTTTATTTTGTGTGCATTTCAGCACACTCCGGAATGCATCGCTTTGGTTTGCGTCGAAAGGCCGTATTCGTGCTTAATGGTCATCCTTTCCGTCAAATGCCTCGGCCGGCCGCCGTGTGTGCGGTATTCATGAGCAATTGGCTGGCTGATTGATTGGCTGTGTGTAGTATTGCTTTTGTTTTTGTTAGCGGCGATCGTTGTCTTTTAGATGAAGTCTTCCTTCTCCCCCCTCCCCAATCCGCGACCCCTCCCCCTTCTATTTTCTTCTCTTCATTTTTTATTGACGCCCCGTGATTGGCAGCGCCGCCCTTCCCACCCGGCTGCACATCGATCTCTCGTGGTTAATTTGTGACGCGGGATGCGCCAAACGTCAACTAGGCCTTTCAAGGGCGGACCCCGTTATCCAATCCCTTCCCACCCACCCACACCCTTCCCCCCCCAGGCCGCCCCAGCATGCAGCCCCCGTTGACCCGAGCCGTGCACGAGGGCCGGCGAGATTGGAGGGAAAAAAAGAAAGGTCCGCCATTGTTCTTTTTCAATTGTCTACTCTCATCACCCCCCTTCCCCTCGCTCCCCTTTCTCCTTTCCCAATTAGGCCCCGTGGGGTTTCTTCCCAAACTGCGGTGAAAACAGGACGATAGAGATGGGTCTCCCGCATCTCCTTCATCCTCCAAACTTGGGGGGTCGAAATCGAAAATGTTTTAGGAAAGTCTCTCCTCCGGGACGAATCAAAGGATGAGTAAGGGATGGGGCGGAAACGAGAAAATAAAGATGCTTTAATGTAAACACCGCGTGTCTGGATCGGTCGGAGTTTTAAAAGGATCGGGTTCGGTGGTTCTTCAAACGAAGAATTGCGCGCGGATATTATATTTTTTTTTCTTTTAATCATCCCTCACATTCCTGGTGCTTCGAGGGTCCCGCTGTTATTTTGCGTCGCGAATGCGTAATATTCGTCGTGGTGTTGTCCGCGGTGCGCTGGAATCGATTAAATTTCAACTCCGTACGCACGCAGGCGAGTCGGGGCGGCAGCGTCGGGGTCTAATCCGACCTCCGCGTACCGTAATTCCCGTGCGGCATCTTGAACTGGAAATGAAGTTGAAAAATCGTGCGGCTCGAGTAATCTTGGCGCAGCCAGTGAACCCCGTTAAGTCGGAAGAAACCGTAACCCGGGCGGCCCAAAGGGGCGTCATCAATTGCGCAGTGCACGTGCGTCCCTCATTGTTCTTTCATGCATTCGGAATCGTTTGAAGGGCCCCCTTATCCCGCCGAGCTCTTCCCTTCACCCCCCATACCCTCTTCGTATGTGCTTCTAAAACCGTTATGATTCTTGCGTGGGAGCATCCGATATCCCTTCCCTCTTCCGACCGCCCCCCACCTTGTAAAACCGGCCAAATGATACCCTAGTAATCTCCTTGCGTGTGCAGTTTGATTTATGCCCCTGAGGATTTGTTCGCCAGTTTCCCCGGCAACGCGAAAGTGTTTGAAACACGATGGTTCGGGTGAATGTTGCTCGGTTGGCGGTTCGCGGCGTATTGAGACCAGCCAACTGAGAGGGTGCACACGCATTATAATTTATAAAACGACTGGTATTCTATGACATTCCAACAGATCCTACCGCGCTGGGCTTTTGAAAAGGGCGCGGTATTGTGCAGTGAAGGATCCTACGAATTCATCCCCTCGGCATTTCTGTAGAAGACTCGACCAAGAAAGGTTTTGCTTTCCTTATTAATTTTGCCGGAGACAGGCGCTTGTATTTGGATAGCCTTTCTCAGGATCGTTCACCATCTATTTCACCTATTTGTTATCAGTAACGATTGTTCTTAGCCAAAGCACCAAACGAAACATTTTCTGAAATCATCTTTACGTTTGCGAAAAAGACAAAATGTGATGCGAAATAAATACGCCATAATTTAAAGTTTTAATTGAGGTTTAAATGTCCGAATGCGTGTTGTTTCCGTTCTTATTATGCTAAGCGAAGGAGGGGGAGTATTCGCATCGTTGAGGTACTTGGCTTGTTACAGTTCGAATAAATGCACCCGGACCTTGTTCGCTCTTCTCGAGGGAGGGTCGTATTCGAGAGACCTGTTATGGGAGTGGAAGACGGGTACCTACCCGAGGGAACCCCCTCCCATCTCTCTTCTTTTTCTCCCATTCTGCAACCCCCATTTCTTCGGAGCTCCCGACGCCCCCCCCCCCACCCCACCCCCGAACCTCAACTCCTAATAAGGCGAACTCGTGCGTGTGTGTGTGTGAGCTGGATGCGGGACGGTCGTCAGGACAGTCGTCGGTTCCCCCACGTCGCTCTCCGTCGCCACTCGGGGCCGTGCGCTCGGTCGCCCCTCGGTAATGGGGGTCCCCTCTTAACGAGCGGCCTTTCCTTCCCGCCGCCGAATCTCGCTCGGAAGGGGGGGGGGCGCGGGCGGGGGTCACCTTATTTCCAACCCGACGCCAGATTCTCGCTATTAGATGGAAAAAAATCGTGTGGTGTGGTCTCGTCGCCCATTCCGACGAACAATCCTCCAGGCTCCCCTCCCCCCTCATCCGTCTCCCTCCCTCATGCCCACCCGTCATCACTCAAACACACCCTTACGGGATGATTCGACGTGATATGCAGTGTTACCGCCTGAAACTGAACTGGCGATGGGAGGGGAAACCTCTCCCTTTGCGGAAAATCTGTGGTACCTCGCTCTAAATTGAAGTACGCAGTGAAACTCCCTATTGAAGTAGATGACAGGCTTATGAAGATTCCTTTTCTGACACATGTCGCTAGATTTTGTTTGCAGTACGAGTCCTATAAAAAATATATCAAATAATTTTAGACAGCTGTTCAATTAATGGTCATTGATATCTTTTGGCCGTTTATTTTTTAGTTCTTCGAATTGTTTCCCCTCTTCTGTTATGTCCGTCCGTTATGCGTCGTGGGGTATCCATTTTGCAGTCAGTGTGACGTGTTTAATTTATGAATTTGTTCTACTGCAATGATCGAAGAAAGTTTCTGTTGTGCTTACGTCACTTCCTAAGCTGGTCTAACGTGATTGGTCTCTGTTAGAGTTGACATTTTTGACAAGCGTGTATGACAATGAGGAAAATTATGAGTACTATTTTCGAGGTTGTCTCCAGTAGATGTGTTATTGATAAATTTGAATAATTGGCGGTTTAGTTACCTCGCCCAAACGGTGGAATTAATTTGCAGTGTTTTAGAACTAGCTAAAGGCATATTCGGTGACAGTGTAATGATGGAAGCAACTCACAATAAAGGTCATTGGTGAATGAATATTCGGAGTGACACGTACATTCGGCGTACTAATTGCTGAATCAATCCCTTGGTCGCTTGCTGAGGCGAATATGTAAACAGCCCATTATTCTACCATTTTGGCGTAATTTCGGCTGTTTTCGTCGCACTTAGTCGAAGCGTGAGATTAAATTGAGCTTACACAGAAACTTGAGCTGTCAAAAGTTCCCATCGAATTTTCTTTAATGTGTGGATCTCCATAGGCATCGGTTTTTGTGTGTGAGGGCCATCCATTTGCATCTACCTATGATTTAAAGACTCCACTGTGTGTACCAGTGCCTTTACAACACATGAAAAAAATATTTGGATTGATGTTGCGACTTTATTTTTGTTTATTCCATCCAAGGTCGTTAAAACAAACGAGTACCGGCCATTTTCCTTGATGGGAGATACGCTAGTTTGTGGAGCAATGTTTCATGCTCATACATAAGATTCCTTCTGACTGGGAATCCATTATCTGCGGGAAGTGAAACTCATTCCGCTCTACTTACGGTTGCCCAAGTGTATCCATGAAAGACGGCGTGTGGAGGCGCTCTTCCTCCTCGTGTTTTCATGGTGCAATCAGTTGGGACATGCGTGTTTATTGCTAAAATTAAGACCAAAAATATTGTCATGATATAACTACGGACGTTTGTTATTTTTTAACTCTATGAAGGAAAATTAATTTTTGTTCGCGAAGAAAAAACGAAGTTAGCTTTTCTCAGGCGTAATAGAGTTCAGGATCTCAACCTCACCCGACTCAATGATCCTTATTTTTATACTTTACTAATATGTATTTTTTAATGTACATTTATAGTCTGATACTCTGTGAACATGAGACATGAAGAAAACTGCAGCTGCAGAGGAAATATAACAGAGGAAATGTGGCACAGCGTCAGATTATTAAGTTCAAAAGACACGATCAACAAATTGATAAAGTTTTGTGAAGAGTGAGGGAAGACTGCAGTGTGCGGACCAAACTGAGATGAGAAAATAATGTTTTGGAAACTATGAAGACAAGATAACTTGCCGAAGAAAGCTGGGGAAAGGAAGTAAATAGAACCACAGAGGAAATTATTGAAGGCTTGAAGAGGTTGACCGATAGTAGGGCAGAAGTGGAACTACTTCGGACTAATCCTCGGAGAGGTGACTGTTAGTGAGTATCATTTCGTATCGCCGATTATCATGATCTAAAATAAAAGACCTATCTATTCGTAGTGTCGAAGTTGGTACAAGTTTTATTGAATTCTCTTTCAACTTGCGGTCTCCCAAATAGATGTAAATGGCGCCACCAAAAACTTGGACCAGCTGAAACCCTCCTGGGAATCAGCTCCACCCCGTTAGAGAACTGTGAATTTATGGTTAAATGCATCTAAATACATTTTCCGTTTGAGGGGGGAAAAAGGATCTTGTTAAGAACGGCTACCAGTTTGAATGTTGAATTCTGCTGCGTTTTTTTCTCGCGCAGTTCAAATGTTCTGTGAACGTCTTCACACCTCTTAACCTCTTATCTATCACCGTGCGATGCGTGTGACCTCGTTTTGCGAGGACCGCGAAGATGGTCGTTGGAGATTACGCTTTCATCCCTAGCTAACGAGTATCGCGGGACTCTGCGGTTTCCTTCTTGCCCCCCCAAACCCACCGACGCCCTCCCCCTTTCGACGCCTCCCCTCCATCTTGCGCTTTCCCCTGGTTTCTTTGCCGCGAAGCCGCCCCGTGTCGTGGCATTCCATGTCGAATGGGCCCCATCGTTTCTATTTCTTTAATTTCTACTACACTGCCGTGCACCAACTCGCTCCTCAAGTTTTATGCCGGTACAAATATATGCGGTTTGAAACCATACGGCTCAGCGTCCTTGGGAAACTTCGGGTCCGGAAATACAATGCAGGAACGCGGAGAGAGCCCTACCATTTTTGAACATTACGTTCCCACTTGAATAATTCATTGCTTTCCTGATTGTGTAATGGACGTGTCGTGGAATAACTTTTATCGCTCGTCCATTGGCGTTGCATGGCTTTGTTCGTCGATTTCCTCTTCCTAGTTTGTTTTCTTCAAAGCAACGCTTATCAGATTGTCTCCTTTTTCGGAATTACTGTAAATGCTGTAACTGCGGGGCAATTATAAAGTAAATCCCTCAGTTAATTGCGTTAATGGATTTGGTGGTTACATCGCTCGGAAAATCGTGGTTTCTGTTCGGGAGCAAACTCTCGTCTAAAACTTCATCGATTCATCGGATAAATGGGTTAATGGGATTGTTTTCTCGCCTTCGAAGTTGGAGCGATCACAATGGATTCGTCTACGAGATCCCGCATGAGACATTTGCGTTCTCAAGTTGATGGTGGCGCTAAGGGAGGCGCTGAGAGTTATTTACATTGTAGTCACCATGGTATTGTCTCCATTTCATGTTAATCTGTATATCTTGTTGGAGTGCACGATCTCCGTCCCAGTAACACAGTTCACAGCATTGCGCTTTTGGTTATACAGGTTACTGTACGTGTGTAGTATAAATATCGAGGCCAATTTACCTATGGACGATTGCGATTTTTAAAAGAAATTGATGAGAAGTGTTCCAGAATGATGGAAGGCCAGAGGAAGTACTTGCCAATTCTTAGTATTCGCCGTGGTGGTCACGGAAGAACTATGTAATCCTCGAATGTCGTGTTAGATTTAGAACAATATCTTAAACTATCGATGATAACGTTGAATTTTAATAACGGTAAAATATTTAAAAGGGTTATTGGGATGCACTAGAGAATCTGTTCGGAACGAATGTCGTCGTATTTTTTTCACCATTGTGTCTCAGCGATAGGAGTTGGTTTCATTGGTACGACACGATATATTTAAGAGATCGCTCTTCCACATTGATATGTTACCTGATTTTGGTTTTTTTTTACATTTCAAACCTGCGATTTGAAAATTGTTATTTTTAAATTGGATAGTAGCTGATTCTATACGAGTCTCTGTATCTCGTATACCGTTCTGTTTGGAATATATCAAGTGTTTGGTAAATGAAGTTAAAAATAAACAAATTCAATTTCGTCGGTGGTTATCAGCCCTACGTTTGGTTTGCTGCAGTTGTCTCCATAGTTCTCCTATCAGCTCATTTGTTTTTTTTGGCATGCATCTCCGCATTTTTTTAATAAAGCACATATTTTGTACCATTATTGTATGTGCCACCGTATGTATCGGAGATATAATCATGGACATCCGAAGCAAAACTATGGATTCGACGTTACCATACCATTTTTGCGTAATGTATTGGATTAGTATGTATCGTTGAAGTTGAAATAACATGGAGAGTAGTAATGTTTTGCTCGAATTGCCGAATAATTTTATCACCTTGTCATTTCAGCAACAGGTGTTCATTTTATGGAAATGCTACTCGCATGTTTTTTTTTATCCCCGAACAAAAAGTGAACTTTCCCGATTTGAACTATCCCCGTGGGAAGGGAACGGCGTTTTCGCCATATTTTTTTTAGCTCGGCCTCGGGTGTAACCCATTTAGTAGTGCACACCGATGTAGCACGGGACTGGAGCCTCGGCGAGTCGAGAGATACGTCGTATTTCAACTACTACTTCGCGGATCAGAGAGCTCGTTCGGGCGGGGAATGCAGCAGCAGAGAGCGCCGTCATTTTCGTGTCGTTCTTTTGTCTGCCCCCGCTGCTGGCTGATGCCGCGGGTTAGGCCGCCGCCTCTTTTGTTCGATGCGAGACTTGAGCTTTTCATGCGTGCCCTCGAATCGGCCGGGGAAAGAGAGCGTTTCGGCCGGCGAAGTTGGTCTCGTCGTTTTCAGAGCTGTTGTGATCCGAGCGTAGCGATGCTCCCCTCTCGGCACCGTCACATTTTTTCGCGGCTTATGCTCGAAAAAAAAATAAGACGGCCGAGGCCTGGAGAGTTAATGTTTAAGGCTAAGTCAATTTGGGCTTGATACGCCCTATCGTATTGATGTTGACGAGATTCGGTGAATGGGCCAAGTTAAATCTACAAGGACATATTTGGTGATGTATCATTGTTGGAATTATCTGAATGACGCTTTCATGTTTTAAATTAATAACTGATTGGCCCATACCGGGACCCAGAAACAGGCCTTAATCTGTGTTTTTCAAAAATGAGGCTAGTTTTCGTGATAGTTTGTGGCATATTTTTTCGTTGCCGGAATTAAGGTTTGTAATCATGGGGTAATTATATACCTTCATTTGCTATTCTTATTCGGACGCAGGAATCATTATTTCTTAATTTTTTAACCGTAAAATGGGCCTACACCTACCTAACTGAACTGAAATTCCTCAATTTCGGATAGGTTTCTCACTTTTTTCACGTTTCATGGAGTAGAGCTAGTTCATTGCTTTTGTTCGATTTTTGTATGAGTTATGCTGATGGTCTAACTTCGGGTGGGTTGATACTTTTTCGCGTGGTTCTTTGGAATCATCGCAGCCGTGAATTAGGTGGATTTAAGCTCTTTCATGACAGAGGAATTCCACTGTCGCAGTGCACGCGGTGACGTGCGTGGAATGAAAAATGGCCTGGAGGTAAATGAGTTTTTTCAGCTCGGAAAAAAACGAGCTCCGTGAAAACTGAGCGTCGTCCCCGTCAGAAGTCGCAGTAGCACGTTACCATGCACGGTCGACCGAAGGAATAGGAAGCGCGCACGTCGCGTGCCAGTCGCCCGCGACAGTCATTATCTCCAGGATTCCCTTTGCCTCCTCCTCCCATCTCCCCCGAACGAAAGTGACGGCCTTAGTTTAGCAAACGCATCCAAATGAGAGCAGATGAGATTTGTCTGGGGCTCAAAATTCCTTTGAAGATACGTTCGCCTCCTCATCTTGGAGGAGAAAAAGCTTGTTTTAGTCCGTTGTGTAGTCTCGGCGTCTCATTCGTTCGCGCTCCGCGGCTCAGAACACATCGATTCGAATGTCTTTTGTTCCACTACGGAGCTTAAATACGCCTGCCAACTCCTCAGCCCCGACTTATGCCGCTCTTTTGAAGCAAGGGTTTTAAAAGCTGGTATCTACGGTCTTTCGGCGGCACCCTTCTGCCGTTCCTCCTCGGTCCCCGCTATCTTTCACGCATACGTAGACACGAGCCTCCTTACGGCGGTCGCTCCCCACGGGACTCCTCGAGCATAATCCTTCCCTCTGTTCCGCCGTCCCATAATCTCGGCACTCCCTGCCGTTCCCGCCATTGTCGCAGTCCTCCAGGGATCCGGGCGGGGCGCGAGAGGAGGCTGTGTCTTGCCTCCCCCCTCGATCGTCGGCCAATTAGGACGCGAGCGTGCGTGCCGGAGTAACATTCGCTCGACCCTCCCTCTCCCCGCTCTTTGGGCACTGGACCGTGGCTGAGGCCCTCTCCGGGTGCAGCCTCCTGCGAGGGAAGGACTCCTTGTCGCCCTCCTCCTATGTGACCCCCCCCCCTCCGCCCCGGTATGGGCGGCCCTCGTGCCTCGCGAGGATCATGACGCCCTCTCTTATCTCGGGCGTCTTTTGTCCGGCGCTTTAATCGCACCCTACGACTCAAGACACTCGAGGCGTCGCCGTCACCCGTATCGCAGTCGACCGATGGCGTGTGGTCCGCGTTGGGACGCACTCTCCCAGAGGGGAGAGGCGGAAACGGAATCGAACGGTCTCTCTCTCTCTCTTCCTTATGTGCTCGCTCAAGGTCCCGCATGTGAGTGATGCGGCCCGCGTCCACCCTCACGAGTGAGAAGAGCATCCATCGCCCGGGCGGCCGCGTTATAAAGCATTCCTGATTCGACATGCTTCTCTGCCGGCCGATTTCCAATAGTAAGCAGTGTGTCCACCGCAAAAAAACCTCTTGTTACGTCGTGGTTTGTGCTAACATTCAGGAACGTGATGTAACAGTCTAGCCTTCTTTATCTTTTTATTATTATACAGTTTGGTTGGTGAAAATCTGGAGCATGCGTTTATGCGTCCAATAAACCTCGCTTTATGATAATCGTAACGATCCACAATGACCGGTCAGCTCAGAGAATAGTGCACGTAGATCGTTTTGCTCCCTTAAATGAACTCGCACGACGAACTTTTGCCTGTATTATTTTAATCTCGCTTCGCGGTTCCAAAATAGGTTAGCTGCATTAATGGAGTTCGCATACAAAGAGAATGTTTTCAACTCTATAAGCGCAGAGACGATATCGTGTTCATAAAATTAAGTTGGCAAGTATTGGCCTACTACAGGATGCAATTAATTTATGCACCAATTTATTTGTCTCTTCTCATCAAAACGAACCTTAGTTAGTTTAGTGTGCAATCTATCAGAAATATATTGTGTGTAATGCTGGGAAGTAATCTGAATATTCGATGCTGTAATATTTCTTCTTATGAATTTAAACGTCTTTTCCCTTTAAGGATTCAAGAATTTTGTTTTTGCAGTTTGATTCGCCGGGAACAGGAGAAATCGTCGTATTTATGCGGGTATAAAAGAGTGGTGTGCTAAACCACACCACTCTTCTCGAATAATTTTACTTCGGAATCTGGTTTTTAGAACGAAATATTATTTTTCCTCCGGAATGCTCGAAGCACTCGATATACTCCTTAAATGCAAGAAACATTTTGCTTGCGAACTTTTTTTAAATATCTCTCATGTGATAAATGCGTATTTTTTTGAGTTCCGAAACCGCAATTCCGAAGGAAATCGTTTATGATTTCAACGCTTATTCATCCAGCAAATGTGCCCAAAACCCCGTTTTGCATTGAAATTTTACGTAAGTTAGTTTTATATACCTGCCGCGAAAAGATAATGTTACAGATACAATCGGAGAATTATGCCAAGCTTTGGGTTGACTTTATCGGAAAAACTGCGGCAAATGTGGCTGTTAAAGCTATGACTTGAAATCACAGAATCGACCGATATTCGGTGGTGGAGTTAGCGCGCAGCTCAGTCTTGTAGTTGGTGGTGGTCGCCTCCGCGCCCGTCCCCTGGGTGAAATATGAAGGGAAGTAGTTTCCAATTGCCTTATAAAAGGAATTCGCATTCCAAAAGGGATTTCAAGCCCACGAGAATGAAGGAAGGAGCTGGGGTAAAACGTTGGACTAGGAGGAAGAGCGGTGATCGAATCCCTAAGTGAATTTTCTTCTCTTGTCTTCGTCTGTTTGCCGTCCCCAGATCGTAAAATTGCTTAGGCGACCCTCCTCGGTTCACGCCCTATTCAATACCCCTCCCAAGGAGCCTCGTAAAGCGAAATTTGTGGCCGGATATCGACCGCATTGACCGCTGCGGTGTGATAGGGTAGATAATGGGCATTCCGGGCCGCAATTCGATTTCGCTCCGCACTCCTGCACCGATGATATGGGTCCAGGCTGAACGAATGAAAGAGACGGAATATAATGGTTGTGAAATGTTGGAAGATTTATCCGATTATAGGATTCGCTTTCGGTGTATTGCATCGACGCCGCGTGTCCGTGCACGGAGTACTTTTCATTTTACTTCCTTTTTGTTGCGCGTTAGGGGTGAGAGAAGTTATGCCACATATCTCAGCCGTAACCATCACTGAGCTAATGAAACCGTGCAATTTACGCTCTCCCCTTCTTCTGGAGGCGTTGGATGGAGAAACCGCTAATCCGGAATAGGTACTCTTTTAGGTTTTATTTAGACGCGCGGATAGGAGGCGTCTATAGGTTCCGGAATTGAAAATTTCCCTTCTCTGCTAGCGCACAGCTTTGTGGCCGTTCTAAATTCTATTCATTTACCTAGTTAGTGTACATCCCCCCACAGCCGCGCTTCAGCGAGAGTTCCTCCTTCCACATTAAGCCTTTATGGGAGTCATAATCCTGAAAGGCCTTTCGGGAGAGTTCTCGTGGTATCCATTCTTCCGTGAAACCGAAACACATTTTAAATAGAATGTGACCCTGCGCGCATTCGGCTGCGGCAAGGGGCTTGGAAATACGTGAGGTCGCGGCGTGGGATATTATTAAACCACCTCTGCGGAGATCCGCGTAATACGACGGCATCGAATCATCGTGACCTCTGGCCGATGGAGGAGTGCGCTTTAAGTCCTACTTCGTCCCCATGGCGGAGCGGGGTGGGCCTCGTACCCCGTGACCCCGCCCGCACGTCCCCCGCACGTGGCTTGATCCTCCTCTCGCATCTCGAGGGAGTGGATTGGAAAGGTGGCCGCCATCTGCGTCGCCTCCACACACCACCAACCTCCCCCGCACCTCCTTGCCTCCCTCCCCCACACCCGTCACCCCCCCTGACAGCGTCTCCGCCGATTTTATCGAAACGGCCGGCCGAGCCACGCTCTCCCCGCCAATCCTTCCGAGCCTTTCCGCTGCCCCGGCCCTCCTAAGGGACTCGGCTCGCGCAATAATCCCTCGCCCCTTGACTGCCGTGCGGCCTTCCCAATGCTGTTTTATTTTTCGCGCCGTCGAGTCCCGGTGACCCGTGTTCCTTGATCTCGCCTACGAGTGTGCGCCTCGAGGGACCCAATGACTCCCTAGAGCGCACAACCCCCTCCCCCCTGACCTCCCGCACTTCTCCTATGAATGCACCGTGAAGCAGTTCGTTCTGTGGGAGGAGGGTTCCCTGTGGCAGGCGTTGTGTTTGTGGCTTCCGGTCATATTTCAGAAGGCGTCGCGGGTTCAATGTTTACGAGGATGGGAATGCATCTCTTGGCAGGACTCGGATTTTTCAGTATGGAGAAAATTTTAATGAAAAATGTTATTCGTTTTATCCATAAAGTTGTAATCTGAAACATTCAGTACGAGAGTTAATTCATGCATCTTCGCTAAAAACAGTTAAATGTTAAAAATAAATTTGCTAATGAATGTAATTCGTTATGAGTTTACCAGCATTGTTTCCAATTCGTTCATTCCTAATTTTATCCCAAAACCTTATCCAGACTTTCCTCATTTTATTTCCTGGTTTCATCAGTGGATACCATTCTGCTATTTCCGTCTCTTTTGGAAAGCTCGTCTTTGTATGAGAAGAGTGTTGACCAAGTACCTAGTTTCCAAGAATGGAGAAATTTTTCATCGATGGGTACAGTCTATGTAGACGGTTTTCTGGAGTTTAGAGAAAATTCTTTTTAGAAAAGATAGAAAATTAATTCCATCACGAAATGAGATTAGTTTCGTGATAATTTGGATGCGATTCACTCAGGCCGCAGTCCTGAGCAGCCAAGTCGCTTGCCACAATCACTAAATAAAAATGGAAAAAGAGTTTGAGGTACTGAACTAGAGAGCCCGTTAGACTTTTTAGAGTTCTCTCTGCAGGGCTTCAGAGTATTTTCTGGTTTCAAAATTACTTCTGTGGATTTCGCCTTTCTTATAATTCCCCTTTGAGAGTTTGGCAAATCGCAGTTTATAGGCTGGGATCTTAAAGCTCTCGGCATATCGATAGCATTTGTGTTTTTGGTATTCATGTTTTTTTAGCCGCATAGGTACTTCTGCCATCGATTTTTGATACGCCAAGTGTTAGAGATAAGCAAAGGCAGATGGAGATACTACTAATGCACCGCTTCAATGTTTGTCACATGGCATCAAAAGAACGTTTAGGTTGACCATAGTTGCGCACGTTAACTTGCACGAATTTAGCTCGTTGGCATAATTTTTCTTCACTGATGAAGGAGGAAAGAATGCTTGGCTATACAGTGCCGCATGATAATCTCTCTCGAGCATTTGATTTTTCTTAAACCAAAACCGATCGCTCATTTCAGTTGTCTGGGTTAAAAGCTTGAGAACTCTTGAACACCGAGTGTCTGCATCTATGCGATCGCCTGCAAGCCTCCACCCCCACTCTGCCACGTTAGATTACTTGGCAGGGGACAGTTGCAAATCACGTTTCGAACCCGAAATGTCACCGTGTTCCTTGCTCATAGTCGTAATTTATGGAGATAATTGTCCTCTATTTAGAGGGGTCCATACAGTTTCCCTGTTATATATCGATCATGTGAACTTGTGATTTCCACTCTTCTCTAATTGTCTCTAACCAAATGGTGCCTCACTGCGGTATAAGCGGGGTACTCGTCGGGAGGGAGGAAGAGGTGAGAATGTTGGTTGTTACACATACGTCGGGGAAGGCAATCTCGCTCCATAGTGGCCTTAACCGGAAGTTCGATATCGGCTGCTTCCCTTAGCGATGGCGGGAGCGGAAATTCACAGCGCCTGGCTGATTGCGATGGGAGCATAGCAGCCCTTTTACTCTGGGAGTTCTCTTCTCCCGTTAAACGCGGCCATCCCTAATCCCAAACCATCACATTCTCCTTCCTTCCTGGCTTAGTCCCATCCCAATGACCTCTTGTGGGTTTGTGAAACTATACGCCAGGCTAATATTATTCTGTGTTAGAATAGGGAAGCAAGAAATATCGATCATTTGCCTAACATTAATAAAAAATTCAATGTCAAGTCTTTCCCATCAATGAAAATTCGACCTCGCTTCATTGCCATGGGTCTCTCGTGTTTTATTTAATTTTTTGAAGTACGGTCTACTGCTCAGCCATTATGGAATTTGGCCAATGGAAAATTGAAATGCCATCTAATTTGCTGAAAAGTGACTTTTCGTTTTCTTTCATGTTTTCTGTTTATTTTTGACATGTTGGCTTCCTTGTTGATCCCACCCCAATATTCCAATGCAAAATTACATGGCTCTTAATTGCTTAAATCCTATATTATATTTTTACTGGCTATTTATGAAGATTTACCACCATTTGGCTATAGTCGGAACGAATGAAAATCATCCGTTGGCTGCGTTAAGAACAATTCGGGTTTAATTACTCTGAAATATTCGCGTTCACGTAATAAATACTGCTCTTTTATTAATTGATTTTCGCCATTTGATTTCCGTCAAACTACGATCGTTTTTATAATGTAACTTCGAGGGTAAAGGTTATATTTAGAAATGATCTTATCAATTAAGCTCATTTATTTTTTTACGAATATCTGTTTTATTGAAATGTTTATCTAGGGAAAAATGATGAAATGAGAAAATCTTACGTACGATGGAAAGGAGGTGCTGAGAAGAGTGATCAATTGACGTGGGTACTTAATGAAAATATCCTTTGAAAACAATAAAGGCGTGGCCTCTGGAAGACACTAATTAGAAGACGGAAGTTCATTTGCCGTGGTCTGAAGCACAACTGCTGATGGCCGTAGTAAAATGAACCATTTGAGGAAAACTAACAAAGGGAATCCAAGCGAGAATCGTGAGAAGCAAGTGATGGAAAACAAAGTGAAAAGCTGAAAATGAATGTAGAAGTTGGTGAAGAAGGGAACGGAATTGAAGCAGCCTCCAATGTAATCCTGGGCTTGTTTACCTGTGACGCTGGAAACGAAGAAGTTGAAGCTAGTATTTACCAAGTGGCTCGGAGGAGTAAACGTTTCTTCTCTCAATTATGGGAAATACATGGGAACTTCATTTTTTATATTTTGAGATTCTATTCGGGGCGCAAACTTGAACATCACTCTAAGTAATTAGCACCGAAGGCTTTATATCCACATCTTTTAAGCAAATGGTTATGGAATGCCTTGTTTTGAAGTAAGCTTCGTGTGTTGAATTTGGGTGGTCCAAGTCTTGCTCTTCTGCTATATGTTATCCGCCGTACGTTATTGCATAGCTGATATCAGCATTACATATATTTCATTTAGAAAGCTCGTCCCGTTCCCTTTTCTCTTTCTCCTCAAATTCCCAGCTGCGGTGACTTGGTATGCCCAAGTGCTCATGCGTCTCATTCACCGCCCCTTCAATATCTTCTCCGTAAATGCGCATTTCCAAGTGTTTCGTGTGCCGCAGTCGGTGACTGTGGGAGGCGGAAACTTTCCCTTAATTCAGGGGGAGGGGAAGTTTGTGAGCTAGCGATTGGTCTTTGGTTTCTTCTTGTTTGAAAACACATTGATTTCCCCGCCCGAAAGAATGTAACTTTCTTTTAAGGCCTTGTTATTTGGCCATTCTTGTTCAGCGGTTGGCAGCCGTTGCGTTTTCGCGCGTCCCTTGAGCTCGTCAAGCGATTGCAAATTTAATTGTGCACCACTCCTACTGAATTTCTGATTTCATCTGATGCGGATTTTGAGCAAGCCAAAGGGCCACAAAATACGCGATCAAATAAATGGATTCCCGCGCAGTGACGGCTTCGTCCGTTGATCAAATTTGCATGAATTGGAATTCGTGCGAATTCAGCTGGCTTTTGGGATGAAATTTAGCGCGGCTAAGAGTTAACTAATGAATAGCCGATTTCAACAAATAACATTGGTTCCAATACTTTGCGTTTTTCGGGCGGTGGCCGTTGATTTAACCGTAATTAACGAGTGGTATAAGTTTTGTTTATTTGCGTCCAAGGTTTTGTCTTTCCCGACCATTATAGCATTAATTTTTTCTCTGTTTGTGCTGTTCCTGGACAATGATGGAAAAAGTGAAGACGATTATTTGAAAGCTTGGCCAGCTCCTTAATTCGTTCACGAGTTCTTACGTCGTTAGAAGATTAGGTAATTTGCAGAACAGCTATTTTACTTATTGTCTATTACGTTTTGGCGCTGTGTAAACTAGGAATTCATGGAATGATTAATTTGATCATGAATCGTCTTAAATAAATCATTTAACTCATTGATTGATGTCTTCAATGTTTGCTTGTTATTACTGATGATTTAATTATTCATTTCAGGTCCATAAGTATTGTGATTCTAATTGATTTTTCTCTCTTTTACAGGTAAGTCAAAATTGATCACCTGCTGCTCAGTGTTGGCATTACGGGACTTCTTAACGGTGGTGTTTCGTGAGTGTGAAAGACATATTTTCTCTTTCTTGGTCAGGCTGGTGCCGTTGACCTCTCGCACGTTTGCGCACGGGTAAACATATGAACAAACAGTTCCTTTTCCCTCCGTGTGCCCAACGGTCACAAATGAAAAGAAAGCGTGACATGATGATCGCGGAAGGAATTAACCCGAAATTAATATGAAACGCTCTTGGCACGTGTCCGTAATCAGGTGTTAATTATTATTATTTTTCACCGGGCTGCTTCGTTGTAATTCCGATAGCCTAGTGTTGGGAATAGTCTTCGAAAATTTTCCGAATCCTTCGCCAATGAGAAATCGCGCGAGTACATTTGTCGATTTGAAATGAGTATTAGCCAAATCGCTGACGATGCGTTATTCCTTGCTGATCGTAAAATTTCAATTCAAATGTGGGCACAAACGATGTTATAGCTATTATTTCATTTTTTCCCGACATCGTTCGTCGAGTACTTCATTTGGTGCTCTTATCGAATCAATATTTCACTTGTGTTCGCTGCATTGGTTCGTTACTCAAAGGAGGTGTTTGTAAAAATTAGTCTCTGCCAATAAAATTGACTGTCGGAAGCCTTAACTTTCCTCATCTCTCATTTTTATCCACGGACACTTCTTTCCTTATCGTAAATTAAATTCCAATTGTATAAATCCTGTTCAAAATTTCATCCGCGTGTAAAAAGTCAGCGGGTTTTATTTCCCATTTCTTCGTCAACGCGAACGGGTTTAAAATTGCAGATATCGCTAGATCTGAATAAATTATGGCCCTCTGCTGAGAGTGGCGTTGAGTAATTGGTGGCGTGCTGTATTCTGGAGTGGTGAAAATGGTCCGTTGAGCATGAGAGGCAGAAGAGAGTCGGTCAAATTTTAGCAAATTTGATTAGCGATTCGTCGCGTGGTCGCGTGCAAGTCAAAAATCATCATCTCGATAGATGAAAATGGTCGTGATCACCACGAGGAAAGGCGTTTTTGCGCCTTTGAAGATGAATTTATTAGCGGGGCCGAGCGAATACGGAAGGCCGCTTTCGTAATTTGGGGTGTGTGGGTGGGATGGAAGGCAGCCAGAGACCGTAAGTCATGTGCTGTCCCATGCCGCCGGGTCCCAGTGTCTGTTGCGCCTCCTCTCCCTCCCTTCATTCCTTCCTTCATGCCTTCCAACTTCAAATGACTCGTGTACTTCCCCTCTCAACTCCCGGGCTTTACGTCGAGATTTTGTTCTAGAGCTCCCCTGATCCTGGGTTAAGGTCCATTTCGTTGAAATTATGCTGTCGTGGACGTTGTCTCACGATCGTATCGTTGAATGCTAAATGTCTCATTAACTTGGAAACTAGTCGCCACCATGTAGGTACTATATCTCCCTTCTCTAAGTTAATTTTCATTTCCTTTGTTGTGAGTTTCACTTGGATATTTTTAATTTTGATGGGTTGCTGTTTGTTTTGTCTTTTAGAGACCAGAGCGTATCGCGTTCAAATCCGAGTGATAGCTTCGGGGCACATCGAGCTCTTCCATTTTCTCTGTGAAAAACATTTCTGAGGGGTCACATCTCACACAGGGAAATATTCCTTCCTTCCGCCTCGAATATGTGAACATGACAAATGTTAGGAGACTCATTGCGATCCGAGCCGTACCTGCTAATCAATGAAATCAGTCATTTCGATGTCTTTGGTGATGATTGCAAGTCGTGTGCTTAATATGCTTGGTAAGTACTTAAATGTGACTGTGGTACAGTGGTAATAAAGGCCGTGACAGTCTTGTACTCGTTTGAAGTGCCAAATTTAATATTTGATGTCGCCTTCGATTTGCTTTTTAAAATTAAAAAGTTTGAATTTTCTCCCGTTAAAACCAGGACATTATGAAAAGTATGTAAATTCAAATCGATTGCGAACCCATTTTGAGAAATGAATGCATGCCTCTACTTCCGCTGTTTAGTGCATTTAACTTTTTTAATTATATCTAAAACTCTTTGGATAGTTCTAGTGTATTCGGTGATAATTCATCACCCCCCCCCCCCCCCTTCTATTGCTCTCTCCTTGTTGTTCAGTCAAATATGAAAAGAGCGCCATCGTGCCGATTCGTCTTCTATGGTGGTTCTTTTAAAAAACTTCAAGATATCGCATCTGATCGTATTTAAATAATTTGTACGTTTTGGGTATTTTCCTACCCATTTGATGTGCCCTCGATTGCAATTCAAGTTGGCCTAGCTTGTAAAATGTCATCATCACCGTGTAGCCTTCCGTCTAGTTTAGTGGCGAAGAACGGAAAGGGTGAAGGGTGAACGAATGGCTCCCAGAGGCGGAGTGTTGAATGTGGTTGGTACTTAAAAATGTATTGATATTTTCCTAATGAGTATTTGAAAGTAAAAGCGACACTAGGCTGGTAATAAGTAGAAAATAGGCCAGTGGTTCTTGATTTTTGTGTTCAAGTATCTTTTGGTTTGGCATAATTAATACTAAAATTCTCTATACTGTCCATCATTTACCATAATTAATGCCAAAATTCTCTATATTGTCCATCATTGTATGCGATTTTCCAGAAAGAAAAAGGCTGAGCTAAATTCTAAATCCTTCTCTCCTATTAAAATAGGAGAGAAGGTAGAACAGTTTACGTACCTCGGAAGTGTTTTGGACCAACACGGTCAAAGTAGTAGGGACGTAAGGAGAAGAATGGCGCTAGGAAAAGAGGCTTTCTCAAGGAGGAGGGAGTTGATGACGGGGACGCTGAGTAACGATAATAAGAAAAGACTCGTAAAAACTTTGATATGGAGCGTAGCTATGTACGGCGCGGAAACGTGGTCATTGAAGCAGGAGGATGGACGTAGATTGGAGGCTTTTGAAATGTGGGTGTGGAGAAGAATGGAGAAGGTGAAATGGACAGAGAAGGAAACTAATGAGGAAGTACTTGGTATGGTGGGCGAAGAGAGTGGTTTGTTGGGAGAAATCCTATGGAGGCAGGAAAAGTGGCTGAAGGGGGTATTGACCGGCAGCGGGATGTTGAAGACTGTAATTGAGGTGAGAATGTTAGGCAAACGAGGAAAGGGAAGGAACAGGATAGGGAGGTTGGACGGGATGAAGGGAGGAAGAATGTACTCAGAGCTGAAGAGGGGCCTGATGTAGAGTGGGATGTTGTGTTTGGCTAGGGGTCACAAAATGTTTTATTTAGGAGCTGTGTCCATCCAAAAACGTACCTTAACCGGTAGATTACTTAATAATAATGATGAATATTAAAATGCGAGTTCTGCTGGATTTTCTCCGCAATGTTTTCAAATTATTTGGATAGGGTTACCGCTAGTTCTCATGAAAGATTCCGTCTATAATTACTACAACTCGCGTGGAAGTGTAAATGAAATTATTGCCATTGAAGGTTTAGGTCATATAATGTTTATGGTATCAAATAATGACGTTTTATAATTATTACAGTGTGAAATCATTTATCAGGTGTTCAGAAATGCGTGCTTGCCTGAGTAGTTCAATTTAATTAATCTATAATGCAAATAGAACATTCGGCATTTAATATTATATTAACGTTTTTCGAGTAACAGAGGTGAATGGACTAACAGTTCCCGGTAGTACTAGATATTTATTTGGTATCTTTTTTACCTATTGGAAACTGCTTTGTTTTGCCCATCTCTCCGCTGCCCCAAGTCTCACTTACGTTTTGGACTTGGTCGGTAGAAGGGAAAATTTTAAGATAGGAAAGGAATCGACCCCGCACGACGTGTTGCTCTGTTAAATGCGAAATTCTGCCTTGCATCTCATTTCGGGCAATTTAAAAAAAATGAAATGAGTTCGCGTGCGTTTCCGAGCGCATTTTCGCTGGCTAAATCCGCCGACCCTTCTAATTTTGCATGGCGGCGCGTATGGCGTCTCGGCGGGGCAATCGCCAAAACAAATCTCGATCGAACCTCCGCACCTAGTAGCGTGACTTATCCCCACCATCCCCGCTTTCCCTCATCCCCTCTAAACCCCAACCCCCATACTCTTTCTCTCCATCGCCACCCCCTCCCCCTACTCGGTGCGGAGTGAGGTGAGTCATAAAAAATCCGAAACATGGCGATCACTCATTGGCCCTGCTGATCACCCTGACAGCTAACCGAAATCGGATCGAAAATTAATGTCCCCGTCCATCGCAGGGTCTTTTCTAAACCGTCGGTATGGCGACGGCGGGGTTTATGAAGAGCTTCTTTCCCTCCACACGAATACCGTCCAATTCTCTCGTTCGCAACTGAAACAAAAAAGTCTTCCATTAAGTCCCCGCCGGACGAAAAGGGGAGAAAAAAATGGTCATCCGCCTAAATTAGAGATGGGTTCTTCACGGTCTTAAGTTCTGCTTGTTTTAATTATTTCCTCGCCTCCCTCTCTCATGTTTGCTTAGGCGGGCCTGGGTGTTTGTCGCCGGAGGTGGCTCTAACTGTTTGGGAGAAATTAACGGTTTTGAAAAACATTCGTTTTCATGCTTGCACTTCAATATACTGTGGTGACGTCAATGACGCAGATTTATTTCTTTTTGTTCCATGCGATTGTTCCCCTGTGTTATCGTGGATTTTGGAGGTTTTATCCGCCGCATCCTTCCCTTTTCTCTCCTCCGCCAGACCTTATCCCAGACCCTCCCTGGTCTCCCCCATCCATCCCCGCCTCATTCTACGGTTTAATAAATCCCCATTGTTATATCAGCGGAGTAGAGAATTGACACCTGAAAAAAAAGCCCCATTCCGCTGGTTGGTGTGTCACTGGCCGCTTTTTAAGGGAATAAAAGGGGTATTCGCAAAATTGCTTCCCAGCGCTTTGAAACACCCGAGCGTTTTCGCAATTTGTTTTGACGTTAATTCTTCTCGCGTCGGTGATTACGGTGTTTTGGGGCGTATAAATGAGATATTTGCCCGCCGCAGCAAGTAAACAACTTTTGGAAATATTTTTTCTCCGGGACCAATTTTACGAAATCGCGGGTCCCTTGCGGACGAAAAGTGTGCCCATGCTTGACCTTCGTTTTGCGTGCTTGCCAATCATTAGATTTGGCAGCCATAATGAACGCTTATGTAAATCTTCCTCGGATGAAACCGCATAACCCAACGGACCGCTTTTTCTGTCATTTCTTTATTAAAAAAATGAGTGAACAAATAAACGCCTTTAACTTCCACTTCGTTTCCTTTTGCTGTTAAAGATGTCCAAATTTAAATGAATTTTGATAAAAATACAGCTGCTAAATAAATAATTGTCATTATTTTAAATCGTCAGCGAAGGAAACGGTGTGAATGTTTTGATGTTTGAGCCATGTCATTGATGATCTCCTAATGAAATGGTTCGTGGAAGTCTCGTTGAAATTTGTTTGACTTGTGTAGAATCCCGAAAACGTTCCAGTTCACCATCCCTTTTGGGACATTCGTTTGACGTGAAAACTCCCAAGCGTAACACCACCTACTTACCGAAAAGACACGCACCATTTTCACTCAAACTGCGGACCTTAGAGGAAAATCGACAGGTTGTGAGCGGGGAATGGTTTCAAGTGGCCTCTTGGCGTCTGAATAGAGATGTTTGCATCCCGTGCTATCGATTTTTCCCCCTTCGCGCTCGGGGGGTGTGGGGGGGGGGGCTCGTGTGGCCGCGATTTATCGGTGGATTTCTTCTTCTTCTTCCTCCTCTTCCTCCCTCCTTAGCGTGTCGCTTTCAGCGTAGGTGGGGCCACAATTCTCACGCCACTCCGCAGTGAGATGTGCCCCCCCCCCCCACCACGGGGGAGGGGTCGGGAAGACGGGGGAGAAGAGGATTTCTCCCCGCTATCGACGCATCGTGAGCTTAATCCACCACCCACGCACGCACGCGGGGAAGTCTGTAAATTGTGAAGTTTTGCTCACTTTTACGCTCCGCTTTCGAAAGTGGAAGAGTGACTTGGCACAGTGTGATAGATGGAAATTAGGCGTGTTCCAAGGCATGCGATGTTTCGCGACGCCTAGCTGTGGGCTCCACTTTCTTTGTTCCATATCGAGGCTTTGCCTTAATGATCTTTCTCTTGATATGAAACTGTGATTGTCTGTTCTTCAAGGCCGTTCGCACTCTTCAATCATGGCTTTACCCGAATAATTGACGGTAAGAGCAGTTGAGTTTTAATATGTATGAGAAATTCTCGCTGAAAATATCAAGCTTTCCAGTCACTCAAGGCCGGAGGAGGAAATGACGTGAGCAGACCAGGTTTACTGTATTATCTTCAGTAGCTTCATGACAGGGCGTAGTCAGTTTCGTTGTCGTGGTTTAATTCAGTGTAGTAATTATGCGGTTCGCTCTCTTGTTTGTGAAAGTTCCTATAAACTTTTCGTTCTGAATAATTTCGTTTGACATAAGCTTGCGTAACATTCTGGTTCAGGTTTTCTATATGCCCAGAACGTAAATGGGAACAGTTGATGTATTTGAGGATAATATTTTCTGCTTCCACCCTCGATTTTATGCTTTTTTTAGTTCTAGTAATCTCAATTTCTGAGATTTTGGTTTTTTTTCCCCTAAGAATGTGCGTTGATTTAGTCGGTCATGGTTTTTCCCCCGACACAACCTGGTAGACCCGGCTTCTTAGACAGGGCCTGCAGTCTCTGTCTGCAGTGGCCTTTTGTCATTAAAACGCCCCCGCATTTGGGTGCCATCATTAGCCCACTCATTCTGCCGGGAGAGGGCTGGAGTGTTGTTGAGAAAGTTAAATAAACGCGAGGCGCGTCCTTGACTGCGGTCGCCAATTGCTACTCCCCGAGTGTGACGTAAAACGCGACTCGGCGGTGAAAGGGCGGCGAAGTTTCTTTCACTCCTCGGTGCCGGCGGTCGCGAATCCGGTCTCGGCGACGGCGGACACACAAATACACACACAGCGAGAATGCACGTACCCTACTTTTTGGAGGTTAACGCGTCGATTCACTTTGCGAAGTGGAATCGCTCCCCCACAACTCCCGCACATGCCTTACACTCAAGGCCAGCCAGCGTGCTCGTCTAGCGTTCGCCAGGCGCGGCCCATGTGTTTTTACCCACTATTTTCTTCCCCTTTGCGATTTCCTCCGCGTGTGTGTGTGGGGTTGCCTCGAGACACAAGTGCATTTGGGTTATCGCCCCACGTCGCCCCCTCCCCCTTTCCCCCCCCTACCTCCCTCTCCCCGTGGAACCCCTCCGCAGCAGCAAGTTCTCCATTCTCCTCGCTCTCTCTCTCGTCCCGAGGCTCGCTTCCCTGTATGCATAACACACATACGTCCTCGCCTCGCTCCCCTCCTCCCGAGGGCCAGAGAGAGAGAGCGCGCGCCTTTATTATTCTCTCAGGGCCCAACGCACACTCATGCAAACCCGAGGAAACACATGCCCGCCCCCGCCGCACGATGAAATTATCCCCCGTACATTACACCTCATTAGCCATTCCAGCACTGTTGCATTTTCCCCCCCGTACCAGCTGGGCTTTTTTTGAAAAAAAAAAGAAAGAAATACAGGAAGAGTTTCCTCCCTCTCTCAGGCTCCCTGTGTCCTTCCGAATAAGGCATGCATAGTCATGAGAGAGGCTCAAAGAACCCTGTCGTGCCGTCCTGTCCCCTCTCCAATTTCGCACATTTTTCGCTCCCGGGTTTCTTTTTCTGCCTTTCGTCGGGTGTTGGCTTTCCCAGTGCTTTCCTTTTTTCCCCCCAGCGTCGCTTAAACAGTTGGCTCGCCGGTAGCCCTTTTTTTTTTAAAAGTCTCTCCTTCCAAGTTATATTTTTTAATTAGGAATTTCTGGAAGAGTGCTCGGAATTGGATTCATTTAAAAAAAATACCTCTCCGGTTGTACGTGCCAGTTCGATTTCACGACGGAGTGCGCTCTGTCCGTGCGATTCCCCGTCCCGGCGGCGATTGTTCCCGGCGCAGTTTCTTTTTCTGTAATTTTACCCCTTTAGCTTTGAAATGTCTTCAGATATAGTTTCGTTGGTATGCTAGTTAGTAAAGTATTTTGTATTTTCCTTTGAATATTTATTCGGAAAGCGATGCAAGCATATTCATTTTGCATTGTGTAAAGTGAAGATGTGTGCCAGCCGCTAAAAATTATGAATACATACTGTTATTTCATGTTGTTGTATACCTGCGACTGACTCTTTCGAGTTTCATTCGATTGCACCTTAAAGGAAAGACAACTCACTTCTCAGAGGCAAGAAAAACCTTGACTTTGTGTCGGAGATGTATGAGCTAATCGAATGGTGGGGTAGGAATAAAAACAGGCCGCCTAGAGAAGTTAATGGTAGTACGTGGGTGTTTTTTTCCTTTCGATTCATGCAAGACATCATACATGGTGTTTAAGCAGCTGGGGAACATGATTGCAAATGCGTAAACATGTATACTCAAGGCTTATCCGTTTTCTCGTGATTTTTCGCCCCATCTGCGATGCGCGCAATGTTTCCTCCCTTTATTAGTTTTTAACTCTGCGCGGAAATTCCGGTGAAATTCATAGTCAGTCATCCATTGTTTAACGCAATTCCTTGGCGGCTCTCAATGCCCCGCATTCCTCAGTGGCAGTTGCGTCACGGTTGGTACTTGAAAGTGTTCTCTTTATTCCGAGGCTGTTCCGTGTTTGCATTCAAATGGATCTCTCGCCTTTCAAGAAAGTTTAAAACTCGCGTCTATAGTGGCTTTGAGATCGAAATTTGCTCCTGAACTATTCTCTCAGCTCTCGTTGTCGGTTGGCTGATTGATTGCCCATGGGGCTATCATTCAACCCGGAGGACCTCCCGTGCAGTATTTGCACGTGCGTGCTCATCCCTCGACCCCGACCAATGCCCATCCCACCCTCATGTCCAGCCAGTCTCCTCTCCAGTGTGTTGAAGGAATAAAAACAGGCCTCCTAGAGAGAAGTTCATAGCAGTACCGGAGGCCCCCTCCTCCTATTTTCCCTGCTCCTCCACCCGCTCCCCTTTTCCACAATATTTTCGCCTTTCTCACCAGAATTCGAGGCCCTCGCCGCCCATCGGCAGCCCTCATGTATGCTGTAGGTGCCCCAAGTGTTGACTTCCCCATACCACTGGTCCAATTAGTCGCCGTTGTCGCAACGAACCATAAAACTGCATTATCTCCCCCTTCCCCTCTCTGCGTATTTTATTTCGTAAACCCCTTCCTTCCCTGGCCACTCCACTCTTCTAGAACAACACCCATTTCCCGGCATCCTTAATAGCGAGGCCCATTGTAACAGACTGTGTGCTATTTGTTGCCGACGCTGTCGATTTGCTGTTCTTATCTCTTCCTCGCGGGAAATGCCATGGTATCAGTCCATGGTTATCATGTGCCTTTATCTTAGTCCTCAAGTACCAGAACTAGGCTTTTTGATTTGACAAAAATAAATCGTTTTGCAGGGAGAAAAGACCCAAAAGAAATTCATAGTGTGTTCCGATGTGTTAATGCGTATTTTTGCTCGGGAATTCAATTATTTATGTGTTATTAATGTAATAAACCACCCCCATATTCCATAGTTTGCCCTCAAGGGCAAAATTAGCGATTTGAAACCTAAGAATTATTTCGCTTTCGTGATTTTCTCCGTTGATAATTATAATAAAATAACCTGTATAGACATAAATGGTATATTAGGTTATAATATTCTTAACCTTTCCTCTCCAAGTGCTCTCAATAATCGGTTTCTTCATTCTTTGATCACCTCCATAGAAAAATTATACGTTGTATTCTCCAATTATAAAGTACTATGTTTGTTTTTCCACAATGCCGACCAAGGTTTGGATATAATGATGCTTTTCCGAATTTACATCCTTCTTCTCGCACGCGAGATTTTAAGTGCAAGTCATTCAGCTCTAATATGTCCCTCGGCATTTCATCTCGATTATTCTGGCACTTTGTCTCATGTCTGTATTCGCTGATGAATATCCCAGTGCAATCCTTCACGAGGACGTGGGGTCACCATCCGTTTGAGGAATTTGGATTGAATCTCGAAAGTTGTAGCGTGATTTGGCAATATCATTTTTCGAGTAGGTTTAATTGTTTTCCCTATCGTTTTTTACCGTTTTACCGGTTATGCTCAGCAAAAAGGATTCTTAATTCCGGTTGCCATGATAGTAATTTCCCCTGACCTCGCCTTGTGGTGTCACCTGGCAATATGGCATCCGAATTGTTTCTTAGGTGCCAGAATTAATAAACGGGCCTTTTTTTATTTATCAATTTGGCTCTGTCGTGCGTGTTATCTTCGCAGGTGCAATCGTGAGGGTTTTCCACTTTGCACGGGGTCCCGTCCCTTCACCAATCCCGGGAGCATAAGTATGGCTCGTTTCCACGCGGTTGCCGGGGAGCGGGGACGGTGAGAGGAAAGCTTTTGTTTATGAAAATAGCGACCGGGTCCGACGGGTAATGCGTCTCTGGAATGCCGCGTGAAATATCGTTCGAAATTTTTTCGCTCTTGCGGTGGTGGGTTGGCGCTGAAGGGGGGGGGGGAGGAGGAGGAATTGGAGGGATGGGCTGGTGGTGTGAATGCTGCAAAAAGGATGGGTAGGAATGTGCCACGCTCTCCCCTCCCCCCAACCCCGACTCCTTCCCCTCTTGACTTCACTCACCCCCTTCCACCCCTCCGCTTGCTTGCTTATGTCTTTTCTCGCCCCTAAGTGTGGCGTAATCTCGCCGCTTGGACCATATGCGCTTCCCGGGGATGCCCGTACGCCCACGCCCGCTCTCAATCTGATCGTTCTTATATTGTGCGTGTACTCATGGCCGAGCCACGCGTGCTCCCGATGGCTCCATTGGCGTGGCGTAATACTTGTGCGAGGATGCGAGAAAGCCGTGGGCGCCACTCTTATTCGGTCTAGTCACTCAACTCCAAAGGAATGCGGTTGTTTAATCCTCGCGCACACGAAAAATCCGATCCAGATTGAAATGCGAATGATGTCGAGCTACATTCATAGCACGGGGTCCGGTCAGTTAACAAAATAGCTAATTAATATTAATAAGTTATAGGGATAATTAAACTACACGTATCTGTTGTAGAAAAAAAACGTTCTTTAGTTTCCAAGACGTTGAGTCATAGTGAAATTACTGCGCTTGTGGTTAAGGAAATTTACCTAAAAGCCCGATCCGAGTATATTTCCGAGGAAATGGTATTCTGTTCTGCATGCGTTCTTAGGTAATTGAATCAATACAGCATTTCATGGCTCCTATAAGTGTCTTTTGTTTAGAGCGGTGACTTCTTGAGTGGTAAACAACCTTCCTTTTTGTCATCCATTTCCCTCGTCGAAACCGCCCCCCAAGCCCCCAAATCCCTCGGATGCTCACACAATCGCATTATCAAGTTCGCATTCTTTGTTTGTTTCCGTGTTCTTCCCTGTTGAATTTGCGCGAAAGAGGCTCGACGAAGAGTGCCAGTTGCTTCAAGTCATTGGAGCGTGTCTCGTGCCCGTTCCTCAAGAGCCGCGTGCCTCGAGGGCATCCAGGAGCTAAGACGTCCATCGAGGCGTGCTCGTGTTGCTGAACCAAGAGAGAAAGGAGGGGTTTTGTGGTTGCCGCTTTCATCAAACGCGTGCTTTTGACCCCCCTCCGCCACTCTCTCTACTCCCCCTCCCACGCTCGCTCGTTATCCCATCCCCAGGCCCTTTTCTTTGTCTTATTGTCCGCGGGAATTTGGGATCCCGCGGCGGTCCTATGCGGTCATATTCTCATGACTGGGGGCGTGCGGGTAAAGAGGATTTCAGGGACAGGATTCTACGGAAGCTGCCCCTGGGAATTCGAAGCTGCCTCCACTGCAAAAAAAATGTCATTCCTCTCATATTTTGGTGAAAAAAATTGAATATCATTGAATTTTCAGTGTTCTATGTCTTTCAGTGGCTGCATTGATGGTGCGAAGATAATGATCAAGGATAACATTTTATCCCAACCGTATTTCATCTCATTGACTGTCATCGTCGGTTTTTATCGCTTCTCTGGATTAATAATTTGAAATGATGGGAATTTATTGAAATGAATTTCTTTTTTGTTTGTGGGGGAGGGAATTGTTTATCGATTTGGTCCAATTTTTGATTGATTCAATGTATCATGTGATTTCATTCCGGAAAATATTTCCGTTTCTCCATCGGCAGCGTTCAAATATCGTCGGCCTATAATATCCTTTGCGCTCGACGGCATTCTCACATTTTTACGCATGTTTTGATTGTAAATAACCAATAAATTATGCCTACTAGCAGTCGTAGTCCTGATGAAATGTGCCGCTTCACCGATTTTGTGTAATGTGTATCAGAGCACTAGGGTTTTAATTCAATCCCCAGGCACGTGTAGTATTCAACCGTCCTGGGTTGCCCTGGGCACACCACACCGGAGATGGTGGTTCCGTTCATATTTATTTTTCGTGTTTTTGGCGCAACTTTGTTTATTCGGTGGCTTCACAATTTGTGGCGTTTGGATCCACGCGTGGGAGCGCAATTTGGCGATAATCTTTCCGTTTCTTTTCAATCGATTAGCCAAAGGGATTGAAATATGTTTAGCGTATCTGTTGTCCATAATACGTACTGAAACGTGGATTTTATACACGTTCCAGGTAACTCGCTCGGTTCATTTCAACCCAGCTCATGCTTTTTCTCGCATGTGACTCTTCTGCATCTCTTCGCTAATCGTTTTCTTCTTCACGTATTTAGTATTTCAACTATTGTGAAATTGGTGATCATCGAGGTGCATATTTCGCTCTGTGTCAAAATCGATTGCAAGGTTTCCGCGTTTGACATGCAGCAGTCTAGCAATCAATCTCACCGTTTCGCGTAGTTTCTGCGACGCACGATAGATGAAGGTTTGAAACCCCCCCTCCCCCAAATTTCCTGTGGTCACGTGGTCATCGTTGTCGTGTGCACGACAGGTATCGTGGCGTGACCATAATTGATAGAAACATGTGCCGTTTATGTATATTTTGCTCGACAAGATGAGGAACATAGATAGAGCCATGTCTTCTCTTGTAATGGGATCTGCATGACAAGGCCCTGTGTAGGAAGGATAGTTAAGGGTGTGACGGTTCCATTAGTGACGTTATGGAAACCTGAGTTGTTCCTTATTATTTACATAGAAAAGTAGGCAGCTTCAATGGCATGTCGTGACACGAGGTCCTAGAACGGTATCGCGCGGAAGAGTGACGGTGGTCCCCCCAATCAATAATTTTATTCGGGGTAAAATGACAGTGGTGCTTATTTAATCCAATATTTTGAATATAGGTTCCATGAGAAGCATTTTTGGGTTCAATCACTCGCTAGAAATTTTTAAGTCCACTTTATACTATGTTAGGTTATATAATGGCCGCATATCCAAAATGTGGCATCGTATGCTGCGGCCAATTTTTTTAAAACATGTTTATTTTGATTTATCTTTTTACTTTTCTTTGGGTCCTCTTGAAAATTTCATTCAGGGTACGTTTTTTCCTTATTTATTGAGTTGGTACCTTTTGAGCCCTAGGAAACGTGCCTCTAAAATAGTTTCCATAGTTACAAGTAAATGCAAAATGTAGGGAAATTATGTTTCCCTTTCAGAGCGAACATTTCATTGGTTAAAAGAAAGTTGAAAGAGCACTGAAAGTAAGAAGTGCTGAGAATATTTTCGTGGGATCTTGTGGAGGGATGCTGATTAAATTTAAAAGTTGGCCATAGCCCATTTGCCGCCCGTTTGAGGGTGATGCCATAATTAAGGGCGTCTTTGTATATTCAGCTCGGGAGCCTTCCCGAGGCCGCCTTCAAAATTTTATTCTCGGTTAATGTGTGTCTGACGCGAGTTTCGATTTTTAGGAACTAGACCTTCACCGTCTTATTTCTCTAGGTAATATTTTGAGCGGTTTTGAATTCGCAGATATTCCGTGTTCTGGTATCGTATATGGTGACTTCCACATTCCCCTTCCAGAATAATTTTGAATCACTTAAATATATTTCAGTTATAGCGTTTTTATTATAACTTATCAAACACTGTAGTATGCTTTCGATTTTATATAAGCCTAACTGATAGAATATTTTTGTTTTAATGGAAGAAAATACTTCCACTTTTACGCATGTGTATGTATGTCTGTGTGTGCACGTATGCATGTATGTATGATTATACGATATGTATGTAATATATATAATAGGTATATATATATATATATCGGTTAATATTTTATCCTATTTATCTATCACCTTTAATGCCGGTCCGTCCTTATTTTGCTTTAGAATATACATGGAAATAGGTATAAGGTGGTATATTCGGAAAAAGAAATAGGTATTAGGTGGATTTTCTTTCGATGTAAGTAGAGCGTATGTATTCTCCTTTGAAAGATGAAATTTTGTTTAAGTAAGCTTAAGTGAAATGTTTCGGTCGCGTTCCTTACCGTACTTTATTGAGTGACGTTAACCACTTTTCCCGCCGAACACTGTCTTGACGTTAACGCCACTAAGCCTCCTAGCTCGTCCCTCAGACCATGCCGGCAGCAGGCGAGTAGTTAGCCACGGTATTTCCCCGATGACGTATCGAATAATCCCGAAGTCATTTCATGGTCGGACGGCAAACTACTTCGAGCGAAGAGGCGGTGCCGGGGATCGATTCGTCGCTGGAAAGCCGACTTAATTGGCGCTCTTGTTCCGTGGACCCCGCGCGTGCTAGTTGAGATGCAACTTCGAGTGAGACAGCTAGGGCGAGGAAGAAACTTAAAATTTTGACCGTCGTCGTTATATATTAACGTTTATATATATGTATATATATATATATATATATATATATATATATATATATATATATATATATATATATATATATATATATATATATGATGTGTATGTTTTATGCATTGTTTACTTTAAACGCTTTTCGCCGAACTCCGTACTGATTTTGCTGATAATATTGTGCTCATAAAATATTTATCTGGGTTTACTATTCATTGAGTACTTAGTTTTTATCTTAAATATTTTAATCCTCTTATTATTATTCCGTGTGTGTATTTGTGTATTTTTCATCTTCGTTGGATTCATATTGAAGGAAAATGTCCTCCATATCATATAAGTCATTCCCATCATCGAAGCGAGTACATGACTTAATATAAATTTATGATATGGATCGTACGTTAGAGCAGTCCATACTCTTTTGCTGTGCACAGGAATAAATGTAAACGACGACCAATGGTCATGATTGCCGTATCGTTGAGTGGTGAGTCTTATCTTTTTCATACAAACAGGGAACATCCAACCGTCTTCAAGCCTTCCATTTTTGGGAGACATTCCTCGACAGGCTGTGAGAACGCTTATTTATTCGGTGTCAGTCGATATTGATGGACGTCACGGTTCGATGCGGGAGAAGACTGATGATGACCACATAATTCTAAATTTCCGTCTGCCGGGCGATCGTATTTCTTCTTGCCTACTCAAGACATCAGCTTTTCTTGCAAATCGGTAGGATTCTACCCTTCACCAATGCGGTTGTTCTTCGCGGGTGAGAAAATAATGCGAGAGTTAATTATTTCAATGAAAGGTGTCTTTTGCCGATCTCTAAAATTACTAACCTCGTAAGCATATGAGTAGAATTTTGGTTTGAGTGTTCAGTTTTTGTGTGCTAAGCAACCCACAAATCTGCCTACTACGTCTCATCTATTTACAGTTGGCTTTCTATCACTGATAACCTGAAATCTACGTTCATACTGGGCTTTTTACCTCTCAGAATTTCCGTAGAAATATAAATTAACGATGGTGAGTTCCCGAATCCCTCTCTCATCTCATTTGATATCCTTATCATTTTGTTTGCCCTTAAAAATACCTCGCTTCTTCTGCCACACTGAGGTGAGGGGATTAAAGGGGATAGATGTAGTGATACCATTCGATTTGTTTAATGCTCCACTTTTTAAATCGCATATCATTAGATTTCATTAACCCATAGGAGTTTCCCTCAGGTGCATGCGACGTCCGGGTTATTCCTTCGACGCATTGGCTTTGTCTGGTGTTATTTTGTTTGCTCAATCGGCTTCCCCGTTGTGCGTGTAAAATTGTGACGTGGGCGCTAGTTTGCGAAAGACAATTCCAATGAAGAGACGGACGATCCGTCGACGCCGTAGTCCCTCCTTAGCGTGAGACGGGTGGGCGAAGGAAACGTTTTCCTTCAAGACGCGTTCGAGTGCTCAGCTGGCTTTTGACCGCTTTTACCCCCTCCCTCTAAGCGCTTGGGTAATTCTTACGGTCATATTTCGGAGAGACTTTCATTGTATCTTCAAACGCTCCACGAGGGTTTTTTGTTGTTTTGTCCGTATGTAGGCGAGGTAGGCACATATAATGATTGGCATGAAGCATTTTCGAAGGAGTTGTTTCAAGAAAACACCTGCCACTTGTCATGGATGTAAAGATTTTTCCAATTGCCAATCTTTTTTCGTTGCTATAGTTCCTAAAATCTGTTGCCTGAATAACGGGTTGTGCTTGATGAAAACATGTGTACACTTAAGTATTCCTAATATGGATTACGGTAGAAAGAGGTGGGAGAGGTACGAAATCGTATCTTTTTGTCGTTAGCAATAAATATTTTTGAGTAGTTTGTTAGTGGATTGACTAAATGCATATAAGGAGGAAAAATTTGTCATTGATAATCGAAAATTGCACCGTGTAGCAGCGGAGAAATCCGATAGTAAATGTTACTGCGTAATGTTGGAAATATTTGCCAAGAAATGCTTGTGCAGACGTTTCTTATTTTTGATCAATGATTAGATTAGATCAATTAGCGCATTAAGAACTCCTTTTTGTTACTAACCATCGGTTAACAACCCCGTAAATTTTCATCAAAGAGGACCGCGCTCAGCTGGTTTAATAGTGAAGCAATCCCGTTGAACTCTCCGTTCGCAGCTGTCACTCAAACCGCTCTGATGACGATGAATGTCATGTTGAGGTGAGCGGATGATTGTTATAAAAGTTGCTGGAGAAGGGAACACTTGACATCGCGGATTGTGCAAAAATTAAATTTTGCACTGCGACATGCTTTTCTTTATTCTACTAAGTGTTCGTCATGGCGTCAACTGCCGACTTAGCAGAAAGGAAAATGTCTCCTTAATCCCGAATGATTCATTCATGCTTCAGAATTCTAAGAAAGTCCTTAACTCCTTTCTCCGAAGGAAATAGTTTGACACTTCCGAAATATTACGCTGCCGAAAAGTAAACTATGAATACGAGGGGATTCAAGGGCAACTTCCAAAGATAGCCTTGATCAGCATATGGCTTTAGAAGGTTAAAAGTAACACTTTGAAAATCACGTGTTCGTTCTTTTGGCGTATAAATGTTGTTATCTCGTAAGGAAAGCCATTTTTACCTCGTGTTGCCTTGTTTTACATTTGTCTACGTCAAATCCATTGATATATACTAGTTCGAAATGTAATTAGGGTTAACGTGTGCATTTTATGCTATCAATGAATCTCCAATAGCAGTATTGATTCTTTCCGAAGATTGGCTGTGGATGATCAACTAAAAAAGTTATAGTAATAAAAATGTAGCAATGAAAAAACATTATACTTCGTGAAAATGGTATTCATTCTCTGATGTGTGTTCACTGACTTTTTTTTGGGCCCATCCCAAGCGAAGCATCTTAGAGCATGTGTATAATTTTTCATGCTAAATTGTGAGGTTTGATTTACGTACTGCAGATTGGAGGAGTTATGTTGATTGGCAATACTTTTTCCAATCGCTCCTTTTACATCGCGGTTGCCTCGTAAAGCCGAGATCCAAGTTTCTCCGATTTGCTCTTAGGCCCCCAAACGAAGGACAATCAGGAGTTATGGCCCCAGTCCCGAAACACTTGAGCAGCAGAGGTTCAAAGACAAAGTTGCCTTTTACTCGTTCTTGTATTAGCACCCTTCAAGAAAAGTGCGCGTCAAACAAACGCGATAAGTTATTGTATATTTTGTTCATCATGTTTCTGTTCAGCGTAGTTACGTTTTTGAAATTTAATCAATTTAACAAAGATCTTGGGCAATTAACTGCTCAATAATCTGTCTGTAAAGTATTCGAATTGATTTTCATGTTGTTTTCCGTAATAATCCTGTCCATGAAAATATTTTGTTCAAACGATGATCGTTTAAATTTTTGAGTTTAATGTCCCTTAAAGTAAGAGCTTCATACCTCTTTCCGAGTCACGATCTTTTTGAGGATGCTGCCATATGCAGTCGGGTGGAATTGAATGCGACCGTTCATCATTTCTGTATCTGTCATTTATTGGATATCATCCTTGGATCGCATTCGTAGCTTGAGAGGCGTTGCCAGGTGCAGGCGTCGTCTTTGTGAGCACAGACATCCATTTCCCGTCGGACGAATTAATCCCTGGCAGTCAACGTTTAAATATTTACTTTCTGTGTAGTGCATTAATAACGCGAAAATTCCATCCGCTACGTAGTGGATGCAGTCGTTTTTACGCCTTCGTTTCTTTCTTTTTTTCCGAAGCCGACAGCGATTTGCGGCGGCCTGCCGGATTTGTTTTGGCGTAAAGAGTGTGCCAGGATGGAGTCTGGTTCTATTTCCGCTAGCGAGTATGTGGGGCTTGGTCTGCGGCAGGGTGGGTGCGGAGAGTGGAGTAGGGGAATGTGTTCTTCACCGTGGGCCAGCTGCATGTTGCATGCATGCAGTCCCCGACAAGTAATGGCGGCCAGTTGGCTGCTCTCGTGAGGAAGGTCGCTCTCTCTCGGCGCAGCGGAATAAATCAGCCTGCGGCCGAGTACCGTTGGGGAGAGGCGAGAAGAAGAGGATAGGCGAGATGCCCTGGCGAAGGGAGTTGCGCTTAATTTGCTGTGGCTTTGTCCCCGCGATCGGGTGAATGGAGACGCGTAATGACTCCGCGGCATTGAGAGAATCCCATCTGTGCAAAGTGGAGAAGAAAACCTACTTGCCGGGCCGCCAGAACTTTTAGCCGTGTGCTCGGACTGGGCCTGCGTCTTCTCCCGACTGTTTTAGTGGGATCTCGTCCAGGTTTTCCGCTTCGATAGTACGAGATGGAGATCCCCGTAGCTGGCCATGCGAATTTCTCCGATTAGTTACGTTTGCTCTTCGATATTTGCTGCTGGAAGCATTACTCACTTTCGTTTCTGAAGTAGTTGCCCTCCCTCTTGTCTCGCATGTTTTTGGCCGTATACTCTTTCATCAATTGGATATCATCCGATTATATGATGAACATAATCTTAATTAAAATTGACTTAGAGCTAACAGTGGAAATCGAGCATGTTATTCATTGGGCTTGTGGAAAATACTCGGCGGCTCGTACGTCGTGGTCGATTTGCAGGAAAGTAGAATAGGTTTTGTAGTTCGAGGATTGGATGGGAAACGGTGGCTTTAAAACTAAAATAGTTGAATTCAGAAAGAATTCATTTTCAATGAAGAAGCTTGTACAAACTCGGGCTTACTCGATACAATTTGTGAAAAATATTAGGCGAGAATCTCATTGATTAGTCTATGACAGGTTCAATGTGTACGTTTTCATTTGTGTGTCAACACAATTTCGGTTTATACCCCCTTTTTTGTTAAAACTCTCACGTTAATTTCTTGCGAACCAATATTTTTATTTTCATTTCGTGTCCATAGACAAGTTATATATGTATGAAATTCAAATTGCACGTATCCTGAACTAAACCCTTTTTGAGCAATTTATATGCGTCATTGAATAGTGTACGAATTAATAAACAAAATAATGAATTCCCCATACATATGTGTATTTGTAATTGCTACTTGCTTGTGGCGGAATATGTTGGATGAATTGGCCGAGCAATTCGCTTTGAGAGCGTGCATTAATCCTTCACGGAAGAAAGCTCTTCTGGTAGAGTAAATAAATGGCTTAAATTCATAAATCTCTCCTGGGTCATAAACAAAGGAGAAGTTCTTAATTTTATTTTATGGTCTTGGAGTTAAAGGGACGCGTCGCGTGGAACTCATTTCTCTCCGTCGTGAACTTCGCGACCTGTCTCCAGTTGTTATCATTTAAAAACTTAATCAGGTCTTTTGTTCCTTATTTATCTCTTATTATACTTACTTCTCATTCATTACTTCTGCGTCCCCTTTCTTCTCTCGGCTCGCGTGTCCCTGGATCACGAACGACGCTCTCCGCCCCCTCTCGCCGCTTCATTTTCTGTGCGTATTTCGTGGACATGTCTGCTGCGGAATTATACTTTTGGAAATATGGGGAAGTAAAAATGCTTTTCATAAATAATTTCCTTGGTTACGCTATTGATTTCCCTCAAACGTTCATCCTTCTCTCTCTCTCACACACACACACACACACGTTTCCTCGGTTGTGCCCCGCCTTGTCCTCTTTTTGAAGTGAGTTCAGTTACCTTCATGTCTATTTTCCGTTCGATTTGTGGATCCATTTCCTTTCCGGAAATTAGATTCTCATGAACAACTGTATCTTTGCATGAAAAACTTACTCTTTCTTTTACCTTTTTCCTATATTATCAAAATATTTGGATTACTTTTCCGTTTCGTTCTTATTTGTAATCGTAGTCTTAATTTTAACGAATTCTTGATATTTTTCCGTTCTTCGATATTTTTGTTGGGTTAAAGTCAATATCCTTGGGTATGGAATTGGGTTTTCGATGTATCAAACGTTATGGGTGAAAAAATATCTTAAGCAAATGATCAAAAAGAGAAATAGTCCTATTCAGGAAGTTCTCTCGGGTTTCCCACCGGGTCAGCGTGGTGTGCACCGACGTTTCGACGGCTAACTCTGCCATCGTCTTCACTTCACCCTGAAGACGATGGCAGAGTTAGCCGTCGAAACGTCGGTGCACACCACACTGACCCGGTGGGAAACCCGAGAGAACTTCCTGAATACAATACGCCGGGAAAAACTGAGATCCTTCAGAAATAGTCCTCTCTGTTCTGTGTTTTGTTGGTTAAATTTGCCATTTAGTGATAAAATGAAGAGCTTTGTGACTTGTTGTCCATTTGTGAGATGTCCATTGCGTTCTCGACGTTTAAATGGCGTCCATTCACTACATCCGAGGAATTGATTTGTGTTTCGGTCCGAGTTAACCATTGGTAAACTTCTTATCGGCGACCTTAGCAATTTTGAAAAGGGTTACAGATTTCTGATGATGACTGAGATTTCTGTTCCGCATCATCATAAATAGAGTTAAGCATGGAGGGCTCATTGTTAGCAATATCATAGAATGAAGAAGATAAAAAATATTTCTACGATAGTATATTAAAGTAATTACTCTGAAATTCTCCCCCTATGCAATAGTGTCTCAATACTGAAGATTTAGAGGACTGGAGATGAAGAGTGAACTTATTGCGCGTGATAGTTCCCAAAGCTTCATGTGACGAGTAATTGCTCCAGCCGCTAAGGAGACGCGAAATGGGGAAGTAGTGGAAGCGAATCCTTTTTTTCCTGCCCATTTGCCATGGGCCCGCTCGATTGCAATAGGCCAGCCTCTCTCCCGGCGCACCTCTCCGCGCCAGACCCCTCTGCTACTTGCCCTTATTACGGTGCGGGCTCTGTTGTTCCTTCAACACCTTTTGCCCTTCCCGGCCTTCTCGACGCCCTCCTTCCTCGCGATAAAAGGTCAATTTTCTTGTGCGGGCCTTCCTCCTCTCTCAGCCCTTCCACCGGGCCCACCCGTGTCCTCCGCCCTCGCCTCATTAACGGGGCTGGGAAGTATGATTCAGGCCTTTCCTCTCCTGCCCTTTATAGGAAAGGGTGCCCCACATGGGGGTGGAAGGAACAGCCCCTTACTACAACCCTCCTCCCCATCCAATGCCCTCTAAAACCTTAAGGGCGGTCGCTCGATTTGTTTCCCTAGCACTCTGAGTCTTTCTCTCCACCACCCCTCCTCCGAAAGAGCTGCCCGCGAGGAGTGGGAGGTGTGACGAGGTCCTGGTGATGTCATTATCCATCCAGTACCCCCGTATTTTCTTTCTTTGGAGTGATTGAATTTTGCTGGAAACAAGTCCTCGGGGGATTTAGTGAACTTTCTTATTATTTTAGGACCGGATAAGTTTCATTCGGCTATCTGATTTAATTTAATTATGTAGTCGACATTTATTTCACTTCGTATTCATATCTATCAATTCGAGGGAATGCTTTTTTTTAAACGTCATGGCTGAGGTCTAAGTCGTTGGGTCAGATAATTGAACAAGAAGGAGCTGTTATTAAAAATCGGATGTTAGAAAGATCCTCCCCGGCGAAGAAATTAGTTTGTTTTGGAAAAGTGGGTCATTGCCCTTTGCTAAGGCCACCTCGTTTGCAGCTGTTCCTATTGGTTCATTTTTGCCCCTAGGATAAAGAAAAAAAAGATTCCCGCGCCTGTTGATCTTTAACCGCATTCACCATTTTTTCTGGTACCATCATTCTGTCTATGTAAAACTACAAGCCCATTAAATAACTTGATGACGAATCTTGTAGGTTTACTTATTCCGAACTCGGCTCCTCAACGTGGCTGCCGATCGCCTCTCCAAATAACTATTACTATACCTTGAATATTATCCTAAATGTTTTTTTTATTATTTTTAAAAATCGCTCTTCGAACTCCCATGGTGCCACTATGTTAGTTATAAATTGAAAATTCAATCTGTGATAGGTATAAATTGCTAATTATAAATATTTTCTTGTCCTTCTCCAAGTTCAGATTGGATGATGGTCAATCTCTCTAAATAATCGCCCCAAGTTCCGTAATTAATGCAGGCCAAAAGGGATCTTCGTGTCCACTACTCTGAAGCCAAAACATTTTCAATTTAGTCCCCATTAATATTTCGGCGTTCTTCGTTTTCATTGGGGAGTGGAGAACAGAAGCACTGAATCTCCAGTGAAAGACCTACCTGTCATAAGATTTTTCAACCTACAAATAGCGATGATGGATATTCCTCTTTTTGAGACGCGGTTGTCGAGTCATTAACAGCAGGAATTTGTGGTGGACGCGTGTGTTGACGCTTGTGGGATATCCCCTTGATATGAACCGGAATGGGAAGCGGCGGAGGGAGCGGTGGCATTTGCACTCGGAAGGGAACCAGTCAGTGTTTCCAACCTGGACTGGAATTTGACTCGCTCTGTAATCGGCTCCCTTTCTGCCCTAGTCATCCTCCTATGCCGCCCTTCGTCTCCCCTGCGGCGGGGATTGAATGAACAGCCTCGCTAAACTCCCTGCTCTCCACAAACTCCCCCTGCCCTCCAGTTCGGGCCACCCTCCCAACCACCCACCTCAGCCAGCTCCGCAGAAGACCTTTCCGTCGTCATGTCTCATATCCCTCTTCAGGAATGCGTTAAATGAAGTGTGTTATGGTTCCTTTGGGGGGGGGGGGCAGAGCACGGGCTTCGGCAAGCCGCCGTGAATGAAGGTCGGACCTCCCATCCCGCCGACTTCTTCTTGCCCCTGCGACACCCTCTCCCACCCTCCCCTCTCCGTCCTTTTTATCTCTTTCTCTCACCCGCCGTGGTTTCCGCGCTTTCAAATGTCAATCCCTCCCCCTCCTCTTCTCCGCCCCCTCTGTTCCTCCCTTTACGAGTCGACGCCTCCCTGAACGTGGATTGATAATAAAAAAAACTCCCTTTTCCTCGAGGATGGAAGGAGGGACAGCCCCCGTCCCGCTTCCCTTGTTACCCTTTCAAAGGGAGGAGATGCCAAGAGTTGTGCCCTCTTCCTTTTTGGTTGCCCCCGGATCCGCTTTATCAGCTTTGTTATTTTCGTTTATCTTTTTCTGGGGCGGTATTTGCGCTCGCATCACCTTTCTCAGAGTCGTTAAAACTCGCTACACTTGCCTCTTTCAATATCTCGACAGTGTACATACAAGGTGAAATCAAAGGTCATCTCCCTCGGTGGCAGTAATCTCATTTGGTTGCACATTTCGTTTCCAGCGGCGTGTGGCTGGCTCTCTGGTCTGCACGACCTCGACGAGGGTCCCCCTCTCGCTGAGGCGTGAGAAGTTGCAACTATTGGACGTGGTGCTCGAGGCTGGCCCTCACGACGTCCGTCGATTCGAATGCTCGTGCTCCTCGGAGTTTGCGAGGGAGGCGTCTTCAAATTCGGTTAATTTGATTCGTCAATTTCTTCGTGCTGAAGGAATGTTGAGATCTTCGAACGAAGGCTGCTCATCCCACCCCCGCCCGATGACATTGACTATGCTCGTGTCTCAGTTAATGCATTGATCTCATAATTTTAAACATATGCAGCATAATGGAAGCGTTCTGCCGATTAATAATGCATTTATTAATGGCGACTGTTGCCTTTAACTTTATTGGGTACGGTCGGGAACGAATCGACTCTTACGTGTGTTGTGTACCAGGTAGTGTACTCGAATTTTTTTCAATTCCCAGTGCCATGTAACCAGGGTTTTGCCACCTAAACATGATCGCCGAGGTAACAAGGTTCAATTAGGTGGAAACTAATTTTGGACGAATTTGGATTTCAGCTCCTTAACGATCGTTCTCATCTCCCGTAAGTATTAAGCGAGGGATCATTACATCATTTTCCCCGTACGTTGGCTTGTTTCAGTAAATGTTATCGCGTGAGCCTCGTTATGAATTTCGGCGCCGTTTTCGTGAGGAAACGGCATTATAATGCGGCGGTGTAACCTGTGTGATGCGGAGGCACAACTCGCCACAGTCGGTGATCGCCAATTATAAAGTGGGCTCAGAGATCGGCCGCTTGCTCCCCCACCCCCAATTAGCAGCCATTCGCTGTGCCAGGAGCGCCCTTCGTCTCGCTTCATTGTTTGCACCTTCTGCTATGGGCAGTCTCCTCCTCTTTGGCGAGCTTAGTCGGCGTTCTGTATTGACGGAGGTAGTCTAATGCGCAACTTGGTAGACAATCGCATTTCGATAACGTCCGCCTCGAATTCGGAATCACCTCTAATCCCGTAACTGAGAGTCTGGGGCTTTGCGAAGGCACGCGTGCCCGTGCAGGCGAGGGACTGTGAGTTATCGTCGCATCATGTGGTCATAATGCTCCTTCAAATCAAAGGAATGGCATCTCTTATCTCCTGCCGGTGCGCCAAGAAGCTAGCTACTACCTTGATCAAAAATTTCCCGGAATTTATTCAGAAAATTAAAAATACAAGTTTATTCATCTAAATCTATATTGTCCCCTTCAAAGTAATCCCCATCGACTGCAACACACTTATGCCAGCGCTTGATCCAATCCTCGAAACATTTTTTATATTCGGTTTTCGGTATGTCCATCAGTGCTTCCTGCGATTTTTCCATTACTTCCTCTCGGCTGCTAAAACGCGTTCCCCGTAATGGTTTTTTAACTCGATTGAACAGAAAGAAGTCACAGGGAGCCAAATCAGGTGAATTCGGTGGCTGTTGGATGGTATTTGTTGCATTTTTCGTCAAAAAATTACGAATAATGATAGCACTGTGCGACGGTGCGTTATCATGGTGCAAAATCCACGAGTTTTCTGCCCACATTTCTGGTCTCTTTCGGCGAATTGCTTCACGCAAACGTCTCATAACGCCCAAATAATACTCTTTGTTTACTGTCTGGCCTTCTGGCAAAAATTCATGATGCACTACACCGTTGTAATCCATGAAAACCGTCAGCATTGCCTTCTTTTTTGACTGAAAACGACGTGGTTTTTTTGGTCTCGGCTCATTTGGTGAACGCCATTCACTTGCCTGATGTCTGGATTGCGTGTCGTACTCATAAACCCACGTCTCGTCTCCAGTAATGATCCTTTTGATGAATGTGGGATCGGATTCAGCCTCGCAAATCATGTCTTTTGCGACGTCAACACGGTCTCTTTTTTGCATGAAATTGAGGTCTTTTGGCATGCTACACGACGGAAACCCAAATCATTAACCACAATGTCTTGGGCGGATCCATAGGCAATGTTCAAGTCCTCCGCTATTTCTCTGATGGTTAATTTGCGGTTATTGACCAACATTTCTTTTACTTTATCAATTTTTTCACCGACTTTCGATGTCGATGGTCTGCCACTGCGTTCATCATCTTCGATTGACTCACGACCACTTCTGAACCGCTCGTGCCACTGGTAAACGACCGTTTTTTTTAGAGAATCGTTGCCGAAACACTTTTCCAACATTTCCAACGTCCGTGCGCCACTAAATCCGTTTTTTACGCAAAATTTAATACAAGTTCGTTGTTGCAAATTTAAATCCATTTCTGAAATTGTAAAAAATCGCCAACACACACAGAGATAGATGTACTCTTGGCTACGTAACTTTTGCAAATGTCAAGTTATGACACTAAGATTTAAAGGGAATATCAACAACAGATGTACCAATTTAACAAAAAAAACAGAACTCAAATCGGAACGATGGGAGCGCCACACGGTGGTTATTCCGGGAACTTTTTGATCAAGGTAGTATGTTGCTCCCATCCACAATCGAAAAGGCTATCGAATAACCGTGATTTAATTTGATCCCGGCCGCCACGTTTTCGAAAATCTTTTTGCATCAACTAATCGTTCTGTTTTATGATCCATGTGTGCTGTATTATATGCGGTATGTAATACGCATTACGAGGGCCGTTCCATCGAATTTTCGATTTTCCTTTCTATAATTCCTGTGGCATGGATATATTGTTTACGATAACGAGTTGCTGACGGTGAACATCCACTAAAATAATGGGAAGTCACGGTTCTTATGTAAAGGAAGTGCGATTATTAGTGAATTTGCTTACGTTGGAGATGCTTAAATAAGCATAAGATCGCGCCGCGACAGGCGAATAGGCTTCTCGTGGGCTTTGAGAGTTTCCGTCGTCGGTTCTTCGCAGTTTAAGTAGCATTGGTATTTTCGCTCGTCCAGGAAAGAGCGGAGGCAAGTAAGTACTAGTGGCTCCCGCCGTGCGGAATGGACTCCCCCTTACGGCCGTGACTAGCGCGGCCTCGCAAGGCGGACGCATCCCACATCCGAATTCACTGCGCGGGACGCCAAGCTTGTTATTCTTCCATGTGCAGCCATCCCGTCTCTCCTATACCCCCATCCCCGCCCCGTCACGTCGTTTTCAACCGGAATTTCCATATCCCAGGACGCGGAATTTCCGTATCCCGGCACGCAATTTCCTCCGCTCAGCCCTTCACCAGTCCCCGTGGAACGTAAACTTGTCCAATTGGAGCAGGTATGTCCCCTTGGAATGCGTTTCTTAATGGTCGAGAGGTGAAGGAAACCAGTTGGGGTCATCGAGGCCCCTTCATACTCCCCTGCGTCATCCTCTCCCTGTTAGCAAACTCAGTCGGAAAGAGAAGAATGCGGTAAAAACAATGCAACATCCAATGCTTCCGACTTCGTACCCATTCTAGCGTTAACACTTCTTTTTGTCCTGCATAAGATCTTGTTAAATTTATTTTTCCCTTTAATTAAAAGGTGTTTCATCTTCCCAGCGTCCACTTAAGCAGTGTCAAGATGTTGTAGAATATCAGGAAAAAATCTTCGAGTCCGATTGGTCAAAAATAGATAATTTCTAGTGATATTATACAGGTTTGATTTTTTATATTATTTTAAAAGAAGGAACAAATCGTAGTACCATTTCGTTGAAAATTATTTTATGAGGTGTATTGCATTGTGTTTATGCGAGAATGAGTTGATTATCATTTCTAAATGTTTAGGGTGAATTACTCCAATTTTGAGAAGCTGATAATTTTCTAAAGCCTCGAATGAATTTGGTGGAGAGAGATTTTCCGAAGCTCGCAATATAATGAGTATCATTAACCATTCATGGCCGAAAAATGAATGGACTCCAAGTGATGGAGTTATATTGGTTATAGTCGTGATGTAGTAATATTGGTCATCGCACGAATACAATCACTTCTTGCTTGTATGAACAAGTTCTGTTTTACAGCTAGTGTGACGGCAATGATTTGGAAATTGTTTGATTATCAACCCTGTTTCTCTCTGTATTTTTACTGTGAAAATGTTCTATACTACCCAGTCCGGTTGGTCAAAATTCTAGTTGGGCATGTCATTTTTTCGTAGTCTTCCCTCCATCCGTGCAATTTCCTCTCCTTTCCTCCATTTCCTCATCATTGTCACGAATGGCTTCCAATGAGATCTGGATTAGTATGGAGAGCTCAGGAATAAATGAGCTAGAAATAGTTGATTGAACTTGTAGAGAACAAATACTTCATTCTTGCGTCAAAACCTTCCTAACATATGTGGATGATATTGCTGTCTTGAGTAGTGTGGTGCTATTTGTAAGATGTTCACTTCTTAAGTCGCCTTTATCGGCTCCACCGATTTCACCAGTTGCAAGTAACAAACCGTAAAAAAAGCTCATTTTTCCCTATGGAACCGTTACAACGACCTTATTCTCAATGTTCACTCTGTCAGAAGCAATATTGATTGGGTGTTAAAAAGCGCGGTCTTCTACAATTCCACGACTATGAACCATTCTGTATTTTGCTGGTCATGTTTTGGCCCTATATACCAAATGAAAGTTAGCGAGAATTACATCGGCAGTTACATTTTTTCCAGCTGATAGCGTGGGAGTGTTGCTTTCGAATGATAGGTGGCGAGCATGTTTGCATAACTTTCCTATGTATCTATGTATTGAATATTTTTAAATGCTTATAATTACTTATGGAAAGTATTCATATTTTCGGGTTAAATTGGGAACATTGCTAAAGTGCACTTCACGATTTATAAAATTCAGGTACAATGCATTACATTACATTAATTACAATGCAATTAGAATTGTAATTAATCGCCGTTAGATATTTAAAATAACTGTGTGTATCAACAGATATTGTTTTTTTGCTGAGAATGGAAATCCAACAATATGCACGAAACCTGCTGTTTTTAGATTACTTTTTGAGATACTATTTTTGTGTCGTAAGGTAATATGAGGCTTAGTTCACGAACCTGTCTCTGAGAGCTGGTCCATTAGATTTTTCTTAAGTTGATGTTTAATTATTTTTTGCCTGTAATAGCAGAGTAGCTAGAAGCCTTAAAAAATATAGCGATCATGGGAAAGATCTTGAGTTCTTATTCCAAAGCTATGGGTAGATATTCGATGTTCGATATCTATAAATAGTTAGGCAAAAGTGAAGCGTTGGTAGTTTTATGTATGATATGCTTTCGTTTCATACTTAGCCAAATTTATAGTGAGACGAATCACCCTCATGGAAATATTCACCTAGAAAAATAGACATATTGGCTAGAAAAATTTGGAAAAACGGAGAACTGTTTACAAGAGCATCGCGGTGAGCACCGTAGGGCATAAAAAAATTGAGTTTTGAGTTTCGCAATTTGACGGGCCAGAGTATTGTCTAGATTTAAAATTCTCACCAAGCTTTACCCGGAGGGCATAGTTAAAATGGATAGAATTCCTGCTAACGCACTCCTATGGCGAGAGAACGAGGGCTCATTTTTGACAAAGGGCTAGGAACGGCGAGGGCGTCCATCCGCCCCTGAAAAAGAAGTCTCGAGGGCTGTAGATGAGAGTCTTGGAGCAACTCCTCGTGGCGTCGCGTCGACCGGGGAACGAGGCTTATCGCTTGCCCTCCTTGGGCCTCGGCGCCTTCAATAACCCATTTTCCTCTTCCCTTCCTCTCTCACCCCCCACCCCACCCCACATCCACCTTTCACCCCCCCCCCTCTCTTGCCATTCGCCGTCGCCTGAAGCGTTTTCTTCTTCTCCTTCTTCTTGGTCATCATCATCATCATCTCAGCTTTTTTCGCGAGGGCTTCCCTTCCAGCCCATGCTATCCCATCCGCCCCACCTTATTTCTTTCACTTTGTTCTCCCGTGTTGCCAACGCAGTCCTTAAGTGATAACCTGGAGTGAAGAGAAAAGTGGCTGATAACCCCCACAACAGCCTCACCCTCTCGCCGATTAGGTGGTCGATACAATTAACAAAATTCAAAATTGCTCCCAAAAGCACTTAAAAACGCTGGAAGGAGTAGGTTGAATTTTTGTTGACGTGGCTCACTTGGCGTCTCGGGTGTCCGCAGCAATCGTTTCAGGTTGACGACCCAAATTCAATTTCACTCGTTGCGTGTTTCGGGTTGGTCAAGTGACTGTAAAGTAATTTATTTTTCCCATGTATTGAGGGCGCCGATATTACATCCTTTTTAGCGTTCCTTTCCTGTTGGTCCGGTTATTTTAAATGAAAGGTCTTCAGCAATTTTCTCTCTTGCAGTTATCAAAAGGCGGGAAGATGTTACAAGCAATATGAAAGGCTCGATAACGTATGCTGTCATCCCATTTCACATTCTGGATGGCGGCTGTTGAAGTAATGCTTATATTTTAATATACATTTAATTATCCTTGTGCCACTGTTTGAAAATACTGTGTGTATTCTCAGATCGGCACTGATGAATTTTCAATAGCTCGGGGTGTTTTATTCACGATGGTAAGGTGTGTTGAACATTCCATCATACTATTTCGCATTATTGTATTTTTATAATTATAACGAGAACCCTGAGTTTGAAAATATTTAAGTAAAATGCAAGCATTACCTCTGTACTGCTATTAATATTTAAAGGCTAGTGGTGATTCTTCTGATGATTATGTAGTAGCATAATGACGAGAAGTCCCTAATCGCTTCTCAATTAATAGGGGAGGTCGATGGATGCTGAACTCCCCGCTCGAAATGTCGGGCGAGTTCTCAGCGTCGGAGGCGACTGCGTGGCATAGTTCGCGTTCCTCGCTTTGTCGCTTCTCCCGTTCTCGAATAGGAAAACGCCACGAAGAGTCCTCGGCCTCGCTCCAAGCCTCTTATGTCCCTTTGTATCTCGGGCATATCCTTTTAAACTGAGGAATGAGTCGAAGGCTTTTTTTTTACCAGTGACCTCACTGGTCGCACCAAATTGTATTGTTTTCTGAAGGCGCGCGATCATTTAGTTACATAATCATTTAAATTTTCACTCGGCAAATTGATAATTACGATTATTTGGATTGGCACTCAAATATGAAATTCTTAGTGTTGATATTGTCTCTTTTCGGAAGCCTAGTCTTCTGCTTAATACGCGACGCAGCCTGGTGGCGGTGTGTTTAATAAATAAGAAATGTATTTGTTTGTGTCTGTTACGACCATATGCTCTGTCACAGATGGTCAGTTGATGGCTGTAGATAAAACCATTGACACAGATCATTCCAGCTGCTCGGGCTCGTTTAGCCAAGGTTGTACGCGGTCAAGGGGACACATTTGTGCTAAGTCTCCGACACGAGATGTACGACTCACAATTTTTGTCACGTTTAAATAACTGTATCGGATCAGAACTGCAACATTTACGCTAAATGTCTTGCCAAAAAAATTGGTGCTTAGGTCTAAGCCTCCCATGCATTGTGCTGTAAAATAACAGAAAATATATGAAATATCGGAATGAAATGGGATTTAACATAAGAATGCTTTGGAGATATCTAATGGATGAGAAAAATGTAGCGATACGTAATGGAGTCTCGATGTTGAGGCATGCCAGTGACGTCGAAGTCGACTCCATCTCTGGAGGAAAAAATTGACGACTCCTTAAAGCCAATAAAAAAGGAGCTATAGAACTCAAACCTGACAAAAAAATTCACCGACTTCTTGGCCGTTCAACATATTTTGCTTCCAGGTTTCCATCCGGTCGCACGTGTTCCAAGTGCATCTCACATAAATGCGAGTGTTGTTGGCTTAAGTTCCCATCGCTTGCGAAAACGAGAAGATCCATCGATTGGGGGGGGAGGGGAGGGGGGCGATTTGTTTCGGATAAAAATTCCGACCGATTCCCGCGACAGCGTCGGCGCGCTCTGTCGTCCTTGCTCCCCTCGATCGCGGAGCCGAGCGGAATCCGAATGAGCGTCCGATTGGCCCCCTTTTAGCGACCGCCGCCGTCTTCCCTCTCCCTTCTCGCGACCCCACGACGGCGCTTGAATGAATGATTCCGTCGCCGGCGCAGTTTCTCCAGCCATTTGTCGTGGTGGGCGCTCCCGCCCCCCGCGGGCGCGCCTACTTCGCCTTTGTAACGTCACGTCTTCTCCAGCCTCGAGCGTGTGTGTGTGTGTGTGTGTGTGTGATAGGGCGGAGGGTGTGTGCACTTGAGCGTCTATTCCCTCTTCGCCGTCGCGGTGACACCCTACCAGTAATGCCCTCCCTCCGATTTCCCCCCCTTTCTTCTCCGCTGCTGGCTGTCGCCACCCCTTGCGCGGCGACCCATTCTCACAATCTTTGGTTGGGGGTGGGGGAGTTCGTTCGGATCTCTCTCCCACCCCCCGCATTCCTCCCTCGTGTGTTTTATGGATTGACCTCGCGTGCAGCCTCGCGTCCCCCCGCTTTGCTCGTCCTTTTCCGCTCGCGGTGGGAGCGCATCCAAGTCCGTCATGTGCTCTACGACCCGATCAGTTTTAACCGAAACAATTTGTGTCGAAATGACGCGGGGAGCGTGTCGGGAAGTGGGTGGAAAAGTCACCAACAATGACGGCAACCGTGGACTCCAGGAGTGATTACGATTGTTTCAAAACCTACACGACCGTGATGCGAAAAGTTTCCTTCGCGAAACGTCTCGGATTCCTTCGACGTGAAGAATTAAATTCTGGCGGCAAGTAAGATAAAGGTTTCACGCGACTGCTTTTGTAGGTCTAATGACATTGCCCTTGGCGTCGTAAATTACTTTACTACCACCGTTATTTTCCTATGTGGAGTGTTCATAGATTCTTAGATCAATTCCCCTGAATGATTTGTTCATGGTCAATTTTAAAGATGGACATTTTCAATATTTTTATACGAGTTGTTCACTTTTTAAGGGCCATTATTACCCCTATAAGGAGTAGGTTGGTAGGTCTTCTTTGAGGATTTTGAAATACCGACCGAGGAAGACCGTAATGAGCTTAAAAGATCGTCTATGTCAACGATTCGTATCTCACAAAACATCATACCTGCTCATTTCCATGTGCGTTGGTGAGTGCTTACATTGTAAGGGATTCCGTTAAAGGGAAGTCCTTTTTTTATGATAGAGAAATTTCGTAAGGTTTTTGAGGTCCATTTTATTGTGGAGGTAAGAAGTCGGAATTGGCCGTAAATGTTACGTGTGATAATGTTAAGTTCTTATTTTTTCATTTATTAATTGCACTCGATCACTTCAGTTATTAATCACTCGATCTCTCGTAATAAATTATTTCCTTCGCCCAAAAAGTACCCGAGGTACTTTTTGGGCGAAGATTGGGAGATGATAGGATTGATCTCCCATGTGAGTAATTGATGTTAGAAGTATTATTCGATTTATTTTATGGGGTAGATGTGTGGAGGAGATCCGTAATGAACCGTTCCTGTTCAAATACATTCTACTAATTGGTGGCGTTAGAGTAATTATGATTGATCGCGTCTTTTTATTGCGTCAAAAAACATTCATTGAATTTGTGGGTATTTTTCCTTTTCTATTGTTTTCCATCTACAGTAGCTTTACGGGTGTACCTGCATGCGACGCGCCCTTTTCTGTGGTTATTACGATTGAAGTCTGGTAAAAAATTTACATTCTCTTATCAATCAATATTTGAGGAACTCCAGGCCACTCTCAGTGTTCCACAGACGACTGGCAGGTCCCATTGGTCTCAATCGCAAGTTTACTAATGGCATTCGATCCGCACTCAAATGTTTGGAAGAGGTTCGCGGTTTTATTTTGCGTTACTTGACTCAATATCATTTCATCACATTTTTTTCACCGTCAGTTTTTCTCTTCATCTATTATTCCTGGCCGTAGGAATACTTGAGTTGGTCTCTTGAGAGCTATATTTTATTCAGAAGCCTTTGTGGTTTATTCATGCCAGCCGCTATTGGCTGGCTGTTTACCAAGTATTCTAGGCGTAATGCACTTCCGGGTCGATCAGCTATTGGAGAATCGTGTTTGTGCTTCAATTAGCAATTTTTAGATCATCGATTTGTTTCCCTATCATATCTCGTGGGCTCCGAACTCTTCAGGCAAAGTTCATTTTGTATGTTTTACTGTAGAAACCTACATAACCCTGTGCAATTGATTTGTAACATTTAAATTCCGAGCGAACGTGATTGCCCTAAGCTCGGCAGTATCTAAAATTCTGAAAGCGTTTTATTCATCTTGGAAAATATTGACACGTGATAATGATTCCATTGGCTATATTTGTCCCGAGTATTTCCATGTATCGTTTAAGCAAATAGTCAATGGATTCGATTCATACATATTTTGAATTGGGCTTTCGCAAACGTTCGGAAATGTTGCCCTATTTAATTCATTTTCTTGATTACAGTGACGTAAACGGAAAGTTCTCGTGCAAGAGTAGGTCTCTCGACTGCTATCCGCTTGTTGATCAGCCATTAAAATCTGTTCCTTCTTTCTTTTGAAATTTGTATAAAATGCAGACATTTAGATATAACTTTGCGGAAGTCATGATTGCGGAAGCCTTGCGGCCTCTGCCCGTTTGCTCCTGGATGACCAATGGATTTGCATCAAATACGTCGTAACTCTTTAAAGGCTTAAGTATAGCGTAGCACACCGAGTTGCACTAAATATGAGGAAAATACCTTAGGCAAAAAGTTAAGAGCTTTTAATACGATATAATTTTTGCGACAGTGGAGAAAAACATAGATGTCAATCTCAATGCATAACGGTTCCTCTTATCTTAAAGGATTTTTGTTCAAAGATAGGCCTTTTCCTTGGTATCAAATGAACTAGGACTCGCTGTTTCCGCATCAATCTTCGCGGGGTCATAATAATCGGTCCGTCATCGCTTTGTCGATCGGCCCGACCTGGATAACGTGATTTTCCGTGAATAGTCGTGACCTTTTGTGTTTGTTTCGATAGGATGAAAAGCTCTGAGATAATTAAGATGGGTTCCTTAAATATTCGGTATCGGAGGCCACGATACCGAATTCCCCCGTCCACGGTCGTGATCATTGCTACATTTTGGCCGTTTGGCATCGATAATATTTTCAGTGTGCTTGACATTTCAGGGAAAACTCGCCAGAGAAGGAAGGCATAGTACAGCTTTTTGTTCGGAAACTTGTCATATATTTAGGCGATCGCAACCAAAGAACACTTCACCTCGAGTTGTCTCATCAGTAGTTGATGTTTAGAGTCCATTAGCCCAATAAATGTGTTTGTTTAGGACAGATCGAGTCGCACTGGGCTTTTAGCTTGGTTTTCCACGAGATTGGAATCTATCCTTGTGGTTGGTGCTTTTTTAAACCTGACCGAAGGACGTGAGTGGATGATTAGGTGATGGAAAGTTGGCACGAAACAGCACTCTTTCTCCCTTGCAGATTTATGCCTTTCAGATCCTAGTTAAGATCTTGTATTGCCTCGGAATCGCTGTTTTTGTTCGTGTCAGGAGTGAGGGTACCCAAAACCACGGTGACGCAAATGAATGCAATTAGGATATTGTTCGCTCAGCCCCATGCCTTGCGACCGGAGTGATTGTCTGAGAGCGCGTGACGCCGGAGACGTTAAAAGCGCTGCGTTAAAATTACTTTTTGCCCCTAAATTAGCTCGTGGCCGACACATTTCGCAGTGCGCGGTTTTCTTTGGGAGCTCGCCCGTCCCTCTGGGGATTTTTTTTCGCCAGAGGAGGAATCGCGCGCTTCGATCGTCTTACGTGATCCATTACCATTCCCCGTGCACCCTCCCGAGGACTGGGGGGTTCCCATGCGTACTGATTTCGGTCCCCCCCCCACTCCCACCCCCCCGGGCTTCCTCGATGTGTAACCACTCCCCTTCCTGCCATAACGGGAGTTCCATTATCTGTCGCTGCCTGGCGGATGGGAAAATGTGTTTTTGGCGCTCCAGTTCCTTCTTCCCTCCCCTCTGCCTCCGTACGGTTTTCCCTCCCCCTCTTTCGAACGCCCTCCTCTCTCGAGTCACGCCCATCGCAACACGCAAACTGTGCGTGAGTGCGTGCCGAGGAAACACGCGGACCTTTTTCTGTCTCTTCTCATTCGCTATGCTCTCCACCCACCCCCCATTCCCTCCCCTTCCTCCCCGCTGACTCCTTTTTCCCTCCTCTTTTTACGGCATCTCTCTCTCTCTCTCTCCTTCCGATGGATGCACGCCTACCACCGCTGCCACCTTCGCTCCTCCACTTCAAACGGAACGAGACTCGACGGGAAACAGCGATCGCTCTTCCACGGCTTGTGCTCGCCTTGGGACGCCTTACTTTTTGGTTCTCACAGGGAATACTTTCATGGAATTTTATTTTTTACAACTCGATTTGACGTGTGTGCTTTTCTCGGTTCATGCATTTCTTGATGTGCTTTGTGATTTTTTTCTCATCTCTCTTCATCATTTCATATTTATTTTAGCTCGTTTTTTTTAGTGCATAAGATTTCCAAGCTGTCGTACTGAGTTATATGAAGGTTCTCGAGGTGCATTTTACGTCAGTTCTCCAAGTAACCCTGGAGCTGTAATGTTGTCTTCGTAAATTGGTTTATTTTCCAGCATTGTTTCCACCCACCGGTTTAGTTATTGTGATGTTGGCATGTCTGTCACTGTCTTGGTTTTGGAGTCCAAGAATCTCTTAGGGCTTATGCAAAATTAAACACGAATAACTTTATTCTTCCCGATATATCTCCGTTTTTCTGAACTTGTGTATTACTCTGCCGAAAAACGTATTGCGGCAGATAGTTTTTGTTGCAAGTATTTTAAGTACGAAGTGTTAACAATGGTTGAACTTCACGGAGAACGTGAGTAACATATCGGATGAGTGCCCTCGTGGGCACCGACGGAAATCTATTTATATTGCCCTATCTCCAGGCCCTCTTGCGAATTGTCCTGCTCTCCTTTTATAATCACCTTAAAATTCCAATATTTCCCTTTCTAAAACCCATTCTCATATCTGTGGCCCGCCTTTTTTTATTTTTCAAAATTTGAAATCACTATTCCCAGACACCCTTGAAAAGGGTAGAGACACCCTGAGTATTTCATGTTTCTTTAATGAATTTAATTTGAATATCGGCTAACTTTTTAATAAATTTCTAAGCCATCGTTCAGAAGTTAATTTTTTTGAGGGAGTTCAAGCCTCTTCGACTGAAAATTCCTCTTTGGTTGTATACGGTCGAACTTCTGCTGCCGTCCCTATTTTTGTTTTTTTTTTAATAAGTGGACGGGAAAGTGTTTTGATGTGAAGTCAAATGGGATACTCCCGTCCACAGCCAGCAACTGAGCTGATCGTATCGTTGTGATTGTCCTCCGAATTTTGAATATTAATATTAATTACGGTGACCTTCTGAAATGGGATGGTCGCCCTCTTCATCGATTATCTGTCTTGATACGCCGTTTATTAATTGCCGTGAAAGCTTGGCGAGAGATATTATTTTATAATATATCAAACCGTTATTCCGAGCCAGCGTTTTGGTGCCTGCAGCTATTTTAATATCTTTTTTGTCGATTACTCAAATTGGGCGGTAAATCAAAACTACTCTCTGCACAAACAGTTCGTTTTTACTGTCCCAACAAATTTTCGCCGTGAGCGTGTGTGAACAGTATTCAAACTTCCTTTACGGGAGTCACGTATATAATCCATTTGGTATTTTATCTCTCTCCATTCTCGTTTTCAGATTCAGCCTCTCTGATCTATTGAAAAAGATATCAGTTGGCGCAATTAATTATTGGGAGCATGACCACTTTCCATTTTACGTGCTGCAAGGGATGTAGAGATGATTAATGTTCTTCCCGAACAATATCCCCCTTTTCTAGATATCGTTTCTCTGGATTTCACGTGTCTTCTCGTGGGAATTTCGCTCCAAATATATCCGTATTCCCACAAAAGGAGAGGATGTTTATAAGTCGGTTGCCGTGATAGAATTGACGGCTGGGATTTACGTATCCTTCCTCTCCCGTCACATCTCATTATGTACCCGTGCACTATCTGAATTCCCACCGTTCTCTTCCCATTCTCTCTCCGCATTCGTCGCACTGGATGCGGGTCCCATCCCCCTCCGCTCCCCCGTCTCATCCTATCCATCCCTCTAATTCCCTACAAATCCGCCCCATCCTACGATTACGACCGACACAATCCCTTTCCCGCCCACCACTTCCTCTTCTCTTTCCCCGTCATACTCTGCACTTCCTAAACACTCTCTCTCTCTCTCTCTGGAGCGATCGCGAGCCAAACATGTCCGTTTCCCCGCTGTTGCTGACGGGGCGTCTCGCTTGATATTCTTCCGAATGAAATCGTGGAACCGAGGTTGTTTCTCGATTTACGTATCAGCCGGGTTTTTCTTCCGACTGTGCGTGTCCGCCGGTGAAAACCAACTGGTCTGTTTCGTTTAGGAATTAAGGTGGTTTCACCTTAAACTGCATTCGAATCGTTTGCTCCAGTCTTAACGCGTGCTTGAAACCCCGTGCGTACTAAAATGTATCCGAGATGATATTTTTAAAAATAAGTATGCTATTTCATTGATTTCCTCAAAACATTTTTACTTCATTAAGTTACGCTTGTGAGATCGTTTTTGCAGGGGCTGTTTCGTGCGTCCTGTAGATAGATGTATGCATGTTTATCACCCCTTAATTGTGTCATTAGAGCCATGTTAAATTAATGTCATTCACACCGTTCCCTTTCGGGGTAGTCAAAGCAAAAAAAAACTGGATGTGGAGTTGTTTCAGACAACTGACTCCTATTACTATTTTTTGCCTACTGCCCCATCGTCCAATCCTCATTTCGCCTCTGTCACATTTAGTTTCGTGCCTGTTTTTCTGTCCTTGGGACTTCTATGAAACCCTTTCAATGATATTACCAACCGCTATGATTTTGGTTTCTATTTACTGACGACATGCGTAAAATCTTTCTCCGGTTCATTATCGTAACACAGAATGATAGCATTTTAATCCCTTGGTGTTCGCGTTCGTAGAAATCCCAAGGGCCCATCTTTCATGTCGGAAGGAGGATGTAGCATGGCAAACAAGTCTATATATCAGGAGGGCGATTTTAAAGGTGACTTTTTCCTAAAGCAGTGGTATTCATATTTATCAATTTATCTGCTATCTACTTTGAAATCCTTTCCAATTGACTATAACCTCTTTTTAATTTGATGATTTGCTTCATTTTATTTTTTTTTAATACGATCGTTTTATTAATTTCGCCTTTCTTTACAATGAGAGGTACACATAAAGCATTTATTTGGGTCACTTCGTTACGTACCATCTGTGCGTTTGATTTGAGGCAACCTCGCGAGTCCGCTAAATATTAAAAACGCTCAAAAAATGTCTCATTTGTAAGCAATCAGTTGTTCCTTTCTCCGCTTTAAACAATTTAAAATTCAGGGCAGTCGTTTCAAATTGCTGGAACACTCTCTATCTTTTCTTTATGCATAATGAAAATGTCTACGGTGATGTCCATTTTACTGGAACTGAGAATATCGACTGTTTACTTTCGGTTGTTGATTTTTCAAGCCGAAGATCGTTGAACTGCAGGTCTTGATTTTTGTCCATTACTTCCTATTACAGCATCATATTCTTCCCTATGCCAAGTTTTTCTCTTACTTTGGATGGGCTCTTATAATTGCATTTGTAATAATTAGCTATAAGTCGTGTAAATTCACATATGCTCTTGTTACAAAAGTGAAATTAATTATTTCACAAAAAATTTATAATGGCTACATGACACATTACGCGGATTTGTTTTCTCTCAGACATCAATCATATCCCGAGTTTCAAGATTCAAATCCAATATAGACGTTTCGGACAAAATAAGTTTTACTTTTTTCCGTTCAAAATTGTCTTTCCTTAGCTTCAATTTCCAAAGTAGCCACGATTTCCTGTGGTCATTTGAGGCTTCAAAGTCCTCCTCCTCGTTTGGTATAGAAAACAAAGAAATGGAATAAAATATAGTAAGGATATGACGTACCCCTGCGATTTTGAGGCGCAGTTGTTGGCCCTTTCTTTAGGGTCATGGAATGAATAAGGGCTTATTTCCCGAGCCCCGTGGGTTATACGAATCGACCACTGGAAGTGGGAACCACCATTGCCAACAGGCGCAGGAGCAGCAATCGCTTGGAAACCCTTCTTGATCGTTTTATTCTCGCTCCGCGGACCCTTTCTCCTCCTCTTCCTTGCTCACTTGTGGCTGCACGCCAGGGATTGTACGTATATCCCCTCTCCCCCCTCCCTCCCACTAACTTCCCCTCGACCGCCCTCATAAGGTCCCATGTTCACTATTTCGGGCGTGCTCTTGTCTCGGTAAGATTTTTTCCCATTTGTGGAATTCACTTCGGGCGGAATTCTTCTCGGGAGCCGTAAAAAAATACACTCCTCCTTCACTCTTGAAACATTTATTGAATGAGTCTACCCCAACCCCCAAGATAATTTGCGAGACATCCGGTGAAATTCCATTAAATATTCGCCTTTCTTGCTAGCGGTTGAAGGCGCCGCTTTCAAACTGGGAGTTTTCATTTTATATTTGCTAAGCGGTGTCTGTACCTGCCATTATAGTAGTTGTTGTTGAATCATACCACCACTTATCTTGGATATGAAAAATGCCACAGCTATGCATTTTTTTGCGAGATTCTCGGGTTAAAGGTTCCGTTCCGAGTTCGATAAAAATAATTTTTTTCGTGAGCAGTGTTTTTCGTTTGTTCCGCGTTTTGCTGCATATCTGTTTATTGCCTTGAATATTTATTTTCATGTCGGCAACTTCATACTTAATCAAATATTCATGGAATACTGAAATATTAGAGGGTCATATTACTTGACTCGGAGTGCTGTTGACCTGATTAAATTTACCCATCCCTAGGAAGGGAACGGTTATGTGGACGTGTCTATGTGCTAATTCAGGTCGGAGGAAATGAACGCGACGTTGGAGCCTCCTTTCCTGTTTGTCGTTTTACGTTTTCTGATGCTAATTAGATGGGTGTTTCGATAGGCAAATTTAATTTTCCCCAACGGGCGAGGTTGCGTACATAAAGAATTGTTTCGCGATTTCGTGCTTCGTTATGATGATACTGTGAACATACTCGGGGAGGAAGGGAGCTAAATTTCCTTGTAGATGTTTTTAATTTCGCCGTTTCCCAACTTGCGCATGCGAATTGGTCTGTGAATCTCGTATCACGCCTCGTGCATCCCCTGTGTTTTAAGTGTCGACTCGTGCTTCCGAGCCCAGTCCTAATTCGGCGATAATACAGCATTTCCACCTCATGTTAGATTTGATCCAACCTTCGTCCGCCGCGGATGCATTTGATTGGGTTTTGAATGCCCATGGGGGTTCGATGGTGGTTGTTCCGCTTCAGCGCTCAATATCGGCGTCGCTAGCTCTCCCACCCACCTAGTAGCCGCGCAACCCTTCTGCGTAGGGGGGGGGGGCGTATTGCTGGCAATGGCGGACCCTCCATTCTGTTTTAGCACCGTTCTGTCCTCCACCAACTCCGTCTTGACGGCGTGGGACAGAATAATTGAAGAACTCACCCCGGTGTCTCGCGAAACGGCTTGCGTTCACGGGCGAAGAACGATCATCGGGATGTCATTATGGTTTCTCCTTAAGCACAGATATCAGGAGGCGCATAATGCTTATTCAGTCATCTAGTTGTTAATGTCATAGATAGGTTTAATTGTACATCCCTCTTGATTTTCATGGGAGACGCCCTTATTTTATTTTGGTTTAGTCGACTAAAAGGAATTTTTCTGTACTTGTGGTCGACGCATGTAAACGAATAAATATCCTCGTCTGCGTACGAATGCAAGTGAATTGGCTGGTTTTATTCCCAACAATTCCCATTACTTATGTTATCGACACTAAATCTGATGAAGAAACATATTTCGAAAACGTAAGAGTCGTTGCACGACCGCACGGAATCCCTCCATGCATAGATATTTCTCATCTAAAGCCACACGACTGAGATCGCCTATCATAGGGCAAATAGTATGGCCTGTCGGATTGGAGGAGAAAATGAGCGCATATGCTTGGATGGATGCGTTTGTATGTGGATATCCGCGGGTGCCTCAATATTGGCCTTATATATTTTTGATGCGAGTGAAAAGGATTTTTTTTCGACCCACATCTTCTCTCATCTCATTCCTAGCTCTCTCACCCGCTCGTGAAAAACATGTGATTTGGCGTTTTAGTGCTTTTCCATTCGGATATAAGAAGTCCCCCCCTCGTCTCTCATTCTCTTCCCCCACACTTTTTTCTCATTCGGGTGTCTGGGGAATATAGTCGTATTCCAGGCGTAACTGTTTCCTCCCCGTTGAGCTAGGGCGACTGACTGGCTGCCTCGTTCGTGGAAGAAACGCGGAAGAAAGATCCTGAGGGTGGAACGGGCTTCCTTTCTTTTTTCTTTCCTCCGCCGCGAATGGAATGACGTATAGTATGTAGAGATAAAGGTTCGCCCGATTGGAGAATCGAACCTGCAGCTCCTGGGAACTTGGCACTTCTGTAATGTAACAGATGCTCCAAATCCTTAGGAGATGATTCGGTCTTTATTATCACGGAGCAATTCGTGTGCGCAAGTCGGGAAAACAGCGAAATCGGAAATGTTTTCAAGGGAAATGTAACCAGAGTAGTCGATATGAAATGCCATGAACATTTCGTCCATCGCGATTAGCTGGTGATTTAACATAAAAGTTATTTTTCATTGCTTGGAATTCATTCCAGGGTGGAATGCCATTATTAAAATTCAAGGCACGATACTTCAGAAAGTATTAACTCGAACAGCCATAAATGTTTCTATACACTTTTATTTATAGTAAGAGTGGATGAAGTGAGTAGCCATGATCGACCTACCGGAGGTGAGCGTGTCCCCGCTTTTGTCCACGTATGGCAGTATCGCCGCCCCCTCCCCCAAATCTTTAAAAAGATAGATGTGAAAATCGTCTTATTAAAATGTACGAGTTTCTGTGAAGGCACTTTGTTTAACTCGCTAAAATTAATGTTATCGAATTAATTGGCTTGGGGCTTAAACGATAACGGATAAAGGTGTGGATTTACTTATTGTGTTCATCATTCATCGCATTTCGCCCAAACTTTTTAAAACTCGTTGCAATTTTCAGATTTTTAGTGATTTTTTGGAATGTGGTCACCATAGAAAACCCGCAATAGTATTGGGTTCAATCTCCTAAATGGCGCCAATGCCGAATCCGTGACTCGCCAGGAGGAAAGTCATTTCTAAATAAACAATTCCATGTTTAAGAGTAAACTGTAAGAGGAGATGATTTCAAGTCTTCCTTCATTTGACCTTTCAGAGGTGACTTTAAGTACTTTAGTTAGACCCAAGTAATTTTACGTTTTCATCAATTATTAAATGCTGTCTTTATCGTTGGTCATGAAAAGGGAAACTGTTCAGGGAAAGTTATCCGCTGGCCAAATTAGAATATTTTATTTGATATTATGAATTTGTCGTATTTCTTTTTCATTAAAGGGACTCGCGGGGAGTTTTCTTAAATGCGACGAAACTCAATCTGGAATCCTGTTTGACGGAGAATTTTGATGCTAAAGTCAATTAATATAAACAATTTTTTTTGGCGAACTACGCTTAACAAGAATGTTTCATGTCTTCATTAGGCTGCAAATCGCACTACGGTCCTGTTTTTTGGATCAAGATGGTTTTCAAAACATTTTCTAGTACCACTTGAACATTTGATCTGTTTTTGGTGATAGATTGAGGGATGGCTCGATAGAGTAATATGATGAATAGGGTGAGGGAAGGATTGTTTTAATACCTCCTTCTCCCTCTGTCATCCCCTTCCATTTTTCTCCTCAGAATTCTCATGGGCGTGTTATGTGCTCTCGGATGTTTTCTAAGTGTCTGCGAAAACAGCGAATCGCTTTCGGGCTTATGCGCTTTTATTAGCGTCATTAATCACTCTCAGCTGTACATGATAGCATTTTCCTTTTTGTAAACGTTACCCTGGCGTATTCAGGAAGTGGAATTTTTGGGCAGAAACCGCAGTGTCCAACTTCACGAATCCCCGGGAATTGAAATCTCGCTGTTGGCGTGTAACCGGATCGGGGACCCGAGAGAAAAGCGAGGACAACGAAATTCCTAGGCCATTCCTCAGTGTGGTATTACGTAAATGTCAAACAAAGGTCACACCCATTCCTTCGCGACTAAATTGTAATACTAGTGCTCTATAATTCTTATAATTTACGATTTATTCATTTATCTGTAAGTTGTGTTTCGTGCGATCTATTATTTTTTCATAGATTTTTTAAAAAAAAGGTTCGAGTTTATTTTTATTAAGGCTTTAGGAGACTATTAAATATTTTTTCAATCATGAAAGAGGTATGATCGCTTATCTAAATCCCAGAAGACGAGACCAACCGGAACCCGAGAGTTATTGAAATAAATTGTACTCTGCGTGTTTTACGGCAGTTCCTTTTCTGGTTACACTTCCCAGTTTCATATCAGTTAAGTATACATAATAATAATAACAGTTTGATGTTTTTCATCGCTTTTTATTCGTTTTTAGACATTTTAATATACTCTCATTTTAAGATAGGTATATTTTATCTCATTGGATTTTCTGTTGAAATTGTGTGGTTAATTTTAACTAAAATTTTATTGGTTCCAAGGATACATTTTGTTGAATTGTTTTTCTCCACTATATTATGGAGCGCGTGTGGCGATGAATAGAGTGAGTTTACTTAAGCGTAGAGATAATAATGCCTGGAGGATCATTATTTGGAAGTGCGTAAATTGTTGGGGATCATCACTTAATCCATTTAATATTTATGAGATATCGACTCATAGCTCCTTAATCTCCGTTTTCTTATTTAACTTAAGAGTTCACCTAGTTGACTTAAACGTTGTATGTATGTGTGAAATAGTGCGTTTATCGGGCCAAAATTGAGACAGTTTGTTGTTGGTTTTGAAGTCATAATTACAATTTTTTCAAATGCTTTTCAAATTTTGGTGGAGTTTTTTAAATTTCCCCCCCTGAAACTTGTAATCCTCGTCTTAGTTGTACCATTCGTTTCAAAATGACTCATTCGTTCTCGCCGCATGACCGCAAGGCAAACGATTTCCCCTTTAACGGACGGGGTCAATTTAATCGCAACGGGACTGACCAAGGCACTTCGTCGGGGCAAACGTGCTTCACGAGCTCGAGCGCGTGATAAATTCACGTCGTAGAGCAGTGCTGCTCATTCCTGGGTCAAAAGCCTCACACCCCTCGCGTCTCCATGGCGAGCTATCGAGTGATGCCGATGTGGAAGACTGAGGATCGGGTTTTTGGGGTCATGGCGGGCGGTATACTATGATGGGGTAAATATTTCGACATAGAAGGCCTGCTGCCCCTTCGTCAATTAAACGTCACCATAGTTCGTAATAATGGTTGCCAGATACTTCATCAATTGGGATTATTCAGACTACTAACTTGAGTGGCGAGGCTGAGCTGTTAATATGATGATTTACTAAGGCGCTTTGTGGTTCCGCTATGCATTAGTGAGGCCATTTCTATCGGATAATGTGTTCCCTGTCGGATGTGGCGTGAGAGTGATAGGGACAATAGTGGAGAAGTGGCACCCTCTCCTGGTTATGAAGAACATCTGTTAACACCAACATTTCCCTGTCCTAACTCATTCAATGCTGGCCAGGTAACCTGAGTAGTTGTTCCCTGACATAAAGCAAACAGTGAGATCTTCGAAGGCGAAGGGAGTAGAAATGGAAATCGAATGAAATTGCGCCCTAGGCGATACGAGAATATTGAGTAAGGGACCGAATGACCAGCTGAACCACAGGTTTGGAAGGTGAGGGAGGGGAGAGCGCCTGAATTGTGCCCCTCACCCTCATGCCTTAGAGTCTACCTTAGGAAGCCAATGAGAAATCGACTCGTTGCCTTCCTAAGGAGGGATTACTTACTCGTATTGCCTTCGTAGTGTGTGGTTCTTTCATTGAACCGCAGCGATTTAGACTGCCATGTGTGGTGATTCGTCGCATAGATGATATACTTGCTGCCTGAAATATTGGTCATTGACGTTGAATGCTTATCAGAAATCCAGATTACATTGAAGAAGAATGATTTTAGTAAATTAAGAATTCTCAGTCCATGAAGGTAAAACTGTAAGAGTAAGTTGACTAACAGAGTTTCATTGGACTCAATTTTAGTTTCTTACAAAAGATTTTTGTTTAAAGGTGGCCATGGAAAAAATGAGTAATGAAAATGAATGTATAATAGTTTTATTTTATAATCTTACTATGATGAAACGGTTTTTCGAATGTCCTTGTAATAATTAAATAAAAATTGTGGTGGTTTTCCTTACTGGCGTTTAATTTCTATGGATGTTGACATTTTTATACATATTCCGTATTTTTCCTTTTGGAGTATTATTTCAAGCGATTTCCGTTAAAATACATTGTGAAGAGGCTTTAACACTTTGTGATAACATGCGCGTGCATAATACGAATGAAACCGAAATTATGCTCTCTAGTATTTGTTTATAATTATAAAAAACAGTTGGCATTTTTCAACTCTGAAATAACTACTAAATATTAAACTTGAAAATAAAGCGTCCCTCGAAAATTGTGAGAAGTCAATCACTTTTTTTTGCTGTTGCTCGAGGGGCTATTTTGTAATGGCGTTAATGTGTAAATCATCAGTAAGAATTAAAGGGAAGTAAGTTCCCGCAAAAAGATCTTCTTCTTACATGTACGACATTTACTGCAAGCTCAAGATTTCATGTATCGAAGCACACGGAAGTAAGTATAAGGGAAAATATACTATATGCTACTTCTTTTCTATGCTGCAACGCAAGTCTACCGCATGGGACGGGGATCTCCTCACCTCGATTAGCCTGGGTAGGGAGTTCTTCCAAGTGGGTGCCATAAGAAGAACACTCTTGTGTATGAATAGTGGACCCGTTCATTTGCTATGAAAGCCATCGGAGTAGTAGTAATATCGCATACGTTTGGTTCCCGAATCAATACACTCGTTCTTATTCCTTCCACTGTCGAGCCTTGGGTCTCTGGTTATATCAGGTGTCCGAAATGAGCGTAAGAAAGACACGGTCGTCGGCGGGACGAAAAAATGTGGAGTCCTCCCTCCAATTGGCTTGCTGGGAATAAAGGGGCGGGGGGGGGGGGGGTTAGCCGCACAGGAACGGAAATTTCCTTCCTGGTCGCCTGGAGAAGTGGACTTTCTTTCTGGATGGATGTCTGTGGTATCGCCCGTTTGGCCTCTCAGCGGAGCGACGTAGCGAACTCCTATCGCCATATCGCCTCGTATATGTATCTAGTTCTCACAATCAAGCCTCCGCTAAAACGCCACGATAGGATACCATCGCTCGCCACCTGACGGATTCAGTGAGGATCCATACCTGATGTGATGTGAGACTTCCTCTTTAACTTCCCGTTTTCTTGCATTTTTCCTTGCCTTCGCCTCTTGTGGTGTATTGTGTTAGAAGGCATTTAGAACACCGTTCCCTCGTTGTCTGTTATTCCCCTTGGATTACTTCTGTTTATTATGAAAGGAAGCGAGGATGCCCGATTACCCACGCCCTCGAAGACAGGATTTCCGATCTCCTTCACGATTTACGAACCGATATTCTCTACTATATTTTCCTCCAGCCATCCGTGTATTTAGTTCCAAGTCATAATTTCTGATATAATTTATGCAGTGTGGAAGGCGGCGTGAACTCCGCCCAGTTTACCTACGTGTATCTAGCGTGTTTTAGCTCGTTTGGGTCATTGTAAATGTTTTGTCCGAATTAATACGGGTAATAAGAAGACAAGTGCCGTAACGTAACAAGTTAATACCGTACAATGGTTAGCTCTTACTTTATATATCATAGTGTAGATACACGCTAGATATGACACGTATTTTTTTATGATTTCAGCCCAACGGATCAAGGTAACTTTTTGGTAATTGATACAACCAATAGATAAAGGATCTGTGCGTCTGACGATTTTGAGTTTTTTCGATTTGACGTCGGCTTTTGTGTTCATGCTGTAGGGATAGATATGTGATTGTTTTTGCAACTATAAAATAAGATTTATCATAGACTTCAAGGGTTATTGACGTGAAATTCACAGTCTTCCTGCAAGGTTCGAATCCCAAATTATGGTGCAGACAGATCATTGATCTATTTCCGCGCGGCAGTAATCGGGCCGACCTCAGTGACGGAGCGTGCGGTTTCGTTTTCTAGTCAGGTGTCCAGAGCCCTAGTTCCTAGTTCTCCGTCGCTGAAAGGACATGGACCTCATTCCCGCTGTTGGTCGGTTTTTCGGTGTAAACTTCATCATTGTCGAGTCTGGTGGAAGTAACTCCTAAGTTCAGAATACGTCCCTACGAGTTCTCTGTCACACAGGGTAACATTTAGACAGCGGGTCGTTGAGGTGGTGGCTGCGCTGAGCCGTCAACACAAATTTTCTTCTCCCGTTTTCATTACGTCATTCTTCTATAGAAGTTGTAGTGGTTCTCACTTTGTGGTTACCCCGACCGTCGGGTGTAACATGACGGATAAAAGTTGTGTTCTTATAAAAAAATCTCTTCACTTCGCCTCTTTTTAATTAAAAAAAATCTCTTAAAGGTGAAATTCGCCAGTGTGATATAAATTACTCTTCATTCATGTATTTTTTCGAGTGACTTTATTTGAGGGTTGTGCGCTGTATCATTTCATTGTTTATAAATGTGATGCATTCGGTAATATTTTTACGAACAAATGTGTAATATATACGTATCTACCCGTTGGGGAGCCGCCGACTTCGGTTGCTGAACTTCCTGTGTGTCCACTGATCTTACTGATCCAGATTATTCAAGGTACCCCGAATATGCTGCGGGAATTTCGGTCTGGTGGCTTTCTGCGTTGGGCATGACTCTCGCGGGTGCATTTCCATTAGATTTTTCCGGGTGCGTCATGAGTCGTCCCCGTCTGACCATTCGCGTGTGCTCGGCTTGCTACAAAGGTGGACTCTCGCCTCCGATTGGGTCGACAGAGCCGCGAGCGCACTAATCACGTCATCCCTGCCGGGATGCGGAGTAAAACTGCAGAGGAAGGTGCCTATCCGTCTGTCCCTCTCTGTCTCTCCCCCTCCCTGCCACCCTCTCCCTTCCCCCACCGTGCTTTGTCGGGGCGTTTGAATGCGCGCGTGTGTGCCGCCACAGCTGTGTGAGAGTTGAGAGACCCGCGAGGTTCTTTCACTCAACTATTCCCTCTCTCTCTCTCGCCGCCCTTTCATCCCCCCCCCCGTGTGTGTCTCGCGCTGGAGAGGACGAGTAGTCTTCCCTGAATTCCTCTCGCCCGCCATCGTGATGAATATTCACTCCACTTCCTGAATCAACACCAATGCTCGAGAAAGCGCATCCACGAAAAGAGAGGGGGGCGAGGGAAGGCCCGCCCCGCCCCTTGTTTACCCGCTGAATTGTCATCATCAACTCGAGCACACATGTAGTAGGAGTGGCGGCTCCCATCCCTTTAATGTATCCATCCCTTCCGTGGCTCGAAGCTCAGTTGGCCTGTTCCTCCTCCCCACCCTCCCGACCTCAGGATGGATCTCTCCTCCTAGAAAAGTAATCCTTGCGTTCCCTTTATGCGCTGATTCCTTTATTTTCGGTTTGTTTTAGTTTAATTCCCGCAGTTACCTGGTCAGCAGCCATTCTCAATCCCCTCTTCCCGCAGCGTAGTCCCCAAGGATCAAGCTAGTTTCAGCTTTCTTTTGTGCCGTGGCAAATCCTCTTGAGGCTCCGCGGTTCCATTGCTTTCCGTTGGCTAATGGTGTGCTATTCTAATCTGGTAATGGCAAAGATGATGTGGTTTGAGTGGCGATTTATTTCATTTTTACATGAAGTGTGTGCGATTTACATTAAGAAGAGTGTGCTTTTGGGAATCTACAGACTGTCTGGTGAAGGGTAATAACAGAGTATGGCTCTTCATCCTTGTTTTTCTCTAGTATTTGATCTTCTATAACTCTTGGTGCGGCGTACAAAAACAGAAAAAATTTCACATATTTGAATGAGGATAATTGAAACGAGCTTACACGTATGTGGGTAAACTTAAAGAATTAAATATCCACTCTGGGTACGAATGCTGTTGTGATGTGATTTTTTTCTTGTAGTGCTAAAACGGTGCTATATTACCCTACCCGTTGGAGTTTCTTAATGTGGTAATTTGGTCAGGTTTTCATGACTCGGTAGTAGTTTTTTTCTACGCTTCTAGTTTCAGCTCGCTGCTTCTATACATATTGTAGACTATGGCATTAAGGAGTCATTGATGTACCATAATTAATCTCACTCTTACTCTGGAAAATATAATTTGCGTTTATAGTTGCGGCCATATAATCTAGCTGGCTTGTATTACGTTAATATATTTCGCACGTGTCCCCCATGCATTCAGCCTTTAAACGAGGCGCCATTCACACCAAAACGTGGACATTTGTGGCTGAAACATTCTTGCATTATTATCGACTCGACCTCGAAGTGCCGTGACAAAATCAGCTTGGGCTACGGCTCGCAAATTACCTCTTAAAGTTTTTCCTCAAAAACCTTGACCTCTCCATCTCTCTTGTGGACGAGGTTTTTTCCCGAGCGTTTTACTTTTTTCTGACCCATTTCGCGCTTAAGTGCACCCAGACGGCGTGCTTTATTTTTCGTAGAAGTTATGTCTTCGTTCCTCGTGTTGCAAGTGTAGTCAGCCAGTTCTAATTGTAAGCCACTAGCTCAATGAAACATTAAGGAAGGTGGAATGGAACAGGCTTGAATATCCACTGGAGAGCTATTACAGTTCATCTATTTACTTTTAGTGGGTCTCATGGGATCATTTAGTAAATTTTTTCCCAGCGTTGCGCCGATGTCCGAATTAACGGCGGAGTGGATTTGTTATCCTAGGTTCGGTCGTAGAGCTCTCGCGTTACTGTTTATGTGTAACTCCGCAGTGGCATGTGTACCTTACTTTTTAAAACGCGGTCGGAGTTTTTCCTGGAAGATCATGATCAACCGCTTTGATATGTCAAACAAATTACTGCAAGCTCTAAATTCTTCTGCTCCCTCGGATTTAGGGATTCAAAATTAATGGTGGTGTTTGGTTGGCACCATATTGCTGTGTAAGGCGTCATTAATCCGGAGTGTTTTATGGCTCCATCTCGCGACGCCAAGCATTAAACGCCTTTCCCCCCCCCCTCCCCATCCCGTCCTGCCTCCCACCTCAACCAACTCTCCGACCGCTTATATCCACTGTATCCAACTTTTTGACGATCATATTTATAAGCCCGGGGTGGTTTTCTTTTCCCGTTGGGGGGTTGCTTGTGCTTTCGGTAAGGTCTCTCGTGGCCATATTCACCATTAATACATGGCGGTGTAAATAAGGCGGAGTAATGGAAGATAAGCGTGCTCCTTAATGTTGTGTCTGGAGCTCCTTATATATTTAGCTTAAGTAGATGTTCGATTATGGCCTCGGGGTTTTACTGCGTGCACTAGCATCGTCTGGGGTTGGAGAGCAAAAGGTCATTACCTGGTTGCTTTCTCGGCCAAATGTTCCATACCATGAGTCGGCGGGGTTGGTTCGGAAAAATTCCTCAATTTTCGCTTGGATGATTAAACTACTCGTAAATCTCAATCATCGGATTTTACGAAAAAGAATTTTGCTGGGCGCTATTTTTGGAAGACCTTATTTTAGACGCAGTTCATCTTGAAGTTCATTTTTATAGCCAGAAAGTGGAAAAGTGAAGGCAGTGAAACCGAATCTTCTGTTCGTGAGCCACAGGTTTCCTTGTTTCCAAGGATCTTATATAAAATGGCATCTTTATATCTAAATTTAGAAGACACTCTTGCTACGTCGAAATTTCCCGGTCGCCTCTTATTTTTCTCCGATTATGGCATAGGCCTCTCGGGGTTGAATACGAGTTCACTCATCATGAAGAACATTATGCAAATGTTCTCTCATGTACTCTTGCTTTTATTTCTTTTAAGCGTGTATTTAACGAGTTGTTTTCGTAAAAACTCCATCGTAGCTTAAACATTGGCGAAATAATATACATATTCCCTATTATGTTATACGTTTCATAATATTATTTTATGGGTATACATGTATTCTTTTGCGGAAAAATATAATTTGTACCACTAACAAAAAAATGAGCAACTTGTGCGATGCGGAAAATAAGGCTTTAAGACGTCTCATCAAAGAATGAATTCTTCGTGAGCAAGAATGGTTTCGATACGATGCATGTAATCTAGCATTATTATTTTGGGTATTTCGCCCTGGGCGTGAAATCCTTGTCATGAATGCGTTTTTGTGAGGAAAATTATGCCATCTTCATTTCTGTTGCGTAATAAAGTACGCTTTCGCTATGGGATAACTTTCTTTTGTTATTTTGATTAATTGTTTTCCGTGTAACCTCTTGACCAGCTTAATTCTATTCTCGGATGAATCAATTCTAGCTCCTGGAGAGTTCTTCGCGTTACGTTCAGAGATTTCTCGCCCCCCCCCCCCCCCGCCCTGTCTGCCCTGCGTTTGACGGACTTAAGATAAGGCCTTCTGTCCTTGTTTTAGTCCGCACTCACACCTGCGCTGTTTGTTTTGTTAATGAGATGGACAGATTCCAACTGCCTTCTCTGCCGTTCCATTTCTGGATCCGTTCCAATTTGGCGGTTGCATATTCCATGCGATTTGTTCCATTGCATTCCCTTTTGCCCGAATCCCTCGCGGTTCCCTGAGCCCTGACAGCTTTTCTTTCCCTCGGAAGAATCCCCAAAGGCCATCGAAAAGGGGATTGGTCGAAATTTAGGACCCTGTGTCTCTGTCATGCCCTCTTCACCCTTTTATCCCTGTCGAATCCCGTGCAGCACCCCTCGGGGGCGCTCTTGCCCATGTCGCGAATTGAGTTGGCTTTCTCAAGACTTCCCTTTTACCGTAATTGAATAGAGATTTTGGCCCCTGCACGGACTCGGTGGGGAATGTTTTGGCGTCTGCGATGAATCTATTTGGTCTCGTCTTCCTTGGAAGGGTTTTTAAATTCGTCGATGGAGGATCCGCAATAATCCCGTCACGCTCGTAGCGGGTGGAACAACCTTAAAACTCAATCCGTTATTCCCTGCAGCATGCATGGTCTTCATTGATCCAATATTCCTGTTTTCTTTGATATTTTTTCCGCCACGAAAAAGCTTATGAATTTGCGATACTCATCTGCTTTTCGGCTAGGTGTATTTGCTGTCAATGTTGAATCGATCTAGGAAAATAAAAATATGCCCCTCTTGCCCTGTCCTCGCCTCGTCGAGAGTTACATGCCATGCATCTGTACGCTAATGGCGGCGTTTATGAGCGTTAGCGATCTCGTGTACGTAATTTGCTTGACAAGCCATCCCTCAAGTCTCCTCACAGGGTACGTGAAATCCCATTAACAACGATGTTTAAGGGCGCATGCCGTGATTCGATTACTTTGGTTTTGGGAGCCTGCAGTAAAGCATCGAGGTGAATTTCAGAAACATTCCGCGGTATTAATCAAAACCAAATAGCTGCAAATATTTCCCTGGAGATGGGCTCAATGAATTTGTCTAAGGTAATGCTCCACAATAAGATATTTCCAAGCGGAGATCAATGTTGTGTTACTTGGTCTGAAGTTTGCGAGTGCTCGGATATCAAATTATAATTCATGAGTTTACTATTTTGGCGACTCAGTAAAATGTTTTCAGGTTATAGTAAAAATCTGGCGCTTTGAGCAGTCTGTTCCCGGCACTATGCCACCAAACGGCCGCGTGAAGTCACGCCCCAAAATTAAGGGAAAATGTCTCGCACTGTTTTTGTGGATCCCTGGAAGGCTCCCCACTGAATTCACTCCTGGAAGTGGTCACAGATTACATTCTTAGCTCGCCGGAATGTGTTGCCAACCTTTGCAGGACAAGTGGAGTGCGCTGTGCGACTGCCGTCCATTATTCTCCAACCTTGTCGTCCAAGCCGTCTCGTTCTTCTGTAGTTTTACACGCTTCATTTTCTTCGCGCTATTTGATTGGGTATACGTCCAAGGGATGGACGCCATAGCCTTTATACTCTCACTCTCCCTCACTCGATTGCGTACATCATCACTGGGAAATAAGCGGAAAGTCGAGAAAATTTCTCCTTAAACTTCATTTATTACACAAGTTTCTCATTTATGGACTATATTTCAGCGATGACTAAAGTTTCCCTGTAAGGTGTAAGCGGGAGGCATGCCAAAGGCGAAACAACAGTCGTAATATCGTAGAAACGTGACGATTGAACTTCTTGAAGTGACTTCCGACCGCCCTAGGGATCATGATATGATTCACCAATGGATTCCAAAGGAATGGAACGTGCGGAATCTTAATACATAGAAAGTCGATGCGGTTGCGAAACAAAGAAAGGCATTCAAAGACACCTTATATGTATATGGTTGCTGATTGAATCGAAAATTTTCCCGATTCTATTATTTACTGGACGTATCCTATTTCGTGTAGGTTTACATGTAATTCGCGTTCTCTTTTGCTCCTTTCGATCTCAAATTTAGAGGACTGTACATACTCAGCAGTGTGGTTCAACATTTGACGAAATCATCCATTATTTGTCAGAGATTTATTCCCTCTCTCTCCATCTTTCCCCTGTTTTCGCTGAAGAGTTAGCCTCCCGCATCAAGTTTCATGGAAAAGTCTTTCTAAAACTTGAATAAAATTAAAAATCTTTCTGTCGATATCATAAGGTTCCCAAAATTCAGTGTTGAATTGTCGTAATGGTCATAAGAACCTAATAGTGTATTAAAATGCAAATTATGAGCTCTGTTGAAACCACAACCCTTGAGGAGCAATTTTTCAAGGAGCCCATTTTTTTAAAATGCTTATATTCCCTCCATTACTATTTCCTAATTTGAAAAAGAGGTCGCATCAATAGGCAAATAGTGCATATGCTACGTTTCCATGTAATTGCCGTTTATTCGACGACATTTTCATAATACTCGTTGAACTTCAATGCTAGAATTCATTAGCATTTTAGAAATAGCAGCTAGCCTGACTCGTCGTTGTTGCCTGCTGTCAAAGGCGTCTCTTTATTGCTCCCCTCGGCCTCGTGTTTCAGCGCTCCCGAGTCCTTTCCACACTCCCTCCCCCAAGACTTCCCCAATCCCAACTCCCCCGTTAGTCACCCGCCAAGTCTCCGCTTTTCCAACACCCCCCCCCCCCCACCTCCCCCTACTAATTCTCTCGCGCGAAATGGAAGATGGTTTCAGTTGTTTCTTAAGGTTTACTTTGAATTAAGTCGATTGCGTGTCCTATTTGTCATCCAACCTCTTCCTTCCGCCGCCACGCCACCCACGCCTCCCCGTCAAGTCCGATCTCTCGCCCGCCCATCGAGTTGGCACCGTGCGGGAAGGTCGCTGTCCTTGGGCGTGGGAGTCGCACGGAACGACGGCGGTAACACTCCCTTTCCCGAACATTTCTACCCCCTCCCCTCTCTCTCTCTTTCTCCAGCAGGAGACATTTTCGCAGGAGGTGTGGCTGGAAGCCCCTTCGTCATTTGGGTAATCCTGTATTTTACTTGTCCGTGTGTACATGCGGGTATACTTACGCAAATATTCTTATTGTTAATATATTTATTGTACAGTGATTACATCTTTATATTATGTGCAGTGTGCGGATAAGTTCGATTCGTAATAATTTTCATCATTTATTAAAAAAGCATAAAATGACCTTCTACGAATTGATAGAAACTCTCAAAACGAAGCATCGCCGTTTAACACCAGCTCTGAAAAGTAGGTTCTTTCATCACCATGTAGATATGATTGGCGTTTTCTTCGTAATTAATAAATTTTTATTTATTTTAATCGAGAGTCCTCGTCAAATTATCATTTGCCTCCCGATTAAGAGCACGAGGATGAGAAAAAGAGGGAGAGTTTTCAGCATTGTTTCCACTTGTCGTATAAATGTTTGAGAAAGACGAGGCCTTCTGTAATATTCAGCGAGTTGACTGGTTTATCCTCTCTCTCACTGGTTCACTTCTACATGCTTGGCAACGGTCTCCCCCCTGACATGCTCTGTTCTGCTTTTGCATGGGCAATGCAGGGAATACCCCACCGGCTCCTTGGTTTGCCCCGTATCGTGGTCGTCCGCCCTTCCCCTCACCATCCTCCCCCAACCCGCCCATTCACCTTAATTCGCTCGTTCGGCGCAAACTATTTTCTCTCGCGTGATGTGTGCCGCAAAGAGCGACGTTCGGTGTATTCTAGCTCGCCGCGGGCTTTCCTTTCTCTATTTCTCTCCTCCTCTCAAGTGTGTCACATTCCCGTCTCGCCTTCGGTGCTATTCTCGTGAACGCCCACCCATCCCTATCCTCCAACCCTTTACAACAGTCTTCGTACAATGAATCTGTTCGTCTCTCTCTCCTCCCGTTCCCTCCCTCGCAGGCTGCAATTTGGTGAGGGGCCAGGATGTCCTCCTCCCTTCGGACGAGGTCCATTGAAAAGTTTGGACGGGCACCAAGCTATTTTAGGTTTTCAAATTGCTGTCAACGTCTCCCTTGTTGTTTCCCCTTCGCTAGCAACTCTTTGTCTCACGGTCGAAGAAAAAGGAAATTGAAAATCTTCACTCCTCCTTACCTACTCGCGCTTTCGTTGTGAGAAAGTTTCTTTTTATTTTCGTGGTCATCCTGTTGGTGTATAGTGGCCTCCCACTTTCCTTTTTCGTCTAAATGTGGCTATCTAGCTGGAAAAAAATAATAATTCTATCCCCATGCACAAAGTGCTTCCAGTTACCACGCCTAGAGGTCTTTAGACTTTCGAAAATTTGAAAATTATAGCCAAGGAAATGATGGAAAAAAGCCGTCGGTCATTGTCCTTCGGTGTATTCAAGTGGTAAATTATCCCGTTGCTGTGATGAGAAATTATGAAATCGATGGAGGAAAAGTTCTTATCCATCAATCTTTCGCTCAATAATTGTATTTTAAACCCAACTAGAAGACTCGTGGGATCAATATTAGTTTATTATTCTGATTATTTCCTCGCCAAGGAAAATTATAATTTTTAGCTCCAATATCTACACATAACTATCAAGTGGGAAAGTGGATATTCTTTTTAAAAAAATGGGTTAACCTAAATCAGAAACGCTCTCCATGCAATGGTCTTCATTAGCGTTTTCCTGAAACCTTCACGGAATCAAATGGAATTTTTGCTACTTTTAACTTTGGGATTTGACTGAAATCGTTAAACCATACTGAGAATTTCATCTTGTTTCATTATTTTTGTTTTTCATATGGTTCCCGACGTTAATAATCCGTTGAGAGCGTTCTGATGTGATTCAAAGGCATCCTTTCCCGATCAGAGACTAATAGGTATTTACCCTCTAATTTACTTAGTTTCCCCGAGCCGGATTCTGCTCAGCACCTTGATTACTGGGAACCCGGGAAAGCGCGTGTGGGTCATCATTTAGCGTGCGAATGTGGCACTGCCGTGGAAATCGTTCAACGTTTCATGAAACTTGCCTTCCTCGGTTCGCGCGGGTGCTCTTGCTTACGTATCTCTCGTGATTCCAATCGTCCGCGTTACACCTCAGTTTATTATGTGATCGCTAAACGACCATAATTCGGAATCTCAGGCGGATGCCGGCTGTCGCCGCCGACTCCCAGATCCCTCCCCATTCATGTCGCGAGCCCGTGTGTTTCGCAATGGAAACATCATACTCCGCAGACGATATCACATTGCTCGGCAACCTCATTTGCTCCTGTTATTGAGCGTTCGGTGGTTACGCGGTGAGACGTCCCACGGCAGCGGTCGGCGTCCCCACCTCGGAGGCGGGATCCTCTTCCATCCAGCGACGCGGCAGCTCCCCCCCCCTCCCCAGCCTCCGCAGCCCTCCTCCTTCCCGCCCCAGGTCATTCCACTCCTCATCGCGGGCACCGCCGCCTCGTCCGCACACTCCGTCCCCGCGAAGTGGTCGTGCCTTGGGGGAGGCCGGGGGGGGGGCAGAGGGAGCGGGGTGGAGGAGATCCGTCCCATGCAGTGTTAGGGGCGATGGTCGATCTTAATGACAGGGGATGGGAGAGGAGTGACGGTCGTGATGCGCGATTGATCTCTTCGGGAGCGTGTTACGACGGAAGCCGTAAAATGTTCGAGATTAAACTTCCGCCGAAACAAAAACTAGCCGAATGGATGCTCTGCGAGGGTATCTGTGCAATCACAAGTATATCTGGTGAATTTATAGGGATTTCTCTTTGATTAATCATGAGTCATGCTGTGTTATTGAGCTGGTATATTATTCTTACGATCCTGAACCCCGTCGTGTTTTATTTGAAGTTGGAAATATATTTCATCAAAGGGAACCTGAATTTTTTTCGGTCCCACTCTTGAGAAATTAGATTTTGATTGAGTGCTTCATAGGAGCTTTTTATTTATACGGGGGGCTATTATTAAAGCATGAGCTTTGCCGAGTCATCAGCGGTAATTACCATCTGATCACAGAGGAAGTTCAACGATCCCTGAACAAGCTCTCCGACAAGGGACGTGCGCTGCAGAGACTCATTGGGAATGGTTTTGAAACTCATTGGCTCAAAATAGTTTCCACGAAATGTTCCAGCCTTGATTTATATGTGAGACACTTTTTTATGGCGAGACGCGTGGGTGGTTCGATGGGGATTTTGCAGACGGGTAGGGTATCGACCCTTAGGAACCGAGGTTGATTTGCGCCTTTGAGATACCAACTTGAAGCTTTGACTGTTCATTCGCTAATTATTTCATTTCCTGGTTTCAATGTTTTTTTTCGAGTGGCCAAGAAGCATTTTGAGTGTGGTTTCAACAAGGTTTTTTCAGATCGGTGCGTGAATCTCGTCCGTTCGGGGCGGCCTGTATTCCTCCGGGATCAAATGCCGCCCTCGTACTTATTTCAGGTGAAGAGCGCGGCGGTGTGTGCGTGTGGGGGGGGGGGGCGCGAATGGATTTTCGAGTGTGGGGTTAGGGCGCGCGGGTCGGTTGAGCGAGAGAGCGGGAGTTGGGGGGGAGGAGGAGGAGGAGCGAGAGGGCTTTAACCGCCCCCTCTTTGCGTTGCCGAGGGAGCATCTGCATTCTGGAAGTCGGCCGTGTCGGACAAGGCGCGCGGCTAATTTCCTTGCCGCTCCGCTTCCTTACCGCTCTTTCGCTTGTTTCCCGCTCCGGGACCTTTTAACCTTTCTCACTCCTATCCGGAATCGTGCCCCCGTGTTTGTTCCTCATTTTTACACATCCCTGCGGTGTGCTCGTGCTGCGTGTCACGGGTTTTCCCTCGGAAACTCCCGCTCCGCTACACACGCACGCACATCCAACCCCTTCCCCATCCCACCCTTCCTTCCCGAACCGCGGCGAGGAATGGTGGATAACTTATTCTGGCCCTCGGAATGAGGTCTTGAATGAATAGTATAAGTAGGGGTATATGTGTTTGAGTTCACGGGAAGGAGCCATGTATATAAGGGTTTTCTGAGAATGCCCTCGACCCTCCGTTGGAGGCTAAAGGATTTGTTTGTACTGTTTCTTTTTTTCGAACGTCCTTTTCTCTCTCTCTCTCTCCAGATTAATGAGGTCGGTGAGGATTTAGTTTCTTTTTCTCGGTCTCTCTTTCTTTCTCTGTCCCAAACCCTCGCTCTCTCTCTCTCCCTTGCTCTCCATGGTATTGCGAAAGCTTCAAGGAGAGCACTTGGGTCTTAAATGTAATAGGATGACTCGGTTGTGGCGAACGGAGGGGGAAAGCGGGGGAGGGGGTTAGACGAGGCCAGCCAGGGGACAGGAGACCGTGGGTGGAAATCGAAACCCTTGTGTTGGCATTTTTTTTCTTTTCTCCTCTCTCACAGCCTCGCATATTATCCGTAATGCTATTTATTTTTGCTTGGAATATTCTATTCCTTTACTTGCAAGTCGAGGGTTAAAAAAAACACTCGTACATTTCATAATTTTAAGCTCTCCTAAAAATTATGCGCGAATTTAAATAAACCGTTTTGTTTTTCTTTTTACTAGTGAGTTCAACAGTCCGCAACATCAGTCCTCGACTTCTCCCTGCTTTTTGTGCTCCAATTTTGCTTTTCTCGGGTGTATTTTTAAGGTTTTGGTGTTTCCATTCTAAAGGAGATTCCCGACGCATTTTATACGTGGGTGTTGTAAATCACGGTCGTATGTTTTCACAACTGTAACTCGTGTCATGCAATATTTTTTTGCTAAAAATCTGTTTTCTCCATTGTTTTTTATTAGTTTTACGACATAAGTGTCTTTTCATTATATGCACATAAATTACTATATTATCTAAATTCTTATCTCGGCTCTCTGAAGGCCATCTATGAAATATAAAATAACGTGCCCCGCGCATTTCGCCATAATGGCGATACGTCCGCTAGTATTTTTAAACCTCTTTTTTTTCGGGTCTTGGGAAACTTTGCCTGAAAAGTTGGCTATTTCTGCCGCGAGAGGCTTAAATCGACAGGGTTTCCGTGGCAGTTCTTGTCACCTTCATTGCACACAAAGCGAGATTTACGTTGGCGAATTTCCCCGCTTTTGAGGGAGGGGAGTGGGGCCTGCTGGATATGGAGCGGGTCGTAACAACGGAGTTTAGTACCCCTGGCGTAATGCCGCGCTTATAACAGAAGGAAGAAGAAAGCCTTGCTAAGAAAGTGTGATGGAAAAAGGTGGAGGGTAGTAAAGGGGGAGAAGACGATGAGAAAGTCGAGGACCACTAGCACTTAAATCGCTTTTGGTGCCGACTGTTATAAGCGCGGCTTATAACAGTCGGCACCAAATTTGCTTATATTCAATCATTACACTGCACATGTAGTAATTAATTATCACTTCGTGTCGTCCTTCAATCACTAACAAAGTTTTTCAGGTTTTTTTTTGCTCCCTTATCTCCCCCCATCTCATTGCAGGAAGAAAAGTCCTGCTCGACCATCCGTGGTTTTTAGTGATATTTAATTTTTCATAGTTAATGTGAGACTCTAGTGACCATAAATATGATTGCATAAGGCGAGCCCACAGTCTGGTTCGATACAATGGGGAAATGTCTGTAGTGTTTATAGACGGCAGACTTTTTTCCACACCCCTTAGCACCAAAGAAGTGAATATCGCGTTGCATTGCTTGTATCTTTAACTCTCTCTCCCATTTAGATGAAAAGCATAACACTACGGCCAGTCCTCAATCCTTCGCCCAAGCGTTGCCCGCATGACCCTTCCGGATGACGAAAAAATTAACGCTTTGCAGCAGTCAAGAAATACTTAGAAAAAAGTCTGCAGGTTCCATCATACAAAATTGATAAAACTAGAAAATTAATTTCGCTGAGATCTGGTGATGCGGGATCACATCGTGAGCGAGTTACCATTCGTCTTGGGGCCACCCACCTTAGCACCGCGCATTTTCATTTTTTTCAACTTCTGACATCAAACGCGGATTTTAATTTTTTTTCAACTTCTGACATCAAAACTTCTAGCTTCCACCCGAAATGCGAGATGCACACACCCACTGCTCTAGAAAGATTGAAATGAGAGAGGGGAGGCAGGCACTCGTGTCTCGGGAGGAATATCTGGGGCCCAGGGAAAGTTTCGTGGAGTGCAGATGGTTGGGGTGGGAGAATTCCACCCATTCATCTACACTACCTTCCCTTCTTTTTATTTCACGCGTATCACATGGCCATTCGTGTCTGAGACTCGGCTGTCCCTTGCCGAATGCTCGAGTCGTCTTCGCCTCATTGCGACGTTCACGAATGACAGCACTCGAGCAGAGGTTCCGACCTCCCTCGCCGCTTCACTTGCAGTCCTTTCGTCGCCTCCAGATCTCCTCCTGTGCAAATGCGGTTCTCGCCCCGTCCTCTTCTCGTCTTTGTCACACGGACATGCCATGCTGGAAGCCCTCGCTCTTCGTTTCCCTATCTCCGGGAAAGTGTTGTCCCCACACTGTTAAGAAGTTATGACTTCTGGATAATTGTTTTAAAAAGTTGAAAAACCACGTTCAAACTTTTTATCTTGCAAATAATCTCTATATTTGAATAATAGTGCATCACCCGGTGTACGTACCCAATTAGTACGTGTACCCAATGAGTACACTTAATAGCGTAAAATTTATATCTTGATAAGAAAGACGTTACTAATGCAAAGGCTATCGCCATGAAAATATAACGAGCCATATTTTATGCTCCTCGGTAATGCTGAATGAAGAAGTAAGCACATTATGTAAGTACCTGGGAAGTAGGAGTTAATGACTTAATGAAAGTAATTTTCAGCATTGAGTTGGCTTCTTGTTTGCGAATTCACAAGTACACGTGGGAAATGGAAAGTTTTGTAGGTTATGTTTAGTGAATTTTGGTTTTTGAGTCACAGTTATTTCAGGGAACATAAATTGATATCGAGATAGGTTTCGGGTAAGTGGAGGAACGGCATAGTCCTATCTTCTCTTTCGCTGAAAATTTAATGGGCTCCCGGATCAACTTTATTCCCTTTCCAACTCATCTATTACATTCTGTTTCCCACTGTAATCGTCCTACTCGAATAACTCTGCGCCCTCGTTAAATGTGTCGTTTTCGGAAAGGTCGCTTAAATAGCGCAAAAGGTTTCCACGATTACCCTTGGGATTGGATGGTAATGGACACTATATACGCCCCTGCCCCCCCGGAAGCCTCCCCTCTCGGCACTCCTCGGCCTTTCCCCCTGCCCGATTCGCCTCCCTCCCCCCACCCTCCCCGGCCCAGCCTTCGGTCAAGGCGCGCATTACGGCGTCATTTCCTCGCCCTTCGTTTCCACGTCTAATAGTCTTTTTTAGTATTATTATTCTTGCGTCTTGAGAGTTCCCAGTGCGAGGTTGTATCCCCTTTCACAATGGGACAAATCGAATCGATAGAGCTGGCCTCATCATGAATAAAGCATTTCTATATATCGGTATCCTCCAAAGAACCGTTTGCTCCTTGGGAGGGCGGTTCCCTTCTTCTATACTGTACGTCCCGTCTCCTCTTTATCTTCTTCCGCGCAAAAAGAAGAAATATGCCGCAAATGACCGCGTTTCTATTCTTCTCCTTCTCGAGTGCCATGGATTTCTCTCGGTCTCCCCCTCTTCCCTCCCCCTGCCGAGAAGCTATCCCACCCCCACCCCCCTCCCCTTTCTCCGGGAAGACCGATCGAGGGCGTTCCCTCACTCCTGGCCGAGGGAGGTGATTTTTGTGCGTTGCCTAAGTTTCAGTTTAATGGTTGTTTCTCTTCCCCAGGGTCTTGCAGGTTGTCACGAAGTAAATCGACCTTTTCTTCCACAGTAGTTTTCGGGTAAATTTTATAACACTTTCCATAATCGTGGTTGGATATTATTCTTAGTTTTATTTAGGCAGGTGATAGCAAGCGCTCATACGAGTGTTCCTTTCGAAGTATGACGTTTTTGTGAATGAAGGAAGTGACTCAACATTATGACATGGCGAAAACTTCATCTGGAATAGGAATTTAGACTTGTGGCTTAAGAGAATCAAAACATTGAAAATATTCTTTCATAACATCTTTTCTTTGTGATGGAAAATATAATTATTTATTCACCACCGACTGCAGTTTCGACGCACAATCATCCTTTCCAAAGTGTTTCAAACTTCAGAAAAATTATATTTGTGAACAAAATGTTTGTTTAACCGCACTCAGTGTTGGATTACTAAATCTCGGTATGAAAGTGCCGCGAATTTCATTTCGCAAACTCAGGAGAAAAACTTGAAATCAGTGTCGCAACATACATTATGCAACCTTAATCTTATAAATAAATATTTTATCTCAGGTCTTTTAGTTATTTGCACTCGGCGGTTTTTAATGCGGCGAAGTTAAAACTGAATCGTGGAAAGCTAAAAGAAAACGTGGCACCTGGATCGCTAAAATATTATATGGCTTTTGGGACACCCTCTTGATGAGCATTTTATAGCAACCCAGATTGCTGGAGACTTTAAAAGTCTCAAATTCGTGCTAAGAGTTTGCCTACTAGAGGTCGGTTTCCCACCTTACTTCATCTGATAAAATTTGCGCACGAGGTTTTTGGACAAGGTCACGTGGTGTGGGAAATACCTACTTGCTTTTCGGGAAGAGGGAGTTAATTCCCTGTTACACTGCCTCTTCACGTGAACAGATTCCAAATGGTTTCGAGCCACTTTTACAGGCCACCACCCCTCGTGATTATATTCGATTGGGCGAGTGCTTGGAGTTGAGAAAAAGGCCAGGGGCGAGTGATGGGACGGCTCCGTCCACTCGGATATCTAATTATGTAAGGGGAGCGTTTCCAAGGTTGGAGGGTCGCGACCCGCCGTGGGGTCATTTAGAGCGGCCTGCAGTCGCCTTGCCACTCCGTAGGTCGGTTACCTTCAAGAGAAGTCGACGATGCATGAAGTTCAGGAGCGTTTGGCTACGAGGAAGGAATTAATGTTTATGGAAAGCTCTGGAATCACATTCCGTGACGTTCTTGCAGCAGGAGAGTATTGCGGAGAGTGGAACGAATTCTCGATCGGCACGAGAAAAGTTTTATTGATATCGCCATTCGAGAGAAACCGCGAACTGCATCTAGGAATCGATCATGAAAGGCGGTGGTGGGATGATAGGTACGGATTGCTTCCCTGTGGTTTGCTGTCAAACTTAAGTAGACTCGAAGTGAGTGTTTCATATTGTTTTTTAAACACGCTTCGTTCTCGCGTAACACATCTAGTAGTAGGATCTCAACTCTTTCGCCAAATTCGACATCGCCGGTACTTTCGCCCGCTCTCCCGCGGTCATTTAACATCTGCAATGCAATTACGGAGCCATCAATTCCTTCCCCCCCTCCGGTGCCCCTCCTCTTCCCATCCGCCACACCACCGCCGACGGCACTGTTGGGCCCGAAATCCTTCCCACTCCCATTTCCGCAGCATATCGTCCGGAAAATTTCCAACCTATTTCACCGTTACTTCGCCGTCATTTACTCCTTTTTTCCGGCCTAAGAATATCTCCTTTCCATTCTCTCTCTTTCGCTCACTTCTTCTGCCTCCTTTCGCCGCTCCATCCACGCCCTGTACCCCATTCCTCCTCCCCACCCACCCACCCTCTCAATCCCTCCCCGACAAACTTCTCTTCCTCACTCCTCTCCCAACCCCCCCCATACCCTACGCCCAGTAAACTCCCTTCGCTAACGAACTCTTACCGCTCCGTTGGGCGTTGAAGTTACGATTTCAAAAATCAGGATTTTTAACAACGACCGTCTCTCCCACGCCGTCTCTCTCCCGCCGTCGTTCTTCATGCCTCGACCGCGTAGTCCTGCCCCCCCCCTTTTCCCCCCTTAATCCCCCCGCTGTTCGAAGATTCATTATTTTCTCCCTCACTCGTTCCCGTTTATCCGATGTCACCAGGCAGCCGCGATGCGTCCAGAGCGGCCTGCGGTTTTCGCCGTCGCATGTGCACTTTTGGCAATTCGGACGGCTCAAGATAAGCCTTCTAGCTCATCAGTTTGTGTTTAATTATTTTAAGTGAAATATTCAAACTAGAGTTAGTTTTTTTATTTCCTTTACGCAATGGCTTCGCTATATTTCTGGGTGCGGAGAACTTAGTAGGTCTTCTGCCTTTTATTTTCAAATATCGAAGTACTTCGTGTTGTCTACATGAGAGATTATTATTTCTGTAGTCTGCCGTTTGAGGCAGGTTTTGAGCGGACTCTTATCTGAAGAAAATTGTATCTTTTTATGACTAACAACTTGAGAATCCTATGAAAACAACAGTTCTTCGCCTTTTGGTGACACCCAAATCCTCCAAATTATCATATCTCCCTGTCGTTTTAATCGTCAAACGATATTTGGCACTGGAGAAAATTTTGGGAAACAAACGTATAAGTAACGTATCGTTGTTCAGCCATGTTTTGAAAGAAGTGTCGCATAATTGTCATCATGCTTACTCGTTCGATGAGAATCGTAAGTTTACCTAATTCGACGTTGACGTTCGAATGGCTGTCACATCAGCGGCTGACCGCTATCGTTTCACTTTTAATCGGGAATAAGTATTAATTTCCTAAAAAGCTCTTCTAGAGCAACGTAGCATTTGTCTTTCTCAAATCATTTCAAATTAACATCGTGAATGTATGGTAATCTGCTCTGTTGCACTGTCCACAATTCTTTTAATAAACTTTGTGACCTACCGTGCTGGTAGAATGAACTTTTGGTATGCATAACCTTGTAAAAGTAATAATCATTAGCTTTCTCTTGCCAATTGCAAAATTCCAAATTATTTCAGTTCAGTTTGCTTTGCTTTAGTTCATGGACGTGTATTGCTCATATATTCGATTGTCAAATCGTTCATCTCTATTCGTTTTAAAGAACTGACACTGCCGTTTTATAAAATTTCAACAAGAATTCCAAAATTAGATATTTTGGATATCGTTTAAATCGCTCGCATTATTCTAACAGATAGTCCATGATTTTTTTTACCTGCTCCCATGGTGATAGGCATGGGTGGAAGTGCCGGCACGTGAACTTTAAACCGGCGGACACGTATCGCGTGGCCCAAACGGTCCAACGAGAAATTGTGTGACAAGGGAGCCGCTCCACCCAACTTGTCACCCCTTTGAAATCTTTTCATTTCTCCGCCACGTCCACAAAAAGGGGAGTCCTGAGGCAATTTATCCGCTTTCCACCCACCCACTGTTAGTTTCGCTGAAAATGAAGCGAGGGCCGCCGCGGCGTCAAGGTGTCGAATCCACTCGGGAGGTGAAGGGGTGGGATTATCGGCGCATGCCATCGGGACCCCTGCCGCCCGATGTTCACCGCCCGGCAGTGAGGGGGGTAGGAGCGAAAGGGGTGTGTTTATCGGCTCCCTCGTGAAGGAGAGAGGAACGCCAGCCAGGGTTGGCGGGGGCGCAGAGATAAAAAAAACCGCCACAGGGATGACGACGCTGATATCCGCGTGCCAAGCGACCCCAGGCGATCAAGCAAGCAAGCGGAGAGGAGAGGCGGCGAGTGTTTTTGCCCGTCTTCTTCCTCCTGCTCCGCGTTCGCCCCTCACCCTCCCGGGCCGCCCTCCGCGCACCGTTATGGCCGTGTCCTCTCCGCATGGGGTGCATGGCCTCGGAGAGCATCTCCCCCCGGCCCCTCCTCCCCCGCCTGCCCTCACTGCTCGTCCCGCGTCCGTCTTTCTTCGCTCCCGATCCGGGTCACGCGAGGCGGTCCCGTATTCTCGGGTGTGGGGGAGGATCTAATCACGGTCTGACCCCCTGCTCCCCTCAAGACCGCTCCCCTCTCGTTTTCGACGCCCATTCCTGTACACATTAACTTTCTCGTGTTCTCGCTTGCATTTCCGGTTCCCTTTGAAATCAGTTCCGGCGTTAACGTGCGAGTTGGTGCTTAATTTGCGGCTCGGTTTTGAAATTTTTTCTCTGCGATATGTCTTCTTTCCTACCGACGCGGAAGATGTATCGTGTGCCGTAGTTTCAAGGAGCCACACTAGGGTCATTGGTGAGCCAAATCGAAGGGTCATTTTGTGGGTGGCGTCTTCGCGTTTATTAGAATGTACGAGGTATCGTGTGAAATTCATGATTTCCACGGGTCAGGAAACGTGGGCAGTATTAAAAGAAAATTCCGCTGTTCCTGGAGAAATCGGGATACGTCGGTGACATAAAGAACTTCATTGGAATATTTTGAGTATGCAGAATTTAAATAAAGGGTTTTCCGCGGACCGTATTCTCGAATTTTGAAACACACGTTTCTTTTCATTTTCATATTTCCATTTAGACGGCCCTTGCTCGTTGGTCATCGTAAAGTCCCGCAGGAAATGACCCTTGTAATTTATTGGTAAAATGGGTGTGTATGCATATTATCCCTACGGCATGTATATGTAAATTCATTCATTGCCTACGTACTTTATGGTTTATCACTTATTTTCACCATATTTTTTAGCTAAGAGCTGCAATCAATTTTATTGCGCCTAATTCTAACAATGTGCGCTCGTTTATTATTCGGGTTGTTTCCGTTGTGCCTCCTGGGAGACGGTGAAGGAAATTTCGATCGATAGGTATAGAATGGAATATTTGGTAACATGTATCGTATAAATGATTCTTGAATCAAGGACTACGTGTGCGAAATGTTACGGAGGAAAAAACCACCTTTTCACTCGAAAAGTAGAAAGATCTAGAGGTTTCGTTATGCTCCTTGGTGTACTATTATCTTCGTGGTCAAATTTTAAATGCGTGGTTTGAATCGGTATAAAAATGGTTTGAATAACGGTAATTTCGCAAAGGAAACTGTGTTAAATAATGCTGTTTTTTTTAGTGATGATTATTTGATGCCAACCGTGGCCATCATTTTGAGGAACTTAAGGTGAGCATTTGAGGGTGATACGGACGCGGATATGTTGTCGCTTTTTGAAGAAATTGCACCTTCCACCCCCCCCCCCCCCATGCCCCCCACATCGGCGCGCACAGGCCGTAATCCCTTCATTTCGAGGGCCGTTATTGTGGGAGGGGCGAGCACCTTGGACCCGTTCTGGCCCTCGAGCATGGCGTGCCAACATGTCCGTGGGGAATGGAGAGATGGAGGGTCACCGTTGGTAGCGAAATGCACGTACCTCTCATTCTCGTGGCTTTTAATGCCGCGTCAATTGTCGTAATCCTAGCACGCAAGATTCGGCATTATTATAATCGGTGGACACGCTTAAATCTTCCTCGGGAATCCGAGTCTCCCCGCGTCGAAAGTATGTGCCCGATGTTCATTGGCAATTCCGGAGGTATGCGTTCCATGTCATTAAATTCGTCGGAAGAGAAAGACGGCCCTCTCGGCTGTCGTCCCCGAGAGTAAGAGTGGTCATCGGATCACTTCTTGTTCCTTCGCCCCGGTGCCATTTTCCTTGATTGCGACGAGGATTCCACCTTGGGATGAGTGTCCACAAGCACCCATAAAAACCAGTTTCGTCGCTGTGTATGCGTCATCTCGGCTCTTGCCTCTCGGAGCCCGGGGAAAAGGTCAAGAAGTCTTCATAACCCCCTCGGGAGGTATTCATGTTGATTTCGAAATGCCTCTGCGAAGAGGTTAAAACTATGTATAGGGGTAGAATTAAATAGGCGACCTCCGCATCGATTGAATGACTCGGTTTGTATTTTGTGCTTTAAGAGGGGAGGGGGATGCTGTTTTCCCATGGCTGCCGTTTTCTGATGCATTCGTTTATTCGAGGTGAAATTTTAATTTTTGCTAAATGTGGACGTTGCTCGCTTTACTTAAATCATCTTCATCAGCTTTGGGATTGCCCATCCTATAATTGCGACGCGAAGCGTCCTCGCTGCTTATGTTAGATACCGGAGACGAGATGGTTCGCAGCTCGCTTCTCTGTTTACATGGATGCACGTCATATCTGCGAGCTCCTCGGGTAGGGAAACCATGTTGTATATTTAGGTAGTTGCAAACGTCAGCTTAAGGAGTTTCTCGAGGAATAAGTAAGGACTTCCTTTTTTTGCCCAGCTGTCTTATAGTTTCGCTCTATACTCTGAGAATTTGAACTGTTTTTACTTGATGGGTTTTTTCCAAGAATTGAGAGTGAGTAGATATTTTCTTCGTAATTGTTACATGTTTTTTCTGTAGTCCCGTAAGTTCAAGGTTAGCCGTTTAAATTTTTTTGTGTCATCGATGACGTGTTTCATTACTGTATGCTCCATAAATTCATTGTATAAGGTAATGTTTATTTTATATATATATATATATATATATATATATATATATATATATATATATATATATATATATATATGTTAAGTATTACAAAATTCAGAATTATAGGACGGATATGTTTCAAAAGTAGATGCACACCATAGTCTTTTTTTGAGGTGCATAATTAAATTTTGATAAACATTAAGGTTTTGCCGATTGTATTCAGTGGCATTGTGTCATGGGCAGCCGCTTATAGCAATATGGCTTCGTTTTCTCTGTTCTTTTTCTTTATTCGCGCGTTGCATATGGCAGTCGTGCTGCATTCTTTACTTGTGTGGAATTGTTTTCCTAGCGGAAACAGTGCAACGCTTTTGTATCCTCCCGCGTTGAAATGCTTTTACTTTGATTACGAGTAAAAAGGTTCTCCATGACGATACATTTACTTTCCTATCGTTTTATTCCTTAGTACATTTTATAGGGCACTGCATGAGCTGCATGGTATTTTCACATCAAAATATATGTGCGCGTGATAGAATTCGAAATGTCTCTTTGACAGAAAAAGACAGATTTGTCTCTTAAACAGAAAAATAGTCGCGAGATAATAACCCTTAGCATGTAATGTTTCGGTGATGAATGGAAGTCATGATGGGTAACAGGAATTCTGGTTTGAGGATGACTTCGCGAAGTAATGAGCGCGCTCTTTCCTTCAAAAGGATAACTCGGTCATGCTTTATGTCTTGAAGCACGCCTTTTTTGTACCGATTTCCACCTCTCCAAACTTGCTATTCCCATGGAAATAATAGCGGTGAATCAGGGAATTTATAGCCCGTAACTTCAGAGGCTTCCGTTATGATTCAATTTATTACTCCTACATTCCCACTCAGTGCCAATTCCAACAAGATATGCTGTCCATTTGGTCGAGAGCAGTGAATTTCCCACAGACGAAACCGCTTGTCCGTGTCAGAGACGGAAGTCGAGTGCCACCAACATGCCTCTCTCCCTTTTCCTGGAGCATCATCCGCACGATCAAACAAAACGGGAAACATGAAACGATGCCCGCCTCATTTAATATTTATATTTCGAATTAAGCCTACAGAGAATATGTAATTAAAAATGCCCTTGTCTCGGTAAAGCGTTGCAGATGTATAAATTCCCATGGTGGAAAATGAACACTGAAGCTTTTCACACATTATAAATGACTTCAACGCGGTTATTTTCCCTACAATGTACCATGTACAGCTATGCTGCAGTGCAGCGAAGCCAACGAACACTAATGAAGAGGTGGTTCGCAGCACCTTGAGTTAAGTCATCATTTCATTGTCACCTTCCTAAAGATGTTAGTGTAGCCTCTTCACCGATATTAGTAGTTGTAGTTTTCAGGGGAGGTGACCGACAGCTATGGTCATTTGCGTCATTAGGGATAGGTTATTAAAGGGGCGGGGGTAAGATTTTCAGGGAATGGAGGAAAGTGTGGAGTAAAACCCGGCGTCGGTAGTAACCTATGCTTAACGACAGGCGCCAAGGGGTCCAAGAATTCTACGTCCCATCCTTGGTACGTTCGATATGGTGAGCACTTGAAGTGTTCACCATATCGAACCCCAAGGACTGACAGGAATACCATTGCAAAATTCTGCCTGTCCCGAAATTCGGACCTGGGGCCTCAGGAAGACAGTTAATCTTCCCCCGCATCATTCTTATCTCCTCCTTCACTGGTTTCCACTGGCTTCGCTGCAATGCAACCTTGGTCAGTTACCTTATGGGGCTACAGTGTAGTGAAACGTCGTGTGTGTAATGTATAATTATTATTATTATAGGTAATCCATCGGTTAAGGTAGGTTTTGGGTGATATATATTCTGTTAGTAAAGCTTAGGTATTCAATTTTTCTGAATGGGTGGGATCCCACAAAGAGTCGGCCTCAAGCACCAACCAAATTCCCATGATCTCCCCTTGTAATGGCTGCTTCTCATTCGGTCCCTGCTTGCGTAACGGTACGGCGGGGTATGGGATGATCGCCTCCCTCCCTATGAACATTGGCAAGTTGGCTATCACGTAGCACGCAATCCTCGGCATGGAATCCTTCTTCCAGGAACAATAAAACGGTCCTGCGGCCCAATTGATATTCCTTCCTCTCGCCTTTGTCGCCTTGGAGAGATGGAAGTCCCCGCTCCCGGGCAATTACGGTTCTTATTAACCCTCCCGCCCCTTTCTCTCCCACCACCCGCGCCTTCTCCCACCATACCCCACCCCACCTTCGCGTTTCTCTCCGCTCCCACATTTTCATTTCCTCTCGAATTTATCGATCAATCGAAATCGACCCGCTCAAATCCTCTCCCGGCCCCCGAGGACCAGCCCCCTGGTCCGTTCTTCCCCCCTCCCCGTTTTCATCATCTCACCATTCTTTTTTTTCCAATCCGTCCCGAACTCGAATCGACGATTCATTCCAACCCTCCTCCCCCCTCCCGCATACACACCCCTCCCCTCCCCCTTGCATCCTATCCCTCCAGCATTTCCTGTCATCCATTGTCCCCTGCTCTTCCTCATTTCCTCTCCCCTCCCCTAAATCTCGACCTATCGGCATAGTTGCGCCTTTGCGGACCCCACGAAAGCACTTAGAATATTTTTATCTTTCGAGGGGATTACCTCGAAAGCTGTTAAGAAAATTGACTGTTCCGAATATATTTTGTATACGTTAGGGTAAGAGGTTTTAATAGGGTCCTTAAAGTTTCCGCGTTGTAAAGTCGTGTTGATTTATAGAGTTGGAAGTGAATTTTAAATGAGGATTATTATGCATAGCCGGAAGACATATGTCTATTCACTTTTGGGACCATCACAGGAAGTTGAACGCGTAACATTTGTTATATTTTTCAAAGTAATATTCATTTTGGAATATTAACTTCCAGTTTCTAAGTAAAATATCCTTTTGTAACTTGTCCGTCCATTCGTGCTTCAATCGTTCTAGTATGCGTTAATAATTCTGGTGCTATAATATCCAAGTTATATTAAGGTAAGTTTTGTTGAATTAGCGCTAGAGTATAATAAAACAGAAGTCTAAAATTCTAGTAACAGTGGCGAGCATTCAATGAAACGTGGTAATTTAAAATATAATAGGTGTCTGTTTTATTGAAGTTTCAGTTTAAACCTCAGTCATTAGTTCTCGAAAATCTAGACATATCTTTTGCTTATATCAGATATCCTGTAGTGCCATTGAAATAAGCGTACTGAGCTGATATGTACGTTAAATAGTTTGTGGCGTAGTCAATTTTTGGGGCAGTGCCATTCATTGAAAGATCTAAACCGCATTCGAGCTATTAAAACCCGACTTCAACACCGTTAGAATAGATTTGCAGCTTTCTGTTCAACCCTGGGATTTTTTTTTCATGCACGCCGTTCTTGGCCCGCAGTCCGGGGATTATAAAAAAGTAAAGGTTCGCCATCACTGCCCCTCCTGCCCCGCCATTCATCACTCGGGATCCAAGACTAGTCGATATTTAACCCTCATCCCTCCCGTGATCATGTGCCGATTTGGCTCAAAATTATGCCGCCCTTATTTATTCCCACTCGGCTCGAAGAGGCGCCATCGAAGGGAATCGCCCTCCGTGATCCCTCATATTCCCGCCCTTCCCTTCGTGAGGAATCTATTCTCTTATCTTTCTCCGTCTCGGCCTATCCGTCTCCCCATCATCCCCTCGCTCTCGTTCGCGAGTCTCCCCTGGCGAAAGCCGTTGACCCTAGGAGTCCCTCTCGTCCTTCGGTTCCCATGACCCCCGCGCGCTCTCGCCGTCCGCCTCCACCCGAAGGACTGGCTGGAAGTGGAGGAAAATATCTTTGAATAAGAGGTGGTGGGATGGAGAGGGAGAGAAAGGAAGAGTGGGAGATGTGAAGAGACGGGGAGATGGGTATCTCGGCCACGACGAGGCATCCTTCTTTGATTCGGACGCATTTTTCGGGTCGAGGGAGAGTGCTCCATTGTTTTCGCAATGCCTCTGAAGTGGAGGGGTGCCGGGGAGGGAAGAGGTGGAGAGGTGAAATCCCTCTCCATCCGCGAGAGTTTTTTTCTTCCCCCCCCCACTCCCCTCCTCGCCCCCCGACTGTTGGTTGGCGTGATCGGTATTGCTGCGCCGTCTCCGGAGTTGGTATGGAGCTTGCTGGAGCTGAAAATTGATGCTGGGTGGGGAGGGGGGAATAATGAAAAAAAAGTGTAGGAAAGTTTGTAGAGGCTGAGGGTGCGCTCGTCCACCGCCGCCGCCGTCAAAGGGGAAAGGGGTGCGTCTCTGCCGGGAACGGGCTCCATAATGGAATGACTCCGGGGCGACGTTTCAACGACCCCGTGAAGGATAGTTGGAACTCTGGGGAGCATGTTCTTTTTTTTTCAATTTCGCTGGAATTGATACTCGCGTTATTGTTTTGGAATTGGTCTTACGAGAGTCGCGAATTGTGTTTTTCTCAGGTAGACGTCCTGGGAATGTTAAAAAAAAGACTCGTTGCTAGATCAGCTATGCATTCTGTTTTTTTTAACTTTTCCGTTAGCTTCTGGTTTATTTCAAATTTAAGTAATTGAAAACCCAAAACATTTCCCTGTCCCAAAACCTCTTGCGCCCTTCCATTCGCTTTAGGTTATGTTATCATCTCTTAACATCGTCATGTATAGTTTCAGGGGTGTGCGAAGTGAGAAGCGGGCAACCTCATTTAGAATAGGCTCTCCCACTTGACTTCACTTGTTTCCAGTAAAATTGGGTATAGCCTCTTGAAGGGTACTAGTGTAAAAATATATTACAGATAAATATGAATAAACATCTGGGTTAAAAATAAGAGGCACAGGGTGCCTCACGACAGTTGAACCTATCATTTTGTAACCTACTGTAAATTATCTTTTGAGACGAAAATGATTTCTGCCTACTAAATTTCCCCGAAAACGCGCAAACGTCTTGATGTTCGATTGGCCACAAAAATTAAGTATTGTTTTAATTAATACGCGATCGGGGAAATCATTATCTTTTCTCCAGTTTTCTCGTTTGCGTTGAAGGATTGAGTGAAGCTCTCGGATTGATTCCCTTCCATCCATTAAAAAACGTACGGCTGAAATCCCTCTCCTACGCATGATTGAGAATCGGAGTTTCCATGGCGTTTCCAGCGGAAAACCTCTCCTCGGGCAAGAGGCTCCCTTCACTCACGGTTAAGGGGAATTTCGGATCTCGTCGGAAGGGTGGAGAGTGGCTCAAGCAAGGGCAAAGCGTATTCGAAAATCAATCTACATTCGTTCGGGGACTGTGTTCTTCAAATCCGCGAACCGCGTATCCCGACTCCCCTTGGCGAGTATAGGAACGAACGCCTGCCTCTCTTGGCCGAAGAAAGCGAAGGCGGGGGACTGGGAACACGACGAACACAGTAGCTTTACGGGACGCGGCGATGTATGCCGCGTTAATAAAAAAATCTCTCCCCAAGACGAGGAAACCGCATTACGAGCACTAGGTAAAGAGTCGAATAAAAAGCCGTAAGGAATTTCCGAGAGACCTCTGAAAATTTCCTGCGGAACCATGCTCTAGAGCACACCGTCCTCCCCCGCCTCCCTACGCCGCCCCCCTTTTCATCCCTAACCCCCCCCCCATTCCATCTCCCCCCGGTCCCCACTCCTCCCTATCCCGCCTTTGCGCTCAAGACGCCGTGGAAAGACGTGGAGGCGGGGGAGATTGGAGATGCGACGAAGGAAGGGGCCCTCCTCGGTGTTTGCGTTGAGGGAAAGGAGGCGTGGAGAAAAGGATGGATGGAGAGTAGTGGGGGGGGGCTGATACGCAATGGCGCCCTCCTCCCCCTGTACCGCACGCCCCCACTCCACCCCTAGCTTCCGGGTGCGTCAGCCGATTCCGGAAAAGTCGTAGAATTCGAGCGGCGACCTCTCCTCCTCCATCGGCCTTGCCGAGTTTCCCATTATCCACCGCGCGAGTGCGGAGTGTGTGTGTATAGGGGGAGAGAGAGAGATGGTGGCTCAGGGGCTTGAAGAAGGTAGATGGCGAGGGGGAGGCAGGGGAGATCGGCCGAGACGGCATCGAATTAAGAGGAACCAAAGACGAAGTCGCGCTCTCTCTCTCTCTCTCATTGAGCGGGACCAAAAGCCATTCATTGAGCATTTCTCCCCCAGTTTCACCAAATTCTCGCTCGTCCTTTTCCTCCGAAATCTCGTCCTTTATCGTCGATCTCCGATCTTGCGAGTGAAACTTGTCGGAGATTAAAAACCGTGACGCGAGAAGAGGGTCAGGGAGAGAAAAGGTGTTTGCTGCGACGATGTGAGAGGAGCGCGATTAATTCCATGCGGAAAAAATCTTTTTCGGGAGAGATTTCGATTTTTTTTACTAGTGCTTCATCATCTCTTACTTTTATTGCACTTTTATATTTAATTGCTCTGTGGTTTTCCTTTTTGAGAGGAGCGCCCACCAATCTGTCTCGCCAACGAAGGAATTCTTTCAGTTTGCTTTGGAGGGAAAGTCACCTGCATAAGATGACTTAGAAAAGAGACTTCGAAAATAGTCCAACGAATTGTTTCCCTTTTGCGGCGAAGTTAAGATTTTAACTTGCGTTGGCTCGTTCATCTCGAGCGTCTGTCCTCGCGGAGTAAAAATGTAGGCGTCTATGCGACTAATGGAAGGTAAAGATTAGACGGAGTGCCTCGTCGTTCAAGTTAAGTGTGGAGTGATTCGATAAAAAGCATGCCTCTCGTCGTAACACAATTTTCTTCTCGCGAATTTCTATCAAGTAGTTGCAATCGAGTCAGAGAAGAACGTGGCTGCTCTTCTAAATGGATTGGAAGCGCTTTTAATTTGAACAAACGATAATTTAGGAAAGTTTTGTCTTCCTTATGTATATTGACTTAAAATTTGGGTCAGTTGAATGTAGCCTGCCGTCACGGAACTTCACGTTATTCCACTGGCTCGTTTCCATGCCCTTCCGAACGTATAATTTACTTATTTCTGGAAGAATTAACTTAGAAGAGGGCGTAGCTGAAACCAGTAGATTCTAATGGTATTGTATAGCGATAGCTGTAGTACAATTTTATTTCGAAGAGGCCACTATTCAGGCAATAATATCCATCAATTTAACTTTTTTCACTATTTTTACTTTATATATCTGAGCAGACTTGGTTTTCCCAAGGTACTAGTTCAGTTACATCAATGTGCATATAGGGCTTGTACTCGTATACCAGTACAGTATTGGCAGGCATGGCCTCAAGGCTTTTATTCCCTCGATTTGCACTTAAGCCTCTTTTCCATGTTTCATTATGTGATATCAGCAGTAACATTTGTCTTAAGGACTATACTAGGATACTATGGACGGCACGCCAGGATAGTGGTTGTGTTTTCCCTTTTCCCATTTTATGCGTAATATTATATTTGTGAAAGCGAAATGGTACGAAATTATAAGTTTCCTCGAGTAGTTGCTTCGTTGTTGAATTCAAGGCCCATTGAGACGCAGTCTGCGTGAATCTGAAGGAAGATTCCATGAATCAATTTAATATTCCATTACTTATCCTTTCGTGTTGGATGTTGAAATTCATTTAAATCCCTTAAGTCTTTTCAATCGACACCTATGCGTGTGCACTCATTCTGAGAAAATGAATTATAACGTGTAGTTGGCCCTCGTTTGTAATAGTTACTTCATTTATGTTTCACCTTCGCTGAACCCTCTTTTTATCTATTCATAATCTTGTCCTCGAAGCTATATAAACGAGATCATGGACTCCCTCTCTCGTCACATCCACCACCAGGTGGGCGAACCAGTTAAAAGACTTCCACACACTGTTTTTGCGTCACCTTGAACCTCCTACGCTCTCTGCCCGCATCTCTCCTCTCTTTGGAAATAACCCCGCCTGAATTCCTACTTTGGTGCGACAGACACGTAGGTTCTCTTTGCTTTACTTCTCAATCACCTTCTGTCTTTTCGTGAGCGAGGAATGCGAAATACCTCTGCGCACCCTCGGCACGTGCCGCGGTGCTTTCAGTCGTTTGCAAGCCGTTAATCGACATCCAATTTCTCACGGAACGGCGTGGAGGCTGTGATTGCTGTTCTGCTAACCAGGACTCTGGGTAAATGAGGAGTGGGAGGTCTCTTGTGTAACAAGACGCGAAGCACCTGTGTGATATAAATAAATCTTTTCGCTATGTTTGATTTTAATATCCACTTGGTTCATCCTCACGTATTATAATCGTTAAAAATTGCAGGTATTTCATCCGGAAGTTTATCTTGGTTCTCATTGCGGACCATCCAAGCTGTGATTGTTCCAGTACTAGATCTTTCTGGGAAACCATAGGTGGCGCAGGGAAAGGAACTGGCTCCCCTACCTTGATATGTGAATTTCACAACCCGTTGGGCTTAGTAATGGGTGAGCTCTTCCCTCACCTATCAAACCATCCTTCGGGTTGATAACCGTTGTTGTGTGACCCACGGTTAATTATAATATAGGACGTATTTTCGAAACTAATCGCGATCCTATGTACCAGTAAATCGGAATGAAATGCTCACTTAGCTTCCAGCAATATCGTAAGGCCATTTGGAAGTAGGGAATAATTTTCCAGTTCATCGCGTTTCCTCAAAGCCATTTTCTTCCAAGGAGGGAGCTCGCATTGCACGTTTGCCCGCCGCGGTACGTTTCCCGGTTTTGGGATTTTTCTAGTTTTGCGCGGCGGCCTGGCTCGTACGGGTGACGCCGTTCTCCAATCGTGGATTCGTCGAATGCTTTCCATTATAGGAGCATTAAAAGGGAAATACGGTCGGGCCCATCAAAGTCGAATATGAATATGCATCGAATCCTTAAAGACCCGTAATGGTTATCCGCGAGCGATGGCGAAGCTGTCTTGCTGCCGCCGCCTCGCTTGGGAAGGAGCCATTCGAAGCGGGCCCTATTAAAGGCTGGAATCATTCCCCTCGGTTTATGAACCCCCGTATTGAATGCGTTTCCTTGCTCCTTATCCCCAAGATTAATAAAAGAAAGCGCCATGCGGCGTTCATGAAGGATGCCGTATCCATTCACGTTGATTCGCTGGTAGCGTCGTCGGTTTTCCTTCCTTGGAAAATTTTAGGGCACGTAGCTTACGCGATTTTATTTTGAAGAGAATGTGTGTGCTCTTTGCGTTTATTTCGATTAAAAGGTTGCAAACATTCGTCGTCAGAATGGACGCCTACGGAACCGCAGGTTTAAGCTGAGGCCTAGGTATGTGACATGTTGGAAATCAAAGTGATGCGGAGTTGAAGAAATCGGGAAAGAGGATAAGTATTCCATTGGGAAACATGAAAACAAGGACGGAATTAAAGAATTCTAGGAAATTCCATGCCCGGCGTAGGGAGTATGTTTTCCGCCCCCCCCTCCCCTCTCTCAAAGAAATAAAAGAGGCCAGCTTCTACTTTACCCCTGTTCAAAATGTTTCCTTCTTCGAATGCATGTACCTTAAGTAATGGATGTTTTTCCATGCCTCAATGATAGTCCTGTTAAATTTTTAAATGTTCATTTAAAATCACCGCAGTCGTCGGGAGAGTGCAAAGAACAAGCGGCTTCTAGAAGAATAAGCAACAGCAACGTTAGCGGAAGACCGTAGAATGCAGTCCGTAAGGCGAGATGTTTTAATTTTTTTCAATTGGGTACTCTTTTTCGGAGTGAATCCCGTTCCCGTAGTTAGACCTTTCGTTAATAATTTAACTTGATGCCCTACCGTTCTTCACATTGTGGTTTCGCATGATGAATTGCGAATAAATGTAAAAAGCAGAAAAAGTGTGAAGAAAGAGGTCAAAGAGGCTGAAGGAGGAAAACTGTATTTGGCTTCCCCACCCTTCTGTTCGCTGAAGGAACATCCATTATTCTTCAAGCAGTCCAGTGAAGACAGTCCTTATCTATTTCTCGCTAAAATTCTATTCTGAAATTTTATGTGGACTTCTGATAACATAGAACACACCTCTTATCTGAAAGATGTTCTAAAACCCGCCCTTGCCATTCGTGCCGTGGCTGCATCTGAACTTTCTTCTACTGTTTCATTTTTTTAAATATCGCGATAAGCAGAAAGACAGCACTGCAATAGGAATATAATCGTGTTTTGGGAACGGAAGGAACGGAGTAGTACTTTCCATTGCACCCCTGGTGACATCAAACAAAGCGTTAAATTGAAATATTTCATGCGGGAGTGTAGCTAAATTTTTCGTTTGGAGTAAATATTTGCGTCGTGGTGTTCCAATAGGTTGGCGACGCGAGGGGGCGTGGCGCAAGCTGCCACCGAGCGCTTGTCCTCTCAGGTAGGATGTCAATCCAATCGACCAGTCTCCACCCTCTCCCCCCCCCCCCCTTCCCCCGCCCAACCCACTTCGCTCAAAACTCTTCACCCCCAACCCCCGCGTCCTCCTCCCGCTCCCTCTTCCCTCCGCGGCCGACCGTTGCCTCCCTGACCCCTCCGATCGCCCCAACCCGTCTCCCCGCCCGCTCCGGTAGTGGTGGCGGCACTGCCATTTGATTCTCCGCGCCGGGGTCGCCTGTCACTACTCCGGGGCGGCATCTCCTGCCCTCAGCCGCCGTGCGCGCGGGCGGATTCTCATTAGTGCAGCCGGGTGGAGTGGCGGTGAGATTTTTAGAGGGGTTGTACTAACCATGGAAGAAGGGGAGGGGTTTTTAAAGCGTGTGCAAGGGTTTGGGGAGGTGGTTGTCGTTCGTTCGATCACGAGCCCGTCAGCTCGTCCCCCCCCCCCAAACACCTCGCCCTCCGACCGACGACGAGGTTTAACCTCCCCAGCGGTAATGGATTGGACGCCCTTAAATTCGTTTTAACGAAGCTACGAAAGACTCCCATCACCCCTTCCCCCGCACGCCAATCTCCTCTGTTCCTTTCCTCCCGGCTCACTTAAGGGTCCGCAGTGGGGGGGGGTTAAATGGGTGCGATTGGTGCGACGCGATGGTGGAGATAATTAACGATCAGCGATCGGACGGGAACCGATGTTTACGAGGCGGAGGAATTGGGCGAAGGGTCTTCGAATCGTGGATTGGATTCCCCACCTCCTGGGGGTGCCCCACTCACACTCTCGCACTATCCCCTCGAACCCCTCCCCCCTCGATACTGTCTCCTCTTCACCCTCGCGCACTAATCCACGTTCCGATGGAGAGGCATGCAAAACGCCCTTTTTGCAATTTCTCCTCTCTATCTCTCTTTCTCCCCCCTCGCTAGGATCGATTTCTCATTCCTTCGCGGTCATTCTTTTTCGCTTCGGATACTTTCTCAGCGTTCCTTGCATTTTTTGAACCCCGCGGAATATTTCCGAGTCAGTAAAGGAGAAAGGTTTTGAGGTTCGCAAGTCCTTGGGCTGGAACATGTGGAAGAAGAGAGAGAGAGGGAGAGATGATGTCGTGGCGAAGGGAGAGGAAATTACGCCATTGCGGAGAGCGAGTCGTAGTTTGGAAAATGACATTGAGAGGTACTGCTCAAGCTTACTGAGGACATTAATTTTAATACTGTATGCCTTTGTCATCCACGTGTTTGTTTAAGCGGCTGCTGAGTCATCTCGATGGAGAGAAACTGAAGACTGAAAGAAATCCAGCGTCGTCCTATGCTTTACCAAAGTCGCGAGATTCTCCTTAAATCAACCCCCCATCCTACGAAGTATTTCATTCAAAATTCTCTGCTTTTACATCGTTGAAGTCCGGACCGAAATACATCCTCCTATCCGTCGTAGTAGATCTCAGCTTAATGTGCTGGAAGTGTAAAGTCTTGTAGTCGCATTTATTCAGATCCCTAGAGATGCCTGTCCCTTTTGATTGAGGAAGTGAAGAACTGGAAAGCAGAGTACAACTGGAAGTAAAATACGTGAAATCATCTTCGGAGAATTCAAAAGTCATAAATGAGTGGGCTCGTCTGTAAATCCTTGGCCACAATATTTTTGTTCAATTATTAATTTTGATGAGATGGCCTCCCAGAGAGGGAAAAACTAGGTCTACTCTCTGATTAAGGAGCTTTTAAAATAATTGGTGCGAGTCGTAGCAACAAAGTTACTAACAAAAGATACACCTCAGGTTTACAAATTCCATGTCAAAACACCTGACATGAATTTGCGGAGAAAGTGGTCAAATAAATGACTTAACAACCTCTTTTTAGTTCAATTATTCATTCAATAAAATGAGTGTAGGATATTATTGCATTATTTCAGTACAGTAGTCCTGTCACTAGTGAGACTCGGTAAATTTTATGAAGACGTGATGGGAATATTCAGAGCATTGAGGTGGGTTGAACATTAAATTTCCTCGAGGGGCTGGTCGATTTTGTGCCTGGAAGTACGTTCCCTTAACCCGCGACTCAGACCCATTAGTCACAAAAGCAGCAGGTGCTGTGAACATCGCGTAGATAGTTGATTGCCTCGCCAAGTTAGCATTGACTAATATTAATGTTCACTAATTACCGAATCAAGGTGACATCGGAAAGATTTCGTTGGCACAATTTTAATTTGACCGGGAGACGGTAAGTGCTGCACCGTTGATCGAAGTTGTATGTAAATCACTTTAATTCCGTTCCGTACTCATTATTCTTGCTACGTAGAATCTTTCGACCTTGCGTCAGCATATTCGTGAGTAATTGATTGTCGCCTGAGTTAAGCTGTTCACCGTTTTTGTTTAGATGATTCCGCTTTAATCACAGTGTTGAAGTTTCCATGCATTCATTGAAATTGCGGCCTATGCTCCGTTTAGGTAAATCTAATTGTGTGCACGTTCCATTAGAACTAACGTTTGGGAATGGTTTTTTATTACCGAATTAAATCATGTTCTGGGTGTAATTACGACGTGCTCTTAGACAACTTAGTAGAATTAAGTGACCTAGTGGCGTAATAACCGAATCATCACTCTGCGGAATCCATTCAAGTCCTAAAAGTGCGCGTTATCGACCTCATCTCCAGAAAGTTTAATTAATGTCGATTTTACTCTTTGAGCACTCAGCTCCTTCATGATATGAAGAGAATACACTGCTTGACAATATTTCGGGATAGTTAACCCTTTCACAACATCTTCCTAAACCCTCTCCACTCGAATTCACTGCCATGAAAATCATTTCCTAATATTAACTAGCTACCTTTTCGAATCTGTGTATGATTTTTGTTTGCTTTAATAGAGAATGAGTATGAGATAAAATCCTTTTGAAGGATCCCCCGTTCCTCTCTGCAGCACAAATATTTTATCTCTTGCCTCTTTTTTACTAAAACTATTTCCTTTTTAACCTCCAGCTTTAACGTCCGCCCTTTGGATAGCATGAACGTTATTCTTTCGTAATTAATCACTGCCGCACGCAGCCAGTGTGTTCATTGCGTTATCTCTGTAATTTATATTCATATATTTCAGTTCGTGTCAGGAATATATTCTTCCTCTTAATTCGATTCCATCGAAACCCTCGCCCTTAGAGGATGGATTATATCCGCTAATACCGGATGGTGTTACTATCATCGCGTGTCTAATAGTAGGTTTGAGCAAGTAGTGTTGAATATGTCCGCAGCTTTAAACTAGCATTCTTTTTACTCGAGTGATTATGTTACCTGTGGACAAATTCGTTGGCACGAAATGGACGTTATGTTCTAGATCTTTAAAATATATCATTTTACTCCATATCGCATCGTCATGTCACTTGTTAATATTTGGCGTCCTGCGATACCAATTATTCCGCTGCCTCGGCCTTTTCGTGGGCCTAATATATTTAACCCCATGATAAAGTGCCGTATATTTTGTAACATATGTATTTGTTTGACTGGAAAGACGATTTCTAGACTTCAGCTAAAAGTGACACTGTTGGGTAAACTTGTGTTGTATTTACAATTTGCTGTTATCCCCTGTTTTCGGCCATACCAAAGATAATCAATCTTATGTCCTCGCGAGCTCGTTATCAAAAAATTCATTTTGCATATTCGACGTTGGCAAATTTCTTTGTGAAATAGATAAATTTCACTTGATGATTTTAATTGTTCCTCAAGGCATGAAAACTCAATGCAGACACGTTAGTTCATGTATTATTTCAATAGTAATTCATTTTAACGAATTCTGATTCGTATTACAGGTAATAGTTTTTCATAATTCCAAAAACCACATTTTTTAGATCTACTTTAGAGTGATGTCTTTGACGCTGCTGGTTTTCAAAATATTTTAGGAATAAGCGCGTGTTAAGGACATAAATTTTGAAAGTAGGGCTCGAGATTATCTCCATTTTTCACGCCTCGATTGGGATTTCTAAGTTTCCTGTTATAAATCACGACTTTAATAGCATGCAATCTGTTTCCTCGATGAATTTTATTCATTGCATGAACATAGAAATAGCAATTGTCTTTGTCCTTACGAAAGTTTGTACCTTTCAATTTATGTTTCCTTCGCTTGACTGCTATAATTATCTCAGTGTCAAATCCACTGCGGAAGACACGTTAGTACATACTATTTACTGCGTGTCTGAGCAAAAAGTCTCATTTTGAAGTCTTGTCCGTCTCAAGATTTTCGAACATGTATTGGGGAAGTTTTATGCGGGTACAGATATGCAATAGGTTTTTGTGGCCTGAGGAAAATTTTATTGGCGTCCTTTAACCACAGTTGGCCGTGCTATTATCTACCATGGAGACGTGATCGATTCACTGAATATATTGTGCTCGTCTACCTCATCATTAGGTGCGGTTGTTAAACCCACTCAAATTTGTTTGTTCCGTTTGAATGCTGGGCTTATAAACGTGATTCCGTAGCACTGGGTGTGTTGGGGAATGGCCTTGGCATGGCCTCCCAATCGTGCTCTCCCTCTCTCGCAATTAGCAGAAGAAAATCTGGGCCGCCCACGCCCTCCAGCGTGCCCTAACCCGAGGAACACTCTTCTAAAAGATAAACGGATTTCATTTAGGCACGATTGAGTCCTCATGACCATACATGCAAATGTACGAATGCTTTCCTTGCCGTCGTGGGTATTATTTCGGGCACGAATCACCAAATTCGAGATACTGAGTTAACTATTAGATGGAATTGTAAAAATAAGCCAGTAAACTTGAAGCAATCCTGTAAATGTCGCATTTTGGAGGCATAGACTTCTCAACTTTTTTTCCCCTTCCCTTCAAATCAATAAAGGTTGGAACGCTGATTGTTGCATTAAATTCAGATATGATATTGCAGCAGATGTATTTTATGATTTATTCGCGTGCAGGGAAGCAAATGTCAATTTTTTTGCGGGGAGATTTGTAAGAAGCCGTGCTGTTCACATTTCCATACTCCCAGAGAATGATTAGGTCAGCGCCTAACATGTAACGTACGAAAAATATTTACTTAGATATTGTTATTTAATGTATCACAAGATACTTTGACTGGTTGAACATTCTTGTAGTTCTAGGCCGTCAATTTGTGGAACTAGCTGGTGCCTTGAAAAAGATTTTTAAAGCCTTTATAAAAGTATATTTTTATCTCGAAAATTTACTGGTTAAAATTTGAATTTTTGCATGTGTAAAGCCGTTCGTTTATTAGGAAATTAACTGGTGGCTGTTTTCAAAATGGCTCTATTTTAAATAGATGAAATATTGCTTTTTAGCTTATTCTAAGAAACTTTTCTGGCCATTTCACTCCGCGCACCACTTGATGGTCAACTCGCAACCGTGCAAATCCCACAGTGGCATTCAAACTGTTAGTCTTGGGATATATTACGAGCACGTATGCATACACACACACACACACACACATATATATATATATTATATATATATATATATATATATATATATATATATATATATATATATATATATATATATATATATATATATATATATATATATAGTGAATAGGAAACGAACTAGGGGGTGGGAGGGGATATGTAGGCGACTATTGGATGGATTCAGTGGGCTTGATTCAGCCCGGAAGGTTTAAATGACTGGAGCACCAAGTCCAGTCTGACCTGAAGAAGGCCGAAGACTCAAACAATCTAATATGTGAGTGTCCTGGAACTTGTTATCTATTTTATTTTGTGGTCTATTATGCCGTCCAAATGTTAATTGCTCTCGTGAGTGCTTCTACATTATCTATGTACACATGTACACACGTATGTATGTATAATATTATTATTTTCGATTTACTTACTTGCACTGGTTCTACGTCATCTTTCAGCATAAGTTGACTTAATAGATTTTCCAGTTGGGCGATCAGAGCTTTTTTCCCGCCGTCGTCTTCTTTCGACCACTGGCGTCGGAGGGCGATGTCGATTTCCAAGCATGGCACAGTCCTCCGCAGTGCTCTCCCACAGTGCGTGGAGAGTGCGTATCCTTTTTTGCGTGTTTCCGCCCAGCACCATTTCTCTCTCTCCCTCTTCCTTCTCCCTCCGGCTGTCCTGTCACGTCCCTGTTTCGATTTTGTGTCACTCCTCCCTCCTTGCCTCTTCTTTCTCTCCTCCTCGCCGCCCGGAGGCAGTGAAGAGGAGAGAGAGAGAGGGCGAGTGAGTGAGAGATAGGAGAGAGACCTCGCCCGGCATTCATCATCCCTTCCCAGGGCCAACTTACTTCCCCTGAATATGGTGACCGCTTCAGAAATCCGCAGGATTCAGCAGAAATAGTTTTAAACTCTCGCGTCTCGGCCGGAATCTATAATTTCGTTGCCTTCTCGGCTTCCCAGCGTCCACTTTCTCTTAATGCCCCGTCCAGGAGAAAACCTTTTCCTCCGATAGTATTTTCTGGTTTTTTTTCGTTTGTTCCGTCCCGGGTTTATTTTTTCCGCTCCTGGTTTCCCGGTTGGGCTTATCGTTACGTACGTGTCGCGCTCTCCGGCTAACTAGCTATGGTGTTTCTTCTCCTCAAGGTTACGCCCGCCTATCTATAGACTCTCTGTCCCCGTCTTGAATAGACTCCCACACTTCCACCCCCGCCTACTTCCTACCGAGTGGCGAATGTTTTGGGTTTTTTTCTCGAATCTGTTTCCCCAGTTTATTGTTATTCAACGGGTGCGTCTTCGTGGAAATAATAAATCCGCACTATCACATTCAGATTTGTTTCCTTCCCTCACGTCATTTTTTTTCCGTGGCCCATATTTGTGGTTTTTTCCCCTCCGCGCTTTTTTACTCCCCTTGTTTTGCCATTTATGGTGATATTTTTGTTTATAGTTATTATCCTGGGTCATAACTTTCTTTTGGGGTTTTTCCTCAGCGCAGGCGACGTGGGAAATCCTCCTTTTGTTATCCACGCACGCTCGCTCCCCTTACGTGGTGTTCCCCTTCGTTCCCTCTCCTCCCATCTGCATCTCGAGTATCGCCGTTGTTCACCTTGTCTCGTTTCTTCTTTTTTCCTCCGTGTAGCACTCCCGAGCATGGGAAAGGGAGAGCCTAGGAGAGCGGGATCCCGTCAGTCCTCCTTCGTCCCGGCTTCCGAGTTGGAGCCTTGGGACGGATTTCCGTGACGTTTCCCATGGGTGACACCGGAACTCTCTCTATAATGCGCAAGGATGGAGGATAAGTTCATGGGTGGGATGGATACTTTCTTAGACCTCGTTTATCCTAACTTGGCAGTTGAGGGTACGGAAAATATAGGAGCAAATAACTTCCCCCCAAACGCGTATGTGCATGTATAGTTGTTCCCTTCATGATGATCAATTTTTGACCTATTCCAAGCGGTATTCTGTCGTGTCCGTCATTATCAATTTATTTCCAAGAATAGTAGTCGCCAAGTTCCTAGGAGCTCTGTTTCCATTGTATTAAATCAAAGTCACTCCGAACCTTTTAAAATTCTTTCTACTTGAATTTTCTAAAAAAAACCCATAACAGCATTTCTTGTCGTTAATATTGTAAATTTGATCAAAAGCATCGAAAAATGTCATATGAGAAGTTTTTATTGTAATTTGAAAAGTTGCGGAATGCAACTATGCATTTACTCCTCCCCAATTACGATAGAAAGTATTTTGTCCAATGGAATTAAATTCGAGCAACGATATGACTTGCAGCGAGGCTACGATGGGAATCCTGCTCGTGGATTAAATCCAATGTAGATGAAAAAATTTGAAAGTTTAAATTTTTAGTCCCGTTTAATCGAGCAAGTTAACATAAAGCAATATTGAATTATAAATCACTCTCAGTCACGCTGTTTGTAGTGCATGAGCAGTGGTGGAGGCAATTTAATATGTGTAAGACTTGAAATGTGTGGCAGTTCCTGCGAGTCTGGATTCAAATAAATTGAAGTCGGCGTTCCTAGAAGTGAGCGCCACGGAGGAAACATGGTCTGGAGCGCAGGAGAGCACCCTACCAAAAAGCAGGGCCGGAGCTGAGGCAAAGATACACTTGTCCGACCGGCGTGCTCCGCCGACGTACGGGTCGGGGGCAGCGCCCTCCTTCGTAATGCCCGTGCATCCACTCACCAGAGAGTACACCGCCCCCACCGTTCCGCCCCCCTCCTCTCGCACCTCTAAAAACAACTTTTCGAGATAAACACTGTGTCGCCTCCGTCATCCCTCCCGAGTCCCACCCCTCCTCCCTTCAAAATCCACTCCGTCTCCCCCTCTTCTCCACCCCCCACAACACGATACCGTCGCTCCTCCCTTTCCCATTCTGCCTCTTCCCATCATTCCTTTTGTTCCTCCTCTCCTCGTTGTCCCCCAGTGCCCCTCCTCACCTTTTGTTTCTTCGCTCTATTTTGGCGTCGCTACCTCCGTCCTCCGCGCCTCCAAACGGGCGTCCGTTCCCGAAGATATTTCTCTCTCTCTCTCCGTCTCTCCTCCACTCTCTCTTTCGTTGACTCTCTCCCCTCGTCCTTTTTGGATCCGTTCTCGGAGCGTGTTCATTTGTATTTTCCTCCCCACTTGCCGGCCGCCTCGTTAACTCGCGAGAAAAATAGACTTCCCTCCCTGTAATAAACCTTCGTCCTGGCATACGGATATCATTTAGAAAATCCCACCCGTGCCAGGGGAGCGCTCTCCACCAATGGCCGCCAACCCCTAGGGTCGAACGAAATTTCTCCCGCGGCGGAAAAATGCCATGTATTTTTTTCAGTCGCGTATGCTTTATTCTGGTCAGCAAATAAATATTTATTGATTAAAATAATAAAAGGAAAAGTTAACTCTCTTTTTCATTCACCTCTTTGTAAATGTGAGTTGAAATGAGTAATATTTTTGCATAAAAGCGTCCACTTTTGTGTTACTTAAAGTTTCCATCTTATTTAGGCAGTGTTATTCAAGTGAGCATTATCATCTTTTCTCCGCCTTTTTAGACCTTTAAATGTAACCTCCCCCCCCCCCAAGGCACTTGTATTGCAGTATAGCATTCGGTTTTTGTGGCGTTTGTTGAATTGACTCGTAATTCTATGCTCAACCACCAACAGCATATCTGTGCAGAATCAAAACGTTTGAAACCTAGGCATGGCGTAATAGTTGATTCAGCGTTAACCGCGGCTTGATAACACGTGTAAAATTAGTACGCCGGCGTTGATTGTTTTTTTCTGAGCGTGGGCTTCCGGAGGACCCCTTCTTATTGCTCTAATCGATCCACTCGCCTCAGGCGAAAGGCACTCCGAAACGAGGGGAAAAAAAGGAACGAAAGTCCGAAGGCTTGAATTTCTTTTTGTCATTCTTTTCTCCTAAATCTCTTGGTTTCTTCTCTCACTGCCACGTTCTCTTCGTTCTGTAATCTCATCCCTCTTTACCCTTGTCGCGTGTTTATTACACTCACTTGCCCAAACCTAATTCCGGATTCAGAGTTTCCTTTAATCTGCATGCCGTTTTTTTTATCATCATCTCTTGAACAAGGTTGTATTATCCCGCCATTTTAATTTTTTCTTCGCTGGGTTTCTGTTTGATGTGTTATTTGTTTGAGGCCCCGCTAAAGTTCCATTTATTATCAAAATCATTGTGATTTTTTTTCTGAACGTAATTCGCCCTTCGAATGCGTCCGAAAAGATAAAATATAGCGGCTGGTATCTTTTTCATTTTCAATTGATGATATGCGTAAATTAGTTTCCTAATATCTTCGCTGCATTTTTCGTGCTCACAAAGAGTACTGGCTTGGGGATACGTTTTATTCTGCATTTTGTTCCGGCTCTGTCAGAGAAACTAACACGATGACTGTATGTTGTTGGAATCGTTAAAAAAATTGTGTATTTTTACCACCCAAGTGTATGATAATATAATTGTATGACCCTGCGCTTTGGGAACGCTGTCCCCGGACCGTAATTATTTCACCCTTCCCCTCCCGTTCCCCAAAGACGTCACAGTGGCGGTTTTAAGGATGTCTCCCCTCTCCGTCGTGGTTCTTTTGTCATCCATCCCACTCCCGCCATGTCCTTCCCATTACTTGGCCCGTCCGCCTCCCTAATCTTTCCCCCGCCCTCGCTTCTCCAATCTGCCTCCTCCGCCCGCTCGCCACCACACTCCCCCTCCCGTAGTAATCCCACCCCATCCCTCATCCCCTTCCGCGTCCCGTGTTTCGTCTGCCACCTCCCCCCCTCCCCCTTTCCCTCCTCCCCCTTCCTCTCCGGCGCTCATTCTCATTGGTCATCTGTTCGTGCACTTCTTTGTCCGGCGTGCGTGGAATATTTGTGACTGCTTCGTCGTCAAGCATTGGTTTTAAGTGAGGGGGTGAGTGGGGGGAGGGGTTGGTGGTGAACGCTCAGAATGTTCCGCATTGTAGGGCCGCCGGGGAAAAAGTTCAGCCATTCCGCACGGGACGGGATTTCTCATAAGTGAAGAGGTTGGCACTTTGTTGAAAAATAAGTTTTCCAATTACCCCTGAGTTTTCGTGCTACTTTACGTGAAATTGGGAAAAATTGCTGAAAAAAAGCGGATGTATTCTGTTTTTCGGGTCGACGTGATTGTCTTTGTGGACGTATAAGACTTCGCTGGCATTATGTCGTACAGTTGTGGTGCCAGTTCTAATTTTATCGGCGTTGAATTTTTTTTGGAGGGGCCCTGGTGTGAATATTTTTGGAACCGCACGAAAATTATTTTTGTCGCCGTCAGAGTCGTCGATGTGGACCTTGACGCAGGAGGAAAAGTTTTGAAACAAAACCTTTTTGTGTTAGCCATTGTTTTCCGCGTCCGTTATCTCACGTCCTAAACCTCCTTCCTTGCCCCGTCTTAAATTTTATTTCGAAGAAATCTCATACAATTCCGCAATTGCTTGTGACATGTAAAATTATGTCCATGCTCAACCCTAGCAAACATGCGCATTGTCTTTACATTGATGTCATCACTTGGTAAATTTTTCGTTGGAAGCGCGAAGTTCCGGTCTCAGGGAATGATAACGCAGCCCAAAAACCTGCGGCGTAGTCTTTTTTGCAGGATTCGTCAGGTTCTCTATCCGATCTCTCTATTTATTTTTTTCTTTTCATCCTTTCCGCGTTCGCGTAGCCGTCATCTGGAGATCGTCGTGCTTAGTATCGAGTTGTATATTTCAGACTATGAATATTTTTGTGGTGATTACCTACGGAGCTGACCCTTCAGATTTTTTTTTAAATGTGCTAAGGCAATCTTTGTTATTTCAACCGTTTCAGTTTGTTATTCTCATCTCTCATTTCATGATTCGTCGACATCCAATTCTGGATGCAATTGATACGATGTATACAAGGCGTATCAGATGACGCGTGCTTAGTTGATACGTTGATAAACACTTGACTGCAATCTCATATTTGCTTTTATTTAGATTGGTCTTAAATCATTAATACGCATTTCGCCCTCATTCACGGAACGGATCCCCAGATTGTTGTAGTGCCTACAAGTTTTTTTTTAAATTTGAATAGATGTCACTTCTCATTTGCGTCAGTTGCCCTCTTTGAAATTTCCGTTTAAATTCGTAAATATTTTTGGAGATGAGCCTGTTCAACGGTTAGTTTTGCAAAATTATACTTTTTAATTGAATACTACCGGTGTGCCTTACTAATCCGTCACCGTTTTTGCGTAGTGGGTCGCGTCGGTTCGGGGAGCCCCGGGTTCAAACCCGGTCGTTGCCTAGGCACACCCCTAAACCCAACCTAAGTGATTTCTGAGTTCTGCCAGAGCGTTTCCATTGGCACAGGGAAGAGACCGATCCCCTTCCCGGAATGTGTAAATTTCACGCACCCTAACACGAGATCAGTGGGGCCGCGATGGAAAATCATGGCTTAGCCGTGATTATTGTGTTCGGATCTGGAATTCGCTGGTGCATTGCCCCCGCAATTATTTCATCAAATCTTACGGTTACCAAGAAATCCGCATTGTTTTGTTCTGACTCTTTTGCATTATTTTGTTCAAACATCACGTGGCAATCCATTGCAGCTGCTATTCCACATTTAGTTTCGAGTTTCAAACGGATTTTACTAAACGGTGATTGCCATCAATACAGAACATATATACGTCAATATTACATTAATTACATCAATAATTAATACATCAGTGCAGAACGAGAGTCGGTGACGTCCGAGGTCAGCAACACTGCAACGTATGGCTGTCTCCGTGCTTCAAATGTGTCTCGCATTTAGTGCCATCGTAGTAAAACTTATGATGCGTTCGCACCGTCAAGAGATTTCTGGCGTTGGCATTCAACAGTGTGACAACGTTATTACAGTGACTTTTTATCCTTGAATACATTTAGCCAGGTAATTGAATAAAATATCGTTGTACCAAGCGTCACCCGGAAACGAACCCGGACCTTCGGTCAGGAGTCGAATACTTCACCCACTAGATTCCCACGCCTTCCACTTCGTACCATCAACGAAGGAGTAATATATTGTGAATAGTAATTCATTCGTCGTGCTTTCGTATCTATTGCGATTATATCATTTCTACCCACTTCAAACACATGTTTCTCCGCGAAATTGGAATGGGGCGTATGAGCGTTTTAGTGTGGTGCGATCGATACGACCACTGCCCAAAATATTGACTATTCCGTCTGAATCATTTCGTGTACTGCCCGTCTCCTACCATCCAATCAGACTTGTGGTAAACCCTCGGCGCGTATAATTTTGTGGATGGTTAAATACAGGTTGAAACCATATCATCGCCGTTTATTGGACGTTTCAGCATCGTGGTGATTCAATTAGATGAGGCATCCCCTGGGGCGGCCGGAAGGGGGGGGGGGGGAGAGAGAGAGAGGTTGCCTTTGCGTCGTCTTTATGGAGCGTTAACGGCCTCGTTTCATCGTTTTCGCTCCCCTGTCCGGTCCATGTTTGTGTGTGTGTGTGTGTGTGTGCGTCTCCTCGGCAACATTTCCTCCCCCCTCGTCATTTTCTCGCGTCTGTCATCCCGCCTATTCCCCCCCCCCCCGCAAATATTCCGAACGCCCCTGCCCGTCTCCCTCTCGCCTTCACTCGCTCGCCCCAGCCAACCCAACCCAACCCAACCCAACCCCGCGCGCCTTCCGCACCGAAACCGAATCTCTTCCTTCCCTCGGCTCTCTCTCGTCCTCGGGTCCCTTCCACTTGGTGACGTCAAAAGTGCCCCCGGCCGCGGTCGTCATGACTACTCTTTGGAAAGGTCGAGAGGAGGGTGTGCATGGGGACTGGGCTGAGAGAGGGATATGTTAAGCTTATTGTTGTGTGAAGTATTGGGGTTGGGGGGGGGATGACAGTTAGGGTGATGGCACGGCTCGGGGGAGTAAATGGGAGGAGAGTCAGTCCGTGTGATGTTCCACTCTCCACGCACCGTCGCCCCCCAGTTATGACTGAATATCGCGGAGGTGGCGATGTGTCGACATGCCATCGTCTTCCGTTTTCCTCAATATCGTCGCTATTTAATATTTGTGTCGCGCGGAGCATCAAGAGTTTGCCTGAGGAAGGCGGAGCAGTTAAAGCATTCCCTCCGAATGTGTCATCTCATGACGACGGGCCACCGCTCCTCGATTACACCCACGTCTTTTGTTAGGGATCGTCCATAAATTTGCATGACGCCTTCAACGGGATTATACGACGATCAGGTTTGAGAAAGTTAAGCTAGGGAGAGGGAAGGCCCTTGAGAAAGAGTGATCATTTGATTCCAGAATATTTAACTCTTTAAGTTTACTTATTAATGCAAAATGGGGAAGACGGTTTGCCCAGATTGGGACTTTATTTGAAAGGGGCTTTTAGAAAGTGCAACAGGGCGAGGGATGACTTTGAGTAATATCAAAATTCATGTGGTTAAATTTATGGATGATTCCTTTTATGGCCAAAGCGTATTCCAGTCACAAAGTTAATCATCACTTTCTGATGGTATGTCAGTGCTGCAGAAACCTAAATATTAGTTTAATTTTGCAGACATAGTTTGGAAAAAACAAGTAGTATCAGTCTTTCTGTTGATTAATCTGTGCAAAATCCAAGACAAAAAACTTCCTTGTTTTTGTTAAGTCAATAAAAGTCATTGTCACATGCAAATGTTATCAGTGGACAGTTTTTATTGCAATCAAACCAAATGGTATAAAAAAGTGAAATAGGAGGATGTTGTTAGAGATCTCATAAACCATCTATTTTCAAGGTAAAATATCCTAGTGTTGACATTTAGTTGAAAATTTTGTCAGTTAGTGCTCGGTGTCAATTTTTCATAGCACTTCCTGCATTTTAATTTTGAAATACTGTTGGACTAGGATGTCACTCATTTGATCTTGACAGTTAGCTCTTGCTAACCGATGATTTCTACATCCAAATTTGAGATTATTATTATTAGGTAATCTACCGGTTAAGGTAGGTTTTTGGATGGACGTAATTACTAATTAAATAATTTGTGGCCCCTAGCAAAACACAACACCCTACTCTACATCAGGTCCCTCTTCAGCTCTGAGTACTTTCTTCCTCCCTTCATCCCGTCCAACATCCCTATCCTGTTCCTTCCCTTTCCTCGTTTGCCTAACATTCTCCCCTCACTTACAGTCTTCAACATCCCGCTGCCAGTCAATATCCCATTCATCCACTTTTCCTGCCTCCATAGGATTGCTCTTCTCTTCGCCCACCATACCAAGTACTTCCTCGTTTGTTTTCTTCTCTGTCCATTTCACCTTCTCCATTCTTCTCCACACCCACATTTCAAAAGCCTCCAGTCTACGTCTATCCTCCTGCTTCAATGACCACGTTTCCGCGCCGTACATAGCTACGCTCCATATCAAAGTTTTTACGAGTCTTTTCTTAATATCCTTACTCAACATCCCTCTCATCAACTCCCTCCTCCTTGTAAAAGCCTCCTTGCCTAGCGCAATTCTTCTCCTTACGTCCTTACTACTTTGACCGGTAGTAAGGACGTAAAATTTGAGATATAATACCAAATGAAAACATTGACGAATAACTATTTTGGGATAATGAAATTTATGATAATTGATGCTACTCAATCAATGCAGCTTGTTCGGACCAAGTCGTTTTGTTTAGACATAAATCAGTCAGGCCAATTGGTCCCTCTAAATGTTTTCATTGACTTAAAAATAGAATCTCCATCTCAGTCTTTCCCTTTTATTCCTTGCCAATTCATGAGTGCTCTCTTTATCCATTTAGGCAATGAATGATTCATTGTTGTCATTCTGCGTAGTGTGCAAAAGGGGTAAATTCTTGCAGTGTAAATTCCTTTTCATTCGACCACACACACGCTTTGGTTTCAACTCTTTAACTCTTGTCCCTTGCAGCAGCTGTTTCGCAGCCAACAGCAACAGCAGCAACAACAGCAAGTGGTCGCAGCAGCAGCGGCTGCAGCTGCCACAGCTCCTCAACAAATCCAGCTGCTTCAGCAACAACAACAATACCTCGCTGCGGCCGCAACACAGCAGCAGCAGCAACAACAACAGCAGCAACAGCAACCTTTAGGTAAAAGCAGTCAAAAGGCTGAAAATATCTGTGATCTTTAGCAGGTCAATGAAGAGTTGGGGTGGTGGATGATTTTCTACATCCATATTGCTTATTGATTGATTTGGAAACTTCTTATTTTACTTTTGTTATCAAAATAAATGATTAATTAAGGGGATTATATTAGAATTGTGTCATCAGCTACAGAATCATCCTTCAAGAATTCTGGACATTGCACCATCTTCTGGTGACTTAGATGTTCCACACCTGCCTAAAAGTAATTTTTTTTGTTTCATTGTAGCCATAAAATATGACTTTGTAAATGGTCAGATTTTCTACATGTTCTGATGCCCATTTTTCATAAGCTCTCTCACTTAATGCTAAGGTGTGTTTGTTAAATTGGTGTTTTCTTGTACATAACTAATCAAGTAGCACTCCTAATAAGTGTACAAATTGCATGCTGTTAAAGCCTTGAATTTTATCTCTGCCTATTAATAAATATAATTTAACCTCAGTCTTATTTTGAAAGAGTAGTCATATTTTTTCAGAAAATTAGTAAAATTGAATATCCAAGCGTCAGTATCGATTTTTCATTATTAAAACCAAGTTAAAATTGTTTTTTTTTTTTCATTTTTGTGACTACATCGTTAATCCACCGGCTTGATGATATTTTGGTCATTGTGCCCTGAAGTCTGTAATATTTGTAAAAGAATCACTGTGAAATATCCTCAGATCTTTTTTATTTATAATTCAGTTTAAATTGTTATCCTTGAAAAGCTTCAGTTTTTAAGTACATTGAAATTTTTTTATCCATTTTTTTTTATTCTTTTGTTACTGTTTACAATTTTCTGTGTAAATGAACATAAACCCTCTTTTTACAGGTTATGAGGTAGTTTTTGAATATGTTTTACTGGCAGCCTTTATAAATAGCATTTTCAAGGCTAGTAATCAGTGCCGTTGTTGATTTTCATCTTATAATTCCATAAAATAAGTTGGCTTATTGTGTGGAAGTGTGTATATGTGTATAAATGTATGTGCGTGTGTGTCTGTGCATTTGGAATTGAGACCCTTTCCCCCTCTCCAACCAAAAAACCCTTTCTCGTTTGTCATTCTAGGAATTGCTGCTCCGGCTGCATTCACTAGCGCACCCTATGTGATCAATACACAAGAGCCCTACGTTGGAACACTAATAGCAGGTACTAAAGTACAAGTCTATACACCACTTCTGCCCTTGCTTGGAATGCTTTCCAGATCATAAACTCAAGAGTGTATCGATGAAAAGGTGTTTATTGCTGAGGGAAAGTCATGTTTCATGTCAATGCAGGTGTTGATTCCAGTTTTAGTGTTGGAATTTCTTGTGAACTGGAATCCTTGATTTGGATGTAGGTCTTCTTTACCAGCTCCATGATCAAGACAATGTAATGTTGACTTGATCATGCATACATGTAGACATGATCAGGTGTCATTGGCTTGTCAGTGGTCATCGCTGGTGGGAACCAAGAAAACTGTAATGTCAAGGATTGTAAAAGTTGGGATGTCCAAGGGGTTTTGAGATTTCTAGATTAAAGGAAATAGTGTTTGTTTATAGTTTGTTGTGGAGTGACACAAAGATATTTATTCAACATTCAGTTAGTGAAAGTGTTGTATTTATTTCTTAAATATTAGATACCATTTTCAGAACAGTGTGTGCCTCAAAATCAATTACATAATAAAATGAATGGAGGATTTGTAAAAATTCCATAGGAATATTAGTGGCTGAAAATGGCAAAGAACTTTTTGCATGTGTAAAATGCAAAAATTACCATTTATGGTTCAATTCTTCCCAAGTCAATGCTCAACACTTCCCTTTTCATAAAATTTGGAAAGCATTTTGGTGTTTTAATTCAGCATGAATTAGCTTACTATTTTACTAAGCCATTTGTAAATCTTTATTGAATCCACTGACTAATCCTTTATTTATCTAAACTTAACGTATATTTAATTCTAATCAACTTGCATTAATAATTGCTGGTTCACTGCACTAAATGCATTAACTTCCAACATATTTCAATACTTTATAAGCTCAAGCTTCCTTATCAAAATATTTTAATATTTCTTACTTTAGTTGAGTAAGAGATCAATTTTTACATGATGATAATGTGGGACAAACCTTGTGGATATTGCCTTTGCAGTTTCCAAATATTTCATTTTAGTTTTAACATTCTGCATGTTATATAATTGATGATTTCAAGTTAATATAGTACAGAATTAGTTTACAAAATATATTTTATCTCAAGCTTTGTGTGTTTAATAATTTGTTCCTACATGATAATTTCTGTGAGAATATAATTTGTTGGTTCTCTTATGTCTTGTATTTAATGCACAATTTTACATTGCACACATCATTCTTGTTGTTAATTCACGTATACATGATTTAAAGGAGGCATATTGTGCCCATCGTATGCAATTTTGTACAGCATCTGTGTGTAGAGTGTACATTTAACTAGGTATTCATCTGTTTCATTAATGGCATGCACTCGGAGAAAAGTCATCATTATCCATTTGTAATTCTAAGACTATCAGGAATGTGGCCTGAATTTCGTCAGTTGTAGTTTTGGCAGTTATAATTGTCTTATAATATGATTGTACAGGTATGTATTGTGATTGCCCATCCTCAGTCAAAGATTTCTTGTACATTTTTAATGTAAAGCTACATCTGGGAGGGCCGAAAAGATAACCATCGAATTTATGAATAATAATTTGAAAGGGTATATAAGATTTATCATAATTACTCTCTTAGTTTATAATCAAATGAATGCCACTGTGCACATATTAGCAATGCTTGAATGATTTGGTGTTATAAAACTTATGCAACCATTCAGTGTGACAGAGTACTAGCTTGATCATACATACCTGTACATTAAATGAAAACCCGCCAATGGTGTGTCAATTCTGTTAAATACTGATATTTAAGGCCATGCTTTGTGTTTGTGGCCTTGAATTAGTATTTGACATAATTGCTGCTCAGTAGGTGTGCTTTCATGTAATGTAAGCATGATCCACTGTATTTAGTAGGCAGTGGTAGATATCAGACACACAGGGCTAATTAGTGCACAAGCATAGAGGGTTAATTAATGTGCAACCATAAAGGATCAGTTAGTGCACAGTCATAATTTTAGTTGAACTTCCTAGATGTAGTGTATTTAATAATCAATTAAGAATCATAATAAATTAATAAAATGCTTACCACCATCTTTTATCATTCTTGATATTTTCAAAAGGGTCAGTTGCTTTTTGCACCTCTATGTTTGTCATTTTTTCCATTTACAAGTGAGTAAGAACTCATTTCAATTCATATTTAGCCATTAATCGCAGCCAGGGGTGCACTGGCCTCGGTGAATATTTCTGTTGGCCATCGCACGAGAGGTTGAAACACCTGAAAAATTTCTCTTTGATTAAGCTGCAATATGGACCATTCTCAAATTGTAACCCAGGCCTATTTTGGCAGCCTCATCACTACCATTTTGATAAGCATCATTCTCCATGTCCATTGCAGTATTTCTCCTCTGCATTATTATTTTGAGTGGAACTCCAGTGGTTTATATATAGTGCCCATTCACATGTGTACTTCCGTTCACTTGATATTATTAATGCTAAGTTTTTCAGATATAATGATTGAATAAGCTGTAAGATAAGTTCATAAAATTGTAATAGAGAACTCAATAGCCCTCCCATTATGTTATGTGTCAGTGGTAAGTAATAGATCATTAAGGTTATGTTTTTTTATATCAGGAAAATCAGTGCAAACTGTTCTTTAAGGATTTTCAGTGAACTAGAAAATCAGAAATTGGATATGAATGTGTTATAAAAATAAATTGCATTCAAATTATGATGTAAAGGTAGGGTTTTAATGCCCAAGGAAATTGTTTATAAAACTGCCAGTTTTCTATAATATTGGGTGTGTAGGACCTTTGGGAAGTGAGAAGTGTGGTGGGAACTCCCTGGTACTCTTGATAAATATGAAATGAATGGAATTCACGGCTTAAATTAGGAGACTCTCCCTAGTAGTTTAAACAATAATAACTACATTAAGGGCTCCTCGGTGTTAATATCAAGAGCCTGTGGCTAACTTAGAATTCTAAATAGGTTTCAGCTAGTTTGTTTTTATCACGAGGTCTGAAGGATTCAGCCTGTTAAATGCTTCATCCATCCAAGATTTGGAAAATTTAGAAGAAAACATTTCAGTTTTTTATTGTTGACTTTTTCGATTGAAAGTTGCTTTTCAGCTCTTTCCACTAGTTTTTTTGTTGTGGCATTGAGTCAGTAAAACTGTTTCCATTACTCTTTATTTTTCATCAGTTGTTTAATTCATTTCATACCAGTTTACGTTTAGCTGGTTTAGGTTTTAGATTATTTGAGAGTTTTTAAAATAATTTTTAATTATAATTTTAATATAAATAATTGTATAGAGTAGAATCGTTTAAAATGAACTTCGTTTTTTAAGTGAACATGTTATAAGATTTTGGATATTTATTTGTACAGGTTTATGTACTTATACCTATATATGTACTTAGAATACAGTATTATTTTTTTATCACGAAACACTGCACTTGGCACATATGTTTGTCTGTTTAACTTATGAAAACATTTTTAAATATAATAATGTGGCAATTTAGAAAATTAATGTAAATATTGCCGATGACTAATGAAAATGCACATAACTTATCATGCATAAATAAATTAGGGTATATTAAACTCATCATCAAAAAAATCAATTTAGCTTTAATATGTGTGAATTTTCACACGCCGTATAGGGCTTAGTACTGGGTGATCTCTACCATCACCTACTAAACCGACCTTCGGGTTGATTACTGTGTTTATGGTTTTTTATTAGTAATTTCTTAATTCTAATGAAGAAGTAGATTTATATTAGCATCTTTAGCTTTGTTACATCATTCTTTTCGAAGAGGACATTTTCTGTATATTTATTGTAATGCCAGTTTACAAAAAAAATTGTTTTTGTAACATTCTTTTTTGTAAAGAATATAAATATTTACTTTTTTAAATAAATCTGAACACTCATTAATTCTATCTATTAATTTATTTTAAAATATGCTGGCATTACATTTCCTTCTACTAAACAAAAATGGCATGAAATAAGACTTCCAGAAAGTTGTGAAATACTCTAGATTTGACCTCATGAAAGATAAATAAAATAGCTGAAAAATATTAAAATTTTTAAATTATTTTTATTAGTGATAGAAACGTATTGGTATAACAGTGTGTGTCACTCGTTGCTCTGCAATGCCACATTTAAAGTGCTGTGAAAATCATTGCATAGGGCATCCTTTATTTTAGGTATGCATAGGGATTTTATTAATTACTTAATTCAGACCTTTTGATTCCTAATAACTGAGCGTTATTTTCATCTTTGCCCTCTAGTTGATGAGCCTTATGAGTAGTAACCAAAAAGTTCCATTTGAAAATTGCTCTTTCAAAGTCAGTTAGGGCAGCATGAGTCGCAATGGGTTCTATGATATTTTTATGTAGTTGAGAATCTGAATACAATCATCTGCCAGTTCACTGTGTATTAATAGTAATACCGTTGTATTTGTTGAGAGATCACCCTTTAAAATGAATAGGAAACATCAATAAAAGAAAAAAATAGCAAATAATTTTATTAATAAGAGTTTAAAATCATGTTTTCTTACAGAAAAAAGTTGAGAAAAAATATAATTTACAAACTATTTTCAGGATAAAATAAATCACCAAAGAAAGTCATTGTCAAATATTCTGATAAAAGTTCATTTTTTTCCTTGGCTACTGATTAGTCATCTCATTATCAAAAATTGAGGTTTTGCCAAATTCTTAAGTGTTATTTACTATTATGTAGTAGAATATGTCAACCTGAACTTTTCATGATTTTCTCATTAGCAACTTTAACATGAACTTTGACTTATGAAGATGACAGTATGACTCTAAAACAAATATATAGATTTATGCAAATATGTTCATGATTCATTTACCATCCAGTTAGTCTATTTTTTCAGGAGAGGTTTTTATAACTTATATAAAATATAATATTTGTTTTAAAATATTAATGTCTATTTATAGGTACAGCGTTATTCCTGAAATTGTAAAATCTTTGCTGTAGTCAAATATTTAGAGTTCCCACTTTCTTGAACCTCGTATACTACACTATATCCCATGCTGTTATATAATGGCAAAATGGAATCGTTAGTATTTTTAGTAAACTTCTCATGAAATCATTAAAATGTGATCAAGAGGAAACTTATCAGTTATAAGATGTGAGAACAATTTCCACTTTTACTCTAGGAGCCTTGTGATCACATCAACATGAAATGACGTAATGAGCATGATGAAAGCGAGTTTTATTAGTATATTCTGCTGAGAATAGTCCTTAAATGTTAGGTGGTTAACATTATTTTCAAAATTATTCTTCTGATAAAAGTAGTTCCATTCTCTTCAGATTCTTTCAAGTATTATGAAGATTATCTAATTATATGCAATCGAGATCATGATGAAATTTTATTTTTGTGTGCCCTTATTTGGAAGAATTTGCACATTTTCAACCATGCATAACTTCTATGGGTTGTCTAGGTCTTCGAAATGTGAATTTTCTGTCGTTTTATATATTTTGGTTGCTCATGCCTGCATTGTTCAATTATCTTGGTCATCACACGCAATGTTCATCCCCTCAGGTCCCCCAGCAGTTGTTCCTCAGTACTATGGCGTTGCACCATGGAGTGTTTATCCAGCCAACATCATCCAGCAGGGCGCAGCGGCAGCAGCAGTTGCAGCTGCCGCTGCCGCACAGCAGCAAAGAGGAAGGCCCCTCACTCCATCTTCTGCATCAGAGATTAACACTGGCACAGGAAATCTCAACCAGGTACGCTCACTACCGTTTTTTGCCACATTATGGACAATCTTTTTCCCCTGCTGATAAAGATGATTTTATTAATTTTTTTAACTTTGAAAATTAGCATTGCAAGTTTTTTTGTCGCCATAAGTGAATGTCCTTGCTCCTATTGGAGATACTATTGTATTTTTGCTGGCCAGCATGGTGATGAGATACTGTCTCTGTGCCTGCTAACCCAGAGGTTACAGGTTCAATTCTCACCTGGTTGGTTTTCCTCCACCCTTGGGTGTTTGTAATTGTCTTTGTTGTTATTTTGATGTTGAATGGATTGAAAACCCTATATAAAGGCCAAAAATGGATGTTTTCCTATGGAAATGGATAAATGTTAAATAAATAATTAAATTTTTCATTTAAATTTGAATGAGAATTGTAATATGTAGTTATTGAAAGGGAAGAAATGCCTTTTTTCAGCCTAGTTATAGCATTGAACTTGAAAATTCATCTGTCATAAAGATATTTTTGCTGTAACTGATAACAGTGTTGTTTGCTATTGACCAATATTTTTTATTCATGATACAGGTAATTTACAAGGCTGTCAGTGCCTCTATTGTAGTATGATGTCCAAGTGCATTAATTCAGTATTTTTTATGCAAGAATTTTATCCTCTCCATTTAGGTTCAGGGGCAGTTTCAGGTGATTCCTACTTACTATGACCAAAATGGCCCTATTGTTATGGGCAATGTACGAGGTATCAGCAGTGGAACACAAATGCGCCTTGTGTCTCCTGCTCCAGTTATTGTTAATGCTGGAACACCAGGTGAGAATTTCATTTTTATCACATTCTATAGCCTCATGGTATATTTGAATTTACTTACATTTCCTTCATTCATTTCAAGAAATTTCAGAATTCACCAAAAATAGCATAGGCAAAATTTTGTGGAGAATGAATACAGCAATGAGGTGACTTTTGTTCATTAGTCCATACATACTCCTAATATCCTTTTCATATTCTATCGACAGCACTGAAATCAGTCGGGTAGTGATAACTTCAATATTTTTTAATGAAAATAATTAAATTTTGGACCTCATTTAATAAAATTTAAGTTAAATACAAACACCTTTTGATATGGACAGGATTTGTTAGTATTAAGATGAACTGCTGTTGCCTTAGTAAAGCCTTTATTATGGAAGTCTATTTTACGGCATTTAAATTTTCTGAATTTGTTGTCCCACTTTTTAAGAGGACATGCTCTCATGTGTGTTGCCACTCCCAAGTTTATATTTCCCATATGGCTGAGAGGTGATGGTGTGGAAGAATGCTGTTAGTCAGAGTTCACAAATGACTTAAGTAAAATCAAAATTTTTACAGTACAACATCAGTGTACCATTTAATTTATGTTATCCCAGGTTGGAATAATGAGCTCACATATTTTGCTTGAGTTTCTGATGGTCAAGCACTCAATTTTTATAATGAATAACTGCTGCCTTAATGTTCAGCGTATGATGATAATTACACAAAGTTGGAAGCCAACTAATGTTAGCAGCCACATCAATTCAATATTTCACCTGTTCTCTCATGAAGTCATCCCATACTGTTTGTACAGTCATCCTGTTAAATGTAATTTCAGACTCTATTGCATTATATAGTGATTGCAGGATTCCAATCTCAAATTTTGTTAACCTTCACCATGTTCCCTAATTAAGAAGTGTATTTATTTCATTGTTCATCCTGCACCCTTTGTTAGCATTTCATATACTGTTTCCAGGGAGGTGTACAAACACTTTACTGTGGTGCAATTTACACTTGAGTTGAATACTAATCGAACTTTCTCTCTCTGCTATTCCTCACAAGATTTCTTAGTTTTATTTAAATTGTATGTATTACAATGCGGCAATCTCAGCGACAACATGCTAGTACTCAATGCAACAATTTCAGAGTGTTAAAATCATTTGTTTTGACAGGGATTCGAACCCGGATCCCTTTATGTCCGGCCAAGTGCTTTAGCCAGTTGAGCTATCGAGGCATCCTCTTATACTCTGAAATTTTGGGGCCTCTAAAGGAATGAGATTATTGCTGCTGTCGTGGCATCTCCTGTGTCAACAAGTGACTCTCACTGCATCTCCTGCAGTTTCTTTAAAATTATATGTAGGGCTAAATATAATTTTCTTGCTCGGAATTAAAGAGAAACAGGGTGTTTGTATTCAATAATGTGAGCAAACTTAAATTAACATCCTTAGTGAGAAATAACTCGGAATCCCTGTTGTGCATTTCCCATTCTTATATACTTTTTTGTGGTTATGGTTACGTCATCAATAATTCACTTGGATTGTCCTTTGTGTGATATGAGTTGTCCTTGCCCAGTCTTCTTGTTGAAAATAGTATTTTCTCTTTTTTGCAGGAAATAATATGCGATTACTGGGTAATCAACCTCAGCAAATTCAAACTCCCCCTGCCTCATTGTACAGCGGAAACCAACAAGCCTCACTATATTCTTCATCGGCCTCTGCCAATGGTGGCACTATTGGTACGTACACAATTTTGAGTGTCTAACCAGTATCCTTAATGATTGATATCATGTTGCTCACAGTAAGTACATTGTAGCAACATTTTATCTGGCAATCATCTTTCTGTCATTCCGTTTGTTGCCTCAGTGGCTGTAAATTGCATGCTGTGTTGCATAAGCATTGAATTATTGCGGGAAAGTGTATTTATGTGGTTAAACAAAATTTTTTTACTGAGAGGACATAGCTCCTTGTGGTATGTTTGTACAGTAAAGTGAAATATTCAAGAGGACTTTTAACTTATGGTTCATTTGGAAGAAATTTACCCTTAGATTTTTATTAACAGTATTGAAAGTTTTTACCCATCAAAAATCGAGCCTTCCCCATGAAATAAAAACCTCCTGGCTTTGGTATCACATTAACAAAAATGTCCTAAAATCCCTTGTAAAACAATGGCATGTCATGAAAACATGAATATATTCATGGTCCATTCACCTGAAGTGGTGCTGAGCTGTAACTGGTGTTGTGTGGATGTGGGAATGTGTGGCTGTGTGGCTCATTGACGATGGAATGCTCTTGTTGCCTGCTTTGTTCACTTTTGTATTTTTCTGGTGACTTTTTTATACCGGTGGTGTAATTCTACTTTCTCTTCTTTCTCTTTCCTGCCCATTCATGACCTAATCCCACCTACACTCCCATCATCCCCTCCTTGCTGTTTTTGTTTTTTCGTTTTTATTATACTTTGATCATTTCCTATCACCCTTCTCGACTCTTTTTGTATTCCTCTATATGCCTTATCATTACATCCTTCAATCATTGCAAAAAATTTTGACTTTCCTTTAATTTAATGGCAATTCTCATCCTGATCAAAATCATCTTTTACTCATTTCCTTTCCATCTGTCCATGTTATATGTAAATGCTTGCATCTAATTTCCTTGAACATCATTGCCCTCTCCTCTTGCGCTTTGGCTGAAATCATTCCTCACCTATGACCTGTTTCCATGGTGCAAAATGCCAACAAACTCAATTCATCTCGAATACCCCACGCCTTCCCCCTCCTTATGACGCCACCTGCAAACCTTGGAACTTCTTTATAATATTTTGACCCGTCTTTCCCCATGACTCTCTCTTCCTCTCCTGACCACCTTTTTCCCTCTCCTCCATTTCTTTCTATCTCTCTCTCTCTCTGGGCATCCGTCACTCGTACCACAGGCCTCCAGTCCTCCAGCATTGGGGGCGGGGGTGGGTTCAGCTCACTGGGGGTCGGTGGAGGGGGGGGTGGAGGAGGAGGTGGTGGAGGGGGCGGAGGAGGTGGTGCAGGAGGAGGGGTGGGTGCAGGGAGCGTGGTGAGTGCCCTGCAGGCCCAGCAGCAGTCCCAGCAGCACCAGCAGTCAACGACGAGCAGCCTAGGATACGGGAACAGCAGTCTTGGGACCATTGGGTCCCCAGCTCTGGGATCACTCGGCTCAGGTACAGACAATGAATGCCGAGGCGCCCTCTTGTCTCTGTGGCCGGCACGCTTAACACAAAAGATTGCAAGTCTTGTATTACATTAGAGCTGTAGATGTTCCGTAGTAACCATTAGAAAGTCAGCACTCTCTTTGCTTGTATTTTCAGATGGCATAAATTCTCCTGCATCATTCTTGGCTGGTGATCAACAGGCACACCTAACATTTTTTATTTTATTTTTATTCTTGAAGTATGGAATGTTGTTGGTTTATTAAATTGCAGATCAATTACGACAGGCCATTGCATGTACACCTGTCGCTGAGTAGATGCAGGCTGTGTAACTGAGAATTATAATTCTAAATTATTCTATTGAAACGAATCATTTATTGTACTCTATTAAGCAAAGTGTTCAATTAAAAAGTATAGTTTGAATTGCATTCATAAACATGTTCTAAAAATCGAGTTAGAATACAGTGCAGTCACTGCGGTAGATCTTCGCTAGCTTAGTGAATATTACATTGCATCATCTAAACATTTCTTTTATGTTTTCCATCCCTTAAAATCTCTCACTAGATAGACACCTGCAAAAGTTAGCAAATGTGAAAATGGCTTCTTACAAAGTTTCGACTTCTAAGGCTATTTAGTATTTCCCGGCCCATAAAACGCACTTTTTTGCTCCAAATTGTGTTCTAAAATCCGCCTGCATCTTATGGGCTGAGGGTGTAAGGGTGTATCTTCAAACTATAATACCTAAGCCGATTCAACAAAAAATTACTTTTTTTACTATTTAGTTTTTTTCCCAGGCGTAGGCATATCAGGCATAGAAAATGATTGCCGTTTTACAAATTTTGATAAATTCAATGTTTTGAGCCTGTAATAAGAAACAGAGTTTTAATATTTTCTTGAAAGTACCACCTATAAAATTTCCAAATAAATCCCCGGGGATATCACCCCTCTACTAATGCATTTTATCTCCCCTGATAAACTCAGAGTAAAAAAGAACTTAATCTTCATGTGGTCCTACATGTTCAAAGCTTGAGGAACATGTGAAGAACTAGATAATAATGAATGGAAGAATGAGAATAATGTTTCAACAAAAATGATTTTAATGGAAGCGAGAAAATTAGTGTTTGGTATAGCTGTTGCCAATTCCTTTGAGACACCTTCTTGGTGGAAGTTTTTCGTGAAGAAAAATGGTCTGTGCATATATACCAGTACTACAACAGATCGCACACAGTGCAACTACGATGGCATCACAACTGCCATCCATTTTTAGTGTCTGTAATTATTTGAAAAAGTCTTGGCAGAAAGTTAACAGTGAGACTGTAAAATCAACAATGCGCTAGAAGGAAGTGGAGATGACAGTTTGATTAAGGAAAGTGAAAATAACTATGGAAATAGTTGGCAGTTCAGCAGAGTGTACTGAATGAAGATTAAAATCTTCATCAACTCTGGAAATAATTCAGTAGCAGTAATGACAAATTTCTGCAATTCTACAGTGAATAAGCATTGATATAGCTGGTGATTTTTTAATGTTACAATTCCATTTTCTTCGTATTAAGTGTTAGCATAAAAATGTTTGAACCCTTTTCTTTCTGATCCAAATTTCTCTTGTAATTTTTGACCTGAAAATTCAGTGTGTCTTATGGGCCATGAAATATGGTAATTTATGAATTCACTTTGAAGTGAACCTGGTGCATCAAAATTGCACCAAAGAAATAAGAAAGTGCTGACTTTTTAATGGTCATCCAAACATCAAAATCATTATTGATTCTAATGATGTGTTGTTTTGAAATCATGGCTACAAGCATGGTTTTTGTGAGGAAATAAAGATATGCATTGTTATTCTTGATGTGTTTCCAACACTTGTTTAGCAATAATGTTTGAATTTTGAGTGCCAACATTAGGATCCATAATAATGGAATATTTATCATCAAAAGGAAATGTTTGCTATCAGATTGACCTCAGTGTGTGAGCTTTGTCACAATCTAAATTAGTTTTTATTTTGAGTTATATAATGAAGAATGGAAAAGCAATCACTTAGCGTAGAACTTGGTCTCTAAAACTTTAATTTAAAATACTTGGCCAAAAATTAGCCAATATCCTTACTTACCTAATGGAATATCAACTTGTTGTAGCCATTGTATTAAATTTTTAGCCTTAGTTTACATTTAGAAAGCAAAATGATGTAACTGCACTGAAAAAATAAAACTAGAATGAAAAAGATTAACCAGAAATGATGATGTCGGATCATCAGGACTTTTCTACGTAATGCCTTAGAATTGAAAATGCATATTTTGTTCTACCCCCTTGCCTACTTAAACTTTCAAAAGTTAGAAAAACATTATTGATATTGGTCTCAGTGGCCATATAATGTGCAACATTGTGTAAGTGGTTTCAAATAAAGTCAGTATGAATTTTATTTTAAATGAAAAAGACTGATACCTGCAGAATATGTTAAATAATTATGAATCCAGGTGGATATGAAAAAACAGTAAATATGATTAGATTTGAATAGTTGTTAACATTTATTTATACAAGTTTAATTATATCCATTCATCCAGTTGAAAATAAAAATATATACTGCTCTTCCAAGATCACCATACATGATGTGAAGTGTTTTGAAAATCAGTTCAGATGTCGATATTGAAAAGAAGTGAAAAATAAATTTCATTCCCTAGCAAATGTCGTTGATTAGAATGAGTCACATAATTCCCCATCATTTTCATGTCTTTTATAAATAAACTCTTAATATTCCACACGATGTTCAGTAAAATGTTTGCCTAGTATGAGGATACTAGGGCAATTTTAAATAGGCAGGTTAGTTTTAAATCTAATTATGTTGTATTTAAGATATGACAGACAAAACCAGTAGTTAAAGGTATACCCCAGAAATTTTAATCTTTCAAAGACCAATTTTTCTCTGATATAGCAAACTGCTGCAGGAAACTCATAATTTAGAAGATGATTGGAATGATAATAACATTTTCTTAAATTTCAGGACGCATTGATAATTTGTTTAAATTTCTCTCCTTTCCTCTCTTATCTCATTCCCAAGTATGCCACAGCTTTGCTTTGCCTGTACCTTTCATAATAAATAACATTTTTCATAAATCATTCTCATTTTAACCATATGAAATGTTTATTTTATGAGAAGGATAGTATTGTTAAAGGTACTGGTGATCCATCTCTTAACCATCCAATAAAAAATAACTGGATGGTTTTGTGTGCATGAATTGAAATTGTATCAATTTTGCCTTGCAATCATGCAGTCATTATTTGTGCTTTTTGCATAATTCAAATCTTTCGTTTCCGTTCACCAAAATCATTGTTCAACTTTGACCGTGAGTTAATTATTCTTGTTCATAAAAAATTGCTATGTGCTTACATTATTTCTTTCATATTTTATCCCATATAAAGCAAAATAAATGGATTGGTTGTGGTTATGTATTCACTCATGTAGTCATCTCGTCAATGATGAAATTATACATGTAATAACTGATGACGTGATCATGTCATCATTACTGATTACAATATTTTTGGAATACGAGCATGTTGTCTTTTCATTCATTCACCCTATGATTGCAAGGTACAGAATTCATCTGTGGAAGAATCATACCATATAGTTAGCCATTAGCGCCATCGTAGAGACTCCTAATCCTAGTGAAGGATTCTTTAAATATGAGCAAACTTTACCATAGGCTGAATGTAGTTTCTAGTAACAGTGTCATAACTCAAAATAAAATTAATCAGCTAAGGTGAAGAGAAGCATGCTTGCACATAAAAAGAGGTGATTGGTTCATCTTTGGTGTGGATTTTAATTTGCATGATTTATCAAATGTAATGAATTGTTCATTCTTGTCACTACAGTTCAGTGTTGTAGCCTGCTAAGGCCGTAATGAGGTGGACATTATGTAGCAATCCCTGTAACAAAGATTAAACCATTAGTTTCATTTCTCATCCGTTTGCACAGTCCTATGTCCTCCACCACGAATTGAGAGTCACTCTGTTGATGGCCTCGGTTCTCTCTTGGACACAGGGCTTGGACTGGGGAGTGGAGCATCGGGTGGCCGCCGAGACTCTTTTGATAGGAGTACATCAGCCTTCTCCCCGTCTCTCGAGTACAGCCGTGCCAAATGGCCCCAAAGCTATGGTGCACTTGGTAAGTAATAGCCTCCACTCAGATCTGTATTAACAAGTGTTATGGTGGTCAATCAGTGCAAGTCACCTAATGATGAAAATCAATATAAATCACCTTATAGACTCGTATACATTTATAATCACGTATTTTTGTGCTATTACAGTATTGTCCAGAAAAATTTATGCAAAAAGAAATACATTCAAATTTATTAGTGATAGATATTTTAGTTTTGATCATCGAAACATGGTATTGCCTCAGAGCTCTGAAATGTGTTTAATTTAACATTTTTTTCTGCCTGTTTCGTTTTAAAACTTTTTCTTTGGCTAACTAAATTAATTGTAAAAAGTTTAAATCATTATAGAGCTTCTTCTGCTTGAAAATTGTTAAAATCAATATGAAGAATGAAACCTTAAAAAATGTTTATGCTGTAATCGTTCATTTTAATTCGCTTGATTTTTACTTCCCCTAGAACACATTATTGGGTCCCATAAGTAAATTATTATTCAAAAGATATTTTTACATTCTTAATAAACTGTATATTACTTAAAATCAGGCCTCACAAAAGTTGAATCTGAAGCCTCCAATAGTCATTACTGGCACTCAGATTTTAAGGGAACAATGGAAGACCTGCTGGCTCATTCATTAGAAATGGTGCCATAAAGACCTAAATTAACATTCTCTCCATGTTTTTTTAATCATCCACTTTGTTGAGGATATTTCATCACTGTTAGAATTTGTACATGCAGGCACAGTGACTGCATCTCCAAGCCCCCTGGGCCTCGCGTCTGGATCCATCACACCTCCACCCCAACCGAGTCTGGTTGCGGCACATTCAGTGGCTGTAGCAGCATCTTCAGGTCTTCAGCTGGGTGCCCTCATGTCCTCATCGTCTCCCTCAAGTTCCTCTCCATCTGGAGGTGCCGGCGGCTCTGTTGTGAGTGGTGGAGGCAGCCGCCTCATGTCATCGGCAGCACCAGGTGCTGAAGCGGCCAAGTACCGCAATGGCATGGGTGGTGTTGGTGGGGCTCTTACGGGAGTGGTTGGAACTGGCACAGGAGTTACTGGTGTCGGAGGTATCACACCAAATGGCATGTTCAGCTCAGGGGCATCACTGTTTGCCAAACTCAATCGTGCAACCACAGGAACCGGGACCACTGGCCTTGACAAACCTCCCGGCCGGAGTAGGCTTCTGGAGGACTTCAGGTAAGGAGCGGACTTTTTTCAATTTTTCTGATATGCAAGTATAGAAAGAATATGAATTACAGTTGAGCCTTGAGATTACATGCCCAAAATTTGCAAAGTGTTGTGAAATTTTAAAAATCCATCAGTTGGGATTGGTTTTAGTTTTAGACATAGCATTAATTTTTACATTTCTTACTTTGACAGAATTTGATTCCTGACAGACTTTGTCATATTTTACTACCCTTCAAATATTACAATCTGATTTTATATAATTTTTACAGTGTTTCATTTATGTCTGCCAGTTATTGTTTGCATCATTTTATTGCTCAATATAAGTAAGTTTTTATTTATAGTGTGTTTATTCAATTTGCATTTTAATTAACTTTTCAATGGTATTTAGAAATTTGAGCTGCCTTCGTGTTAGTCTTAGTTCTACTTTGTTTTTGTAATCGGAAGTTGTTATACATCCCTTGATATAACATGAAAACTGTTGTCTGAGAACAATTTTCACAGTTTAACATATCTCTTTAATGTTAATCTCAAGTACTTCCAAGTCTCAAGGTTCCCTTGGTGCTTTTTGCTAAAGCTAATGGCATCAGCGGCTTTCTCTTTTCCTGTTCTGTAACATCCTACCCTTTCCAGATTACCCACCTATCCCTTCTGATACGAGTAGTCTCTGTTGTTAGTCGCCTGCCTTTATAACTAATGCAGGCTGTGACTTTTTCCTGTGACCCAAAAGCAATTGATATATCTGTTTATAACGCTCAAGATACTTGCTATGGGGCTCACTTGTAAGTATGCTCTCTTGCCAAGAATCCTGGCCAGTTTTCAATCTATCATCTCCATTTATCTCAGTCGATTCTGACATCCACTCTCCAGCTATAGCCTGATTGCTATAAATTTTTTAGCTGCTGTGGCATGAGGGCCAGAGAAGCTGAATAATATTTGAGCTCTTGAAGTAATAAATTGGAATTTCACCAAATAATGTTTGAAAATACAAATTTTCTTATTCTTTCAAAAAGATATTAATAACATCTGCAGGTAGATATGGTAGCTATGAAAATTTTTTGGTCATGCCTGAAAGGAACAGAAGTTAGTTAATTCCTTTCATTTGGCAATTGCTTTTTTTGATTTGTTGTATGATATATTCTTTTGCATAATTGTTTTACAATATGTCTAATATAACAATTGGTAGTCTTCAACTAATCAGCAGCCAGTTTGTGTTTGCTATAAAACCACTCTTGATGCAATTGTCTTATGTAATTTTGTGATTTCATTCACAGGAACAACCGTTTCCCTAATCTTCAGCTTCGAGATCTTGCAAATCATGTGGTTGAGTTTTCACAAGATCAACATGGTTCACGGTTCATTCAGCAGAAATTAGAGAGGGCAGGAGTCGCTGAGAAGCAAATGGTTTTCTCAGAAATTTTATCAGCTGCCTATAATCTCATGACAGATGTGTTTGGCAACTATGTAATTCAGAAGTTTTTTGAGTTTGGCACCCCAGATCAAAAGACGACACTGGCGCAAAAGGTAGGTTGAAAGTGAGGTTGTTTTTGCCTAATAGTTCATACTACCCAAGACACTGTGAAACACATGATCCTGCAAGGTTTATTACAAATTTTATAAAATTAATAGTTAGCCAATTGGTATACAAATTTGGTTACTTCAGTAGAAACTACATTTTCCAACCAATTCAGAGGTCATGTATTTAAATCACGCTCCATGCATATCTGTTGTTTTATAGTGATTTTTCCAGTAAAAGTTTATGGTGTGATCCTAACTTGGCATTTAGGAGTACTTTTAAAAATCACTTCAAGTTACTACTAATTTTGTATATTTTCCTGTCCCTTTAGACAATATTCTGTGTACTTGTGTCATTCTATTTGGTACTTGGAGCTTTTATTCTTCATCCTAGTTGTATTGTTATATTTTAGAATGAGCCTCAGTTTAATTGTGAATTTGTATTGCGATAAACATACAGAATGAATTCTCCTAGCTGTTTACTACTAATGCAGCTTTCAGTAAAATGAAATGCCTTAGTCTCTTCTCCCTGGACCCAGTATTAGAAAAAGTTGGTTTGTTGTTTGACTTTATAAAACCATTCGACAATGTCAACTGTGGTCTGCATGCACAAAAACTCAAATTTATGGAATCGCATTAAATGGTCTCAATTGAATCCAAATCCAATTTTATATTTTATTTTAATTATAAATCCATCAGTAATTCTTTTTTACCTTCAGTGCAAATCTAACTTTAAAGTTCAGTTGATTCTAACGCTGCATACTTCCTGTGCCAATGTGAAACTCTGAATTTCTGGATGGTTGGAAGGTGGGCGCCTTGGTTCAGCAGTTTAGAAATTTGCTTCTATTTTCTAGGTCCGAGGCAATGTGTTGCTCCTAGCCCTGCAGATGTATGGATGCAGAGTGATACAGAAGGCCCTGGAGTCTATTCCCGCAGAACATCAGCAAGAAATTGTCAGAGAGTTGGATGGGCATGTGCTCAAGTGTGTCAAGGACCAGAATGGGAACCATGTTCTCCAGAAATGCATTGAATGTGTTGATCCCCATGCCTTGCAATTCATCATAGCTGCCTTCCAGGGTCAGGTATGCACTTCAACAATTTGAATCCACAAGCACTTTGAATGTCACGAAATTGACCTTCCTGATTATGCAAAAGACTATTGAGATAAAGAGTCCAGGAGAGACAAAAAATTTATTTTTTTACGTTTTCCCTTTGGATATGGCACTACCTATGTCATTATTTCACTCATGCTTTCATTCACTGCCGTGCTTTTGGTTCTCTCCACAGTACCTCGAATGTTCTGTAGTTATGTAGAATAAAGTATTGAAAAAGTTTAATTTGCATAAACTATCAGCATGCTTCAGTGTCTATGCTTCAAAGCACCAGGTCACTCTACTGCAGATCCCTATTCATCATGAACAGGAGTTGTTATCTTAACGTCATAAAATTTAATATGGTAATATAGTGATTTTTGGCATATTTTGTATGAAACTTCTTTTAGCTAATGTAATGAATTTGGGAATGCATAAATACTGTTTGAAGTTATGAGATGAAAATTCTATTTATAATTGTGTGGAAAAGATATTAGCTTGAAAAGCAGTGCCATATAAGCATTTTATCTTCATTTTATGACCATACAGTTGCATGCGTGAAGTCCAGTTTCCATGTTTAAAATCCAAATCAGGAAAGCTGATTACCTCCATATGTGTGAGGATTCTATTGGGGATCATTTGATTGTATCAAGTCCAATTCTTGTGCTTCTTTTTTTCCTTAAAATGTCTGGAAAGTGTGGCATTCACTGCGTTAGTTTGATAAAGGTCTTTGACTAAAAACATGCTATGCCTATTATGTAAGAGTCATAGAAATACAAGGGCAAAGTAATATTGTAATGCTTGGCCAAGCATAAGACTAATTACAGAAGTTCAAAGTGAGTCTTAGCTAGCCCAATCATAATTAAGAAAGCTACTTTGTGACAGGAAGGAAAACTGATTGTTGTTATGTATATAAATTTATACTGTATTAGTTTTAGTCTATGAAGTTATTTTTATTTATCATAAGATGCTGATGAACTTCCATTTGTATTCAGGTATTTGCCCTTTCAACGCATCCTTATGGCTGCAGAGTAATCCAACGCATCTTGGAACACTGTACACCTGAGCAAACTGCCCCCATCCTTGAAGAATTACATCAAAACACAGAGCAGCTTATACAAGACCAGTTTGGCAACTATGTCATCCAACATGTGCTTGGTAAGAGGCTTGATGTTGTTGCTAATTTATATTTGGTTGTATTTATTGCTCTAAGTCATGATTCATGTTTTTTATTTGTTATGATCTTATACTACCACCCTTTGCATTAGATGTATAGTGTACTTGGTACCTTTTGCATACAACATTATCATTTATTGTAGTTGATAGTTATCATTTTTTGTATGTAATAATAAATTGTGAATCCCAAATTCTGAAGAAGAATAAGAATATTAACATGTCTTTTTATGTCATTTTAATATTTGCAGAGAGGGGAAAGCCAGAAGACAAGTCACAAATCATAGCTGTTGTGCGTGGAAAAGTGTTACAGTTGTCACAGCATAAATTTGCCTCCAATGTTGTAGAGAAGTGTGTTACACATGCCACAAGGGCTGAACGTGCCTTCCTCATCGAGGAAGTCTGCAGTTTCAATGACAGGTATAAAATCATGTATAATTATCACACTGTGATGCCAGTTTATTGATCCAGGGATTTTATTGGAAAAGTAAAATATCATTCTTAAACTCGGAAATTTTTGGGGCTTTTAAAGGAACAAGATGTTGTCCTTAGGAGATCCTTCCGGCAAATTCCTAAGGCTGTAATAGCTCTTGTATAAAAGAAAGTGTTAAATTTTTATAAGCTCCCTTTGAAGAAGCATTTTTATACCAGATGGAATCTGGTTAAAATTAATTTATAGCTATTTTATCTGTATTTGTATGAAGTTTGATAATTTAGAGTAGTCTATATTTACGGAAATTTACACTTTTAATAATATTATTTCTTCAAATCCACCTGAAAAGGGATAATATTAAAATGAAAAGGTTCGTTGTACAGAAATTTTTTGTTGGACACAAGAATGCAGAAATTAGGGAGGCAGCGATAAAATTTTCTGAGTATTTTTTCGTCATGCATGCACAGTTTCTCTCTATTATGATATCTCCATCGATGAAAGTTATTCGTCATCTTACTCCAGTTCCTTAAGAGCAGGTTGGAAGCTTTTCAGTGTACTAAAAATAACTTTCATTTTACTCATAATGGATTCATTTTATACAAAATAGCTAGGAGGGGACTTCATTTTTATGAATATGATACGATAAAAATCACACTAAATGTTTCAAGAACTAGTTTGGAACCAGAGGAAGTAGTTGTGGCTTGCACTTGATGGCCAATTGGTCAGCTACTTTGGCTGCAGGTTACTGAAATGGATGTGGGGTTAGCGAGTATGGAATACTGTTACTATAGCGTGTATGTTTTCAAGGTCAATCTGAATGGATCAGAGGCTGGCCCTCACAGCTATTGATATATTGATAGTCATGTACATTGGAGCAGAGTGCCCTAAGAAGTGATCTGTCTAGGATACTAGTGGTGGTAAGGCACCGCAGCATTCAAAATGACTTCGCAGCTTTTCACAGTTCCAATGTGTCATCAAAACTATATGGACACATTCTATTCCTCTGGATGACTTAAAAGAAATTAATTTGCCCTGGAAGGTATGATCAGAAGCAGAAACAGGGTTATATTGTGTCTTCTCATTGAGAGTGATGGTCCTGGAGAAATCAAGTCACTCCATGGACATTCATGTCTAAAGTTAATAACCCTCCTGTATTTCCTAGATATCTCTATTTGCAAATCCTGGATCACGTATTCATATGGTGAGACGATGTATTCACCATTATTCAGTCATGTTAATGATCAGCTTCGTTCATTCAGTTTTGTCTTGAAATCATTCGTCAGATATGGTGAATTTGAAGCTATCGTAGCCACTATGTCAATGCTCTCTATGCTATGCTCTCCACTATGTCAATGCTCACTATGCTATGTCTATATCATAGCCACTATTCCAATGCAAAAGTCTATTGGGTTGATCATATTTTCTAAATGTGTGAAAGATGGAGCAATAAAATGTGGGGACACGCATTGTGACATCCTCCAATTCTGTTAACATGGGAAGTCTGACATTGTTTGATGTTATAAAAACAACCAAAACTCATATATTTGAGTGAATATGTCAGTGAAATAATATATGCAAATAGATACTATTTATTAATAATGTGGTTGTACGGGGGCTAACATACAGGCTTCCCATCAAGAGGGCCTGGGTTCAAATCCTGGAGACAACAATATTTTTCAGTGGTATCCCAATCCATACTTGAGGTGCCTTGTGATGGAGAGCACTTTGAATGAGTATGACATCCATCGAATGGGACGTTAAACTGCAGATGCCTTGGTGCCTTTCGACGAGAGTTGGCTAATGCCGACGCCAGGTTTCTTTCCACCCTTCATCCTTTCCCATCCATTCCTAATGGCGCTAATGACCTTAGCTGTCAGTCACCTCCCATAAAAAAACTAACTCATTATTATGGAAACATGAGATAGAATTGACCACCGCTTCTGCGATTGGTAATTGAGCAAGCTACAGCTTAGGTAAATCTCTGTTTGTATGAATTTACACTGAACTATATCCGTGATAAATTTTAGGAATTGAGTGCAGTGCTATTCCAACCACTTCTAATGACCTGAATATTTGTAAATTCTAACATTTCAACTGGTTTTTTTTCTCCAAAATAATTCAAAGTAAACCTGTCCTCATCTAGGCTAATAATTTTTCTATATATATAGAAAATATATATATTTTTCTATATATATATATATATACATATATATATATACATATATATATACATATATATATACATATATATATATACATATATATATATCTACATATATATATATATACACACACATATATATATATATATATATATATATATATATATATATATATATATATATATATATATACATACATACATACATATATTATACATATATATACATATATATACATGCGCCTAAAAATGAAATATTGTGTGTGTAAAAATAAAAATACGTCTATATTGGATGTGTGTGAGTGTAAAAATACGTCATGTTTGGATTTTTCCAATTTTAATGGCATAACGTGCATCATCATTTTATCGATCATCCGAACATCTTTGTATAGATAGCGCGCACCTTATCCATGGAAAAATATGGTATTTTAATTTAGCTTTTTTTATTTATTCATGTGCAAAGTTAAAACTATTTTTTCACAATTGTTAACGTATTTGAAGTTTCACATAATTAAAATTTGTAGTCTCGTGTACTCTTTGAACATTTTCTTAAATATATTTTTGTCACTTACGCATTCTTCCATTTTCTCCAAGCAGCAGCAATCCAAACAGTGCCTTACATGTAATGATGAAGGATCAGTTTGCCAACTACGTGGTGCAGAAGATGATAGATGTGGCTGAGCCAACACAGCGGAAGGTGCTGATGCACAAGATTCGGCCCCACCTTTCCTCCCTGCGCAAGTACACTTACGGTAAGCACATCATTGCCAAGATGGAGAAATTCTTCATGAAGAGTGCCACCGCCGGTGGAAGTGGAGGTGGGGGCGGCGGAGGAGATCTCGGTCCTATTGGGCCACCAGGGGGTGGGAGCAATGCAGTCGTGGCCGGAGGACTCTAACTGACGACGGGGCCACTGGCAGGGGTGGGTGGAGGTGACGGGCAGGAGATGGTTGGGGGGGGCATAAAGGAAGGGTCGTGGGTCCCTGGGTTGACATTGGCGACAGGCAACCACCACCACATGTGCACCTATGGAAACGGAAAAGACATCGGCATCTCTCCTTCCAGCGACAGAGAGCTTCTTTCAGACCCTTGGGAATCTTTGTGTGCCATCTCAAGAGAAGTTCAACTTGGGCGAGAGGAGTGGTGCGTGTGATGGGCTATTGGAAGGGTGCATTGGCGCTGCAGGTTGTTGCATATTTTGGATAAAACTTCTGGCTGTTCGAAGGACGAAGTGGATCCCAGTGTGCGTGATTTTGGTTGTTGTAGAAACGTGTGTGAGGGGAAGGAGGAGGAGATATCATTGCTTAAAAGGGGCCAAAAGGGTCTTTCTATATCAAGTGGCAGTTGTTTAGAAATCTCCTATAAATGCATCAATGTATTTTATTTTTGTTCATGGGCCCAATGGTCCTATGAAAAGGTTTGAAAATATGTGTGGTACTGCTCAATGAGTGCCTGCACTGACTTGCCTGTTTTGATCCTAAACAAGCTGTTGGCCATTGTGTGTTGAAACTTTGAAAGCTCCAGGGTTTGTAATGTCCTCCTTTCTTCTCCCACAGAAAATCAGCTTTGCCTCCATTTTTGAGGCTTAATTTCACATGGAATGGAAACAAAAGGGGTGTCTCTTTTATATAACGTTTGTTTTTAGTCAGTTGTGTTCACTGCTGCTCTTCTCCAGAGTCCATTACATTACTGCCATTGTGCTGGCTTTGTGTATTGGGGTTTTTCTAACAAGGAGCTTACCTGAAACGATAGCATGAACAAGTGATGTGAAGCAATTAAATTAGTTGTTCAGTTGTAGCAAGTGAAATAACATCATTCCTTTGGAAAGGTCTATGTAATGCTTGATCTGTTGGAGAAATGCTGAGAAAGCCATGTGAGAGATTGTTTTGGGAGGTGAGAGTGACTAACAATTGGGAAATAATTTGAAGTATGTCATAGCTAAATAATATAAAGAAATCAGGATGCCACTATATTAAAATAAGCCCTGCATCAATTGTGATACCAGCCTCAGGAAGTAGCTGCTAAGAGAATTTATCAAAAAAACATGATCCAAGAAAAAAGTGCAAAAAAGAAAGAGGAATTATCAATCACCTTTGCTCTGACTATATCACTTTAAGTCTTACTTACAATAGGAACATCAGTAGCATCTGATAAAAACGAAAGTATATTTCTAAACACCATCTGAACAACTTCACCATCACCTTCTCACGCAAAGAGCTCACTTTATATCACCTGAACTCTTTTTTTTTAAGTTTCCTTTTATCACACTGGTGAATCCCTTTTGTCATTAACTCTCCCTCTCTTTGCCTTCCCCATAAAGGTTGGTCAGGAGTAGTCAATTTTTTGATGGCTGAGTGGATTGAAGATGACAAAGTTGCCATGTTTGAAGGAATCTAGATGGCAATTAGATTCTGGGAGACATTTAGGAGAGAAACTCTCTCTCTCTCTCTCTCTCTCTCTCACTATATTTCTCTCTCTAGGCATTTTTAAAAGCAGGGTACCTAAGAGAATAGACTTTGTATAGAATAAACCCCCTCCACTCCCAAATGTCACAGTTTTATGTAACCCATGTGTACACCTTGCCTTTCAAGAGCTCTCGTTCGCACCAGTTCTCCTTATGGATGAAAGAATGCAGGATGGGAGGGTTAGAGGAGGTGCATCAAGTGTCCCCACGTGCTTACACCGTGGGGCAACAAGCCTCTTAAGAGTTTGCAGCACGGAAATCGCTCTCTCGTCTCTTTTGGTATTGAAGATGTAGTTAACCTGAACTATGCACTGTTGAGTGGTCTTTTTCAGTTTTGTTGTCTCGTAGTCACTTTTAGGGATAGGAGAAAAAAGATTAAAAAAGGCACAGGGGAATATTATGTGAAGTCTCATCTGCATTTGCACCATTCCGACGTTGTGGTCTCCTCGTTGTGTGGTCTGCCGTTCGCATCTGCACGTGACTGCCACCAAAGTGAGCCTATCGATCCCACGTTTCCATTTGGACCCAGCCAACTTCGGTGGGAGGGGCAGGCTTGGCCCATGTGGGGTGCCTGCCTCCCCCAGCCTCGTTCCGTCCCACCCCAAGCTCTGCCCGTCGCCCGCCATGGGCGTGCAGGTTTTGCTGGTGTCACGCCGATCACTCTATCAGCATCTCCTCATTTTTTTTACATTCTCAAACTTTTGAACAATTTCTGTATCTTTCCTAAGAAAATAGATCTTTCCCCATCCAGTTTTAGAGACCAATCTTTTATGGAGGCATTCAATTCAAGACAAAGCAAAGAATTCTTAGAAATTAGGGTTAAAAAAATGATGGTGTACAGTTTAGATTTGAAGACTATTTTTCTTATTGTAAATCTGGTCAGTAGGAAAAGGCTTTTGAAAAGGCAGATGGGATTATCTACATTTTGAGCACATTGGTTGTGTGCCATTATGCATTTACAGGGATAAAATATAACTGCACTACTTTTTTTATGCAAATGTGAAACCGTTGTGTCCTGTGGATCCCATTTCTGTGTTTGGTTTCCCATTTTTTCAAACCTCCTCCCCACTTTTTTTAATTAGAATTGTAGGACATGTCAGGTTAATGTATTGACTTTGTGTAAATGGAATACAAGCATCATTCAAGCATTGTATAACTTCATACCAACAGGTTCATATTTATGTACAGGAAACAAAAACACACGCATGTTTTATACATTTGTCACTCATGTTTTTTTATATACATATGTACATCATAAATACATATTTTTTTTGAGAGGTTCTCAGAATACGTCTTGCAAATGAGTAGGCATAGGCATGTCCGAGGAGTGATTAATTTCATTTCCTGTCGTTGTTTGGGTCTTCCTTCATGATTGCCCTGGATTGTCACCTGCATCGAGTGTCTCTCCATTTCCACCCCTTTTATGCATGTAATCTCTGCTTGAGTCCACTCCGTAGTGTGCAGGCAGCACGAGGCCACTGACATTGACCCAGTCATTCCCCCTGACATTCTCTTTCTCTCTTTCTATCTCTCTCTTTCCCCTTTTGCCTTTTCTGATTCTGACAGTTTTGCTTTGTATTGCATACCCTTCTTCTCATTCTTGAGACATTTGACAAGAAGTTTGATAGGTTCCACTGTGGTGATAGCATGTTAGATTGAGTGGGGAGGAGGGATAAACATCTGCCTCCGATTTGTGGTAACCAAGTAAGATGTAGCTTGCACGTAGGAATTTCGGGGTGCTACTTTAGTTGACGAGCATTCCACAACTTTTTCATCATCATTCAAGTATATATATATATATATGTATATATATATATATATATATATATATGTGTGCATACATATATATTTACACATAAGTGTGTGTTTTTCTTGTGATCTTCTTTTTGTAGGTTTTTGGGACCTGGGGAGTAATGGAGGATGTCCTCCCCTTCATGCTTGTTTTTTGGCCTCCCCTGAGCTATCTCCATCGATTATCACCGTTGGAGCTGGACAGGATGTGTAAAAAGTTTTATATAAATAATAATTCGTCCGTTTCTTTTTTAAGGTGATGGCCGCTTGCCTTGCCAAGGCTGTCATTGAACCCCTCCCGGCTCATATTTGGTGATTGTGTAATAGAGAGTGATCTTGTAAAAATGTTTGTAAGAAAATAAAATCGTACATTTCTGTGAATAGGTACCCTATGCCCCTTTTCTCTCCAGGGGGGACATTTTTTTGGAGGGCTGAGGGTTCGACTGGTTCAATAACTGGGAAAAAAAAGGGAGGGTCGTAAAGTTTGAAAACTCGACCTGGATTCCCGAGACATTCTCACTATTCTCTGCGGCGCATCGTCGTGTTGCGTTGACTCCCTCAGGCTGTAAAGTATATTGCGTGGTTTGCTCCCACGGCTTGTAAAATCCATCCCGTATTGTACAGTTTGACACTGCATGTCTTGGAGTAAATTATTTATTTGTAAATTTTGAGAAAATGCAATTTTTTAATGAAGAACAATGAATAGTAATTTTATGTAATTTTGGACTCACAACTGCTGTAATTTGTACATACGAAAATTGTAGTCGATGGAGGGGTTTCACTCATAAATCTCAAATCCTGTGAGCATTGTAAACATATTCTGTGTTCATTATTGCAAGATCTATGTGATCATATTTTAATTTGTTCCCATGGATTTCAAAATTGTCTTTTCTTTTATGATTGTGTGTTGTCATATAAAGAACATAGAAAGTTGTGGTTTGCTCTAAAGTGCATCTTATATTTTTCATAATCTGTAATATAATCAATCATACATAGTACTTGTAGGTGTAATTTTCATATTTGCGTGTATTTTCTACTGTGTAGCATATATACATAATATACATAGAAAAATGAATCAGAACTTTCAAGGGTTTTGATTAATTAAGATAGTAGGATATGATTAACAAGTAAGGAATTCAAGATGGTATGGAAACAAAAATATTGATCTCATTCTTGGATATTTTTTTAAGTTTGGAATGTGATGAGAGAAATATTTTAGAGGAAGAAATACGGCAAGAAACATGACCTATTTACGCAAAGCAAGAAGCTTAAAAGCACATGCAAATGGTTGCTATGCTGTTGTCTTATTTTCTCATTTTAAATTTCATCTGTAGTTAGGAGTCATCTCATAAACTGGGCACTTGATATGGTGTGAGCACATACATAGTTGTGCATTCTTGTGTTGCCTCATGGGTTAGTGTTGATTGCTCTTGTAATTTTAATTGCACCTGTGCATTTTCATCTTGCTGCCTTCATAATTCACTGAAACCAAAACTGAACCTTTAATAAAAATGAAGGAGGGTGAGTGTTCAAGTTCCTTAAGTTAGCAGATTTGTTACTTATCATTGAAAACCTTTTTAGGAGACACTGTTATTACTGATTTGTGCATTAATGCAATTACTGTTTTTTTAGAAAATTAATGATTTGATTTCTCTAGACATGTTCTAAATACGTATATGTTCTACATAGTATAAATATGGCCCTTGCCTTTAGGGCATTTCCATAACATTTAGATGGATAAACCAATTCCTGATAATTATTTCTTGTGTTTTCAATGTAAATAGGAGGGTTGTGCTTTGTAAAGATGGTACTGTAGTGTAGGATGGGATGTTGAAGCAAGCGATCAGATTGTCCATTTGAATTAGTCTGGGGGTTTTAATTGAAACAAAAATTGTAGAAGTTTTCAACAAGACTGATGTAAGTAACACTTTTGAAAAATGAATTTGCACAATTTCTTTTATGTGTGCTAATTGCATTCTCCCATGTATTAGGAGAAATAGCAGATGCTTAAATGTATTGCTTCGGTCTGTCAGATTCCTAATCTCCCAACCCCAATCCTCAAATATTCCAGGATAAATTCTTTTCCTTTTTTTTTGTCTAAGAAATACATCTTCTTTTCTTCCATTTTTCAAATACCTATTTGATAATTTTTAGGGAACTAATATTAATATTTAAATTTTAATTCAGTGCTTCTCAGTTTAATTGTTATAAAAGCCTTCTGTTTGAAATGTACCCTTTTAAAATATTATTAATTGTAGAAATAATATGTTTAAGTGAAATTATCCACCTGATTAATTCACTGTAATTTGTTTTTCAATGTGTAATCTCTTGTACAATACGTAAAATCTGTCTGAGCCTATTCAATGCTCTATGAAGTATTTTAACTTGTTTTTGGCACTGAAAGTATCCTATTTCCTTGTCCCAATGGCCGTTGTTAATGCTGCAAATCTTTTGTAACATTATTCTTGTCTTAGACTGTAGCCCCTTGGTGAATTGTGGTTTGTCAGCTGCTTGTATTTTTCGCTTATAAGAGAATGGATGATTGGTGAACCCTCTCAGATGAAAGCTAATGCAGTGTTTTAAAAGTCTTCCCAATTGGGAGAGGAGAAGATGTTATTATATAGCTGGTTTCAAAATTTAATTCTTTTTTTACCTGCTTGTTTTACCAAGAAATTAGGTTATTTTGTGCTTGTAAGCAAACTTCCCATGATAAAAAAATTGCTGCTGCTCAGAAATGCTAATCTAGATCACTATTCATTCATTGTGTGAAACATTCATGTACCATTGTGTATGTAGTCTTCTTTACAATGTATATAATTATTAAGTAGACGATGGTCATATTGCGCTTTTAGTTTCCGTAATCTTAAGCCCATTGTGTTTTTGTGTTAGAACTGAGAAACTGAAACCCACATAAGAGCTTTTTAAGCATGCTCATGGTGGAAGCTATGACAATATTTTTTGTGCATTTACATGTTTTTTAAGTTCAATTGTGGTTTGGTGTAAACATTTTTATATGTATGTGGGGTATAATTGAGCAGCAGGTCTGGAAAGTTTGTCATTGGTTGGAGAGGTGGTCAATTTAGTGTTTTCAGTTTACTCCCATTCTGTCTGGTGAGTTTCTTGGTAATGTTTTATAAAAAATAAATCACCCAAATTCTTTCAAATAATTTTGTAACTTGTAATTTTTTACATAGTATGTAGTAGTTTGATTTGAAGTAAATATCAAACTCACTTGTATATGAAAACATTATTCTTATTTTTAACCGTCATACCATGATGAGCAGTTGAAAAACGTTTGAAAAAAGCTGTAGGAATATTTTTTACTCTTGGTATGTAACGTGATTTCATCAGTTTTGATGAGTATGTATGCGTGTGTGTGATTGAGTGAAATGATCCAGTTGGATACGCATCTCCTTAATTGGCTCGCCTATGTCTTGTCTTTACATGCTAAAGAGCCTGAAAATGATACAGTTTGTTTTTGGTTCATTAGGTTCTCGGGATATCCCAACATTTATATATCTCTGTAGAGAAAGAAGTAAAAAATCTTGTATATGGTGTACAAATGTAACAACTACTTGTGAGAATAAACTTTCTGTATGATCATCTATAAATGGGAATGCTATTTTATTTTACTTTTTTAAAGGACATGTCCAAATCTGTGTTAATGTATTGTCCATTGTCAATCATAAAACTGGACCAATCATACAGATTTTTTATTAATCTGTGTACCTAAGGTGTTAGGTGGTTGTAATAGAACAAGAATAATCTTTTCATTCTCTAATTTCTTGTTCTGTCAAACATAAATTAAATCTTGCCTCTAATTTAGGGCTGAATTTCTAATTGCATGCATGCTATATGCATTTATATGCCGCTAAATTTATTTAAATATCATAAAATTAATGCTCAAAACTTCCTTCTTAAAACTAGGGTGCTTGTTTTAAACACAGTAAATAAATTAACTTAAGTGCGGCTTATATGATACGCTAAATGGGATTAAGTGATATATTCAGTTGAATAAATGCACATCATAATTTTTCAACTTTGATTTCCAAGACATGGGTGTACATTAGTACATCTGTGTGGTCCAATGGAATAATGGTTGGTACGTCCAGTTATAATGTCATTTTTATGCCATGGATTTGGATACACTATAGTCCTTGCCTCATAACACTTGCACTAGACATTTCCAGAGAAATATGGTCAGAATTTGGTTATGAGTTGGTGAATGGTTATGGTTTGGTTTTTTTAAACCATAAAAAAATACGAAAATAGCTAGACAAACATAAAACTATCCTGAGGTAGCCAATGTACATTTGCATGGAGCAGAGAAACTTAGCAGTATATCATATAATTTATTAATAATAATACATTTTACTTGTCCAGCAATTGAGTTACAACTGTTACACTTGATATAAGACACATCAGGAGAAAGTAACAAAATAAATACATGGTTACAAGACAAATATCAGGTATTATCAAGAAAATCAGCAATTGAACAAAACATTTTTAATTTTAAGAACCCAAATAGTTTAAGTTTAAATGTGGCCACACTTTTTTGGGCCTTAATCTCAGCTGGGAGTGTATTATAAAGTTGAAGGCCCATCAAATTTGGGCCAGCACCTGTATACTTTGTGCGTACATATAAAACGTGCAGCTGCTCATTCTGCCTTGTAGAATATTTGTGGATGTCGCAATTTTTCACATACTCGGATAGATTTCTTTTTGTATGTACTACTACATGAAAAATATAAATACATGGCACTGGCAATGCATCCAATTTTTTTAAACTAGGGACGGCAAGGGGAATAGTGTTCAACAAAAGTCATGAGCCTAATGGATCATTTTTGGACCTTGAAAATGGCCAAGGCATTAGATGATGAACCCCAGTAAAGGATACTAGAGGCTATGTGAGAATAAAATTCTCCATAGTATAGTGCACAGAGAACAGCTACTGAAACAGTGGATGTAATGGACCTTATTATGAAGCAGGCTGAGCTTAACTTACTAGTTAAGTACTTATGTCTTCATCCCAAGAGATTTGAGAATTCATATAGAAACCAAAAAATTTGATATTTTGTACCTGAGGGATCACCTTTTCATCATCTTCAATAGAAAGTACTTTGCTTGCTTTATTTTTATTTGCAAAGTATATTAGGTGAGACTTTTCTATATTCAAATCTAGGAAATTATTATAACACCAGGAAAGTAAGGTGTTACTAACCTGTTTACACTTCACTGTCAATTCATCAAAAGTAGGTGATAGAAGGATAATGTTGGTGTCATCAGCATATAACAAGGGGTAGCACTGTTTATGTGTTGAAAACTATCTACAAGGTTATTCATATGAGAAAGAGACAAGACAGGCCCAAGGACAGAGCCTTGAGGCACACCTCGATTAAGGAGGACCTTACTTGGGGAAACCAAAGATGCACCATTTTTAGAAATAACCACATGTTGTATTCTATCAAATAGGTAGGATTTAATCCAAGCATTAGTTATACCATGAATACCCATCCTGTGGAGTTTCTTGAGAAGTAATTGGTGGTCAACACAATCAAAAGTTTTCGAAAAATTGAAAAACATTGCAGCAAGACCAGCGGACCATGTGGTATAAGTTTTGTCAAAGCAGAATATTTATATATGTATGTAAAACAATAGGAACATGAGGATGCAATTCAAGCTGAATACAGACATTCATTGATTTATAAGACAGGTATTCATCCACACTCTTAAACATTCTTTCAAATAAAAAATATCTTAATTTACTCTCAAAGGTCACTAAACATATTAGATTTCAGAAAAGAAGGAAGTTTACTAAGTTAAAAATGTATTTCATTTACATATTGTGCCCAAAAGTCTACTATAGAGTATAGACCTTTACCTGCAAGCCATGAATGCAGAACTCTACTGAATTTCTCAGTGGAGACTGTCCTTGCTTCAGATGGTAGTGGTTGAAAATTTTTATCCATATACTTTCATAGCAGAGTAGATACTTGCTGAGCCTACAATAAATACTATGAAAATAGGATTTCTTCCTGGTATTTTGCACATACCAGGAATACCTGATATGTGCATATCCTTTCTAAATACCCCAGATCTTGGGGGGCATTTATAAAAGATTTCCATAGCTTGCATCAGAATTTTATGCAGAAAGATGTACTATACTGTTGGTGCTTCCCCAAGTTACAGTGTTACAGTGCTTCCCCAAGAGACTTGTGAATCATTCATATAGTTTCAAAAAGTCCCTGAAATGGTTCACTCCCGAGCTTTCTGAATTATTTATTTATTTTTATTTATTTATTTATTTGCCTGAGGATCTGGGTACATTCATGTTCCAAGATATACGGCACGTCAAAGATCTTAACATAAAATACAATACATTGTTACATATTCAGAAACTCATCAATAGTGTAGAATAAGTGTCGCATGAAAAAGTCCCTCACTTTGAATTTAAAGGTTGACATTTTTTCTATGCTCTTGATAACCAGAGGAAGGTTATTATACAATAAGAGTCCCATGTTATGAGGGGAAAAAGTGGACTTGCAAGTTCTGATGAAGTTCACATGTAGATGACTGCAGGTCCTGGTATAATGATTGTGAATGCTATTGTTAGTCGTATATAATGAGATATGGCGTTTAGCATAAACAATAGCACTTAGCATATACACACAGGGAAGAGGGAGAATACAAAGTTTTTTGAAAAGGGGGCGACATGGAGCTCTGAGGGGTGCATTGCACATTAGTCTTAGTGTCCTCTTTTGGATTTTAAATACAACATGAGCACAGGGTAATGGGCCCCAAAAAAGAATACTAAAAATTACGTGGGCATAAAACTCACCATAATAGATAGACATAAGCACTTCATTATTTACAGTTTGCCTGATAGAACGTACCAAATAGCACGCTGAACAGAGTTTTCGGCGTAAACTAGAAATATGGCTTTCCCAGTTTAGTCTACTATCCAGGGTAACACCCAGGAAGGAGGCATTATCACTCCTTGGAATAATCACATTGTCAAAAGACACTGAAATATCTGTCAGAGGCTTATTTTTATTTACAAAGTATATTAAATTTGTTTTTTCCTTATTAATATGAAGAAAATTACGATCACACCACTCTTGCAAAAGGTGGATAGTATTGTTAGCACTTGATACGAGGCCGTTGATTGAAGAGGCAGACACTAAGACATTTGTGTCATCGGCATACAGGATGGGAAGTGTATTAGGTACAGAATTAAGCATCCTTGGGAGGTCATTTATGTATATGAGAAAAAACACTGGGCCAAGAACAGATCCCTGGGGAACCCCGCAGGATATTGTTTTTGCAGGCGATACATGAGATATTCCATCTTTCGTAACACTTACACTCTGTTGTCTGTTGTTTAGATAAGATTTAATCCAATTATATGAAGTACCTCTTATGCCAGATTCTTGAAGTTTCAGCAATAACATATGGTGATTGACACAATCAAAGGCCTTGGAGAAATCAAATAATAAAACAAGAGATTCCAGTTTATTGTCTAGGTCAGACAATATTTTGTTTATACAATGGTAGGTAGCAGTGGTAGTGGACATGGATTTTCTAAATCCATGCTGGTAGGTTGATAACAGTTTGTGCGATTCCAGGTACGATATTAATTGAGAATAAAACACTAATTCAAAAATTTTACTGAATTGATTGAGTATAGATATTGGACGATAAGAACTCATGTGCTGTTTATTTCCTTTACCTTTATAAAGGGGGATGACTTTGGTGCTTTTAAGAGATGATGGAAACTGACCAAGCCTAAGAGATTCATTGACTAAGAATAATAGAGGGGGTTTAATGACATCAAAGGATTTTTTAATGATGATAAAAGGAATGCCATCTGGACCAGAGGTGTACTTATTTCCCATTTTGTTTAAGATATTAGTTAATTCAATGTCAGAGCATGGGCGGAGAAATAGGGAATTACATTGGCTTGATGTTTGTCTATGAAAGCTTTGTTTAGTCACGTTGGGTGACTGGTGAGAAGTGAAAAGGTCATTAAAAGCCATGGCAATAGCAGAACTGTCCTCAAGTTCGTTACCTTGAGAGTCCAGTAACCTGAGATTGGGGGTTAATGATATAGGAAATTTTGACTCCTTGATAATTTTCCATATTTCTTTTGATCTATTTCCAGCATTAAATATTCTACGATCATTAAAAGTTCTTTTTGCATTACGAAGAAGACATTTGTAATTCTTTCTCATTGCCTTATATTCGAGAGGTTCAATAGGCATCGATCTGTTTTTGTAATGGAGAGCCATGTTTTTCATGACTCTGGATGCATACTGGATTTCATCAGTGACCCATGACTTTCTGCCCTTAGATAAAGATGAATTTTTAATTTTAACGGGTAATACAGGAAAACAAAAATCAAAATAGGATAAATATGTTGAGTAAAAACAATTTAAAAAAACAATTAAAAAAACAATTAAAAAAAACAATTAAAAATTACGATTGCATGTAATCCAGCTGCGTCAGAAGTACACTCGCACTGGCAATGATGAGGATAAAAGGATATGGCGACAACTTAAATCCTTTTATAACAATCAAATAATACATTCTAAACGTAGCTTCAACTCCGATCATATAGGTAATGCTACTAACCATTTAAAAGCAGCCTGGCAGGTCATAAATAAGGAGATTGGTCATTCGAGGGGTGACCTGGACCTTCCATTTAAGTCTGATAACCTGAATAAGTTTTTCATAGAATCAATTGCTGACCTTGTGTCAAATTTTGATTCAACTCCAAGCACTGCCTTGCCTCTTCTTAAAAATTCACCATCAACATTATCTCCCTTCAAATGGAAATGGATTACGGAAGAGGAAATCCGTCAAATTATCAAAACCTTAAAATACTCTAGATTTGCCGATGTCTATGGGCTATCGGTCAACTTAATTAAAGATCTTGTGGGTTTCATAGAAGTACCCCTGGCGCTAATTCTAAATTCTTGCTTTCAATCGGGCATCTTTCCTGATGCTTTGAAAATATCAAAAACGATACCTATTCATAAAAAAAGGAGACAAAATGTTACCGTCCAACTATAGGCCTATTTCTTTAATACCAGTATTTGGAAAAATTTTTGAAAAGGCTATTAAGGTTCAGGTTTATGAGCACTTTCAAGTTAACAATTTATTCTCTCCTTCGCAATTTGGCTTTCGTAAAGGCTACTCCACTACTTCAGCTGTCGAGTCCGCAATTAATCAAATTCTAAATGCTTTTCTAAGTAAATCCTCCATTGTTATAACTGCATGTGACCTTTCTAAAGCATTTGACTGTGTTGCTCATCCAATTCTTCCGGAAAAACTTCATTATTATGGTTTCAATGATCTTGAATTACAATTTTTTGAGTCCTATCTCACTGATCGATCCCAATGTGTTTGCACTAATAACAATCTTTCCTCACCCCTGAAATTAGTCTATGGAGTTCCTCAAGGTTCAGTCCTTGGCCCTCTTTTATTCCTTATTTTAATTAATGACCTACCATCAAATGTCTCCTGCAAGTCCATACTCTATGCTGATGATACCACTTTTGTTCACGAGACTAAGAATGTTAATTCTAGTACTACAACTAATTTGTGTTTATCAGAAGCATCAAACTGGTTTTCTGCAAACGGTCTGGTTCTAAATAATGATAAAACTCAGTCCCTGGTCTTCTCACTAAGTACCATATCTAATCCCCCGAGTACCATTGAATTACTTGGTTTCGAACTCGACCAAAAATTGACTTGGGAGCCTCATATATTGGGCACACTTGGAAAATTGTCAAAGGCTGTGTATATGTTACGTAGACTCAAATATATTATTCCAAAAGAGTTCCTTATTCAGGTATACTATGCTTTATTTCATTGCCACATTGACTATGGTATTGTACTTTGGGGCCACTCACCTTCCACAAATATGTTATTTAAGATGCAAAAAAAGGCAGTCAGAATTATTTCCTTTTCATCCCCAAGAGAACATTGTAAACCTCTGTTCTGTAATTCGGGCATTATGACTCTGCATAGTCTGTATATCTATAAATGCCTATGTAATGTTAAGTAAAACCTTAGCTCTTTCGAGAAAAGGTCTAACTTCCATTCTCATAATACAAGGAACAGTGATACACTAGACATTCCCTATTGCAGATTAGCCAAGAACAGCAATTCTTTCAATATTCTAAAAATTCGTTTGTTTAATAGATTGCCCTCTGAGGCTAAAGTTGTGAGTGTGCCCGAGTTTAAGAAAGTTAAAGAACTGGCTGACTAAAAAAGCATTCTACTCAGTAAATGAGTTTTTTGATTCAAAAATTGTGTGGTCCATGATAGACATACAATCATTTGTCTCACCAAATGTATTTTGAGAAATTTGATATTTACCCGTTGTATCTAAATATGTGTTTATGTAACCATAATCTCTAAACTATGTATCTCTATGACGAAGACTATTGCAAAACTATTTTGTTTAATGTCCAATAAAATTATTATTATTATTATTATTATGCCTAGCCTAATAAAGAGAGGCCTACTCAGTTCTGTTGTTGAGGAGAAATTAACAGCTCTAATTGCTTTTTGAGACTAACAGATTCAATTCAGTGACAAATTTAAAAGTAGTGTTGATTATTTTGCTGAGAAAATTTCCAATTGTAGGTGCATAGGCACTCTTAGCTTTATGACATTAGTAACTTGCATTTGCTAGATGAACATCCCACCAGTGATTGGAAATTATTTGTTAAAAGGTAGTGTTAGTGGTTTTCATTGCTAGTACTGCATTTCCCAGCGTACAAGACACATTGATCTTTCATTAGAATTTACTAACAATACTTGGATAAGTCAGAAAAGATCAAAATATTTTCCTGTTAATGCTAAATGCAAAGAAAATTGAATTGTTGTATTAAAAAGTTTGCAGCCACACCTATAACCACGTGAATTCATTGTACAATCCCAGAAATTCAACATCCCTGGGCCCATATGTATTTGAGCTACCTTGTTACTGTGTTTTTATGCGGAGCTAAGTTTCTGTTATTCTTTTAAAATTATCAAAATGTATACATTGCGTGAGGTTGAATGCCTGTAGATGCAGGAGAGATATAATTTATGCATGTATTTATAGAGGGGCATCATTCCTGTTAGCCCAACACATTGAGTTTCTCAGAAGCACCACGTGTGAAATGAAATTAAATGTGCTACATTGTATACATTTACAATTTATTTGGGGATTTTTTCAAGAAGTACTTTAAACAAAATATTAAATCTATGTTGCTTAATTATGACTCAAAACAGTGATATTATTGGCATTTGTGACATAGGCAACCTTTATCTATGCCTAATGCAGAAAAATACTAGCAAGTATTTTCCCATTTTATTGGCTTGCACTTATAGGCGGAAATTATATTGGTATATGTACTCTTTGCATAAGGCAGGCTGATTTTAGAGTGGATTTTGGAGTAAAAAAAGTGCACCTTATGGGCCAGGAAATACAGTGAATATATTTTCTCTCATTAATTTACTGTTGGTCCTTAGCCATTAATAGTTATAGAGTATTTCATATTATCAACCTTAGTGGTGTGCTAGTACAAACTTTTGCTGCACTGAATTTGTGCTGACTTATAGATTCAGAGCATAATTCAGTGAGATGGTATGTATGTATATGATGAAGAGGCTGCCCTCAATTTTTTCTCCCTAAAAAAAATCAAATGCCGAGTAAATAACAGAAAGTTTGATTCTGCTCTGCAGATGCTTAATTTTGTATGTGTGGACAAAGCATCAAATAGTTGCAAGATGTGGGTATTTGGATATGAACCATTAATGCAAGTTGTATGCTTCAACATGGTGTTTATCTTTTCTCTAATTTGTAATCAGTCTGGAGATAATTTTCGAGCACTTTATTTGTCATAGTAATTTCAGATAAAGCTTTTAAGTTAGTCCAAGATTATTATAAATCCATTTCTGGTATAGTACCTTCATCTTGTACCTGAAGATGACTGTTTGAGTTGAAATTTTTACTGTTGATGAAAATTTTATTTTTTGTATAAGGGCTAACATATATTTTTAAATATGAGTTTCTTCCTCCATATCAAGCCAGGAACTAAAGTCCTATTAACATTTAATTCTAGTTATAAGTGCCAGGACTCAAACATATTTTCACCTAAATCACAGCAGTTCTGTTAGTGTAAAAAATGGCCGATTTTGATTTTTTAATATTAAAAGGGAAATACATAAATAATTTTCAATGAAAGCAAAAATAAATATGCTTTGATGACTGAAGTAATTCACAGAACCTACACAAACATTTGTTTCCCAAAAAAGTTGTTACTGCACAGAATCACGTTTTAACAGGATAATCACCAAGCTTTGTATTCATTCATTATAAAGCTGTTCTTTCCATCGAGATATCTCTCCTCTCTCTTATGCATTTAATATAAACAAATAATCATTTCCATCGCTCTTTCGAGATTGTTTCGCTAATAATGAATGTAAACATCAACTGTCCCTATGTTTTTCGAGAAAAAAGGTATTTAATGGCAAAGAGAACATCATTTTTGTAGCTTAGCAAAAATTTGTAATATCTCATTACTGAATTCAGTTCCATATTCTAAGCCATAGGCACGAAAAAGCATTCGAAACGGAGAATCATACGGCCAACCAAATACGGCGCGCAACGCCCCTTATGATTAAATGGGCCAATGATTGAATATCTTACTTCATTTGTTTTCACCCACATGGCCACTGTTATGAATGTAAGCTGCGTTTTGCCATATTCTTTGGCCCAATAGTTCCTATCAAGGTGACTTCTTCAGCGGTTCTATTCGAGGAGAATTGACAGTACCTACTAATGGCTTCAATTAAAGAGGCTAGAAAACGAATATCTGTAGGGGAGCACTCATTAGCGAACGTAAGTAGATTTCTGTCACCGAGTTAACCGGTCTATGGTGAGGTACATAGTCTGTCTAAGTCGTAGATTTATCTTTGATTATTATATCACCAATTGATTTGATTGAATATGTGTGACGGTTCCCAGCTATTATGTATTTGGAGAAGTAGTTGCGCTGGCACTCTAATGATTGTGTGAGCACGGAGCTGTCAACAGTGTGCTTAGTTGACGTTGTTCTCTCACTATGTTGGAAGGTAAATCATACATGTCGTATTTATTTTAATTTATGGTTCATTGTACCATTTCGACGTGATGCTACTATCTTCTGACGAAGTTTCCCGAACTCTTGGTAATGCTAGAAATCCACAGGGTTAACTCGAATAGCAACTTCAAATTGTCATCGTTTTTTTTATTTATATCGATAATGCATTTTCCAGCCTCATTAGCAATTTAAATTGTTCACAGTTGTTGCGGATCGCAAGTACAACGCGTCGCATTTAGTTGTATAATGTATAAGTATTATAAAATAATACATTATGCCCAGTTTTAATTAAACTGCATAAGCTACTGATATGATTTTCAGGTATCCGCGCCCAATTACCCAAATGGATGCACTGGTTATGACGATTCCTTTGACCTCGGTAAATTCAAAAAGGTATTTGTGTATATATATTATTTATGTTTATATATTGTAAAGTATTTGTGATATATATATATTTCCATTTACTCATGAAGACTTCATTAGCTCTTTTTCAATTTACTGCACATTTTTTCTGCAGAATTTCCGCATTGTAATCAAACGAATCGAAGAAAATGAAATGGAATTTGATTTAATTGGCATGGAAGCTGCCATTCCAAACGCTTTTAGAAGGATACTTTTGGTGGAGGTTAGTAGGTAGATTCAATAGTTTGCTATAACAAAATAACCAATGTTAGAAATTCCACATCTTATATTATGATAACTGGTGTGACTTACAGTTACCAAGTATGGCAATTGAAAAAGTATTCATTTATAACAACACCAGTATTCTTCAAGATGAAGTTCTGGCTCATAGATTGGGTCTCATTCCCCTGAAAGCTGATCCTAGGCGTTTTGAATATCGCCAAGAAGGTAATTTTCAATACCATAATGCCCGTATTTGTCAATTTTATACCAATTTTCTCATAATCTTGATTTTTAATCCTTAAATCAGTGTGTACATTTCAAAATTGGTATTTAATTAGTTATGTATCTGCTTGTGATATTTACTAAACCTCTTCCTTGTAGGTGATGAAAATGGAACCGAACAGGATACTTTAGAGTTTGAATTAAAAGCAAACTGTTCAAGTAACAAAAATGCTTCCAAAGACTCCTGTAACCCCGATGAAATCTACATCAATCATAAAGGTATAATTTAGTCAATGATGCTTGCTTAAACTAGTATAACTCAGTTGATTTTGATTAAGTTGTGACACATATTTAGTGTTTAAACGTAAACTTTCGCCTTAATTAAAAATTTAAATTTTATTATATGATAAGAGTCATTTCATATTAAGTCATTGCATCCAGAACATTACAGCCTTATGATTTCAATGAATTGGGTGCATACGTAGAGCATGGAAAAGTAAATATTTATACAGAATTTTGCTTGCTTGAGAGCAGTCTCAATCAAAACAGATGAAAATAACTTTGAAGTGGCGTGAAACAGTAGTACCTGTATGCCTTTAATTGATATTTAAGGTCAGCTCTGGCACTAAGTTTCTCTGAGTTCAGTATAAAAATTACTCTCTGGATTTGGTGACTCTTATGCTATTGTCTCTCTGACTGGAAGAGGAACCTTCATCAAGGATCTCATGATTCTCAAAGCATTTTACTTTTTAAATTATTTCAAAAATATTCCCGTTACTGAATCAAGCATGTAATGAAACTGTAAAATGTATGCGGGATATGTAGGCTGTGTGCCATTTATGCATATTGGATGGGCTATTTTTAGATATTAATATTCTAAATCAATAATAATAATACATTTATTTGTCCGGAGATTTGTTGCATATTCATGCATACACAAATATAGGACACGTCAAATATAATTTTCACAATTTCACAATAGAAGAGATACAATATACTACCTTGATCAAAAAGTTCCCGGAATAACCACCGTGTGGCGCTCCCATCGTTCCGATTTGAGTTCTGTTTTTTTTGTTAAATTGGTACATCTGTTGTTGATATTCCCTTTAAATCTTAGTGTCATAACTTGACATTTGCAAAAGTTACGTAGCCAAGAGTACATCTATCTCTGTGTGTGTTGGCGATTTTTTACAATTTCAGAAATGGATTTAAATTTGCAACAACGAACTTGTATTAAATTTTGCGTAAAAAACGGATTTAGTGGCGCACGGACGTTGGAAATGTTGGAAAAGTGTTTCGGCAACGATTCTCTAAAAAAAACGGTCGTTTACCAGTGGCACGAGCGGTTCAGAAGTGGTCGTGAGTCAATCGAAGATGATGAACGCAGTGGCAGACCATCGACATCGAAAGTCGGTGAAAAAATTGATAAAGTAAAAGAAATGTTGGTCAATAACTGCAAATTAACCATCAGAGAAATAGCGGAGGACTTGAACATTGCCTATGGATCCGCCCAAGACATTGTGGTTAATGATTTGGGTTCCCGTCGTGTAGCAGCAAAGTTGGTGCCAAAAGACCTCAATTTCATGCAAAAAAGAGACCGTGTTGACGTCGCAAAAGACATGATTTGCGAGGCTGAATCCGATCCCACATTCATCAAAAGGATCATTACTGGAGACGAGACGTGGGTTTATGAGTACGACACGCAATCCAGACATCAGGCAAGTGAATGGCGTTCACCAAATGAGCCGAGACCAAAAAAACCACGTCGTTTTCAGTCAAAAAAGAAGGCAATGCTGACGGTTTTCATGGATTACAACGGTGTAGTGCATCATGAATTTTTGCCAGAAGGCCAGACAGTAAACAAAGAGTATTATTTGGGCGTTATGAGACGTTTGCGTGAAGCAATTCGCCGAAAGAGACCAGAAATGTGGGCAGAAAACTCGTGGATTTTGCACCATGATAACGCACCGTCGCACAGTGCTATCATTATTCGTAATTTTTTAACGAAAAATGCAACAAATACCATCCAACAGCCACCGAATTCACCTGATTTGGCTCCCTGTGACTTCTTTCTGTTCAATCGAGTTAAAAAACCATTACGGGGAACGCGTTTTAGCAGCCGAGAGGAAGTAATGGAAAAATCGCAGGAAGCACTGATGGACATACCGAAAACCGAATATAAAAAATGTTTCGAGGATTGGATCAAGCGCTGGCATAAGTGTGTTGCAGTCGATGGGGATTACTTTGAAGGGGACAATATAGATTTAGATGAATAAACTTGTATTTTTAATTTTCTGAATAAATTCCGGGAAATTTTTGATCAAGGTAGTATATATACATACCAATACACTAGTATAATTACATATCAATTGTTTAAGCCGGAATTGACGCATAGCGACAATTCAAGGTATTCATTTACAGAATAGAACATATTATTTTTTAAGAGGTTAAACAGCTTTTTCTTGAAAACAGGTACTTTTGTTTCATATTTGATTTCTTGGGGAAGTTTATTGAATAACCTTAAGCCCATTGCTTTGGGCCCATGGGCAGTATTGTGTGTCCTGACAAATGGTTGGTGCAGGTCATTGCAGGTCCTTGTACAGTGACTACGGTAATTGTGGTTGGACTTGTAATGGGAAATATTACCCTTTGCATGCAAGATGACATTAAATATATATATGCAAGGTACTGGTAATAAACCGAGTCTTTTGAAGAGAGGTTTACATGGTGCATCGCAAGCAGCATTGCTCATAATACGTATAATCCTCTTTTGGATTTTGAAGATTATGCCCACATGGGGAGAGGACAAGTCTGCATAGTATTGCAAAGTACATAATTTATTACAACTTGAAAGTAGCAAAAAATAATACTGACTGAATATGAGATAATGCAGCTGACAAAGTAGGATAGCAAAAGTAAAACTTTCCAGATTTCTTTCCCCGTCAAAATTCGTAGGTTCTTACTTGGGGAACCAATTTTATCATTTTTTGATTGTTCACTTCCACTGTTCCTTCTGCAAAAGCCATTCATTTTGATTCCCGGAGCAGCAAGCTTCTTTGGTGGCACTTAGGGTCCCATGGTGGTATCCTTTGAGGGAGGATTTCACTTTTGGGTATAGGAAATAGTCTGCTGTTGCCAAGTCAGGACTGTAAGGGGGTTGGGGAATCGTAACGATGCTGTTGCAGGTCTTCGCAAGCAGTCAGTCGACTCTGCTCTTGGTTGTCCATCAAGACCTTAGGGACGAGTTTAGCACAGATCTTTCTCATTACCAAATTTTCTGTCATAATAATGTGCACTGTCATCTAATCAATCACAATATGATCCACGGTTATGCGCACACTTAACTGATGGTCTAATCCAGCACTGTATGCACACATAAGGAAAAAATTGGTCCTGATATTTTTTATACAAACCCAATTGTTAGATAAAAAAAAGATTTATTTAAATTTATTTCTCCAAAATTTTTTCATTTGCCTGCCTGGGTCAAATTTGAAGATTAACCCATTTTTATTTTACACTAGCGACAGTGATTACCTCTTTCAGTCGGTTTGGGCCATTTGTGGAACCTGGGTATGGTATGCATACAGCTATGCAATGCACCACTAGCTGCTGCAGTATCATTGTGTAGTGGTTGTGAGAACACTGGCTATGAAAACGCTTTGGAAAAAGTCAAAAAAGGGTATATTTCAATGATTTGTTAGTTTCACTCTCTTAATGTTTTGATCGTGAGGACAAGGGAAAAATGAAACCTTGAATATATTACATGGTTTGACAGGCTGGGTCTATCTAATGTCTGAATTATGGATGTAGTTTGTTGTATGTGTGATGTATTGTATACTGAACGTAGCAGTACTTCATGCACCTGGTAGCTTTCTCTATAATTTGTCCAGTTCATCAATAAATGTTTTATGGAATGAAACCTCACGGCGTATTTGGTGGCAGTCCTATGGAAAGCTATTCTTTATAATTTTCGGCATACATTCAACTACGCATTAAACTATGACTTAAAATGCCTGTTTCGTCATGCACCAGGCATTCTATTCACTTGTCATCTCCAAGTTAGGTTCAAAGTGATCGTGTCTTCCAGATATGATTTGTGATGAGCAATACACATTTGAACTCCACTTCAAATGTAATTCTGTTCATCTCATACACGTGTTTCTTAATACAATATCATTAAGCAATGGACAAGTTGGACTCCTGGTTACATTCACGAATGTCAAAACAATTAGCTAAAATGGACATGTTTTAGGCTGTTATCGTAACACAATTATTCAATTTGCAAATTTTTAATACTGTTATCTAAGTATTGCTTCATTATATTGTCCCTTTACTCTTTTACTTCATATTGCTGACATTTTTAAATTAATCTGAATGATATTAATGCTTTAATGTTTGTTATCAAGCCTTCCTATCTCTAACTGATCTCCATGCTACCAATCCATCCATTCTCCTACCGATCTTGGGTCAGCTGATCCTTCCAATCTCCAAAAGATCTCATTCAATCGTTTCATCTCATCTTTGAATGGTCTGCAATTCAACCAATCCATCTGAGAGCCAACCATTAAATCCTATTTCCAACTGATCTCTGTTTAACTGATCCATTTCTATTTAATAAGAGGAAGGAATTGAAAAATCATGAATGGGGTATTAATGTTGAAAATGTATTTATGATATGATTTGCATATTATCACCTTCTGTTAGGAAACTTTAATGGACGAGGTCAAATTTATCCTGAAGGCTAGCCTACTTCAAATAATTTCATCAAAAATAAACAAACCATCATATTTACTGCCCATAGATATCATTATTTGAATAAAACCTTTCTGTAAATAATTTGTTCTTGAAACTCCATTGATTTTTGCCTCATTTACTCTTAATTTTGTAAAATATAAATGAATTTAACCCCAAATGTTCAAAAATGTATTGGTTTGTCAATATACTAATTTAAAATTGTTGATAAATTTTGAAGTCACCTTAGGAATATTTTACATTATGGTGCAATATAAATGGAAGAGTATTTAAGCATATGAAATAGCAGGATATAAATCCCTCTATTCCTTTTGCACTTTATAATTTTAGCACAGAGGATAAATTTTCCTATTGTTCAAAACTCATTTTGGAGCCATGTACTTATATGCATGGTGAGGAAATTTGAGCAGGAAGTGAATTCATTTACTTGTGTTTAGTGTGAGTGTGAAGATTGAATGTATCTGTTGAAGAATGGCTCAGGTGTAATCGATCGAGGGAGCGATCAGTTGTGATCAATGAATTTAAAATGAGCTGAGAACAGTCGGCAGAAATCATTCATTCTTTAACTGAATGTGTCAAAAGTACTTATCACTGGTGTTTAATGGTTATATGCATTTTAGGCTGCAATGATTGTTTTGTTTCCCTCTGTAATCCATTGGATGCAAAATAGGGATAACGTGTGCATTCGGTAAAATACCATTGTTTAGTATTAATAATGGGAAAAATATAGAAAACTGAGAGCAAAATGAAGAATTCACGCCAAGCAAAGTTCATACAACCAATGTACAATAGAGAATCAGGTGTGATGTGGTGGAATCGTTCCATAATATCAGAAACAGAGAAAAACACTTGCAATTTTCCATTTTTTCGATTTTTTAATACTGACTAGTTTTGGTGTACTACACCATTTTCAAGCTTGAAATGAAAACCTGAAAATGTGGTGTAGTACACTGAAAATATTAAGGAATTAAAGAATTGAAAAGTGGAAAATTTCTTGTGAATTTCTATGTTTCTTCTATTCATACAGCCATTCACATGCCCTGCGGTCATTCTCAAGAATATCAATACTTAGTCAGGAACAACAACAGGGTAGGAGTAGTAGTAATTAGGGGAGGCAACAAACCATGGATGTCATTTGTGTCAGAAGAGATAGGTGGGTAATTCGGGTATTCAGGGAATGGAGGAAGGGTGGAGGGAAACCCTGGCATTAGTGTACTCTTAAAGAAAGGCACCAAGGGGTTAACAGTTAAACGTCCCATCCAACAGATGGCTTTTTCATTATAAGTGCTCTCCACATAGAACCCCAAGTAGAGGTGATTTCCATTACCGCTGAAAAATCTGGCCACCTCTTGGATTGAAACCCAGGCACTCGGGTTGGGAAGCCAGTGCATTAGCCACTAAATCATACCAATTTCCACTTCCAGAGGGACTTGGACTCTCCAAAGAGCCTTCCAGTGAAAAGACAAGTGAGGTATTTCAAATATTCACTGGTGAATAAAAATTGTTAAGGTGAATATTGTACCATAATTTGCCTATTGGAATGATTTCTCCCCCAGGGAAGGGCTTAATCTATATTCAAAATATCTTTCTGTTTTTAACTGTAAATTATGCTTGTATGCATTTCATGTTTCTTTACCATGTCTATCATTTATCAAAATGTTGGATATCCTTATGCTTGGAGCACAAAACAGTCAGTTCTTAAGAATATAATCACAATTTGAGTCACATACGAGGGGAGACCCAAAAATAACCGGAATGTTGTTATAGATGCTTTAGTTCTCAATATATTTACATTAAATTTTGTTCACCTTCAAATTATTCCCCATTGACGACAATGCACTTCTCCAAACGATGCTTCCATTGTTCGAAACATTTCTGAAATTCATCTATCGGGATGTCCTTTAGGCCTTCTAGCGATTTTTGTTTTAACTCCTCCACAGTGTCAAAACGCTTTCCATTCATGTCCCTTTTGAGTCTGGGGAGCAAAAAGAAGTCAAAGGGAGCTAAATCCAGTGAGAGGGGGGGTGGAAAATTGATGTCATGTCATTTTTTGTCAAAAACTGCATCACGGAGAGGGCGGTATGAGCTGGCGCGTTGTCATGATGGAAGAACCAGTTGCCTGTGTGCCAAAGATCTGCTCTAGAATCCTCTGAATTGAACTCCATGACACTCCAGGCATCTCACAGAGTTGATCAATGGTTCTGCGACGGTCTTCATGAATGAGGGCATTGATTTTGTCGACGTTTTCGTCAGTTCTTGATGTTGAAGGGCGGCCTGAACGGGGTTGGTCTTCAATTGACATTTCACCATTTTTATAACATGTAAACCACTCATAGACTCTGGTTTTGCTCAGGGCAGCTTCCCGATTAGCAGTCTTGAGTATTACAATAGTTACCACGGCCGATTTCCTCAACCTCAACTCAATTTCCTCAACAGGAAATAAAATTTCACTGCAGCGCGTTGCTCTTGATAATCCGCCATCACAGTTTTTGCTGAAATGAAAAAAGTTGTTTCACTGAAACAGCTCTCACAGATGGACTGATCCAGTCACAGCGACAGTGCTGCGCACACTGATGAGGTGCCGTGAGCCTGACGTACAACACACACAACACTCTCGCCTCCCACCGCAGCCCAATTCCCGTTACTTTACCGTCCCTCCTCGTATTCTCTTAGATTTACTGGATAGTAAATTTTTTTGTCAGGTGTCATCAAATATGTCTTGTGGCTTAAACATTGAATGCTCAGCTATTGTTCCTGTCTTAATGAGTAGATGAAGCTTGGATTTCTTTTAGTGAATGTGTAATGGGTTGTGTGTGAACTGGCTATATGTTTTTTTTCTTCACAGATGGAAGAGGTCTCTAGAAATAATGTTTTTTTTTCAGTTTTTTCTGGCAGCCTGAATTGGGTACCAATTGGAAATCAAGCTGATGTGTACACAGCAGATGATGTTGGCCCAGTACATAATGACATTCTCATCAACTCAATGCGCCCAGGGCACAAGTTAGACATTAAATTACATGCTGTGAAAGGCATAGGACGAGATCATGCCAAGTTTTCTCCTGTAGGTAAGGCCTGATAATTATAATATAAGTTTATTGTGTGATGTGGGTCCCATGTCTCAAACTCTTAAATAAATTTCAAATCCTCCCTAAAATTAATTTCAATCATTCAAAACTGCATGAGTATTATGAAAAGCATATTTGATAAGTTTTCGAACAAAGTTATCAAAAGGCCCACATTTATATATTAAAATGATTAAGGATTGAAAATACTTGAAAATTGACGTGTAACTTGAAGAAGCATCTCTCTAGTGAAAGTATGCCAGTCACTATTTTTAAATTTATTTCCTCAATATTTCCAGCACACCAGTTTCGAAGTATTTTTTAATGCACCCAGTCACTCTTGTAAAAATTCAATGTGAAGTGTTGAAGGTTAATCAAAAAGTGTCAAGTACATAAGTCGCATTGGCCTTCTCAACTAATGTGGCACACTAAGGTTTTGACTCTATGCAATGCCTATAGTGAAATATGAATAATTTTCGATAAGAATGGCATAACTAAAAAAATCAGTAAACTTCGAGATGTTTGGAGGAATGTATGGTAGAAAGAATTTTTGAGTTGTTTGCTTCCTAGCCATAAAAATTATGATTTTTGATTTGTAATCTACTTACATGTGAAGGATCTGTGAAAAGAATAATATTTTAAAAATTATAAAAATATGTGTAAACATTAATTTGCTTGGAATATAATGCAGATGAAATCATAATAAAAACTTTGTTGCAATTTTCCGCAGTTAAAACTTTATTTCGACCATGGTTTCCGTGTTTCATTCTACACCCCTTTTTCTGTATCCAAAGCACTCTGCTTAAACAAAGACAAATTTGACATCGATAAACAGTGTGGTGTATATGAATTAAAGTGCCAATGTAATGCGACTTATGTGGGGCAGACTGGACGAAATTTCGCCAAACGCATCAAGGAACATCGGAAATGTTATACGTTAGGCAACACCACATCCATCTTTGCGACCCCCCTCTTGGAGAAGAACCATTCCCCTGACTTTGAATTTAAACCGTTGCACAAATTCCATAAAAGCAAGAAATTGGACGCTCTCAAGAGTTTAGAAATTATCCAACGGAGAAACCAGAAGACAGAACTCCTTAATGACATTCAGTTCCTCTCTTGCCCCTCCCCACTTTTGTGCATTAACTTCCCTTAAGTGCCCTTTCTGACGACACCTTTTCTCCCCCCTCCTTTCCCTACAAAGAGTGAGCTGTCTGCACTTCGGGGGTTCCATTGGATTTTCCTGCCTTTCTCTTCATGAGAACCCCCCCCCCTTCCCCTCCCCCGCTCTTTCCTCCCCTGCCACCCCTCCTTGTAGCTTGGTATATATATTCCTTCCCCTTGTACTTTTCCTCACCTGATGATGATACAGTGTATCGAAACCATGGTCGAAATAAAGTTTTAATTGTGGAAAATTGCAACAAAGTTTTTATTATGTCTCGATTCCACAACATCACGCCTGACGCTTCACTTTTCGCTGATAAAATCATTATTCATCCAATCCACTTGTGTAAATTTATCACCTTTCTCAGGTGTGAACATGTTGTACTGGGTGCAGCTACATAACTTCCTTTCTTAAAGAGGTTTTGCCTTATTGAAATTGAAAATAAACAACTTGGCTTTTCCACTTAGAAAATTTTTTATTTTCAACCTATATTTCGTTATGGTATAACATGGTCAGGTAAAAATGCAGGTCAAACACGCCATATAAATCTCTGGGCAGAAGGGAAGAGGAGGGAGGAAGGAAAGGATTGGTTGAGGTAAGAAGAGGGAGGGAGGGGGGGGAGTTTATGGTTTTAGGTGGAGTAGGATTGGTAATATTGATAAATTAGCAGGCTAGGGGGAGGAATTAATACGATGTTGAAAAAGGTTTGCTTGGCATCAAGTTAGTTGGCAGAGGAGTGAAGGAATGGTAATGTGAATGGGGAGAACGGCACTGGGTAATTAGTCAGGTGATTAAGTAGCATGCTACTAGGGGGTTACTACATTGTTTTGGGTCATTGTACCTAGGTTTTGACTTATTAAAAAAGAAAGTTATGTCACCGCATCCTGTATATCTTTAAAAAAATGAATCTACATAATTATGGCACTAAGAATGCAATGATTATTGCACCAATGCAAATAACATTTTATTAAAGATTGATGACAGATTGTCAATCATATCCCTGCATTATTTGGAGGAGAAAATGTCATTTTTTAACCTCCATATTTATATTAGTATTGTCTATTTATCAGATGACAAAATTTTCAGGGTAACACTTTTAAAAGTAAAACATTCATTGCAAAACATTTGGAAATTATGCCATATCATCGTAATGGGTCTCAATAATTCTATTTGAAATAGAAGTGTCCAAAATTTCTTTAGTAGACTAGGAAATAATAATAATAATTTTTATTTGTCCAGAGACCATCATACAAAAAAATTGTACATAGTATAGGACACGTCAATATATACAATAATACACAATGTAAATACATATGCCTATTCTAAGTTTCATGTTCCATGAAATTCCTAATAGAATAGAACAAATTCCTTTGAAGAAAAGCTCTCAATTTCCTTTTAAATACGAGGGTCATCCGGAAAGTAGTACCCGTTCGTGCCGCATGAAGTGCTGACGACGCGAGTAGCCGCTGGACGAGGTCAGATAGCTTCAGTGGCTTGTCTGCCTTCTCTGAGCCAAGTTGCGTGACGCTAGCATTGCCTGTGTTGTTTCTGTGATTGTTTACAATGTTTAAAAAAATTGAGAACGCCGCCAGTTGTGAAGTGAGGGCAGTGATTAAATTCCTCAATGCAAGAAACGTTCGCCCATGTGATATTCATCGCCAATTAAAGGAGGTGTATGGAGACAATGTAATGGACGAGTCGTCTGTTCGGCGGTGGTGTCGCAACTTCAACATGGGGAGGGGGAACACACACGACGATGAGCGTTCGGGGAGACCGTCTGTCATTACAGACCAACTGGTGAGCTCAGTTGACGAATTCGTGAGGAACGATCGGCGCGTCACAATTGATGACATCTGTGAGCATTTTCCCAATGTTTCTCGAACAATTGTTCATGAAATTGTTAAACACCATCTGCATTATGCAAAAATTTGTGCAAGATGGGTCCCTCGCGTATCTCAATGAGCTGGCGGCGAAGGACTATGCAGCAGGAATACAGAAACTTGTCACACGTTATGACAAATGCCTTAATTTGCTTGGAGATTATGTTGAGAAGTAGTTTAAAGTATCCTCTTTCAAATAAAATTTTTTATGTTTGTTAATATTTACTTTTGTGTCTTTATTTCACGAACGGGTACTACTTTCCGGATGACCCTCGTAGATAAATGTTTGTGCTGGATTTCAGGTCCTCGTTTAGCTTATTAAACATAAGGAGACCCATAGATTTAGGGCCTAGTGCGGTGGTTCTAGTTCTTACGTAAGTTCGGTGCAGATCATTTTTAGTCCTGGTCCCATAGTGGTGAATACCACAATTTGTGTCATACATTGAAAGGTTTACAAAGGTGTACACCAGTAATACATAGATATAAATACATGGCAAAGGTAGAATGTTCAATTTATGGAATAATGGACGACAAGGAGCATTATGCTCTGCTTTGACAATTAGCCGTACGGCTCGCTTTTGAATTTTAAATATTGTGTCTGCAAGCGGAGAAGAACCCCAGAAAAGGATACTATATACTATACAGGAGTAGATATTTGCATAATATATTGACATGAGGACATCCATTGTTACGGTAAACCTGATGCTTCTAATAAGGAAGCAAATGGTATTCAGTTTTTTGCCCAGGTGACATACAGGTATATGCTCCCACCAGGACAACCGCCCGTCTAGAACTATTCCTAGGAATTTTGCATGGGGCGCTTGGGGAATTAGTTTTCCACTTGATTCAATTGCAAAAGTGGCCATGTTTTTGTTTTCATTAGCAAAGTAAAGTAGTTGGGACTTTTCCACATTTAAATTCAGCTGATTCCTGCTACACCATAAGTTCAGATGTTGAACGGTTTGTATAAATGAAGAAGATACTAAACTAAAGGTAAATAAACCCGAAATTATGCAACATGCCATCAACCTTAATGCATGAAATATCTGCAGGCAATTGTGAAAAGTTGTAAAAGCTGTACATAGCATATTCTGAATTGGGAATCGACAGAAACCAACTGAGTGAAGGCATAGATAAAAGTTGTAAAAGGCTCAAGTGTGATGATTGGGCATCACTTTAATAGTTGAGTGATGGAAACAGACCTTGAATCATTTTTTAAAAAACGAAGTGCTCATCAAGTACGCACACCTTGGACAAAGCAAAACTTTTAGGCATTCTGCCTGATTGATGGCAAACATCCCCAGGGAAGTGTTACCCAGCTGAGAAGGGGACATCTTGTCTGTTTGCCCCAGTGACTGAGATTTGAACTTTCACATGGCAAAGAATAGGAATGTACACTTTTGTATGGATTTAATGCTTGATGCATAATAACTTGGACTTACGCATAACTTAATGCATGATGTATTGTGCATATTCTAACTCTTTATTAGGTTGTAAAGTATGTGTTAATGTGACAAATTGGTTCTAGTTATATGTTGTTATGTATCTTATGGTTGTTATTAAACCTATTTATATTTTATTGATGTTGTCAAATTAACTGTAGATTGTCTACGTTGTGTACAATTACTGTCTCAAGTTGATCTTGTGATGAGAAAAAAACACTGGTGGCCATTTATGAATTGGCCACTTATGATCCTTTATTGCTTTTTGAAACAGTGGTCTCTCAGAAAATAGTGAGTTGATATTTCCCTATAGTTTTACCACTAGTACTATTTAAATTAATTTTATTATTGTACTTGAGCCATGAATTTTTCCTTCATGATATGGAATTTTCCTGTTTTTATTGTGTTAGTTATGATTACAAGTTAATCAAGAGAGGAATTTTGAATTTGGGAAATAGCCTTCAATTTTTATTTAATCATTTATATTTTATTATAATATTTTAATATGATGATAAAGTCAACATATGCATAAGTCAATTATATGCTGTGATGAGTGGATTTGATTAATTCTATCAGTTATCATCATAAGTATTTCAATGTTAAGATTGGTTTAATCCAACTCTCCATTTTTCTCCATTTCCTTTTTCATTTGTCCTATGCACTTGTCTCTTGGTCTTCCTCATGGCATCTCCCCTTCAATTTGCCCTTCTTTCATGTCTCTAACTAATCCATTGTGCCTCAAGGAGTGTCCAATATGTTTAGTTCTTCTTTGCTGTAGAGTTCTCTGTATGGTTCATTTCTCTTTTGCTTTACTGCTGCCCAATGCTCTAGTTCCACTCAAGGATTTTAGTTTTCTTCCTGTTCATACCCTTATTATATATTCCTGATGTACTTTGATCCTAGAATTCAGAGTTGCTTGCCGGTCTTCTCTCATGTTTGCCTTCACTGCTATCTCATCCTTGAATTCGAAGATGCCAATTTCTTTGCCATTCACCTCGACTCCTTTGATGCCTGATTCTTGGGCCCCTTTTATTTCCTCTTGTAGATTTGAATAGTGCTGGCAAGATATTTCAACCTTGTCTAACTCCTGTGTGTATTGGCTTGTATTTTTCATCTGTTTTTCATTTGAATGGTTTTACCTGATGCTTGTAGAGGTGATGGATTCTGAATTGGGATCTCTGTTGTTTTAGTCCATCCCCAGCAATTCTAGTATGTTAAACATCTTGTTACATTCAACCTTTTCGAATACTTACTCCAAGTCCACGAATGCCACATATAATGACTTATTTCCATTTATCATTTTTTTTGTCCAGTGCCCCCAAGCGCTCTCTTTTATTCCTCATTTTTCTCTGAATCCAAATATTTTTTGGGCTTTGTTTTATTTTTCCATCTATTCTTTGGCTGCTTAATCAAGTATGTATTTTCGATGCTTGAGACATCAGGCTCTATGTTCTCCCATTAATCTGTTCTTAGTTTGATGAAAGAAGATGCTTTGCTTTTCCATGTAGAATTGTTTTATTACAACCTAGGTTTCATTACATCTTAATATCTTTAGGTCTTTGAGATATCTGGACCTTGGATGCCTGAAGATATGCTGTAACGAAACTGAGGTCATAATAAAAAAATTCTATGTGGAAAAGCAAAGTGTCTTCTTTCATCATGAAGGATTTCCACCATGTTACGCATGAAACTGTGTCATTTGTTCTTAGTTTCTTTAATGTTGAAATCATCACACTCATCTCAAAGCCGTCTGGTAGTTTTCCATTATCATAGTTATCTTTGATTATTCTAAAGAGGGTGTCAATGGCTTTGACCCAAAGTTCCAAGATTATTTCTCTGCATACTTTGTCAACTCCTGGTTCTTTGTTGTTTTTCAGGTCTTTCACGGCTCTGTCAAATTTGTTTGTATTTCAGGGCCCCATTTGTATCTCTTAAATAGGTTTCCTCTTTAATTAGGTCGCCTTCAAGTGTTTTGGGCCCTAAGAGAGTACTTGAATGTATTTATTCCATGTCCTCCCAATGTCTTCATATTCTACAACTATCTTTCTATTAGCATCTCACGTGTCATTGGATTTTGTTTGTCTTTCTTTGTATGGTCTCTTCACCAGTTTACAAGCAGTTTCACTGTTTTCCTTCTGTACGTTGTCATTGATTCCTTTGCAGAAAACATTTGCTGATTTCATAACAGTAATTATACATCAAGGTAGTCATAAAAAAGAAATACAATTGTGTAGGCACTAAAAGGGGTGATTTTTTAACTAATGTCTTCCTCAAAAAATGGTTATAAATGTGAACTACCATATTTACCTTATAAAATATGCAATTTTCTTCTCTTTTCATTGTTCAAATCAAATTGTTAAAACTTTTTCAAATTTTTTGTTATGCATGGTAACAATTGTGTACTGTTAGGGCAAGAGGTTATATTTTATTTACATTTTTAGCCTATTAATACCTTGCATTTCAATGCAATTAGCTTATAAGTGATAACAACAAATAAAGGTTAAAATGGCATGATTTGTAGGAAAAAGCCTTGTTTCAATCTTTTTTAGTTATAAATAATAGCAGTCATATTTTTTGATTAGTTGAAGTATGTATGTCTACAGTGGAATTATAAACCATGTGCTCATCCTGTGACCTATAAACATGTAGTTACACATCATTCAAGATCCTGAGTATTGGAAATTGTTTGTGCATTCTCCACTTAACAAAATTCCTGGTGACTGTACTGAATCCATTACAGAAATAGTAATGGGGTCAGCTGATGAGGATATCACGGAAAGCCTTGGGAATTCAGCACTTCTTTAGAACTGCAGACATGATGTATCTCTTTGTAATATTTTTTGTTTGTCATTTTGCTTCAGTGTGCTTGTAAGTAGATTTTAACTATTCAAACATGGACTTTATGGCAGCATAATTTGTTTGCATGCAGAAGAGGAGGATTTGGGGGTTATTACTCCACCAAATGCAATGAATGGGGTTTACAGTACTCCAATGCTCATCTCCTTTCCATGAGTAGCTTGTCTTACCAGAAGGCATCAGGTTTCAGCAGTTTAAGACCTTACCCATGTCTCTCTCTAGCAAGCTCGTTTAACAGTAAGGGGCAAAGGGGACCTCCATCTTCTATATCTACATCATTTCCTTATCTAGAAGATCTAATTGTTTATGAAAATGTTGAGGATGGCAGTTGTGCCAATTCAGTGAATTCTGAGCTAAACCAAGACAATATACTACAATCAATGTACATATCTCCTTGAATATACCCAAAGCCTATTTCTCAAAGTTACATGTCAGATTACAGGTTCTTGTAATTGTTACAAATGGAATCTGATGGTATTAGCAAATGGTGCTGCAATATTTATCAGCCTAAATTACACAGTGCTTGAATTTGGACGTTTTATATTACATTTCAAAACTATTTTCAGAGAACTGGTATATCGACTTGTAGCTTTCAGAGGAAGGTCCCCTGCTATATTTCATGTTTAAGTCGGTGAGGAATAGAAATGATAAACCGACTATGAATACCTGTGACATTGTGTGTACATTATTTCTGCACGACATCTTTTTCCTTTAAAGCCCAAGTTTTCAGAGTTTAAGAGAATGCCTCGGTAGTTTAACTAGCTGAAGGTTTTCGGCTGTACATTGAGGGATTCAGTTTTGAATCCTGGTCCAGGCAAATGATTTTTATACTTTGAAATTGTTGCAGTGTAATGCACGTGAGCAGATGACTCTGTTAAAAGTTACTGTCATGGCATCTCCCGCAGTTTCTTTGAATTTGTCAGGTGAAACATCTTTGTACCTACAGTTTAAAGATCGAAGTGTGCAGCGAACAAAATGTGTGTGGAAACATTTATGGATAGAAGTGGAGGTTCCCTCTATAAGGAATGATGTGTGAGGAATATTAGAGGGATTTTTTGTGTAATTGGAAGGTTCAGATTAAGTTGCATGTATTATTCGTGGTGATGTTAATATTATGATGTTTGGCTTCTGAAATCATTGGTATGTATCATGATTTGAAAATTATGGTGTAGTCCTCTAAAATCAAGCACTAACTCAAAGTTTGTATCCAGCATACCTGTGAAAATGTTCTTCCAAATCAGAATATGTTCTTATGGCAGTTAAATATAACATTGTGTCTGAAATAAATACACAATCATCTTTATGTGTTATTCGCTTATGTATAGTTTTTGGTGAATAATTGGATTTTGCATCTCTCTTCTATTTCATTCAAAAGATAAAAAATATACTATATCCCCAAATTTTATAATAACCAGTTTTTCAGTATTCAGCCAGCCATAATTGTCTCATTTGAGTTAAAAAGCTGCCAATTGTGTGCTTTGGTTTTGATTTGCATTAGTTTAGCTTGCTGAATGCACAAAAAAGTTGTAAAAGTTTCATGGAAGAATTTAATATTAACATTTTTCATTTTTTCCTGTTGAACAGCAACAGCCTTCTACAGACTTCTACCAGAAATAACATTAACGAGAGAAATAGAGGGTGAGCTGGCTGATAAACTCCAAAGCTGCTTTACTCCTGGTGTCATCAAAGTTGTGGAAACTGATGATGGTAAGACGTTGGATCATGAATTTTCATACTTGGTTATTTATGATATTAAATTGGGTGATTCATATCATTCTATTTTTTTAGTGGTCCATTGTACAATTGAAAAATCAAATACCTATATCAAATGGTTTGTCTAATTATTATGGTTTCTCTCTGGAAAGTGGAAAAATTTTATATGATGTAACAACTTACATTCCTTAAGTGGTGATATGATGAAAATTTTAAACCAAACCTTTACTTCCCTTAATGCTATTCCTCATAATTGAAAACAGTGTATCATTACTTCATTACCAGACTAGTATTAATCCGAGAAAAGCCCCAGGTTGGTTTGGGTAGTTGGTCGTGGAAACAGCTCCACTCTAGGTTGAATTCCTCTTGATAACTGTATGTCCTTTATAATTATTGGCATTCTGCATTTTAAGGAAGGTTTTGGATGGGCACAGGCTATGAAATTGCAACACAATACATTGCTTCACCTCTTCTTACAATGGTGCACTTAGACTGAACTAACTTTGAAACATTTACTGTAGAATATATTATCCATTACCAAGGTTTGATTTATTCAAGCATTAGACCTTGGCTTGCATAGTCTCCCTGGACAATAGTTATTAGATATTATTTGAATTTTCCCACGTTTTCTATTGTGAAAATCACATTATTTTAAAACAAATATATCAACCAACAGGGTAAAGCCACCCTTAGGAAATAAATGCTATGTATTTTTCACGAATTCTATTTCCTACCCCTTCCTCACTTTCCTTATCCTTTATTGCATGTAAATTGTTCACTTAATTTGGAATATGAAATAATATTTCTCATTATCATCAAGGGCATGGGCTATCAATCTGAGGATCAGTTTGTTGCAGCTATCCTGTTACCTGTTGACTCTTCATTTCTTTATGGTTCCTTGTGCTTGCATCTTTGCTCAGTTGCTGATCCTTTCTCCATGTATCTGTATTTCACCTTTTATCTTTCCCTTGTTAACGGCCTTCTCATTAATGTACACATGAAATAAAATCGAAAATAAAAAAAAATCAAGGGTCATGGTGGGAAATCGTCCTCACTGCTTCTAATCACTGCCACTTGATCTCTATGCAATCCGATCTCCTTTTCACTTAAGCAAGAAGTTTCTTTGACAATTTCCAGTAGTCTACTTTTCGTGTCTCATCATCTTCCTTCATTTGACTCCCTTGTAGCTACAATTTTCCATTTCTTTTTTAAATGCATATTGGAATGCCTTTCTTGGTTGTTTCCTTCCACTTTTCTAAATCCCATTGGCTCTTTATTGTTTTCTTTGGCATCTTGTATTTGAGATTATTATTATTAAGTACATTTCGTCACAATTTGGCAAATGGCCTGGTGACAACAGTCTAGTGATTTGCTCGTATTATGGACTAGAGTAAAAAATACCTATAAACACAGTAATCAACCCGAAGGTCGGTTTAGTAGGTGATGGTAGAGATCACCCAGTACTAAGCCTACACCCTATATGGCGTGTGAAATTCACACATCAGGGTAGGGGGGCCAGTTCCTTTCCCATTGCCGGTTATGGTTTCCCTTGAAGATCTGGTACCCGAAAAAACACATAGCTTGGGTGGAGCTGCAGGTGCCCAGAGTGCCTTGCCCGGGAATCAAACCTGGGCCCCTCCGGTCAGCAGTCCAACGATTATCATTTTGTCATAATTTGGCAAATGGCCAGGTGGCAACAGTCTAGTGATGCACCCTTATTATGGACATATATGAAGTAAAATGCATTTTAAAAAAATGTCACTTAAGATTCTCGAATTTCCCGACTGTACCATCACATAATTGAAGATGGATTACCCTGAAGTAGAGTATAAACTAAATTGTGGCTGCTGTTTATGTCTGCTCCTTGAGTTTTTCCGTCTGTAATTCGATTCTGAAATCTCTGCTTTACTAGGATGTACTGGACGATTTTCACTTCCTTCTTGTGAGTAAATTGTAGCAGCTTTTTTGCATTTATGTGGGCCACATTGTTTCTCCTACTTGGCTGTTGATTTTTCACTCTCCAATTGCAATTGCATTTTTGATTGCTTTTTTGATATCATCATGCATGTATGCATCCACCACTTCAGTATCTTGGGGTTTCTTGCTCTTTTCGCCATAATGGTTTATTTGGAAAAGACCTCCGTGCTGCTCTATTCCCCATTATTATGCCTACCCCCCCCACGGTTCCATGCCCATGAACTGTCAGAATGGTTCCATTGCTTCATCTCAAAAAAATCTCCTCCTTTGGGCCATTTCATTTCACAAATTCTTGAAGATCCCAAAACCTTTTCTGTAAATCACCATCTTAGCATTCCGTAGCCTTGCACATGGCTGGAGTCACCTGACATTCCTCAGCTTGTTATCTCATTAAATGGATGTATTTCCGTGAGTGATAAATGCACCTGAATGTTAAACATTGCTTTTTGTCATAATTTGTGGTAAAAAATTACTTATCAGCTTAAATTTGCAACTTGGAGGAAGTTATTTTGCTTCCAAAGTTGATAGAATGTGTAATGAAGAGTAGCAGCATACATTTTTTTGCATTTGAAAAATTTTCTATTAGAAAACCCAGAAAAAAATGGTCTAACACTGGAAAATTTGAGGTGTAACTGCTCATAGAGGAAGGTTCCCTATATCCTAATATAATTCTTGCAGAATTTCTATTTTCTGTCATATTTTTAATACTTTGGTTTCTGTCGATTAGTAGTTAGGAGGGAACAAAGATGTTGGGATGATGTAGGTAGATATGGTACTCATTAACAACATCAACAACAGGATCTTTGCGGTGAAGCCATAACTTCATTTCTTCTGGGAGGTGGGCAGGTTTATATAGGAAATTGCAGTTGTGTTTAGATTCATTAAAACGTTTTGGGAACTGGATTGTTTGTGGATGGAATAGCATTGTGGTCATTCATTTAGATACACGTATGCAAATTTTGTTTAGTCTTGCCACAGTTCTCCGAGTTTCAGTCTCAGCAGTGCAATTTATACACCTCCAAGGACAATTCCTCGTCAAAATGGCTATGGCTATTCAGCAAGAAAAAAAGAATGGTTGCAATACTAATTTATACTCGGACTTGGTTAAGTGGTCACGATATTTGAGCTTATACATCCTATATAAATTAACTTAGGCCAGTGTTTATAACTGTGGAAGAGTATAATATTAATAAATTTGGAAAAATAAAGCTATTAGTAGACAGAATAGGGAAGATATGAAAAAGACAGGCAAATATGTTATTAATAGCAATTGAATCCATGGGAAACATGCAATGTATTATACTCTATATAATATTGAAATTAAATTTAAAATACTTCGCCTTTCCACATAAACCACTTTTATTATGACCTAGGTTTCGTTATGGTTGTTACACCATAACGAAACCTAGGTCGTAATAAAAGTGGTTTATGTGGAAAGGGGAAGTATTTTAAATTGAATTTCAAATTGAAGAATTTCCACCAAGTGACGCCAGAAACTGTTTCATTCCTCTATATAATAGTTTTTCTTGTGATTGTTATTGAAAACTAACTTTGAAATTATGGATTCAAATGTTTACTTGAAAATTAACTCGTTTCTTCACAAACAAATTTTCATTGCAGGAAGACGAGTGGCAAAAGTTGAAGATTCTCGATACGATATGTGCAGTCGAAATGTGTTTAGGCACAAAGAACTTGCAGATGCTGTGAAGATGGACAGAGTTAGGGATCACTTTATCTGTAAGTACAGTTACTGATGCTACTTATTATATTATTTTTGGTCAATGATACATCAAAATACAAGTACTAAAATTTTTATTCTGTTACTATTCATTTTATTAATTAAAAAGCATTATTTACCTTGTACTTTTTTGTTATCAGATAAGCTTATTTTTCTGACATTAAACATTAGAAATGGGTGAAGTTAAAACAAAGGCAACTTGCCGCAAGATTTAGAAAAAGGGCAGCAATATTAAAAGAACTTGGTAAAGGAGATAGCTTCAGGCGTCACTTTGTGGAAACGATACATATTGCAAAGGAAACACTTGGTTTTTCCACATAAAATCTATTTTATTATTTTATGTGGAAAAACCAAGTGTTTCCTTTGCAAAAGAACTTGGTACTTCCACGAAGTGAAGCCTGAAACAGTAGAATATATAGGGCAGTAAATTCATTAAAAATTTGTAATTGAGTTGGCAGTTGTAAATTTCTAGTTGATAGTAGAATTTTAGGGGCATATAAATTAAGTAACCTAATCCCAAGAATAGCATCATTAAAGACAAGCTCTTGCAACAATATATTTTATTTTTTTTCTTGATTTTTTGTAATGAAATGATGTTATATTTCCTAATGCCATTTCTCTTTTTTAGGGTTTTAGTAAAATATTTTATTCGATTAGAATGCTAGAATTATATAAATTTTATTTCCACACCCATATCATATAATTAATTGTTAAAATATGTAAAAACTATTGTGATTTCTACTCCAATCTTGATTCCCATCTTTCATAAAGTTTATTGTTTTCAATTTTTTATTTTTAAGAAAATTGAGTATTCATTATGATTTCATTTTGTAATCCTTTTATTAATGAATCTGTGGTTTTCTTTTCTTATGCTAATAGTCAATCCATCTATTTATTTACACAATGTATTTTACTTTATAAATGTATGTCACCTTCACTATCTATGTTAAAATTTGGAACCAAAATTCCATTTGCATTGTTTGCAGAATTATCAAAATATAAATATGGGGATAGATGGACAATTGACATTAATGCAGTCATACTTTAAAAGGAGAGAGTTAATTATGGTTGGAAGGATCAGGTATAATCATTTCATTGCAATTTCCTTCAGCACTCAAAAGTGAAAATTCACTTTTAAATTCCGTGCTCTTGGCATATGATTCTGAATCAAAATTGAATTGTTATTTACATGAATTTCCAGTTAAAGTTATCAGGAGAATTTTGAAATCTGAAAATCACTAATTCATCTTTTATTTCTTTACAGTTTCCATTGAATCAGTTGGAGCCATCCCTCCTGAAATGCTCTTTAAGGAGTCTGTTAATGTACTGAAGAAAAAATGTACTTACTTTTTAGAGGAAATTGAAGAGAGCTTTTAAAAATGCATCTGTTTTTTGGATTGTCCTTTGAGTCATTTGGGCATTTTGTTATCCACATGTGTGAAACAAATTTGCCTGGGCTAATTGTGTTTTTCCCATCTCTCAGTTGCCGAGAAGTTTAGCCCCGGAGACAGTAAGTTTTCCTGTTAATCCTGTTCAGAAAATACTTTTGGATGGTGAAATGTATTTATCATTGTTGAAATAGCCGAAAAACAAATCTAAATACTGCCAAGGGAGGAAGTTACTCTGCTCACATGAAAGCAATGATGTCAAAATGTGGAATTGTCCATTTTGGCGGAGAATTCTATTTAATAACCACATAAATATTTTTACTGCAGAGAATAATTCATCAGGAATATAAACAGTGAACTACATATATTGCGGTTACGGACTAAAAATACCTGGGAATCAGAAGAAATTAAGGATTTAGCCATGACATTTAAAGACTGGGGATATTGCTCCATTATTTTTTTTGGAAAATTTTGAAACACTGCCATCGCTTAAGAAATATGTGATTATAAACCATTATGAGCATTGTTGGGGAAAGGTCCTCTTCCTTTATGCCAACCTAAAATTAGTCCTTAAATAAAAAAGCGCTCACAAATTCATGTAATCATGAAATATTATGTTGGTATTGCTGGAAAATGTTCACATAGAACTGTCAAGCAGTCATTCATGATACTAATGCATTGAATTCTGGGTTGCTTTTAACCTTTTAGCTTTAGTCATTTGCTAATGTGTTCTAGCAACTCATTGTTATGGAACACCGCAAAGTTTTCAAGAAATAAGTTTCCTTTATAGAGGCATACTAATTTAGTATAAGAATATTTAAAGTAAAACCTTGTATTTACATGTTCTGAATTAACATAAACTTCAATTTTCCATGATTTGCCTATGGTCTTCATATGCATGCCAATGAATCAGTGCAGTCAACCTCAAATTATACCACCTCTCATGTTTGGCAAGCCAATTTTTATTTAAATTTTTCCTTGTCTTGTTTAACTATTTTTTTTATTATGTGTGTAACTTAAACTAGTTCCTATTTCCCTAATGACGTGGTAATTAATTTTAATGTAAACCATTTTTTTAATTGCCATAATGGAAGTAACCTATCATGTGCCTTCATTAGAATTGTGTGAACTGTCATGATATTGTTTTTCTGGCTAGTTTAATGTTTTAGAAAATAACCATAAATAAAATAGCCACTGTCAATAGGCAGTTACTTCAGGATCTGGATTTTGAAATCAGCTGTCAGCCTTGGCAGTTATGAGCTATGTGCTGGTGGATTCAAAAATGCTGCACTCACTTGTGTATTGTGAAAGTCTTGTAAGGTCGAACAACAGTTTTTCATTTACTAACGCGTAAAGTACGTCAGGTACACATTTCACTTGGTTTTTCTGCCTCTATCGGGTGGTTTCCTGTTGTTAAAACCAATTTAGTAACATTATGTTTATAACTTTTGCCATGCAAATCTTTATCAAGTACACATGCGAAGTTTTTAGATTATGTGTAATACTTTGGCCTGGAGCGTAGGTGGTTGAAGTGATGCACATTCACACATAGTTCTCGAATGCCGATGTCGTGCTTGGTAAAGTGAAGAAGTATTTCCTTCTACCATTGGGTTTGTAGGGATTTATGTTGTTTTAAAAACAGTGATAAAGTGAAGTAATTTAATAATATAAATCAGAGTCAATCCTATTATGATGATATTTTTGAAAATTATACTGAATAAATCAAAGAGCTTCATAAGGGAACAAAAGTGATATTTGGGCTTCAAATCTTCCACTTTTTTAAAACATGGCTTTTCCACGTTTTCCTTGGATTTGAAAATTCTCTTTTTTTCATTTTTCTGTATCTCTAGTGACCCTCGTGAAGCATGTGAAGTATGAACCCACCCTAGTGAAGTATGATTAATCTGATTGTTTCAATTTGATATTGATTTTAATTTTTTGATGGCAGAGAATAAAGTCATGCTGACAATCAATGAGAATCCATTCTACAAGGAGCCAGTATAGGGAATTCTAATATTTAAATTTTTAATCTGAGCACGGCTGAAAAGAATGGTTGCCGAGCAATAGGCAAGGACTATAAGCCGAGTTTCTCTTTATGTTGATCTATTCTTGGACTTAAGGAAAGGAGTTGATGAATGAAAATCAACAATATTTTAGATCCTGAAAAATGTGATGGTGGAATAGTTAAATATTCATTCTTTCTGTGGGGTTTTTAATGTTTTAAAACCACCAACAGATGTTTGTTGCAGCCAGTCAAGAATATGTCATGCTGAACCAATAGCTCTTGATACTTTATCCAGTGTAGGTCTCCAATTTCTGCTTGAGAAGTTTCACTTCATATATTTCTAGTCCTCAGTTTGAGGACTTTAAATTTATTCGAGAAGTTCTCTTGGGTTTCCCACCGGGTCAGGTTGCAGTACACCAACCTGTGGTGTTCTGCAACCTGACCCGGTGGGAAACCCGAGAGAACTTCTTGAATACCATGCGCCGGGAAAACCTGAGATCCTTCATTACTTTAAATTTAGTTTATTAAGTTTTCATTTATTTAAATTTAATAACTGTTTGCGTATATGGATTGATAGGTATTATGTTTTGTATTTTTTTATTCTATGAGGATTTTAATTTGTGAAACATCAAAGATATTTGAAAATATTTCTGTACTCCACCCTGGATTTTACATAAACCTTGGTTTCACATTTTTTCATTGATCCCGTGAAAAGACAGTATGACATTATGTTTTGTAAAACATTTGGATGTTAGCACTTATTTCAAGCTAGATTTTATTGAATTTTTATGTCCAGTACAGTAAAATGTAATGACCTATGTGCCTTTTCTTCAAAATATGGAATATCAGTTATAATGATTCACTTTTTGTCAGCTACTCACAGATTATTCAACATTAGCCTGCTTTCAGTTTTTCAATTGCAGGGAAATGGATATGCAATGAAAGCTTCTTAGATTTTCCACATCATTTGTCTTGAGTTTTTCCTAGACTGATTGGGGCGAACTTGTAGCCGAAGTAGTTTACCCTCTGCATTCTTGAATGCTGCATAACTTTGATGAATTGGTTATTGGCAAAAACCTTGAATGCGTTGTGCCATTTAAAAATAAGATGTTTCATTGGCATTTAATTAGGTCTTTTTCTCAAAATAGTAGATATAAATACTCTCTTATCATGGGGCTTTTTACTTTTACCCATTAATTTTGATTCAATTTTAGTTTCCTCTTCAGATTTGGGAGTGATATTGTGTTAAAGGTGGAAGGGGGGATACTCCCTCTTGCAATATATTAGATTTACATAAAATACAGGTAGAGGATCAAATATTGTATTTGCATTAAAATACAGAATTTAAATAAAATCACAAGTATGAGTTTAGATGGAGTGAGGTAGAATTAAGTTTAGCTTGCCTAAAAAGTATTAAGTGAATCACCTGTTAAATTAGGATTGAACTATTTCTCTTATATCAGTGATCCATTTTATGGAATCAAAATTAGTCAGTGTTTACTTTCTTTAACAAAAGAAGCGAGCATACAGTGCTTATCAAGTACCTAAATTAGAGTTCATTAGTGCACAATTTGGTACAGAGTTCTCTATATTTCATGATCAAGTGTATGGCTTTTCAGCAGATGCCAAATATTTTCAAATTTCCGTTAATTTTCGTCCTGGGCCTTTCATATTGCTTCGCATACCCTATTATAAATTTACGGTGACGCGGTAGGCTTGTGTTTAGGGCAGTCAATTGCTGACTAAGGGTGTCGTTTCAAGCTTCCACACACAGTAAGTAACCCAATCCCCCCCTCCTTTCCTCACTCATGAAGGAAAATGAGTAGTCCCTTGGAGAAATTCGGCCTCTCCATTTTATCCGTTCATCGTTTATTAAGTTAAGGGTAGTAAGATCCCGTGGGTTATGCGGGCCAATCTAATAACATAAGCACTCGACGATACCCAGTGACCTCGGTACGAGGGCATATCGCCCTCGAGAAAATACGAATAAGAACGGGCGGTGTAGGTCTTGCAGCCCATGTTCGATCAACAAGATTATATCTCTCTGACGGGCTATATTTCGTTCCCCTGCATAGCTCAGGGGCGACTCTCGAGAAAGTTAGGAGCAGATGGGGTGTGAGGGAGATATCCTCTCCCTCTTGCCCAAACCAGGAATGGACTCAGGGGAGGGAACTGTTGGCCTGCCTAGGGTATGGGCGTGGGCCCGGAATTCTCCCTCATCGCCCAAAATTACCAACGAGAAAAAAAATGCCCCCTCGTATTCCAGGGGCGGCGAAATGAGCCTCGCTCCCTCAGATCTTAAGAGTAACCAATGCGTTCATTATCGGTTGTACAGACTGGGATATATCGAAGTTATGCATCAATATCACATGTGATAGTTTTCTTAATTTATCCTCTTATGGTCCTGTTATGTCGTGAGGTGTTGTCTATATTTTTTTTAATACCTGAAAAATATATAGGGACAGCATTTATTTTATTACCTACTAATGCTTCCGATTTTCCTGAATTATTTACTGTATTTCTCAGATGTAGTTTTAATTCTCTCGATTGCATTTGACTTCCGAATAATTGCGGGTAATTCTATCCAGACAACGGACGTCACGGGAGGGTTGTTTTCGGAGGGGTATGCGCGTCATCGGAATCAAGATCTTGGCGTCAGTTACGGGATTTTGTACGATAGTTATTGAATGAGTTCTACATAATACCCCGCAAGCCTTCGCAAGGACTTGTGGTAGGTCACCAGCCATTCTACATATATTCCCTCTATTTCCTCATGCACCTGGCACCCCGCGATCCACCAAAAACCGCGGGGAAAGGGGGATATGACGTCCGAAGTACCATTTCAGTGGAAAACACAGAATTTATTACTGAACCCAAGTAACAAAGTTCAGAACTGACTCCTCGAAATCTGACGGATCAAATATTTGAATAATAGCCGCTGTGATGGTACACCGACTTTCCCAGTTTCGTGGTGAATTTCATTTCTTGGGTTTCGTATTAATTCTAAGGGTCCACTGGCGAAAACTTTCGTGAAAGTTGGTTGAAAATTCGAGGATCCGGACTTTCCCCGCGCTTTATTCCTGGATTTTCCACATACCTTTCTTCTGAGCTTTGATGGTCAGAGCGACCGTTTACGAGCCCACGTATATTTCGATATCTGTCCGTAATGCGCTTAAGTCAGCTTCAGCGTTATAACCCTCAAACTACTACATTTAATCAATAACGTAGCACACCACTGGGCAGTAATAAGGACACGATTAGCTAATTTGAAAAAAAATTAATGAATTTAATGTATCTTTTCTTAAAACTTGGTGCCCAATATTATTCTTTGGTGCACCAACTTGACTATATTTGACAGCTCTATGTCATATGGTACTCTGTGGGGATCTCGTGTTGGTCAACAAAATATTTTGCAATAAAGAAAATCTTGAGGAAACCGTCATAATTTATATCCGAGATCAAATTTTAAAGTTGTTAAAAAAACTAAAAAGCTAGTTTTTGTGATGTCATTGTATTGTGCAGGAAAGTTTGTCGGGAGATAGGCTATGCAATTATGGGCCAAAAATGTAAATATACTTTTTCGATCAATATTAGATTGAATATTAGTTTTGAGAGGTATAATTTAAGTGGTCGTGGATTGTGTAGATCATATGATCCTGGGGATGGCTACGTCTTGGTGAGAAACGGATGCTTAATATTTCTTGTGTTGTTATTTTCCAGTGATAACAAACCGAAGAGGACACTGCTCGCTAAGAAAATTGAGTTTCTATTAACTGGCGTGGCAATCCATTTAATTCCGTTTTATAACGTTTCGAAGATGTTTATTCCGCGGATATTCTACCTTCAGTGTCTGAAGTAACTATCCGACGGTATTGGAATCTTTCAAAAAGCTAAGCCTGTGTGACATCATTTTACATTGCAGCGCCCTGCCATTTGTGCAATCATTTGCCCTCTCTCGGTCGAAGGTCAGCCGATTGCCTCAATCCTCCGACGCACTGCCTGTTTTACAGAGTCAATAAACTGTGCAGGTATTACACCCGCCACGAGAATTCGTTCGCAATCGACTGAATCCTATTTAATTGGTGATCTGAGACGATGTTCGTTCTCATCGCTGAGAACGAACAGCGTTCTTGAGACCTCCCTCAAATCACCCTTTCATCGTCGGATGGAGGGGGAGTACATGGCGAAGAGGCCTTCGGGAGTAATCCGAAAGGGTGGTGGCGCGGCGGTAGCTCTGAGCCGCTCGAACAGGTAAAGATATTGTGACCCAAGGTCCCCAACCGATGAATCTTAAGAAACAACTGCGAAGTTTAGACTAAAATCCTTCGAAACTTGGCCTAAATTCCATAACTTTTCGACCGACTGGATTCCAGTGAAATGGAGTCCATTGTTGTCTTTTTTGCGCGAGAGACTATTCTGACTCTCTGGGGAACATGGGAGAATATGTGCAAAATTTGATAATTTAATCTTGCATTTAGCTCGTAAGGAATGGATTGAAAAGCTATGGCATCAAGGCCAATACTAGAACAGCCTGAATTTCTTTCACTGTAGAATTGTCATTGGGACGGACAAATTACCAGCAAGATTTAGTTATTTTGTCGTAGATTCTTGTTTTTTGTTGATCGTAAATGGCTGAAAATTAGCTAGACAAGCGAAGGGCATTTAAGGTTATCAAAGCGGATGTTAAGTCCTATTAAAAGCTACTATTATCCACGTTAAAAGCATTCTTAGGAAGAATTTAAACAGCAGGTGACTGTTTCTTCCAAAACCATCCCCTTGCAGCTTGGCATACTATATGCTAAGAAAAATTAAGAAGTTTCTAATCTATTTATTCATTTATCGCCAAATTAAATTAACCATAATACTTGAATACATTGTACTGGGTTATCACCAGCGTGAAAATATAAAATGTAATTGCCACCGGTGTTATTAAATGCCCTCTTTAATAATAGCTTGTTTGGTACATCACAATGCTTCTAATTAAATAATCATATTTACTTGGGTGATGAGATATTGTAAAGATGTCACGCGCTTTTAAAGGGTTCTTAAGGACTTCAAACGAAATTAAGCGTTTTACAGAACTTCATTCAAATGAACTATGTATATAAATAAGTATTAAACGGGTATAGATTTTCCACCAATTACCAAAAGTTGGTGATACCAAAATAAAAATTTTAGCATTACTAACTCGCCCAGTATACTTCTGACCTACGGCTATTTTACTCCCTATCAGTGACATGATCAACTGACGGGATGGTAAAAATATTCGTTAGTCCTTGGACGCAAGCAAAGAAGAAAAACGCCGATGCTCTGCGAAAAGAACTAGGTGATATCCATGTAATATGATAGATGTTTTGGCAGGGATCGTGTCTGCTTGTATTCCATTGTACTTAAACTGAAATCTGTTCCCTTCGGATGATTTGGGATATCATGTCGAAGGAATCTCGAGGAGGTCGCTTCGTGGGCCATGGTTAGGTTTATTTTACTAGTATCTTGTTGGAAGTAGTAGGTGGTATGCGTAGGGGTGGGGTGCTTGTAAGAAGGTGGGACTAAACGGCCGCTTTGACGAAATCATCATTCCCTTGCATTTCCACTCGCCGTTTTTAGTGCCTTAGCTAGTCGCCCATTAAGCAATTCGTTGTCCCCGCGTGAGAAATCCCGCCCGCGTGGCCATTCCGGCGTCTATTTACCGATCATTTCCCCTGCGTCGAATTTTGAAAATATCCCCTCTGATCAAGGTTTCCCCTTTTCGAGCGATGGCTGACCCCGTCGGTCGCCAGAAGAAATCGACCGAGATTCATCGCATTCCCCGAGGGTGGATGAGGGGGTGGGGGGTTGGAGAAGCATCTCGGGAACGCCTGGAGTGCAGTTCTTGTTGTGCGGATTCGCGTTCGTGGCCTGCCGAATTCTGCGCATCGTACCTACCACTCCGATAGTCGTAGGTTCGAATCCCCTCCTCGTGATTGGATGCAATTTTTCTAGTAATCTCTTGAATTATTATTTCCCAAGCGATCTCGAACAATAAAATCCAAGTGCTACTACGATTATGCGAACTTTTTTGGAATTCTCCATGAAGTATTTCGTTATAGATCCACTATTTTGTTTACCTCCGTATAATTCAAGAAGATACCCAGGTGCATATCCGTCTTAACTTATTTTCTTATGATGCCCCAGTTTCGTACCCTCGTGTAGTTTAATATACCTATTTACACTTCGTTGTGGAGTAAGATATATCTCTATCCGGAATTCAACCCTAGTCGCGTAGTTCGTCATGACTTTTAGTGACAATACCAAAAAGGAGCTAGACAAATATAAGTTCTCACATGCATTAGTCACATATTTTCGAATGTCTATATTTTTTTTAAAGATATCAGATGGCCTAATCGAACTAGGACTTATTCGGACGTTAATGTGTTGTGTACTCCATATAATACGAGTTCATCTATTTCCGTCTTCAAGTGGGGCTTGCGGGAACCGCGGCACTCTCATTACCTGTTTTAGATATGCAAAAAAACGCTTCTATCTGAATTCATACAACGTGTACGCAGTGGCGCAGGAGCGTTTACATCTGAGGGGCACGCATATGCATGTAGATGCTGTAACGGTTGGTGACCTTTTGCGACCAAGAAACGCAAGGCAGGATAATGGTATATCGAATCAATCATTTATTCTAGGCACGCACCGTGACCTGTGTTGTCATATTCCTTGCATTTATAGGAGACAAAAGTGTTGATTTTTACCCTTCTGAATATAACAGGAACTTAAAATATGGCTTATTAATATTTTCCATTGCCTCTTAACACTATTGATAGTTAAACTCTACCCACGCAAACCTCTCCTTTCCTTTAACACTAGAGCACGGCCTACTGTTTCTGGCTCAAAGGTCGGCGTATTGGCTTTCCAGGATAGCTTCAATATTTCACTTTATTTGAAACATATTTGCCTCGCCTTTCCTATGACTGGATCGGCTGCTTCCGATGTTGGTTTGAGATCGTGCGGAAACAGTTGGTAACATGCAACCATGCTTACCAACTTTTCCTCATTTAGCTTTGATTTCTGACATCATTCTTTCTTGTTGCTCCCCAATCATAGTGTCACGTCTACAGCGCAGCCTGCACCCTGATTATTCGAGTAATTACTTAACTAGTCTCTGAGGTGTGGAGTTAATTGAACTCTTGTTTTTGAAAAGGCTCCCGACGAAAAAATATTTAGAGTGAGCCGTCTGCCTGTTTTTCTCGCCCGAGTTTGATGGATAACCTGATAGTCTCGATTTCTTCCAAAATCAGTGAACCTATCAGTTAAAAAACAGTAGCATTTCTATCGGACTATTATCTTATTAATAGTTTGAGCTCTTCGAAGCGAAATAAATGACCAGATACAATTTTGTATTAATTTAGGTCAAGGGGAGTCGAAATGAGTACGTTCGTGAGTAACTGATTTTATCTCAACATCACCGAAAAATGCGAAAGCACGCTTGTTTTAATTTTAAATCGCCGTATGCGAATAACATTCATATTTTAATATCTATATTCGATTCTTCTTTTGATTGCGTTTCCTTCAAAAAGACGGCCACCTACGAAAACGATCTTGTCAGTAGAGGGTTCCATTCGACGTGTTTGGCGACCGAAAGGCGGTGATAGTCCCGAAGAACTAATCTCTGGATAAGAAATTGTGTGTTAGTTTTTGTCTTGTCCACGGAACATCAGCGAAGTACAGAGGGAACAGATGCATTGACGAATGCCATCATATCCTTTGGTTTTTCCCTCATCTCCCGACATTTTAGTCCTCTCTGTTGCCACGTGCCATTTTTAGGAATGAAAACGAAAGATGAAGTGCTTGGGTCTTCAAGTAGAGTCTGGATTCAACATTTCACCGCTCTCTTAGGTTTTTTTAGGTCGTATTGCAACATCTCAGTGACTTTTTTGTTGGCATTGATGGAGTCGTCTCTCGACTTAGACTTTGGTTTCAAAGAATAATCTTTCCATCTTGTTTTAACCTCGCCTAAAATAACAATTCTGAGTTGTGGTCATGGTATTACATGGAGTCGGACGGAGTCTATCTCAGGTGCTCTCTCTATGTGAAATGTCTTCTCAAAGTCACTTTCAGGATCTGCGTCATTTCGAAATCCCTCGGCGCGAAGCAATGATGATGTTTCACGTATTAATGGAAGGGCTTGCTGTGGGGAGCGGGAAATCTCCACTGCAGTCGGCATGATCGCTGTTGCCAAGCATGGAGGGGAGTTGTGGCTCCAGATACGGTCAATAAATGCATTGCGGTGATATTTGAGTATTGATCATATATAGTTACACCATGGTTGCAAGGCGTGATTAACGAGGGTCGCTTGATTTCCGCGACGAAATTTTGAATTACTGCTTGCTGCCTTCGATCACTTCAGGATTTTTTTTGTCGGATCGATCGTCGAATCGGTCAATCGAGAAGGCGTTCCTTTCGTCTCCCCCTGGCCGCTTATGAAGTCCCGAACGGTCGGGTCCTCTCTTTCACTTCGTCGAGTGTTCTCACGCCAGTGTCGAATGTTATCGAGGCGAAAAAATCGAAAGATGGTCGACTGTTGTGTACCATATTGTCTAGCCCTGGCGGGGAGCGTTGTCTCTCGCCTCCGTCCACGTACCATTTCCTCCTCTCCCACCATTTTCGTAACGGCATCGCCATAGGGACGGGTCATAGGTTTCGTCACCCGAGAATCCTAGTTTCTCTTTTGGTGACGACAGTGCGACTCGGGAAGCTCGTCTTCCCTCTCTCCCTCTCTGAAGGTCCCTACGACGACGAGGGAAGTGGAGCGACAGACACGTTCGGATCCTCGAAGCGAAGTACGGTGCCCAAGGAGGACACTATTATGCGACCATATGGCTCCACTTGGGACCCAAGATTTAAGACTCCCCAGCGTGAGTTTCCGTCTCATTATTGCTGCGACACATCGAGTTGTGTTCGATATTTCGTTTTCAATATCGAGCAGCCCTTAGTTTTATCGACGGAAAAAATGCCTCTTTTGGTGATGCAAAACTAAGTTCAATGCAAGAAGATAGTTTAGATTCAGTTTTCAAGAGCCTTGTTTGCCAATCAATGTAATGGCATGTTTCTTACGAGAACATTAATGAATGTAATGAAGTGATCGACACTCTCTTGCAGTACTTTTTCGGTAAACTAGATACACATCGTTCGAGTACACGATCGTTAAACATTTCTGAACGATATAATAACCGAATCAATTCTGAACGACGCGGCTCGAGCTATTAGTTTTAAGGTCTAACTTCGCAGAGAAACATTTCTGGAAAAAATATGAACAATATTATGCCACAATGCTTGATTCTGCGAGCAGAAAGTATGTCGGAAACCTAAATATATACATGGACGGCGATTACCTCTTACTTCGATATAATTTTGAAAAATACTGTTTTAAGTAATGCTCTTTAAGGCCTAAGAGTGTTTTGAAAAATGATCTTGGCCTTTTTTCCGCTCGGACTTATTCCCAAGATGTTTTTACCAAGAAAACGAAGATAATTGTTTTTTTTAGATTTAGACAGCGGGGACAGTAATACAGTAAAGCCATCCACAAATAATGCTCTCAGAAAGTCATGCGTATATTCGCAGAGAAAAATATTAAAAAATAAATTTTAAAAAGTTTGAATTTCAACGACGGAAGTGAAATGTTATATTTAGCATCAATGCATTTGTTATTGAGGGCGGAACTTTTTACTTTGGAATCCACCTATCGGTCAATTATTGGAAAAAAAACCCTTGGGCTGATTCCATACAGGATTCAAACCGAACCTTCGAATTTCCACTCAGCAAGTTGTGTTATTTCACTAAATAAATGAAGACTGGACAAGGAATTTAGGCATTCACCCACGATTGGCTGTTTTATGCTGTCTTAATATTTTTATTACCGAATAAAATGCATCAAAAAAGGTGGAAACAATACGTGAAAAACTTCATTCAGTGGGACATCCCTCTCCTGTGCCAAATTTAAAAGTTGAACCAAAAAAGTTAGGAGAGTGGCAGTAAGCGTTCGCCTACTCTTTCATTTCCAATACTAGTTAACTGTCAAATGTATATTTCGTAAATACCAATACGTATGATCGAGATAAAGTTGTAATTCATGTGGAATTTATAAATATATCAGCTGCGATTGTCTTTCCATTCAATAGTTGGATTTGTTTATCCAATGAGGAAATGATGTTATGGTTTTCGGGCCGTGACGACACGTAAAGAGAGAGAGAGAGAGGGGTGTGTGTTCTTCGTATGGTTTAAGTCGATGACGACGACCCTTTTCCACGGGAGAGTTTGTTCCGGGTATTTTTTTCCGGGTGCCTGAGGGGACGCATCGAAAAGAAGACCCTGCTATTCGGCTGAGCGGAATCCGATCGATCTGTATTTCGAACGCCCGAATCCGCGGGCACCCGGATATTTTTCAGCCCCACGCTCCGTATCAATCTGCTACTCGGCTGGTTAGCGGTGCCCCTCCGTGCCATCAGCTCCTCTTTCAAATCATCAGCTGCTCCTCTCTTCCTTCTCTCCTCTGCCTTTTTTTTCGCCGTGATTTATGACACATCTCTGCTCTAGGCATTCCCTTCTCAGCATACGCCCGCTTCTCTTTCTTCTCCGACCTGTTATTGCATTCAGTATTTCCCTATCCTCTTATGCTATTCTTAACACGTCCTCATTTTTTTATCCGGCCATCTTATTTTTAATATTCTTCTCAAAATCCTCATCTTCAAATGCTATCTTCTCTTGAAATCTTTTCCGAGGAAGTCCACGGTTAAAATCTATACGGAATAAAACTAAGAGGAAGGCTTTTTGGGATTTTCTTTCTTAGTTCCGACTACACATATCCACTGCACGCTCTGGTTTGCTTTCTTAAAGCTTCTTTTGGCTTGCCAATCCGTGATTTTCCCTCGTTTTCACTCGCCCAGGCCGCTTAAACCCTCTGCATTCAAATATTCGCCTCTCTTGACTGGTTCCGGTTGTTCCCCTTCGCGTAGACTTTCATCTCCTCTACCGTTTCAACTTTCTTTCGGTGTCCGTATTTAGCTTTTGCTTCTCTCAAATATTTCAGCATTTGTATTGAACCTTTCGCAAACCATCACCAAGGTTATATCAGTCGTAAATTTTATTCTTATTATTTTATGGGATTCTTGCGTGATCAATGCTACAGCGCAATTCCAGAACCACAGTAATCAATCTGAGGGTCGGATTGACAAGTGAGGGTAGAACTCACCTCGCACTAAGCTTTGTGCGATATGATAAATTCACAAATTTAGGGCAGAGGGGCAAGTTCATTTTCCTTTTGTCACTATGATTTATCAGAAATTTCTCGAACTCGAGGATTCACACAGATGAGGCAAAGCTGGCGTGTCCAGGGGCATCACAAGGTATCGAATGTGGGTCCTCCAGTCAGTAGGACAACCAAGCACATAGCTCACTATTACTCGGTTAATATATTGCGGAAATTATTTCGTTCTGGGATACTTTCATTAATTATTTCCGAAATACGCTTTGTCTATGTGCGTCTCTTGTTCGGTGGGATATGTCGCAAATCAGTAAATGGACTAAAGAGGATTTCAAAAGGTGCGTGACACGAGGTCGTCAGCATTTCCTGAATGAATAGAACCCAGATGTTTTATGTTCATCATAATATCTAAAGGCTGTATGTGGAACTCATTGATTGATTGATTAGTTAATTTGATTTCGATATTCAAGCTTAGTCAAAGCCGATGGGGCATCCGTAAAAATTGATTTATTGTTATTCAATGTGTGGCGAAAATCTACAATCTTACCCTTAAACGGTAAAACTGATTTGTCAATGCGCGATCATCATCACCTCCTTCTAAAGGCGAAGCCTTGTCGTTATACATGCATCTCTCTCCATTACTGTTCTTTTCAAATCCTTATACGTATGTTGTGACTCTCAGATTACTATTTATGTCATCCAAAAACTTCTCTCTTGGCCTTCCTCATTCTTTTTTTCCTTGTAATTTTCCCTCCGTTATACAAATTTCCCTCGTATTTTTCAGGAAGTTGTCATGCCGCAGAACATGTCCAACAAATTTAATTTTCCTTTTCTCCACCCCTTTCATTAAATTCCTTTCCTCTCAATACTTCTATGTTGCTTTTCTTGTCTAACCATCTAGTTCTTGCCATCCTTTTCTGTACCCACATTCCCATTGCTTCCAACCGAGACTTATCCATCTTTCGAAGTGTCCAAGTTTCACATCCGTATAACAATGCACTTCAAAGAAATGTTTTTGTAAAGAAGTGCAATCTAAAGCTTAAGAAAATTAAAACAGTAGTATATAAGAATAATTGGCCGCCGGAGAAACTGAATTTGCAAGAAACAAGGAGGAAAATTCGAAAAGAAGTCAAGTGAAATAGCTGAGAAAATGAGAAGGAAGTGTGAAGTGGAATGAAATGAAACATTTTTATGGTGTAAGATTCCCTCATGTCCGTAAGACCCTAATACCTCATGTCCGTAAGACGATTTTTTGCGGAATTGAGGCGACGACTTATTGCCTCCCACTGCTAATCCAAGAGTGGAATCTCGCTGCATCGTTGGCTAAACAACCCCAGGCTTCAGTAACATGCAAATTGGAACGCGTGCCCTTGAACGCAACTCTTTGTAAACGATTCAAGCGCGTGGCTCCAATGTCGAAGCAAGAAGACTGCAGGAGCACTTTTCCTCAGCCGTGAGCGTTGAAGATAATTCTCCATCGTGTCTTATTTCTGATTCCGAAATATTATTATGACATAAGTAAGGTGCGATAAAAATATGCTGAGGCATGAAACGATTTGTGATGAAATGTTTCGTTACTCGATTGAGCTGGAATATTTATTTCGAAGGTTGAACGAGAGATGGTACTATTTCGCTCCAGGAGTTATTATTGCTGGAAATCAGTTGACCAATAATTTCAATCATAACTAGTCTAATTAGTAATAAACTATCAGGATGAACGACATTTCCGTCCTAAATGAATCAAATTGACGCCGAAGGATAGGCGAGGGAGACCCTAACCCATATTCAAACTACGAGTTTGTTATTAACGGTGTCATAAAATTCCAGAATACATATGTTAGACTGCTTTTCATACTTAAAATATCTCTTAATAATATTCCCGCAATCACTCCGGTCTTGCCACTTGGTAGAGAGAATACGTCAGCGCATAGAGCAATGCAATGCAATCAATTTTCACAGGCACACCAGTGAAGAATTCGCAATTGCCACCGAAACGCGTTAAGTCTGTGGTATCCTGAAATTCATCCCGAAGTGTTATTTTTGTGGTCTTCGGGGAGTGTAGCACCCTGAGTGACTTGGTAATTTGTTAGCGCAGATTTCTGAGCTAATGACTTGGACATTTCAAGAATGTCCGCGAGTCTAATTAGTTCCACCCCGCATCGTCAACTTGTCTGCCAGCGTGAAGTACGGCGTAAGAATGCGAGCGTTCAGCGAATTGTCCATTAGGAGCCACGCTATCAATATCCAGAGGGACTGAGGCCAATGGTGTTCACTTTTTCTCTTTCAACTCCTCCGTTGCTCTTCCTTCCCGAGCCAAACGTTGGCCCACGGTGTTTCCAATCACATTTTTATAAACGACTGTTTTAGGAAGTTAGGCGCCCGCTTAGTTGCGTAGGAATAAATGCGATAGGCTTCACGCGTAAAATGAACTGGACGCTTAGATGTTAAATATTTTTAGTTTGCTTCTCACAGAACCCAGTATTAAAACGAACAGCAAAGTAACTTTGTATCAGTTACCCGTTCGTTGTATTTAAACCCTGCCGCATGAATTGTCGTGCATTTTTTAGCTTGACGTGTTCGGAGTGACTTAACTTATAGAAAGGAAAGGCTCGCGTTTTTCTAGTACAACTCCCCCGCGTACATCTGGGAAATGGATTTTCGAGGAGCGTTTTCCTTGCGTGGGCGTCTAATTTGTGCGTCGACGTAGCACCACGGCACCTATAAAAGGGTTTCTAGCCGGGGTGACGGGCCCCACACGTGTGCGCGGGAAGACCACACCCATTTCCCAGGCACCTCCGTCCTCGGCGATGCCCCCTCGGATGTGTGCTAGCTAACGGTACCGCTTTTTAGCGAAATAACTCGCTTGTTTTTATCGCCTTTGAATTTCCTCCGTCTTTTGTTTGCAACGAAATATCAAGACCTTTCATTTGCGCATTTTGGTGGATCCAATGCGAGGGAGAAGAGGGTGGGATGGGGTGTAGGGGGGGGGGGGGGAAGGTTGGATTAAAAAAAAACGAATGAATAAAAACAGGTCCGTCCGCCGTTCCTATTTATTTCCGTGCGAGGGCTCTTTTGGGGGCAAGACGGAGGCCGTGGACGAGACGTGCCTACGCCGCGGGAACGCCACGACGGTGATTTCCAAAGGCGTATTTTTTTCCATCGCACCTCCGAGCACGCCAGCCGCGTGAAAACCTTCCGAGGGTTTTCATTCGCGTCTTCGGTGGCGATTACGACGAACGGCGTGCTGGATAAGCATTCATTTCGGAACGCTACACAAGATAAGTGGCGTAAAACGACCGATCCTTTTCCTCAGGAGGTTGCTCGGGTACCAGTTGCTTCGAGTGCCTCTCCCCCCCACGTGGTCGACGGCATCTGTTTTCTCTGACATCCACTTGCCATTTGAACGCTGCATTAAGCGCCGAATCATGTTATTCCTACGATGAACGCAAATTGAACTGCAAATTTCAACTGTGCAGATGACTAGATGAATTGTATGGGGACGGGTATTTAAACTGGAATTTTTCTCGGAATTCCGCCAAGAACCGTCATCGTAATAGGTTTTCAGTCCAAGGATTGGTTTCTAGTAGCTCTCTGATCTCTCCATTGGCACACACTCGTACTCTCGCCGACGTCTTCCTTCACATATTTCTCATAATTTATCCTTGACCTTCGTCGGTGGTTTTTCCCTTCTAAGGTCCCCTCCACGATCTCAAGTAATCTGCTGTGCCTTCGAATGTAACTGAATGGGATCTCCCTTTCATTTTCCTGGTGTTTTCATATTGGTATTCCCTCTCTCTCTCTTTCTCTCCCCCTCTTTTCACTCAATCTTGCAAGCCTGTGTTCATATGCACTTGCTTTGTTCGTTTCGTCTTCGTCATCGCTGGACCGTACGTCCTTCGCATCTGATCTTCCTCTGCTGCTGCTGCTATCTTCCACGTCTCAGAGCTGTCGTAGAGCGAACGTCGTCGCGATCAGGTTCTCAAGTACCGTGAGAAGATTCTACATCTATCTACACGATATGACTCAAGGGCTTGTGACGAGGGCTGTGAGGACAACAACCATCGAACAGAATGTAAACCACGTGTAAAGCAATCCAAAGCATGTCAATCCACATCCACACAGACGAATATATTCATGCAAAACCCATTTTAATTTACACGCATACCAACACATATATGCACTAGCAACTAACGTACACAAGCACATGAACCTGCGAATGTACCAGTTGTCAACGCGATGTTTAATCTTGTCCTCGCTTGTAATTTGAATATCCATTATGACTTTGATTTCTTACTACGAGGGTAGGCTGAAATGTAATGCACGCATGCTTGTAGAGTGCGAACAAAAACAAATGGCAAGACTGCGCGAAATATACATTAAAGTACAATTCTTAAGTTTCAAAATCATACATTTATTTTTCAACACAGTCACCATTAATGCCAACACATTTCTCCCAACGTATAGCAAATTTATTCATTCCATCACTGAAAAACACCTCCGACTTTTCTCGAATCCAGGACTTGACAGCTGCCTTCACCTCATCGTCCGAGGTGTAATGATTACCCTTGAGATGCCTCTTGAGTCGAGGAAAAAAATAAAAATCGCAAGGCCTAAGATCGGGGGAACAAGGAGGGTGTGGAATCGGTTCAAATTTCAGGTTTCGCAGAGCCTCTCCAGTTGCGCGCGAGGTTTGTGGACGAGCGTTGTCATGTAGCGAGATTATTGGCGCCAGACTGCCTTAAATACGACAAATTTCTTCCGCGGATATTCCAATATGGTTTGCGATACGCTCTTGAGTGATTCGCCGGTAATTTTGAATCAAATCGTAGACTAGTTTGCGATGTTTATCGTCCGTGGCAGTGATCGGACGTCCGCTGCATGTTTCATCAACAATTATTTTCTAGGCTCGCAACCACGACATTTTACTACACATCGATTTACAGTAGTCCTATCAACAGCATCGTCACCATAAACAACCTTTAAACGACGATGTATATCAGCAGGAGTCACTTTTTCAGCAGTTAAAAATTCGATAACAACGCGCTGTTTAACTCGCATTGAAATAGCACTAAAACACGTCTCCGTGCTTCGGCTTCTCGAAATTTGAACGAATATTTGTATCTATCTGTACCGAAATCTATCTCTCTCATGTTATCTTTGTGGTCTAGCCTACCTAAATAGTGTGGCGCCATAATAATTCCCTTTGTGTCATAGTTAAACTCGTGTGTTCTGTTGCAAACCTTACTAAAAGTCGTATGTCTCGCTTGCTCTCTTCGCATCTCAAGCGGCTCCCAGCCTAATTCCTCTTAAAAGTCCTGTCACACTTGTCTTCTCATTGTTAGCAATTGAGATACCAATTTTTTTCCTGCTTGAAAAGAGCTGAAGTTTATGCATTATAGTTTCTACTTATGGTAAGCCGAATTAAAATATCACAGCAGAGTCAGAAAAAGTGATTCGGTTTATTAAAATTTAGAAGGAATACGAAAGCCTTTAGTACCTGAATAAATGTATGTCAACATGGAGTTGTCTCTTTAAACTCAGACATCCATTCGTCTCGTTAATATGTATGTGTATATATACGAGGGTCATCCGGAAAGTAGTACCCGTTCGTGAAATAAAGACACAAAAGTAAATATTAACAAACATAAAAAATTTTATTTGAAAGAGGATACTTTAAACTACTTCTCAACATAATCTCCAAGCAAATTAAGGCATTTGTCATAACGTGTGACAAGTTTCTGTATTCCTGCTGCATAGTCCTTCGCCGCCAGCTCATTGAGATACGCGAGGGACCCATCTTGCACAAATTTTTGCATAATGCAGATGGTGTTTAACAATTTCATGAACAATTGTTCGAGAAACATTGGGAAAATGCTCACAGATGTCATCAATTGTGACGCGCCGATCGTTCCTCACGAATTCGTCAACTGAGCTCACCAGTTGGTCTGTAATGACAGACGGTCTCCCCGAACGCTCATCGAACGCTCATAGACGACTCGTCCATTACATTGTCTCCATACACCTCCTTTAATTGGCGATGAATATCACATGGGCGAACGTTTCTTGCATTGAGGAATTTAATCACTGCCCTCACTTCACAACTGGCGGCGTTCTCAATTTTTTTAAACATTGTAAACAATCACAGAAACAACACAGGCAATGCTAGCGTCCCGCAACTTGGCTCAGAGAAGGCAGACAAGCCACTGAAGCTATCTGACCTCGTCCAGCGGCTACTCGCGTCGTCAGCACTTCATGCGGCACGAACGGGTACTACTTTCCGGATGACCCTCGTATATACTACCTTGATCAAAAATTTCCCGGAATTTATTCAGAAAATTAAAAATACAAGTTTATTCATCTAAATCTATATTGTCCCCTTCAAAGTAATCCCCATCGACTGCAACACACTTATGCCAGCGCTTGATCCAATCCTCGAAACATTTTTTATATTCGGTTTTCGGTATGTCCATCAGTGCTTCCTGCGATTTTTCCATTACTTCCTCTCGGCTGCTAAAACGCGTTCCCCGTAATGGTTTTTTAACTCGATTGAACAGAAAGAAGTCACAGGGAGCCAAATCAGGTGAATTCGGTGGCTGTTGGATGGTATTTGTTGCATTTTTCGTTAAAAAATTACGAATAATGATAGCACTGTGCGACGGTGCGTTATCATGGTGCAAAATCCACGAGTTTTCTGCCCACATTTCTGGTCTCTTTCGGCGAATTGCTTCACGCAAACGTCTCATAACGCCCAAATAATACTCTTTGTTTACTGTCTGGCCTTCTGGCAAAAATTCATGATGCACTACACCGTTGTAATCCATGAAAACCGTCAGCATTGCCTTCTTTTTTGACTGAAAACGACGTGGTTTTTTTGGTCTCGGCTCATTTGGTGAACGCCATTCACTTGCCTGATGTCTGGATTGCGTGTCGTACTCATAAACCCACGTCTCGTCTCCAGTAATGATCTTGGGGTCCGCGGCTTAACGTCCCATCCGACGGACGGCGTACTCACTCAAAGTGCCCTCCACAAAGCACCTCAAGTAGGGATCGAGATACCTCTGAAAAATATTCAACACCGCCGGGATTTGAACCCGCGCCCTCAGGGTGGGAAGCCAGTACGTTAGCCCCCGCACCATCTCGATCCCCGGTAATTGTATGTTTAGGCAATATTATTAGTAATTGAAAGTATAACAAATGCATAAATGCAGATTGTGGCACGTATGAAACTCATGTTTTAAGTATGACTGTTTTACTGCTTGGGAATGGGGTTGTGCACGATAAAAATTCAAGGAGGTAACAGTGGAGGTTAAGCGGAGGTAGTGGAATAGCGTTGTAAAAGAGAAGAAGGTTTCCTAGAAGAAAAGAGTAACAAACGAACAACTATAAACCCTTGGAAGAATGGAAATAATTCGTTGGAATACGAATGGAGCTCGTTCTTATATGGCAGTGAAATGCGAACTAAAAAAGCAAACATAAATACGTGAAACAGTAAAAATGCTCTGCAGATTGTGTGTGCTGGAGAGCGAATGCCAGGGTCGAATGCCAGGGATCACCCATCAGTGGGTGATAAAAGAAACCTAAGGAGAACAAGAGATAGTGTACATGTATATATACTACCTTGATCAAAAGGTTCCCGGAATAACCACCGTGTGGCGCTCCCATCGTTCCGATTTGAGTTCTGTTTTTTTTGTTACATTGGTACATCTGTTGTTGATATTCCCTTTAAATCTTAGTGTCATAACTTGACATTTGCAAAAGTTACGTAGCCAAGAGTACATCTATCTCTGTGTGTGTTGGCGATTTTTTACAATTTCAGAAATGGATTTAAATTTGCAACAACGAACTTGTATTAAATTTTGCGTAAAAAACGGATTTAGTGGCGCACGGACGTTGGAAATGTTGGAAAAGTGTTTCGGCAACGATTCTCTAAAAAAAACGGTCGTTTACCAGTGGCACGAGCGGTTCAGAAGTGGTCGTGAGTCAATCGAAGATGATGAACGCAGTGGCAGACCATCGACATCGAAAGTCGGTGAAAAAATTGATAAAGTAAAAGAAATGTTGGTCAATAACCGCAAATTAACCATCAGAGAAATAGCGGAGGACTTGAACATTGCCTATGGATCCGCCCAAGACATTGTGGTTAATGATTTGGGTTTCCGTCGTGTAGCATGCCAAAAGACCTCAATTTCATGCAAAAAAGAGACCGTGTTGACGTCGCAAAAGACATGATTTGCGAGGCTGAATCCGATCCCACATTCATCAAAAGGATCATTACTGGAGACGAGACGTGGGTTTATGAGTACGACACGCAATCCAGACATCAGGCAAGTGAATGGCGTTCACCAAATGAGCCGAGACCAAAAAAACCACGTCGTTTTCAGTCAAAAAAGAAGGCAATGCTGACGGTTTTCATGGATTACAACGGTGTAGTGCATCATGAATTTTTGCCAGAAGGCCAGACAGTAAACAAAGAGTATTATTTGGGCGTTATGAGACGTTTGCGTGAAGCAATTCGCCGAAAGAGACCAGAAATGTGGGCAGAAAACTCGTGGATTTTGCACCATGATAACGCACCGTCGCACAGTGCTATCATTATTCGTAATTTTTTAACGAAAAATGCAACAAATACCATCCAACAGCCACCGAATTCACCTGATTTGGCTCCCTGTGACTTCTTTCTGTTCAATCGAGTTAAAAAACCATTACGGGGAACGCGTTTTAGCAGCCGAGAGGAAGTAATGGAAAAATCGCAGGAAGCACTGATGGACATACCGAAAACCGAATATAAAAAATGTTTCGAGGATTGGATCAAGCGCTGGCATAAGTGTGTTGCAGTCGATGGGGATTACTTTGAAGGGGACAATATAGATTTAGATGAATAAACTTGTATTTTTAATTTTCTGAATAAATTCCGGGAAATTTTTGATCAAGGTAGTATATATATATATATATATATATATATATATATATATATATATATATATATATATAATATGCACTATTTCCAAATGTTTGCGTGAAATCCAATGTTCAAAATTTATATTAGGCAGTCTCGGGAAGCGAAATCATTTACAATTATCTGCAACTGAAGTCTGACGTCGGAAAACATGATCAGAAACTTACAGATGTCGTTAATATACTGAATTGGTAGGGTGATAATTAATCCTAATTCACGTGCCACCACAAAAAGGAAGATAGCTCTTCCTTATCAAGTATATGTACATGTGGATTTCTGTCGAAGCATTGTTGAAATGAGCATTAATTCAGCGATAAAGGCACTCCCGTGTCAATTGTGTATGAATCAATTCTTTTACTCTTAAGAGTAAGTTTCCTGGTAATGTAAACTTAGCTGTTGCACTTATCAGTTACCGTTGCCTCTATTTCGGTTTCGTATTTGGTTGCCTAGGTAAAATTGCTGTCCGCAGCAGGGATATTACTGTAATTAGCAAAGGGATTGCTTTATTCTTCGGGGGGGGGGGGCACTATCACATAATTTCATGACGCGCCTTTTGAAGCATTTAGTGTTTTTATTTAGTTTCATTTATACTGTGCGAGCCACCACTAGTGATGATTTCACTCCAGATTACCCTTCACCCAAAACACCTTTCCATCCTAGCGCGGGGGGATCGAGATGGTGCGGTGGCCATCGTACTGGCTTCCCACCCAGATGGCCCGGGTTCAAATCCCGGCGGTGTTGAATATTTTTCAGTGGTGTCTCGATCCCTACTTGAGGTGCTTTGTGGAGGGCTCTTTGGGTGAGTACGCCGTCCGTCGGATGGGACGTTAAGCTGCGGACCCATTGGCGCCTTTCGTAAAGAGTAGGCCAATGCCGACGCCGGGTTTCTCTCCACCCTTCATCCTTTCCTGTCCATCCCTAATGGCGCAAATGACCTCAGCTGTTGGCCACCTCCGCTAAATACTACTACCACTACTCCTAGCGCGGTCGGACAAGCGTTTTTTTATTCTGATCCTTTATCACTCGTGGGTAAAATGACATCTTACATCTTTATGTTCTGCACTTAATTTCTCGAATTTCATTGACATGATCTCTCGTGCATTAATAGAATGGGGCTAATAACACATTTTCAACATCATTGCTAAAGAGACATCCTTCCAATTTATGCAAGAGATTTAATCTGGAATTTAGCCTTAGCTCCGTTAGTTGCTCTCAACCCAGATCCTCTAATATTTTGATGCGTTACTAAGTTTATCATAACAACCTTTTACGTATCAAGCTCCACTACACTGCTCGCGATCCAATTCGGCAATCAATCCAACTTAAAGAGAATCCCATATACTAGCAGCATATTCTAAATGTTCCCTAACCAACGACAGATAACATTGCTCTTTAACCTTTTCATCGCATTGCCTCAAAATTCTTCTAATGGATTGTATTTTTTTTGTTAGCTAGTCCACATATTCATCCATATATATTTCAACCAGGAGAGGTCATGAGTGAGGGTAACGAATAAGTATTCAGTCGATTGACGCGATTGACAGCGAAAATGGTATTACTCTCTTCTTGATTTCTCACTAGGGAAGGCACCGTCGCACTTTTTTTGTTCGTGGTTCCGAAACATTAGGACCAGGTCGCGAGGTCCCCATTGACTGACCTGCATGGGAAAATCGGGTTACGTTCAGGGATAGCGCATCGGATAAAAAAATAATAAGTGATCCTATACCACAGATTGGCCTATGGGGCCATTTGATGTCGAAGTCCAACCGTCCAGAGAGAAGCAGTAGGTGTGAAGTTACTAAAAGGTCTATGGTTACCGGAACTGCAAGCCCGGTCCTCCGGCTAGCGAAATTGGATCTTTATTTTCGGATTGCGTGCCGAAATTCAAAATCACTAGGCCGGAAAAACGATCGCGTGCATAAACGCTGTATAATTCTTTTATTTTTGCTTTGATAAAATCGGTCGAAATGATTGAATCTGGTCGTATAATGTCCTTAAAATGTTTTAATGCGGAAATTGGATCAAATGAAATGTCTGCGAATGAGATCTTTTCGATAATCAATGCCATCATACTCACCCTAAGGGTGAATTCATGTCACCATTTTAATGAAGTTATTTATCGTACCAATGAAGTAATTAGCAAATAATAAATATCGTCTTAATCGTCAAGCGAAATCTCTGGCGCGTAAAAACTGATGGACGTATATATATATAGTGTCTATGGACTTTATAAGCTGACTTTCAAAGGTGAATTTCGCTCGACTTGTTGTTGCTTGTTTTGTCTGCAATTAACCCTTTATTTTCCGGCAAAATCAACTTGTAAGCAAAGTAACGCCTAAGCGGACATTTCATTGATCATTAAAAATGAATTATTATTGAAGAAACATTGCTGTGTATATTATTCATCGGTATTAATTAATATTATGAACTTACAATGGCATTTTATTGACGCTGTTAAACGACAATCCAATAGACAGGACTAGACTCTTAACGGAGAACAGAAATACATTTCATGAATGTCCCACAGTACTCGAAAAGTTTGAATGACAGCCTCAACCACGGACGGTAATTAACTCAAGGGGGATTTTCGATGGTTGACATTACAGCTTACCTCTGACATAGCCTTAGTGTGATATGTACACATTATTAGGGATAAGTTAATTTGCCCCGGCGATTTCCGTTGTTTTGTTTTAGGGGATCGGGATGGCGCGGTGGCCAACGTCGTGGCTTTCCACCCTGAGGGTCAGGTGTCCCATCCCGGCGACGACAGATATTTTTTAGTGGTGTCCCGATCCCTACTTGAAGTGCAGGGCACTTTAAGTCAGTACGCCGTCCGTAGGATGGGACGTTAAGCCGCAGACCCCTTGGCGCCTTTCGTAGAGAGAAGACTAATGCCGACGCCGGGTTCCTCCCCACCCTTCAACCTTTCCTGTCCATCCCTAATGGTCTTAACTGTCGGTTTCTTCCCATAAAAATTACTGCTAATTGTTCCTTGTTAGTAGATGTTTGACTCTCTGAAATGATGACATTTAAGGTGATCTGGGGCAGATGAATATTTGGTTTGAATTCCGCATACTTGCAACCTCCCTCTCCTTAATATTGTCCAACATAGAGTGAAATCCATATAGCATGGGAAGTAACACGTGTCAAAAGAAGTAAAGACAAATTTCTCTACATTTACACAAATACTCTTCGATCCACCAAAAGGTATGTGGCAGGGGATGCAAGCATCAGGTGGTGGGAAAGGAATAAGGAAGGATAGGGGGAGGAAAGGAAAGAGAGAAAACATTCACTAAAGAACCTGGAAAAAACGTGAAAATGGAACTGGCCCCTCTACCCTGATGTGTGAATTTCACAGGGTCGGGGGGGGGGGAGTCTGAACTCTACCATCACCCTCCAAACCGACCTTCGGGTTGATTACTTATACCTATATATGCTGGCGGAAAACTTAGTTCAAAACAAGGGGCAATTTCACCCAGGAAATTAGTCCTTCGTTATACGAAAAAGAATGGAATAAAAATGAACCACAACCGTTTATAACACAGACCTCCACAATACCAAGACAGGTTCAGTAGAACCAGAAAGTAAGAAGGGGGAAGCTCCATCTATTTATGGCCATGCAACTCATGGTCCCTGCCCCTAAAGTCAAAGGTATAAAATGAAAAACCCCGCTGTTGGAAGCATTTACATGAAATATAATCAAGTTCACGCTAAATATTTTATCAACTGACGGATGACAGAGGTCGCTTCGAAGATGGATAGATAGATAATCGGCTTTATTTTGGGATAATATTGAGATTATGGGGTCTCTTCTACCACCTAACCCCTCAATGCATATAAAAGAAGCATAAAGATGGAGATTGCCTTGAACTAAAGCTGTCCAGTCTCGTTAGGCATTAGGGAGCATGCTCTTAGGCACCTAAAAGCATGCTCCATAATGCCTAACGAGTCTGGACACAGCTAATGTTAGGCGCCTAATGATAGGGCGGCTTGAGTTTGGACACCCTACGCAGTAGTATTGCCAGCTATGTAGCTAAGAATAAGGAATAAACTGATGGTGCCCTAATTTATATACTATGCAAACGTGTGAGTGTAGTTGCTAAGTTGCATAATGGTTTTCGCGTAATTCTGAGTTAACGTTACAATTCATTCGACATTCGTTTATTAAAATTTTCCATTTCTTTCTTTTAATTCAGTTACTTGGGCGATTTACGGTACCATATTCAATTTCTCTTATCGGAATATATTTAAATATATAGATTATCCGTTTTTTTTATTTTGCTTTAACTATTACGTCCGAAATATTACATTTCTATAATTTTAAACTTTTTATTTTATTATGTAGTATTTTACTCCAGGGTAATTTTTCGGTCATTGATCCTTGTCACTAATTGTTTTAAGATATTTTTTTTTCTCGTGTTTAGTTCGTCCATATTTATCGTGCTTTTCTTGATAAATTTTCTTATTTGTAAGTTAAGCTTAGTTGGTATTAGTCAAATATTTATCCTACAATTAGTCTTTGTTGGCCCTTTTTCATTTTTCTTGGTTTTATTTTTTTGTGGACTCACGTACTGAGACTTCTTTTTGCGTTTTGGCAAACGACCTATGATTACCCAGTTGAATTCATGCAGATAGCTATTATTTTACTAAGGGCATTACAAAATGCGTAAGCTCTCCAAACACAACACTACGCGTGAAGATTGTTTTCCGTAATGTTTATATACCAAAATATGATTTAACAAGCACACGAACGAGGCATGGATACAAACACGATGACAAAGACGATGTTCTTAGTCATGAAATTAAGCACAAAACAAAGAAAAATGTTCTTACCTCTACATTTCAAATATCTGTATCCAATAATTTGATAAAATAAAGTTGTTACAAGAATTTAACTGCATTAATGCGGAAGTCGTCGAATTTCTCTCGCCCATCGAAAGCTCCGCCTTTTCCCACCTCGCGTTTATAAAATCTTCGTTTTTCCAACTAGTAAAAGTGTACTATCTCAAAGAAATAGCCAATATCATTGTGACCAACATATATAAAACACTCAAGCCATGGTGATAATTCTTCTGCCATTTGTCTCACCTCTAGCACTTGAAATTATGGGGTTGAATATTTTTCGATACGAGGTTGAATATTTTTCAGAGGCATCTCAATCCCTACTTGAGGTGCTTTGTGGAGGGCACTTTGAGTGAGTACACCGTCCGTCGGATGGGATGTTTAACTGCGGGCCCCTTGGCGCCTTTCGTTAAGAGTAGGGTAATGCCGAAGCCGGGTTTCTCTCAACCCTTCATCCTTTCCTGTCCTAATGGCGCAAATGACCTCAGCAGTCGGTCGTCTCCCCTAAATACTACTACTACTTGGAATTATGGTGTTGCAATATGGCGTATTTAGGATACACTTCTTGTGTCCTAAATCCGAGGGCCGAAATAGGGGCCTAAATTTGCTCCCTCTCGCTGCCTAATGAGTTTGAACACACTTCTTCTGGATGGCGTCCATCCTAAAACGAGCGATTTATATGACGAGTCTGGGACGCAGCTTAAGCCCTTTAGGCGTGCGATAGTGCCGTAGGCTACGGGGGGCCATTTTATCCCCCTTTGCAGAGTGCTGCTGCTTCCCATAAAGTTCTGTAATTCAAAATTGGATTTTACATGCAGTGCTCCAATTTCATTGCCCGGGATTTAAACCCAAGGGCTTTAAATCGATATCCCAATGCTCTCTTCACTGATCCAGCCCGTCGAAAATAGCGGGGGGGGGGAATCTAGGGCGAGCAAAACGATTCAACTTCAAATCAACATTCAGGTTGACGATATACTTACGGACATAGATAAAAAAAATAATCTTTAAATTCTTACTTGCAGAAGGAAAGCGAGTTTATCGGCGTACTGACAAAACAAGAGCACCCCTGAAGTGGTCCTAAAATGAAAAAAAATAATCGATTACGTAGCCGTACTTCTTATAATACCCAGCGAAAGAATTTTCCGTGCATACATACCTGTAATTCAAACATACCCTTCACTTCGTTTCTTTTCCGGGTAGGTAAGGTCAAAGAAAGGGTCGCGGTAGCCCAGGGGTAGAGCGTGCTAGGCTCGGATTAGATTTTCGGGCAAGCCTCTCTGGGCACCTGCAGCTCCACCCAAGCTATGTGATTTTTCGGGTACCAGGTCTTCCTGGGAAACCATAACCGGCACAGGGAAAGGAACTGGCCCCCCTACCGTGATGTGTGAATTTCACACGCCGTATAGGGCTTAGTACTGGGTGATCTCTACCATCACCTACTAAACCGACCTTCGGGTTGATTACTGTGTTTATGGTTTATGGTCAAAAAAGCACAATTTTATTTGATGACAGGATAATTGATCGATTTCGCTAATATCTTCCATACTGCCCACAACCTTGCGTATTCATTCATCTGTTTCGCATCCATGCATTGTTGCATCCTTTGTTCCTTAGACTTGTAATGCTCCTCGTGTCCAGTCGTTCACCCTAATCACAAATGGCTAATGGCTCGGTGTAATCCTTCCCCTCACTTGGACCATTTCCTCTTCTATCGCATGCATATCTCTTCTGTGATCCCACACCCTCGTCATCTCTCACTGTATGACTTAGGTAACCAGCGTTCAGCGCATCTCTTTCACGCTTGCCCGTTGTCGAGGCATCCAATCTGTCATATATCACTCATTCCTCGACCTATCTCTCCTATTTCTGCCACAAATAATCCTCAAGTACCCTACACTCACCGAACTTCGTCGACCTTATTGCTTATCCTAACGGACACGAGTTCCGCTTCAATGCAGTAATGAGGGAAGGCATAAACTATTATTTAGCTGATTTAAACAGATACGATTCATTTGTTATATCCATCACAAAATAAAAACACTTGATGAACTAACAATTTGCAATTTTTGTTAAGATAATCATAAAATGTTATCTAAAACTATATCATAGCAGACAAATTTTTATTTTATACATTCATTAAATATGACAGCGATAACCAGGATCAATAATGTACCCTAAAATATCGGAATTAATAATAAAACCTTTCCTAAAACTGTATTTTTATTTATTTTTCACACTTGGGATTGATAATTTAGTGGGAATCAAAACTTGATTGAGAATATTTAAATGCCAAACAAATTCCTTGATGTTTTTAATCACCAAGGATAACAAGAATAAATTTACCCGTAATGGCAATCCCACAATCCCTGGCTCCCCGTCAAATCCGCGCGTGGAAGTATTGCCAGCGGGCAAATGAGCTCGAGTAAGAAGCGTGTTCTTGACGCGAATAAACCTCCCCAACCCCTCCCCCCCCCCGCCTCTCTCTCAAAGAATTCGAGTGAAAAGTGGTTTATTTTAAGACGGAACGATGGTCATTTAAAAACGAGGAAGATTGAAACGCGCAAATAGAAGTGGAAGTAATCACGATGAATCGCCGGCGTCCTCCGCCATTATCACCTGTCATTCTTGCTTTGACTTCGGGAGTCGTCAGAAGTGATTGATTCTCCTCAACAAGTGGCTTCTCAGGGGCATGTGGTCGTGTCTGTGCCATCTGGTCGCTATCACTGCCCCCGGCGGACGGACGCCCACTGATCTTCGCTTCTCTCGGGTTTTTTTCCTCCGCTCTAAGCATATTTCCACGAGCGAAATTAGTGAACGTGTTGTCATGGATCCTCAAAGATTATTTTTATGATTATTTACTGACCCATTTAAATGTTCACTCGAATGCGTTAGTATCTGCATTTTTTCTGTCCTATCTTTAATTTGATAGGTATAATTTTTCTTATAAAGTTTATTATTATTCAAAATGCACATGTGCTGATAGACAGTGTCAGGTGGCACACAAGTTTCAAGTAATCACAAAAGATAATAGATGAAATCAGTCATTAAACAAAAGTACCCTCAAAGGTAACTTCAAAACACAAATCTCTCTAACAAAACAAGAAAATCCCCATCTCATTAACTTCAATCAATCAACAAGAAAAAAAAGATAAATTAAAAAATTAAGCTGTTACATATAATGTTACACCACACATCAATCAAATTATTACATATATTCATTACATCTTTTCTTAAAAGTATGCACTCTGTTAGGAAAGGGCTGGAATAGATTTAAACATGCAATTAACCATTAAATAGCAATGCGGGTACTCTGTAATTACTGCTGATACATATTGTGGTGGTTGAGGTTGTTTCATGTCAGTACACGCAGTGCTGAATACATTTCTTTAAGTATTTTGACCTAAACACTTAAAAATGATTGGAGCTACGGGAAGATGGATTTTATTTTATTAGGCTTTCGTGCTTAGCCCCGAATGTTAAGTTGCTTTGGTGACCGTTGTTTAATTAGATGAATAACCCAATTCCTATTAAATAGAGCGAAATTGTTACTCTATTTATTTTATTTAAAAATTTATCGTTGCTATCAGGCAATTTTACTGGTGGCAACGGCCAAGTCTGATCAACGGTCACTTTTACAATGGACATACATACGTATATACACAATAATAACAGATATGAGACAAAAAGCTCTTATATATGTACAATAACACTTTAAGATTACCAACCGCACCTTTACCATCACAAAAGGACTAGGTTCACACCATGCGAGTACATACCGTCCATCGCCACACTTCGTCTCCATAATCACACACTCTTCAATTTCATGTACCGTTCGAAATCACGCACCGTTAACACATCACTTTTGCAATACAACTTCTAACGCCTTCCACATCACATACAAATAATATTTTAATTCGTACAAAAGTATAATAATCACTGATCAATGAAGTTAATCACCCAGTGGCTGGCTGCTTTGCACTTAAAAATTCTTCTCCTAAAATTGGATAGAAAGGGCTCAAACAAACCTCCAGGCAGCTGGTTCCAATCGACAATAGTTCTGTTTAAAAAAGAGTATTTTTTCTTATTTTTATTTTGAAACTATGGTCGTTTTTACCCTTAAATTTAGGCTTCTCTATCTCTTTTCATAAATCTTCCAACGCTTCGTCATTTTTAACAATTCTATGCATCGTGCCCAACCTACTCCTTTTTCTTCTATTTTTCAAACTCTCCCATTTCAGTACATCCAACATTTCCGTGACACTATGTGTTCTTTTGTACCTTCCGAGTATATATCTTGCTGCCTTTCTATGAACTTTTTTTAAATCTTTTTAATGTGAAATCTATGAAATCTCTACGACTTTACGACTATGAGACATAGTTTGTAGGGCGAAACATGATGTGGTGTCAGACGCATAGAGATGAAAAACATATAAATAAATGAGATAACTACCAGTGCAATTGCATATAAAATAGTACACTGCGTAATCAAATGGGTTGGGAAAAAGGATGATGAATGATATGTATGAATTGGGGAAAAGTAAGTTTCAAACACTTGTTTTTAAAAATTAAATTCGTCTCGAGAAAGTGAGTCAGTCAGTTGTGAGAAATATCTGGGTTACCTGCAATTTATAAAGATTAAGCAATTGCATCTGATATTGTTGCTTATAAAAAAAATGCATTTTACGTGCCGTATGCATTACTGGTCACATTTGTTTACGATTACGAATAGAAACGACGTTCATGATATCGATATTATTTTATTGAAGAACGATTCGGATTCATGTGTTAATTTTAGTCAATTCCCACATCCATCTCTCCTTTGAACCGTGGCACCACCTTGGCACCCACCCACTACTCTATGCGGGCGGCACTACTATCGATTTGTTCTGCGCGAGGTCACGCTGCTGAGTGAAATGAAATGCACCACTCGCAGATCGCCATCTCCGACAGTATGACAAGGACGAACAAAGAGTAAAAAAAAAAAAATAGTTGACCCCCCTCATGATACGAGACACGTAGATATTTTGCGAAATGTGAAATCCCGCGGGTTTATTTTTAAAGGATCGTGATATTATTCTTTGAAAAATAAAACATAAATGTGTGTGGCGTATGTATGGCCGTTCGCATCAGACAGGGGGGACCCGTCGGTTGACGATGAGTGTGTGTATGTGTGTGTCGTATGTGGCGTCGGGTAGAAACGAAGGCAGCCTTAACAATGGCGGAGGACCCTTTGGACGCGCGAGTGCCGTTGGTATTCCGGGCTCATTGTTGCCGTTGGCGACGCGTGCCAACGACCTCATCACGGGTTCGTTCCTACCTTTCGCATACTTTCGCACGGCAGGTACCCTTATATCCGCCCGTGGTTCCCCCCCCCCCCCTACCCTCCCGCCCTTCGCCTCTGCCTCGATGACGTGGCGTGGGGAGAAGGAAGGGCGGAGGGGTTGCAACGAGAAAGGGAGAGGGGGGGGGTAAAAAAAGAATTGTCCACGAGTCTCTGAATTTCCCGAGTAAATTACCTACGTACCTTAAGCCGAGGGTTCGTCGGGGTTTTGAGTGTTGGGGGGGGGGGTCTCAATTTCGTCGGTCGTTTAAATCCCTCTTGCCTTCGTGGTGTCGGTGGTTCGGGTACCGCAAGGGACATGGGAAGGAGGCAGGGGGGGGGGGGAAAGGGTCGGGAGTTTACGCCGCAAAAACAGCGACACGTATCAGTGTCCCTCTTGTGTTTTCTCCGATGAGGGCGGCTGAGTACACAGAGTCAGCCGATAGAGTGGGCCACCTGCTGCGGCACGCGGTGTAACCACTTTACGTGTCCTAAGGCCCTTTGTCAAGCCCCAGCTCTATGGGGAGGCCCTGACAGTTGAAAAGCTCCTTTCTTTTTTTTTTGCGGACTTATTCTTCCCCCGGTGAAAATGGCGAGGGCTCATTTGTCTGCCGTGCTGTACCGTGGGCAATAGCACCACTGTCTTTCACCACGGGGTCCTTTCTTGTCGATTTCCCAGCAAGACAAGCTCAAAGCAAACAGGGGAGACGTCTGGCTTTAATGTGAGGAGGAGGGAAACGGGACCATAGCTGTCGTAAATGGGAGCCGCTTCCTCATAAGGACGAGTGCTTAAAAATGTGTTATGGTGGCTGTTCTCTTTTCCTTTTTTTTTTCAAGCCGCCTAATTTAATGGCCTTATTAGTTGGTAGTTTACGTGTTCCGTGAATTAAGTAATGTTTTGCCCGTGGAGATCGTCGGAATGGATAAAAGTGTCGCATGTGAAAATAGGAATAGGGAATGCATTCCCAATCGATGTCTCGAGAAGACCGTAAAGAATTAATTGACAGGACTGATATGAAAAATCTGATGTAAAAATCATGAAAATTATCCTTGGGATTTCGCATGTAAATTAAATGATAGGGATACCCTCCTCCTCGATCGATTCGATTTAATTCATACCAAATTCACATTTGTGTTTCTTCACCCTATTAAAATGTTTCCCCGGCCGAGCCTGATAGGTCAACCAGGGTTGAATCATCCCTTTAACGATATAGTGGTTTGCATTGATTGTCTAGGGTGGGGACGCATTATAGACTTTTTGCATAATCTTGCGTCCAAACGAGATGTTAATACATCTACATCTACTCTATACCCCGCAAGGGCGTGTGGCGGGGGGTGTTAGGACACCACCCGTAATTAAGAAAGAAAAAAAATCGCATGCAAAAGCCAAAAATGTATACCATACAAAAGCAAAACTTGGCATACATTCATGCAAAAACCGTTACAACCCACACACTTGCAAACACACAAACAGCCAACTAACATACACATGCACCTACAAATATACCTAATGTTTTCGCAATGTGTAATTTTGTTTCGACTTGTACATTAAATGATTTTAATATTTCTGGAGTGACTCCGGTTTCTTACTATTATGATTTCTGATTGTTCGGGGAAAGAATGAGTATTTGTATCTATCTGTACTGGAATCCATCTCCCTTATTTTATCTTTGTGGTATAATCTACCTATAGTATAGTGTGGGGCCATTACAATACCTAATAAAACATGTCACTCATTCAACCTCTTTGAGTTAGACTCTTGTAAAATACAATTTTTCTTGCTAAGCGTTGAGAATCGACTTAAGGAGTCAAAGAGAGGGAGATCTGAAATCATTTTTGACTAGCTTAGAAAAACCATTGCACTAGTATTCCTCGGCAGTCGTTTCTTTGACCGCGGTTTACTTTTTAAAACCCTTTGAGATAAATTTGATCTTTTACCCATCCTTCATTATATCGGTCAGATAAGAATTTAATCACATTTCCGATTACATTTCAAACGCGAAAGGGTTCTCGGCTAACCGATCAAGATGTGGACAAACTGCACGTTTCAATGAGTTTCTTTGAACGCACTAAATCATTTTCCCGTTTATGATGTTCGACAGGAATTTTCAAGCATTTTTCGTGACTTTCACAACTTGATTTTGTGACTAAGAGGTCATTGAGGGTCGATCTTGATCTCCAGGACATACAACCTAAAACTAGTCGAGCGACATTCCACGTCAATGCTTTCTGACAGGAATGTTACAGCATTAAAAGTTAACTTCCAACCGAAATCACGACCTCAAGGTCATTTAAGAGGCGATCACAGTATTTGACACACAGAACTAAACTTCCAGAATGATTTTCCGTATCAATGCAAACCTTTCAGAGGCGAAATATCGCTTCCTTGATAATCGGGAGAAGTTTATTGCCTCTGAAACTTCGGGGCGAAGGACGCAGCAGACGCGTTGAAACGCTCCGGGCGAAGGGTTTTCAAAGTCTCTTACGAACGTCTTATCCGTGTAATGGCTTCCTTTTTGTCGTGAATTTGGCAACGCCGCCTCGGCCGCTGAGAGCCTCCCCCTCAAAACCCTTTGCTGTCGTATCTAGGGCTCGGACGGGAGGAGCCGTGCATTCCCGGGAATAAGTGAAGGGGCCCCGTGCAATCACGTATATAACGACGTATTTCAGAGGTGAAAGCCGTTCAGGGACTTCGAGGCGTCCAAGGGCTCCTCCTCTCTCTGTTTTGGAACGGCTCCGTCGGTCGGCGCCTTCGTCCCCTTTCGGCCCTTCCAACGCACGCCCACGTAACCTACATCTACGTCATGCACTGCATGGGCCTCCAATAGGGCGCGCGCGAAGGGGAGCTGTTGGTGAGACACTGGCTCTTATCATGTTCGTAATTGTACGATAACAATGCAATGGTTTCTGCAAATGGAATGCCAGATAACAATTAGACTTCGATGACAATCAGCTCGCTTGGCCTATTATTGACTGGAACTCCTATCATATTTCCTCTGATAACCCTGCCGCACTATAATCTCCTCTAGTACAAACGAATTATTCACAAATCTAACGGATCTTCTTTCTAATTTATCAAAGCCCTCAAATTTGGAGTGATAATTGAGTATTTATTAATTCATTTGCTTCAAATTGAAGCTGTAATCAAGTAGGTGCATGAAAGTGGGGCATGAGATAACCCCATAGATTGATCTGTTTCGGGGTTACCATTGGACATCCGAAGAAGCGATTGACAAAGTTCGAGATACGTGCATTCAGAGTAAGAAATTACATGAGTGATTCCAGATTGACTCAAATGTCTTGGTTTTTTACAATAATAATATTATGCCAAAACTATTACGGAATAATAAATGTGTGTGTCCCTTACATTCGGTAAAGGATGCGAATAAGAGCTCTCATTTGCATCTACACAATTCCTCGCAACCGCATAGGCGTGTGGCGGGGGATGGTAGGGCACCGACCATGCATGCACAACTATTTGCTCATGTATGCTTTTATCTATCATCATATATGTTATATTTTCCTAAGTGTTTGTGGGTAGTTCTAACACCACGCATTTCATGGGGAGCACATATCAGGACAATATACGGATCCACTTTAAGGAAACTCGGCTTCATTAAACGGGGGGTGGGGAAATGTAATGAGAAAGTTAAAGAGAGGTGTTATATTGCTCTAGTTAGACCTCATTTGGAATATGCCGCAAGTATTTGGGATCTTTGGGAGAAAATTTGGCAAAAAGAATTAGATGCAGTCATTCTTTCCTCAATGAAACATAGTAAAAAAAACCTTTGTCACTATTGAAATATCAAAAACATTGAATTTACAAGTTGGAACAAAATTAAACACTGCAAAGATATTAGGGATATTTATTTGTAGGTGCATGTGTATGTTAGTTGGTAGTTAGTGTGTTTGCATTTGTGTGGGGTGTAAGGGTTTTTGCATTAATTTATACCATGTTTTGTTCGTAGACTGTATAAATTTATGGTTTTTGCATGCGGTGTTTTTTATTAATTACGGGTGGTGCCCTAACACCCCCCCGCCACACGCCCTTGCGGCGGCTTGCGGGGTATTAAGCAGATGTAGATGCAAAACGCGAGGAGAGTCTGTATATTCTCCTAATACTTTAAAAGTGTTCCCCAAGTATAAGTGGTTGGGGATGAATGGCGATTCTTGGGTAGGTATCCGGTGATTGGCTCTTCCTAACTTCCCTAGGTAATTCGTCTTCCGTCGTGCGTGCGTATGTAATGCCTCACACTCGACGTTCCTTCCGACATGTGTGTGCGTTTGCCTAGCCCCGCGCCCGCCACGAGCGCACAAGTCCCCCAATACGGACGGACCCGCCCAGTGACGCCAGGATAATGCTTAGCCCCCTCGACCTCGAGACAATTGGACTTGAGCAAGCAACTTTTGCGCAACTGGCGATGCATCCGAGGGGATTTTCGGAGGTGGGAGGGCAAACCGCCCTCTCTCTAATCCTCCCCTGAGATTGTCCTCTTTCGAACGACGTTAAGTGCTTTTGTGAGTTGAGTCACACAGGGGTCGATACCCTCGATCCCTATTTACGGACAGACTGTCCCTCTATCTCTCTCTCTCTCTCTCTTTCTTACTCCTTCCTACTCTCCTTGAAAGCAAGGGTTAACAACGTTGCAGGATATGTGACTCGGTTCTGGAAGAAACATTCCAGAAAATTTATCCTCCGTAATCGCATCCTTTGTTTGAAAGGAGGCGGACGTAACTCGGAAACAAAATTTGTTTAAAGTCATGTAATATTTACATCGCATTTGTATTTATCTACGCTAATCGTGTAGTACCTGATGTACTATGTAAATCAATTAATTTTACGCATGTAGAACTCGCTTGCATGCGCCCAGTTGGCAGGCACAATGGCAATCGACTTCGATCAGTTTTCACAAAATTTAATTTGTCATTGCTCAAAACTTCGCACAAATGAAACAGTTCTTGTTGTCTTTTTGTGAGCATTTTTGAATGTGGCGATTTTGGAATGATCCCACCACTACGTCACAATTAGCCTGTTGTAGTTTTGCATTAATAGAATTTCCTCTTCTTACCTTCAAGTTTTGCATGAACTGTCTTGGTTTGGAGGAGATATGTCGTATAAATGGTTGTGGTTGATTTATATTCCCTTCTTTTGTCGTGTAATAAAGAACTATTTTACTGGGTGAAATAGCCACTTGTGTTTTTGTTTTGAATTTGGATATGCACTTTTTTTGTGAGGTTTTTTGGTGATTGCTTTTTCCCATTTTCCTTCCTCTCCCTTGTTTTACCTTATCCCTCATCCATCCCACCTGGTGCTTGCACCCCCTGCCAAACACCTTTTGGTGGAACTAGGGGTACTTTGAATGGACAGAATCGGGAGATGTTCTCAAAATGGCATTCAAATGCCGTTAGTGGGTACAATTTTGATTCCCAATTATAAATTATCATCGAATAATTAATTTAATCATTCTTTTAAAAAGGAATTACACGATTAAAAAGAATAATACGATTCATAGATTATTTGTGCACTCTCAATTTGAAAAGCTTTGCTTATAAAGTGTTATTTACGCAAATCCAATTAGAGTACGACTGAAAAAATCTTCTCCACTTGGTAAACAGAACGTTGTAGCTAGACTTCAAGCCCTTAGCATACCCACCGTCGCCTTCCCCGCCAGAAATAGCCCCAATTCCACTTCTACCGTCCGCGTCGGTGGGAAAAAATCTTTTTACTTATTATTGATGTAGACCCCGTGCATCTCATGCATAAACGTTTTCCTTGTGACATCACTACAACCACTGAACGAAGGTCACATATTACGCAAATAATTCGAGGGTGTTTCGATTAATGATCAGAATTCATGTCCCGCAGATCAGATTCATGATTTTTTGTGTCAAAATATTAAAATTTGAGAGATTTGTCGTAATATTGCACCGTTTCACGCATTTCAGAACCATTCAGGTCACATTGGACTCTTTTAAGCCAACTACTATATGTATTCTTACATGGAATATATCTTTCTGCCACTTCGTATTGCAAGAAAAGGCGCATGTTTTGACAAGCAAAGGCGGGATCTTAAGATTCAAATACCAGTCAGTATTAAGGACATCAACCCGGAGTTTAGTTTGATAGGTTGGGTCTATCACAGCTCACCTAGTACTAAGCCTCAACTATCGGCGTGTCAAATTCACACATAAGGGCAGAAGGGGGGGGACAGGTCCTCTCCCTTTGCCGCGTGTGGTTTCCTTGGGTTCACACGAAAGAGCACATAGCTTGGGTGAAGCTGAGGGTGCTGTGAGGCGTAACCTGGATTCAAACCCGGGCCCTCTGGTCAGCGGCCCACCTCTCTACCCACTGGACTACACCTTGGATTCAACTAATCCTAGAAACAAATGTTCTCAAATCCTTAGAAACTAGGAAAATTTTCAAATTCGAATTAACTTTCGAGACGTTAGAAGACGAGTCATCGTTCAGATTCACATTGCGGAGTAATGTATTACGTCAGAATGTGACGAGCATGATTACTTATTGAGGGTAATGATTGCATCAATGAAAATCATTCTATTTTGATTTGATCTTATTTTGTGCTAGGATCACAAATTGTACAGTGATTCACTTCGCGAAACTCATATTTTCAGCCAGGAAGTTGAAATTGAATAGTGCGAGAAAATATTCTAAAAGACGACACGGTCCCGGGGTTATTTCCTTTTTTTCTTACGTCTCTTGAGGTTTTAGCTGGATGATCTCATGGTTGGCCGGATATCGAGCAGATTCCCTTTATCGCAAGCCCAGTAGATAGTGGATACGACTTCCTATAGCGTCGGGAAATATGTCTTCGCCCTGAAGGTCGCAGATAAACGGGTGTATTTATAGAGAGAGTTTTTCAATTTTTAAGTAACCAACTTCCTATATTTCACTCACAAGATACTCGTTGTAATTATTTCAGGGTTTGTGAATGAAACATGTATGTACACGCACACACACACAGACCCAAAGAGAAGTCTACGTGTACAAAAGGGGAAAATCAACGAAATATCGCTTTTCCAAAAGTCAAATGTTGGGTTCCGCCGCCATTGAAGAAGAAAATGTGAGGAAAGACGCTCGATTTTACGTTGCTTATTCCTTCTGCTGAACCCGTTAGATCATTGAGGATGATATCAACAGTTCAAAACCATTGCGTGTTAGTTTATATTATAATTTGCATGCGCGTAAGTTAAAATGGGCTCTTAATGAATATATACTTCTCTTTGTGTGTGAATTGGCATGATTTTTGTTTTTTTTTGCATGTGGTTTAATTCTGTTTTGCGGATGGTTGTGGCCACACGCTCTCTTGCTGTGTCTTGCAGCGTAGTGTGTAGATGTAGACGTGTGTCTAAGCTTTCTGGTCGAGCATCGTAACCATATAGATCTTCTATGTATTATTTACACCTCTTTTAAATTTTTCTTAGCTTGATTAATAACTTTCCTGCAGTATCTCTGATATTGTGCATGGATTTTCCCTTCTTATTTCCAGATAATTCCTTAATGAATGCCCAGCGAATCATTTTACACATCCTAACGGCGGCTAGCGGTGATTATACACCCTAGAAATGTCTTGTAGGTTAATTTTATGTGTTCATAGTACCCTGTACATATTACTCAATTTAATTTGTAATTTCACCCTTCATTTGTGAACTTTCCATTTCCTTGCGCTGAATCTTCCATCTTACTTCGTTCGCCATATTTGTTTCCGGGCTCAGTTTATTATTTATCTCTTTGTACTTTATCGAGATTAAAAGGGCAATGAGTGGAATTGAAATCATAAAATGTCGCGGTGATGGATGATATTCCCTCGAAACTATTTAGGGTTTAGGAAAACGTGGAAGGAGTTTTTATGGGCTAATTTTTAGTATTTATGAGGAAGGAATTCGGCCGGCAGATCACGCCGCATCAGTGTCAATTCCCAACCCAAAAAAGGAATCATAAATGAGGACTATAGAACAATGAGTTTGATTTCGCTCGCAGCTGAATTGGTACTTGTTTGGACCATCAATAAAATGATGGAGATCAGGGCAAATTATTACTTAGAGGATGATCAGTTTGGATTCGAGAAAGGGGAGAGGCACGCGTGATGCCACATCAGAATTGAGGCCACTAATTGAGAGTAACATGGATTTGTTTGTTTCGTAGATTTAGGGAAGGCGTTCCATGGAGTGTATTGGATAGAATTAATGAATGTATTGCAAAAAATAAGAGTACATTGGAGGGGTGGGCGACTAATCATCAACTTGTACATTTCTCAGACTGCTCAGATTCGATTCGGCGAGTTGGCGGATGGAGGGTCCGAATGGGCAGTGCTAGATAGAAGAGTATTATTATTATTATTTGAGAATATATCGTTGCAAATAGGTAATAATCTTGGTGGCAACGGTCAAGTCTGATCAAAGATAACTCTTACAACGAAAAATACATACATACACGCACTAGAAAAACAGATGGGAGACAAAATATTCTTACATACAATGACACTTCCACAGAACATACAAACAAACTTCCACATCACATACAAAATGCCGTCCACATCACATACAATCAATATTTTAATAACTACAATAGTATTAATGAAGTTTATCACCCAGTGGCTGCTTTACACTTACTCTTAAAACTCCTAAAATTGGATGGAAATGGCTCAAACAAACCTCCAGGCAGCTGGGTCCAATCAAAAATAGTTCTGTTTTAGAAAAGAGTATTTTTTCTTCAGACAGTATTGTTTTTAAGACAGCGTTATCCATTATAATCCACTTTTTTCAATGTATATGTGGAGGAAGTGGAAAAAGATGCATGGGGAAACTTGAGGTAAGAATGACAATCAGAGGGGAATTATTCAAATCGGTTAGATTTACAGATGATCAAGCTTTATCTAGTCAGTCTTACTTTAGTCAGTCGGGCTTACGAGCATTGCTGGACCAATATCAAGCACCTCCCTTAACTGACCCATGCCAAAAATCTCCCTTATCCATTCAAATATGGGAATAGAAATAGAACATGAAGTAAATGGGTATAGTTTAGTTCCAGACATCCTAGGAAAGGAAATATAATGTTGATATTATATTGATATTGATATTTTAGTGCCCTGCTAGCCACTGCTAGGATGTGTGTAAAAAAATGGAGGATTACAAAAATGAAGCAATTAAAAAGAACAATTAGCAATGCCACCCGGTTCCCCCCATTTATTGGATATATTTCTTTTAGTTTTCTTAACGAGGAACATTTTATATGTGGGCCGCTAATGATTCCTTTGGTGTCAGGGAGAAAACTCAAGTGTATTTCAAGCATATTTCGAAACGTCTTTCGTCTATTTTGCTCACTTCGTGACTTGATGATTTTCATTTCAATTCCTCTAATGCCTTCGCCACACTTATTTTCTCCTCGAAATAACTTTTCGCTACAATGTAGCGGCTCTTTTCCGAACTTCATCTACCTCCTTTACATCACCACATACCCTTTCCGCGGCTTGCGGGGTACATGCAGACTAAAATGTTCGCCATTGACTTATTCACCAAATATTCGCAGTAAACTAAACCCATCCATGAGGCTCTTCGTTGATATTTTTGAGACACAATATGACATAATGTGGGAGAAAGGGCTAGGTCGAGAAATTCTTTGAGTGAGTGTGGTTGGAGAAAGACTCAAAGATACGAATATTCTAGTTTCATGTACATAAGAGAACGTATGAAAGAATGGATGGATGCATGCGGCAGAGGCGAAAGAACCGTACGAGGATAGGGCAATATGGAGTGAATTACATTACATAGTGCCCTGCAAGCCACCGCTAGGGCGAGTGGCAGGGGGTGATTACACACCAGACTACTTGTGATCCAAAACACTCCCTCCCTCCCTAGCGCGGCCAGACAACGTTATTCTGATCACTTATCGCCCTTGGGAAAAATGACATCTTAATTCTACCTGCTCTACACTCAATTTTATTGACATGATCTCTCCTACCGTATTACGATGGAGGTAATAAAACATTTCCAACATCGTTACTAAAGGGACATCCTTCCAATCAATTCAAGAAATTTAATCAGTAATTAAACCTTCGCTCCATTAAGTGATTCGAAATAGTTTGTCTAAATCCAGAGTGAATAAATATACGCCAACTCATAGATTGCTATTCTCTATGAGTTAAGAATTCCCGGTTCCTCCACGAATAATCATAACATTGTCACTCGCGTGGGATATCATTTAGTCCACTTAAATTAGTAATTACTATGGACCCTTTCACAATTTCCTGTGGAAACGTCAGATGTTATTTCTGCCCATTCAATAAATATCCCCATAAAAAAATTTAATCCCAGGTTTTCGAAAAAGTAAGAAAAACAAAACTCGAAAAGTTTTTTATCGTCCACAGCCACAGCTTGCGTCCTCACGCGAGTTCAAAACGAGCTCACCTTTTGCTCTAGGAACTGATTCCTTACTTTGAGGGTGAACCAAACCCCCAATCCCACCCCTCTACCCTCTCTCTCGTACCACATGGCGTGAATTAAATGCTTCAAAAGTGGCACCCGCATAGTTTTATAAATGAGAGGTGCAGCGGAGGGTAATTGCCGAATGCTTCTCGTCATCCGCGCCTCTTTCCCTTCCGACGACCCTCAAGGCCGCGGCCTACTTCGGCCGCCTCTCGGGCCGATGACCACGCGCTCCTTCCTTCGTGAATATTCCATGCAACAGCCGCCGCTGTTGCGTAACCACTCCGCGGAGCGCATTGTGACCGGACCCGCGATTGGAAGGGTGACGGCTGAGATGGGGACACGGGAATGACGGAAAAAAACTGTCCCCTTACCCACTTGGAGTGGAGGATACTTATCGGTTTTCCCTCGCCCTATCAAAGAGCTCCTCTCCATTTATCTCATCTCAGTTGTCGTAATGTTCTAGATGTTCTGGGGAAATTGAATCTGAAGTTTGATTGGAGGAGAGGGTGTTTCAAAATTTCCCGTTTTTTTTCTCCCTTTGCTCCATAGATTCAGAGGACCACACAAGACTGCGCGCGGTCGTTGGTCACCCAGCGATGAACTGTTTACATATGGACCTCATTATTGATGTCAGTTTGTCTACCGAGATTCGTGTTAATGGTAAGGGAGGGGATTTCCATAGATTGTCATAGCAAAGGGAAGCATTTTCCCACGGGCAAGAATACATTTGGAAGAACGGGCAATAAATTCAATGAAAAGAAAACTCGCGTTGGAGATCGTTGCCGTTGCAGGCTAACGGACATTTTTTTGATCTAGACACATCATTGGAAATTTATTCGATGAAAGATTTTTCTCTTAGAATTGTATCGGGCGGAATCATATATGGATTTATTCTGATGATCTCAGAGTGAAGTATTGATTTTCCATTTTTTAAATAAGTTAGAACATGCTTATTTTATGTTTTGAATTTTAACCGCAGACGACATGCGACCACGAATTAAATTCTATTTTCACGCACATGTTCGACTGAATGATCATTTTGTACACAAAGACCCAGTGGCTAATACAAAAAGTACTTATTTTGTTATCAGATTGCGACGTGAACTGACAATACTCCTACCTGGAGATTAGTTTTTTATTTTATTTATGTACCCTGCAAATCACCGCTAGGGTGCGTGGCAGGGGGTGAGTACACACCAGACTAATTTTTACCCGAATATGACCCTACCGCGGCTTAATGTCAACCAGTCGAGCAATTTGAGCGGGCAATATAGTAAGGGAATTCCAAGATAGTGAATCAGAATTCCGTGGAAGGAGTGAGTAATGTAGGAAGTGAAGGAGAGGATGTTGAAGATAGATAGATAGATAGAGGTCTTCATTTGGGCGAAATTGAGACGTTATGGTCCATTCTTCCATTTAACCCATCGTCGTGTACATACTGTATTGCACATAAAATTTATAATTGCATGCATATGTACACATAAGTGTGTCGCGGTAGTCCAGGGGGCAGAGCGTTGGACTGCTGGCCGGAGGGTCGTGGGTTCGATTCCCGGGCAAGGCATTCTGGGTACCTGCAGCTCCACCCAAGGTATGTAATTTTTCGGGTACCAGATCTTCCTGGGAAACCATAACCGGCACAGGGAAAGAAATTGGCTCCCCTACCCTGATGTGTGAATTTCACACGCCGTATAGGGCTTAGTACTGGGTGAACTCTATCGTCAACCCTACCAAACCGACCTTCGGGTTGATTACTGTGTTTATAGGGTTAAAGAGTAATTCTGGTTGCGATAGGCATGGTGTAGGTCACCGGAGGGATACCTAGAATATTTATCATTTACGAGTGGTATTTCCAACGCTGACTCAAGTCATTCAGTGTATAAGACTTCATCGTGTGGCTCTTATTTTTGTGTATTGGTAATTCTTATTCCTATTATTGTAGTAGTCTTTCGAGTAGGGTATGTTTTTGATTGGCAAAGAAAGAACGAACCACACCTTAATTCTAAGCCTTGTCTAACACGACGCTAAACGCCGTCAAGTCTTATACTATTCTGAACTATTCTTCTAATCCTCAATCATTCTGCCTCCCCCCCATTCCTGCCAGCTTTCCTGTCTTTTCCTTCCTCAACCTTGGAAACCTAACTCCCTCCATCCTCATGCTGTATTCGACAGTCCACTGCCACGCTATTTGTCCTGCCTCCCCTTTTCTTGCCTTCTCTAATTTCATTACGACAGCCATTATCGTAACTCCTTCGTTTGTTTTCATCAACAATGGCAATCCCAAGAGGACTTCCGCTGTGACTATCCTCCTCGTATGATTGAGGAATATTTCTGACGAGAGAACATTTTATTCCCAACTCTACTTCCGCTGGGGGTTGATTCCAAAGTCCACCCTCCAGGAATCGTCCTCCCCGTGAATCACCAATCGAGCATTTCGAAAAAGACTCGGGTCTACTTTCTCCCCACTCCTCATCGGATATTCCTACCTGCTGTGTTTTGGTAGAAATGAATCGGGTTCCTCCGGGTCGCCATCCATTGATGAAAAACCGTAACTGTTCTCTGATGACGAGCTCTCCCCTTCCGAATGATGCGCGCGCGCGCATGTGTGCGTGTGTGTGTGCGTTTGTGTGTGTGAGTGAACGAAAGGTCATTATTTTTTTTATTATTAACTCTCAAAAGTTTTTTCAAGGCAGCCTCGTACTGGTTGGCCATTCCATCATGCTCCTCGGCATGCGATTCCCGCGACTTCGTCTGGGTTGAAAATGAGTTCCTCCCATGGCGTGATTTCTCCTTAGACAAAAAAAATATAATGCGATGACACGACGTCGTATTTTCCTCATCCGCGGGCCAAACCACGCTAATGTTGTTGTCTTTATTTGTTTTGGCTGAAGTATGAAGAGTATTCAATTGGTTATGTCGCTCGTTTACTGGTCGGATGGTCCCGTGTTCAAATCTGGATGCGCACTCAGCTTCATCCGGTCTTCAAGATGTAAAGGGTGCCGAATCTTCATAGGGAATTGCAGCCAAAGAAAGGAACTGTCCCTCTCCCCTCCACTTTGATGTGTGAATTTCACACGCCGTCGGGCTTAGCACGAGTTGAGCTCTGCCTTCACCTGTCAGAGTGTCTATATGCCCAAGTTGATTACCGTGATTTTTTTCGGGCATGATATGCCGCAACAATGTCTCCCCGCAAGCGTCAGGGCAACGGAGTTCAACGCTAAGTCAGTAAAAAAGCGTGATTGCGTCTCATATAAGTACTCGGTTTAGTAAACTAAGCACCCTAGGCGCGAAGTAGATAATCAGTGTTGTCAGTGTACATATTTTGTAATTATCCTGCATGAATTGCAATTAGACCCCACTTTATAACACTGTTTTCACATGATTTGCGTATATCCTATTATTATTTAATATTCCTGCATGTAAGCACCTTCTTTCCTGTGATTCTGAGGCAGCTGTCAAGTCCTGGATTCGAGAAAAGTCGGAAGTGTTTTTAGAGACGGAATGAAAAAACTTGTTACGCGTTGGGAGAAATGTTAGCCTTAACAGTACCTATTTTGATAAATAAATATATGATTTTGAAACTTAATATATTGACTTTTTGCCCGATATTGCGATTTGTTAAGTACCAAATAGGTAATAAAGAAAATATAGTAACAATTTTACACTAGATAAGCTAGATAGACTTGATTTATCTAGTTGGAAATTGTTGCCATCTTTACTTTTTAATGTTCGAATTCCATCACATCACCCCTGAAACTACTCAATTTACCGAATAGGTGTTTTCTTCTATCGCGCAGTTTTAGCCAGCATGAGCTAAGCAAGAGATACGGAGCACGGAGATACGTGGACATCCCTTCTGGGGACTAAAATATACCTCACTCTAGAATTATGTAAATTTTGTCATTTTATATCTAGTTTTTTAGGTGTATCGTTAAAAACATTGTTACAATGTACAATCGAAGGGAATATCAGTGAAAAGATTTAAGCCACATATCTAATAAGGATAAGAAAACTAATCGGGAAAACTCCGCGACTCGATTAAACCGTTACTGAATGAATTGCAGTAGCGGAAGGGTTTCTATTGATATAACGACAGAGCAAGACCAAGGATGAAGTAGGACAAGCAATTGACGGAAAAAATATTCACTACAGGGTTCGTCCGGAAAATAAGTGTACTGAGCTCAGGAAAAAAAATTTATTACACTTTTACATATCTTAAGCTAATATTCCTCAAAATAGGACCCTTGTGAGTCGATACACTTGTTCCAGCGGCGTTCCCATTCCTGGAACGCTCCCGCGAAGGCATCATCGGGAACCTCTCGAAGACTCATCGTCGACCTCTTCTCTGCCCTCCACGAACATCTTGTGCCACCGAAAGATCATGTTTCTGGACATGGCTGACTCCCCGTAAGCCTGGTTAATCATACCGACAGTTTCGGTAGACGATTTCCCAAGCTTTACCGCAAATTTGATGGAATAACGCTGCTCCAAAAACTTCGGCATCGCGTTCCGTGACGTGGGTCGAGCGTGGAGGTTCGCGTTAACAGAGCTCCTCACTACACCACAGCTCAGAGCCGACTGCCTTTTTCAGCGTCGCTTGCCAACATACCCCCCTCCAATTGCAGCCCGTCAGAGCGGTGCTGGGCGCGCCTGGAGCGGCGCGCCCAGCCCAGGAGTCATTACACTTATTTTCCGGACGAACCCTGTATGACACTTCGAATGCTCGGAGGCCTACAGGTGTCCTTGAACGTTTATCCCATCGAAATGTTTTACCCCATATTTTATCATTTCAATTTAGAAAACATATCACAGGGTCTTTCTGGATATTTAAATTCAATATGTACTGTACATTCGGTCATGCTTTTCTTCTGCTAGAATAATTTCTATCTCGTCTGAATGTTCCAACATCAGAGGTATGTAAATATTACTGGGATCTTGGTCAACGCAAACTGGCGTATTTAATGCATTCTAGACTGACTGTTCGTCTCTACGATTTCCCTGGTCTCATTATTAAAATCTCACTCTGTTTTAAATGTATAACCACCCGGAGGAAATAATCATACGAATATGATCTCAGTTTCACAACGGGCAAAACAATGAGCGATATACTTTTAACGTCACGATATGGCGATAACTTGAAAACAATATGGCGGACTCCAAGAAAACTTAATAATTGAAAGAGGAAAGAAAACGTGATGGGTTAAGGAGATTAAGGCGGAATATAAATAAAATCGTGGGAAAGGGTGGAAGCCGTGGCGGCCAAGTTAAAGAAACCGGCTCGCCCCTTGACTCCCTGGCGTGACCTGGCTACGGAAGCAAGGATGCCGATGGCCACCGCGATGACTCGGACGGGTGCCACCGATGCTTTCGGTCTAAGGGAGGGTGGCCACCAGCACCCCAAGGACAGGAAATCGGGCTTGGGGAACTCACTCTCGACTCCTCAGCGTGCTCTCGATGGGATTGAGCGGGAGGAAGAGGGGGGGAATGGGGGGAGAGGGTTGGCGTCGGTGAGGAAATATATACCGAGGTTTCTTCGAGGAAGGGTCTAAAACGGGACAGGGTTGGGGACAGCGGAGGAAATCTTAAGACCAAGGCGTAGTATTGAAAGACAATGGGGTCAGGCGGAACACCAGGTTCCCGTGTGGAGGGTCCATATTCGAATATCGGCGGTGGCGGATGTATGTTTCGATGGTAATTAGATTTTGCCATGATGTCGTGTGAATGTCACGACATCCGCTGGCTGTCGTGTTAAAATGTGGATTCCTCACTTTTCAGAGGGCGTTGGAGGATTAACAATACCTCAATAATCAGACTTGATTATTCTTTTAATTACGTATCCGTCTCGTCGTATTAACCAGGCACCAATCCCATTGCTCCTTCTACTACTATTCTTGTTTTGGTAGCCAATCAAACCAAATAATATTAAACAGTTCTCTCTCCTGTTTTCTTCCACTCCATTCTACTTTTGTTCTAAAATCTTACGTAACTCCAACTCAATTCAAAGTCTGCAACTAGTAACGCGAGTGGCCTCCGCTGTAGATCGCCTTTGTCCCTCGGGACTTCGGTTATCGAGTACAGTGAAGCCGACGGCATTTGTGGCACTAGTTGATATGCTGCAGTAGTGGTTGACGTTTAGTTTAAAACTTACTGGGCACATACTTCCCTCGGTAATCGGCGATTGGAGGCATGGTCCTAGAACAGGGAGGAATTCTCTGTTCAGACTAGTTAATAGAAGATTTTGTCTAGATGCGATATACAGGCAGGTGGGCAGCTACCCACCGGAGAATGTTAAGTCAGCAGAATCCATTCCTACTTCATTTTTATATATGTATTATCTGCTAAAAGCCATACCTTATTTAGTAATTGTTTCTATTTTTTACTAGCCATTTTCATTATACCATTTTTCGTAAAGGGAGAAGTTTACAAGAGAGAGAATTTTTGAATTTTAATGCTCTCGTAACATAACTGATGCAAGCAAATTTCAATCACTAATTATGAAAAGCATGAAAAAACTTCTTCGTTATAGTACCCCGTAGTGGAAAAATCATGTAATTATCAGTTATTTTATTCCCGACTTGAATTTTTATATGCGGGCATTTCTGGGGTGGATGAGTTGATCGGGGAAGAGCTCCAAACGTTTGCTAAACTTATCTTATCATCCTGTTTTCAACTTCACGAAAACCGCTACACTGAGATGATAGGAATTGATGGGAACTTTAAGCCTGCAGGCTAGCTCAGCGATAAGAAATAATATTCGTGGATAATGAAGCAGTAATTCAAGGGACAAAGCGATGGATAGTTTTGAATTTCAGTCCCGTGCTTTATTATTTCTCAGGTGGAGGGAGAACTTGAGCGAAATGGAAATGAGTCATGTCTGAAAGACGGGCCTCGGGAGTGAGTGCTTGGTGCCGCCACACGAGGAATTCTCACGTTTCCAGAAGCCGACGAGCGAGAGCAGATGGAGTCACGCAAAAGAATCCGAGAGCCGACGTGCTGCTAATGGGGCGTGCGTGGAAACCCTGTCGTTAAGTCAACTCGCAGGATTCCTATTTGCTGCCGCTCTTGAAAGAGTTTCTGTGAATGTGTGTTTCTCGAGGAGACCGTGGCGCTTATCATCCTGTTCCCCTGTAAATGTTGGGGAGGGGGAAGGGGGGAGAGGGAGGAGGGAAAGGGGACGAGCCCTTCGAACGCCTTGAACGAGTTTTCCTCGGAAGAGCTCGGCAGCTAAAATTGCGTCATTTTTTCCTCATCCTTCCTAGAAGCACGTCCCAGGCCACTGGCAGCTTTGTTCTCCGGATTCGAGAAATGAGAGCATTGGTTCGAAGAAGCGAGGGCGTAAAGACACCCTCGGTTCAGGGAAGGCATATTTGGGGGATGAAATATATTGAGGAATGCTGGTGACCCAACTGCTCGAATCGCCGAAAACAACGGTGCGATCAGTGAGTTTGCTAGCTTTTCCTCGACACTTCGGACCAATGTGACACGGCTCGATTTTCTGGAATGCTTCTAGAACAAATCATTATGATTAAATTATAGCACATCGATCACAAGATGACAAGTTTCATACAAACCTCGTCACCTTGTCATTCACTCAAGAAATTAGCTGTGGCACAAGGGGAATTCTAATGCCCCCACAATATTTGGGTAGGTTAGACCACAAAGATAATATAAGGGAGACAGGCTGCCGTACAAATAAATATAAATACTCGTTCTAATCTCGGACAATCACGAATCATAATAGTAAGAAGTCAAAGCCATTATAGAAATAGTAAAGATATTCTAATTGCAAACGAGGACAGAATTAAACATTGCGCAGACATCTGGTACATTCGTAGTTGGATGTGCTTGTTCATCTTAGTTGCTAGTGCTTAGTTAGTATGTATTGGCATGAATGTAAGTTAAAATGGTTTTTGCATGAATATATACGCCTGTGTGGGTGTGAATTGACATGCTTTGGATTGCTTTGCATGTGGTTTACATTCTCTTTTACGGGTGGCGTCTTAACATCCCCCGCCAGACACCCTTGCGGCTGCTTACAGGGTATTGTATGGATGTGGATGTGGATCACCATAAGTTTCACGGAGACATAATAGTCGGCTACATTTACGTAATTCCCCAAATGTTGCCACAAGGGCGTATGGCGAGGGTTTGTTGGGACACCAGTCATGATTCACAATCCCGACACCTCTACACAAATATTAGTTTGATCATGAATTGGAACAAAGTTAATCATCACGAAAGGCACTTACATGCGAAAATATTAAAAAAACAGGATATATTCAGTCTTCCAGTAAACTTCGTCTATTTGCTGACGATGACGATGATATATAGGGAAATATCTAGTCTAGGTGATAGAGTATCATTAGCTAACGACCTACAATTCAAAAGTACTGCGAGTTATGAAAGCTAGAATTGAATTTGAATAAATATATTTAGATAAATTTTTGGAGGAAAAGTATTTCACCATAAAACGCACTATACAGGAAACCAACATCACACACGTGGAATCGGTAACATCCTTGATGGTGTAACGATAGCTACAGATGTGTTCTGGGGAAAACACATAAGTGAAATATGCGGAAAAGCTAATAAAAAGTTATGATTCATTAAAAAATACTTGGAAATTGTAATGAAAGGGTCAAGAAGCTTTGTTATTTCACGTTAGTTGGGCCCAACCTTTATAGTATGCTGCCAGTGTATGGGATCCTCATGAAGTAGGCTTAGTTTTGGAACTAGATCGATTGCAACGTAGAGCAGCTAGGCTGGTGAAAAGTTTTTGCGCATTCAACTGTTCGTCAGTCACATTGTTAGTTAAAAGTGTATTGTGCAAAGTTGTTATGAACAAGGCAGCAGTGTCACGAATATATTGGAAGAATTAAGATGGGAGCCACTAGTTGACCGTAGGTTGAAATGCAGGTTAAATTTACAGCAATCGCGTAGGAGATAATTAGAATTGGTAGTGTATATATGTATTTGTCGATATCTTGCATGTTTCTTCCTGCGTTTTATTCTTTTTATTTGATAGACCCATCTTTTTAACAGTTCTACAGGATGATTTGAATGCACGTACCCTGTTATTGAATATTGTTTCATTTAAGTACTTTCTTTCGTGTGATTAAGGTTTGTCGAGTGCATGAACAAACTATTATTTGTGTAGAGGTAAAATGATTTGGTTTTGAATTTCGTTTTATTCTAGTTAACGGGTGGTGACCTAACACCCCCTGCGGCGGTTGGCGGGGTACTGCGTAGATGTATATGTAAATATCCGTTACACTTCCTTGGTCTCTTCTCACGGCAATTTTTAACAAAACCATCGGGTTTTCTACGAATATTTTCCCCTATTTAACGTTTGCTCCCATAGATCCCGGATACATGTACCTGCGTATTCTGCATGTGGCCTTATTAAAGTGTACTCACACCTCTTACTTTTTCATTGAATTTTCCTTCGGCGCGTTTAATGTGCATAACTTCCTCAAGGCTGACCCATACTATTTCTCTGATGTATGTACCCAATGATAATTTAATTAAAGTCTAATGTCAGCTAAACACCCAAGTATTTGACCAATTCTGAAATGCTCAGTAGATTCTGAAATCCCTTATATTTCATAATTGAAATTTGAAGCAGAGAAAGCAGATTTAACCCTGACTCGTGTTTTTAGTTCCCTCATTACATTTTTATTAAACTTCTCACTATGCTAACGATCCTGGGAAATCCCTAGCTGAAACTTATTAATATGTACGTTAATAAATATACATGCGTTTATCTGTGAGTATAGTTGCTATCATTTCTGGCAACAAGATTGAATTAAGAAAGGTTTTGGGAGGGTTTCCGAAAACTATTACTCGTCTCTATGAACTTCGGGAGACATGTAGAAAGTTTCATGTGACTAATATTGATATGTAATACCTTAATTCAGTAAAATTTAAAATTTTCATGACATAATTTTTTGCTTCATTCTTCCATAAATTGCAAAGCTTCCAGAAGCCACCGTGGAAAAAATGCTCTGAATTACATCGCAATCAACATTTATTACTTTAAATCATTCAGCGGCTAACATTAGCAATATTTCCTTTGCCTACAAAATGTCAGAATTTGACAACTATTTTTTTCTCACACCAACTAATCAGTAAGCATGCGCGAACAGTTCTCTTGGCAAGTTTATTCTTTAAGGCTTGCGTTCAACGATGCGTCGATGCGGCCATTTTTTTTTCTACCGAGATGCGCTTTTTTTTGAGTCATGATGACATTATCGAGTAAATGGATTATGCATATTTTTAATCGGACACCCGCTGCAAGAGGCTTGAGAGTATAATGGCAGTAGTAAACGGAAGCTGGGAAAGGTCCCGGCGATTATTTATCACACCAAAGGTCAGGTGCATATGAGGGAGAAAATGAATTCGCACAAAAAAAACAGTCGGACGCAGTAGTAGAAATCAGTGAGCATAGGGAAAAGGAACGAGGATTGGGCGAGGTACGATTGGCTCGAAATCAAGGTTAGCTCCAAGTCTTCTTGCTCGGTATGCTTATAATTTCGCTCTTCTCGAGACTTAACGTGATAATGTCTTGCACTGGTGATGGTGAAAGTGAAAAAAAATCTTTAAAAGTGAAGGATATGCAGGATCTCGCAACTTCCCAACGATTCCCCCAAAGTATTTTCATTGGTCATGTCGGTGTGGTGTCGTACGTTGTTCGAACGCGGTCGTGGCTTCCCGGAACCTTACAAACTAGGTAGTAGTAGTTTTTATGGGAGGCGACCGACAGCTTAGGTCATTAGGAATGGATGGGAAAGGAAGGGTGGAGAGAAACCCTGCGTCGGCATTAACCTACTCTTGTCGAAAGGCGCCAAGGGGTCCGCAGTTTAACGTCCCATCCGACGGACGTCGTGCCCACTCTAAGTGCTCACCACCACAAAGCACCTCAGGTAGGGATCTGGATATAGATGAAAAATATTTGTTGTCTCCAGGATTTGAAGCCGGGCCCTCTCGGACGGTACAAACTAATAACATGGTTTGAAATAGTTCTTCGCCATTACGACGGCTTTGCCCAGATGAGTGATTTTACTTCACCGACATACTCGTATTTATTCTGATCATTCGATTAAAAGCGCTGTTTTTGACGTTCCCAATAATAGTTAGGAGTGCATCGACAACATCGGGTGATACAAACTCGGTTTGAAAACAAAAATCAGCACGGTTTCCGAAAAGGTAGATCCAGCGAGACAACTTGCGTTTCTTGTTCATGATATTCTTACTTCAGGAGAGAGAAATGTTCAAGTGGAGGCGATTTTTCTAGATTTTAAGGAAGCCTTCGACGAAGTACCTCATTGTAAACTACTCGCAAAGCAAGAAGCATATGGCATTGATAATATTAACCTGGGTTGTTGAATGCTCGGGTACACAGAGAAGTCCTAGATGGAGTTGGCTCAAATGCAGTATAAGTCACTTCCGATGTTCCCCAGGAAAATGTAATCGGAACACTTTTATTCTTTCTTTACGTTAACGACATTGACTCCGTAGTCACTCGTAAGATACGTTTATTTGCCGATGATGCAGTGGTTTACTGCCATATCCGTGCTACTGAGAACACAGCAGCTGTATCAGATGATCTTAATGTTATACAACGCTGATGCGAAACTTGACAGTTTGAATTAAACTCAAAAAAGTACGTAGTCATAAATTTTTGGAAAAAGAGCAAATCCCTCCTGAACGCCAACTGCATTGGGAACACCGAAATGGAATGTGAAGACTCGATTAAATACCAAGGCGTTACCCTCACTCACGATCTCTCCTGGGTGAAACATATACGGGGAATATTTGGGCAAGCTTACAAAACCTTAGGATTTATTAGAAGAATACTAGGTAAATGTGATGAAGAGGTCAAGAGGTAGAAATGTTATGTCTTTGGTTAGGCCTCATTTGGAATATGCTGCAAGTATATGGGATCCTCACGAAGTTGGATTAATTTCCGAATTGGATCGCGTACAGCGTAGAGGAGCTAGATTTGTAAAATGTTGTTATGATAACCTTAGAATATATCCGAAATATTAAAGCAGCTAGCCTGGGAATGACTCACGGAGCGAAGGTTAAATTAACCATTGAAGCTCTTGCATAGATTGGAAGGGAGTCTCTTTAGCAGTGTTGTTGAAAATGAATTGTTACCGCCATCGTACTTCGGTATGAATGATCATGTTAATATAATTAGAGATATTAAGTGCATAACAGATAGATTTAAGTTGTCATTTTTTCCACGAACGATAGGGGATCATAACTACATTGGCCGAACGCGGTAGTGTCCTGTTCGGGTAAAAATTATTCTGGTGTGTACAGCCACACATCCTAGCGGTGGCTTGCAGGGAATACAAATTAAATAAATAAAACACAATGGAACACTTCATTGCCTACGTCGAGGAATTGAAAGCTCGGAGCAAATTTTGAGTTGATTAATCATTCGACAATCATTATTGGTCGTTATTGTTGCTGAATCATTCAACGGAAATGTAATAATGATGTGTTTGTCAGATTGTGGACAATTAAATCATCACGCCAAATGGCACTCCTCAAGTGGAGAGTTCTTGGAGCGCAGTATTTGTTCTTCTGCTCTGACTCTTTGTTGGTGTTAGATTTCGTAGAGGCCTGGTGGGTGGTCTACGCAACATCTATGGTACACGTCATCTAACTAGCGTTACAAATCAGACTATCATTCTTTAAGCCGCCCTCATATAGATATGTATTTTACTTTTAAAAAAATACCTAAGGATATTTAACACAAATTAAGTTGTATTGAACCTGTTTGTACATGCATGTGACATTTATTGCAATTTATTAATTACAGATTATCAAACCACGAGTGAATTTCTCTTTGGCTTTTCCTGGTTGGAGTGACTGGTTTGCTCCCTTGCCGATTGATCACGGACTTAGCAGTTGAAGCAGGAGTAAAATAAAGTAAGCAGCAGCGATGATTTTTTCCTATTTCTCTAAGACGTTGCTATTGAAATTCGTCCGTGTACTTATAAGTTAGATTTAAGCCAAACTGATTTAAACTTTTAATTTCTCACATATCCACTGCAGCGAAATTAGTTTAACAATTTATAATTCGACAGTGCAATATTTTCTTCGCCATATGGTGGTAATTACTTCGATATAATTTTTATATGCCTTAGCCTACTTTTCTGATGTAATTAAAATGGAGTATTAAAATTATTAGAGGGGCTAAGTTGGGAATCACTCATGGAGCGAAGGTTAAATTACTGATTAATTCTCTTTCATAAATTGGAAGGTTGTCTCTGTAGCGGTGATGTTAAAATGTATTATTAGCCCCTCAGTACTACGTTAGGAGGGATCATGTAAATAAAATTAGAAAGATTAAGTGTAAAATAGATATTTTAATATGTCAATTTTTCCCACGAACGGCAAGAGATCATAATAACGCTGTCCGACTGTGCTAGGGGGAAATGTATTTTGGGTCAAAAAAAACATCGTGTGTAATCACCTCCTGCCGCACACCCTAGCGGTGGTCTGAAGAGTACTTCTTAATTAATAAATAATAAATGTATCAAAGACTCTATCATGTTTATCTTCCTTTGACGTACTGTCCTCATTGTCTAAGCATTTGAGAAGTTCACTCTTTTTCCGCAGAACAACTTCTAAGTAAGTCCTTGATTTTTGTTTTCCTTGAAATCTTAACCATCATCTTAACCATCATTATCTTAATCGTCATTCAAATCTCAACCAGATTGTCTTAATCATCAGTCATCCATCCCAAACTCCGTTTGACGCGGCTCTCGAGTCAATCCTGGCGGCTAATCTATTTCATCTTTGGCATCTGTCATTATTTGTTCGCTCGTATCTCACCCGAAGTCCTCCTCTGCCCTCCATCCCCTTCTCTTTCCCTTGACTAGTGTCTTCTTCATCAGACCATCATTTGTATCATCATCTGCAATCATCTGCGAAACCAAGTTCCCGGAACGGTAAATAGTGGAAGTATATGTTATCACCTTCTGTGATCTGGCGTTTATTTGTCGTATTTCTTCGTCCCTTTCTTTTCCAAAGTGCGGGTGCATCTCCCTTTTATGAGGTCGACCAATTTTCACATTTTTATTGCCACGTGAAGATTTAAAATAAAAGATCTATTGCACTAGAAGAGAAAGTTGACTCATGAGTTGAATTGAAGCATTACCAAAATTCCCCTTTGGCAATTCTGGTCTGATTATTCCTTCCTTATCAAGCGAGATATTCATTACGTTTCCTTGACTATTCTCCAGAAATGAAAATACAGTAAAAATACTCTTTGTCGGTTTTATGGTTCTCTGCTTGGGCGTAAAAAAAATGTTGTATTTGTTGGATTGATTTCAGTGGGGCAATTAACTGGGAACAGGGTCGTTTAACGCACTCATCTAAATGTACGTAAGCGGGCGTGCCAAGTGTTATGCGCGAAGTGTGTATTTTTAGGGGTCAGTAAGATATATTTCTGCAGGTGGGCCACTTCGTGTCGCCATCTAAGGCTATATGCCTGCCATCTTTGAAATGATACGAATTCAAGTGGTGCCAAAAGAAACGAAATTAATTTGGTACGCATTTTTAAATGGCAGAATATTTTAGCCCGCGACAAGACTGAAATATTAATCAAAGGTTACCACATGCATCGTGTACTTGCAAATTAATCAGTGTGCGTTTGAATCGACTCGTTGGCATTTGAGAGGGCAAATATATTTGTAAGGAGATACTAGTTCTTATGTCCTACACGTGAGCCTTATGGGGGATCTCTTTTCGATGGTGGCATTTTCGCCTGGGAAGGGATCATCTGCCTGCTTGATGGAGGGCCGGCCTGCTGCCATGAGTGTCCTGCCCCACCATCGGAAGAAGGGCCTCCGGTTCTGAAAATTTCGAGGAAGTCCTCTCCGGAGTCGGTCGACACCACATCCACCCCGCAAGCGAGATAGCCATTTTAGTTGCGGGCGATCCCCTTACGTAATCACTCGAAATGACTGGAAGGGTTCGCTCGCTGTCATAAATGTACATTGGCTCCTGTGCATGGAGTGCTGGACTCCGGATTTATAGAAGTGGCTACGTTATTCAGAGGAATGATATTTATTTCTCCGGTTGTGTCACGGGGAACTCAAGCCCATAGTCCTTCACCTGCATGGGTGAACCGCCGACACCTTCTTTAGCGCTCCCAAAAACTACAACCCAGCAACACACTCTCACCCTCCTCGTTTTTCTCACTTTTCTTTTCGCAAAATTCGCTTGCCCTTAAATATTGTCACGCCGCAGATAACCTGATTTCTCGTGCTGAACCCACAGCAACTCCTCGAGTGCAGGAACGAAGAGATAATTTTCATTCCCGTTGACGAAGCAATCACATTGAATGCGACTGGATATTTATTTCGTTATCCTGTTTTTAATTTTCTGACGGGATAAATGCAGCATGCATTTCCCTAACAAACACATGTATTGTAATTCAAGTAATGGTTTTTTTTTGATCTTGGATGGAATGCTGCAAACCTCCACCGCCGAGGTTACGCAATGATGGCACGACAGAGTGAGCTTTAGGGGACATCTGGCCGATTAGGTGGGGAATATAATATTGGTAAAGAGAGATTAGAAATATGTAAGGGTCGAGAGAGAGAGAAGCCAGGCGGTTAAGCTATTCGTGTTACCATGGCCATCGGCGTCCAGCAAGTTCCGAGTGTTTTCTGCATGCTTAAATGCCCCACGTGAGAACCTTCGCGATGGGCATGGAATGTTTAGTCGTGAAAATCTTGGTTGGTTGGTAAATCCGCGCGGCACTTCCTAGGAGACCTCCTCGAAAGCGGTCGGGTGGAAGGATCGCGCCTTGGAAGAGCGATAAGGGAACGCTGCCGTTATCTCATTTCGAAACATCTTCCCTTGGACGTCACATTCCTCCGGAGAGTGCTGTTTTTTCAGCTCTTGAGGTGGAAGCACACGTAAGGTTTTATCCGAAAAGAGATCTCCGATTTCAGTTGCCCTGCACTGGTGTGATTCTTTGATATTATCAATAGAAATAAAAAAAGCACCCTTAGCTCACCTCTTTTGAACAAATTCACTACGCAATTTAATAATGACTGTATCAGAGCATTAAATCCGCATAATGATATCTTCGTGGTAGTTATTCATGTTTAAATTATAACGTTTTATGTCTGGGTTTCAACTCTTCATGTTGCTGCAGTGGCTGGTTATAAACTCTTATGTTTAGGAAATATTGATGAGATTACGCAAGGAGTACCAGCCTTTCGATCTGTACGAAAAATAGATGGACTCAAACTTTAGAGGCCATTTCTTCGTTCATTTTGCTTGCCCGTCCTTGTTAGCGAGGATCCCAATCGATACTATAGATAGGCAATGAAAATACAAATACATCCAATGTTTAGAAATTAATAGCATAACTGTAGGCGAAGTAATCAATTAATTTAGATTTTTATTGATGTTATTTAATTTCACTTACTTAATTAACCTCTCGATGTGGCCTATTAAAAATAATACCTCCTTTTCCCGAACTACAAATGATCAAATTCATTACTTGCTGTTGCCAATTAAGCGTGTGGTAGTATGCCGATGAGTTGGTCTATCTTTTCTCTAGTTTATATTTTGCCGCATAGAAAAGAGTGATTGAATGAAATAACGGATCCACCGTCTTCATGTTTGTTTTCATATAAGAGTATTGCGACTGGGATCTCAAGGTTGTACCCACGCCCTTTGCGTTTGCGTTTTCGAACCAATGACTCACACTTCGTAACATAAACCGTGGGCGAGAGCAATTTCATTTTATCTTAGAATAATAATTGACCTTCAGACGGATGTTAGGGAAATTTTCAAGTGCTACAAAATAAAGTTGAACTCTAAAATGTTCAGAGTTTGCCATTTTGAAGGGTAATACTCGATGGATATTTTACGCGTGATTATTACACCAGAGAATCCTTCCTCGTCCAATCTGAAATAGAAAATCGACATTCGGTGAACTGAGGAGACAGGAAAATATTACGGTAGGTAATGCCGAGCCAGTAGTCTTATTTTTATATTTCCGAGTTCGGATGAAAACGAGACCCTGGGCGATGCAAAAGGCAAAGGCGAAAGGCAATAACATTCGATTTTAATGCGTCCGATCGGCTCTCGTCTCCTCGTGTCACCTCGGACGACTTAAGCTTTATGGCACTCCAATGCGAGTAGTCGAAATGAAAGGGTATCCTTCCTCGCCTTATAAGTTCTTCCCTCGCCTGATGGCGTCCGCTCCAAAGTGGACGGGTTTGTGTCTTCTGCTCCTCGACCAAACCACCCCCCTCCTCCCCCCCCTGCGCTAGGTGCGCCCCCCCCCAATCCGCAATGGTGACTGTAAGCGGATATTCGTCACGTCTCCCACTTTTCCCATCTCCTCACGTGCGCACGATTGCAGGACTTCGGCGGGAAGGTGTGGCGCCCACCTCTATGAACTGCTAAGTAACCGCTTATCGAAAGCTGTAATTACAATTAGCTCACCCGTGCCATTGTAAAGCAATAAACAGAGATGCTGTATCGTTCATGTCACCGTATGTAACCAAAGCTATATTTGTTATCACAATCACAAAGCTTTCTCGAATGTTCTCCGGGATGTGGTGGATGCAGTCGATTATCAAGAGAGTCGATATCCAAGTCGTAAGGTCAATTATAACGAGTGGAATACCTAGAACACTTAAGCGAGGGCACTTTCAAGTTTAACTGGGATCCTAAGGGGGGAGTGTTAGTATCGGTCGAACAATACGTGAGACGTGTATTGATTTTAGTATCAAACAAAGAATTTTCCTTCAAAGCAATATAATTTATAGAAAGAAAGACATGTCTTTCGATAAACTAAACAACTTTGGGTGTCATGTTTTGTACATAAAACCTACCATTCCAGAGTTCCCTCATTGCCTGATAAAGGTGCTTTTTTTAATTTTGTATTGCTGGTCATAAACAAAATATCGCTTTGCACGAACTGAAGATTAGGTTTCCCCCCGAGTTTGTGAAAGAAGCTTCCGGACGACATTTTACTCAAGAGAAAGTGTTTAGTTGTTCTAGCGAAAAATAGGGGAACATGCAAACCAAAAAACTGAAAAAAATTATCATGATTTGATTGGAGACATTTGAAATATCTGAAACTTCAACATCTCAAATGAGGGTGTCCATGTTATATTTATAGCGAGGCAAATCGGAAATTCTGGGTTTCGCGAGATGTTTTGGACGCAGAGCATCTTCTGTCTTCAGGGAGAAGACCCTGAATCCGAGAGCAATATCTCCGAAACGTTGTCTTGAGGATGAGGACCAAAAGCGCGGAAAAACAACCCGGAAAAACCTGAATGAACGGAACCACCCTCACTCACGACCTTTCCTGGGTGAAACATATATGGGGAACACATGTACCTACATACACCCCTATGTTTATGGGTGTATATATGATATATATGTATGTGTGGTATTATATATGTGTTGTGTATGTGTATATATATATATACACACACACATATATAATACCACACATACATATATATCATATATACACCCACAAACATATATATACACATATATATATATATATATATATATATATATATATATATATATATATATATATATATAATATATATATACACACACACATATACGCACACACATATAATACCCAAGTGGTTCTAAGGCATTAAGAATAGTTCAGAAGAATGGGAATGAGTGGAAAATGGAACTACGATTTTTTTACGTCGGTGAGCTTTTATCTGATTCATTAAGACTTTGTGTTTTCCCGGCGATAAGTGTTAAAGAAATATGTATTGGGATATCACGTGAGAGACGACCAGCTTCAAACGGAATAGGTTAAAGCTCCTGAAATCGTGGAAATTCCCTCCAGGGAACCTCCCTGTTATGTCACCCACCTCTCCACGCAACTCGTTTTAATTGAACTTTCATATTTTTACGTGCTTTTAGGACCGTAAGGATACCTTTTTCGAACGGTGTAGCGGTCATCAATGCCATTAATGCAATAATTCATCATTGGGAGAAAAAATTTCTCATACTTAAAACGGGCATCTGATAAGTGTCTCATAAAAAACCCGGGATATCATGTCTCCCTATTAAGTTAAAAGCCATTAGTTTTTTATTAGCATGTCTTTCAATAATGCACTTCAATTTTCAATTTCAGTCATTGCAATTGCCAGTAGTTCTATTGCTATTATCTCAGTTTTCACGCCATGTTGTTTGATAGGTGGGAGGGTAGAAAAAAAACTTGGATATTCTATAACAAGTAGATTAATTTCAGTGGTTTTATCGGCGTCAAAATCGTTTCTGTGGGTGGGCAAGACTAAATTTTCAATGAATGGAAAAGAAAAATCCCTTTTCTTCTCAGTTTTTGTCAAGATTCTGCTAATTGTGACGGACGGTGATTTCTAAGAGGTTTTGCAAGCAATCCAGAAACAAATCGACTCCGTTTCCCGCCTACAAGAATCCCCTCCCGATTAATTCGAGTGCAAATCCGAATAATTATGTGAAAAACCTTATTTTATTCCTTCCCGAGATCAGATCCCAAATATTTCGAACTATACCTATGACGAAAGCAAGCGTTAAACAGTCACGACGATGGCGGGTGGTCGCGCGCAGGCTGGTAGCGTCGCAGTCCATATCTACACAATGCACAATACCTCGCAAACCGCCGCAATGGGTGTGTGGCGGGGGGTGTTAGGTCACCAATACGTGTACAATCCTAATTATTACACCTTTACGTTGATGTGACCATGCACTGGATGAAAGTTGATCGCAAGAAAGCAAGTATTTGCATGCAAAAATATTCAACAATAGGATACGTATATTAAAATCATGCGGAATGAGGATTAAAAAGATTGGTCTATTTCGAAAAAATATGCGGGATTTCGAAAAAATATATACACTACCAACGCTAATTATCTCCTTCGCGCTTGCAGTGATATCTATTTAGATCTCTTATGGTACGAGAACAAAAACGACTTTTATATCTATTCGTTTTACATTCTATCTCCCTGATTTTACGTATGTGATCTTACATACGATACATTATCGCCATCATTCGGCTAGCAGGGAACACATACTGAAACACGTTACCCAGCAATTCATTGCTACCTACGTGTTTTTTACTTAAAAGTGATGGCTCCTCGTTGAAAGCGATCAACTACAGTTAACAGATATTGAGAACATCCGCCATATTCACAGAGTTATCACCAATCGTCAGCAATCCTGAGAGTGGTTTGACTTGATTCCATTCAACTCTAACTGCTAAACTCTTCATTAATTTATTCTACCTTTATTTTCTTCACAATACTTATCTGAGTTCTTCATTTGTAATTCTTTCCGTTCAATTTTCTACTCCCATGTCATAATCTACCCGTCACCAATCGGTAACGTCGCCAAAGAGGCCGTGTCGAGGTGCCTTGAACGGGATCCCCATAGACGCCTTCCGGGAAACGCACTGCGACTGGCAGAGGCGCTGGGATCGGTGCGTCGTTACACAAGGGTGCCATTTTGAAACATTTTAGTCATTTGTACTTTCATCTGTAACAATTGTTTTCCCAAATATTTTCTACTTAATTTTAGGGTAGACACTGTACTGTCTTACAGTAACACTTTTTCACGGACCGTTAATAAATAATTGCAATAGGAAATGTATAAGAAAATGGTAAAACTGACATTAAAAATGTACACCAAAATCTTAGAGCAGGTTAAAAATATTTATTACCCAGGGATAATTGAAAATAACAAAAATAATTATTAGACAGAGATTAAAAAGGAGAATTATTGTAGCGAAACAAGCTTTTCAAAATGAGCAGGGAGCAATAGATGGGTTTGAAGTTGTATGCTAACTCTAAGGAAGTATGATGAAAAGGAAGATGCCACAAGGCATTCATTATTGTCTTTATAAGCTGAAGTTGATTGCAAATGTTGTTTTTTTACCAATTATCTAGCTCTTTATGCATAAAGTATATATATATATATATATATATATATATTTATATATTTATATATTTATATATTTATATATTTATATATTTATATATTTATATATTTATATATTTATATATTTATATATTTATATATTTATATATTTATATATTTATATATTTATATATTTATATATTTATATATTTATATATTTATATATTTATATATTTATATATTTATATATTTATATATTTATATATTTATATATTTATATATTTATATATTTATATATTTATATATTTATATATTTATATATTTATATATTTATATATTTATATATTTATATATTTATATATTTATATATTTATATATTTATATATTTATATATTTATATATTTATATATTTATATATTTATATATTTATATATTTATATATTTATATATTTATATATTTATATATTTATATATTTATATATTTATATATTTATATATTTATATATTTATATATTTATATATTTATATTTATATATATATACATACACACACACACACTCTAGACATCCATAGATACCAAACAAGACCACAGTTATCAACCGGAAGGTTGGTTTGATAGGTGAGCGTAGAGTTCACCTAATACTAAGCCCAACGGCGTGAGAAATCCAAACGCGTCAGGGCAGGGAGGCCAGTTCCTTTCCCTGATTTATATACATACGTTTCTCAGATTGCCCAGGAAGGTCTGGTGTCCGAAAAATCACACAGGTTGGGTGAGGCTGAGGGTACCCAGAGGCATGCCCGGGAATCGAACCTGGGTCCTCTGTTCTGTAGTTCTACACTCGATCCACTGGGCTACCGCGTTCCCTTGTGTTATATTTAATGATATTCAATCTATTTATATGTATTGCATATCCATAGAATGTGCGCTCATGGACTAGATATGTGGTGTACGTATACGCATTGTGAATGCCCATTATATAGTATGTACATCCATTGAATATTTTGCTCTGTGAAGTTCACTGCTAATCCGAATCATTATCGCATCTTAAAATGTATCCATTAAGTATATCATTCCTCCTATCATTAATTACCTCTCTTCCTTCAATCCTTACAGGATCTATCCATTAATTATTCTAGCCTACCATTTCCCTTAGTAATAAGTTTACGCGATACATTATATATAATGGTAGACAGAAACCATGAAAATCCCACCTTCGATTGATAGATTAATGGCGAGTTATCCTATCATTTGATTTTCCTGATTATCCTCGAATACCGTATATCCATTTACTCTAGTCTTCTTCTATCTATTGCCGATACCTTAAATGTCTCTCTCCCGTAGGTAATTAAGCTCTTTAAATAAGCCTTGGTGGGTCGCGGTAGTGCAGGGGGTGGAGTGTTTGACTACTGACCGGAGGGTCCTGGGTTCAATTCCCGGGCAAGTCTCTGGGCACCTGCAGCTCTACCCAAGCAATGTGATTTTTCGGGTACCAGATCTTCCTGGGAAACCATAACCATAACCGGCACAGGGAAAGGAACTGGCCCCCCTACCCTGATGTGTGAATTTCACACGCCGTTGGGTTTAGTATTGGGTGAACTCTATCATCACCCCTACCAAACCGACCTTCGGGTTGATTGCAGTGTTTGTGGTTTATGGTTTAAATATTCCTTGATGAAATGTGTTAGAAATTCAAGCGCAATGTTTGTCTCATGAAGAGAATAATTTTCTCTTCGGACAACTCCCTGGCTTATTCAAACTATGTCCTTTCCTTGCGTCTCCCGTGATTTTGCCTCCATTTTTTGTAAACTCCAATCAGTCTACCGAAACGTGAGTATCCCTCGAGCCAGTAAGGGTGTCGTGGAAGTTTTGAATGTCGAAATTTCGGCCGAAATGGCGACCATCATAAATGAGAAAATGATATGTAAACGGTATCACGACGGGGTGAAGTCAGTGCAGAGTCACTGACCGTTACCGAGCGAAACGCCCAGGGCATCTCCGTTTCCGTCCGTAGACCGAAAGCCATTAACTTTGTTTTTGCTTATCCCTAGGTTGCACCCACTTGTGAAAATATCACAGAATCCTTGAGAAATGTGCGACAGGAATAGTAGTTCACATGTTCTTCTTCATTAAAAAATTAAGTAGCATCATTCGGGGGAACCTTGTGTTTTTTTTTTTAGGATTCGTATTTCCATCCCCATTCTCTCACGCATTCTCGCCGCTAAGAGTTTCAGAATGCTACTTGATCGCGGCTTGGAACTTTCGGGGGTTGCCTTCGTGTCGTTCCCGCGCCGTTGCTGGTGTGTGGGAAGAGAGGGGAAAGGGGGGAAAGGGAGGGAAGCGGGGAGGGAACTCGAATAGAAGAGGGATGAGGCGAGGCGGCTGGCTCAAAATGGCGTCCAGCAGAGGCGCGGGGAGCCTCGGCTGCTGTTATCGTTGGCCCGCTAATCCAATTCGTCGTCATCTCGCCCTCCCCAAGAAGGCCTCCCACCCGAAAGGCCGACCTTTCCCGCCTCACCCCATTCGCACGATCTCCCAACGGATGGGGAACTAAAGCCGAATCTCTCGGGCCGGGGTTCGAACCCTGGCCACTTATTAAGCGGGCATTACACGTGATAATTGACTCGATTTGTGAATCCGGTTGAGTCCCTAAGCGACTTTAAAATTTATCATACGAATTCTCCATTGATCGCGACCGATTTCTATATTTGGATCGAGCGATTGCCGTCCTAGTCACCTTACAATTGAATCCAGTTATTTTAGCCGAATATTTCGAATCAGAGTAGAAAACATCTCAAGTGGAACTGTCCCATCGGACGGACGGCATACTCACTCAAAGTGCCCTCCACAAAGCACCTCAAGTAGGGATCGAGATACCTCTGAAAAATATTCAACCCTGCTGGGATTTGAACCCGGTCCCTCTGGGTGTGAAGCCAGCACGTTAGCCCCCGCACCATCTCGATCCCTCTACTAATTGAGACACAGGTCGTGAGGTGGGTACGCTCGTGAAGTAAGTTGTGGCGTACGTAGTATATGCGTGTACACAGAAAACTTCCCACGCTTAATCCCAATTGGGTTCTTTCTCTCCTCCTCAAAGTGATTGGGTTCACTTCACACAATCAACATTTTCCCCATTAATATTTCCATAATGATGTGTTCTCGCTGCTTGCGACCGTGTGAGAAATTTTCCGCTTCGGTTAGTTATGGATAACCTATTCCTCTCCCCAGCCTACCTGTTCCTTTTTCTCGCCTCGATTTTGCGTCTTCTATCGTTTTTCGCGAAGATCGTCATAGTACAGTTGGTGGAATGCAGTGTTACTGAACGGAGGGCCTAGGTTCGATTCCGGGCACAGGCTATGTGCTTTTCGAGTACGGTGTTGAGTAAAGATGTTAGGAAAAGTTTCGTTAAAACCTTGATATGGAGCGTGGTTTCCTACGGCATGGAAACATGATCATTGACGCAGGAATACAGGCGTAGCTTGAACGTTTTTGAAATGTGGGTGTGGAGAAGAGTGAAGTTGTTTTTGCTCCATTTCTAAGTAGACAGAGAGGAAAATAAACGAGGAGGTGCTTGGTATGATGGGAGAGGAGAGGAGAGGAGATTGTTGGGAGAAATCATATGGAGACAGGAAAAATGGATGAAGGGGGTATTGATTGGCAGTGGGATGTTGAAGACTGTCTTAGAGGGGAGAATGTTAGGCAAATGAGGAAGGGGCAGGAATAGGATAGGGATGTCGGACGGAATGAAAAGAGGAAGGAAGAGTAGGGTATTTGGCTGTGTTTTGTTTGGAGAGACAGGAATTTTCGCTGTGCCGCTTGGTAGTTTGTGCCCATCCAAACCCACTTTAGCCGGCACATTACCTATAATAATAATAATATTCTTTGGGAAGAACGGGTGCCACAGGTAATAAGGAACTGTTATCCCAACCCTGCTAATGTGTGAATCTGACGCACTGCCTTGCTTAGTAGAGGTATTAAGTGAGATCTACCCTCAACTATCAAAACCAACATTCGGCTTGGTAACTTTGGTGATGGTGGTGGTGCGTTTGTCGTTGCGATCGAACTTTATTTGAAACGTGGTGTGTGTCACCGATAGGAATTCCTTAGCGTCTCCTTTTTTGGGAGTTTACCGTGACTAAGTAAAATTGATAATGAATAACATTGGAAATCGTGAAAAAACGTGAGTGAGAAAGACAATGGCATTCTTTTTTTTCAGAAACCATTTATAAAACGATTCGATTTTTTTCACAGATGGGAATGGGAACGACTTTCAGCAAGGCAGCGTTTTGAAGTTTTTATGTTTTTTTTATAATTAGAGTTACTGGAGATACGCAAATAAAGAAAATTCCACATCATGTGAACCACATATTATCGACGAAATAGATCTTGTGCAGGTTCAAATATGTATTATATATATATATTACTATTATATATATATATTACTATTATATTATTATTAGGTAATCTACCGGTTAAGGTAGGTTTTTGGATGGACATAATTACTAATTAAATAATTTGTGACCCCTAGCAAAACACAACATCCTACTTTACATCAGGTCCCTCTTCAGCTCTGAGTACCTTCTTCCTCCCTTCATCCCGTCCAACATCCCTATCCTGTCCCTTCCCTTTCCTCTTTTGCCGAACATTCTCCCCTCTATCACAGTCTTCAACATCCCACTACCGGTTAATACCCCCTTCATCCACTTTTCCTGCCTCCATAGGATTTCTCCCAACAAACCCCTCTCTTCGCCCACCATACCAAGTACTTCCTCATTTGTTTTCTTCTCTGTCCATTTCACCTTCTCCATTCTTCTCCAAACCCACATTTCAAAAGCCTCCAGTCTACGTCATATATATATATATATATCCCCTCCCCGGACTACAACCTTGACGTGGTGGAAGGGCTTGTGCGTTCCGATGACCCCTAGAGCTGTACTGGCGGGAGTAATAAAAATTGCTCCTGGTAGGGTCACCCATGCCAGATAGGTCGAAGGTTAGGAGCCAGACGAAAGGTAGTCCACGCAGCGTCTGTTCCTCAGTGAGGCGGCTGCAATGGCGTCTGACCCCAGTGGGGCGGCCAGTAAGTGATGGTGTCACGTTAAAAACACTATTGAGGAAGGCAACGGGAAACCACCTCAATTATCATTCCCAAGAACAATGTGATGGACAATAGAGATATTTTGAGTCCTGGCAACCACGGGGCTCGGCCCAATCGGCCGTGTGTCGTGCCCGGCAGCGGGGGAGGCAAGGCTTCCGCGGTCGTCATCCCACGAAACCCTTGCAAGGGAAAACCAGCAGCAGCAGGACAGAAGACGCAGGAGAAGAAGACCAAATTAGTTAGAATAGGAACGTGGAATGTTAGGACAATGATGAGGACGGGGAAATTGGAGAATGTTAAGCGAGAGATGGAAAGGGGAAATATAGATATTTTAGGTCTATGCGAGGTGAGATGGAAAGATAGCGGGGATTACTGGAGTGATAAGTATAGAATAATATACAGCGGTGGGGACGAGAGCCAACGAGGGGTCGCCATAGTATTAAATGAAGAGGTAGGAAGAAGCGTAGTCAACATAGAGCAGGTAACGGATAGAATACTACTAGTGGAGATAAAAGCAGAACCGACGAACTTAGTTATTATCCAGGTATACATGCCACCGAGCAACCATAAGGAAGAAGAGGTCGATAGGATATACGATCAGTTAGAGGACATGATTGCATGTGTTCCTGCAGGGAAACATTTGATAGTGATGGGGGATTGAAATGCGACAGTAGGCGAAGGAAGAGATGGTGATGAGGTGGGGGACTACGGTTTAGGCACGAGGAATGACCGCGGGGAGAAAGCAGTTGAGTTCTGCAGGAGACAGGGGTTAGTTATCACCAACACTTGGTTCAGACACCACAAAAGACGCAGGTATACATGGAAAATGCCAGGTGACTCGGGAAGATATCAGCTAGATTATATCCTGGTTAGACACAGGTTTAGGAACAGTGTGATAAATTCCCACAGCTTCCCGGGAGCGGATGCGGACTCAGACCACAATTTAGTTGTTATGAAATGTAGCGTACGTTTTAAAAAGATAAGGCAGGGGCGGCGAGTTAGAAAATGGAATGTAGAAGCATTAAATGGGTTGAAAAGAAAGGAATACAAACAGGCGGTAGAGAAAATCATGGAGGACGGTAAAGAGCTAAGTACTATTGAAGAAAAATGGGAATGTATCAAAAAAGGGTTGCCTTAAGCGGCAAAAGACACTATTGGAACCGTTAACGCTAAAAGGACTCGTAAACCATGGATCACGGATGAGATGATTACAAAAATGGATGAGCGGCGAAAATTAAAGAATATAAATACAGAATTAGGCAAAATGAAGTACAAAGAATTGAACAATAAATTGAGGCGGGCAACAAATAAAGCAAAGGAAGCATGGTGGAAGACGCAGTGCGAGAATATGGAAAGTCTGCAGAGGAAGGGGGAAATCGGTGCGCTTTACAGCATAGTTAAATCTTTATCGGGAAGTAAGAAAGGGAGATCAACGATAGCAGTTAGAGATAAGGCCGGTAAGGTAATAGTTGACGCAGGAAAGATCCAAGAGAGATGGAAGGAATATGTAGAAGACCTGTATAGTAAAGAGCTTAGACCAACAAAGTTAGACATGGAAAAGGAACATGACGTAGAGGAAGATAGCTTAGGTCCTGGCATACTAGACAATGAGATAGAAAGGGCATTAAGGGAGATGAAACTAAATAAGGCCGTGGGGGTAGATAACATTCCCGTGGAACTTTTGAAATGCTTGGGAAAATGTGGGAGGAAGAGGCTATATGGGCTGATCCGTAGTATTTATGAGGAGGGAATCTGGCCGGAAGACTTTGTGAGATCAGTTTTAGTTCCTATTCCGAAAAAGGTAAAGGCCACGTCATGTGAGGACTATAGGACAATTAGTTTGATATCCCACGCAGCTAAGGTTGTTCTCAGGATCATAAACAAAAGGATAGAGAGTAGGGCAAATGATTAGTTAGGGGATGATCAGTTTGGGTTTAGGAAGGGGAGAGGTACGCGTGATGCCATTGCAGTAATGAGATTATTAATCGAGAGGAATATAGAACACAACCAGGAGGTATTTGCCTGTTTCGTAGATTTCGAAAAAGCGTTTGATAGAGTAAATTGGGAAAAACTAATGAGTATATTGCAGAAAATAGGAATAGATTGGAGGGAAAGGAGGCTAATCCGCAACCTGTACATGTCTCAGACTGCTCAGGTGAGGGTGGGAAACGGGGAGTCAGGATGGGCAGTGTTAGGAAGGGGTGTAAGGCAGGGTTGCCCATTATCACCGTTGCTGTTCAACCTGTACGCAGAAGAAATGATCAAAGAGGCATGGGAAGAACTCGAGGTAGGAATGAAAGTGGGCGGGGAAGTCGTAAAATCAGTTAGGTTTGCTGATGACCAAGCTTTAGTTTGTCAGTCAGCCAAGGGGCTGCAAGCATTGCTTAGTGAATTGGAAATTCAGTGCGACAGGTATGGGATGAGAATCAATATTAATAAAACAAAGGTTATGCGATTTTCTAGAAAGAAAAAGGCCAAGCTTAACATTAAAATAGGAGGGCAAAAGCTAGAGCAGGTAGAACAGTTTACGTATCTCGGTAGTGTTTTGGACCAACACGGTCAAAGTAGTAGGGACGTAAGGAGAAGAATTGCGCTAGGCATAGAGGCTTTCACAAGGAGGAGGGAGTTGATGACAGGGACTTTGAGTAAGGATGTTAAGAAAAGACTCGTAAAAACTTTGATATGGAGCGTAGCTATGTACGGAGCGGAAACGTGGTCATTGAAGCAGGAGGATAGACGTAGATTGGAGGCTTTTGAAATGTGGGTGTGGAGAAGAATGGAGAAGGTGAAATGGACAGAGAAGAAAACAAATGAGGAAGTACTTGGTATGGTGGGCGAAGAGAGGGGTTTGTTGGGAGCAATCCTATGGAGGCAGGAAAAGTGGATGAAGGGGGTGTTGACCGGCAGTGGGATGTTGAAGACTGTGATAGAGGGTAGAATGTTGGGCAAAAGAGGAAAGGGAAGGAACAGGATAGGGTTGTTGGACGGGATGAAGGGAGGAAGGAAGTACTTAGAGATGAAGAGGGACCTGATATAGAGTAGGATGAATGATTTTGAGTTTTGTTAGGAGTAATAAAATATTTGTTTGGTAGTTGTGTCAGTCCAAAAACATACCTTAACCGGTAGATTACTTAAAAAATATATATATAAACCATAACCATAAACACAGTAATCAACCCGAAGGTCGGTTTAGTAGGTGATGGTAGAGATCACCCAGTACTAAGCCCTATACAGCGTGTAAAAATTCACACATCAGTGTAGGGGGGCCAGTTCCTTTCCCTGTACCGGTTATGGTTTCCCAGGAAGATCTGGTACCCGAAAAATCACATAGCTTGGGTGGAGCTGCAGGTACCCAGAGTGCCTTGCCCGGGAATCGAACCCGGGACCCTGCGGTCAGCAGTCCAACGCTCTACCCACTGGAATACCGCGACCCACATTATATATATATATATATATATATATATATATATATATATATATATATATATATATATATATATATATATATATATATATATATATATATATATATATATATATACATACATACGAGGGTCATCCGGAAAGTAGTACCCGTTCGTGAAATAAAGACACAAAAGTAAATATTAACAAACATAAAAAATTTTATTTGAAAGAGGTTACTTTAAACTACTTCTCAACATAATCTCCAAGCAAATTAAGGCATTTGTCATAACGTGTGACAAGTTTCTGTATTCCTGCTGCATAGTCCTTCGCCGCCAGCTCATTGAGATACGCGAGGGACCCATCTTGCACAAATTTTTGCATAATGCAGATGGTGTTTAACAATTTCATGAACAATTGTTCGAGAAACATTGGGAAAATGCTCACAGATGTCATCAATTGTGACGCGCCGATCGTTCCTCACGAATTCGTCAACTGAGCTCACCAGTTGGTCTGTAATGACAGACGGTCTCTCCGAACGCTCATCGTCGTGTGTGTTCCCCCTCCCCATGTTGAAGTTGCGACACCACCGCCGAACAGACGACTCGTCCATTACATTGTCTCCATACACCTCCTTTAATTGGGGATGAATATCACATGGGCGAACGTTTCTTGCATTGAGGAATTTAATCACTGCCCTCACTTCACAACTGGCGGCGTTCTCAATTTTTTTAAACATTGTAAACAATCACAGAAACAACACAGGCAATGCTAGCGTCACGCAACTTGGCTCAGAGAAGGCAGACAAGCCACTGAAGCTATCTGACCTCGTCCAGCGGCTACTCGCGTCGTCAGCACTTCATGCGGCACGAACGGGTACTACTTTCCGGATGACCCTCGTGTATATATATATATATATATACATATATTTTTTTTTAATGGAGGAAAAGAAAACAGACCAGCTGTGACATGCGGCTGCGATAGTTGGATGTTAGCACAGGAAAATACTCGAAATATTAGGAATGAAAAATGCTTAGAAGAATTTTCGGACCAACGTTGAAGGAAGTAGGTGACTGGCGGACTGGAGGAGAAATGTAGAATGAATCGAGCTGATGTACGAAGAACCCAAGTTCCGCTCCATTAAAGTCACAGAGAATCTGGCGTTTTAGACCAGATGACACGCATGGCAGAGACAAGATCGATAAAGAAAATTTATGAATGGATACTAGACGGAAATATATCCAGAAGCATGCCTAGGAAAAGGTGGAAGGACGATGCAACAAAGGGTTTATGAAGAAAGAATATTACTAATAGAGGGGGGGGGGTAGCAAAGGGCAGAAAAATGCGGGCGCTCACTACTAAAGAGATTAAAACTTATGGAGGGTTGTGTCGTCCAACGCAGAAGAGGAGCAACAACTATTATCTGGAATGCCTTGACATTTGCCTCAATGAAAAATACCTTTTCATTTACATGTAAGTGTAAATTTATCAAAATTTATGGGTAGTGTCGTGTTTGATCAACTATTCAGATGAGGTAACAATTTTCAATGGTTTGATCAAAACCCTTTATGACCGCTTCATAATATTTCTTTCTTGGAGGTAATCATGAATCACCCATCTGTTTTCACATTCAGCGGAAACACAATGGCTTCTCTCGCAACAAGCATTGCCATTCGCATTGATGATTCGTGAAATCCTGACCTAATATTTGACGTCGTACCGTGCAAATTCATTTCGTGAGCAATGACACAAGATAAGTGCGCGACAAACGAGGCATACCAAGTTCAACTGTCGGTGATTGAGTCGGAAATGAATACTCAAAAACTCTCTCGCCACGGAACGAGATATCCTCCTCTTTTTTCCCATCGGCAGGGCCAGGGGCCACGTGCCAATTTCAGGACCCTCTCTTCTGCTGTTTACTTTTTCTCCAATAATATTCTTTCATCCTTTCGTCGTTTCTCTTTTTTCTATCTTCGGTCCACTTTGGACCTGCTTTCCTCTTTCTTCTACCTTGGAATCCCTCCAATTTCACCACTTTATCCCCAAAAGTCTTTCTTTCTGCGGCCTCTTCTTCTTCTATGTCGCTTCTTTATAGGTGTTTATTTACGTCTTGGATCCCACCTGTTGTAGCCCTCTTTTCCCTAAGAAAGCTGAAGATCCGCCCTGTTCATCTATTGTCGTCCATTCTGTGTAAATGGCCAAAAATGTCAACCTTTTTTCTACAGTTCCCGTTATATTTTCTTTATTTTAACACATTTCATCATTAATACTTAAATTTCACGCTTCTGTAGTTTTTAGTGGTCCTGGTATTTTCCTAATAATCGGTCCCCCTAGTATTTCTAACTTGCCTAGATTATAGCTCAGTGATAGACACTCGTGTGCATATAATGCTTCATTCTTGGTTGACTACATATACATACCGCTTATCTACATCCACATACATCTCCCTGCGTGTGGCGGGGGGACTACTGCATTACAGTGTTTTATTTTCGTATTCTTAGATGGGTATGCACTGTTTGTTGTTAATATCCTTAATTATACCATATGCTCTCTCGTTTAATGAATCCCTTTCTCAAAAGCAGATTTTTCTTAACCATTTTCTTGCATTATTTCTCCTAAATATTTGAATATTTTAACCCTCTCTATTTGGCCAGTGCTGCCATTAAATAATTGCATTATTTATCATGTAGTTAAGGAATTTAGTGCTTTTCTGTGTTTAAATTATTTAATCTACCCTTGATACAATTATGGAATGGAGGGATTCACAGTTTTCAGATAAATTAATCAAACGTAGTGTTTTTGTACGACTGGGCTTTCGATTAACCCTCATGGAAGCTCCGTATCTTTGCGCCATTGTTGAGCTTGTGGTGTGAGAGATTTAATATTAATCTTTTCGTTGGAAATTATTCAACTTCAAAAAGGTATTGGCAAGGTTAGTTACCATCAGATGGATAAAGCGTTGTTTTATGATGGCGATCTACTCCACTTTAGGAATGCCTGAATCAGAAGGGGAACAGGTACATCGCATCGCAGCGTTGCTCTATCATAGAAAAAACATGCCAGATTCATGGATGTTTACTAATGGAGTCCAACCCGATTACTAATGGAGTCATCGGAACATATTTGGCAGATCGTCAGTGTTATTTTTATAACAAAATTATCTCTCATACTAGAGTGTCTAGCTTCCCTAACGAGTGGAGACTTTGACTCAAGGGTGACCAAAAATCCAAGTGACATTTCTAGTCACTCAGCCTCTCCCAATATCTGTGATTTTGCGGGTACCTGATCTTCCTGACAAACTGATGCGAGCAACTAATTGGGCAAAGGAATCATGGTCAAAAGAGTAGTCAGAAGCTATGGAGAGTGTAGATAGAGACAGGGCGAAAAAGGCGCGCTATTCAGGAAGGTGAAGAAACTGTCAGGATTTAAGAAAGGAAATTCGGTTTACCCTAACAGAATACAATCGATTAAATATTAATCGAAGCTGAAAAGGCTCAGAAAAGATGGAAATAACGAAAAGAGGAAACAATGAAGTAAAGATAATATGCCAAGTTGTGTGGATATAGAATGGGGAATTGTTTTACGGAATACTTGACTTAGGGATAGAAAAAAGGCGTTAAAATAAATAAAAGAGAGGAAAAGTCTGTGGGAAGAGATACGATCCCTGAAGTGCTACTCAAGAATTCAGGAAAAAGAGGCAGGAAGAGAACTCCCTCAGAAAACAAAGCATAGAACGTAAATTGTTAAAACAGGATATTTCATCACCTGGGAAGAGCAAGGGAATTAAACAAGTGGAAATCAACAAAATTCTTGCAGCAAGTTATCACTCATGATTTCCCATTGCAAATATTATGATGGGCAATCATTATTGATGCGTGCAAACAGGTGTATGGGCTCATTCGTAGAAATTATGAGGGAGGGAGACTTAGTTAAATCGGTATTGATACCAAAGTGAAAAGCAGCAGTGTACATGGAGGACTGCTCTTACTATAGGGCTATACGATTGATTTCACACGTGGGAAAGGTAATACTTTGGATCATCAACAAAACAATGGAGAGGGAAAAAAACTATTACCATAAGAGAAGATCAGTTTGGATTTAGAAAGAGGATGGGTGTGCGATAGCAAAAGTGAAGTCGCAATCAAAAAGGAAAATGGGGTACAATCTCACTGTATTTGTATTCTTCTTGGATATTGAGAAGCCGTTCGGCAGAAAAAATAGTCACAATTGATGATTATTTTTCGGGAAATATGAGTAGACTGAAAGGATAGACGACTTGCCAGGGACCTGTGTAAGACTACACAGGTGCGGATTGCGAGTGAAGAGTAGGAATGGACTGCAGTGCTAGGCATGGGAATGAGCCTGCGATGTCTATTACCACCAGTCCTTTTTAGTATACTATATTTACATATTTGCAGAGGAAATGGTGAGAAAGTTATGAGAAGGTCTGGCACCTGAAGTAAAAATACAATACAATACAAGACTTGTAAGTGGGGAACTCTTCAAATCAGTTAGATTTGCAGATGAACAAGCATTAACTAGCCATTCAGCCAAAGGGTTACAATTAATTCTTGCCACTTAACTTAACCAATACGATAGGGATGGGATAGGCATTAATCGTATGAAAACGAAGGTAGTAGGATTCTCAAGAAATAAGAAGGCTATTATGAATATTAAAGGTTGAGGACCCAAACTAGAAAAGTTAAAACAATTCACATGTTTTGGAAGTGTTCCAGATGTTAGTGGGCAGAGTGATCGGGAATCAATAGGAGATATTGGTATGAGAGTCATTGCGTCAGGTAAAAAAAACCGTTTATAAAGAGGCGGGATTTAGATAAGAAATCTTAAATATAAGTTAGGTGGAGAGGAAGACAAACGCTGAGGTTTCCAATAGGGTGGGCGAGGAGAGGAAGTTCCTGGGGAAAATACGAAAAAGGTGGAGAAAGTGGGAGGAGGAAATATTGAAAGGTACGCTCATGTTGTAGAAGCGAGAGCGTTGAGAACGAGGGATAGAGTAAGCAATGAGTGAATGGGCATTTTAGACAGCTTGAAGGCAGGCTGGAAGTTACGAAGGAATAAAGAAATAAATAGGAAGTTCCTCCGATACTTAGAAATAAATAGCCGCGAGGGGATGTCCGAAACCTATCTTTAATATAGGTGGGATAACTTGATTGATTTGGAGAACCGCAGGCGGCATAGGGAAAGGATCCGTCCCCCACCCCCCCTCCCTCGCCCCAGCCCCTCACCCTAATGTGTGAAATTCCAACGCCTCTGGGCTAGGGACGAGGTGAGCTCTACATTCGCCCATCAAAACCAACCTTCCGATTGGTTCCAGTGGTGCCTATCATATGACGAAACAACACGTTGGATGGCTATTTAACAGTAATTTTATCTTCGAATCTGATCTCTGATAATTTTCGACTAATTCCCATTTCCGTGCGTCGCATTAGTTGTTTGCAATACAAATGTCGAGCGATTTCAACGCGCCTGCTGTAATTACATTCAACTGTAAATTGCCTAATTTTGCTCTGGCACACTTTCCGCATCTTCGACTCTGAACGTGCGAAAGGAGGAAGACAAAAATAAACAAACAATTTTTGGAATAATGCTCGGGTATCCTGAAATGTCTCGTCATGAAGCCACTCCCATTTTTTCCCCACACGTGGAAGTCTCATATCGACGGAAGATGTGCCACTTGAAACTTACAGGTTTTTCCACTTTTCCGCGAATCAGACTCGGGATGCCCTTACTGTGGGATCGCGAGGGCTTTCTAGGGGGGGAGGAGGGAGAGAGGAGGTTCGCGGGAGCGGTACTGATAAGTTAAGGGACCTTCCGGAGATGTCGGGGCAAAGTCCACAAGCTCACAGGATGGCATCATCAACTCCAAAGTTTACAGACAAGTGGAAAGGCAAAAAATAAATAAATCAATCAATCAAGGCTCGGGCGAAATTCCACGCAATTCCTGGTATCGTGATGTGTTCCCTCCCCCTTTTCACCCCCGCACAAAATTGGACTGTGCGTGCGGGGATCTAGATACCGGACTAAGCGAATAAAAAAAAAACGCGGCCGATCGAGCGTAAAATTCATCCCGAGGAAACCGATCATCCACCGAATCACATTTGCCAAAATGGGAGTTCGTTTCGGCGATTATCTGGTGTAACTTCTGATGCCAGCAAGGCGACGGGAGGAACGCGCTTGAGGGTGTTCCTAGAATGGTGTGGCAATTAGTGTAGAAGCACCGCGGGATGAGGAGATAGGATTTGGTGGGAAAGGTGATCCTATGTCTCCAGGCTCCTCGTAAGAATTCGTCCCCCTCCCCTCCCCCCGTCTCTCCTTAATTTGTTTTCCATCTCTCCCCGTTTGATTTTCCACATAATTAGCCTCCCCTCGACTATATAGAGGAAGTTGTTAGTCATTCGCACGCATTCACATAATTATCGATGATGGACCCGTGTAAACAGCCGAAAAAAGCCGTTCACATTGGACGGACATCATTCGAATCAGCACTTCGAATGCCACGGCTCTGAGAGTGAGAGATTCTCTTTATATCTTCTAAATTAATGTCCTCTATCGCAGCGACCAACTCCTCCTTCTTTCGCCATTCTCAACAGCGTGGGGCTAATGAGGGTGGGAGGTTTAACTCATTGTAAGTGTAAGCCTCTACATTTCCTCATGTTACTTTGGGCAGAAAAAGAGAGCTAAAAGGCCAAGTTACGGTGAAGATTTAGATATTGTATTTTGATTCAAAGCTGATTTGTTACGGCACCTATGATTTCCCCTCACTCCCCATAAATAGTTTTGTCTTGATTCTGTCGAAGAGCTGTATTTTTTGAAAACGGTTTATATAATATTAAAACGAGAGGTATTTTATCTCTGATGTTTTGTAGTTTTCAGAAAAATCCTCAGAGTGTACGCTTCATTTCTCTTACCCAGGTTAAGGCAAGATAAAATCAGTTGTAATTTCTACAGGTAGTTAAAGGACCGTTTTTAAAAAGCTTCTGTGTCTTTCCAGGTTTCATAATGGGTGCTCAGTGCTGCCTGTCTTTAATGTCTGCCTCTTAATGATTTGTATTTAATGATTTGTCTTTAAGGATTTGTCTCCACGTAATTGTTAAATGTGATTCAATTTTAGCTGAAAGACTCCACGGGAAACGTTGCGGGAAAGTAATTTGAACGCGGTCAGCCCAAAGAAAGAGATTGCCTCGGAACATTAAATCCGCTTGAAGCACTCATCCGTACAACGGGGAATCTCCTTTCAAATGACAGTCTAGGCGAATGATTTTTCCCCGGTTTATTTCCCGCATGTGGACGTATATTTCAGATGCCGTGACGACGGAGTTCATTCCGCAATCTAAACGCATTTCAGTGAATACCGTTAAATCGCAGCACGATTTTCTTTACCAAGATGGAAGCTTAACTCGACAATTTGGAGTAAGCCAGCACATGCAGAATGGGACGTGGAAGTTTAGTGGGTAGAGCTTTGGCCCGGAGGTCCTGAGTTCTATTCCGGATGGCGCCTCTGGGTACCACCAAGCTCTATGGGTACCAGATCTTCCTGGGAAACCACAGGTGGCGCAGGGGAAGAAACTGCCGCCCGCCTCACCCTGATATGTGAATTACACACGTTGCATTAGGCTTAGTACTAGGTGAGCTCTACCCTCTCATATCAAAGCAATCTTCGGGTGGTTAATTTTTGCTATTCGAACACAGAATACACTGGGATAAGTAGGTTGACTCTAACTGATTTATTTAATATGAATTACAATCAATCCAATTTTGTCATTAAAAGAATATGTTAAATATTATGTAAAATAAGTGTTAAATATTTTTTAATTAAAAATCCTTGTTGCCACAACGTATCTCAGAAAGTTAATATACATATATATCTGAAAGAAATAGTCATATTCTTACAGATTCATAAGTGAAGTTGTTGATATGGAGCGTAGCTATGTACGGCGCAGAAACGTGGTCATTGAAGCAGGAGGATAGACGTAGACTGGAGGCTTTTGAAATGTGGGTTTGGAGAAAAATGGAGAAGGTGAAATGGACAGAGAAGAAAACAAACGAGGAAGTACTTGGTGTGGTGGGCGAAGAGAGGGGTTTGTTGGGAGAAATCCTATGGAGGCAGGAAAAGTGGAGAAGGGGGTATTGACCGGCAGTGGGATGTTGAAGACTGTGATAGAGGGGAGAATGTTAGGAAAACGAGAAAAGGGCAGGAACAGGATAGGGATGTTGGACGGGATGAAGGGAGGATGGAAGTACTCAGAGATGAAGAGGGACCTGATGTAGAGTAGGATATTTTGTCTTGCTAGGAGTCGCAAATTATTTAATTAGTAGCTATGTCCATCCAAAAACCTACCTTAACCGGTAGATTACCTAATAATAATAAAAAGTGAAGTTGAAAGTGATCACAAATCTCGGTCAAGGAAACGCGATGATCATGGAAAAATGAATGCAACTTCCGGTCATTTTCCTATTGCATATCATCTGCCCTGCTACGGCAGTCAGCCCATAAAATGAGTTAGAATTTCTTTGGAAACACTGTTTAAAATCTCGTCGCTGTAATGAGTAGATCCCTAGAATAATATTGTGTGACGTCTTGATGCGTAGCTATTAACTTTGGGGATGTCATGAAACCTATTATATTTAAACAAATTATAGTATATGAGGTAAATGGGTTTAACTATTTTCTTCCCTCTCCCTCCCTTCATTCTTTCCTCCCCACCCGGGGACCTACGCACTAGACGCGACCAATCAAATCCTAACACCCTTCTTCACCCACATTCCCCGCCCACATCGCAAACGAAGCGGTGTCTCAGCACTTTCGAATATACGTATACATATATCCCTCGCCCTCATCCCTGTCCCCTCCGTATCATTTCCACTGACGATTGCGCCTCCCTTATCGCCCCAGAACCATATATTTAATCGTCTGAGCAAATAGTTGCCCAGACACGACGGGGTTGGATTCCACGGAAAAAAAGCAGAAGACGCTGGCATAAGCCAGATAGGTTGAAACTACGTGCACAGGAGTCAGCCGAATAAGAGGAAAACTATGGCAGTTGATACTCATTTGTGTGTGGTGTAAGGCAAACCCGAAATATTTCAAAGCGATAGATTGTGGACCCGCACTCGAGTCGGGGAGTTAGGGACAGAAGATGGCTTCCAGCTGCAGGGGACGACGACGCGACGATAACCCCACGGCCTCGATATGCTGCCCTGCCCCTTTGTCCTTTTTTATCCTTCTTCGAGGTCCTGGTGGATTAATGAATAGGGAAGGCGCTCGAATGTTGACCAACGCCTCTTACAATGGGCATGATATTGGGGTTCATCACCCTATTGTGAAAAAAAAACTATTTAACCAAACTTAAAAAATATTTTTATGAAGATCAGCTCAGTTTTAGTTGATAAATTTTGTTTATAGATCGTTTTTAGTATTATTTCTTATTAAAGGCTATTTACAAGCATCAGAACAGTGAACATTTACGAAGGCTTTTTACAAAACAGTAATCATGTTAATGAGCCATGGAAAATACTATAATGATAATCAAACTGTTACATGATTTTAAATATCAGTTTTATTATCTGAGTATTTGTAATAATAATTCAAAACTCAGGTAGGTTCGTCTCATTTCATAATTGGAGTTAGACCTGAAAACTCGGCAAAAACAACTTCGTTTATCTTGAAATAATTGCACTTTGCAAGTTAGCGACTAACATTCGTGGTCAGGACGCTAGAATTAAAAAAGTAATAGGAAGATTTTTATCGCTCGATACACAACCACAAAATTGTGTATCCATTCCGAGCACCAAAATGTTGTATTCAATTCTGGTGGCAATGTAGGCATAATGCTTGGAAAAATATGGCAACACCCAAGATGTGTGATTTTACTGGACAACAGAAGTACGAAAAACCGTTGGCGCAACAGACAAAGGACTCTTCCTTTCCCATCCTGGACCGATGGTTTTAGAACCAGGGCTAACTCCTCGAGTGGTAAGACAGTTGAGGGGGCGAATTCTCCTTTCATGTACGTATAAAGTAATCCTTCGGTTTGATATCTCTATGATGTTATCCTTGTCGGCAAGAGGAAAAGGTGGGCGTTTTCGTAGAAACACAACATTTTGTTTTAACGGAATTTTCTTTATTTTTAATGGAAATCTCAGCGAGATGCAAATACCATTATGAAGGATACAGGTTTCGAGAAAAAACGTAATAGCCAAACGAGAAATGTTGGTGTGTACTGAATTGATTGAAGGCATCCGCCTCACTCTTCTTATTTGAATATCAACTACGACGTTTGTTAGACCTTTCATTTCAGCTTCAAAACGTCCGATGCGGTAATGCAGAGCACCATTCCCAATTAGAAATGTTACGTTTAAGTTGTCTTGATCAATTTGAAATACATCACATTCAATGATGAGGCATTATTCAAGAATGTCGAATTAAAAATTTTTAAGTTTTAAAGATTCATTCTTCCAAAAGTCTGCGTGACTCAGCGACGTTGAAATGTTAATTTATTCAAATCAGTTTTGAACTTATGGAACCTATTTGATATGGATCCCGGTTGAAAATGGACTTTTACTGCGTTACTTTACGTGTACCTATGATTATTGAATAAACATTTCGCAAAATAATTTAGTAGGAATTTTTTTAGGTCATGCATTGCTCCGTTATTATCGGAACTCCTTGATATTTCAAATGTGCGACCTGATAATTAGAAATTTTGTATAATTTGTATTTAACTATTTTGACTTTGGGGGAATTAAATGAATAAAGTTTAATTGCACATTGAATATTGAAATGATACGTACTGTACCCTTGGTATCTGCATCGATGAATAATAGCCAGGTACTAATTTATATCGAATACACATGCGTATTTTACAATGCTCAAGACATCAACATTATGGTTTGTTCCATTGAAAAATTAGATCGTTTTACCAGTCTCTCCTTACTTCTATCGGATCTTAAATAGGTTGAAATTTGTAATTTTAAGACGTTTCGGTGTTCAGCGTACGTACCTGTAAATCGCTTCCAGCCGCTTCTTCCATATAGCCTTTCACGACTCGCAGTTACGAATAGTCCTCACCCTCTTTCGTTGCGTAACTGACCAGATTTCTACGCCCTGGTTACGGCATTGATCACATGTAATATTTTTACTTTCAAGTACATCATCCTGCGCAATAGCTACATGCATAGCCTCTTGGCTATGGTCCGCGAGTGCTGCCCTTTGTCCTGGCCTTGGGGTCAAAGGGCACGCCAACCATCAACTCCTTGCGCACGTTTCAATGTACTTATTCATCTGACTTTTTACATTTCCCAAAGTACTTTTACTCCCCCCCACTCCCCCCATCCCGCCCCTTCACCCGTCTGCCCATATTTGATCACAACTCTCTCGGTCACCGTATTGGCAAGTATATCCTCGATGACGGTCCTGAAAAATGAAATTTCGTTTATTCGCCTCAGTAATCAATAAATATTTTTGAGTACGACCTGAGATTAAATTCTCAGGACACCCCAACGCTGCTGTGGTAATAATAATAAGAAGGTCATGCCACAATGGTCAAAGATTGACATCAGGCCACAATTTTTAAGTTTTTAAACTTTCGCTTATTATTTTCCATCTCGTCATATTGTAGTTATGGGATTCGATCCCCAGTCAAACAGGGATCAGCTTCGATGGCATATAGGGGACAATACTTTTAGATGACTGTATTCACGGGTGGTGCTAAGTCGAGGGCCATTTTCTCTCTATTGTCTTACGGGGACTAGACTGGAAATTATTACCCAAAGCAGGTATTGTTCTGCTAACTCTAACCACATTATCATCAGATGTTTATTAATTCCATTCCGGAAGTATAAATCCGACGAACTCTTTAAGTGGTGTGATTTTTGTTAGCAAGGTCAATTTTAGGTCAGTTGATAAGTTGTAGGATATAGATATAGCAACAACTGCTGAGGTTTATGAACAAATATATTGTCTATTGTGGTCATTGTTCAAGAAAACAATCGCACTTCCAATTCTTCTTATGGGAGGTTTCTTCGAAAGGACTGATTGCGTGTAAGAATTCAGTTTTGTTCTGAAATGAAGGCTTTATGGGTAAACTTCGTCGAAAAATATTACTGTGCCAAGGAAGGAGTGTTGATTGTTTTGACTCATGTCAAAGATGAAGATAAAGCCCGCTGATTGTTTCTGGAAATAAATGCATTAGCTTATCTTGACGTCTGGAATACGGCTGCACGTCAAATTCGTCGTACTCCGTTCGGCCTACCAGGCTTTGTGTTCATCTCCGCGAAATTCGAAAGCGGAAGTCTTTCCCTGCCGCTTTAATGACCGAAAACATCGCATGATTATAAGCCAATCAATATCATGGCCGAGTCATTAATTCGTTCATTTCCATATCGACAATTAAATGAAGGGTCAATCCAAATGAAGTCTCATCGCTGCAGTGAACAACCTGGTGATAATTTATGTATCTATATTTTTTGGAGAATCGACATCCGATAAATAATGAATTGACGGGAGTGACATTAAAATTTGTTACTAGAAATACCCAATCACAATAAAATGAAATCAGTTAGTTCATAGAAGTAATTGAGGAGAGATTCGTGGCAAATAATAATGCACTACTCCACTGTTGCTTAAATAAATTTCGACTCATGTTTCGACGTTACCTCATCATCTTCAGGTTTGAATATTGAAACGAAGAACGTAACGTCAAAACCTAGGTTGAAACAAATTTTATTGACAGTGTATTAATATTTGCTATTCGTATAATTTCACAATATTAGTTGATGAGGGTTCACTCCTAGTTAAAGAGACTTTAAATCATGAAATAGTCTTATCTATTGCGTTATTGTCGACTCTTTAATAAAAAAATTCAATCACCTAGAGAAAAGCATAATTTTATAGTTTTTTTTGACAAGAGGGATAATTTTTCGGCTTATTTTTGTACGATTCCTTGATGAGAACAGAATCATTTTTTTTATATTTAAATATTATCACGGCACGAGTATTTTAAAATATTCTGAAAACACCTTCATTCTGCAGGGTCCCTTCATTTTTGCTATTACTCGATCCATTAATCCTGCAACTGAATAAGAATAATTCACCATTTTTAGAAATGACACATTAAAAAAGTTTGAAACTCCAATAGCCGTAAACAGTTTACGGCTATTGGAGTTTCAAATTTATTATATATTACTAGCCGTAAGAGCTCATTTCTATCAATACATTAAAAAAGGACTAATAATGAACTCGTCCTAAAATCCAAAGAGTTCTCCAATTTGTCTACTCAGGTCAAGTAATCTCAGGTCAAGCAATCGCATTGCGTCTAGACGCTACGCGATGCTTGATTTGAGACAAAATGTTTTACAAGCATAAGAAAATTCAGTGGACTAATGTGTGCATTACCAAATTAATGGTCATAGGATAATAACCAAACATAGATGTCGAATCTATTTTCTTTCTCGTCCGTCCCTTCGTAACTTTCGCTTTAGTCTGGCCAAAACGAATAAATCAAACCGACATAAGGGACGGGAATTCTCGGGCTGACCAGGAGATCGCTGGATCGTGTCCAGGCCTTCTGAAGGATCAATATTATCGATTCAATACATGATACGTATGCAATTTTAATGCCATCAAAGTTATGAGTCATCATATTGCGATCGAATGAAAGATTAGGCATTCGTTTGTGCAGCGTGTCTGATCGAAAACAACACATCCGTGTAAACTCTCCTGTCGCATCAACTATTAAATGCGTTCAGCCGATCAGAAACGATAAGAATACGTGTTATAATTGCACTGACAGTACATGTATATCAACCCTATAGCGTGAGTTTTGCTGCCATAAGATGTATAGTGAAAAATGACTTCTACCGCAAGGGCAAAAACATTCTCAGCCATTCTTGTGAAACGGCAAATGGACTGGTTTTTATGCCAGAATGTGAGTCTTTGCTGAATTTTGTTACTCTTTGTGAATTTCAACGAGTGCAAGTGCATTTTGGGGTTCTTAAGTATCTTATATTATCTTTATTGCTTCGTGGTGACATAGAGTGAGTCATAAGCCATGTGAGTGATATCTGTGGGTTTAGGAGGATATTTACATTGATTCGAAAGCTTCACACAGGTGCTCATAAGTACAAAAAACAACACTAAAATATTTTGACTATTTTCTGGATGTGACCATGCATTTTTAACGCGCGGTCCTCATCAAACAACCAGAGCCCATTCCATTACCCGTTCATATACTACAGTACTACACTTAACATCGTCTTAAGGAAGGATAGTTAGGAACTGGCCAACTCCCTGAGGTCTGTAAACAATCTAAAACGCTTATTGAGTCACACTTCAATGGAATTCCTTCATGGTTGTTGTTTTTCGCGCACATGGCAGATTAAGAAGAGAAATTGCGAGTGCTTTGAGATCGCCATCGGCCTTCTCATGCTCGAGTCGACTGTCAAGGTTACTCAAGCTTCATGTCCCCGAAAGAAATGAAAATACTCTTCAACATGTGGCAGTCTTGAGATCTGACGAGCAGCCGCATATGAGAGTTCTTAATTTCCTAATCGTTCTCGTTGATTCAATTCACTAGCGCTAATTCAACAGAGATGTCCATCAACTCCATAACACTCATTTAAATGCGTAAATATTCAATAATAATATGTCAGAAACATGTTTCTTTCGTAATTAATTTATTTAGCCTTATTAAAATTTTGTTATTGTGTGAATCGTAATGTTGATATGATTTGGCTCTATCTTTTAATAGTTATACATATATAATTCTGTTTTCACTTCAAGAGAAGACATTTAGAGTGCTATGACCACGGGCGATTCTCCACTGATTGCTCCCCGGGGCTTGCGTAGCGGTCTTTCCTGCATCTATAACCGGTTCGAATTCGGCAGACAGTTCTCACTTTTCTTAATTATTCGAAAAAAAATACCTGCAGCGACCAGAAGACGACTAAGGTATGCCGGTTTTTATTTTACATATAGCAAAAAACACGCAAAAAATGGGATGACGAATGAGAATTAAATTTGCGTCCAGACAGTCGGCAGCGGCGTGAAATGAGATAAAAAAATATGCGTTGCTATCATCTGCGAGTCGGAAGGTTCCCACAGAGCTGTCTTCGATCGGTCTATTAGTAATTCGTCATTCTTCAGTTTCATTTGTCGTTATTTTAGCAGTCATTTAGTCACGCCCAATCCGATTTCATTTCTGTCCCGATTAATTGTCCGTTTAGTCGAAATAATTCTCAAGTGACGACGCAATGGAACGAGCTGCTTTGCAGACAATACTGGGAGTACTGATTTGAATGGAGGCTGGATCAAATTTGCACATACTGAAAGATTTAAAAAAAAATATTTGCATCGGTTCATCCCTCACGTATGATAGACAAGCTGCATCAAAGCATTTGAGAGACAATTCTCATTTGACGGCAAAAAAAGTCACTATGTATAATAGAATTTCAGTGAACAAGATGGCGTAATAGCGTTTCATAAAAGGCATTTTCTATGCGTACATGCTTAAATTCTCGATGGATGTGACATTAAACTTAGTGAAACTTCCCAAAAATTCGGTTTCCCTCTTTCGTTTATGGAATAGGAGGTGTTTCTTAGTTGATAAAACATTTCTTTCACTTGGTTTTTATTACTCCCAGTCGTATCCATGGCAACAATGTCAACAAATATATGGCTCCAAATGAACAAGATGGCGTGTTTCAGGAGCGACATTTTCTATATACATATATTCAGCGAGATTGGCGTTTCAAGGGATCATCGTCCATTCTCGTTACGGATAGAACCATGGTGCTCCAAATTCGAATACCGGTCAACTTGCGGTCTCCACCGATGAACGAATTTGTCCTGGTGCCAAGATGTGCAGGGAAAAATTTTGCCATTCGCCTAAGTTTCTAAAGGGTTCCCAGAAGTTTTAAGGAAAGTTAGTGACAGCAGAAGACTCGTTGTTTCACGCTAGCCATGGTTTTTTAAACTGTTTTCCCGGCCCTCGACGTTTGACTGCGGTGAGCGAACGCATTTCCAACCTGCAGGGAGCTGCGGCATTTCATTCAGTCCACACCCAGCGAGGGACACATTCAAACACACGTGTGACTGTTTGAAAGCGAGGGAGTGGAAACAGGATGCTTTGTTCCCTGCTCGGGTGTTTTCCATTATCAAGGCGCGAGCAAATAAAAGATTCATTTCTGGAGGGTGGCTGGGGGAGGAGGAGGTGGGTGGGTTGGGGAGGAGGGAGGGGGGGGGGGAGAAATGAGTAACCCTCCAGGAACGGCCTCATTATTTCTCGCATGCTTCCCGTCCTCAATCCCGACGCTGGTTATTTTCCGTCGTAATTACGCAATCTTCACGTAACAATGTATGAATAAAGGGTTGTTACACTCGAGGGTTGTAGCGTTGCAAAAACAGCGGTGGGGCGTCATGTTAAATTTCCTCCCCCCTCCACCCTCTCGTCTCGGTGGACCCACCTCGCAGGCACGAGAGTCCCTTCCCGCACGGAAAACGAACATTCATTCGCCCGGGGTTCATCACTCACGGACGCTATCGCGGAGCATAACCTCCGCATCATGCACAGAAAATATAATAACAAGGAAAGGCGGGACCGCGCATGAACAAGATGCACCGCCGCCAAACCCTTGTGGGCCATGGGCGAGCCGGTCTTAAGGCGTGGGATAGTTTCGTTTCCCTTCCCCAGGGATGAAATAACTCACGGGATGTCGTGGGCCCTATCAATGGCGGACGATTTGGCGTGCTCTCCCTCTCCCACAAACTAGCGTGCTATTAGGGGAAAGGGTCTGCTTCAATGAATCATCATCGTGTCGAGACAAAAATAACGACGCATTTAGAAAGTCTCCGTATCAATTGCGCCTCTCCGGGGCATAATTTCAGTGATGGGGTGAAATTGAACTCCCCGTGTACTTTGAGGGGAGTATGATGGGGATTTTCGTTTTAGATTGAAATCAAAGAACTTGTTAGTCGGGGATATAAATTACGGTTCTGTGTGAGGGAGAACTGAGAGATTCTTAACGTTCTTACCGAAAGATATAAAGCGAGCGAGTTATCCCGACGGAGAAGGTGTTTCCCGTGCGATCAGAAAAGGTCTCAAATTCGAATCCCACCGTGGGTTTCCTGCAAGTCTGTCAGTGATTTAAACCAAACGGATTTGACGGCACAGTTTTTATGAAAATAGCCGCTGATATCAATGAAATGTAATTCTTTTGTGCAAAACAAGGTTTCTGTTTGAGCGTGTCTCATATAGTTCTACGTATTATACACATAATGCCCATCTAAATGTTATGTTCCCAAGAGTTCAATAGCTTTTTGAATTATCCTCGTGTGTGTGTCTCGTATTGATTTTATGCGGTCAACTTCTGGATTATTGAATTGTCTAATTCGTGTAATTAATCGTCAGTTGGGCTTCACATTTCACCGACAAATAAAGTGTTCTTTCAAATGCAATTGGACAAAATATAAAGCAGGCTAGGACTAGACGTAAATCTTGGAATAAATCAAAAACAATGTGCTATCTAAGAACTTAATGAAGTTATTAGGACACTCGGACACGTGACATATCATTACACTGGATAAAAAAATGAAAAGTCGAAAAGACGCTGCTTCTGCGCGATCGGTTACCTTCTTTACTAAGGAGTTTTTTGGACAAATTCTTACCTAGAGCAACATACAGGGTCGCACCCAAAAGTGGTAGGACTGATTTTTTTACAAGAATTTTATTGACGATATACTTACATCGACTTAATAATCTTCAAAGTATGCTCCTTGAGCTGCTACACACTTAGTATAGCGTTGCTCCCATTCCCCGTAGGCCCGCTGGAAATTTTCTTTGGGGATGCCGTTGATTACCCTCGTCCAAGCCTCTTGAACGGCCTTTATCGAGTCAAAACGTCGTCCGTTGAGCTGTCTTTTCATCAGGGGGAAGAAGAAGAAGTCCGGTGGTGCCAGATAGGGAGAATAGGGCGGGTGCGGCAACGTGGCAACGCCGTATTTGGCCAGGAGCTGTCTGACGACGAGCGCGCCATGGCAGAATTTTCGGCACCATCTTGGCGCACACCTTGCGCATGGCCAAATCCTGTGAAATAACGCGTTGGACGTTGGATGCAGACAGACCCAACTGGTCTGCAATTTCTTCACTGGTTAAGCGTCGGTCTGTGTTCAGCAGTGTCCTCACTCTGTCCACATTCGTGTCGGTTCTTGCCGTCGACGGCCGTCCGGAGCGATGGTCGTCTTCAACGAGCTCCCTACCCTCTTTAAACAACTTGTGCCACTCAAATACTGTGGAACGGCTTAAGACAGTGTCCCCATAAGCCTGCTTGATCATATCGAGGGTCTCAGTTGCCGTCTTCCCGAGTTTCGCACAAAACTTCACGGAATAACGTTGCTCTAAATTCAGATTCATTTTGTTTTTCGACGCGGACAAAAAACTTGCTTCACTAAAAACGGTGTCCTCACTCAACGACAGCCCGCAGGCGACTGAGGTTTGTGTCAGTCTGTTGCTAAGAGCCCCCTCCACCTTACCCTGCCAGGCAGACCCTCCTCCACCGCTCCGTTCGCGCCAGAGAAAATCAGTCCTACCACTTTTGGGTGCGACCCTGTATTCCAGCAACTGGCCTTCTTACTTGACCGATATTAGGTTACAAAGCAGCTTTGTTTTGTATTAGTTGATCCAAGCGGACGTCGCCCAACATATAGCGGAGCGGAATGAAACCATTTGCGGGAAACCATTTGCAACTTCGGTTTACGAGCCTTAAGTGCACCACCCCTATAGTGAATCTTGAAACCAGTATACATTCGGAGAAGTGTCTATTTTATTTCATGTTTCGCATGAATTTTCCCGAATAAATTGTGCAAATGTGAGTTACTAGCCGACACCTAAAGGAAGTCCCGAGCCAAAAAAGTCGACGGGCTACATTTTCTGCTGCGTCTGTTTTTTTATGAAGATTCTATCTACGTTCATACTTAGAGAAATTAACTTTTTGCAAGTGAGGACGCACTTTTCGGAGTGATTGAGTGTCTTTAGTGATATTGCGTACGACTGCTGATTAAATTGTTTAGATTGCAAAGTGCGGTATCCTCGAATGATAAATTTTTATCTGTCATTGTTCCTTCTTTGATTGCGAGGAAAATGACAAAGGATTGCCATCTTTCCCATGAAAATACACGGCAGAGGTTTTGCACAATATGGTTGAATTGTATACCGCCGTTCCAAGGATTTATGTTGAATTATGTTTGACCTGAGCTTCAAAATATCAGCAAAATGTATCAATCTGTGATGCTACGTGCAATATTAGGCTGCAAAACGGAAGTAATTAACCCTTTCTCTATGTAATACGTGAAATATTTCGTGCTGTACTTTTATATAGTAATTAAAGAGCTAGAGAGACGAATCATGGTCCATTTAAGTGCATAATTTCCATATGTCATAGCGTCAGTTTTTTCCCAGGAATCCGAAACCCCCATAAACATGTTATGTCTTCTATCCGCGCGCGGATAAGTAAGTCGATTGTTGCTAGTGGCGCTCATAAGATTTTCCTCTGTCGGCGCCGAAGAATCTGTGCACCGCCAGAGCCCTTGGCGCTATTGGCAAGACATCAGCCCGTGGACTCGGTCGCGAGAGACTCGGTGAAGAGTGTGGAGAGAGGAGAGAAATGAGTTTTGTATTCACGAATAGCGTTTAAGTGCCCTGAATTTCGCCGTTCTGGACGAATCGAGGCTCACCTCAAGGATTGAGCCTCCATCCCTTAAATCCCCTAAGGTAAAACCTCTCGCAGTTTCTTAAGACCCTGGCGATCCTAGAGGGACCCAATGAAAGTAGGCGTTCAATGGTCGCTTTCCTCAATTCTTATCTTGCACCTATGGTCCAAATAGGCACATGCATATTCGACAGACGGCTGTGATGGTCCATGAATCTCTTAAATGTAATAAAATTTTAGTATCGCCTTACTCAAAACGCACGTGCTTTCTTCGATCACACTTATCATTTCAGCCGAAAAAGGATCGCACAGCGCATGCGCCTTATGGGACCAAATACCCAACGTCTCGAAGAAACTCCGGGATATACATCAACAGTAACGTTCAACGGAGTCATCCGCTGGTATGCATTTCAATGCAACGGTTTCAGAGTGTAAAAAAACATTCGCCTTGACCGGGATTCGAACCCGGATCCCTCGATGTCCGGCCGAGTGCTTTTTACAGCATAAGTGTTTAAAGTTGGCTTTAACCTCGTTGACTGTGGCGCGTCGACGAACGCCTGTGACATTGTATGTACGGTATTTCGTCAAAACATCTTGTTCCTTTAAAGCCCCCAAAATTTCTGAGTTTAATAGGATGTCTCGATAGCTTAACTGGCTAATGCGCTCGGCCGGAAATCGAGGGATCCGGGTTCGAATCTCGGTCAAGGCGAATGATTTTTACACTCTGATATTGTTCTATTGACCCGAGATCTCATTACTCATCTGCTCGCACTGAGCAGACTTGTGCAGCGGAGATTCCGTGACGATCTATCCGCGAGCCTCCATATCTCTCTTTCGACCGACGCTGAAGCCAAATCGTCATCACAATTCTCCATTATCTCGTCGTCGAGCGGGAATTGCGAGCGCCTCACGTGATTGGGATCGGTCGAATCGAGGCGCCCACACCCTCGGCGAGGGAAGCAAGTGTGAGAGGGGGAGGAATAAGGAGAAAAGACGTTTTGTTTGGAATACTTCAGTTTCTCGTCTCCTTATCGGGGATCCCCCCCCCCCAACAATCCCGTTCCCACGTCACCCCCGCACACATCGAATGAAAAGGGGTGTTGGCGTCCGAGAGTTGGCGCGGATAAGATAAAAAGGTGCACGGGATGGGAGAGGAGTGGAGGGGGAAGTTGGAACCGGGGTGGCGGAGGGGCAGGGAGGTGATGGCAGCAGGTTGGAATCCGAGAGCGTGGGTGGTGGCTTGGAAGTTTTTGGTGGTGCTTGAGAGGGGAGGGAGCCCTGGATAAGGAGGTTCCGCCGAGGCGTCCTGAGGCCCTCCTCCCTTTCCTTCCTCTCCCTCCAGGAAAAGGTACCAAGGGAGAGGGTTGTTATATTTGGCGGTGGGGGTTGCGCAGTCCTCACTGCCCGCTCCGCTTTCGCTCGTCCGCTCTCCCCGCACATCACCCCCTCCCGGGCCCTGCTCCGAGTCACCCCCCCCCACTGTTCCCTCCCCGTTGAAACGCTTGCATCGGTGACCCCCCCCCACATTTCCGCCGCCCGCGTGTGTGCGTGGAACCTGCACGTCACCTCGGCGGTGTGAGCGCGATCCTTTGGTCGAATGAATGCGTCGCGAAGACGCCTTTGTCCCACGGCTCGCGGATGGTGGGACCCCGACGCGACTTGGGAGGGAGGGGAGGCGGTCCTCATGCGCCCTCCCCATCTTTAATCCGCCCCTCCCCCGCGGTTTTCTCGTGGGGTAAGAAAGAAGACCGGACCCACAGAGCTCGAGAATATTCAGAACCCTGAACCATATTATGAGCCACCCACTTTCTCCCCCACGTCACGCAATACCCGAAATTACGCCTCCCGGTCGGGAGAACTCTTTTGTTTTGAATTCGCTGGAGTTCGATTTTTTTGTGCTTCCGAGTCACCCTCCATTCATGCTGGTGTAGCGACGCGGTGCGCGGACGTCTAGTTCCACATAGGGTCCCGCGAACCACCACGCCAACCGAAAGCGGTGCTCGTAGAAGAGCGAGGGGTTCGTTCGAATCTCCTCCGGATATATTTTTTTCGACGACGACCCTCTTTCCCTTCCTCCCAATAAAGGAAGAAAGAAGGAAGTGAGGAGGAGGAGAGGGAGAGGGGTTCAAATTAAAAGTTTCTCCCCTTCTATAGCGTGAGGGTGCTTTTACGTACACACATACATCCATACACACACACACACACATGTAGATATATATATATATATATATATATATATATATATATATATATATATATATATATATATATATATATATATATATATATATATATATTCGAACGAGGTTAGAGGAAGGAGGTGGAGGAGATTGTCACGGTTGTTGAGCGATAACATTTTCCTCCCTCATACGCTCTACCCCTCCTCATCACCCTCGACCCCCCCCCCCCAAGCCGGCCCCGAACCCTCGCACCCCCTCCGCCTCTCATCCCCAATTCCCTTCCCCCGAAAGGATTCAGTGACCCCTGAGAGTTTCCTCGCCCACCCCCTTTCCCGACGCCGCCGCCGCTATCTCCTCTTCCTCCCTTCCCCCCAACCCCGCTGCACCCCGTATATGTTCACCCTCCCCTCCCCCTTATCCCTCCCTCGGCTGCGTTCTGGTGAGGTCACACACACACGCGCGCACACTCACCAACACGCACCACCCTGCTTCCCCCTCCACCACACCCCCTACCAACCCCTCCCGCACTCATACGCATCCCCTCCTCATCCCTCCTTCCCCCCCAACAACCCTTCGCTCCTCCACTCTTTCCTCCACCGCCGCCTCGTTCCCCCTCGGCGCTATGTGTCACGTGGGATTGTCTCAAGCGAGCTCTCAAGGTTCGCCCGTTTGAGTGCTAGCCGCGATAGCCAGGGAAGCCAGCCAGCCGACGAACCAAACCAACCAACCACGGAACCAACCAACCACTCTCGTAGAAGAGAGAGAGAGAAAGGGAGAACGCAGGAAGATCCGAGAAGGAACGACCCTCCATCCGAAAACTTTATTTTTTCGTCCGAGAAGGGGTTGTTTGCCGTGAGGAAGGGACGAAACGACGAGAAGGGAGGAAGGAGAGAGAGGGCTGTGTGAAGGGTGCGGCTTCTCTGCTCGTGGTGCGTGTGCAGCGGCGAGAAGGAGGGAGAGGAATCAAAGACATTCGAGTTCCCAATCCTCAGCTCCGCCTCCCTTCTTTCTACCCCGAAAGCAAATCGTCGACGGCGGTGAGGGCGCGCTCCCGGCACTCCTCCTCCCTCTCCGCCGCGGCCCCAAGAGTGGGCCCGCGGGGTTTTCCGGGGGTATTCCAACCCGCAGCGGCGGCCTCCCCCCCCTTCGGTTCCTCCACCGGACGACTCCGCGCAATCATCCTCCTCCCCGCACACACACACATGCACACACAGACGCACGCACCGATGCAGGCAGCGCTGCTACCACGAAGAGCGGTGGTGACGGAGCCACAGGAAATCCGCTAGGCGGAGAGCGAAGGGAAGAGAGGAAAAAACTCGGCTGAGAGCGAGGCGAGCGGTCGTGGACTGGCGAGAGAAGTTGGAGAGGAGTTTCACGTGGTGAGATCTCCAAAGGAAGGAATCGCCTCCTTTTCCTTTTTTTCCCGCTTCACCGGGGAGTCATCGCCGCTCTTGCGGGGAGGAAGTTGAGCACAACTCGACGGAAGGTATACGCGTTTGTACATATAAATATATATAAAAGGTGGTGTTTGTCGGTTTCGGCGGTGTAGGGGTTCCGGCGTGCCTGGAGGGGGAAGAGGGAGTGAAGGGGGTTGAGGAGGGGAGGCAGGGGGTGAGGATTCATCCAGGGGGCGGCGGAGAGAGGGCGGGAGGGGAGATAGGGGGGAGGGACAGGAAAGAGGGAACAAGGGAGTGTGAAAGGAGGCCATTTTCTGCTCGGCGACCGGACTAAACTGTTGGGGAGAGAGAGAGAGGGTGGAAGGACATCCCGACTCAGAAGGAATTCCCCTCTCTTTTTATTTTTTCTTTCTTCCTCTTGCGTCTTTATCGCTGTTGCTCTCCCTCAGGGGGTCCTTTAAATCGTGTGTCCCGGGGTTGAAGACGTGCTCGAGTGGTGGGGACGGCGAGTACGAGGCGGCAGGGAGGAAGAGTGGGGTCGCGGGAAGCGATCGGCGACCGGAGACTTAAATTCCCGCAGGATTTTGCGGTGCCGATAAGTTCGGAGGGTGCTTCGTTTTTTTGTTCGGAAGAGAAAAAAAGTAGGAGTGGATTTTGATTGCCGGCCCTCCCGAGAGAAGCAACGGGAAGAGTGACCGCCGAGAGGTGATACTTTATTTCAAAATCGAGTGGGGCACCCTGCAAGGACGGCTGTCGTGGTGTTGATTGTTGGTGACCTCCTTTATTGTTGCTGCGCCTCCGGTTTTTTTTGGGATAAGGGCGATCATTTGGATGCGTGCCGCGGCGGATCGCCCCCTGAAGAGTCAACCCTCGGTGAGTCCGGTGCCCTTTGTGAGGTGGTGTTGCCGTTGATGCCTCTGGGATGCGGGTTTAAAAGAGGTTAGTGAACTCCCGCCCCTTCTCTCTCCCGCTCCCGGCCGCCCTTCCCTACCGAAACGAAAAAAAAAGAAAGATACACCCTACACACTCCCCTAAAACCTCGCCCCGTCCCTGCCACCTTCCCCGCCCCACCCTCAAACCCTTCCGCCACTCGCCCCGCCCACTCAGAGGGAGGAAATAATTCGGTTTTTTTCTCCCTTCCTATCTTTTTGAGGTTCCATTCCCGAAAAAATTGAGGTTTTGGGTCTGCTGAGTCCTTTATTCGAGCGATCGTCCACGTATACCTTTCCATCTGTCCACGCACCGCGCATTGGCGTTGCCTCAGCATTTCTCTCCCTCTCGTCTCGCGGGCGAGAACGGGGTCTTCCTTCTCCACCACCTCGTCCCTATCCCGCTCCTCGCCCCCCCACCCCCATCTAGTATCCACCCTCCGCCCCATTCCACACCTTCCACCATTTCTCTCCTTTAAGCAAGGGGAGGGGTCGCTCCTCTTGGGCGAGGAGGCGAGGGTGCGGCAAGGCACTACGTACTCATTATCGTCTCTCCTTCTTCGCTCGCCCCAAGGTGTCCCTTCCACGACACGGCGGAGAGGTCGGGCGGGCCTTTAAACGCACCTGCTCCCCTCGGAGCGCGTATGAGTCGATTCAACTGGTGTTGCACGCGCGGTTTTAGACGGATGGGGTGTTGTCGGTCGGGAACCCACATTTCCAGATGGTTATCGTATTTTGTTTTGCTCCGGGAGGCGGGGGATGTCGTGGCTAGGGGGTGGTGGGGTGGGGGCGGGAGGGGTCGCGAGGATGAATGTAACGGATTTCCATAATGGGCGGGAAAATGAGAGTTTTCAGAAAAGGGGTTGTCCGAACTCGACGCTATGAAATTTTATATATATTATATATATATATATATATATATATATATATATATATATATATATATATACACATATATATATTAATATGTCTGTGTGTGTGTGTGTCGAAATAAGCGAAGCGCGCACACACGCGGGCCTGTTCCGCTTCGACTTCTTCTTTATCACCCCCCCCTTTGGCCTCCCTCATCCGGCCCTTATCGCCCGCCCGGCCGAAAGAAAGGATGCGGGCGCTAAAGGCTCGAGGTTGTGGCCCTCCATCTCTCTGCACTGCCCTTTTTCCCCCCGTTCCCAATTGAATTACGGTGATAGATGGGTACAAATGCGAGCTTGTGTAGAAACGAAGAAACGTATCTTCCGCTGAAGTTACTGCCGTGACGTCGTAGCCCCATTCATGGATGGCACGAGCGTACGGGCGCGGAGTGGGGGGCGTTGTCCAAATTCGTGGAGAGGGAAATGTGCACCAATGGCGTTGGGGGAGACGGGGGAATTTCATTCGCGTCGGACACCCCTGATGGGGCGGGGGGGGGGGGCACCACGGCGTCCTGCACTTTCGGCCGAGGCGCGGTGATCTGGAGGGCGGGAGGAGGTGGTCCTGCGGGTGGAAGGAAGGCGGGTGGGTGGCAGGCGATTCCTACCGAGATTTATTTCGACCAATCGCGAGCGGGGTGCCTCCCGCCACGTGTTTAGCGGGAAATGCGCGGCGGACACCGTTTTTTTTTGCCACGCACTTCTGATGATGCACATATGTGCGAACGATGCGCTCGTGTGTCCTCGTGTGCGCACTTGGGTGAAATCTCCCCTCCTCCACGCAACCCTTCCCCTCCCTCCGGTACCTCCTCCTTCCCTCCTCCCTCGGATCGCGGTCCCTCCTCCCTCGCGTCAAATCCTTTTGTGTGGATCTCCCTCTCTCTCTCTCCGCGGGCGGCATGCTTGCTTGCTTGCGTGGGCCCCCGTACGCTCAGGAATTTCCGTTTCGTTCGCCCGTCGACGTCGGCCACAGCGGCAGTGGCGGCTCGGAATTGCGTCTGCTGCGGTTGTTTCCCACCCCTTTCCCTCGCACCCTCCCCCCTCCTCTCTCAACCATCCACCCGAATCCTCTCCAACCCCTTGAAAAGCACGCCGAAACCAAACCCACCCACCGACTCGCTCGCCCGTCAACCCCCTCCAGCTTGTCCAGATCCATTCAGCACCGAACTCTCTCCCTCCCCGTATCATCTCTCTCACTCTCTCGGTATGCCGAATGCCACCCAGCCCGCCCTCGACTCAGCTCAACCCGCCCTCTTCTCTCTCTCTCTCTCCCTGCCCACCCTTGACGCTGAGCCCTGGCCTCTTCGCTCCCTCCCTCGTAACCCTTCGACTCGACACCCAACAACAACACACACGCACGCCCATTCTATCGCCGCCGCTTCAGCCCCCACGGCCTCTCCCTTTATTCCCTTCCCTCTCTCTCTGCTTCCCTCCACCCACCTTCCTCTCTCGCAGGCCCCTCATAAACTCCGCCACCCACTCCCCCCCGGCGCCCTCCCCCTCGCGCACACAAGCGGGCGGGCAACCCTTTCGCCTCTCCTCCCCTCCCCTACCCCCCTTTCCTCCCTTTCGGTCTGCTCGGTTGCGCAATAGTGAAAGCGTGCAGCTCTGTTACGCAAGGCTGTATAGGGCGGAGGTGGTGGGTGGGTTGGTCGGTGGGCGGCCAAGGGTTGAGAGAGTATGGTGGGGAAGGGGGTGTGGTGCTTGGGAATGGGTGGAGAATGGTTGAAGCCTTGAGAGCGGGGAGGGAGGCGGAGGTGGTGGTGGTGGGGATGTCAGGGGGTGGGGAGAGGGCGTGGGGGAAAATCGAGGGGTCGGAATGATCCTTTCACGGGGTGGTTGGATGTTTTTGGGAAGGTTCAAGGGCCCCTTTTGTTTTATTCGTCGTGACGTTTCGTAGATTCCTCAAGTGCGGGGTTACAAAAATAAAATAAATGCCGTGGTCTTCCCGCCCAGAAAAAAGTTTTTCGGTTTTTTCTCGTCTTTTTCTACTTTCCCCCCCTCTCCCCCTCAGGTCTTATCGCCCTTCCTCCAACCCTCTCACCCCCCCAAGCACCCCTCTTCTCCTCCTCCTCATTCCCCGCCGACCCACCCGCCCCCACCCCGCTCCCTTGGTCAAACCCTTTTCCCTCCCATTCCGTTTCACTTGGTTCCTTGTGATTTCAAAAAGTCGCAACAATCGGCCAGTGGTTCGTTCAGGACAAGTTGATGACGATGTTTTTCCCCGGAACTGAAGGTCCCTCGGCGCTGACGGAAGGAGGGAAACATAAAACAAGTGAAAGCATAATAAAAAGAAAAAGGACGATGTTTCGCAGGGGGGGGGGGAGGGCGCAGAAATATTTCAAGGAAGGGATGGAGGAAGAATGGATACTTTATTTTCGCAACGGCTGTCCCCCCCTCCCTCCCTGGTGGTTCGCTCGGAGGGTCCACCTCACAAACATCACGCGGATGCGAAAATTCCGCGCTCGGGACCGCCCGGTTTTTTCGGGGTTGACCACGTGTCGGCCCATTCATTTTGACCGCTGCTACCCCTCGACCCCCTTCTCCCGCCGCCCTCCTCTCCTGCTCAGTCCCACTTCTCCTCTGAGAGAAGAGGCCCCTGCCCCCACACCCCGCATGAAAAGATCATTTCGAAGGTTTCCTTTACCCCGCTCCCCCCTGCTATTCTCCTCTTTTATTCTTTTTTTTCGAGGTTGCCGCAATCTGGGAAATGCCTCGCCACTAGTGGGCGCGGGGGATGGGAAGATGGTGAGAGGAAGATGGAGCCGAAAGAGTATCATTTCGTCTCTTGCTTTTCTAGCGTTTTGGTCTTCTCAGTGGGAGGGGGGGGGGGGAGAACCCGCGCGACACGCGGTTGCGGCGACAACGCCTTTCAATTGTTTCCTCAGGTGGCGGAAACTCATAATTCAAGGGATGGATGGGAGAGGCGGACAAATGATTTTTCTGTGTTTCTCGGGCAATTTTCGGTTCAAGTGATTTAGATTTACGAACAGACCTACAGGAGCTACTATTTCTGCTCGATCTGAAAGTTAACACGACGAAAATAAAAATCTGCAGGGTTAATAATGCAAAAAAATAGGAAATGACGAAGATTTAGACAAAATATTTAGGTCAGCGGAGAAGGCATTCCCTAGCTGATGAGAGTGGGTGGTCTTTAAAATCATTCCCGTCACTCATGGGAACGCATCCATCCCCGATGGGCAACGCACCTTCCTCCCCATTCACGCCAGTGCATTTTCTTCGTCCTCGGGACCATCTTGGCGAGTGAGTGGTTGAAACAAACGGCAGGTGAGCGGAGGAATGCGACAGACGGACGCCGCGTGGGAACACCGAAAAGGGTGTGTGCTATTTGCTCGCTTTCAATGGCGCTCGGGGAATAAGCGCCGTCCGCGTTCCCTCGCGGAAACGGGGGTTGGGGGGTGGGGGGAAGGGTTCCGCACGGAAATATCCCCCTGCGATTCGGGCGGTAGCCCAATTCTCACGCTAGGTACGCCGGCGCCGATGTGAGGAACGGTTCGAGGGACCGAATCGAGTTGCGCGCCAACGATTGAGTACATGTGTGCGAGTTTACGTGCGTGCGTGTGTGTGTGTTTGTGAAGGGTGTCGGAGCCGAGGAGGAAGCAATTACGAAATACCTCTGGAATGCGACGGCGGTGTGGGGGATGGTGGGAGGGGAGTGAGGGAAGGGGAATTGAGGAGGCGGTGCTCGAGGAAGCTGTGTCAAGGTCTCCAAAATCATGGTCACTCATTAAAACCGGCCAGGAAGTAGTGGTCGTAGTAGACTCATCAACATCTCCGGGGATCGATTTTCGCAAACCTCTCCTCCCTCTCTCCATATCCCTCCCCTTAACCACCCCATCTGGCGATGAATTTCCAGTATGGGATAAGCGCACAGTCATCTTTCCCCTCCGAGAAAAAAAGAAAGAGCTGTAAGTCGCACCTTTTTTTTTATTTCCTCCGAGAGAGAGAGAGGGAAGGAAGGGTTGAACGAAGGAAGCCCTCGCCTCAGATCACGTGAATGCCCAGCATCATCCGCCCTTCACTCCCATCCCCCTAACCCTCGTCCTTTTTTCGGCGTAGCGGTTCTTTTGAGATTCTCCAACTCCCATCCTATCCCTCCCCGCCCTTCTCCCCACGACCCCCATAATTTTTGTTTCTTTTATTACTGCCGCGATCAGTGGTGGGGTTGCGGTGCCACTTGCCGCGCCGGCGACAACCCCTCTAGAAAAGGGAGGGGTGGTAATGTGGGAAGAGACCCCCCCCACACACTATCTCTATCTGTCGGTGTGAGCGCCGGGTGTACCAACCCCCACCCTTCCCCTCACGACGACCCCCTCACCCCCCGCCACGCAACCGTTGGATATCGTGGCGACTCCTCTCGATGCAGCAGCTAAAAGCTAAGGCTTTTGTATGAGAGCGAGCGAGCGAGAGAGCGAGTGAGGGAGCTTTCGTTTATACGGGGTCTCTCTCTCACTCTCCTCCCTCTCGTGGTGAAGGAGAGAAAGAGGGGGTTATTGACCCCGAATCCTGTAAGCCCGCCCGCCGCCTCTCTCTCCGCTTCTCTCGCTTCTTCCATCCCGTGAAAGCCATCACCACCTGCCACGAAGCCACCAGCACCACCGCCACCACCGTAGTCGGTCGTGGAGTACGTACGTTCCCCTGGAGAGTGGGCAGGGAGGGAGGGTGGGTCGGCTCGGACGGCTTGGGCGCTGGTGGTGGGGGCAAGACCCTGTTATAACTTCCATCCCGATCCCGCTATGGGATTCGGGGGAGGGTTGGGGAGGGGGGGCTCTCAAAAGGGGCGAGACTCACCCTCCTGCAATTGCCTCCCACCCCATTGCCGCCTCCTTCCACCCCTCAGCCGCCGCCACACCTACGCCGTTGGAAGCGGGCGCGAATGGGGGAGATATTCGCCCCGACGCGACGCAGCGAGCGACGACGCTCGGGGCCGCGAGATATAGACGGACGGGGCAGGGCAAACCGCGCGAAACGGAGTGGGTCGCTTCCCCTTCTTATCCCCCCCTTCTACTCGAGCCCCTATGGAAAGACACCAGTAAGCAACCACCACCGGCGCCGACTCGAAGAGGACAGGGGGAGGCTTTCTATCGCCTTATCCCTAACCCTCACACCCCCTCCCCCGGGCAGCAACCCATGGAAAATGCTTTCTCATTCCCTCCTTACACGTTCACTTTGCTCCGCGGTGGTTATTAATGCAACAAGTGCTTCCGTCATCGCCCCTCACCCCTCTACGCTCCCCCCTCTCTCCCGCCCCTCTGGAACGCTGCAACTCTGAACTCGTGTGAGTTTCCCCGTGTCCCTTCCTCTTGGCTTCTGATGACACTAACGTGATCTCCCAAGGTTTCTGATTATTCCGAATGTACCAAATCGGCTCTTAGTTCCAGCTTAAATGTGTTCGCTCGATACCCTTATCTAGTGGCAACTTTTGTGCACTTCAAAAATAAAAAGTCTACAATGTCGTACGGTTTTAAAAACTACCTCAAAATGTCTACAAAAAAACATTTGGTCATAAACCCTTTTTAACGTCCTCGATATATTCAACTCGCTGTACGCTATTTTCCTCATGTATTAGACCAAGTGACCAAAAATAAAAGGCATCACAGTTATGGTTGGAATATAAAAGTGACGGTTGGAAACCCTTGTTCGTTTTCGGAGCGTACATTCTTTTTAAGCATTGCGAGAGCACTTCATCGTCTTTCACGTAGAATTGTACGTGCAATCGAATTTCTACGATGAGCCTGCGTCTTTACAAGACAAGTCTAGAGATTCCTTTAAGGGCCACATTTGACGCTCTGCAAGCAGGACGGCGACGGCGGTAGGAATGCATCGAAAGAGTGAGTGGCAGCGCATTTAAACGAGCGCGACCGTGTGTTACCAGCGCCTCGATACCTGCGTGAGGACCGATCTCGTGGACGTAGAGAGAGGCGGAGAAAGAACCGCGGGGGAAAGCTCAATTGATACCAGCAGGGCTCTCTCTCTCTCTCTCTCTCTCTCTCTATACTCCATCCATCCTCTTCCCTACATCACACCCTCTTATGTATTTTTTTAAGACCTCCCCCTCCTCACCCAACCCTTGCGCGTCCGCCCACGCCCTAATACATATTTCTTCCCTTATACACCGCCCCTCCCCTCCCTCCCCCCTCTGCATTCCCTTCGTTGCCCCTCCACCCCTCCCCGGCCACCATATCTGCTCTTTCACTCCGCCCCTCTTGCTGGGTCGTAGATAAAGCTTGTTTAAATATGTGAGGAGGGAGTTGCGAGCGAGGGAGGGAGGGGCCGTGAGAGGGGAGAGTGAAGGGGTTCGGCTTGGAATGGGGTTACCAGGGGTAAAAGGGGACGGAGGGAGAGAGAGAGTGCGTCGGGTGGGAGGGCGGTAGGTGGCACCCTGTACACGTGGAAGGACTAGAACTCCGACGGAAGGGGATGGGGGAGGAGGGGGGGCGGGAGAGGGTGGGGGCAAGAGGGAGCGCCGCTCGCTTGTAATGGGAAACAGGAGTGTGTGTGTGCGCGCGCGGGGGGAAAGGGGGCGTGTGAGGGGGGGGGAGTCGCAGGAACTATGAGGGTTGTGAGCCGCGGGGCCCCAGCCCCGAGTAGCTGCTATATATCTCTCTCCTCTCTCTCTCTCCCCCGGATAGAGCGTCGTTTTTCAATCGGGGTATGGGGGGGGATCCGAGCCCCCCTTTGTGCACCCATCCTCGCTCCTCTATCTGGGAGGTGCCGGTTCATTCCCGTGGTGGATTGTGAGTTCTTCTCACACACAACCTCCTACTCCCATTCCAAGGGGCGCCGCGGAAAAGTAATTAAGCCGAAAGGGGCGGCGAGAGAAACCGAAGGATCGTTTTTGAGTGTGTCGCTTAAGACGCGCAGTGGTGAAGTGCGTGCGTACATGGGCGCACTCGGCGGCGCGCGGGGTCTTTCCTCGAAGCGACCACTCCACTGAATCGGCCCTGAGACGAGTGTGTGTCTCTCCAGGTCTGAGACTCACTCCCCCTATCTCTCGTTCGTGACAGCCGACGACACGACTCATAACATCGTCGGAAGTGTGTTGGTTTGAAGGTGCGGGAGAGATACTGGTTATCTCTGGATTAATGAAAGTTGAGATAAGGGAGACATCTTTAAGAGAAGCGAGATAAGGATATCCGAAATTTTTGGAATCCATCCAGCGTAGGAATCTCACGGTGAAGCTCCGGAGTATCCTTTTCCCATTGAAGGCCCTTGAATTTTATCAAAATGCAGAGACTACTCGGTCGCCATTCGAAGCACTAGTGCGTGAAATCATTTTGATGGAAAGAGGGATGACATTTATGAAATAGGCTAGAGGGAATACCGGCAGGAAGGAATGATTTCTCATTGAGATGTATGCTTAAAGTCAATCCTTTGGGCGTCCTATTGTTCCTCAATATTTCACCAAACCTTAATCTACTGTGATAAGGTGAACGCAGTCATCATTAGACTCGGAACCCTTGCCGAAACGACTGACTGACTGACAACGAAAGATTGTATGTGAAGTTTTGTCGACCGCCTGTTGCGCCAACCGTGCGAAAAGGAAAGACAAGACAAGTTTTCTTGTAATAATGCTGAATTACCCTCGAGCTCTCTTGAGACGTCGTTTTTTGATTTTCTCCTTGCATCGCAGTAATGGTCGGCAGGAATTCCTCAGACGGCAAGCAAAAAAGTGTCAACGGAGTTAAAAATTTTGATGTCGCTTCAACTCGTTCATTCTCTCATCCATTCGCTGAGTTGGTCGGTCGCATTGGCGAAGGGCGGCCCGCAGTAGCCCATCCATCGTCTCCGCGTCGGCGGATGGATGGATAACCCTCTTCTCCCCACCGCCCCTTCCTACTCTTTCCTGCGAATGCGCCTCGTATCATAAGTGTAAAGTTGGTTATCCTTGTGTTGGGTAACGTTGGAGGGAAAGAGTAAGGAGCGAGGTGGGGAGGATGGTGGGGGGGAAGGGGGGGGGGTTGTGGCGAAGGAAAAAGGGCAATAATCATAAAAATCACTTGAACGGGTAGATTTGGGTCACGCTCACTTCGGACGCAGCGGAGTCGATCTTATATCCCCCACTGCTCGCCCCCTTTCTTCCACCCCCTCTCACCCGCTGCATCGGGCTCTCTCTCCCCCTCCCCAACCCACCCTCCCCCCGGCCCCTGTCTTTCCCGTGTGCCCCTTGTACCCTCTCCTTGCGTCTCGGACGCCGACGTGCGTGCGTCCGATTCGACCGCCCGCTCGCTCGCGTCTCTCCTCGCCCCTCCAGCGCGTCCTTGTCGTCGTTTGTCTCCGGCGTCGTCCCCGGCGACCGCCGACATTGGCGCGGAATCAAACGTGGACGTCGATTATCCCGAGGGAAAGGTTTAAACGCCGATTGCCTCGTGTTGAAGGAACATCGATTATGTTACCAATAAAATTATATGCGAGCATCTTAGGAAAGTGCACTGTCATGCATATCGGCCTTCGTCCAATTCCATTGCGTAGAGGTGTTGTGTTTTGAAATAACACTTCGCAGAACTTACAGGACGTTCGATATGTGAGGAATAATTAATTAAGATTTGCGGCTCAAAGGTGTGGAAGGTGGGAAGGTTTCATTTTCATAAATCTGTAAAGAACCACTATCATAATGATGCGTGCTCGGGGTGATTACTTATCTTGCATGCACAATCAGTACTCATTAATAAAACTTGAGAATAAAGTGGATTTTTGAAATAATTCAAAGGATGAGGGTGACTGCAGTTGGTCCATGCAACTGGAGTTGTTTTCTGCAACTTCGATTATCCTGGAAAAAATGAGATTTCACCCTACCCGTCCCACAATCTCTCTCTCTCTGATTTTTATTTGTAAGTATGATGCAAATTGTTTAATAGAATTTGTATTATGATTTTAAAAAGACATCATCCTTAAAAAGACAACATCATCAGGGATTATTTGCCCAATTTTAATTTTGGTCTACGAATGATTCCCATCCTAATTCTCTCTGCGTTCCGTCCAGTCACGCCTCCCAAGTATTAAGGGTAGGAATTCGAAACAAAATGCAATGGTTGGTGTTAACAATATTTGCGCAGTTGCATCCCTAATGCGGCACAAACGGTGTGAATGAAAATAAAGTGGGCAGTTACAATACTTAATTCGCAGCATCCATAAATCAGTAATATCGACTTATTATCCCCGATATTATTTAACTTAAAATGCTTGCGCCACTGTTGAGGAGCAACGGGTGCATCAAATACCCCTGTTGAAAGTGATCCACTGACTGGGCCAAGCGCCTGTTCCCTTCCTCGGAAGCCTTCCCTTTATCTCCTCCTCAGTGCCCACTCCCCTCTCGTACAAAGTACAAGTTTTTTTTATCGCGAGCAGAGGAGTGATCTGTGAGGGAAGTGGCCATTGGGGGCGGAGGGAAGGAATCGAAGGAGATAAAGCTTTCGTCGTGCTGGCTCATTGTCGTGGGGTTTGGGGGCGGGTCCTGCCAGTGTTGCCCAAAAATCCCACCCCTCCCGCGAGCGCCCTCGCTCGGAGCCCTGGTCCCACCCGCCCTCTCTGCCCCGGACGTGTCTCTCCGCGGCCGGTCCTGCCATCGGGGCTGGGAGAGAGTCCCGGTAGCTTCCCTCGCAACGGTATCTTCGCCCTCGGGTGATAAGCCACTCGGGGCTGCGGAGATAACCAATTTGAAACATTTTCAGCGATGGTTTCAAAAATATTTTCCATTTAAAAAAATTTATACGATATAGACACACGACACATTGTAATTATAAGCACGCTGCCATGCACTTTCACATATCTATTTAACCATGTTTATTAAATAGCGTCTCGATAGCCTTTGAAATATTTCAGTTGTCCCATCGATTGCATTCCTCAACTAAATGTGGCGTTTATTTTGCGAATATAGTATATCACACGATATCATGTTCCTTTTCTTTGTCAAATGGGATGATATCACAAATGCAGCATGGCCTTTTGCCTCGCTATCCTATTGCTAGAGCTGCTAGTGCCCTTTTGAATTACAATGAGTTGCGACATACTAACTCAGCCAGGGACGGGATGTAGGTTTCCAAGAGGAAGGCGGACGGCTAAGAGCCATTTCTCCACATGGGTGGAGATGGTTTTAATGTCAACCCTGCAATGCATTCGTTATTTTTGAAACAAATTGTCACTGTAATGCTCATCTCGGAAGTTAGCGGTGTAGCGACGCAATTGTCTAGCCCATCTGTTGGGCTTGAAAATAATCCAGGAAGGTGACCCACACCCACTCCTTGGTTTTGTCCCTTTACTTGATCGATATTTGCTAAATTTTTGACAATGTTCCCTGCGAATAGTCTCTTTTTTTAACCCCAACGAAGCCCTTGCTTTCTCATATTGAATTCTCTCGTCCACCTTTGTTACCCTTAAGAGTTGCGATCGTCGCTTTATTTCTCTCTTCTGACTCTTCCGCTCTCATCGTTCGCACTCCTTTGTTGGGACGGATATTATTGTACGTATTTTCCTATCTCCCGTTCCCCGTCGAGCGCCCCCCCCCCCGGTCTTCATCTCTTCATCTCCCTTTTGCATCGCCTTCCGCGTTTATTTCCTTTCTCCATGTGAAGTGAAGATGTTTAAAAAAGTGGAGCGGGTGGTAGGTCGATCGCGAGCATATCTGCCGGACCCTCGTGAGACAAATTGAAGTTTTGCCCTGCACCCGTGGAATCCTGGAGCATATTTCTCTGTGGTGGATGCGGAAATTTTCGTGAGGAGAGTCTTCTTGTCGTCGCGAAGTTCAATTGGTTCAACTGTCGCAGTAATTGCCGTCGAGTGCTCAACTTTCTCCACGTCCCCGCCCAGATTGTTCTCCTCGAGACCGTGTACTCTCATCAAGAGTCGGGGGAGATGTTTAGGTTGGGGCAGATGATTTTATTCAGGTTGGGATACTTTTTGAAGGGGCGGCAGCGGCGGCGCTCTCCGGCGACGCCTTCCTCCCTCTCGCGCATCCGCGTGTCCCTTCAGTCCCCCTCGCCCCCACTCGATCGCTTTTTTTCCTGTTTTCCGATTCGTCTCCCTTTCCCACTTGAGTCTTATCAAGGGAAGTTTAGCCGTTGGCCCCGTGGACCTGCCTCCATCGTCCGTCCTCACGGGGCGAAGGTGAAGAGGAGACCGAGATGTAATTCGTAAGATTTCGTTCAACCAGCCGAGGCTATTTTTGTTGGTTTTTTATGGTTTATCCGCATTCAGTATTCTCACGAGGTGGGTGCGATTATGGGAACGGTTTCCGAAAACGATGGTCGGGGGAACATTATTGGAATATGTCTGTATTTATTTACTTGTTATACAATATTTTTAGTGTGCGTTAATTTTCGTCTTGTTGAAGTCGATTTTCTTTCGACGGTCTTAGAAAAGAGTTGACTTGTTATAGTAATGGGGCTTGAGCCGTAAACGACCCAACTCGGATTTGAAATAGAGGGACTATTTGTAATCCCCTCTACATAAGTAAACATTTTTTGTCCTATGCAGAGCCTTGGTTGTTAAAACATTAGGCAGATAGTTCTCGTCTGACATTAGTTGTTGTACGAAATTGTGTAATTAATATATTAGCCATAGATTTTAGAGAATTCACTTTTCGGAGATCCGAAATTTCATGCTCGTTTTTACCTCGCAAAATAAGTTGATCAGCTCTCGTAATTGCGCAAAATGTGTGTACACGTACGCGTTTGCGAGGCGAATGGGGAAGCTTGGCTCTTATACGTATTACTCGACCGTGGTCTGCTTGAGGGAAATTTCTTGGCACTCAGCGGGTCTATCTAATTTAGTCCCAAATGAGGCATATCACTACCTCCACCGTTTTAACTGTTTCTTTATGAAATAGAGATTAGTTCTCGTCGATTAAATTTATGTGTTGCTCTTTCAATTTATTATTCATCCTGTTATATGCTATTTGAATTTTTAAAAATATAAACCCAGTTTTTGGCCCACGAATCCGTATTTTGAAAAATCATTGATTGGTTTCAAGTTCATTTTAGGTCATCCGGAAGAGAATTTTCTTTTGTCTTGAAAGAACATGATCACCGCAAGCAAACATTTTTAAAATTCACACTAAAAGTAAACGACTGATCAGGATTTTCGGATTCTAGGTCAATATTTCAACATTTTATATGATGCCATTTAGTCTTTGAACGATCGAAATTGTAAAAAAGATAACGCTAATCAGTATTGAGTTCACATGCATCGCATGAATCGTTCATCGTATTTAATGGAAAAATGAGTCGAAATTGAAATCCCTCATATTATTTCGAAAACGAAACTTTTCTCTTTGATTGGAACACTTTGTTTTACTTGCCCTGACTCTTCCATGCGATTGATATCTCTCTATATCGAAACTAATGTCCTTATTTCGAACAGCAATCATGCGAATCCAATGGGGTTTGTAATATTATTTTCCATAGATTCATTGTTTTTGGAACTATGGCGCAGTCTGATACGTGCCGAGGAATCTACGCGAAAAAGAGTAATTGTTAATTCCTCAAGAGATAATTATTCTTTCCTCCCCCTCTTCTCGGAACTCAAACCGATTGATGGTCACGTGGCAGCGGCTTATTAGGATCATATTTATGGCTCCTTTTAGAATTTACGTGAGTGTCTATTTCCTATCCGCCCTTTTGCCTTCGTGTGTCCAACGTATGCACTCGGCTTTGTTCACACCTGTGAACCGCTACCAAGGAATCATAAAAAAACCACTCCAGGCACATCTCCGCGTGCATCCCAGCTTTCAGCTCTCCGCATCCGAAAGAATTCGCAGGGACGTGGTCGGAGTAGTTTTATGATCGCTAGTCCCGAGGAAGCCAAAGTGTTAAAAGATCGCGGTGGTCTCCGTCGGCCTCGTCAGCGTCTCATGTTCGCACGTCCCCGGATTTGCTTACTCTTTAGTAGTCTCTTCTTTGGCCAACCTTCGTTCGATTCCCAAATGGACGCACGAGCGTTTTAACTATCAGGTAGTATGTATAACCCTTCTAGGTGGTAGGTTTCCTTTCCTTCTACATTAATTACGTCGTCCCGAAAACCTTCTTATCGCTGCGGAAAATCACTCCTTTATTCCCTTGAAGTTTTTCATTGTGGCCCCGTACTTCGTATTAATAATACCTGTTTGAGAAGCACTTTGGGAACCCAGACCATTGAACTCGATTTTTTGGTATTCTTAATTTGTTAAAGGGTGGAAATTTTTCAAAAAGGTCCCCCGGGAAAAATTGAATTATTCCTTTGAGTAAACCGTGTGTCGAGATTCCCGGGGGAATCGGTGAGGAAATTAAACAGCAAAAAAAATATCGAAAACGAAAAAACTAGAACAAACAAAATCCAGTTTGGCATCATCAAATTCCAATTCCTGAGACCCTTTGCTGATTTTGACGTCATTTATTTCTTTTTGGCGATGTAAAATATTTCTGAGAAATGATTTTCCTGCATTGTGCCCGTCCATCTTTATGATTTCCCGGGTTGTGTGTTATTTTGTAAAATAAAGCGACACTTGGAAGATAAGTGGAAAACTCTAAAAGAGTAAGGGAATGAAAACTTTTACTTAAAAAGATTATGAATGAATGTCTGAGAAAGCACATTCGTCCGATAAACCACGCTCCACAACCCAACCGTCATCTTCCAACGCGAAGGCAAACGTTGCATTTCGACCCACGACGTGTGATTCACACATCAAGGGTCGCTAGTTCCTTTCCTTGTATGGTGCGTTAGGCTTCCTAGAAACCACGATACCCAGAAAATCACAAATCTCGGTCGGCTTTGGTTGCGAGTGCCCCTAGAGACTTCATGGTTGGGAACCTGACGTCACCAACCCTATCATCCCCCGCTCGGTTCCTTCCCACCGAAGTCCCCGCATGGGACGGCGAGCGCCCCTGGCAAACGGTGGCAGTGGGGATTAACGAGTGGTGTCCGGGGAAGGGGGAGGAGGGGAGAGGGAGGGTTAATGGGGGGAGTAGGGGACGGTCGAGGAGGAAGGCAGCGTTTTTCATTTATTTGGAGGAAATAAAACGCGTTTTCGTCTCTCACTCCGATCCCACCCCTCCACCATCCTCTTAGCCCCCCCCCCCCACCTGTCCCCTTCCCCTTCCCCCACCCCCATCCTCCCCCTAACGAATGAAGTCGTCTATCTCTTTGCATGAAAACGCCTCTACAGTCAACAAGTGGTTTTACGTTAGTGGGGCGTGGGTGAGGGTGGAAGTGGGGGCGGTGTACCGCGAGCGACAGAGAGGAGGGTGGTGGGGGAGGAGGGAGGGAGGGAGAAGGGTGGTCGGGCGGGGGGACTGCTGAGCGGGCGTGGGAGGGCGAATATTTCACCCGCTCATTTCCGAAATGTGTAAAAGAGAGTGACGGGGCGATAACTCGAGGGATTCCCACCCTCCCTCCCCCCGCTCTCCTGACCTTTCCTCCCTCCTCCTCCCCATCATCACCTTTTAATGACCCCACGCCCTCGCCCGTACCGAGAGCTCTTCCGTCCGAGGCACCCGTCGCCGCCACCGCTCGCGTGCCTCCCTCTGCCATCTCCCCTCCGCTCTTCGCGGATCGCCTCCCTCAGTGGAGTGGAGTTGAATGGCCAAAAAAAGATATTTTTATATATGCAATGAGAGACGGGTCTTGAGGGATAGGAGGGGGGAAAAAGAGTTATTTCGTCCGTGAAATCTCATTTTTTCGAATCTCGCCCCCCCCCAAACCCCTTTTATCTTTAACGTGGCTGCACGTGTGTGTGTGTGTGTGTGGAGGATGGTTGCGTTGAAATACGCTCAGCGTTGCGCAAATGTTTGCCTCCAATATCATCGTCAACCCCCTTGTTTGTTTGAGTTTCGGCCGAGTCGCTCGGCTGAGATCCTGCGGGGCTTACCTAGTTAGTCGGCAAGATAATGTGCCGCGGGTGATGGCGGTGTGGGTGGGGAAGGCGGGGGGAGTGAGGGAAAGGCGGTGCGGCGGTGGAGGCACGAGGGAAGCGAGCGAAGAAGGGGAGCCTCCTTCCTCTTTCTTTCCCTTAAATATCTTCCTCGGAAATTATCCGACGGAGGACCGGGTGGGTGTCTCGCGTGGACGTTCGTTTAACGGTTAATGGATTTGTGACGATAATGTCGCGCCGGCGGTAATCTTGTCAAGAGTGACGGATTAGGCAATGTGTCATCGACTCTCAGTCCAAAGACTTCCAGGATATGGCTCCGCTTGGCGATGATCCCGCTCCTTTCCTTCTCGAGCCGTCTCACGAGCTTTCTCTCGCGAATTTCGCGTTGAAATTAAAAAAAACCTTGTCTCAGGACGTTGTAATTGGTTCTCATCTTGGTTTTTGATTGGAACCTAGAACGCCGCGCTGCAGCTTGGCAGTGATGTCATGCGAAAAACTTTCTTTTGAATGTATGCGTGAATGAGAAACGAAAATGCACCTATAAGTTGGAAAATTTATTAATTGTCCCAAGTTTATCTTTCGTTGGTCAATCGATTTTATTTGGATCGCCTAGGACTGAAAGCAGAAATGCAACCCAAGTGCCTTGATTGGCGTACATTTGCTGCAAGGGTGATCGCTTCCCAAGAGTGCATCACTTGCAAGAAGAAAACTTCCAAGTCACCATCGTCGCATTCCTCATGTCCTCATTTCGTTCAGATCACTGTCAACTCAATGCTCGACGTTCGTCACCATTGAGAACTTCTACTCTCCGATATAATCGCTTGATAAGCCAGTTAATCACGCCCTTAATCCTCGTTGACGACTTTTTGAATTAAGATTAACCTTTCTTTCTATGTTCCAGTTAGTGGATTTTTTTCCTCAGTATCCTCAATATTCTACCCTATTAAGGCTTAAGTTTTCTTTTCTGATGAGTTTCCTTCGTCTCAGTTGATGAGTCGAACCACGCGAGTGTGCATAAGTTCCTAGGGCTATCTGTGCTAGCCACTGGTAACAATTTCACTCACTACTCCGTTCTCATCCATTTCAAGGTAACACACAGACCGCTTATAATAAGATACGAGAATTTGCACTACCTTTGTTAATGTAGTGGCTATTAGTTGCCAAGTTTTAATTCGTCCTTCGGTCCTTAAAATACGAGTAGTTGAATTGTCAGTGGAGCTGATGAAGAATTTCTAGCATTAATTACAGCGGCACCCTTTCTTTTGCCTCAATCTCCTAATCATTGGTCGCAAACTCATGGTTTTCTCTTTTGGAAACGAGATTCCTTTTTGTTTAGCGTCTGCCAACTAAAACAGGAGCAAGACTAAGGCTCACGCGCGCTTCTCGGTGGCAGGGAAGCACAATGAAATGTTTTAATCTACGAGTTGATGTGGCGATCCATTGTAACTTTCCGAGAAGACATAACGTGGGTTGTTATTTCTAAATATTGAGTTCTTAAGACTTGCAATGAAGGAGGGAGGGAATATACTACCTTGATCAAAAAGTTCCCGGAATAACCACCGTGTGGCGCTCCCATCGTTCCGATTTGAGTTCTGTTTTTTTTTGTTAAATTGGTACATCTGTTGTTGATATTCCCTTTAAATCTTAGTGTCATAACTTGATATTTGCAAAAGTTACGTAGCCAAGAGTACATCTATCTCTGTGTGTGTTGGCGATTTTTTACAATTGCAGAAATGGATTTAAATTTGCAACAACGAACTTGTATTAAATTTTGCGTAAAAAACGGATTTAGTGGCGCACGGACGTTGGAAATGTTGGAAAAGTGTTTCGGCAACGATTCTCTAAAAAAAACGGTCGTTTACCAGTGGCACGAGCGGTTCAGAAGTGGTCGTGAGTCAATCGAAGATGATGAACTCAGTGGCAGACCATCGACATCGAAAGTCGGTGAAAAAATTGATAAAGTAAAAGAAATGTTGGTCAATAACCGCATATTAACCATCAGAGAAATAGCGGAGGACTTGAACATTGCCTATGGATCCGCCCAAGACATTGTGGTTAATGATTTGGGTTTCCGTCGTGTAGCAGCAAAGTTGGTGCCAAAAGACCTCAATTTCATGCAAAAAAGAGACCGTGTTGACGTCGCAAAAGACATGATTTGCGAGGCTGAATCCGATCCCACATTCATCAAAAGGATCATTACTGGAGACGAGACGTGGGTTTATGAGTACGACACGCAATCCAGACATCAGGCAAGTGAATGGCGTTCACCAAATGAGCCGAGACCAAAAAAACCACGTCGTTTCCAGTCAAAAAAGAAGGCAATGCTGACGGTTTTCATGGATTACAACGGTGTAGTGCATCATGAATTTTTGCCAGAAGGCCAGACAGTAAACAAAGAGTATTATTTGGGCGTTATGAGACGTTTGCGTGAAGCAATTCGCCGAAAGAGACCAGAAATGTGGGCAGAAAACTCGTGGATTTTGCACCATGATAACGCACCGTCGCACAGTGCTATCATTATTCGTAATTTTTTGACGAAAAATGCAACAAATACCATCCAACAGCCACCGAATTCACCTGATTTGGCTCCCTGTGACTTCTTTCTGTTCAATCGAGTTAAAAAACCATTACGGGGAACGCGTTTTAGCAGCCGAGAGGAAGTAATGGAAAAATCGCAGGAAGCACTGATGGACATACCGAAAACCGAATATAAAAAATGTTTCGAGGATTGGATCAAGCGCTGGCATAAGTGTGTTGCAGTCGATGGGGATTACTTTGAAGGGGACAATATAGATTTAGATGAATAAACTTGTATTTTTAATTTTCTGAATAAATTCCGGGAAATTTTTGATCAAGGTAGTATTTAACTTATCCTGAACGGTAAATATGAAATTATTTGACATTAATATGGGCGAAGCCTAAGTTTCCCTATTAAGCGAATAGAAACGATTTTTTCAATTAATTTTAACTTTATTTTTCATGTTGGTATATAAGGGGTTGCAACCATTGCTTAGTGAATTGGAAATTCAGTGCGACAGGTATGGGATGAGAATCAATATTAATAAAACTAAGGTTATACGATTTTCTAGAAAGAAAAAGGCTGAGCTAGACATTATAATAGGAGGGCAAAAACTAGAGCAGGTAGAACAGTTTACGTATCTCGGTAGTGTTTTGGACCAACACGGTCAAAGAAGTAGGGACGTAAGGAGAAGAATTGCGCTAGGCAAAGAGGCTTTCACAAGGAGGAGGGAGTTGATGACGGGAACGTTGAGTAAAGATATTAAGAAAAGACTCGTAAAAACTGTGATATGGAGCGTAGCTAGGTACGGCGCGGAAACGTGGTCATTGAAGCAGGAGGATAGACGTAGATTGGAGGCTTTTGAAATGTGGGTGTGGAGAAGAATGGAGAAGGTGAAATGGACAGAGAAGAAAACAAACGAGGAAGTACTTGGTATGGTGGGTGAAGAGAGGTGTTTGTTGGGAGAAATCCTACGGAGGCAGGAAAAGTGGATGAAGGGGGTATTGACCGGCAGCGGGATGTTGAAGACTGTAATTGAGGGGAGAATGTTAGGCAAACGAGGAAAGGGAAGGGACAGGATAGGGAGGTTGGACGGGATGAAGGGAGGAAGAATGTACTCAGAGCTGAAGAGGGTCCTGATGTAGAGTGGGATGTTGTGTTTGGCTAGGGGTCACAAATTATTTAATTAGCAATTATGTCCATCCAAAAACCTACCTTAACCGGTAGATTACCTAATAATATATATATATATATGTATACATTAATATATATATATATATATGTGTATATATATACACATATATGTATGTATGTATATGTATATATATACATACATACATATACATATATATATATATATATATATATATATATATATATATATATATATATATATATATATATATATATATATATATGCATGTATATAGCATAATTTGGACGGCACTATAGAATACAAAATAAAATAGATAACACGTAAAGGACACCACAATGTTAGTGTCCTGGAACTTGTTATCTATTTTATTTTGTGTTCTGTTGTGTCGTCCAAATGTTATATTGCTCTCGTGAGTGCTTCTAGATCATCGATGTGTGTGTGTGTGTATATATATATATATATATATATATGTGATCGACACATCGATGTGTGTCTGTATATATATATATATATACATATATACATATATATATATATATATATATATATATACACACACACACACAAACACACATTTACACAAACACACACATGTATGTATGTGTATGTACACATATGTATATACTATTTCTTTAAATAGGCAGTAGGTTTTACGGCCGATGTTGTGCTTCCTTGCTGTCATAATTCCAAAAACAAAGCCACGACACAATACACTCGTACTCGATACGGGATTCATTCCCAGGATACAATACCATCATTCCCGCAGACGCAGTCTCGCTGTTCGATTAATCGTCGGTTTCTTGGAAGAGAAAGACGGCTGCTCACATTCCGTAACAGACGCCTTCTAGCCACTATTTATTACACTGCATATCAATTCGCATTTCAGTGCAATTTAATTTCTTATGGCTCAAATTAATGGACAATTCGTGACTTAACCAAGATCTTGGTAAAACTTTTTTATCACCTTTGCCTTAGCCTTGCAAGCACGTTTCATCCTCGGCGTGTCAAAATCCAATGCATTCCAATGTCTCCATCCAGTGATGCATTTCATCGACTTGATATAAATTCATCACGTGCTTGAATTATGAAATTAAATAAGCCCTATGCTTAATAAATGCCATTTATCGAATGTATGGACCTGAGTATGTGTTGGAAAATATTAATATTTACCTCCTATTCTGAGGATAGTGATGATTTTTTAAGGCTCGTATCTGTGAGAAATAGGCATTTAATGGCTACGTATGTTGTTCGTGGTATCACTTCAATTAATGTTGTTTTCCCATTTTCCCGTTTTTTAATTTTAGTTTTCCCATTTTCCCATTTCAATGAGGAGTCCCGAATGAATTTTTCAACGATCCTGCTTGTTCTCCGAAATTCATGGATCATAAATGGGTGCCATGTTTGCGTGTCGGGCATAGGAATTCCTTTACAATTGGAATATTCCTAATAATTTGAAATCAGTCATGAGAAAGAATATCGGGTCGTCCTTCCATCCGTTCCTCTGACCTTCCATTCCGATTTCCACATTGGGGCTTAATTTATCCTTTGGCCATTCCATTTTCATTTGGATGCCGAGTCGAGGGGACCCCTAAAATCCTTCCTACGTGCCGGGAATCATTAACTTTGGGGTCAGCCGCTGCAGTTCACTTGATGTGGAATTCCATGGCACCTTTTGGCGAGAGCAGGTGAAACCACCGACGGAGCGAAATTTCCATCCACCCTTTCCTCAACGCTTATAAATCACTTTCCATGAAATCCACGGGGTAGATATACTACTTTCATTTTTGCTGAAGTCCAATTTTTGCTATGTCCGAAGGACTATTAGTCGTCTTATTTACACTCGCTTAAGGTTTTTCTGGTGCGAAAAGCTTATTTTAACGTATCAGGATGTTATTAATAATAACCCATGCATGATTTGGACCATGTGTGGTTCATTATTTAATAGTTCGATTCGGAAAAAAATCGCTGACAAAAATGGGGAAGGGCACATCATATGCTGTGTAAGCATAGGTAATGGAAGCTTTAATGCATAGGGGTAGTAATATTAGGAGAAACAGATGGGGGGGGCTTTGATTGGTGGGGCAGTTTTTCTTGGGAAATGATAAGTATATTGCTGTGCAAAACTACCTAATTACATAGCGCCGAGTGAATCATCAGGTATGGACTGGCAGTAGGAAAAATTAGAAAGGCTTACCTTAGGCGTATGAAAGCAACATGGTCAAAGAAATAATATTTTATGCCCAAAAGTGGTGGAAAAAAATGGGAATTCAAAGCGGAGTCGTTCATTCATCAGAAATGAATTCTTGTGTGCTCATTTTATTGGTGTAATATAGCTCGACCTGAATTCTAAATGGCACTCTACTAAAAACTCGCCCAAATGCCTCCTGGCACTCACTTTTAAAACGGAAGTAACGTAAAAGTATGGAATTTGTTACTGAGGTTAATGACTGAAGTGTTCTAAAAGGATGGGAACCGCGTGAGTTAGATGTCGGCCTTAACAAAATATAGTTATATCAAAATTCCCTCTTCTCATTTTGAAGGTCTAAAAGGTTAAATGACGTCCATAGACCAGCATAAAACGGGAACTGATTGAGTTGGATAACGACCCGCATCGGTTCACCGTGTAATTATTTCGTAGCAATAACCGAGCATATCGGGGAGGCAAAAATAAACGTTACCGCTCGAATAACGTTCTCTTTTTACCGGGTTAAAAATAAATCAAGCGTGGTTTTTAACGGTTCAACGGAATTATTTTAAACGGAAGATTTATACCTGGTATGAAAATTAATCTTTGCACGCGCAGTAGCGGCGTCGAAGTGGAATTTCTAAGCCGATTGGGAAAATATTTTGTCTCGGGCGGAGTTAGAGCAGCATCTCCCGTAGCTGAGTGATGGCTCATTCGGAACTGCTGAGGTCGCGTTGCTATCCGTTCACTTGGGGAGAACTTCCGAATTTCCCTGGTTGCCTCTCTGAGCAGATTGCCCCCCCGAGGGACTTCTATTCCAGTGGATTTCCCCTGCGGGGCAGTGCAAATTTGGTCGTTTGTGGCTTTGCGGCTGAATTTCAATGCTTTTTGTCGTACCTCCCATCAGCACCCTCCCTTCCCATCCCATCAATTGAATCAGGAGGCTCACACGGATGAGGTCGTTGCCTTGCACTGCTGTTCCTAACGGTTCCTAAGTATCCTTTTGTGGTCATTAGGCTGGTTGCCACTGTCATTCTCCCAAAGGAGAAGACCCGCTTTGGTGGCGATTCTCTTAGTCCTCGCTCAAACTCGCCTCGACGCGACGACCAGTTCATGGTTCCTGTCCTGGGGTATTTGTATTTGCTTACACTTTGGTTTTCAAGGTTACCACGTAGCTCAAGGGAGTTTTCGGTATGACGTCTGCAGATTTTCGACGGTATGTTTCCTCTTTCCCACCTTTCGAAAGACCGCTAACCTGGATCCGATTCCCCACCGTTAATTGAGGCCATCGGGAAGTCATTCCCCTTACCCAGGGATATCGAGTGAATGCCGTATACGGTCTCAGTTTGGAGAAATTAGTGAATATTCATATATAAGCGGGCATATTCCATACAATTCATACCGTTGAAAATTTTGTTTCCCAAGGTTTACCTCTAATATCTCATGTGACATTTGTAATTGAGCAAACTGTTGTACATATTCTTTCTCATAGGCGAACCTGATGGAAAGATCTTCCGTTCGAATTTCATCGTGAATCTGTTTTAGTTATTATTCATTTGGATTAAATTGACCGAAGAATGAAAAGATATTAAAACCGGTCAAAGGAAGGTCGCATACTATGTACGAAACTAATAAGTCAGGAATATAGAATTGCGTTTAGAGAGTGTAATTATTTTATGATCTTCATTGAATAATATTTACTCTCTCTGAGATTTGTTCTCATCCGCCAGTACACCTCTAATTATTTACATACCTAATGATAAATAATGAAAATATTTAAATTTACGAGCAGGGAATTCGGATACTTCATCGTTTTTCTCGGTTTAGTGAATTATCTTCTCATTCCTCACAAACTGGTAACTTCGTATCCTCGGCTGGCAGGGTAGATTCGCGTATGACGCTTCTATTTTGTATTCTTGTGTGTTTTTTAGTACCCTGCCCGTCACACTCACTAACGGTGGCTTGCAGGGTACTAAACGGGGTACTAAAATAAAAATTGTTTTCTTTCCTGATCCGTGGAACAACTTGGTTTTACTGTAGTATTTAAGTGCCGTTTACGGCGGATGAAGTCATTTGGTCATAGATACCTAAACAAGAGACTGAACATCCTGTCGTAAATTTCATTGCATCAATGCCAACATTAGTTATGCGTCAATGCCATCATTGGTTAGGCCTCATTTAGAATATGCTACTAGTATAAGCTGGTATCCTCACGAAGTTGAATTAATTGCCGAATTGGATCGCGTGAAGCGTAGAGGAGCTGCATTCGTGAAACGTTGTTATGATAAATTTAATAGCGTATCCAAAATATAAGAGCAGCTAGGCTGGTAATCATTTAGTAGCGTATCCAAAATATACGAGCAGCTAGATTGGGAATCTCTCACGTAGCGAAGGTTAAATTACAGATTGAAGCTCTTGCATAAATTGGAAGGAAGTCTCTTTAGCAGTGATGTTGAAAATGTATTATTACCCCTATCCTACTACGGTAGGAGGGATCACGTTAATAAAATTAGAGAGATTAAGTGTAGAACAGATATATTTAAGATGTCATTTCCTCCACGAACGATAGGGGATCATAACAACATCGTCCGAACGCGGTAGTGTCATGTTCGGGTAAAATTATTCTGGTGTGTATTATTCACCCCCTGCCACACACCCTTGCGGTGGCTTGCAGGATATATATTAATAAATACAAAAATTGTGGACGTGGTAGTCCAGTGATAGAGCGTCGTTCTACTTACCTGAGGGCCCGGGTTCGATTCTTGGGCTTCAACCAAGTTGTGTGATTGTTCGGGTGCCAGAACTTCAGGGGAAATCATAGACGACACAGGGAAAGGATCTTCCCCCCTACCTTGATGCATGGATTTCACCAGCCGTTGGACCTAGTACTACTGTGTGAGCTCTATCCTCGCCTATCAAACCAACCTTCGGGTTGATAGCTATTTTTGGTTTCAATGCCAACATTGATATTTCTGTGTTAATGTCCTCTTAACCATCCCTCCAAATGCATATTTTTATGAGATCTGGGTTTTTATGAAAACTGGGTAAATTTTGCTAATGGGAAACTATTGCGAATCACCCAGATATTCATTTTGGGATTCGTTGTTCGTCGTGGTACATATGTTTCTCTTTTGAATTTTTACTTTGGTGTGCTTGCCAAATTTTCGCGACACAGTCATGGATTCACTTCCACCGGATTGACGGAAAAGAGGCTTAGTTCGTGGAAAAGAGGCTGAGTTCTAAAATAATCTCTATCCACTTTGATGGCTGCCAATTTCTCCTAATATCTTGTGATTTCCTAGGAATCACATCTGTCGGACCCAATATCGCCTCGAAGTATCGCGCGATAATAGCGCACCAATTTTCTTGGTGCAATACCAAACGAAAAACTTAAATCTTGCTGAATTTCACCCTGTCAACCAGGGTAATCCTTCCCGCAGAAGATAACATTTGTGGTAATGCTGTTGGCAGAAAAACGCTTTTATCATTACAAACAAAAGCATTAATTTTGGCTCAATCGGACGAGATTAGGACTCTCTGTTCATGGGGAAAAAATGCTTGGCAAATCTTTAATATATCCTATTTCCTGTGATAAGTTTTATCGAGTGAGTAGGCTAAATATATTTTATTAGGTGATTTTACGTTTTAATAATGGAAAGCATTATCTAGTAGTTTCTACTGATGGTAAAATAGGCACTCCGTTTGAAGATTTCTGAATAAAGATTTGGAAGGCGACGTGATAGGCGCGTTTTTTGATCAGAAGGTTGCTCTTTCAAACATTTTATTGAATTTGATGAGATGATTTCCAAGTTTTTCCTGGATTAGGGACACAAAAGGAGAATTTCTTCAAATATTCTCCACCCCCCCCCCCCTTCGGTAGAATCTATAACGTTAAATATGTTGTGGTTTCTCGCTTGGAAGAGGAATTTCAGATGGCAACCAACGAGTATGAAAACAAATTGAGCAGTTACAGGCGCGATGTTTGGTGGAATTCGAACATACGAACAGAAAAGAACAGATTGTTACAATTTTCCACTAGATAAGAAAGACGTATCTGGTGGATAATTGTTACTATCTATTCTTTAATATGTTCGAATTACCCAAAATCACGCATGAAACTACTCAATTTGTTCATAACGCTAGCATGGAAGTACGGGTCTTATATAGTGGAACATTGTTACTATTTGTTCTTTATTGAATATAAAAACCTTTTGCGGTGGGTATTTACTTTGAAATACAAAGACACTTATAGAATTATCACCGTCCGTATTTTATGAGCATCTTAACAAATGGGACGTCAGGGCTTTCTGCAGAATATGACGTATTGAAATGTAATGAAATAATTGACTTTGTAATTCCACACACTTTATTTAAATAAAGTATGTGGAATTACAAAGTCAATTATTTCATTACATTTCAATATGTTATGCAAATTCCACAAAGTTACGCCTGAGACAACAAAAAAGAATATGACGTGTTTGGCACTGGTCATTGAACAAACTTATGCCTTACGCGTCGTATATTAGAGTACCACACTCACCATCTTATCGTCCTCTATCCGAAGTTTGCGTGATAATGGCTCGATAAAATTCCGAATGGGTGAGAGTTTTAATGCAAACTGTGACGACTTCAAAATATCAGCGCCATCAGAGGACAAATTAGCGGGAGAGAATTGACATTCATTTTATTAGTAATTAAGATTGTTGGCATTCAACTGAGGGTTGCCCGTACTAACTGCGATTACGTTACGTGAAATTTTCAATTTTTCATGAATAAAAGTGCAAATCGAAATCACGAAGGTATATAGTTTTGAGAGACCCGAGTGATGCTCTTCAAAGGCGTTTAAATGAGCATGTTGGTCGCGTAGCAAGGTCCCCCGGAAATATCCGACACCGTGCTCACCTTCAGAACCTGTCATCAACAGCATGTGTAACACGCTCTTTGCTGTGTCTTCCTCTTCTGGACTTCCCATATTAGCCCAAAACAATGTCAACAATGTTTGGCCTTGCCCAAATGAGGGCAAATTCGTGCCGGATCGAACCCAAAATCTAGTTCGAAGTTGGATTGATTCCCGAATTGGATCGCGTGCAGCGTAGAGGAGCTAGATTTGTAAAACGCTGTTATGATAAACTTAGTAGCGTATCCAATATATTAGAGCAGCTAGATTGGGAATCACTCACGGAGCGAAGGTTAAATTACAGATTGAAGCTCTTGCATAAATTGGAAGGGAGTCTCTTTAGCAGTGATGTTGAAAATGTATAATTACCCCCTTCGTACTACGGTAGGAGAGATCATGCCAGTAAAATTAGAGCGATTAAGTGTAAAACAGATAGAGTTAAGGTGTCATTTTTTCCACGAAAAATCGACGCTAATAATAACATTGTTCGACCGCGGTAGGGTCATGTTTGGCTAAAATTACTCTGGTGTGTATTCACCCCCTGCCATACACACCCTGGCCTTGGCTTGCTTGGTATATATTATTAAAATAAAAATAAAATAAATTGTGTGCACCCTTGGCGTCCAATGGCGAGTCCAATATTGATGGTAGTCGTGGAGTTTCGTGAGGTCTGCGATTGTATGGGTGCACAATAGAGATAACGCCGAGGGTTCGGATGGGACATCGTTTTATCCGAAAGGACCTGTTGCCCGGGGTGGCGTGAGTTCCGACTCGCCCCTGAACACGCGATTGAGAGCGCGCTCTTGGGCGATTGTCCGTAACTCGCGCGCGGATCAATCCTCTCGTGTGTGTGAGCACAATTTGTGATCATGTTTAGATGTGCGTGTGTGCATGGCGCATACCTTAGATTATGTGTGTGGACATATACGTATGTGGACTTATTTGTACGCACACGATTATGTGTAGGTGTGAGAGGAGGGGAAAACAAAAAAGCTGTAGACATATGAGGACGGGTAGAGAGTTAGACGAAAAAAATTCAATGAAGGCAGGAAAAATGAATTCGGGAGATTGTGAGGGTCAATGGTACTCGAAGAGGGTAATAGAGAGGAGAACGCTGGGTAAGTGAAGTAAAGGGAGGCAAAGGGATCGGGCACATTGGACGCAAAATAAAGAGAGGGGATGAGAGAATGTGAACGAAAAAAGATTGATTTTTTGTTTTGCATGGTTTTTAATGCATTTAGTGTCGTTTTATGCGGGACTCAGAAGTATAGCTGAGCTTAGTCCTCGGGCCCATCTGTTACCTACCGTGATCGGTTGACTAAGTGTAATAATAGAATGCATTTGTACAGAAATATATGCGAAAATATTTTCATATTAATCTGCAATATGCAAACGTGTGTGTATGTAAATACTCTTTGTGAAAAAGAATATGTATATATATATATATATATGTATATGTACATATATGTATGTATATATATATATATATATATATATATATATATATATATATATATATATATATATATATATATATATATATAGATGATTTCGTCGAAGTAACACGGAAGTGTTGAATAACGAACTTTGACAGCAACAAACAATATAAGAACACATAAAAAGATCACTCACACGTTATTTCATGATCATTTCGGTGGAATTTAATTCCGTCTTCATCGGAAGAAATAGAAGTAATGACTCATATATATATATATATATATCTGCAGTGAATTACATCGCTAATGATTGAGAGCCACCTCTGATTTTAAAAAGGTAACCACAATGATCGTCAAATTAAGAAATAAAACTTCAGGTGCACCCAAGTCACTGAAAAACGCAAATGCAATTAGCAATGTGTATTTTCCCCACAACCTGCGCTTCATGGACCCATACCATCTAATAGACTGACGTATACATAAACGTACCTAACACAACCCTGAAATGAGAGAGAATAATGCTATTATCTTGATAATATTGGGAAAAGAAATTCTGCTGACATTGATGGCGTATCAAACAAATTACTAAAAGACTGTGGAGACCTTATCCTAGCCCCATTGCTAATGCTTGTGAACCAGTCCTTAGCTGAGTGTATATATATATTATATATATATATATATATATATATATATATATATATATATATATATATATATATATATATATTTATGCGTGGCCATGCATGTGTTGATGTATGCACATGCACACATGAATGCGTATAAAAGCAAAAAGGGTTGGATTGTGTCATCACTGGTGTTTCCGTTGACGACATCGTCAGCGGCGTGGGGGACTGCGAGGGGAGGCGGTCCCCTCCCTCCTTCCCCTGTCCGCGGGCAGCACCGGCCCTCCCCCTGCGCGAGCACCACCTCCTCCCCGCTCCTGAAGCACTGGGCAAAGTCGTTTTTCCCACAGATAGGTGGAAAAAGTTCCCTTTCATTACCCTTGGGGAAAGGGAGGTAGGGAGAGGGAAGGGGAGGAGGAGGCTTGGGGAGGGAGTGCATTTATTTCCTCACATTTCTCCTCCGTCGCGTCTCCTACGCCCACTGCATATGCACGGAGTCGCCGGGGAGAGGGGAAGGGGGGAGGAGAGAAAAGTGTAGTGCATGCATTATGGAAGGCCGACGGAGGAGAAGGTAGGTAATCCAGTTGGTGCGGAGGCCTAGTATGGATACGAAGTGCGCGGGTACAATGTGTGGAGGCGCGTGGTGCGCTTTGTGCACCAGCACTGCACATGCCGTTCCTACATATCTATTTACAGCGGGGAGAATGGGAGCCGTGCATTCTCGCAAGGCGCGCTTGCTTGAGCGAATTACATTTGACGAAAGGGGGTTTCGTGCAGAAAATTGAACATTAGGGGCAGGGCTTCATGCATAATTGGTCGTTCCGAAGCGACCGAAAGAGAAGGTCACCCCTCGTCGTGTTTGTTTTGTTTTTATTTTTTTTTCAGGTCACATCTCCGCCACCTGAGCGCATGTTCTAATATCCCCCGTCGTGTGAAGTAATGCCCGGACTCGTTCAAGTGCGAGCGGGTTCCCTCTTCGTCAAAATGTTTCTTCGGGAGGGGTCGAATTCTTCGCACGCACCCCTCTCTCTCACCCCCCCCCTCCCAACCATCCAGCCAACCAACCCCCCCCCCCGAAATGAAATGCCGCAAGTATTGCGCGCAGGAATCGTTGGGAACGCCGCTCGGCAAAAATTGAGGAGGGAGAGGAGGGAATCGAATGTTGCGGAATCGAGTGATCAATCCCCGGGGGGACAGAGTGGGGAGGGAAAACAGCAGGGTTGGACGCGTACTATGTGTGTTGCGGGATAGGAACGGAAAGGCGGTCGATTCCGTTGCTGTCGAGGGTGATCTCATCGCGGAAATATTTTCCAAACATTTCCCCCTATCCCCTCCCCCCTTTTCATCTGAAAATTTCAACCACCGGAGACCCCGCCCCTGTCCCTTGCACGCCCCTCGGGGAGGGGTGGAACACCACCACCCACGGCCACCCCCTCCACCCGAATGTCCACTGACGGCCCTGGGATACGGATGGGAAGTGGAGTGTAGGTGGATCTAGTGCGCCAAAGAAAGGGGATGTGGGAGAGAGAGAAAGAGAGAGAGATATCAACTCCGTCACCCCCCTGCCCCCCTGTCCTGCCCCCCCTCCCGCCCCGGTGCCCTCCATCCGTGCACACCATTGTCGTTTTGTGTACCCTTCATTCGCATCAGATGCTCGGAGGCGTCACCTGAGTTTATTGCCGGGAACGTGACTCCATTTGGCTTGTAAAGCCGGAGCTGTGCACTCCTCCCTCTTGAAAACCTCCCTCTACCTCCGCCCGTCCCCCCCCCTTCCTCCCTCACCCCTTCCTCCCCTCCCCCGGCCGCCAGCACCACCCTTTCGTGCGACCCCTCCCACTTAACCCCTCCCCCCGCCGCCCTCTTCCGCCACCACCCCTCCTGGCCACTTCCTTCCTCCCCCTTTTTAACAACCACCGCGAATGGTGGTTCGGGGGAGGGTGGGAGAGGGAAGAGGGGGGTGTAGGGGAGGGTGGGGCAGGGCGGATGGGCGTCTGCTATATAGAAAATATATATCCCACCCGCGGAATCCCATCTGCTATGGAACAGTGTACACGAACTGCGGGCATGGGCGACGGAATCAAAGCTACAATTGATGCGCTCGTATCGATGCATCGACTCCCACGATTCGGATGTGTTGACTGGAAATTAAAGGCACATCAACGTATCGAATCGATTGAAGAATGCCGACGTTTATTCCCGTGACCTTGCTTCGCATCTCACACGTCAGCTGAAGGAATCCCGAGATTTTTGGGACTTTAAAATTGGTATCCTTTCCGGTTTTTCCCTTTTTTTCGCCTAACCTTTAAGTCACAATGGGAAACCTGATTGAACGCCCAAACAAGTACACTGGCCCCGTCCTTGGAACGGTAGTTCAATGTTCGTGAAACGAACAGTAGGATCAGTGAATGAAGACGAATGAATTCAGTACTTTATATTACTGCGAGGCAGAAATTTAATACGGGTAATGCTTGTAGTTAGAGTAATGTAATGCCAAAGGAGAATTGAAATTCATGGAAGTACCAGTCCGAGGAGAACCATGTTCTGGCCCACCGTCCTTGTTTGAATGTTGACGTATTTGATGAGTCATTAGGTCGCCTGATTTTCCCAGATAAGAGGGGTTGACAAAAACTGGGCCTAGTGCTTGCGGCAGTGGGCACGATAATACTTTGAAACGAGAGATTAGCTGAAGCGTTGGAAAGGTTCCTAATATTTTATCTTGGGAATGTCGAATTCATCAAAAATAAATATATGTTCTCAATTATTTGTGTCTTGTTACAACCAAAACGCAAAGGACATCGAAACTAGTGGGATATATATATATATATATATATATATATATATATATATATATATATATATATATATATATATATATATTTTTTTTTTTTTAGAGGAACGATTAAAATATTCATAATTGGGTAACAGTCCCTCCGAATCGGACCCAAAACGAGGATGTGAAAATTAGGGAAACATTCGATGCGAACAAATGGGTATCAGATGAGAAGAAGCATCGATGCGTGTTCGTGTCGAATGCATGCCGTCCATCTCCGGCACTGGTGAATGGCACTGGTGGGGCGGTGTGTTGGTGGTGGAAAGTGAGTGTGTATGTACTTGCATTGTTACCGGGGCAAAAGGGAGTGGGAGGAGAAGTAGTGAGTTGAGATGACTCTCTCTGGTCCCCAGGGGGAGGAGGAGGGGATTATGGGTAGGAGTGGTTCAAATCCCGCCCTCGCCACACACTCGAAACAACCAGCGTACTCTCGACGAACGTCGCTCGCTCGCCCGCACTCCCCCGGACCCCGGCAGCGGTGCTCGGGAAGTTAAGGCAGTGAATTGTGCGCGCCTCGATCCGTCGGGTGCACCTCCCTGCGACCGCACGTCAATGGGGTCCCCAGGTGCATCACCCTCCCCCTCCCTCCCTCCCCTCTCTACAGAATTGAGTCGCTGGGGGGTGACGACGGGTCGGCGGAAACCACCCTCGAAAGCGTTGACTGAATGGGCGAGAAAAGGAGCAGCCCTTATCAAAAATGTAGTGAGGCCAATGTATGCCATCCGCGTCGGAATAATTCTATGGAACTGTTATTATTTATTAAATAATTCAGAAGAAATCTTTTGAGAATCGGAACTGTAAAAAAGATCTACAATAACCCTTCTGAGCTAAATTATCCCTTCTCTGATTTGGAGCGTACCTCTTATCATCCTAATCCACTTCTTCAGCGTGTTTCCTGAACGTGGGGTACGTTAAGTGACAGCATAGGGTTATCCGGGACTTAATTTTCCAATGAACTTTTTATTTCGCAGGATACTCTGGGGGGTATATTGTGGCGTAAAGCTTGGCTGTCGTCGTTAATTACCTGGAGGGATACTGAATACGCTCTTTAAATTTGAGCGGGCAGAAAAAGCATACGAAGTTAAACATATTTCCATATGAAATAGCGATTTAAATTTACTGTGGCATATTTTCTATACAATTTTTTTATTTGTTGCCAATTTTTACGAAAAAGCAATCGTATAAATATGTCAAGAGCTCAAGTTTCAAAGCTTTAGCTTCAAACTAGGTCGTAATTTATTTCTTTGCATGGTTTTACTAAAGGTTTGTACAATGATTAATGATATTGTGTGCTGGAAAAAGTATTTTGTTTGGGTTTATGAGAACAGATTGAAGTGATTTACTTCGATCCTTGAGAGAAACTCTTTAAAAAGGCAATTCATTAGCTCTTGAAAATTTTTCCATGGATGCGGATCCTTAAGCAGGGATTCTTCGTCTGAGGATACAAATACCCGTGGGGTATGGCGGCGTGGCATCGGTCCTCTTCCCCCGCGACACTCTCCGCTTCCACGCACCGCGCCCTTTCCTCCCTCCCACCCCCCGGCCACACCTCCCTTCGCCGCGATATTTGGAATGGAGCCCACCATCCTCTCCCTCCCCCCCTTCCCCCCAAACCTGCTGCACTCCCTCCCCTACGTATGCACACGCGGCGCCTGCGTTGCTGCGTGCACAGGATTTCGGCCGCGGGGGTGTCACGAGAGACTGCCGGCAGAAATGTGCACGCGCGGGCAAATGTCCCCCTCCCCTCCTGCCCCCTCTCCAATCCCCTCCCTCCAACGCGGTGCGTAGGGTGAAAGTAAACAGGCGTCAAGACGTTCGCATGGGGTAGGAAAGGGTCCGCGTGCTTAGAAACGACCCACTAACTAAAATAAACACACATCGCGATTGTAAGACAACTCGCGACGGGCCGATGTTTCGAATCCAATGGAAAGTGTGCAAAATCTGTCGGGGATTCCGAAAGGCGGTCGAATCTGATGGCCTGCCTATCACATCCTCGCGACCGTCATCTTTTATCGGACATCCGACCGAAGCTGGTTCGTTTCTTCCTGTTCCTGCAAAGTGAGTCTCGTTAACGTGAACCTTGTGATGGACCGGAAAGTAGAAAAGAGTTCGTGTCGAGTCCAGAGAGTTAGCTCATATGCGAGTTGCAGTCGTATGCAGTTCTCAATTCAAAGAGCCCCATTATTACAGAGGGGATTACCATTTATCATCATGGGTGTAGGCAGATAAACCGAAATCGTTTCGGAGAAATGAACTGCACTCAACGTTCTTAACAAAATTCCAATAATACGTGCCACAATTCGTTTCACGGATACTTCATGCCTGAATGGGAGATACTTTATAACTTCCTGTCATTGTTCATTATCATAGCTATAAAAACTCAGTGAAATATTGATTCTATAGTGATTTTGTGCCTTTCCGATTTATTTTCAACAATCGTTTATGATTTAGATGCCAAGTATCCCTTCGTGATCTTTACTCTCCATAGAAATAACAGATTTCCCCCTTCAGTTGCGGGAAGCGCCTCTTTTTTGTTTCCTTCTTGTCCAATAATCCCTTAGGATGCCCCATATCTTTCCCGGCCCGTCTCCATGGAAACGGACCCCACATCCGTAACATCGAACTCTTGAAACGAGTCAATCGTGTGCGATTAGGAGGAAGAAAAGCCGAATATTGTGAGCGGCAAATAATGAGTGGAAAAAATGAGGAAATGTGAATTCGCGGTTTCCCCAACAACATGGATTACTCCAAACAATTTGCTGTTACGTCGAAGGTAATATGCATCTGCAATTAGTTTGCAAAATATAAGTCGTCAGGAGAAAATTTCTTTAACAATTGTCTCACGTGGCATCAATTAAAAAACTAAAAAAATTAGATAATTAAAAAAAGGGTACGTCGTTGTGATGGTGTACATAAAGTAAGATCTGGTGCTTTCCCGGCGTATTTGCTTGATGAAGTTTTCTCGGGTCTTCCACCAGGTCAGGGGTTCTTGTGGGCCGACATTTCGATGCTAGAGTCGTGCATCGAAACGTCAGCCAATATGGAACCCCTGACCCGGTGGAAGTCCCGAGAAAACTTCATGGTGTACGTATTTACAATTTCGTATTTGCAATGTGTTTTCGTGAAATTAAACCATGAGACAGATAGAAGAGGAAAATATTTTTAATGCCCGAGATTGCTGTGACTACAGCGCATAGTTTTAGATTTTCATGATAATTCGTTTTCTTAAACGAACTGTGAGACAGACATGAGAAATACGGGTATATGTAAATCGGTGTAGTTAAAGTGAAAGCCTCAAGGAATACATATCTCGGCGCTTTTAACCATACCAAGGATGGTAATAATTAATTTACTGAAAATACATTTTAAGAGCCTTTGATTTGGGGTTATTAGGGAACTCACACTCATAAAGGATGCTGATGAAACTTTTTAAACTTTACAAATCTCTAGTTTTTAGTACATTTTATGCTGAGTAACATTAAGTAATACTTATGATGACGACGCTTACACATACTTACGCTTGCCATCTATGCTACAAAGAAATTTTCTTATCTGCTCGAATAACTTGGAATATTTTACATTTTCATCTCCGTAACTCAGGCTTCTCGTGATTGCCAGCTCTCTGGCTTCTCGTGATCTTGAATTTAATAATCCTAGATTTTCGGAGATTTGTGCATCTTAATAATTGGGGGAATGCCTGACCTCTGATGGTTATTTTTTTTTACAGAAACAAACGCTGATCACCAGGGCCCTCGAAACGTAGGGCGTCTTTGTTGAGGTCATATACCCTCGAAAACTTAGTACTGCTCCTCGTTATTAGTCCAGAGAGATTCCCTGAAGAATCTTGAGTTGTTGGAACTTCATTTTAATTCATTATTTACCGGAAGTAGAGATGTTTTTCGTGGAAAATTCAATATTTTTTTTGGTTTTAAAATGATCCTCAAATGCTTATGAAAACTTGGTTGGAAATGTTGATATGCCTGTCGTTCTCCGTCGACCTAACCAGGGGATGCATTTTTGGATAATGTTGTTACTTTCCCCCTTTCGGGTAAGTTCCTCTGGTATTCTCGTAAATGATCCAACCCTTTTTCTAGGTTGCCCTCCCGTCGGCCACCCTCACCCACCCTTTTCCCTCGCGCACACCCCTTCCACCTCTTTCAGGATCCTAAATGAAATCCTGGCTACGTGCCTGTTGCATCCCTTTTTGAGATGGGAACGGAACCGACGAGGCGCACTCTATCCTCCCCCGTGCAATTCCACTATGTATCCCACCATGTACGCCGGTTTTCATCAACTGCACTCAGTAGATCAGGAAGGAAAAGAAAGGAAGAAGTGGCAGCGGCGTGGATTCCACCAAATGCCTACGCCGCCCGCCCTCTCGCGACGCACACACGATTTCTCCAGTAAGGGTGGCGACGACTGAATCCAGCCCCCTCACTCGCGCTCTCTCACGCATACACACACGAAGGGACTTTTTAGTGGTTGTTGGTCGCATGGAAGGGGTTTTTCTTCTTCCGCCCGGTCATCCACCTTTGGCTCCCGCCTCGTGTGTGTGTGTTGGTGCCAGTGCGTGCGTTTGTGCGTGAGGTTGTGTGCGTGTGTGTGTAAGGGGGTTGCATAGATGGCTCGGGGTTTCGAAGGAAGCGGAGGAGAAAAAGAGGAGAAGGCGGGAGGGAGGGAGAGAGGCGCGGAGTAGGAAGAGAGAGAGAGGGAGGGAGGGTGGGAGGAAGAAGAGGGTGTATATGTGGGGGGCCACGTGGACGATTTTTTTCACTCCCCCTTTACCCCCATTCCTTCTTCCCCTCTCCTCCCGCCCCTCCGCTCCATTCTCCCGCTCCCACCCCTCCAACCTCCAACCCCCTCCCACACGAACGATCCCCGCCCCCGACGAACCCACATCCCTTCCTCTCCTCCTCCCCCTCCCGGCCACCCTCCCTTGTGCCTTCCTCTCATTACTTTTTTTACACTCCATTCGCCCCCTCCCGTTTTGACTCCCTTCCTTCACCCCTTCCCAACCCCCCCCCCCAAACCCTCCCCCTCTCCCCCCCCCTCCGACTCCCTCCACCATTCCCACAAGGTCGAATATTCGTGTTGCCCGGACTCCTTCGAGCTTTCGGGTTAGCTGTGGTTGAACCCCTCGTCAGCAAAGCAAGAGAGAAAGGTGCCTCTTAAAAGGGTTAAAAATCGACAATTTTTCCTCCCCACTTCCTTCTCTCTTTCTCTCTAATGCCCGTTACCCCCTACCTCCCTGCGACGTTTGCGTTTCCCTCATATCTCTTCCCCTTTATCTCTCTCTTTCTCTCCTGTCCACGTAATCAATGAAGCTTTCCCCTAACGAAAAAAAAGAAAAAATTCCCACCATGTACTTGATCAACAAGTGGTCAACCGAAATTTAATCCCCACAAAGACGACCCTTTTAAAACTATTGCCTTAATTAAGTGGATCGCGCTATTTACATGCGCATACGGTGGCATGCGTTTGTGATCCCATAGCCATGAACCCCTGGAATACGTTTTTCGGAATGTGAGTTCTTAAATTTAATATCCCTGTGTTGATGCTACTGCCTGCGATCCAATGAGGCTTGATTTCATCTAGAAGTTTTCAGATTTAATTTTTTTACCTAATAATGTTGAAGTGTATCAGCATTGCAAGTGATGTGAAAATCGGGATCGATTGCATGTAATTGGGCAATACTTAGTCAAATAAACATATTTAACTAAGACGGGGTGAGAAAAATAATACCTCAGAGCCTTTCGGGCGTCTAGAAATCCATTCTACGTAGTTGGGCCCGGAAATGTAATGACGAAAGTTTTTAGGGATGGGAGGAAGACCGCACCTCGTTAGCTTTTCCGTTCTCCGACTCAGCACTGGTTCACGTTTTAGACGCAGCGGCGGGTAGGTGCTGACATGGCCGCTTGAAGGTCTGTCTTAAATTCGATCCTTACGGCTTCCAGCCTCTTCCGATGCCTGGGCAGCCAGGATGTTCAGGTAAGAGTAGATTAATACTGATACTGTTATTCTGCAGCGAGGATATTGTTATATTTCGACTTAGTGCCTTCGATCCTTGGATTTTTACGAAAAAGTGGATGTGCTGGTAGTGCGCATAGGATAGGGTGTCGGGTCGTCGACTCCATTTACCCCGAAGAAAATCAATATTATTCTGAAAATCGAGAAAAATAAATTTAGTTACTCCCCATCGTTGCCGGGGATGAATTTGTGATTACGGAGGTTTGGAATTTTGTCGTTTTCCACAATGATAAGAATTTTGACGATCGAAACATGAAATCAATTTTTCCGTGAATTCGAACTCGGAGGATGAAGGGGTTGCGTGGAATTTGTCCGGAGCGAGGGTGGGTGCGCTCGTCATAAGAGCAACATGGCGGAAGGGCTGGGTTGTTAGGTGGAAGGGGTTACAGGACACCCTCCTCCCAGTTATTGAGATGTGATCGATTAAAGTGAGTATGATGTTGATTATGTCTGAGAAGTGATCTATCGAAAGGAATGAGTGTGATTTTTCACGGTGACACCTGTGCGAGCTTGTTTGTGAAAAAAGTGCATAATTTATTATCACTGATCATGTAATACCAATTGCCCTCTCAATTTCTGCGTTTTCGTCTGATTCACATATGATGCATGAAGATCCGTCATGTACACACTGGTTAGTGGGTAGTGTTTATTGAGATTTGTGAGTGGCTTATATCAGGATTATTGAAAATCATCGCATGATGTCATTGCTGCATTAATATTTTATTCGAGTTTTTTTGTGTCTTGTAGCCTACTTTAAGGGAAACAAGAACATATTGTCCCAGTTGTGGTAATTTTAAAGTGATATCAATAGTTAAACTGATACTGTGACATTTTATTCTGAAACCAGCTGAAATATTATTTCTCAAACTCGTTCATGAGATATGTGAATGTGCAATGGCATTGAATAAAAAGTGAGTTATAAAGTTAGCGTAAATTTAGATTTTTAGTGTCGTGAAATGTGTTTCGCTGGTTTCCCTTAATGCTCTTGGTCAGTAAATTGGGCAAAAACAGGGTAATGGTTTTTATCACTGTTTTTCATTATTGTGGATAACATTAATGGTTGTTCAGTTTTCACAAGACTTTGAACATTGTGCTGTAAATGTATTTCCATCGATGATCTATAAGGGACATTTAGACATGACTTTTAAAGTGTTAAATATTGCCTTTAAAGCAAGAAGGCAATAATTTCAACATGTAACTTCAATAAGTTTTTATCGTCTTATTACCATTTGGTTTTTATTTATTGAACATAGTGTTGTTGACTTTGAAAACAAGTTGTCTGAAACTTTGCTAAGCTCATCCTAAAATTGTAGTATGAGGAACTATTTCTCAAAAGCTTATTTATAGTTACTTTACGTGAGTGTGCAAATTGCCTTAGCTTCTTCAAATGACACCATTTCTTTGAAAACTGAAGTGAGTACTGTTGTGATCATATTTGTAGGATATTACCGCGACTGCATCAAGCTTACTGTAGCATATTTTAAATGAATTACGTACATAACAATTTCCTTATTTAGTTTATTTATGATTAAAAAATATATCTGAAGGCTATCGCTGCGATTACCAAAGGCTTCCTGTGTTTAAATGAATTTAAAATTAATAAGGTATGTACAATTTTCCGTTATTGATAATTTATAAAATAAAAAATATGTATCATAGCAACTTACATAGTAGTAACACATCTTTTCCGAGTTTTATTTGACATAGTCGATACCTTCATTTTATGGGTCGCCTTCTTTTCTAGTTAAACTTGAACAACAGCCGGGTAATATTTTCATCATTGTTCAACTTTGTGGATTTCACTAATTATTATTCAGTTTCCACAACAATTTCAACCCCGTTTTAATATAATTTCCATCGGGAGTATTAAGGTGATTAGACAATGACGTTTGAAGTGCTAAGTATTGCCTGAGAAACAAAGAGACACCCATTATTTCAACGTGTAACTTCAATTAGTTTGTATCGTCGTGCTACCATTTGGTTTTCATTTATTGATCATAGCGTTCGTTGTTTATTTGAAAGAAAAGCTGTCAGGAACTTTGCGAAGCTCATCTTAAACTTTATAGTATGATGAACTGTTTCACAAAGGGTAATTTCTAGTTACATTTCATGAATGTGCGAATGGCCTTAGCTTCTTCAAATGGCAACACTTCTTTGAAAAACTTAAGTGAGTGCTGTCGTAATCGTATTTTAAGGCTATCCCCGGGATTACAACAGGCCTCCTGTTGCATATTTGAAAGGAATAAAATACAAAACATTTTTGTTATTATGACAAAAAATATATTTTAAGGCTCTTACTGTGATTACAACAGGATTTCTGTTGTACGCTCAAAATGAATTAGGAAAATAATATTTTTAATTTTTTGATCATTTGTATTAACAAATATTTACGAGGGATATTACTTTTATTGCGACTGTGTTCCTTTAATATTTGTGAATTTACTATGGTTCATGACATCATTTGTCATTTTTAGTTTATTAAGAATGGAAAACTATGACATGTGAGTGCACAGTATTTTATTTAGGTACGCCCGGGGTTTTGACCTGAAGATGACTGAGTGGTAAACCAGGGTTATATCTGGATAATATACTGCAGAATCACTTAAGTTATAGTTTCTCATTCTAAAATGATGTATTTTTTTACTGTATATGTCATAATTAATTTCATATTTTGTGAGAAGTAATTGTTATTAAAACTTTGCATATATTTATATTTTTCTTTCATTTTGTTTAATACTGGAAGATCATTTTTCATAATGCCCATTATTATTTGTTTTCATCTTGAGTATTATTGTTGCTAATTATGTGTTTGAAAAGCATTCCAAATAATTGGGTTACTAGAAGTTTTAATTAGCTTTTCTAATTGTCAAGTCTATTTTGATTGAGTTAGTCAAATGTGTATGCTTGTGGTGTTTGCGTGAATAGTTAACTTAGTTGTGTTTTAACTTTCAGGATTGTGGCAAATAAGAGTACATGATAGAAGATAACGCAGCCTCCAGGCCTGCCATGAGCTCATCGCAGAGATTTTGTCTGCGGTGGAATAACCACCAGTCGAATTTACTCTCTGTGTTCGACCAATTACTGCACGATGAATCATTTGTGGATGTCACCCTTGCCGTGGAAGGCCTCTTCCTCAAGGCGCACAAGATGGTCCTCTCAGCATGCAGTCCATACTTCCAAACCCTATTTGTGCACAACCCGGACAAGCACCCTATTGTCATTCTCAAGGATGTTCCGTATGCGGACATGCGCTCGCTCCTCGACTTCATGTACAGGGGCGAGGTTTCTGTGGACCAGGACAGGCTCACTGCGTTCCTCAGGGTCGCAGAGTCCCTCCGAATCAAGGGCCTCACCGAGGTAAATGAGGAGAGATGTGACCTTCCCACCATCACCTCCTCACTCCTCTCCTCTGCGGCTGCAGCTGCGGCATCATCCTCTGCTGCGGCTGCCACGCCCCCTCCTCTCCAGCCTCAACCCCAGCCTCCACCCCAACCCTCTGCCGTTGCCACGCCCCCTGCCGTGCCCTCGACCCCTGCCCCCTCTGCCTCGCCCATTGCCCTCACCTCCACGCCTCCCCCGCCACCACCTGCGGCACACCCACCCACCCCTGCCTCATCCTCGCCCATGCTTGAGAGGCCCACTAGGCCTCCACCTCCCCCCGCCATCCCCATACCCCCTAAGCGCTCTGCACCCAGCCCTGTGCCGGGAGCACCACCCAAACGGAAGAGGGGGCGCCCCCGAAAGCTGTCAGGAGGTGAACAGGCTTCCTCAAAGAGGCCGCAGGTGACGCCCAAAGTGGAGCCGGCTTCGACTGCCTCCTCGGAGGGTACACCAGGGGCGTCTCCCGCTCGGGAGAAGCTTGGTGCTGCGTCACCATCAGCCGATCGGGTGGATGGGAAGCCTGCTGAAGGGGGACGGAGCACGAGAGAATCCAAAACCAGAGATGGTGGGGGGTCAAGAGACACTGCACTAGCTCTCGTAAGTAGCATCTCTCCCATTGTTGGCGGTTCTCTTCTCAGATACTGCTTCTCATTAAAAGAATTAAATTAATAATAGTAATTATGGACAATCTGTTTTTGTTAAAGCACGTAAGGATGAGTCTTGGATATTTTTCCATTTCAATCAAATTTCATCCTTGCTATAATTTTACTTGTTGGGGTGATATGATTTTGCTTTATTTCTGTAAGGTGGCATTGGGCTTAGAGAGAGATACAATTAAATATATTGTCCATTTAGTTGGTTCGCCAAGTACCAACCTCGGCCTTGGCAGGGTCAAGGGGTCCAGAGCTTTGCCAAGTAATCCTTCTATCACCTCCATTCAGTTCATATACCATCCACCCTGAACTTTTTTGTTTATATAGTAACCCTGATTTTCATTTGTGGCTCGATTAATTTTGATTTCAGTGTCTGTAATCTTTGGTAGTCTTCTTTTCCCTTTTTTGTTTCTGCAGTGATAGAATGAGATTCAAATATGTGTAGATGGAGAGAGTGAATGAGAAAGCACCTCAGAAAGTAAATACGACAACACCCGAGATTGAATTCTTTTGGATGACTCCCCCTCTGAAAGCATCCTAGGAGGACCGACTGGAGAACTTCCAAAAAGCCGCCCTCAATGTGTAATTAATTCTGAATGGTGTAGGGCGATGTTAATATCAAACTTCTCTCTGCACATACCATAGAAAAATGAAATTATGTTTTAAAATATGAACGGGCTCATAAGAAGGAAATGGTTATGCATATTTTTGAAGGGAAACATTTGACTGCCGTGGCAGTGGTGCTTTTCTGGATTCTTTGATGTTTGGGCTGGCTTTGTATGGAAATTAGAGTTTTGGAATGTGTCCGACTGGGTTTCATTTTCTTATTCCCACTCCCTTGTCCCCGTATTTACTATCCCATGGCATTTTCCCTATCGTTGACTGGTACTCGTGAGCTGATTGACTTTTAAGCATCATGCCGCCAAAATGGGAAAATACTTCTCGAGTACTGCTGAGCTGCCCAGAAGCCAATTAGTTTAATCATACCCTCGTATCGTGAAAAATGTTGTATGTTCTATGTAATCTCTTCATAAATGTGTAATTATTACAACAGTGGCCACTTTGTTAATGGATTTTGCATTAATGTTTACAAATTCACAGATGTGTTTTTATTGTAAGTACAAGATACTGCAACCAATTTAAAAATGTGGCTGAAAATAAATCACATGGTATGTTAATCAATTCACTGGTCAACATTTATAGCTGTTGTATATTGTATAGTCTGCCTTAGACTGTCTAGTGTTACCTTGACGTGAATGTGAAGCTTCGGAATCACTGTCTGTGTGGACCGAAAGTTGCGGGGAGACCCATTTGGTGCCTGTCAGGTGAATCTAATTGAAAAATTGGGCTAAATTTCCAGAATAAAAATTAACATTAGCCAACAGGTCAATTGACGTACCTTTTGTTGAAGGCTTTTTGGTCTTGGCAATTGGTGCCTTCTCGGTTGGCTGCCCTAATGACAAATAAAAGATTCAGAATTGGGTGCTTATGATCTCCTCCATGCTAGCTGGTGAAGAAGCTGTGATGACTCCTCTTTCCTTTGTTTTATCATATTCTGTAGTAGTGGGCCTCATATCCGAAAGCATAAAAATAGTCAGCCAGCCAAAAGTGTGCTTATGTCAATCCACCTTGGATGAAAGTTCCAATTGTGTCCATTCTAATTACTGGCATATTAGAACATAAGAATATGCCTCTATATTTTAGAAATTTTTGCTTCATAAATAATTTTATAGTTAGGTAGTTAATTTTCTAATTGTTGCGTTGGCCAGGAATTAAGGCTTGACATTGGAAATTTGACTCCCAAGACTGAAGTTAATAACATATTCATTCATTAGAATTAGAGTATCACTGAGAAGCTGCCTTTGGTCATTTTTAAAACTTTTGCATTAATATAAACAGCACTTCTTGGCCTTTGCATCAGACTTTTTACGATGATATATGTAACAAAAGACAATTACGAACACTGAAGCCCGAAGGGTGTCAGTTGTGTAATTTCCAAAGAAAGGTCACTTCATTCCCAAATGATGGTAGCAATACTAAGTTTGATGGTATGGCCTATAGAAGGGATGCTCAACACTCCAAGAGCAACTGTGCTTCCTTTTTAAAGTTCGGTGAAATATTTTACCCCAGTCGTCTTGTACCAGAGTTGAAAATAAACCCATTTCGGGGAAGTGACAGGTTTAGAAAGGGGTGGTGGGTTGTAAACTGTATTTAGTCCAATTCCTTTGCCCTCCTATTGCCAGTTGGCATTTCATTAATTGCCAGTAGCATGCCCCTATCATTAAAATCATCCAAAGCATCTCCAAATGATTTTGAAACCATTGATTTATCTCGAATAGTCTAAATGATTGACTTGACTGATTGATTCAAATGATTCTTTATGGATGGGATTCATTGATATTAATCTAAGCTTTGATTTAATAAGGTCATTTTGAAAAGGGAGAACTGTACTAATTGTCATGTATGTTTTAAAGTATAAATCTGCTTTTAGGTGTGAAAGAAAACTGAGTGGCACCTTTCAGGTTAATGATATCTGTAGAATGTGAAGTGGATAGACATAAGTTTACATGCCTAAATGGCTGACGGTGGCATTTTGCGTAAAGTTTCACCAATTAGAAACATCATTCAAAGCAATAAATTAAATGGCATATAAATCAGTGTGTGACCCCTGGTTCGGCTGGTTAGTACCATGAAGCTTTCCCAATAGTCAATCCCTCAGTAAACGTTGCGAAAAGTCTAAAGAGGGAGTATGAGTAAAGTGTTAACTTGATTTACAGTTAAAATTTTTGTTGCGAAACCAAGAAAAAGAAATAAATTCGCTGACCTGGGTGGGGGTGAGGTAACGTCCTTGTCTGCCATTCCAAGGGTCGCGGGTGTGATTCCCACCTGGGTGGGTTTTCCTCCACCTAGGGCTTAGGTGTTGGTAAATGTGACCATTGTTATCATTGATAATAGTCTGATGTAAAGGACAAAATGTACTGTTTTCGGAATAATGCTGAATAAATAAATTATTAATTTAATTATAATGTGTAATGTGTTGCCAGTTATGGTCTCGTAAAATTCTTGTAAACAAATAACATTGAAAATTTGTGTAATCTGGCTTTATATATGTTGTTGGAGTGAAGAATTTTGTTACTTCTGCTTGTTTGGGCTTTGGTAATTTTTTTAGGTTTCAATAAATATTATTATTTTTCTTTTCTTTCAATAACATTGGTCAATTAAATGTTCCTTGCATGCCAACGCGGGCAATTATGACTGTCTTTAATGAAATCACCTTTAATGCTGTCGTGGCTTTGCCATGTGATGGTAGCCTTACAGAGGTGAATCATTCAGTTGCAAACTGGAAAATGCTGAGTTTAAATCTAGGTGATGCGGCTGAATATCTTCAACCAAACTCTGATAGTTGATTGTGATTGCTTGAAATGTCCGCAGTTATATGAAGCATGTTCAGAAATTTTCTTGGTGTAGGAAACTGCAGATCTTTGGGAAACAGAAAAATCTGGCATATAATGTGCATAGCTACATGCACGAGCTGAAGTAATGTAAATTTGTAGATATTCATGAATTGAATAAAGAATGCCAATAACTTGCACAAAATTGAAGGACTTGAGAGCATTCCGGCTCTGGATTCTTTTCAGCCCATTATCTTTCACAATGAAAGACCTTGTTGCCTCAGGAAATGGCACTCATTTTTTGACCCCCAGCAGCAATTCTGCTTCTATGTTAAGGTCATGACTAAGGTGATGATTATTCAGCTGTTGGCACCACAAACTGTTATTCATTCTTCTTATGTTACTTTCAACTGTTACACTTTTATATTTCTGCATAAGCAATAGCATTGGAGTGATAGAATCTTTATCTCCGCCAAGGAATTGAAGCAGACCAATTAAGGAATTAGGTTGTTGTAATTTATGAAGTTGCTCTTTGTATATTTTTTCCAATGAATTTATGGTATATATGGAATACCAGGAACCAGTTTTCAGTGCCATAATGCATTAAGACAATTAAAAAGTTTAATTTAATTTCTCTTGGTTCTCATATTCTAGATTTGACAAATAATGTAGGTTTTTTTGATTATTTTTCAAGCCTTTCTAAAGTTCCTACATACATCTGGCAGTCAACCGCATTGTTTCACAATGTCCCTTCCATCTGTGACTTGTGATGAACTTGCAAATTTCAATTTGTATCAAAGTGAGGTTATTTTTGTGTGCATTTCAAGATAAATAATCCAGCTATTTCATAAACTCATGTCTTTGAGCTCTGGAATGGCTGTTTAAAGTCCCAACTTTAAATTAGACTCTGTTTAAAATCATGGTGATTCCATAATATATATATTGCATACAGGTTATGTTTTGAGCATATTTTTTCTAATGTACCACCTTGCTCCCTCTATAACATTTTCTGTTACCTCTAATGGTGTCATGTTTGATATTGCTGTGATTAAAGAAAGCTTTAAGTTTGTTTCCCTTCAACTACATGTGCTCTGAGCAACCACTCATATCAATAAAAAGAATTTATTTCATTGACAGATGCTAAATTGGATATAAAAATGTTGATATAAATAATATGTGGTCAATATCGATTATTTGTTGTACTGATTTTGGTATCAGGTTAAAAGGACCTTTTTAATGGTTCAACAAAATGAAGAATCTTCACAATTAGTGGCAAGTACTTGGAAATGTGATTTGCTGAAAATATGGCTAATAATGCATCAAAAATCTAAAAACGTTGTGAGAATTACACTAGGTGTTTCGTTAATCCATCAGGGTGAGACCTATGACTGAACAGTTTCATATTGCTGATCAAATGTGTGTCGTAAGGTTGAATCATTGTTTTATAAACATTTGATAAATACTCATAGGTGGCAAATTTACTTTACTCATACGTGGCACACTTCCAGTTAATTGTACCAAAGTTGTCGCATCAAAGAATGTACTCTTTTCGAACTAATGCTTCCGCAGTTTCTATTGAAAGTAATTTAAAACATTTACATGGTGCACATTTGCTTGCATGACCTCTGTGTGATGTGCAAGTACTCATTTTATATGAACATGCATTCAACTTAATCCTGACACGATTAGAACAGAAAGCCATATTCATGCAAACGAGATGTAGTGTGATACCAGAATTTATATGCTGTAACTCAAGTGAGCCACTGCTGGTATTATCAATTCACTGATCAGCTTGAAAGGTGATATTCTATTAGTGATAAGCTACAGCACAGCATTGGGACCCTATAAAATAGTATATAATACATCGAAATCTCCATTACAATCTTCCTATGTACTTCAAATACCATTTGCAGCCAAAGTGCTTTTTTGGAATTAATGGCTTCAAAACCCAAATGATTTTATGTACAATGATGCTGCCAATGTGGTATTATTTTTGATAGTGTGCATCCTACTGGGAGAACACTGGCATTTAATGCACAGCCAAGAGCAAGCTGCAGTTAAAGGAGTTGGACCAATTCTGTTACATTTCTGGGATTCTCATTTATAGTCTTAAATAAGATGTAATGGAAGTTTATACATTGTTGTAATAAAATATGTTTATGGCATTTGTTGTGTACTCTCCAGAGTGTTCGTTCATTAATTACTATTGGTAGATGGTATGGCATTTGTAGTTCCTAAACAGTTTCTATGCCACTTGAAAAGCCAGAATATTTAGATGATTGTGAAGTGATTATTTTTAAATCCTTATAATTGATGAATCAAGGATGTCACAGTCAGTGGAATGGTGAGGGGAAGACAAGTAGGCTTAGGGCATAGGGACAGTAATTGATGGGATTTTTTTTACCAGTAGGTAATGTATTTTAAAGGTAAAATTAATTGAGTGTGGTGCATTTTGCTGAGGAAAGGGGATGGTATTTTCCTCAAGGGTCAGTTGCAATTTCACTGCGTGTAATATGTGATTGTCCCAAGAGTTTGAGATATAAGTGTAGTTACTTACCAACTTGTTGTAAAGAGGTTATTATATGTAATTTTTTTGATGCAATTGAATGTCCAATGAATTTGTGTTGCATTTATTGGAGTAAGTTTCTAAACGGAACTTTTCGCGAGGCTTGTCTTGTATATGATTACTTGCAATATATCAGTGTTTTCCTTCCATCTATGTCCATGTGAATGAGTGTTTGTCAAAGAATATTCAATGTGTCTTATCCTTGTGGATTGACTAAAGAGTAGGTATTCTTTTCCAGGATAGCCGAGTTAAAGAAGATCCTGAGCCAACTCCTGGTACCTCAACGCAAGGTACTATTAATTAAAGTTGATTTAAAATATATTTGTTTTTGGTTGTCTAATCTTAATTTTGCACTTGTGCCAACATTATAATTATAATATTTTTAATTTACTTCATAGATTCAAATTTAAGATTAATTTTATTATTTTTCTTTGCCTTTTGATTTGATCCTTATTCAAGTTTTATATTTTAATTTTCTCATTACATTAATTAAAAGTTATTATATATAATTTTATACTTATCATTTATTCATTTCTAATGGATGTATGCAATTTTTTCAATATGAAACATTCTCGAGTGTCTCTTTATTGAATTATTTCATTGAAATGAAACTTGAACGTCAGTAATTGCTTTAATTAACAATCTAGAGATAATTAGTGGTAATGGTTGCGTGAGGCTTAACTAATTGACTTTTTTCTTCTCTGGGGGTGCTAACGCTGACCCCTTAGATGTGGCGCAAGGGTATGGTTCCTCGGCTGTAACACCAGATGCTGAAGCATATGCCTCAGGTAGGTGAACAAAAACATGCTTTACACATTATTTCAAACTATGGAACATTTGTTCACTTCCCATCTCAAATTTCAGGATTATGCCTGGACACTTCTCATGAAGTCTTTGCTATCATTTGTCATCTCTCTTGCTTTTTTATTTGAAATTTTGTTTGTATATGTAAACTTAATTGCTGTTAAAGCAATATTTTGCTCTTTTAAATGATATGATATATTGTTGCTTTTCTGTCAAGTAGTGAAGCATAGTTCACACAAAACTTCTCTTAGATACTCTTTGAATTACTTCACCTTTTTCAAGGGAAGTGGACAAAATTGTTCATCTTACTTAATTAATAGTGAATAGTTTTTGCTTATACTCTTGACATAAGGGGCTATGCTCCCATTCCCACTAATCGGAACTAGTGGCAGCGAGTTGGAACTATGAGGACTCAGGTAGGATCCCACATTTCAGAACAGAATTGCTTAGAACATTTTAGACTACTGTTTATTCCCTCACTTCTTCCATCTACTCAGTATGAACTAACCCTCTTGAGCAGCTTGCCAACTTCTTGATTAACTGATTCATTATGGGGTATTATTGTATTTCAGAATGTTATTCATGAGATTTTTTTACTAGAGTAAGAACTTAGTGTGCATTTCTATTCTGATTCTGGCAGATATTGTCAGAAGAATCTCTTTCTACTTCCTCTTTTTATCGTGTATGCTGTATACTGTTGCATTTCAAAATGAAATTTAATTTTAAAGAGTATTGCATAATTAGAGTTGCTCTTCATATGATCTTTCCTTAGTTTTTGAATGTGTAATTGGGCCAGTAGTGTGATGTTATTGTTTGTATCCTCATAGAACTGGTATGGGTTAATAAGTAAGGTGTCATAATGACTGCACTGAAGAAAAATGTCTTACTACTCTTTGAAAGATGAGTATGTACAAAATTTTCTGTATTGCTAAACTGTAATGAATTGTTTTTTCTTATATATATTTATATTTTTAAAAATCTGTATGATAATTTTGAATGTTCATTGCTGGAGGACACAGTAAAAAGATTTGGGATGAAATAATGTGATTGATTTGGAAGAAAATGTTTGGTGCAGTATGTAATCTTTATATGACTGACTGTTAGTTTTCAGGAAATTGTTTGGTCATGACTTGGGTTGTACTCTTTATTAATTTTTAAGAGTCTTATGTATTAATTTAAAATATGTTTAGAATATGGGTTATATCATAGTGTCAATGCAATTTAAATTTTTACTTTGAAAATTGCCTTCGTATGGATTCTTGTAATCTTGTGTATATTAGTATGAATGAGTGAGAAGATGGAAGCAGGTAGAAATCTTATGCATATGTAAAGGACCTAAATAACTCTAGTTGCCTGAATGTGGAATGCCTGAGGAAGGAATGCAAGGTCACATATTTTGAGTATGCAAATATGTTTATCTGCTCTGGTAATGCACGAAATATTTGAATCAGCTCATGAGGGGCTGATGATGGCCTCATGAAGATGTATTTTCCCGGACTGCTGCTTGTCCAAGACACAAAATGCCAACACTTTTCAAGGTGAGTTCAGTAGAGTTAACACCTGATTGAATTGTCTTGCTATATTATGAACATGAACCTTGCAGTTTTTAATTCTTTGCATAAACAATATCCTACGTTTTAATAAGCTCCATAGATTTTCAGATGCTTTTTCCCCTCTGTTTGTTTCAGACCTTGGTATCACACCTGAGGAAGTTCTCCACAAGGGCCATGAACTCATCAAGAGTGAACAATCAAATTTTACGGATATTATTAACAGCGAGATGGAAGAGGGTTACTTTGAAGGAAGTGATGAAAGAAACATTAATGCAAACTGCGAAGGAGAGAGTTGGGTCTTGGATGGCATAAATCCCCACTTCCCGTCGGTGGGTGCGAACTCCCAGGATGCCACAAGTGCAGAGGGAGAGAGATTGTCATGCCACGTGTGCAACCAGATGTTTACTCTGAAAACTAATCTCACACGGCACATAAAATACAAGCACATGATCTCTGTATATCAGTGCAATGTGTGCGGAAAGGTATTCAGGAGGAAGGACACCTTGAATCGACACATAATGATCCACATGAAGTACAAGTAACGTGGAATTATTGACAGGGATGACCTCAGCAGAGGATGGACGTAAGTCGCCGAGCCAGAGGATGGAAAAGTTTGCAGCACAAGGGAGTAGAGCGTGGTGTGGCTAATAACGCCACACCCAAGGCAAGTTCCATTGTGTGAGATGGGTTTGAATCCTCTTAGCCAAAGCTTCCCCCTGGGTTGGGCAGATAAGGGTCTTGTGTACATAGTAGAAAGGTCCATGCTGGCGAGAGCAGTGTGTTCCTTCCTGAAGTCCCTGCCTTTTTACTTCTCCTGTGGTGTCTTTATTTAAGTCTGCGGCAAAAGAAATTGGCCGCCTTATCCATTTCCTGCTTTTCATTTTTTTCTGATTTTTTTTCTTTGTCTTAATGGTGTACCATCCCCCTCCACTCAGGAGGGGGAGGAACCCAGAGACTTGTATCACCACGGTGGCAGGGCACTACAGGAAAGTTCACGCTGTTCTTTTCAGTTGAGGCGGAAGGGGAGGAGGAGGATGAGGAGGAGGAAGGAGAGGAGGAGGAAGGAGAGGAGGAGGAAGGAGAGGAGGAGGAAGGCGTTTTGGAAGAGGACGACGTGAAGAACCAATTGGCTAACGACTCTCACGGGCACGGAGGCTCTATTCTGCCGGACGACGACGTCGAGGAGGAATGGAAAAGTTGGAAGGGATGCGACGTGGGCGGGAACTGGGGCCAGCAGGTACCTTGGGAGGACCGCGTGAGGGAGGCCAGCCCGGCAACCATGGTCCCATCGGCCAGAGGTGGCCCGACACTGCCTGCACCGCCCCCCCTGCTCCCTTTGCCCCCGCCGCCCATCCACCTGTACCCCATCCAACGGCCGGCACGCAGGCGGCGGAGGCCAGCATCCCGCAGTGACGTGCCCCTCCCACCACCCCTGAGGGGGGGCCAGCCACGGCGCACGTCACCTGAGGAAGGCATCAGCCGGCCAAACCACAACCAGCAGGATGGCAGGGGTGAGGCGGGGGAGGTAGATGTGTCGCCACCTCAGCCCCAGCAGGTGCAAGCCCGCACGTCAACGGGAGAGAATATCCGCACGTTCAGAACGGCCCTGGGTCAGAATCTTTATCAGTGTTTGGTGTGTGGGGTGACGTACAGGCACAGGTCCAATTGCAGTCGTCACTTCACGACCTGCCACCAGATGAGTAATTTCCACCAGTGTCCTTTCTGCTCTCGGTCATTCCTCCGGAAGGACAACATGATGGCCCACGTGCGTGGTGTGCACAAGTGAGGTTGGCAAATGGTGTCCCCCCCTGGGTGGGATGCCGTGCCGCTGGGCGGCCTTAAAGCTGTGTTTTCCATGTTGTGGTCGGGGGGAGCTCTGTGCTTGTTAATCACAGTGTGCCTCTTTTGTTGATTGATGGCGTGGGCCACTATTTTAAAGAATGGGTGGATCTCTTATCTTGCCCCCTATATCCCGTCCTTAGCCCACCCTGGCCCATGCTTTTATTCCCTCCCCCCCACTTGTGTCCCTACTAATTGTGCTGTTGGACAGCGTGGTGGCCACGCACACATGACTAGACTCTCCCATTTGGGGCTTGGTGATTTACTTGGTTGGGGTTACGGGTGTTGTTGGTTATTGTGAGAATGGTTACTCACTTTTAAAGTGGTTTTAGTTGAAATGAAGATTATGCCTCTTTGTTGTTGGTCCAAGACAGGGCTGGGTTTATATTTGTGAAGTTGTATGCAATACATTTTTAATAAATTGTTCTGGTAAAAAATTATTCCATCTCTCTTTGTAGCCTGAATCCTCAGTAAGTTCTCTGCATGCCCATGTTGAGTGAATAGTGGCCCTATAATGTAGGTGGGAGACATCAATTTGACATACCTTGCTGGTTGTTTGTACTTAGCACATGAAGGAGGTTTTTGGCTTCATTATTTAAAAGGACCAGGGAAATGAGATTCGGCTGAAGATTGTTGATTGTTTGTGATAGGACTGGCTAAAATAGCTCTTGAGACCTAAGTCTTATTTTAAGTTTGGAAGTTTTTGCCTTTTAATAAATATTTTTTTATTGGAGTGTTGATGAAATTATTGTGTTGTTGCTCACGTGAGGTATGTGGTGAATTATTTAATTTTATGGCAGCAGACGATTTGGCGTTCAGTCGAAAATGTAGTCTTTAAATGCGCATTCGTTTAAGAGAAATGCTTATACGTTAATTAGAATACTGCAGAAGTTCCAAATTGCATTTTCAAACAAGAAAATGATTGACCTGGTGGTTAAGAATGCAGATAATTTATTATGAAACTTAAATGGATGAATGTGTTTCGAATTTAAAAAAAATTTCGAATAATTATGAATGAGAAAATAAAATTGCAGTGTTGATAGTTGACTGCATCATAGTTTGTAAGTAAAATATTATCTAAAATGTGTTTGTTGACTGTGTGTGTGTGTGTTTGTGTGTGTATGTGTGTATATGTGTCAAACTCCGTGAATAGGTTTTGAGTTGAAACGGACATCAGATAGGGTGATATCGGAGAATGTCGCTCTTGCTCTTTCAGTCCCTGACCAATCCCCGTTGCCCTCCCTCATGACCTCCCTCCCTCCCCCATCTCCTGGACCCACAACCTCACTCTGGTACCTCCCCGTCGGCTCGGAGCATGGGACGGGTCCTGCCCCAGCCAGCATCAGCCTTTCCATCAGCTCGGACGGCAGTCGTGATGTGGGAGAAGTTGTCTTCGGCCGAAGCTGTGAGCAGTGTGGCAGGCACTTCACTCACGCCTCAACCTACAAGCGCCACATCAAATACGTGCACGGTGCACACAAAGACAGGAAATGCGTGTGTGACATCTGTGGTGCGGACCTTTGTCGACCGGATAACCTTCGTCGCCACAAAAAACTCAGTCATCGGGAGTCTTTTTGATTTTCTCTATAGCTGTACAGTTACGGAAACTTGTCTTTGTTGTGGTCGGTGTTGGCAGAGGAATTAGAATAAGAGCAGCAGGAGTCTTTCTCCCTTGAATGTTTGAAATTTGTATAGTAGGATGTTTGAGTACTCAAAAATCAAATTTCCCTTGCCTGCGGTTCACTTTGGTGAAAACATTGCTCTCTAGCACTCACATAAAAATATGCATGAGCTCAATGAATATCAGTTTCTTCATTCTAGTTGGTAACCTCCAAATTGCATATGACCTTAGGATTTTTTCTTTTTGAAAGAGCGACTCACTTAAATCGAAAACAATAGGCTAAGTCCAAATCATTCTTGTACTAATTGTTTTGAATAGTAAAACTTTATGGAGGATTAATTTGTCAAGTGAAGGGAATGTTTCAAAGAAAGTGGTGCCGAAGTGAAGTGGAAAATATTTCCCATTTTGTAATATTGAGTCCACGTTTAAGTTTATGTTGTAAGCTCAGGATTAAGTATAAGTTGAAGTATGGGCAGTTGTGGTACCATACCACTGGCCTTCCACGGGGTAATATTTAATTTTGTCATTTCTCAGTCTGTATTATTGAGTTATTATTACTGGTTACTCTGGTTATGTGTGTAAATTGTTCCAGTATTATCTATAATTAGGTGAAAATCTAATGGCTTATGTAAGCTGTGGAGCTGATAGCTTCATAGGGCATATGTTTTTAATCAGTAAATAATTTAAAGGTTCCTATTAACATTATACAGACAGGAGATTGTATACTCTTCTTAAGTTTGCATAATGCAATTAATAAATAGGAAGGACTCCTGAAAACCTCTTAAGCCACGTGCAATGCATGTATGATAACTAAGGAAAATATTGAGTTTTGCGAATTACAATAAACTGTGACCTCCTGGATCTGTATTCTTCCTCACTTCATCTCGATCAATAAATCCTACTCCAGGCTTTTGCTCAGCTTTGAATTTTGATCACAGGCATTGTGGTCTTCCAAATCTTGTGACACTGCAAAATTGTTGACGAACTTAATAACTGTGTAATGGGCAAAAGCAACGATGAACATACCCACATCTATTTCCTCCCCCTGCCTGTCCTATTCTTTGCCGCAAAAGTTTTATAGGACGAGTTGAGATTTATGGTGTTGAAGATCATAGAATGGCTCCTGTATCTTGGAAAAGGTAATTCTTCTTGACATACCATTGTTTCTCAAAATCAGTGCCAATGTAATTAAAGTAGTGCTTTATTCTGCCAAACTTCAAAAGCAAAGGGATATGCAATGGATCCAGCCAGAATTGATTGTTCATTAACTCCCAGTAAAAAAAATTGGAGTGAGTAATCCTTAATAATTTATAAATAAAACCATAAAATTTTGTTGGATGAAATAGTCTTCTTGAAAATGAGAATGGCTTACATAAATTCTGGCTCTCCACAATATCCTCCTTTTGATTGAAGATGCATATTATTTGTGAGAGCTAATTTGTTATTCTAGCTTGCTGTTGCTCAAGGCCTGGTAGCTCCTAGAATTGCGGAAAGCAACTAATGGAAAATTTTGGATGATGTAGCCAAGAGTTATTTTAATAAAGCATTGCGTACATGTAGCATTGTTCGTTATTTAGACACGCTGCCATGCGTGAAGCCCTTTCACTGAGAGGGTTCATTTGGAACAACCATAGCTCCTAAGTATTGTTAGTTAGTAGTAAATTTCATTAATTGCTTTCTAGTTAGAATAAGAATTTATGTGCACGCCAGTTCAACCAGAATGTGATAAAAATGATTAAGTAAAAAAAAAACAACATGACATTCAGATTCTCTGGAAATGTTCTGGCCATCATATGTGTCGTGCAGTCTAAAACTGAAGCTTCAGCCATTGTTTCCGGAGGTGGCGCAGAAATGCACGATTATTGTTGCTGGACGAGTCAATATCTGCATGATCTGGTTTTCCGTGTCTGTGTTCTATATTTGTTTCAAGCATAATTTTTTGGCATGCAACAGTGAGCATTTCTAGAGATCTGGAGAGATGCCATTGAGGTGAGGACTCATCTGACGTCATAGATAATAGAGATACCCTTGGTCACATGAGCTATTTCCATTTTTCTCCCCTCAATCTGTTCTTGTTATTTTGTGTTGCGTCTCTTTGCATGCTCTCATTTTTTGGGTGTTGGGGTGCCAAGGAGAGATGATGAAAATCATTCGCTCCTTCGACCCCCCTGTTCCCTCTACCTCCCCCGCCCCAATACTCCCTCTGGTGTGTTTTATCCCTCCTCTCTTCCAATCCAGAACCCTAACTCCCGTAAAAAGTATGTACAGTGAAAAAAGAAATGGAAAAGGAAATGGTGGCCGTTCATTTCGTTGCAGTTGCTTTGCTGAACCTGAGAGCAGATGCTGGGCAGTGGGGGGGTGGGGAAGGGGAGGGGGGTGGGTCGCGCAAGGGTTTTCTCCCCCCCTCCCCTATGCCCACCCCCCTCGATGGGGGGGAATCTATGAAGACCCCTGCACGACCGCCTCCAGCCTCCTCAGAGCCTCCCTTGCCTGGCAGTACGCCTCCCTCTTCCTCGGGGCCCGGCCGCCCCAAGGCCACGAGACGACGAACCCGAAGGCGGGCCACAAGCGCGGGGCCAGGGGAGGGAGGGGGAACGGCAACCAGCAGCCTGGGGGTGGACCCGACCCTGGACCCAGCGGAGCAGCTGACTGAAATGAGCGTGAGGGGACTGAACCTGTTCCGCTATGCGTCGGTCTCATCCGAGGGCGTTTACAAGTGCATGGAGTGCGAGAAGGTGGAGGTGACGAAGACATTCAAGAACAAATACAGCTTCCAGCGCCACGCATTCCTTTACCACGAAGGGCTCCATCGCAAGGTTTTTCCCTGCCCCGTCTGTGGGAAAGAATTCTCACGCCCTGACAAGATGAAGAACCACATGAAAACGGTCCATGACTGTTTCATGCCCAAGGACTGCGTGTTTCCACTAGGATTCTTCTTACCCCCTTGAGCCATTGGTCTGAACGTGGCCGCTACCTTCGCTCCCCCGAGGGCCCATCGGTGAGGGCCCATTCAGAGAAGGGGAGCGAGGGCAGCCTTGATTGGAGGCTGGGAAAGAGGAGATGTGGTTGGCACAATCAAAAGTGTGGTGTGGCTGAGGTTCTTGTATATGTCAAGGCCTCGACTCCCACGCAAATAAATGGAGGAGGAATTAATAACATGGTTTCTTTTAGGTGGATTAAAACTGGCACCTGTTTGTGTCAAAGAAGCTAGGTAAATAAATTTTTTCTCTTTAAAAGTTTACCTCATTTTAAATAGAGGTTTACTGTTTTTTGATATACATAGTTTATAATCGCAATAATTACTTTTCCTTCACAACTTCTTAAGTGGATGTAGGAATATCAACACTGTGTGTACCTTAGACCATAGCTTTAAGAGAGACTAAAAAAATCAACTGTTTTTAACATGCATTTTGTGCTTGTCTTGCACCAAAACATTTTCCCTGTTCATTCCACTCACTGTTCCTCTGATGCTGTGTTGTTTTACTGTGTCCTCCTTGATGATTACAGTGTTTTCTTACTGAATCTCTCACTTGTCCTCATAATTTCAGGGAACATGATTTATATCTGGGAGAGAATGTAGTGTGGGCGAGGGAAGGGGCTCCAATGAGTGTGTTGGCTTTAACAACTTTGACTAGTTTTTTATCTATTTGTGGTGAATGTGTCTTCAAGTGAATGGATGCTTTGTTTTATTACATGGGGAGCCTTTGCTCACCATGTAAGTTGAATTTTCAGTACAGCATGGCTGTCAAAGATGAATGCATGTGTCACACAAATTTCTACTTTTGGGATGCCACATTTTTCTGTCCCACCTCTTGGTGCTTTGCCTACCACTGCCTATTGTTCACACGTCAGTGGACGTCGTAAATGAAAAGTAATTGAAAATTGAAGACAAAAATGCGGATTGATATTTGATGCTCATTAGTAGTACAGTTTTTGAATCCTTAACTACTCTTGATATAAAAATTTCTAATCAAATTGCCAAATATGGGTAAAAATATATATAAAACTTCATATGTATCATAATTATATATTGGATGATTGGTCTGCACACTGCGTGTATCAAGAGGTTGGTAGCTGATAGCCTCAATTTTTCAGTGGCTGCCACTCCACTTGCATTTCCCATACGCATACATACACATACATACCATTTATTCATGTATAAGAACACATTACATTTTTAATGTTGCACCTCTACTTAATGGAGTAAAATAATTTTTAAGTCAATTTTTGTCTACTCCATCTTAAAACTTCAGGAATGGTAGGTTGTATTTGAGATGCTTTAACAGATCGTTTGAAATAATATTATTAAAGCTATAAATATTTTTTTCATACAAAGTGAGTTTAGGTGACAGCAATATCTTCTTCTTAATGAGATATGGTGTCTTAAAGATGGTTAAAGTTTGTGAATTAAGGATTTTTCGATTCAGGTGCATTACAATTTGTCCTCATTATACTTCCATATTTGTGTCCTTTTTGGACAATAGTTAATAATTCACGAGTGTTGCAAGGAATAGGGTGAGTGGGAAAATACCAGCCAAAGATTTAGAGTTCTTTGGTTATATCCTCTACTCTTCTATATCTATATACATTTAAAATTTTTACAGTTTTTCATACTGTTTGTTGATATTCTAGATTTAAATTTGGGATTTAACAAGAGAGGTTATGTAGGTTTAAATGAGGTTTTATATGGGAGGGAAAAAACTGCTCACGTTTGTAGTGTTGTGAATTTGTTAAGTGTCCCACAAGGTTTCCTCATTGGGACATCACAGCTCACATGCACATTGGCTCATCCCAGGTCAAGAAGCAAAATAGTTGGTGTTGGTTTCTCTTATTCTCTATGTACATACAAATTTTGCAGATTAAAAAAATCAATTGTGTTATCAACAAATTAATCCTAATATTTTTGTTGTCAATTGTGGTTTTTAAAATATACACAGCTAGTTCTCAATATTTGTACAGAAAGTGGTCTACCTCTTCAAGTAATTAATGAAAACCAGTGGTTGCTATCACTGCTGATGTACGTTACTTTTAGCATATTTTCACAGAACATTCATTAGTTAACATTATTAGATCTCATCTATGTATCATTTTTATCGGACAGAAGGAAGTATAACCTGAGATATCATGGGATGACTATCTATGCCCGACATTTATAATTTTACTTCAGTAAACAGTAAGCGGTTCATTGCCGTAGGTCCAACTAGTCATTATCATAAATAAACCTGAAACACATTCCTTATAAGAATATATTTCATCTAATTTAATTATGATTGTACAGATTACTCTACCCATTGGTCTGTAACGGGTTTCCTCCAAAGCTTTGGGATTACATTCTGATTGCACCAAAGTCACCCACCTAATGTTATTTTCTCTTAATTCTTTAACTTTTCATGTTTTCTATCTAAATAGTGTTTATTTCACTGGTAGTGATGTTACTTCTCTTCAAAATGTACTATTAACACATTGAGTCATCGAAGACGTAGATTTTGAGGAGTTGATATTTATTTGTCAAAGTTAAGGGCCCAATAACCTACCCAGTGGTACCCATTATGAATTTTAAATCATTTATTATGTTTAACTCATTGATCCTGAAGTGTTTTCTTAACATTTTCCTGAGCTTTAATTCTGCTATATATTATATACTAAAGGAGTGGTGGTAATTGAAGGTATAGGAAGGTTCATCTAATTTCATTGTGAATGTCATTTTCTGTACTAGTTTCTTATAGAAGTGTTGGTAAATTTGATAAGGTTTTACTTTGAGTACATCAACGAAAACATGCTGGCCTATCACACAGTTATCGTCTTTTACATTAATTCTGAAGTATAAAAAGAGTAAAGGAATGATGTTCATGCATTTAGTTACATATAACAGTGTATACACATGGTTTGTTTTTCGTGGTGCTTTTGTATGAGAAGCAGATGTATCAGTTACTGGGCATTTCTTCTTGATGTAGGGATTCGTTTAAAACAAATCGGAGTTTCGGGTTGTCATATACCATCTTCCTTGTTGCATGCCAAGGTGCATTCGTTGACATGCATCACTTTTTCACTTTAGCAATACAAACTCGTTTGTGTAAATGTAAGCAAGTGTACAATGCAATCTTTTTAATGGTGTTGGAAGAGGCAGAAAGGAAGATTTATAAATAGTTTGAAGTTGTTTCAAGAGCGAGCTTATCAACTATAAATATATAAGTCTCCTGTTTTAAAGGCTGGACATCTTTAATATGCAATAGTCTAATCAGTTACCATTCTATCACAATATTTAAATAGCCAAAGAGGGAGATTAAGTAATCTATAGCTAAATGTTCATTTTTTGGGTAGAGGTTGACTATTGTTACCGGTATTTTTTTATTTGTATCTTATATTATATGATATGTACTTGATTTCGATTGACCCATGAAGAAGAAAAATAACTTCAATAATCAACTTCAATGCTCAACTTCATTAAGTTGGCTCACCACTGTGGTCAAAGACCAACATTGTTACCTGAAAGAATTACATAATAGTAAAATTATCGTAATAGCTGGATTATCCTGCACCTGTTGTCTGAAGTTAATTGTTGGCTTTGTGATCCAAGAATGATGCGCAGGCATGTTTGACATAGCTGGCACTCATCATTCTATTGTGTGTTGTTATAAAAGATTGGAATTGTTGTATGGTTGGCATGTTATATCCCAATCATAGCATTGAGAAAGTGATTTGTTAGGTTTTTACTATGAGATGGCATTGAAATTTGTAAGCCTTTGGATAATTAACGTATATATCTTGAGAAAATTATATTTTTGAATCCTAAGGTATAGTACATGGTACAGAGTTATGCTGGAGTGGGTTGCAAAAAGCTGTGAGAAATACATAGTTGTCTAACAACTTGTAAAAGTTAATTAAGAAAGTCCTAGTGTTTGGAGTTACACATAGTGTTTGGTATTCTGCGAAGCAATGAATGAATGAGTGGAATGTGTAAAGAATATGAATTGTTTTAATGGCCTTGGTTAAAGGTGGAAGTTAGCATAGGAAGTGGTGTAACAACAAATTTATTAATTTACAATTATTTTTATTGTACTTTTCACTATTTCAAATATTTCTGAATGTACCCATTGTCCCTGTAACTAATCAAAACATTTTTTAAACATTTGGGAATGTAAGTGCTGATTGATGCTCAAATATTTTGAATATGTTCACGATCTATGGAATGAGTATTTCTCATTAAATCCAGGAACTGCCTCTGGAATGACACAATCACCGCATGTGATGGCTTTAAAATTAAAAATTGGAAAGAGTTTTAAGAATTGTTGATTTAGTTTTTATTTTAGTAACAGCTCTGCTGCTAAAATAATGTTTTTTTTGTTTCAAGTATTAAATTTTCTAAAGCTTATGTACACTGGAGTTCCCAGATATAATACATGTATTTTATCAGTGATGTTTAAAAAATTATTTTGCTTACTAATTATTAAAATATTTTATCACCTGTGGTGTATAGTAGTGTTAACAATGATTTCATCTTTAATTTTGTAGTTAAAATTGTTGGGAAATTCTAACCAATTTAAAGAATTGGTGTCTAAATGAAACTTATGGCAAAAGAGCCTTTATTGATTTTTCTTTTTGGAGATAAGTAACAAAATCTCTATTCTATTGTTTTAACTGTTAAAAGAGTTTTTGTTATGAGCGTATGAGAATGTAACAAAGTGAATGTTAATATTTGATTTATATACACAAATGTATTCCTGTTGGTGAGAAAATGCCTATTTTTACAAGCTAAGGATGTACAGTGAAATGTTCTGAGTGATTCTTTATGCACGAGAAGTCTCGGTTGGCATTGATATTGTAACTGAATCCTTCATGTAATTTTTCATTAAATAAATCTACCTCCAAGAATAGGAATCAAATGTAGACGTCGGTGTTATTGTGTAACTTCACTCCTGCATTTGCATTTTCCTCATCAGAATAATTTGGTGGGAAAACATTAAATAGCTACATAAATTAGTCGAAATTCCTCAAAAAATTTTACACAGTACATTTTTATAAACCATTTTATGCTTTTCATGATTTAATTTCAGCTGTTCAAACACACATACTCCCATTATCATAGGGCAGCACATGTGGCATAAGAATTGGTTTCAGTTAACAGAGAAGCAAATTATACCACGCTGAACAGGTCTTGATTGTTACCCTGTAAGGGAGGACCAGGATATGGAAGGTAAATGCTGAAGTCGCAACCTTTATGCTGGTAAATAAAAAATAGGTAAGAGCAATGACGATATTGACTAACACAGTACTCATTAAGCTATCCCTCACATAATTTTTAGGTGGAAAAAATAGAAACATTTTAGATTATTTAGTTTCATATGAATTTGGAAATTGTACATTCAAAAGATTTTAGCTTTGATTTTGCTTGATAAACCTTGGTAACATTTAGAATTTTCCCAAAGTGTTTTGATCAAGTCAAATGATAATTGCGAAGTTCAACATCCTTGTATTTGTTGTTTGTTAAAGGGTTCTGACATTTTGCTGCAGTTGAGTATTTTTTTCCAAAGCTGCATATTGTTCAAATCTCAAGAAAATCTTTGTGCCCTGAGTCTGCCGATTCAACTCTCTTGATGCTTTTTCAGAAACGGAATATCAGCCGGGTTCTTCCTTTGAAAATTATCAACTTCAAGTACAACCTTCCCCTGAGGATCGAGTGCGCCATCATCCACAGAAGGGCGAAATACCAGCTGGCATCCATTTCCTCAGCCATGGCCACCAAGTGGACCTAGGCTTTGAGACCTGCATCCTTCCCGACCGTCCGTCCATTCTCCACTTTGCTGCTGACCGTGGTCTCCTTGTGCCAAAGATAGAAGAGGTAGAAGTTGAGGAGGGGGAGGACGAGGAGGTGGTGGGAGTGGAACTGGGAGAAGTCGATGAGGAAGAAGGTGAAGATGGTGCTTTGTTCTATGATGAGAATGGGGTCATTCAGAGACATAGCACCGAGCCATCCATCGCATTATCCCCAGCCACTAATGCACGTCAGGAACTCTGGGAATATGTGCTTAGGGGGGATGGCAGTGTTGTCTGTAAGTGGTGTGGGGAGGTGCTTCCCAGCCGCACTCATTGGTATAGACATAAGTACAAAGTGCACGCCGTCAACCTCTTCCGTTGCGACCGTTGCAATGTGTTCTTTAAGACTAAGAAGGGCTTTGCGGGGCACCTCGAGAATAGGCATGGCGGGAACAGCGTGGGTGAAATCTCTGCAAGTGTCATAGTAGAGGGGGAAACACAGGATGGCGAGGAGGGAGAGGCTGGTGCAGGGTCGAGCATTCGCAAAAGCAAAGGCACCTCTTTGGGTGCATCTTCCAGTGGGGCGAGGAAAGATGGGCGCGGGAAAGGGAGGGACGTTTCCACTGCTCAGAGTGCTGATTGGGCTGAGCAGAGGCAGAGAGAGGAGAAGCTGGTGGCCGAGATAATTGATAGGGTGCGGAGGGAGTGTGAAGCTCAGGGTGCCACAGTCAGTCGAAGGGGTTACTCCCGTAGGTCCACAGTCATGAACTCATCTTGAATTTGTCAGATGGTGCTTGATGTTAAGGAAATTTGATGAGTCTTGTCCATTACTGTCCTCGGTTTAAATAAGAGGGAGTTAAGACTTAACTGGCTTCAAATGCATGTAATATTTTGTTCAAATCTTCCACCCAGTTCTTCAATGTTTATTTTTAAACTTAAAAAACATCTCTCTTTCCAGATCACTTCTTAGAATTTACTAATGGAATCGCATTGTTCTTTAAATACTTCACTGAAATTCAGGCTGATCAGTATTATTTTTTTAAATGTTCCCATGTGATTTGCTTTTCCCAAAGATTCTTGAATAATCTGCGCTCATTGTTTTCCTCTCTCTTAAAGGGCTATATTTAGGAAAACTACTTAGTAATACTTGTACTTAAAATTATTCAGGTGAGGTGTGATGTACTTTACGGTGAACGATTACATGTATCCATGTGTATTTAAATTCCTGAACCTTCCATGAGATTTTGATGTCTTCTGGTGTTAGAAAATTTCACTCATTGATGTCAATTGGTTTTGAAGTATCATAGTCTGTTGTTAATTTGTGTCAAATTAATGAGAACTCTACTCGAATATTATAAATTTGCCATTTCAAGACTAGTCGGGAGCTACAAGGGGAGTTCTTTTGCATTCGAGCAGAACTGTGTGCTTAAAAAATATCCTCAGAAAAGTATTAAGAATTCTCTGTGATTGTTAAAACATTGCCTAGTAGCCTTGTCAATTTTGTATTTCGTGCTCCTATCTTGAGTAATCTATCTTGTCTCAATTGCATCAGTTTAAGCTCAATTATTGAAGTCTCACTTTGATGAGTTTTTGAGGACAGTGGACTGATGGTTGATGTCTTGTGTAATACGGATACCAAAGCAAGATGATTCCTAAATCCTTTCTAAAAATATAAATGATTATATGTGGATATTTTTGGGAGTTTTTAACTGGGTTGCTTATTTCTAAGATTACTTTGTGATACCTGTGTATTTAGCGTAAATTTTCATTGGAAAATTCATATCAACACCAATGTATTGTATGGGAATTATTTTCAAATTCCCTAATGTGCCAACCATTTCAGCAAGGGAATTGAAGATATTTTTTTTAGTGCCTGTGCATACATCTTAAGTGTGTGCTCCTCAGAAAAGAATGCATTTTGCTTGTACAGGGTTGAGTATTTAACTTATTGCTTTCAACGTATAGATATGTAGTAGTCACAAATTTTCCCTTACTGATTGTTCAACTTTTACAATCCATCCAAACTTAAATATAAATTGTTCATGTACAGTGGTTCAGCAATAAAATAATTTTTTATTTCACAATGAAATTACAGTAAAAATAATAATGCTTCATACTATCACCCAAGGAATTAACAGAAAAAAAAGAAAAGTTTGAGAAACTCCTGGATCAGAGAAGCATTGCCAGCCAACCAAATATGAGTAGTGTCCCACCGTATGGGGTAAACTGGCGAATAGTCGTATTTCCAGTGAATGCATATGCATAGCATGTACCACAGAATATTGTCATTCCAGATATCATAAGTGTTCCCACCTGAAAGAAGAGTATCATATTACTTGCTAGCATAGTTGTGCTACAAATGGTGCAAAAAAAGGATCAATTAATCACAAAAATTGAAATGAGATATGACCTACCAAGTTGGGTCGCCTGACCAGAGGCAAGGCTAACAGAGGAATTGTGTGCAAGAAATGATAGCGATTTGCAGTTTCAAAAGCCACTTTTAAATCATCATTTTTAACTTGTTTGTTGAAGGCTGTTGAGGAAACAAGATCATGATTATTTTATAATGGAAATGCTGGGAAATAAAAAAGAAGAGATTAAATATGAAGGTATGTGAGCAGAAATTAACTGAGAAGTCAGCTCTCAATGGACAGTGCTAAATATAACTGATTGAAGTTTCTGGAGAGCAGCCAAACATTTTCATTTATTGTAACTACAAGGATTATAATATTAATCATTTATAGAAATAACAATTTTCACGTAGGGAAAAAGAAAAAAATCAATTTAAGACGTTAATAAATTATCGTTATGGCCAACATCACAAAGGTACAAACTCGTAGTTGAGAATTGACGTATAACATAGAATTCAAGAATAGTGTTGATTCGCAATGCATGGAAGACATTGCACAAGGTTTCAGCACTGAGCATTTGGTCTCTCGAATCTATTTACACAGCTTGCATGCAAGATATGTGAAACCAATAAACTTAGCTAGTCAGCATTTCCCTTTGGAAAACAGAAATTGGTTCTTTGCAATTATCTGCCAAATTAGTACCACTATTGCCACCACAACATGCACTTCATTAAGGGCAATCCTTTCCGATTAAATGACAATAAAATAAACAATAAAAGTTATTTACTATGAGCTCCGTATGCACCAAGGATCACCGCAGACGCTCCAAAAACACCCGCTAACCTAATGTATTGATGCTGTTTCTCCATCAGTCTCCATAACGTTACTTCAGGTCTCTTTGGCGGAGTTCCCATTACTGTCGATCCCTTAAAAATGAAAATGAAATTTTCAGTGGTAGAGTTATAGTGGAAAAACATCATGGGAGTCTCATACACTCATCCTTACAGCTTTTACAACCGAATTGGCCAGTCCTCTTGTCACAGGATTATCATAAATGCCAGTTAAAATATCATAAACCCCCATTGTTGGTATTGTGTAATATACCTGATGCGATGTTTATAATTCAACCTTAATTCCAAACAACACCCAATTTCTCCGTTGTTCTCACTTCTTCCTTAATACGAGGATTTCCTTGCACTTTACATGAACGAGGTATGGACTGCTGTCGTTTGTTTAAGAATGACGGAATGAATGAATCGTTCACAACGCATGAGTCGTTCACAATGAACGATTCTTCTACAAGAACATTGATCCTACCTTCACGAGGATGAAAGCAAAAGCCCTGCCAACGCGTGTAAAAAGATGGGTGAAACCAAAAGGCACCTAAGTTGCTTCTTCAGGACTCTTTCAGTGTCGTTTGTATAGTTTTGTGATTAGTATTCGACAAAAATGAATCTCTTTTGCTGACATTTACATGTGAGGCTGCATTTATTTTAAATTAATTGAGGGATGTGTGAAAAATGTCTGATTTTGCTGCAGTGACATTAAAACTTCCTATAAATTATGAAAGAGGTGTATGCTACGTGTACTCATTTTTAAAAATTTCATGTTTCTAGTATGAGATATTGGATCTTATCTCCAGTAACTTGTGACAATCAACTATTGTTACATAGCTTTCATAAAAGTATTAAGTCTAATACAGTAGGATGATTTTTAAATGAAGATGAGTCAATATTCTCATCGATGGCCATATATCAGCTCTTTGCAATTAGCCTCGATTTAAAACAAAATAGCCTAAAAACTTACTTTGCACTCCATCAATATTATTTTATAAATTGTGTTAAGGCTTCCACAATAATCATTGAAAGTATATTATTGGCCTAATTTTGCAAAGTATGAGATTCCAAAACATGAATATTTTGATGATACCAGCATACAAAGAGTAGGATTTTATGAATCTGCTGATAATGTTTTCAGTCACACTGGTGTCCAGATAAATTCCCAGATCTTTTAAAATTTTGGATTGAGGAGTTGTCTCATTGATAGGGCATTCACGTAGGATTACATGCTTCTTTTGTGTAAGCAATAGCATATTGCACTTCTATTTAAAGCTATTTAGCTAAATTAGCATAAATCATAAATTCTATTCAAAATTGTGTTTAATGCAACTCAACCATGCACAGATTTTTATTATCAGAGAATCATTTAAAATCATCAGCATATATGCACCTAACAAATAATTCATCCTCGAGGTAGGCAGGTCATATACATGGACAAATGTTATGTATAAAAAGTAAGAACAATGCTGGGCCTAGATATGAATCCTGGGGTTTACCAGAGAATGCACATTAAAACCCTGAAATATTGAAAGCTATCTTAACTGTAAGTGTATAACCAACGACATAGAATTTGAAATATTCAATCAGTAAACAAACTATTAATGTCAGTTGCTTTACGATATTTTTTATGGAAAAATCACACGGTTGGACTTGTTAAATACTTTCGAATCATATCTTTATGTATTTGTGTTTTAAATGAGTATATTGAGAGGTTGACCTGTCACTGCTAAATCCGCTATTCACTGAAAATAATGCCCTTTCACTGAGCTTTAGTTTCGATGTGACTTCAAGGATTGGATTGCATTTGGGCGGTGATCATCAATGTCACTTTTGTTGCATGACTTCAAGACTAGTCCCATAAAACTAATTTTAAGAATATCCAGAGATTTCTGTAGATAATGATTTGATAACAATGGGTATAACAAGGATGACACTACATAAATTCCAGAGGACTAGCCAGCGAACATTTTTTCCTGCCGACTTCACGAAATGATAAAAATATTTCACATTGTACAAGGTTGTATAAATGTGAAGATGAGCATTCATGATACTGGCCGAGTAGCAAATACGCAATCCAAGCTGGAATAGCTGTCAGAGCCCAAGGGAGTGTGCATTAAAAATTCAGAACTTACGACAACCAAATTTCCCATTGAAATCATTACGATGACTTACATTTTCCAAATTGTATAAACGATTTAAAAAAAATACCCGCAGACCTTATTCGGATGACTTGTTCGCGAAAAGAAATAGACTTCAAAAACGTTTATCCCATCATCACAAACAATTCAACCCGCCAAAAAGTGAATCACAAGAATTTACGCTCGCTACGCCATCCTTTAGTAACAAATGGAATAACTTAATTGTAAAGACAGTTGCGGAATGATATTAACGGGTGTTTACTGTATGTCATATTGTGGTTTTCGTTTTGGAAAGATAAATAGGATTAAAACGGAAAGTTATCCTGGAAACAATGAGGTATGACACACGTGATTCCATAAAAGTAATTTTCTTTTGAGGGACCACAATTTGATTACCTTCGCAAGAGAACTTAACAAGCCATGGCCAATAGAACCGTGAAAGATGCTAAGTCCATTCGTGGAACAAATCCTCAATATTTGGTTGAGAAGATAATAAGGTCCCGCATATATGACAGCAGATATTGGAAAGAAGAATGTTTCGCATTGACAGGTTAGTGAAACGAATAAGGTTTAGTTTATAACTACACTGCACAATCAATAAGTTGAGTGAGCATAATTATGAATACACACTTATATTTTATGCATCCTCGGTACGTATTTTGCCTTGCAAACGAAAATGTTTGTTCATTGTACTTGCTGTTTATTCATTTTCATATTGCAATTGATTTAATCAAAATTTATCAAACCAAACCTAGTGAAAAGATGTTTTACCTAAACAGTATTAATTTTATGCATAGAAAATTATGTAGTAAGGTGATTTCAGTTAATTTCGTGAAGTTCTACAAGGTAAAAAACTGAAACATTTGTAATTTTGCCTGTTTGTGAGGGTGCCTACAGATTGCAAGATTTCTAGAAATCCTAGGTTTGGCAATATGTGATTAGTTTTTACAAATCGATTCCCCTACCACTCTACTCGATGTACTGTTATTTTTTTCCTGAATTTATTGAATTATGACTTTGTGACGTCGTGTGATGCTGTGAATGCTAAATATTCAAATTTGAGTATCTGTGGCCCACACAGTAAAAACAATCATTCTACATTTCAGCCGAATTGATGGTGGACAAAGCCATGGAGTTGAGGTATGTTGGAGGTGTTTATGGCGGAAATATCAAGCCCTCTCCATTCTTATGCCTAATTCTCAAAATGCTGCAGATTCAGCCGGAGAAGGATATAATTGTGGAATTCATAAAAAATGAAGAATTCAAGTGAGTTTCATTGTTGAAGCCCATAGCAAATGTTAGCCTTAAACATTTAAGTCAATATGTGTATATGTTTGTGTGTATATATGTGTCTCCACGCACCTATATAAATATATATATATATATATATATATATATATATATATATATATATATATATATATATATATATATATATATATATGTATATACACATGCATAAGATAAAAATCATGTGCTAAATCATTAATACTAGCACCAATTTCTTATTAAATTTATGTCCTCACTCAACAGATATGTCAGAGTTCTTGGAGCCTTCTACATGAGACTTGTTGGAACATCTCTTGACTGTTACAAATACCTGGAACCATTGCTTAATGACTACAGGAAACTTAGACGGCAAAATCGACTTGGTCGTAAGTAGTTTTGTTTTCCTGCTTGTTTTTTTATAAAATACCTTTGATGGTTGCAGCAAGTAGTTATTTATTATTACTTTGACTGTTTCAGAATTCGAGCTTGTTCACGTTGACGAATTTATTGATGAACTTCTGAGAGAGGATAGAATTTGTGATGTCATACTACCACGATTACAGGTACATTTCTTTTTTCTTTCCCAATGAGGGCAAAAAAGATGAATGAATTGTGGAATTATGGTATATTTACCGTTATTTGTATCTATCTATAAATTCATTGGAAAAAATTATATAATTTTTGTATTATTTATATGTATATATTATAATTTTCCTCTTTTGTTATTGATTTCTTACCCATCAAAATGTTATCACTTACAAAAACGTTTCATGGAAAATTGTTGCTCCATTTAGGAGGTACTTAGTGTATTAGCTTTGAGGTCAGAAGGATGTAGAAAATTACTTTCAAAAATTTTAAATCAGTGTCATACCAATAATACTCTTTGAACATTGCAACCGCAGAAACGTCATGTTCTGGAGGAGAATAATGAGATAGAGCCAAGGGTATCGGCTCTGGATGATGACTTGGATGAGGGCATGGAATCCGATGAGGATGCAGAGCTTGATGGTGGAATTGGTGATGCATTAAAGAAAGATGGAGGTGGTGCCATGGCAAATGGTTCTTTGGGCCCAGGGTCAGGTTTTCTATCGTCAGGGAATTCAGTTCCGTCCCTGCTCAAGTCTAGGGATTCTGGAGGAAACATGAAGGGTGGGGGGGACTCGTCCAACATGCCTTCTGGGAACCATCGCCACCACCACCATCACCATCATGGTGGCACTAATGCCGGCAACCTGAGGCAGTCAACAAAGGACAAAGGCAGAAAACCATCTCCCACCCCTGCCAACAGGCCAAGGAGGTCACGCTCTCGAGAAAGGGATTTGAAAGAGCGTGAGAAACGGTTAGTGTTGTTTGGAGTAGCTTATACATTAAGTATTTATAAATTGGTGGACTAATTGCATTTACAAATGTTATACGAGTACTTTTGAAAATAAAAATCTTTATATCTGGCTATTCTTACGAGTCAATCATATTTTATTTGTTTTTACAGTCATAGGAGTCGAGAAAGAGATAGGCCTTCCGACAAAAGAGATAGAAAATGGGATGCCAATCAAAGCTGGGACAGAAGGCATCATCGGATGCGCTCAAAATCACCCGCAGGTGGGTCCAATGCCGTGAATTTATTTCTTTGGTCCATATTGAATGAGTAATCTGATAAGTTTGCACTCCTGGGAACAAGAACATTGGTCTCTGATTCACTAGTCATGAAGTTTAAATTTGACAAAAAAACCAATATTTTCGGGATCATTGAAGGGTATCCGAGTATGTCATATGAATGATAACGATTTCAATGTGTATTTCTCCAGGTGGGAGGGCACACAGGCATCGTGATGAAGACCATGGTCGCACTCAGCACAATGTTCGTGACAGCCGGACGAGTAAGGATTGGAATTCGACAAGGGGGGGTGGAGAAAGGGATCGGCATGGGACAAGTGGGAGTAATCGGCACAGGAGTGAGCGGAATGCGAGGACGGGCCGGAGGAGTGATGCGAGCAATGAAGTGAATGAAGCAAATGCGTTGAGGGCTAAACTGGGCCTGCCCCCGTTGAGGCATTGAAGAGACAACCATCAAATTTGATGTGTGATTGTGTGAATGGATTTGCATGAGTGCGTGTCAACGGTTGACTGGAGAACATTTGATTGATGAGCATATTAACTCAGAAGCCCACACTTTATGCAGAGTATGAACCATACCTAGAACTTATACTGTAAGCAAGCATTCTGTAAATGATTTCACTGCGTTAAAGTCTCAAGATTAATGTGTGGGATTCTTCAGGTAACCTTGGATCATTCATGTCCATAAAATTTTGTAGAAAATTTGAGACCAGTTCATCCCTAATTGTATATTTTTTCACTTGTCATTAATGCATTTTTTGAACATGATACCATTTCATAATTCTGCATCAACCATATGAATTTGTTTTATACTGGAATAGTGACAAGTTTTGTAACTTCTTTTACTTATCAAGACGTAAAAGTTTCAGTATAATTCAAATAAAGAAGTCAGTGATATCAATTCCCAAGAAATTTTGATTGTCCCTAATCCCTTTTTTAACATTCACCAGTCCTTATTTATATTATTCCACCTGCTCCCGTGTGTGCTTTCTTACTACTCCAGTGTGTAAAACTCACCGGGAGGTCACAACAATTGGGTCAATTGCATTCATTTTTGCCAAGCTGGTAGTACATATATGGTAGGACTATAGTTAAAATTGATGGTGAGATGCACGTTGTAAAAATTTTAAAGGAAAATTCTTGTACAGCTCTTAAGAAAGCCTTATCATCAGATATAAACGCTTTAATTTACTCCATTAAACTGAGGCTTCTGTGGTCTAGAGAATAATTTAACGGCTATTAATACTGTTTATTTACTTTAAATCACCAATCAGTCCTATCCAACAGCAATGAGAACTTGCATAGCATGGGAGTTGGAGTCAAAATATGTGGAACTATTCCATAATAAACAGCAGTGTTGCTTCACATTCATTTCTGGTTGAATCGGTGCTGTCTCTAATGGGGATATCTTGATTTAAATTCTTTTGATTACCATAAATATTGACTAATATTTTGAAGTCATTTTCACTGCCTATAGCTACAGTTTGAATTTAAAATATGACATATAGGGCGATGAATGAAATAATGAAAAAATGAACTAGCAGGCCATTTATAATTTAATCATTAGTTATCACGCACCCAATGTAAAAAATGTTCTGTCCCAACTCGGTTGATCTATTCACTATATCACTGTCCTGACAAGGATCAAAGCACATTATTCTAGAACCAAGTACATCTGCAAATAAATTTATATCTTTGGTAGTAAATGTGTGCCACTACCAGACCATGCCTCTGGTGTCACCAACAGTTCTTCCAATGGTGTTAAACACCTTGTGGGTTTCTTTTAGAAGTTAGGTTATGTTTGATGAATTGATTAGGAGTTGAGGCTTAAATGAACAGGAGTTAAAAACTGGTGAGAGAGAAGCACTTTGTGATCCTTTTGAATATTTTTACAGTGGTATAAATGGATAGTAAGAATAATTGCTCGTCATGGATAAGTAGGTTGGAATAATTGGAGGTTAAATAAATGAGAATGAAATACATATTCGGGGGAAACAATGGGATGGTAAGTAAAAAAAAAAAGAATTAAAGAATTCATAGCTTACAAGATGGTTAGGAAGAGAGAGAGGGAAATAGAGGAATGTGAGTTTTTGAGAAAAAGTATACGTGGTCCGTGCAATAAATGCACGAACTGGTGCAATCTGGCGGCCATGACGCGGACTATAAAATGCTGTGTCACCAGTGGGTAGGGCAACTAGCCCAACCCACTGGCGGTGCTAGTTGCCTGGGACCCAATGAGCCGTCTGTGTTTGGCGGATTGTCGAGCTGTGCGTATGGTGCCAGTTATGTTAGTTTCGGTTGTCCTTATTTTTACTGTTTGTCGAAAATGAAAATTGACGAAATCACAGAGCAATGAACCAGCATCAAGTTTTTTTGTTGAAGTGCGGTAACAGTTATCAAGAAATTACTGAAATGTTGACAGTTGTTTACAGTGATAATGCTCTGAAGAAAACACCCGTTTTCAAGTGGATTAAGCATTTTAAAGATGGCCAACAAGATGCCACGGATGATGCAATGCCGGGATGACCTTCAACCACCTGTGTTGATGACAACATTGATCGTGTGCGGTCCCTTGTCCTTACCGATCGTCGAAAAACCGTCCGAATGATAGCTGATGAAGTGAGGTTAGGAAAATCAACAGTGCACATTATTTTAAACGAACATGATGGATGGTTCCTTCACCATGACAATGCACCTGCACAGTCAGCATTGATTGTTCGCCAGTTCCTGGCAAAAAATTCAATCACCATCCTTGATCATCCTCCTAATTCACCAGATCTTGCCCCCTGCAACTTTTTCCTATTCCCTAAATGCAAAAATGTGATGAGGGGACATCACTGGGAAGATGTGGACACAATAAAGCAAGAAACGACGAGAAAACTAAAAAGCCTAACTGCCGAGGTCTTCCAAGGGTGCTTTAAACAGTGGAAAAGAAGATGGAATAAGTGCATTGCAACAAATGGAGACTCGTACTTTGACGGGGACAAAATTGATGTAGACTAAAAATTGCAAAATAAGTTTTTGTGGCCTCAGTTCGTGTATTTATTGGATAGGGTAGTATATAATCAACTAAAGTACATGCCTAAAGTAATCTTATAGTAGAAACTATAGGATGTAGGGATTTTTGTGGAAAGAGTGGTGTTTGGAGAAATAACATATCAGGGAGAAATGTGCATGCTGTACAATTTGCTTATATATGCACTTTATTGTTAGGTAGTCAAGCATTTAACATAGGTTTTGGATGGACACAGACTGGATAGAGATACATTTCTTTGCCTGTCCTCAAAAAACACAAACTGATGCCTGACATTCCACCAAACCCTTCTTCCATTCTGCATGCTTTTTTCCTCCCTTTATTCCATCCAGCATGGCTATTCTTGCTTGCCTAACATTCCCCTTCCTCGTTTGCCTAACATTCTCCCAGTCAATCAATATTCTACATCTCATTGCCAATCAGAATGCTCTGTATCCATCTTTCTTGACTCCTTTTGATTTATCCCAACAATCCCCTCTCTCATCCGTCACCATAACTAGTACTTCTTATTTTGTTTCCCTGTGAGTCCATATCACCTTTTCCATTTTTCTCCACATCCACATTTTGAAAGCCTCCAATCTGTACCAATTATCTTGCTTCAACGACCATACTTTTGCCTCATACAAAACTATAATCCGTGTAAAAATTTTCACTTCATTAAAAAAAAAAATCTTCTCTTAACATCCTTTGAAAGGTTACTTTCATTAATTCCCTCCTTGTGAAAGCTTTTTTGCATAACACAATTATTCTTATGTCCCTAATACTTTGAAATTTTGATCAAAAATATTTCTAAAATAGATAGCTGTTCTGCCAGCTCTAGTTTAAAACTCCTATTTTAATGTTTAATGTAGCCTCAACTCTTTCTTGAAAACCTCATAATCTTTGTTTTGTTTACATTTATTATGATTCTTATCTCATATCTATCACACTGATTTTTCTAATGTGCCTCAACAATGATTGTCCAATCCTTGGCTGACTGCTGAACTAATGCTTGTTCATCCATAAATCTTACTGATTTAATGAATCATCTCCGACTTTCATTCCTATCTCCAGTTTTTCCCATGCCTCTTTAACCATTTCTTCCACATGTATGTTGAAAAGCACAGGTGATATTGACATCTCTGTCTTAACCCTCCTCCTAAGAGTCCATCCCGACTCTCGATCTGCTACTTGCATCTGAATAGTCTGAAACATGTGGATGAGTTGCCTATCTCTACAATCTGCTCCTATTTTCTGCGATAAATTAATTAATTCTACCAAATTTATTCTTATTGAATGCCTTCTCAAAATATATGAAATCAGCCAATACATCCTGATTATGCTGTATTTTCCTCCGTATTAGTGTCCTCATCACTTCTATGGCATCATGAGTACTTTTCCCTTTTCTGAACCCAAACTGATCATCCCCTAGGTAATCATTTTCCATTATTTTCATCCTCTCATTGATGATCTTATCTTTTGCTGTGAAATCAAGCGCAATGTCCTGCAGTCTTCACATAGCTCCTCTTCTGTGTCTTTTGCGCTGCTGCTGTTGATTCTTCTTTGCAAAGATTTCAGTTTATGACAGCCATTGAAACCATATAATTAATGGTTTCTGGCGTAACTTTATGGAACCGATTCATTATAAATAAATGAAAGGACTAACTTTGTAGTTCCACACGAAAACGATTTATTCACACGACCCGGGTTTCGAAGTAAAACTTCATCATCAGGTGAGCTCTCTACATTTGCAGCCCTTCTTATATATACAGCCAGGGCAGGGGTGGGGTGGAGATAATCAGGAAGGTTTGGGAGGGGTAAAGTCAGGATGGGTTTGCGTGCCGGAGGGGAGGGCAGTTTGGCGTCCCCTCCGCGATGTTGATGGAATGTGGAGCGGGAGGGAGAAGTCTACATTGTAGAGCTCTCGTGAGTCAGGGGATTAGAGAGGGTTAGATGAAGGGGAGGGGGGGTGTCATCGGCCACCGTGAGGATTTAACAAGTTCTTTTCGAAATGGTTCATATAAATGTCGGCCAGAATCGGTGATTAAAAGTCCTCCTTAAAGTCCCAATGTTTTCGTGTGGAACTACAAAGTTAGTCCTTTCATTTATTTACATTGAAACCATGCCTCTCTCAGTGCCGGGCACAACACACTACTCAATGGGCCAAGTCTTGTACTTACCATTTGACTTGTTTGAGTGTTTATAACGTGACACCATCATTCAAATGACCCTGCCACTGGGGCCTGATGGCTATCACGGCTGTCTCATGCAGGAACAAGCCCTCAGAGGACAGCATATTCATTAGCTTCCTACCCTTCGACCTATTTAGCATGGGTGACCCTACCCTTTTGGCACTTAATTCTTCTAAATTTTCCCAGTTTTCAATATGCAAGGTGGCCTCAGCTCACATTACCTCAAATTGAGACCCTATTTCAATATACACACGCCTATTTAAATCCCAGGCATTTAAAGTTTTTTTTGGCAAGGCATTCTGGTGTGTTAGTACAAGTATGTTGACTAATAAGATAGTCTGTTTAGAAAGGATACTAATTGGTTTAGAATAGTGATAGCAGGCCTGGCATATTTCTTTAATATTTTGTTTTTTTTTAACCATTGGGAGGGAATTCTGCCAGTTGCATGGGAACTGCCAAATCTAATAAATTTTCATACCACATTAAAGCCACTACCCAGAAAAATCAAAATAATGCCTATTTCTTTTTCATCAATGATTTCTGAGATGCATTTATTTTTTTCTAGGATCAGATATTTTGCTGGTATTTTCATCATTTTCTACAGACCACAACACTTTCGCTTGATTGGTAGAATTTGAACTAATTTGTTTAGTATGGTTGTTTTTGTGTTCCTGATCGTCATTCTCCTCTCAAACTTCGATTTATTTCCCAAGGGTATCAGACTAGCATCCACTCTACTGGCCTTAGTTAAGTAGTTAAGCCTATTTTTAACAATGAGGGCTTCATTCGTTATCCATTTTTATCCTGTAATTGCTGATTTATTTTATTTGGTTAGCTTTTTCAATGGAAAACAAATATCCCAGTAGTACTCAAGCATTGATTGAAATTCTTTGAACTTATTTGTAATTAGATTTGCATTTAGAACAGTAGCCCAATCAACAGACTTTAACTCCCTTTAAATTAATCTATTTATTAATCCATGTTTTCCTGTGAGTATACATGAGTAGACTGTATCTATTACCCTAATTTATTCATGCAAAAGTGTGTGGGCTAAATATGATTAGTTGAGCATGATGGTCTGGTATAAAGTTTTGTTTGGCTAGATTTGTAAATATTTTGTCAATAACAGTTTATGAGTGAGATGGCTCTCTGCTTGGAGTATAAAAGGTTAGCTGTACGCAATAGCAGAGAAGTATTTCTTTTAGCTCCTGACTATAGCTGTTATCTTTTGTGACCTCTATGTTTAGGTCTGCTAGTAAATATAATTTTATTTTTCTTGATGACCTTATCAAGTATTTTATGCATTTTTTTGAGGAAATCCTCTGCTGGTGCACTTGGAGATCTATACAGGCCAATGAAAATATAAGTTTCAGCTGTCTTGAACCGTTTGCATGAGGTTTTTCCAAATCCTTTTGTCTTTGTCAATTCTATTTTTTAAATTTTCATAGGATATTGTGACTGATTTAGAATGAGTCTTGGTGAAAAATGCAATGCTGCCACCCTTGTTTTTACCTCACAGAAGTGAGTAACAAGAAAATAACCTCTTAGCTATAGACTTTATTTCTTTGTGTTTTAGGCCATACTCCATTATACAAAGAAAATCTGATCACTCTCTGTTCAATAGGGACTCAATTTCCCGATTTTTATTTCCTATGAACTGAATGTTTTGATGTTGAAGCTTTTCAAAGCAATTTTTTGAGAAACCAGCTATATTTTTCATATTTTGAACACAGGTACTGGTTATGTCACAGGTTATTACTGTTTTTCATTTCCCTTGCATGCACAAATATTATGTACATTTATAATTGTTCTGCCCAACAGATTTGTCCCTTTGAATTTACCCATTTGCAATTTAAATGCAGGCCATTGTGAGCATGCAATGATCATCAATGGTCATCAAAACCTAAAGGAAGAACTCAACTTAAGGAAAAGGGAGATAAACTCAGCAACAAATCACTGGTAGGTCAAGAAGCCATAAGATAGCAGCCACAACTAATGAAATCCAGCTAAAGAGTGGTATTTTCCAAAGGGGATAGATCAATTACTCATTATAGTCAATACAAGTTAGATGGATCAAACAAACAAGCGAAGTAAGGAAAAAATAAATGATTTTGGATTGCAAGTAGACTAATGTTAGCTACATGTAATATTCAATGCTTGATCACGAAAGACAGAGCTCTGCAAGGAACTAAATAATAGAAATATCAAAAAAAATATCAACACAAAAACTAAATGATACTGATGGGAAGCAAAAATGTAGATAAATATAAGAAGCCATGAGGTGTAAGTATCAGAAAATTTGGGGAATTATCTGTAATAAATCCCTTCTTAACTTAGATAGAAAAAATGTCAACATTGTGAAGTTGTTTGTATTAAACATATTTTTCACCCATTAGTTTTAATCTACCTAGCAAGGAGTAAGTCTTACTCTACGATTTACCCCAACTTTTTCAACGTTCTGCAGTATAACTCGGTTGCTGTAACTTACTGTTCAATGGTTGCATTCCACAAACTTTAAATGATTTATAATAAGTCATGTTCTCGGGTAGCTTGGGAGCATTCCTGGAGGGTTCAAATGCCAATTCCATTTGACAATAAATCATAAAGAACGTTCAGGGAATACTCTGTGAACATACAAAAATATTGCTTCGATTTATGTGCAAATATATATAATTGCAATCGTACTATGGCTTCAAAATATATCACTAGGTAGCTAAAGTAATAGCTGTACTTTTCAATGGTCCAAAATGCAATGCTCGTGCCGATACAGTTTTCACTCTCTTTGGTGGAGGGTGGGACTAGTCGCTTCTTCCTGCATCGGTGGACTATTGTCTAACCATCCAGTGTGCCTATGGGGACGCTGAAAGAATCGGATGGGGACTGGATATTTTTTCGATACACGAAATTTTATCTGTCATAGTTAACGAAAGTGAAAGATTTTGAATTAATTTGGTCAACTATATTGTGCAATATTTATTGATAACTTTAATTGCTAAATTAAAGACCCTCTCTTCTACACGACCAATCATGGGCAAGTCCGAATCGACCAACGGGATGCCAACTGATAGAGCAAGAGCTGAGTTCGAAAGTTTTTGTTTATCGTGCTATTTTGGTTGTGCTCATGGAGGTGTTTCTGAAATCTGTGTTTATCGTGTTTTTATATGTGAAAAAGGACGAAGTTGACTTTTCAATTGCGGAATTAAACCAGTTTTGAAGAAATGTTTGTTGTTAATCTGCTGAGACAGACAAACGTCATTGACATTTGCTTTTGAAATTAACAATTACCAGGCAAGATTTTAATTGTTCCGAATTTTTATAAACTATGTGAATGTAATAATGTTCTGCGGAAGGGGTCTTTAGGAAATGACTCGGATACTTTCTTAAATGTTGTAGTTCATAATTCTTACGTTTCATGAATTATCATATTTCAGCCACGATTCGAAAGCCCTAAGGAAATGGACATTTGACTTAATGGATAATCTCGTAGTGAAGATGCTCCAAGTCATGCTTGGATAATATCGACCTTTGAAGTCAGTAATAATTGCATCCCCGCAAACAACATGGTTTAAGTGAGTACATATACTATTGTCATTATTTCACCGTCGTTGTGCAATCCCTCCTATTTTCAATTTACACTTTAGTTGCATTATCATGTTGGATTTCCTGTGCATGGAAGAAAATTGTTGCCATTGTAAATAGTTGGATTTCGTTATGTTTAACCAAAGGTAGGCCAATCAGTAGGCTTGTCTCACCTGCCTTCTTACTATATTAAGCAATAATGGATATATCTTTTCGTTCAGTTGGTGTTATCATATCTACTAGAATATTTCTGGCAAAAGAAATCGTTTTAATAAGATAATTTTTAGTATTAGGTATTTAGTTCTTAGTCTTAGGTATTTAATCCAGCCAGAGAAATTGGAATTTATCTAATTATTTTTGGCGTGTTTTCCTTATTTACTTAAAAAACTCCAGATTTAAGACTAAAGTTTGTTTTAGGTGAAGCTTTTACGGTGAAAATTAGTATTCCTTATCTTTCTCCTTCAGTTTAAGATCAGCATTCCTCAGTCTTCCTTTGATCTGGGAAGTTCACTTCCAAAGGCACTAATGAACACAATTTGTAATATCATTTTGTATTTTCTGAGTTAGTGGATGTATTTAGTATGCAATTCATTCAACATAGATATACTTCTATTTTAAGATTAAAGAGTTAAATATTTTCTGTCAGAGAAATTGCTTTAGCAAAATAATGAACAAATGTTAACATTTTACCTCTAGATATTGATTTATTACACAACCGGTTTCAAAGTACATCATCTTCAGGTACAACCTGCAGTCAAGTGCACTCCATGGTATCTTGATACCCTGAGATCGGTGACTATCAACAACCCTTGCCGTTTCCTGCTGCCGATATGGTGCCCTGATATGACTGCTAAGTCACCATAGTGGTGTCCAGACTACCTATTTTGTGTTAATTTTTTTAAATGTTGTATTTTGCTGTCCTCTGCTAACCTTTCTCCTATTTCTCTTTTTTCCATTCAGACTATATTCTCCCTCTCCCTCCCCCTTCCTACCACACATTTCCCTCCTCTTCCTCCCCAATAACAAATGTGTATTAGATAGCCATTGACTTCATGTTTTACCTAAAGATTATGTAGTACATCGAAACTGGTCATGTAATAAATCAATATCTAGTGGAAGAGTGTTATCATTTGTTCATTATAATGTTTGAAATACTGCCATATCTCTCCTGAAACTCTGCAATTGGTTTTTGCTAGAAGAATTCCAGTCCAGTTATTTATGAATGATGACCATTCATTTTCAAAACTATTTCATTAATTTTGGTGAATTAAGTAATGGATATGTTCCTCAACCTAATCGCAATGTGATATTTTTCAAATAATTTCCAGTATGTATGAAATAAATAAAAGTTGACTGTGAGTATAATTTACTGATTCAAAGTTTTATTTCACTGGGTACTTATTATTCATTCCTAGCTCTTTATAAATTAACTTCCTTAACAAAGACATCCTGTTAATCAAAATGATGATCCTAGTGATGGCCATTATGAAATTGATAAAAACAGGAATTTAGCATATGTAGGTCATAAACCTCAGTAGATAATGACGCATGTTACATTCTGATGAAGGCCCTACATTGAAATTCATGCTGCTATTTGTTGAAATTGTTCTGATGTCGGAACAATGTTGGATTTCTCCTTGGATACTTAGTTTTGGCGTGGGATGTGTGAATTATGTCTTGAGAGATAAATGAAATTATTGTTGTATACTTAAGAGATCTTGACACTTCGATACCGTATATGGCTTTCAAGCTGCCTTTAAAATGTCTTTACAATGTGTAAAGTAATAATAATAATAATAATTTTATTTGCCCAAGGATTGGTGTACAGCAGCATATGTGACACGTAATAAAAAAATAGGAATTCAAAGAAGCCAAGGAAAAAATACATTTTTATCATATACATGTCAGCCATCTAAATTGGTTATATTTTGAACATGCATGTGATATTTTATCATTAATAAATTCAGACATGCTGTGATAATTTTCCCAGTTAGGAATTTTTTTATTTGCCTTTTAAACTGAGTTATGTCTTTGTATATCTGTGATAATTTATAATATAGATTTCGTCCCATTGACTTTGGTCCTAGGCTTGCAGCTTTGGTTCGATTGTATATAATATGCGGATTTGACTGGGCTCTGGTAATGGTGACTCTGGTAATGAGAATTTGCATGGAAGTCTGACAATTGTTATTTAATATATGTTACTAGGAAAAGAATGTATGTGGATGGAAATTGATGCATTGGACAGGATTTTGCATATGCATTTAGGTGGCCCAACATCTTGAAGGATTAGACTGGAAGATGAAATTGGAGGCTTGAAGGCAATGATACGAATAGCCTTCTTTTGCCATTTAAATATGACCAGGGAGAAAGGACATGAGCCCCAAAGAATGATACCATATGTAATATACGAATAGGTAAGTCAATAGTAAAGCATTAGGAGCATATCTTTGCTCACTGTTTTTTCAAAGTTCTCAAAGGAGAAAACATGCTGAACTTAATTTTCCTGAAAGGCAGTTTATATATGTCTCCCATGTGAAGTTTGAGTCCAAATGAATGCCAAGAAATTTTGTGGTTGTCATAAATTCTATATTTTGGCTATTCACTGTTTCTGAGGGACTGGGTTTGGATGGGTCGAGATAAAAATATATTGCTTGGGATTTTTCATTGTTCAGTTTCAGGCTATTTTATTTGCATCAGTGAATTGCCAGTTACATACCTTCTTCAACTCCTTTATAGTTACCATTTACATAGATGGTATACATTCTATTGGTATGAGAATAAACTAGAGATAATGCATGAGAAATGTAATTTTTTTACCTCTCAATTCATTTTGCAGATGTTGATGTTTCAGGCTGTAAGGATACTATTTATCTTAGCTGAAGTGGTTCTCAGGATCATCAATAAGAGGATGGAGAGGAGGGCAAATGATTACTTAGGAGTTACTTATCAGTTTGGGTTCAGGAAGGGGAGAGGCACATGATGCTATAGAATCAATTGGGTCACTAATGCAGAGGAACATAGAATACAATCAGGATGCATTTTTCTGTTTTGTAGATTTCAAAAAGGCATTTCATAGAGTGAATTGGGAAGAATTAATGAAATTATTGTGGAGTATAGGAGTAGGTTGGAGGAATAGGAGCCTTATCCTAACCTTGTACATGACTCAGATTTCTCAGGTGTGAGTGTCTGATGAAGAGTCCGAATGGGCAGTGTTGGGGAGAGGAGGAAGACAGGGGTGTCCATTTTCACTTGTACTGTTCAACATATATGTATGTGGAGGAAATAGCTAAAGAAGCATTGGAAGAACAGGAGACAGAAATAAAAGTTGGTGGACAATTCATTAAATCAGTTAGCTTTGATGATGACCAAGCTTTTCTTTGTCAGTCAGTCAAGGAGTTGTAAGCATTGCTTAGTGAATTGGAAATTCAATGCGTTAGATATGGGATGAGAATTAATGCAAATAAAACAAAGATTATGCAGTATTCCAGGATGAGAAAGGCTAAGTTTAATGTTAAAATAGGAGGGCAAAAACTAGAGTAGCGGAAAAGTTTACGTATCTTGGAAGTGTTTTGCACCAAAATGGTTGAAGTGTTATGGACATAAGGAGAAGAACTACACTAAGCAAAGAAGCTGTCACTAGGAGGAGGGATTTAATGACAGGAAATTGGACAAGGATATTAAGAAATGGGTAGTCAAAACTTTGATGTGAAGCAGTGTTTTGTAAGGCACAGAAACATGGCCAATGAAGAAAGATTTTGGGCTAAGATTAGGGGTTTTTGAAATGTGGCTATGGAGAAGGATGAAAAAGATTAAATGGGCAGAAAGGAAAGGAAGCAAGGAAGTGCAAGGTATGGTGGGGGAGGAGAGGAGGTTGTTGGGGAAATCCAAAGAAGGCAGGAAAGAGGGATGCAGAACATTTTGATTGGCAATGAGATGTTCAAGGCTGTGAAAGAGGGGAACTTGGTGCATTTCAGTATTTGTGTCTCCTTGTACATATGGGCTTAAGATATACTTAACCAAAGTTAATAATAGCTATGCAGTATAAACCTCTTCTATTTACTTTTTAGGTAAAACACAGAAGTAGGTGGTTAAGATGTAGAAAAGGCCTTTTTAAATAAAATTGAATCTGAAGGCTTTGTATACCTTTAATTTTGTGTTTAATGTTTGGGAATATTTAGCCTAGTGTTAACTGTGCTCCACTCTCTGTGGTGACCTTCTGGCAGAGGTTAAACTCATTGTTTAAATCCCTGCTTAGTTAAGGCAGGTTTAGTGTGTCATGTGTGTTATGCTAGTTCATGTTGGTTAAAAGTCATCATTAATTCACAATGGTGGGAGTAAACATAAGCACTTGGAATAAATAATACACCAAACTGAAGCACACACCAGGTTAAGGAGAAGGACCAGGGAAGAGTAAATACTGTGATATGCAAGAAAAATTAGGAATTGATTTCCTTTGATAGATCATTGCATATGTATTCATATACTTACTCTTAATTTTTATATGGTTGTCATTTCTTTCAAGTTGGAAATTTAGGTTTTTCTTTCTTGTTTCCTCAGTAGTCCCATGTTGTTCACATTTCAAATTTCCTCAGTGTTAAGCATAATGAATTCCACCAATGTTTCATAAGTTTTCTAAATTTCCAACTGATACACATGTTTGCATAAATAAATGTCTGTAAAACCATTTTGTACTGAATAAGAACGTCAGACTTGGCTGCCACTCTGCAGAAATAGTATGTATTGCGTAAAATTAATTTATATCCTTTTTCACTAAAAGTATTCATTCCACATGCCATTTTTGACATAATATTTTCATATTCAGTCATAACCATCACGAGTTTTTAACGTGAAGCATATGAAGAAGTACCGAATAGGTTCTTGAGGGTGAACCCGGATAGATACACTGTGGCTGTATACAATGCTAGGGGATTAAAGAAGCAGGTGCAGCATAGTGAAAAAAGATAAGAGGGGAACAAAGATTATAGAGAAAAGTGTATTAGGTTCATAGGAAATTAATACCATCAATAAAACATTTTCTAACAAATATGTATTTTTTTAATGACCAAACCGCCCTTGCTTTTCAAATGTGCCTTCTAATTCAAGGTGTGTTGAATCATCACAGGAAAAGGTAGCCTTTTTTTATTTTTCCATTTAAATATTGTAATTTTCTTGATCAATGTATGGGAAACCTATGCAGAATATTTATCAAAAGTAATTGAAATTGTAAACTAATTGACAGGAAACATCTGCGAAGGACAAAGAAGTTCATTTCATTCACGCCTAATACACATGATTGAGCTTTTTAGACTTTTCCTTCCCATTTTGTTTTTGATAAAATTTAGTATCACTCTTAAGAACAGGGATTTGGTAGAAACATCAAGCTCCTTCCACATAAAAATGATAATTTAATTTATTATAAAAATTTATTTATAAAAATTTACATAAAGGAACATCAAAATGGTATTCATATCATGGAAGCATGATTGTGAAAAATTGCGATGAAGGCTCTCATTCCTTGATGGAAAGTGAACCGATTTTAGATGAGATTAATGAGTAACAGGGTCATTAGGGTCAAACATTTTGTTCATTTGCGAATTCTTCATGGAGGGAGAATTGTATCATAGGGCAGTGAGGACAGAATTCTGTTGGCAATCTGCTGAACAATTGCATTCGCGGTCTCCTCAACTACGGGGTTGACGACATCCAGCACTTGCCTCCTGTTATTCTCCACAAAGTCTGCTGTTGTTGAAGCTAAAAGGATAATCAACCAATTTAAGTAGTAGTAATAATAACTTGGAGAAAGGTAATGGAAATATTAGAACTGTAGGTACCAATGACTATGATAGCATTAAAATCATAATTTGGCAAATTGTGCATTAGTCGCATATCATGAGTACTTACCAATGAGATCATTTCTTTGATTATTTCCACCTGACAAGTCAACTTTTGTGTCACCAACTTTGATCTTGGAAACAACATCGGCTACTTCAAAGTACTTCTTTCCACGTTTGTCTACCAATTTTCCATTCATTTTGAGGTCAGCACGTACATCAGCTGGGAAAAAACAACAGATTTTTTAATTAATTTAAATCACTGTAAGTTATGAGAAGGTTGCTGTGGGGGTATTTTGTTAAGATATCTAATGCCTGTTTAATAAAAATAGCACTTTACATGGGAAAATTTCAATATTTTTGAAGGTGAATTTTCATTGTTTTATGTGCATAGTATAAGAAGGTACGGGTACATCTGGTTGGTTTCACTTCCACTAGTAAAATATCATTTATTTCTTCAATTCTCTAATCCAGGTGCTTTACTTAAATAAAATGAAGACCATAACGTGATGAAGGTTAGGCCTAGAAACTTCATCGTGTACGGGTGTAGGTGGCAGTTGGCAGGAATTTGCTCAGTCTACGACCTCTGGTGATGGGACTGTCAGCCTTTACAGTGAGTACAACATTGTATTTCATGCCTAATCATTTGTTGGTATCAGACTTGAAGTAAAGATAGCATGAATATTTCCAAGCATGTATTTTGTGGTAGGAAATAGGGGCTAGAATAAAGTAGTTTCTAAGTTTCAATTCACCGAGTATCCTCTGCACAGGGGTGAGGGAATATTACAGAGAAACCTGTCTCTCCAAGGTATCAAACTTGGTTTTTGATATGGCAGACAATTAGATAACCCACAACACCAATCTTGTCTAATATGCCATTGCAACATGTCTTTATTTAAAATCAGTTTCCTCATCTTAGTACCTTATATACTTCATTTAATGCCTTACATACTTTATTTATAGACATTCACACATACCCATGAAGAATCCATATTCATGCCATTTTAAATTGCATTGGCACATCGGAGGTCAACTATGTTGCTAAGGAAACCTCATTTACTTTTTATCAATTTTTTCAATGCCATTATAAGAACACAATGGTCTCGAAAAGCTTTTTTTTGGTTTTCGTATTCATTTTCTTGAAGATGATTTTTATTGACCCATTGTTCTATGCATTGAATTTAATTAAAATGCTTTTAATGGGTATAGCATTGAAAAAAGAAAGCAAGGCAGCCTTTGCATGTTATAAAAATTAGATTACAGTAATTTTTTGCATTAATTTACAACTGTTAAAATTCAATTTATCTATTGATCCTAGGGTAGTCATAATTTTTTTTTTTCGCCATGAATATGGGAGAATTGTCAACCAGTTTCCATATTTTTTTCAAATCTGAAGAAAGTGCTCTCATAATTTTCAATTTTGCTCATAGTATAGTGCCTACTGAGATTTGCCATTAAAATAACCTTTAAAATGTTATAATAAGCCTGCTTTGAAGCACATGATAAATGTGCCTATTGTTTATGCATTAAATAGGAAATTTCAAGGAATTTATCAGATTATTATCATTTATCAACTTTAATAATATTGTAAAAGGAATTATTTTTGTAGGACAAGTAAACACATTGCTCACAATTAGCTTTAATTTAGATCACAAAGTAATTATTAACCGCCTATTGAACAATTTACCATTATAATTTTCATCATTTGCAGTTTTATCTAATAGGAGTTTTGAGATGCCTGGATGTGGGACGTGATGTTTACATACATAGTATCAGTTCACTGAGTTAAAAGACATCATTTATCTTCCAACCAAGTTTATTAGGTACACCTAGTTTCAACTAGTCGTGCCTAATAAAATTGGTGGAAAGATAAATTGTGTGTTATACTTCAGTGATAATGGATTTCTACACAGTTAAGCCTGAAAACATAGCATATATGGTATCAATTTCCTGAAAGTCTGGTGTGATTGATTTTATCAAGTGGTTAGTATGAGCTGACATTCTGGATTTACCCCAAGGCTATTTGAGGAAATGCCTTTACTTTATTGTTTGCCAGTGACCCAAAGAATACTAGGAAAATTCAGGGAATTTCGTGCAAATTGAAGAACTTTTGTAGGAAGTCTGGGATTTTTTCAAGAGATATAAAAATTTTTTTTGATACATTTCAACAATTTTTTTTCCTTTTTGAACGATGAAAACTTGCAATATGATAATTATTAAGAAGGAATGACCATACATGACCTATAAACATTGTTAGACTGCAATTATCTAGTGGAAGTAGCTACTTAATGAGTTACTTAATGAGTTGGATGGGGGATTGTTATGGGTGTGGAAATGGAGGAGACCCCTTCCCATACTCCATTCATATCTCATGTACCGCTCATGTAGCTAATTCATGTCACTCATTGATGATACTCATTTATTGCAGTCTAGAACCATGAAATTCTACACCATAGCTTAGAATGCAATAACCTTCTGTGGAGGGTGAGTTGGGCATAAGGAGGGCTGGTACGCAGAAGATGAGATGCGTTTTATCTCGTCATCCCATTAGCTTTCTCGTGAATCGACCCAGATTTCATAAAAATTCTTGATTGTTTTGCCAGGCACTCGAGCGTTAATGTTCATCATTACTACCTTGAAGACTTGGTGTGCACCGCATTGATTCTGAATTTTTTCGGACCGATTTGGATGATGGAAACTGAAACACAAGGCATTCCTTTCCATTTGTATCACTTAGCTTTTCCTTCGAGACTTGTTTTGAAAGTCGGGGAAAAATAGCGCCGGACACAAGCTATTGTTTGACGCCGTATTTTTTGTATGCTAGGTTTTTTATTTTCTCTTAGACGGGACGGTACTGTCTTGAGGTAGTGTCCTATTTCACCCTGTAGAGGGCGAAACATTTTATTTCCCATCGATTCTCCCCGCCAACTTGTCGACTGTTCGAAAACTTTCGCTTTTTTACTCCGCTCCTTAAATTTTCAAAGAATAAATGGTCGGACGGCAGTGGACCGTTTCCCCTTGGGCGCGCGCCGCTCTAGATCCATAATGAAGTGAGAGGGCCGGCAATCGGACACTCTGTGCCCAATACGTAAATCTTCTGAATTTGGAAATGCGGTATCTTGTGATTGCCCGTCGGTCACTCGAGTGATAGCCAATAATTTCTACCTCGAGCGTTTGATCAAGGAAACCGAGATAGGCGGTAAAAGTTTGTCAACCTTTGAAATTTTCTTTTTCAAATCAATTAGCCTCGGACTTGACTGTAGCGTGGAAATTTTATGCCTTGAAATTCGAATACGTTATCTGCGTTTATTTGGCCCAGGTTTTGAGTCAAAAGACTTCCCCTCTACTTCCTCACCCTAGCCTAGCACTTCCTCATCTGTTTTCCTCTCTGTCCACTTATCCAACCTTCTCCACATCCACATTTCAAAAGCCTGCAATCTACGCTTATCATCCTGCTTTAATGACCATGTTTCCGCGCCGCACAAAACTACGCTTCACATCAACATTTCGACGAGCTCTTTCTTAACATACTTAATCAACGTTTTAGTCACCAATTTCGTCCGCCTTCAGAAATCTTCTTTGCCTAACGCAATTCTTCTCTTTATGTCCCTTCTACTCTGGTCGTTTTGGTCCAAAACGCTTTGGAGATACGTTCACCTGCTCGCGTCTTTAACCTCGTATTTTAACGTTTAACATAGGCTTTCTCTTTCTCAAAAACAGCATAACCTTTGTTTTGTATTTTACATTTATTCTCATCCCATACCTATCTTACTGGCTTCCAATACACTCAGCAGAGTTCGCAATCCATTGCCTGACTGACAAATTAAAGCTTGATCATCCGCAAACCTATCTGATTTAAAAGTGACATGGCTAATAAAACAACTCAAAAAACTTAATTTTCAATGTCAACCTACCTTTATATGACATAAGTAAAATTTGCTCTCATAATTGAAGTACCTTATATTGTAGTCTTTCCCGAGCAATTTTCCCTTGGGAAAATGGCTAACATGAGAAAATAACATTTTCTTATCCCACTGTTAGCGTGTGTACTCTACTATTACCAAGAGTAAGTAGGCTACTCATTTTATGGTTCTTATTTTCTTTTTCATCACGCGACCGTGTGGAGATACATATTGTTATCTGTATTTCATGCCATCGTATTATTTTATAGGAATATTTTTTCGAGTAGATTTTATATTTTATATAGCCCAATTTAAAAAAAATGAGGATGTATTTGGTATGGTGGGCGAAGAGAGGGGTTTGTTGGGTGAAATCCTATGGAGGCAGGAAAAGTGGATGAAGGGGGTGTTGACCGACAGTGGAATGTTGAAGACTGTAATTGAGGGGAGAATGTTTGGCAAACGAGGAAAGGGAAGGAACAGGATAGGAATGTTGGACGGGAGGAAGGAAGTGCTCAGAGCTGAAGAGGGACCTGATGTAGAGTAGGATGCTGGATTTTGTGTTTTTTTAGGAGTCACAAAATATTTATTTATTTATTTAGTAGCTGTGTCCATCCAAAAACCTACCTTAACCGGTAGATTACCTTGTAATAATGGCCCAATTGAGGTACTAATTGGAATTATTGCAGCCACATAAAACTTAACTTTTAGAACCTAATGTCTAGTAATGGTATCAACAACACGACTCCAGTTTGACTCTCAGCGATATTACTTAATTTAAGGGTTAAAACAGTTAACATCAGTTGTTATTGCTCGATGCACCAGATCGGTAATTATCGCTACGTCGACAATGCGTCCCTTCCCAGGTAGCTCTTTACATTGTGGGTCATGTTGGAAAATTAGTATCGTACACTCGTTGGTTAGGTACAAATGGTTTTCTGGTTTGGGTTTTCTCTTTCGTTTCATACTTACTGATGTTGCCCTTGAAAAGGCCCTTTCCATTCAATGGAACGACTAGGAGTCGACCCTTGATGTCGTAATTCGTGGTGACCTGCAAATGCGGCAGCAGAACGCCCAATTCGATGAGGTTGTTCTTCAGGTCAGTCCTAAAATTTAAGGGAAAAATCACTTTAGACAAACAGCGTAGATATTCAAGTGAAAAGGGTCCACTCACTTTGCCGATAATCTATATTTCATTGGACACTTCTTCGATGATTATTGCAGGAAGTATGATCTGCAAATCTATTATTGCATACCGCGTATCTTCCTCTCTTACCACGTCTGTCATACGAAAGACATACGGGAATCGAGATGGTGCGGGAGCTAACGTACTGGCTTCCCACACAGAGGGCCCGGGTTCGAATCCTGGCGGTGTTGAATATTTTTCAGAGGTATCTCGATCCTTACTTGAGGTGCTTGGTGGAGGGCACTTTGAGTGAGTACGTCGTCCGTCGGATGGGACGTTAAGCTGCGGACCCCGTGGCGCCTTTCGTAGAGTAGGCTTATGCCGACGCCGGGTTTCTCTCCACCCTTCATCCTTTCCTATCCATCCCCTATGGCGCAAATGACCTCAGCTGTCGGTCGCCTCCCCTCAAAACTACTACTACTACGAAAGACATATCCGAGATTGCAATGCTAAGGCAAGAAGAGTATGCAAGTGGACTGCATACACGTAAGGTTGGGAGGAATTGTATTTTAATCCATAGTGATATTTTTAACATAAAAATGTAGTAACTAGGCAATTGGAATGATTATCCCCGGCCGTAATCTTTAGGGTGGGGGGTGCAGGAGTGTGATGAAGGGAAAAAGGGATCCTGTTTAGCCCCCATCCCCATCTTCCCAACGATAGGGAAATCATCCCTATCGTTGATTTCACGGCCGTAGTAACGTTGCGCCAACTTGTATTTTATGCATAACATGTAATAATACATATAATGAACACCTGTCGGAGTCATAGCTATGTGAACTATTGGAAAGTGGGGTAAGACCCAAGAAGGGCGAAGAGGGTTGTTACTCACCACACAGGGACTTTCTCCAATATGGCGCCATTGGAACCTACTGAGAAACCTATAAGCCTATTGCAAAGTCTGCACTATTATCTCGATTTTCTCAGCGTCCGTAGTTTCTGTGCTGACAACAATTTCACCGGCGTTCCAGCTAGCCTTTTCAGATTGATGCTGGCCGTCCTTTTACGTATAGGCTGCTTTATGGCGATGCTGCTCCCTGTTGATCGCTATCAAGCTGCCTCTATAAGGACGACCGACATCGATCAACGCATCGACATTTCGAACTGAAAAAGCTTGCCGGAATGCTGGCGAGGCTGTCGCCAGCACCGATCGCCATGTGCCCGAGAAACGCACGTAATGAAGCCTTCGCAATCGGCGTGTCGCGGGTGGAAGTGAAGCCTTGTCCGTTCCCGTTGGAAAATACACATTTGGTGGCGAGTGGGTGGGGAGATAAGCGCGGCGTTATATTATAATTAACAAGTGCCTTCTTGTCAAATCTCATATCTTGGGAGAAAAAATCAAACTACAAGTTACCAAAGGCGCACGACGGAATACTTTAGATTTTAGAATTACTGCATGATTTTACGAGCCAATAAAATAACAAAAAAATCGTAGGCAAACCAAATTGTGAAATTAGTTAAATAATTTAATTTAGTAATAAATGAAACACCTCTTCGCTTATTTAAATTTATGCACAAATTTATTATACCGACCACGGTTTCGGCACATTGTATTTTCCAAGTTGAGTATTGCCCCACGTGTCAGATCTAATGCATACGTTAAGGAATGGAAATGAAGAGGGAGTGGGGAGAATATTGTAAGAGGGAATGGAGAACATACTTTGGGCGTATAGGAATCGGTACACTGTGTAGTAGTCACCTTGAAAATGACATAGTGAATTGAAACCACGGATCATGCAGAATAAAATTGTGTGAAAATTAATCAATGTGTTTTATTATTGCAAGATGAACATTAACTATTTTCACAAAGTGCCACTCTCAGTTGCTCGACGATGTATATTTTAATTTCATTTCACCAAGAAATTTTGCAAAATAACGCATCAAGAATCACGTAAAAGGTCTTTTGTTGTTAGGCATTAATGGATGAGCACAGAGAAAATAAGACTTCCAGGCGTCAATGAGTTCATGCTCGAAATGAGACAATGTTATTTACTTATTTTGATGGTCGGACGAAGAAAATCTAGCATACTGGTGGTAAAATCTGTCAACATTGTGGACTTACGCTAAAGTGCTAATGAAATTGAGTTTTATGAGCCGTTGCTGTTGAAATGAATAACTTTAAGACTTGATAATTACAAACGAGACAAAAAAACGATCACACTGTGTATTGTTTCCTGATTCGATCAATTAACTCGGGATAATATGTTTGGTTTTCTGTTGACGCAAGTGGAAACAGTTTTCTTTCAACGTTACAGATCAGTTCCATGTCCAACATTATGTTTACTATTTTGCTCTCGTGTTGGTAAACACTTTGAAGCCCCACGCCTGCGGTGCAGGTCAAGCGGGTGGGTGGCAGATGGGTGGGGTGACCTTACCTGAACTTGGTGAGTTGGAACTGTGACGGCCCGTTCACTTTGAGGTTCTTCAGGGTTGCCGAGATTTGCAAGTTATCCGTGTCACGGTCGATCTGCAGGGCGGGGATCGAGAAAGGTTCCAGGGGCGGCGCGTGGATCTGTGGGATGCCTGTCGGGTGGAGGAGGGAAGAAGAAGAGGTGAGATGTTGGAGACAATTAATGCGGAGAGTCCATCAGGACCGCTCCGAAACTCATATGGTTAGGAGTAATTGGACCTACTTGGTCCCCAGCGAGTCAGAGTGTGTTTGACTTAACTTTGGGCCATACGGCGTTTGGCCCGAAGGCCGTAGAACATTCGACCGGCAAGGAGGGCGGTCAAAATTCAGGTCTTAGGAAAGACAACGATGGCACGAGAGCCGAGGAGAATAATACAATGAGTCCTTATTCTACGTCTTAGTGATAAGGAGAGACTCACTTTGGAGTGAAATTTGTTGAGAGACACTCAAAATCCTTGAGAAGCGAATAAGCTCTTTTGATGAAGATTTAGAGTTTCATCGCCATCTGTCCCTTGAAGCTACGCCTTCAAAGAAATTTAGTATTTTGGATCTTATTCCAAAGTACGTAAGTTATCAAATAAAGAATAGTATTAGGCAATCTTCATAACTTCAAAGAATCAATATGTTGAAATATTCATGTAAGCGACACATATAACTTAGGAAAAGATACGTTTGAATTTAGCCTCGATATAAATATGCATGCACTTGGAAGATATTTATGTGTACTTTGCCCTTAGTGAACGAAATGAAAGAGACCTTGGTTTTTTACGCTTCACTCTTTATGGATACTCTAAACGTCTAGAATGAAAAATAAAAATTAATTATGACGGGTTCCATTTGATATCCATGGAAAACATAAAAATGAATCGATAACCGCAAACACCAGTGAGACATTAAAAAACCTGTCATATCGCTTCATCTTTATAATTTATAATTTGTAATTAAACGAAAACATCGTTGCTATAACATTATCGATATAAAGGATATTGTGTTTCCCGACAAATGGTATGGTTCAAGTTCTCTCGGGTTTCCAACCAGGTCAGGTAATTAGCGACCTACGATTTTTTCGACGGCTAACTCTGCCATCATCCTTAGAGCTTCGAGTGTCTGGTTTGAATACGTATCAACTCTACCCGGCTGGAAACGCGAAAGAGCTTAATCCATTTTCGATATATGTACAAGTATTAGACGATTCCTTCCATTTTCATTTGTTTTACTCCGCTGGTAATTTTAAGTACGAATTGCATTCCTTCCTCTCCCGTGTTGTCTGATCGTCTTTTATTTACGCGATTCATACGAATTGTCACGCAATTCTATTGACAATGACTGAGAAAGTAATTTTGTTGAACTGAGCTGAAAATAGTTCTCATGCGTACGCCTGAAACTGACATTTGACTCAATGGCCTTTAGGTTGGCGCCCCAATACTCAGAATAGTATGGGGTAATGACTTCGCCATTGGACAAACGCTACTTTTACCATCGGGGCCCAGATTAATCCTGCAGGAGTGAGAATAGCAAGCGAAAATTGTAAATACGAGTATGTGGACATATCTAAGTTCGAAAAGAACCAGAAGCTCGGTGGTTTAGATTGTGGTCGATGTGAATTTTGAATAATTAAAAATCAATGATGTTAATATAATTAATATACAATGGGGAACCTTAGTTAAGCCCGTGAACTGAAGAAATTTACGAGGTGGCGAATAAGTTGTTCTTCATTTAAGTAAATATATAATTCAGAATAACTGGAGAATTTTTTTCGACTAAGGTTTGCGACGGGGAGGGAGAAAGTTGGACCCTAGACTTAAAAAGGGCTGTTGATGATGTTCTCTTGTACAGCTGTTAGTGATGTGGTTCTCATATACAACTCTTATTCCTGCGTTTATCTAAATACTAGTTCTGCAGGGATGTTATATGTGCCCACATCCTTGTTCAATTTCATCCTTTAACACCTTTTATATCTCGCAACAGAGTAATTTCAGACCTAGGCTATCCTCATGGACGTCATAATCTCTATTTCAAAATCTGTTAGTCTAATATATTCACCATACAGTACTTCTTTGTATGATTTCCATCTAGCTTGATTTTTTTCTGGTTCGATCAATAAGACTCTTGTTGCGTATCTGAGAGTGTACACGGATTTCCCTCCCTATATCTTGGCAGTTTCTTCACCTAATGGTGGAGCATACATTTCATCCCCTCCATGTATCCTCACACTGCCTTTCTGTTGACTTTTCTTTCGCCACAATAACTTTTATCCTTATTTATTATTTATATACCAACTCTTTTTTTCTTCTTCTCTGTTTACGATCTTCAATCTTCCTCTCTCACCCATCTTCCTAATCATCTCTTCTGCAATCCGTGGTTTCTTAATCATTTTTCTATTTACTGTTCGCATTGTTTCATTTGCGGCTATCGTGGTCCATCTTTGAGATATTCCCACCTGTCGTGTACTTTGCCCATTCCTCTAACTTCGCTCAGAATTTTTATTGTCGACTGCTTCCTAGCACTCTTTCGTTTTCGCCCCGTCTCAATCTTTTAAATTTAATTTCCTTCCTATTCTTCCATTTAAAACATATTTTCGTTGACTTTACACTTTATGTGCACTAAACTATGGTTTCAACTCCTAGCCATTCTCTGGAAATTGTTTGGGTTAATGATACCCAAAATATCCCTAACAAAAATATGATCTAGCTGATATTTTCTTTAATCTTCGGGGATTTTTCGCATATTCCTCCTGATATTGTGATTTTTAATCCATGGGTGAGTCTTGATTAAGTCATTCCTTTATCAAAAATATTAATTTTTTTCTCCCGCGGTCATTCCTTGTTGATAAACGATACTCTCCTGCCTCGCTCAATCCCTTATTCCCCCGTCACTACACACCAGTTCCCTATTACTACGATCAAGTGTTTCCTTTCAGTCGTATCCGAAATCATAAACTGTTACTCATCTTATACACTGTCTACTCCAACCTCCATATAATTGCCTATATCTAAACCTAACTAAGAATCATATTCGTCGTTTTATGTATACGCACCACCCTTCTTCCTTTGTTTGTTTCCACTTGACTTCCTAGTACATTTTTGTTGATTAATACTGATATCATCCCTCGCTAGCCTTCTTCTTTGCCCCTCTGTTTTACTCTTCAGCCATCGCTGTATTAATCCCCCATATATTACCATCTCTCTTCGAACAGCACTAGCGAAGTTACAAATCTTTTCAAACTTCCCCTCAGCTTCATTCTAACATTCCAGGTGCTATTGTTAACATTTGAGATCCTATCCTGTCTTCTTTTTTTGCTATTTCTACATAAGAGAGTGGAAGAATCGTTTTTTAGGTTGTTTCAAATGTATCGTTGTCTTTATATATGTAATACCTGTATTACTTATTTCATAACTGATCCTTCGACATTTCTCAGAGTTGATATGCAAGGGAGACTTGGATCTTTCTTTTTAAAGGTCAATTTGTTCTTTTTCTCACGGCTTTTTAAATTTTGTGCAATTCAAAATGGAAAAAAATATTGACAAATTGCCAGCCAGTGAAAAAAATAAAAATTGGGTCAAAACAATGATTCGGGGTCAAATCTCGGGGCGATATAGCAGGTTCTTTTTGGTTTCACTTTTTGGAAGGCAGTCATTGAGAAACAGTCACAACAGTTTCTCCTTTTGATGTTTTTGTTCTTATTTGCATATTTAATGCAGGTCGCCATTTCTTCCTTGCTCCATTTATTAATTTGAAATGTCATATCTACATGCTACCAATTGCTGGGTGCATTCTTTGCCTTCCACCGTTGAATTCTCTCTCTATTCTGTCAGTTCTCTGCTAAAATTGACTCGAAAATGCGTAAGCGAATCGTTATGTGTGAGAAATATTTACCGTTATGCTTTCTTTTATAATGTGCATAACCTTGCCTAGAGTGTTTCACGGGTTGAGAATTTGTTTTTTTCCCAATATTTTTGACGCATTGTTGGCTTATTCGTTAGAAACTTAATCTGGTATTCAAACCCGTCGTTTTCGTATGTCGTTTCCCACGTATGTCGTAACATACGTGGGGAAGATTTTAAGATTTTATTCTTAATAACTTCCCGCTCTTAATGGTCTAGTATACAACAGAAAATCGTTCACTATGACAAGACAAAGGTGTTGGAGTTTACGGCATGCGAATTACCAATCTGAATATCTTTCCTTAGAACGTCCTATCCAGTGGCAACCAACAGCTTTTCAGGGATGACATGACTATTCCGTGTGTTGTCCCAAACGGTTATTTTGTCTCGAAATATCCCCTTTGAGGGATTTAGATGAACAGAGATATAATAGAGGAGTATGATAGGAGAACGTTAGAATTTTGACGTGTTAAGAGTTGTTGATTGGCATTATATTCCCACGTAATCTAGGATTTTTATGTGAAAGTGCTAGTGTGAAAGTGACGTCCTCGTTTGCTGATCCAAAGTTACCGGGTGCTATTCCCGCCTGGGTGGATTTTCTTACGCTTAGGGTTTGGCTTTTTGTCATTGTACACCTTGTCATTTATTGCTTAAAAGTACTAAGCAAGTATGCTGGCCGAATTGGCATTTATTGGATTAGCAGTTAAAAAATGATAAAATTTGCTGCGTCAACCGAGGTTATATTTTCGCAGGGTTGGGATTCACTTATAGGCTGAGGGAGGGAGATGCATGCATAGCACCTTAGTGCAATACTAGGGAGTCGCATGGAAGAAACATTGGGGCCGCAAAATGGCGAAGTCACATTCGAAATGTGCCGAACTGCATTCATGAAACTTGTCTTCATGGAACGTACGTTCGGGAAATATTCGCATGAAAAAGTTAAAGTGGCGGTGCGGTTTCACGCTAGTTACCTCTCGTCTTGAACATTTACTGGGAATTCGAGACCCTGATAAGGATCTGAATTAAACCAAATGCTCGAAGAAACTCATGTTTCATTGGTAAACTTATGTTTCGCTCGAAATATATGTATAAAATGGATTACGGCTTTCGTGTGGAAAGCAGTACGACATTTAAATATGTTTGGTGATCTTTGGAAAAATTTTATTTTGCTTTTCCGAAACAGGAAATTTGAAATTGATTTTTGTGGGAATTATTTTATAATTTTAAAAATAACTACTTTAATTATGCTCTGTTGATGAATTAAAAAAATATCAGTTTAACGGAGTGTTAGAAATATATGTTTTTAATTGAGAAGACCCTATTTCCAAACATCCCGCTTCCAAATACGATGTCTAGATGTCTGTTGAATCAGTGTATACATTAAGTCCTTAGATTTTTTTTACAATGGCGAACGAAAAGTTTACGGTTTAAAATGAGCAAAAGTGAAGTTATATTCCTACAAAATGAAAAAATAAATTGAAAGTTCGAGAGTTACTTTCGGTATTTAAAATCAGCATTTCGTTTTTTTCTCGTTTCTTTCAATTGCATGCCTTTTCCCGAAACCAAGCACCTTTTGTCATGAAATCAGTTCCTTATTTCTATGTCAAGGACCAAACATTTCTTCTCGATCGTGTGTCGAAAATGCGCGCGAGTGGGCACCTCAACCAATCATAGCCCCAAGACAGTGAAGGGAGAAGGAAGGAAGGAAATTTGAGAAACTATCTAGCATAGACCTTAGCATATATTATTGCATTGATGTTGTCTGATCACGCTTTATAATTACTTTTTTGATGCTGTCAAGCAGCAAATTATTTTTATTATATGAAAATACTGATAATATTGTAAATATTATAATATTTAAGCCGGTAGTCTACTGCACTAGCAGTAGCAGTGATTTAGGGGAGGCGACCGACTGCTGAGGTCATTTGCACCACTAGCGTTTGTTAAATAATTTGGTAGTGGTTAGATTTTCAGGGATTTGTTGGAGTAAATGTGGAGAGAAACCTGGCGTCGGCATGTCGACGCTTTACGACAGGCTCCAATGGGTCCCACAGTTCAACTTCCCACCCGGCGGGCAGCGTTCTCCACTTGTAAAGTGCTCTTCACAAAGCAGCCCAAGTAGGGATCAGGATATCACTGAAATATCCTGCCACCATACTGAGATTCGAACTTAGTCCCTCGGGGTGGGAAGGCAGTAAATTAGCCACCGCCACCAACCTGATTCCCCTACTGAAATAAAGATTTCTCAATATAAACTAATAATTTTTACTTTTAGATGGAAAGAAAATGATTCAATTCTCAAGGTATGCATTAGCTAGAGTTTAATTCGCGGTTAAATAATAAATAAACCGTTGCACCACTTAAGCACGTAAACTATAGCAAAAAGATGCAGTCGCGGAGGGTGGGTCACGTCGTTTCTTACATTCTGAGAAACAAGTTTTTTGAGGATTGGTTTGTATTATATATATGTATAGTATATAAAAACCATGTTATATATGTATGTATATATATATATATATATATATATATATATATATATATATATATATATATATATATATATATGTATGTGTGTGTGTGTGTGTGTGTGTGTGTTTGTGTGTGTGCGTGCGTCACAAAGGCCCTACACGATTTAAGCAAACTTTTCATATCAATCCCCAAAAAACTCATTTATGAGAATATGAAGATCAATCAGAAGTTCTCCTTAATTCGCATTTTTTTACTTTTCGATGATACCAACATTATCCAAAGGGTAAAAATATCCAAAATAAGAGTAAAGTTTACCCCGTATGATTGAAATGAATCTTATATATGTAATAAATTGTTTCTATGCTTTATGGCATAAATATTTAATAACATAGGTTTGATTACTGATATTATTTGCAGAATATTTCATAATATCACCTAGGGTAAATTTGGACATTATTTGGTTTACCTTATTTTTCCTGTTGCTTAAGCAACAATACGGAGTGACAAATTGCGGGGAAGGTTTTAATGGGTGTTTACTATAATCGCCTGCGTATCTTGTTGGAGGCTTTCTGAGGCTTTTACGGCGATCTCAAGGTAAGGGTGATCATGGCGCGGCGTGGGGAGTAGGAGGGATAAAGAGGGAGTGAGAAGTACCTCGGTAATCGCTTAATGTTGCAATCGGTGGAGGCTCACATAACCCAATGTCACGGAATATAGTATACGAGGGTAAGTCAATAAATAACTCGCAAAACGGAACAGAGGCAATAATAATCAAAGTAGAGTCCTGATATTTATATCGCTTTTCTAGATGTTCACCCTGTACATTCAGACACTCACCCCATCTCAATACAAGTCCTCGATTTCCTGCAGCGAAGAAGTCTTTTGATTGCTGTCGCAGTTAACGAGTAACCTTAAGGGCCTACTATGGCATCATCTTTTCCACAACGTCGGCCACCCAAATGACTTTTTAGGGGCCTGAACCGGTGAAAATCTCTGGGGGTTCTAAACCTTCCCAATGAAGTGTTCGTAACATCTTCCGAATTCATCTTGCTGACGTTTGCGACTTATTTAATGACCTGCCCTCATATTAGATGCTTCGCTTGATGACGACACCATGAACAGGAAATGCACGCAAAAAATGCCATAGAAAATAAAAAGCTATTGAACACGGGTCCTCGATGTGGAGGACCGGAACATTGATATGAAGCCATTCTTTGTTAAAATCTAGGAGATTTTTTTTTAATATTTCAAAATTCGCGTTTCGATCACTATGTGTTGTCCGTGGCTTTCAGTCTTGACCAATGGAAAGTCACTATTCTTTAGGAGCATCTGTAAGCTGGCTGGAAACTCATCTCTCACACGTTTCAATGTACTTTAAATGGTAATTAATGATATTATGAACATTTATCATCAACAATTATCATTATCATGAACAACGTTTTAACATCAATTCTTCTGTTATCTTGAATAAATCCATCAACACTCGATTCCAACGGGAGACCAGAAACTTCGACTGGACGTCCACTTCGGTATTCATCACGCACACTTGCTCGGCCACTTTTGAACCAATAAACCAACTTGTCAACATTCTCTCGATTCATATAACTTTTCCCGTATTGTATCAATATCTTAGAAATTATTTCAATTGGTTTTACACCTTCTTCGACTAAAAATCTAATGACAGAGCGCTGCTCTTCATAGGTGCAATATTCTAGTGGACTTGACAAAGTGAATTGAAGATTTTGAGGTTATGTTGGCAAAAAATAATCAAAAATGTAAATCAAAGCTCATCCTGAGGTAGCCAACTAGTGCCCCTGAAAAAATGGTAAAGATTCATGGAATAGTTTTAAAATGAGAGTATTTGTCTCTTTACTTATTGAATGACCCTCGTACATTCTTTTTAAAGCACTGATGCTTCCCTGGATAGTACCACCATTGCCAGGCAGTGAACGCTTGAAGTTAATCAAAACAGTGTCGTTACTTTATGATTTGTGCGGCAGTACTTTCTCGCAGAAGCGGGTGTACGACTCCTCGAGGGTTGCACCCCGGGGGGGGGGGGCAGCGGCGGGGTCGGCCTTCCGGGGTGATCGTTCAGCGAAAGTGAGGCAGCGACGCGGAAGAGTTAGTTCACACGTTTCTCACTAGAGCGTCGAGGCTCGTTTCTCGCGATGATTGCTTCCGAGGGAGGAGATCTTCAACCCTCAATTGTTGCCGCGGGAAATTTGTTGACATCACGTGAGAAATCTGTCGGGTGGGGCGGGAGGGTTGGGTCGGCCCATTCGCCCTTCCAATGTAGGTCACGAGTTGACCTTTCTCTCTCGGTCTCGGCTGCCCTCCCGGGGTTTTCCTCGTTCGTGGTCCTTGTTAAATTACCCAGCCGATGCGCCCAACCAACCGCGACAGGTAAGGTTGTCCCCCAATACGTTACCTTTCGACCCAACCTAGATTGACCCTCTTTTGCTTATAGGCATAAATCTTATTCTCAACGAATGGAAATGAGGTTTATTTTTTTAAAACAGCTTATATAAACGTGGTCTGAGCCAGGAGTCGTTAAATGCTCGTCATTAGTTTTGCTGTTATACGTAAAAAAAATTAAAATAGTGATTCTTGCTGAAGTGATAACAATCACGGTTATGCAAATGAATAATGTTGAGTTAGCTCGAAATGGGTGACTTTTCACTTACCTTTAGCTAGCTGTGGCCGGATGGATTCGATTAACCTCATGGAGCAAGAGTCGAAGTTCGGGTCGCTCCGCTTGCAGAATTGCAGGTACGACGCTGTGAATGAAGAAATATATGGATACAGTATTTTACTTTTTAAAGATATGTTCATGGCAATTTAAATAATCATAAATTAATTCAAATAGCGATAACTTTCAATAACCTTGGATCTTCTTGTACAATTAATAGTATTTATATTTTAACAAAGAATTTACTGAGACTTAATCGACAATTTAACTGCAGCCCAGTGCTGCAGGAAAAATACCTTCATGCCGTAAGCCCCAATAAAATGTAGTTAGTGAAAACTTGGGGCTTAGGCAAAGATTCGCCGTTTCCTTTTTTGAATTCACTACGTGCAATTATGAATCTTGGAAGTAGTTTTTAATTTAAGCCATGGGAGATTTCGATGTTAATTTTAACACAAATCCGGTTCTTAGATAGAAATAAAATCAATATTTTGTTTAAATATGAAATACATCACAGAATAGTTTACAAATTATAGTATTTTGATGGAATACGGCAATGAGAAATACAAATGTATTCATTTTCATTTAATGTGACACAATAATGCGGCAGGCACCAGTCGTGTTGAGTCGTCCACCTTGGAGGAGGCTGTTCTTCAATCGCCGTGAAGCGACTTTCGCTTTCCGCGGTCCTGATCTACCTAGTAAGTTGGAGCCTCTTGTATAATTAATTTGACGTCAAATTTCAACGCCGAAAAGTTGTCATGAAGTGTCAGAGATTTTTCTACCTCCGTCCGAACATACAAGGGTGTTCCTATTTTCGGACGAATTTTGTATGCTTATACAGTATATCTGACTGCAATGGATGAATGGTGCTTCAAATGGTAATTTTCACGTTTTTTTCCCTACAGAAAAGGTTAGTGCATACGTATCTCGTGAATGCAATCGGGTGTTGGGGTGTGGGGAGGCGGGAAAGCATTGCTGGGGCAAAACCTCGGGGGTCATTAAACGCCGTCCAGTCGAGAGCACAGCTTTCTCGCGCCCCTGAGTCGGTCCGAGGCAGCTCTTTTCGTTGCCTGAGACGGCGTGCGGGTAATTTTTGTACCAGCACCACAGAAAGTGAGCGGAATGAAAAAAACGCACCACTGTTTCGCTGTGGCAATGGTTTCGGAGAAAGCCGATGCAGTAGAAATAAGAGGAAAGAAGTCCTCACCCGCTGCAATCCCTTCCCGTGTAAACAACCAGTTGGAGAACTGGGAGGTTTCAGAACAAAGTAGTTGGTCATTCGTCGGTCAAAGTTCACTCAAGCCCGCCGTGTAAAAGTATAATGGTGAAAGATGCAATATTTGTTCACGCTGTTATCTCCTTAAGTGGGCGTCATGTTCAGCTAATTCATCGTGGGAATCGAGAGAAAACACCAGAATTTACGTTAATGGTAGAGTTTAATTGGGCACAAATTTTTCAGCTTTAATACTGTTATCACAAAGAAGCTTGCAATGCCACCACTAGGGTGCGTGGCCAGGGTGATTACAGATCGGACTACTTTTCATCCTAAATACTTCCCCCCCTCCCTAGCGCGGTCGGACGTTATTTTGAACCCCTATCGTTAGTGGGAAAAATGACATCTTAATGACTATCTGTTCTACACTTAATCTCTCAGATTTTATTGGCATGATCTCTCCTACTCTATTGCCATACTAATTAATTAATACTTTCGACAAAATCCCTAAAATGACATCCTTCCAATTCGTGCTAGAGATTTAATTTGTAATTTGATCTTTGCTCCATTCCCAACCTAGCTCCTCGAATAATGAATAACTGATCGTAGCACTTTTCCACTCGATACATTTTTTTTTATATTTTACGACCGGGTTTCCATGTACAGGTATTACATCATCATGAGGTGATCCTTCCACCATATCACGCCTGAAGCTACTCAGTTCGACCTCTAATAATTTTGATACGCTGCTCATTTTTTCTCAACAACGTTTTACAAATCTAACTCCTCTACTCTGCACGTATTCTAATTCGGCAGTCAGTCAAACTTCATTTTGGAAAAAGAGAAGTTATATGTATATCTCCTCTGTATCATACGTTTTTTTCGATAATATTGGATCAGTGAGTGCAAATCGATTAATTGAAATGTATTCATTCAATTAGTATCTATAGTTGTCAACTCAATGTCGTCGAAGAGGCAGAAGATGACACTCGCAACGACACGTTTCTATAGTTCTGCACGCTTTGTGCCCTGTTCTTTTCCAGTTCTACGTCTATAAGGATATTAATACATTTATATTACATGTTTTAATCAGAATTTTCGATTAGGAATTACTTAGTGTTGATACGCTGAAGATCTCAATAAAGTTGTCCCGCCACAGATCAGAGATATCCCAGGTTTTTCCCAGATTTTTCGGTTGCCATAACTTCCTCGGAAACCATAGGCGGCACAGGGAAAACATCTGGCCTCTCCACCCTGATGAGTAAAGTTCACGCGGCGTTGGGCATAGTCCTGGGCGAACTTTACCATCACTTACCAAACCGACCTTCGGTTTGATAGCTGTGTTCATTGTTTTTTTATATGAATAACAAAGAGGTAAGGTTGAACGGAATATTAAAAAATTGCAATTACTGATTTATAAATGATAATTACTAAAAAAAAGTGTTAGAAATATATTACCAATCGAAAGCTTAATATATGGACAGGGAAAACTGAGGAATATGTTATGCGGTATTAGCTCTAACCAGGAATTCTCTTGGGACTGAGGCATCTCTCGTGTGCAGAATAATTGTTATAGCATGTTGCCCGAAAGAAAGGATATCGAGGGTTTCATTCCATTCACCGGCGTAGCAGTTCTTTCGATGCCCTGAAAAGCTGTTTAATCGGGAAATCTAAAAAACTCCTCAAATATATAATAGTTTGACGGACTGAAGACTTTTCAGCACATTAACTATTTGTGCGAAAAACGACAAAGAGAAAACTTCATAGTTCTCCTGAAAAAGTGATGTTTTCTTCTCACACCTGTTTGACATGAAGATCTCGAGATACTCACGGAGTTTCTTAGTGGCACCGCTTGATAGCGACACCAACGCCAGGAGCACCAACGCCGAGCATGCCTTCATGGTGGGTGCCGTGGTATTCTCACGTTGAAATCACTTCCACGCCGTGTGACGCGAGGATCGGTTTACTTGGGGCTGCCTTGCGGCGGTGGTGCTGGGCGGGAGGGTTTTTCCCGGATGGCCTCGAGGTGATCAGTGACGACGACGGGCGTCGGGTGATACGAATCCCTCGTGCGGACGGATGAGGTGCGCGCTTGGTGCTCCCGGGGCGCGGTCTCTCGCTACGAATCCTCGCGGTGGTTTGACGAGGCCGAAACTCTCACTCTCCGTATTTATACGCGGAGTCTTGGCGGCGCGGGGTCCGGAGGGTGGGGAGGCCGCCGTCGCGGGTTCCTTCCCTGTCAGGCGCAGGAACTCCTCAGGGCGAACCAGCAGCACTCTCCCCCTCTGTCCTCTCCGCCGCGCAATTCATCCTCCAGGGGAAGCAACCCCTCCGACTTGCATATCTGTTCTCCCCGTGCAAGATATCCGTCTCTGCAAAGCGGTTTTTTTCCGTCTTGTTGTCTGTTGCCCGTGCGTGTTGTGAAGCAGGTAGTGGACGGCCTGCATACGTTATCACGACCTCGATTTAGAGACGTGTAATTCACTGATCCGCATCCCCTACGATGCTAAAAAAATGTATTATTTATTTTTTAATTAAAATGACGGAGCGAAATCGATTGTATTTAATCATACTTAAGTTTAATAAGTGCGTGTGCAAATGAAAATTGGCTAATTGATGACCTGCACGACGGTTTGTTAAAGCCATAGAAATTAAATAAAAATATACCCTTGGATCAGGGATTGGTACGGATACTAAGAAATACCTTTTAGTTTTCCCCTGGATACGAGTCCTGTAGTACCGAAACCCAGATGCCGATAAACAGTGATAGATGAATTAATTACCTAGCCCTAGGTACAGATGCCTTTGATATATTGTCTACGGGTAACGTGGTATTAGAACCTTGGGTTTTATCCTAAGAACTGGTACGAGGTAGTGATAATTAGTTTTCTTGACATATGTGGATACCAACCCTTATCCGTTGAACAGTGGACATTAAAATTACCTTGACTTTAAAAAGGAACTTGATTTTTACTTTTAAAATTTTTGTCGCTAAAAACACTGAAAATATTAGACATTTTTAACGGTAGTATTTATAAACAGTAAATGTCGCTTAATAGACACAGTAATATCCAGTGTTATTATTTTAAAAATATTTCCTTCATGTCTGTGTTCCTCCGTATGTTAATCCATTATACAGTCAGCAATGCGATCGAACATTGTCCTGAGAATACTTCCGTAACTTGAAGTGACAAATATTCAGTATCTGTCTACATTTCCTAGCGATTCAAAGATACTTGACAGTACTCGGGCGATTGTACCTGATGGATAGCGTTGTAATCCATTGGGGTGTGCTCGGCTTCCAACCGTAGAGTCCCGGATTCAAATCTGGACGACACCTTCGGATGCTTCAAACTAACCCAAGATTATGTGTTTCTCTGGGTGTCAAGGTTTCGTGGGAACCTACAGACGACACAACGGGAGGAACTTACTCCCCTACCCTGAGTATGTGAATTTCAGGCTCTAGAAGGGGTTGTGCCGCATACTATATCTAAGCGACCTTTGGTTTGAAGATTTTTGCTTTGTTTTGTAGGTCCATGATGAAAGAACACCCGAAGTATAGAAATTATCCATTTTTTACCACATCTACATTTATCTACATACTACCCCGCTAGGGTGTGTGGTTGGGGGTTTTAGGTCACCAGCCATGTATGCACACGTGCATGATTGAAGTTATTACATCTCTACACGAATAAAATTTCGATTACAGTCAGATGTGCAATGTATCGATGCAGGAGTTCTTCCAGGTTTACGAAGGTTTGGAACAGGATAAGCAAATAAGGTATAACATTTTTAACATTCAATTCCTCCATACGAGGTGTGTTCAATGAATAAAAGGAATTTGAGTTATTTGGATAGAATAATATTCATCCGTCTAAATCATTGTTATCCCCTTTGAAGTAGTCCCCATTTTATTATTATACACGTATTCCAGCACTTTTTCAAATCTTTTAAACACTCCTGGAATTTGGTCTTTGGTATAGCTTTAGCTCTCTCAGCGATGCATTTTTAATCTCACCTACGATTGTAAAACAACGGCCTTCTATGGCTGTTTTTATTTTCGGGAACAGAAAAAAATCACACGGGGCTATGTCTGGCGAATATGGAGGCTTGGACATCATTACAGTGCTGTTTTTGGCGAAAAATTCAAAAAAACAAACAGTGAGCAGTCTGTTCATGTGCATTATCGTGGTGGTGCAAAAGCCATGAGTAGTTTCGCCATAAATACAGGCGCTTTTTTCGTTTTGCTCAACGCAAACAGCGTTGAACTTGTAATTACTACTCTTTATCGATCATTTGATATTATTTCAAGAACTCATGGTGTACTATACCGCGTACTATGTGAAATTAAAAAAATTCCATTACTTTTTGAATGCACTTCGTATATGGGGAAAGTACTGTTTTCTTGAAAAAACCGAATTCGGGATGAAAACGGAAGTATACATTTGGACTTAACCCAAGTTGTCTGATTGTTTGGGTACGAGGTCTTCTTTGTGAAACCATAGGAGTGACAAGGAAAGGAAGTAACCCCTCTACCCCGGATGTCTAAATTTCACACGCCTTTGGGCTTAGTGCTTGGTGAGCTTTACCCTCACCTATCCCTCCGACCTTCGGGTTAATTGCCGTGAAGGAAAGAAGGCATGCTTTGAAATCCTCTTAACTCAATTTTTGAAATGACCTATGTTCTATGTGTACTCGCATGTGAAAGGCTTTATGGAGGCGCGATAGCTCAAAAAATATTGGCGTGAGGAGCACGGAATTCAAAGACCTTCGTTAGGCTTAGGTGCTCTATTTAGATTCAGACCAAAATCCATCAACTTGAAGCGTGGACCTTATGGTATTTTTTTTGAGAAATCAGTGGCGCTGCTCCAAAAGCACATTTAAATAACCCGATCTGCAAACTATTTTGAATGCCTCTACACAATATTCCGCAAGGGCGTGTGGCGGGGGTTTTAGGGCACCAACCAGTTATGAATACGCTTATGCATAAATATATATCTGAACATTAATACACGTACACTTACTTAGGCACTTACCTACCTATCTACATCCTGCAGTGATGGGAATGCTGAGTGATATGTGAAATGTTGCTGTTTTATTTAAAAAATGTAGGGGTGCTTAGTTGTGACTTTATTATGATTGCGAATCGTGCGAGGGAATAGCGATTACTTGCATGTCAGTGATGGTGTCTCCCTAATTTTATCCTGGCGGTCCAATCTGCCAGTGCAATCTGGGACCATAGTAATTCACTCAGCGTCACAGGATTACACGGATATTCCGTACCTTTCGGAATATCTTGTCCACCTCACAAAAACATCTCACAAAATTCTGTGCAAAATGAGATCCTTATTTTGAAGGAATAATTAATAATAATTATTGGAATGTGAAGAATGACTAGGAATCGTGGGTACTCACACGTTTGCGTTGCCTTTAACTATTGCCTCTCGTTCATTTCAATTGCATTCATCTCCATTTTTGCGCAGAATAAGTTTGCTTCAAAGGTCCAGGCTGATCTCATGTGATTAACCTGTGGAAGTTATCTCTTGATGCAGGATTGTTATACGCCCATTGGCATTTTGGTGCCGACGGCCAAATTTCTTTGCCGGAGAAAGATAAGGCAGTCTTTGTATTCCTGCGAGTTGTCTTGCAAATGCTTGTTTTTTGCCGCTCGGGTTTTCCCCATCCTATGTCAATTTATATTCAACGCGAAACTTTTTCGCAGCATTTTCTCGAGCGTCCATCTCCCCCTCCGTTTCCCTTCCCTCCACGACGCCAATTTCTTTCCAGCCAATGCGGCGTTTGTTGTTTTCCGGAATGAACGACCGTGTGATGTATATGACGCTGTGCCCTACGTACTCAGTGAAAGCAAAGAGGAGATGGATATCGAAAGGTAAAATACCGATATTCTGGATTTTGGATGGTAGTCTACCTGTTAAGAGTAGTTTTTCAATGGGCGCACAGGCTAAACTCCACTACATTTCTATGGACCTCTTAACACGGCACTACGTGACACCCCACACTACAATAGGCCTTAAATTCACCATATCGTACGTATATTCTGCCGCCCTTATTCCGTTCGCAATGCTTCTTTTCCTCCGTCTACCTCGCTCTCGGCTCACATTCTCCTCTCCTCCGTCACAGCCGTCAACATTCCATCGCAAATCAAAATTCCTTGAATCTACATCTCTTGCTTCCTTTGATTTTCTTCGAGCACCACTTTTATCTCTATCACTGCTCAAATACTTCATCGTTTACTCCCTTCTCCACCTCCACGTCTCATAAAAATACAATTTGCACTCATCCTCTTGCCTCAATGAGTATTTCTACGCTGCACAAAACATACAAAAGTTTGCACTAATCTTTTCTCCATATCCTTACTCAACGTCCCCGTCATCGACTCCTTCTCTTTTGTGAAATTCATCTATGACTCCTGACTCCTAACTCGTACTATGACGTACATCTATGACTCGTAACTCCTCTTTGACCATCTCGTAGTTTACAACACTTCGTAGAACTGCTCTAGTTGCTATCCCCTCAAACTTTCATTTTTAATTTAGATTTAGGACGAAAACTTTGAATTTTGGAACGAATGTTAGTGACCATGAAGCGATGAAAGTACTCGCATGGGCGAATGCAGAAATGAACGACCATGTGTGCGGATATGTCATTCAGCGCGCGCAAACCGTTAAAATGTAGAACGATATTCCACTCGATCGAAACGATCAGTCCGAAGAAAACGCCCGGCAGTTTCGGATACAACTCGTGGCTCTCCATGTCCCATTCCACATGTGAAACTCAACAGTTTTTTCATTATTCCGCTCACAGCCCTCCCTCACATTTTGGCCCAAGACTTGAAATCGCGTGACAGAACTCCTCCGTGTGTTGCCGCAGCACTTGAGTCTTTTTTTTTTTTGACAAAAGTCTTTCTGTCTCCTGTATTAGTCATCCCCTTCTACCTTATTCACTCACGACAGCACCTTGCGTTATGGTGTGGTGACGATGATATTTTGAAAGCATCTTTTTTTTTATGAGTGCACGCCGAATGTAAGAGTGACACAGTGACTGGCTAGGAGGAGGTGTTTCTGAAAGTCGGACGTCGTTTCGGCGTAACTAATGGTTTTGATGGGTGAAATTGATCAGGAGAAGTTTTGAGGATGACGAAAACTAACTCTTTTGAGAGAATGAAGGCCTATATCGAATTGGAAGGAAACTTGGTTGAGTCCCGCACTAACATGCTAGACACACTTTCAATTTTTTACGGAAAATATTTATTGAGAAATCAAAACGTTGAATTTTACGATTACTTTAGGTGTTCTTTCTGTTCCGGACATTTCCCAATAACCGTTAGAATTCGATGATCACCGTCATCATCATAGATAGTCTAATGAATAAATGTACGAGATCGTACGTAGATTTTGGACGGTCTCTGAAGACAATTGCATATTTTCTTACTTTCTGCCCTCTGATTTCTTTTATGATTTGCATTGCTTTCTTCTTCAGTTCTCCATGCCTTCTGCAACCCTTCCTGCTGTCTAAGAAACCTATTCCATTCCTTCCTACGTCTCCGTTTACTTGCCAATGACCTATTTATCATGACGGTCCACCTTTTTACCTTTGGTTGTCTCCCATCTTCACAAAAAGTATTCAGGAAGGCTTTTGGAAGGGATGAAAAAAATTAGGGGATAGAGATGTTGGTGTCATTGGCAGTCCTCTTAATTATGCAGCTGACTGATTGGGATTGATATATCGCAGGGAAGCCTGGCTTCCAAAGTTTACGAGCTAGGCTCGCGAAGATGCTTCTTGGTTTAGAAATTTTGAGTTATACGCTGTCTCATCTGTTTAATAAAATTTATTCCTTTGGATTTCCTGCTCTTTATCGGCCTTACCTTTTGAAAGGCGTTGCAAAGTTACATCGGTGATTCGATAGAAAGAAATGTAGCCAATGGATTCGTATTTATGAATTATAGCTTCAAATTGATTCCCGAGTATAATTATTGGAAAAAATATTAACTTTGGAGCTTTGACAATTTATCGCTGAATTCCTTCTTACGTATTTGTGTTGCGTTGCGGACGCATCCGATGGACCGTAATCACCTAGAATTGCAGTAGGATTTTGCTTGTCACTGGATCTCTTAGGAACGAGTCAGTTTTTTTCCCATGATCTATTTAGCATGAGGTGTCCTGCCATGGCTGTAATTAATTGTCAAAGAAATTAAAATGTTAAATATCGATCATTACTAAATGGTTTAGATGTTCATAAAAAACTTAAAGTTGACCACACTTGGGCACTATTGTTTTTATACCGAAACTGAAATGAAGAGAAATGGGATAATTAATTACATAATAAGTATTTGGCTTCGAAAATGTGTAATTTTCGCCCTGTTGGCTAACCATATTACCCACAAATATACTCGGTTGCGCAACATTAAAAAAATGGAAGCGACGTCTTTCAAAGCGAATATTTTAACGTCGGACGTAAGTTTTAATAATGCGAAAAAACCGTAAGACGGGAATGAGTGTCCTCGGAACGGACTGATAAATGCAAGGGCGACAGAGTGTACTTTCAAGATTACCGATGCACTGGTCCATTGCGGAAATGAGTGCAGTCCCATGCTCAGTCATGCAGATCATATTGATAGCGGAAAACATGTTCTATTGGTGACTAATGAATGAGAACTATGTAAATGAATAATGAGAACTGGTTTTGAAGAAGGACGGTTTCAACTTGTATACACTTTGCAAGCAAATAAAAAAGCGGGCCGGAGAGTGGCCAACTTCCTATGTGGTTGCGGTGGTATACGAACTCGTACTAACCCCACCACAGAAATCAACCAGGAGGCCTGTTTGACGAGTCACTAAGGCTAGTGAAGTGTTTTTAACTCGCTTTTCAGAGCGGAGTACACAGTTTCTTTCTCTATTCTCCCTGGGTTTTCTCTGAGAGATTTGGTTCCCGAAAAATCATATAGCATATATATGAAGCCGAAGATGTTATAATGTGCATAGGATTTGAACCGGGACCCTCTGGTATTTGAATTTTAATTGTGTTTCCAAGAATATTTCCAGAAAACTAGGATTCCAGTGCATTTTAGTTTTAACAAATCATCACCTAGACCTTGTTATGTAATTCCCACAGAACCCAAGCCACGTGTACCACCGTTCTTGAAGTATTGGTTAGGATAAAATGCGTATTGGAAGAAGCCACATAGTCACATTTAACAGTTTGGAATCAAAGAAAAATGAATTGACTGGATTTTTATATGAATCCAGATAACTTAGTATATTTTTGGTGGCGTCTTTGACCAGGAATCAAAAGATTATTATTATTATTATTATTACATAGTACCCTGCAAGTCACCGCTCGGGTGTGTGGCAGGGGGTAATTACCCACCAGGCTACTTTTGATACAATATAGTTTCCCCCCTAAGCTCGGTCGGACAACGTTATTCTGATCCCTTATCCTTTGAGGAAAGTATGACATCTTTTATATATATCTGTTCTACACTTAATATCTCTAATTTTATCTACGCGATCTCTCCTACCGTAGTACGATGGGGCTAATTATACGGCCGTATAATTATAATGGTACATTTTCAGCATCATCGCTAAAGGGACATACTCCCAATTCAGGCAAGAGATAAAATCTGTAATTTAACCTTCGCTCCGTGAGTGATTCCCAGGCTAGCTCCTCTAAAAATTTCGATACGCCGCAGAATTTATCACAATAAAGTTTTACAAATGTAGCTCCTATACGCTATCTCGTTCGGCAATCAATCCAACCTCATGAGGATGCCATATATTAGCAGCATAATCTAAATGGGACCTAACCAGCCAATGATAACATTTCTATTTAACTTTTTCGTCACATTTCCCCAATGCTTTTATTAATAAATCCTAATTTTTTGTTATCTTGCTCACATATTCCTCCTATATGTTTCACCCAGAAGAGGTCGTGATTGAAGGTAACGCCTAAGTGTTAAATCGAGTCTACCATTCCATTTCGATGTACCTGATGCATTAAGCGTTCTGGATGGAACTGCTCTTTCTGTATTTTCTTTATGAATATTAATTAATTAATTAATTACTTATTTAAGGAATTAAAAAAAATTAAAGCTAATTGATGTATAAAAATAGAAAGTGAATAGAAAGTAGGTCTGATAACACTTCTCTGGGGCACGCATGAAGTAACTTTGCATTGCATTAGAGGTATCGCCAGCTATGACTTCTCTTTGTACCTGTCTTTCATCCAGTCCAGGATATTTTTACCGATGCCATAGCCTTTCAGGCTTTGTAAGTAATTTATTATACTTTAAATTTATTTAACTTTGTCCAACGGTTTTTAAAATGTAGAAAAACTCTGTCCACTGGAACATTACTCTCTCCGAACCAAATATACCATGAAGGAAAACAAAAAAAAATCCAACAAAGAATTGAAATATCATTTGAAATATTTCCGACATTACAAATTCCTAAATGTGGTTTAGCTTGACGTAGGTTTAATCCGATGGCATTGTAAGGAAACAGCCAATTTTAGTCGCATACACTCGTAGAAAGCGGAAGTAGCTGATCCTGCGCGTAGTACCAGAGGTGAGGGGATAGTTGATCAAGGAAGGAGAGTGGTCCTCTCGATGACGTCAACGTACCCGGTGGAGTCGCTCAGACTAGAATGCTGTGACGTCAGCTGAAGGCAATGATAGCTGGGACGTTTACCCCCTCCTCCCCCCGAGAGGGGATGGGTATCTCTGCGTTGTTGCTGGTGGCCGGGGAGGATGAATGGAGGGCACCACCGATGCATTGACCTTCGGTGTGGTACGGATCATTCCATAAAAAAGTACACATGGGAGAAAGATTGGTCAAGGCGTGACGCCCTCTGGCCTGTATGTAAAACTTGAGTCCTAGTTATTCCGAGGATGCCTGGTTCCATACTTGCGTTTCAAAAGCAAGAGGCCCTCAAACAAAGGGGAAATTTGAGGGTGGGTAGTGAATATTTTTTTCTCCTCCCACTGTGACCTTAGCGTGATTTCCATGACCCTTGCCATCGCATGTTGGATTCTTCTAGTTCACCTCTAAGCCGAACTTCCAGTTTGGAGGGGAGAAGACCTGATTTCGCGGCAGTATCCAATTTGCCAGTGTGAACAACGAGTCCCGTGATTCAAAATCCTCGTTTGTGAGTCATCCGGCTTCTCTCTCTCTCTTTCACGTGACCATTAAAACAATCTGCGTCCTTCGCGCCGTCTCGAAGTCGATTCTTGCCAACAATCGCGCGCTAAACAAACGAGAGAGCAAATTCAGATGGCGGAATTGGTTGGCGGGATCACTTATTTTTTTTTGGTCGGAGAAATCTTTATGCGGAGAAGCTTTATAGCTTTGCAAGTCGCGGATTTAATTAGTTTTTGTGTTTTCTTTAGCCCTTCTCATTGGTTGACCTTCAAGTTCCATTAGGAGGTTGCAAACACAGACTTGGATGCTTACTCCTTTGGGAGGTCTCCTTTAAAGTCCATGTTACTCCGCAATTTGTTGATGCATGTAGCCCTAACGTACATGTAAAATAATATACTCGTAAACCATGCAGTCGTAAAATATAGATCGGCATGTAGTGTAGGCGAGCCACACAGTAGGGCACCTATAGACCTGTTGGATTAATGGGGAAATTTATAGAGAGCAAAGTAGAAAAAAAACCAATATGCAATTTTGCAATATAGCATATGATTAGACCAAATAAATGGGTTTATAACGCACAGATAAGAATGATTATAGTAGTAATGAGACCACTAATATAGAAGTGCATAGAATGCAACAAGGATGCAGTTTTTGTTCCGTAGATTACGAGAAATCTTTCGATAGATTGAATTGGGCAGAATTAATGAATCTATGAGGAGATTTGAGGGATAGGAGACTAATCCTCAACATTTGCACTTTCTAACTCTGCGGTAACAACTAATAATTCTTTCATTTGAAAATTTTCTTTTATTAAAATAAATGTGCTTTTGGTTTTATATATGTAGGTATAACAAGGTGATCAGTTTTTATCATATTACCAAGTGCATCCTGATGATATTCTATATTCCTCTCTATTAGTGATTCCATTACTGTGATGGTATCAAGGGTGCCTCTCCACTTTCTTAACCCAAACTGGCACCCTCCTAAGTAATTATTTGCCGTGCTCTCCATTCTCTTATTGATTATTCTGAGGACCACTTTAGCTGCGCGTGAAATCAAACATATTGTTCTATAGTCCTCACACATGATTACATTTCCCTTTTTTGGAATAGGAACTAACACTGATCTGACAAATAATTCCGGCAAAATTCGTCTATCATAAATTATAAGAATTAGTACGAGGGTCATCCGGAAAGTAGTACCCGTTCGTGCCGCATGAAGTGCTGACGACGCGAGTAGCCGCTGGACGAGGTCAGATAGCTTCAGTGGCTTGTCTGCCTTCTCTGAGCCAAGTTGCGTGACGCTAGCATTGCCTGTGTTGTTTCTGTGATTGTTTACAATGTTTAAAAAAATTGAGAACGCCGCCAGTTGTGAAGTGAGGGCAGTGATTAAATTCCTCAATGCAAGAAACGTTCGCCCATGTGATATTCATCGCCAATTAAAGGAGGTGTATGGAGACAATGTAATGGACGAGTCGTCTGTTCGGCGGTGGTGTCGCAACTTCAACATGGGGAGGGGGAACACACACGACGATGAGCGTTCGGGGAGACCGTCTGTCATTACAGACCAACTGGTGAGCTCAGTTGACGAATTCGTGAGGAACGATCGGCGCGTCACAATTGATGACATCTGTGAGCATTTTCCCAATGTTTCTCGAACAATTGTTCATGAAATTGTTAAACACCATCTGCATTATGCAAAAATTTGTGCAAGATGGGTCCCTCGCGTATCTCAATGAGCTGGCGGCGAAGGACTATGCAGCAGGAATACAGAAACTTGTCACACGTTATGACAAATGCCTTAATTTGCTTGGAGATTATGTTGAGAAGTAGTTTAAAGTATCCTCTTTCAAATAAAATTTTTTATGTTTGTTAATATTTACTTTTGTGTCTTTATTTCACGAACGGGTACTACTTTCCGGATGACCCTCGTACATGAAAACTCTTCCATCTACATTTTCCCTAAACTTGTAAGTAGCTCCGTAGGAATGTTGGCTACCCCCACGGCCTTTTAATTCCACTTTCCTTAATTTACTTTCCATCTCGTAGTCAAGTATGCTTGGTCCTAAGCTATCCTCATCTACTTCATACTCTTTTCCGTGTCTCATCTTGCTGACCTAGTGATTTTACCATTCCATTACGTATTCATTCCATTACTCTTGACTTTTTTCTAGTTGAATTAATAATTCATTTTGGCATAATATTCTCTGTATTTAGATTCGGCATCCGAACAGAAAATTTATTCCGGTTTACGAATAACTTATGAAGTGAACCAACCTGCTCAAATTATTTCAGTTTTTTAATTATCTTTTTTTAGTACCCTTCAAGCCACCGCTAGGGTGTGTGACAGAGGATGAATACACACACCAGACTAATTGTGACCCGAATATAACCCTACCACGGTCGGACAACGTTATTCTGATCCCTTATCATTCGTGGAAAATATGACCTCTTTAATCTATATGCTCTACTTGCACATTTAATCTCTCTAAATTTATTGACATGATGTCGCACACCATAGTACGATGGGGTTAATATTACATTTTCAACATCATTGCTAAAGTGACATCCTTCCAATTTTGCGAGAGATTAAATCTGTTATTTAACCTTTTCTCCGTGAGTGATTCCCAGCCTTGCTTTTCTGATAGTTTGGATACGCTACTAAGTTTATCAATATTTTACAAATCTAACTCCTCTGCATTATGCACGTGATCCAATTCGGCAAACAAGCCAACTTCGTATGAGGATCCTATATGCTTGCAGCATATTCTAAATGAGGCCTAACCAGCGAAAGATAACATTTCTCTTTGACATTTTCGTCACATTCATCCAGTACTCTTCATATATCCTAATTTTTTGTTGGCTTGTCCACATATTCCTCGTATATTTTTCACCCAGGAGTGGTCGTGAGTGAGGGTAACGCCTAGGTATTTAATCGAGTCTACTACACATTCAACTTACAACTTGTAGATGTTCTCGATGCAGTAGGCGTTCGGGAGGGAATTATTCCTTTTTCCAAAAATTCATTACTACGCACTTTTTTATGTTTAATGCAAATTGCCAAGTGTTGCCCTAGCGTTGTATTGCAATAATGTCATCTCATAAAGCTGCTGTGTCCTCAGGATCACGGATATCTGTGTAAACCACTACATCATTGGCAAAAAAACGTATCTTACGAATGACTGCGGAGTCAATGTCGTAAGCGTTAAGTAGGAATAAAAGAGATCAGATAACACTTCCCTGAGGAACAACTGAAGTGACTTATACATAATTTGAACCAACTCCATTTAGGACTACTCTTTGTACCCGAACATTCAAAAAGTCTTTAATCCAACCCAGAATATTTTTATCAATGCCATATGCTTCTAGCTTTGTGAGCAGTTTACTATGAGGTACTTTTACGAAGGCTCTCTTAAAATCTAGAAAAACCGCTTCCACTGGAACATTGCTCTCTCTTGAAATAAGAATATCATGAACAAAAAGCTCAAGTTGTGTCTCGCAGGGCCTAAGCTTTCGGAAACCGTACTGATTTTTCATCAATAACTTCTGATTATCGAGGTGTCTCACAATCAAACTAGCAACTCTATGTGCCATAACCTGGCACGAAATGGATGTGAGGGAAATAGGTTTGTAATTACTCGGTTCCTCCCTGTCTCCGCTTTTAAATATTGGTGTTACGTTAGCCGTTTTACAATCTCTGGGGACCTTGTCATCTACTAACGATTTAAGAAATATGATTTATAGATACGGTGCAATTTCCGACGCTGGTTTGTTAAATATACGAGCAGGTATTTGATTGGGCCCTGAGGATTTATTAGCCTTAATATTTTTAAGCAAACGTTCTGTTCCGTAGTATGAGATTCCAATTTTGGGCTTCGTTTGGTTGACACGAATTGGTAAGCTATCGAAGACGTTCGGTGGTACATTGGTGGAGACGCTTCGAAAGAAGTAATTTGATTAATTAGCCTTTACCAAACTATTGGTGACTTTTTAGCCTTTATAGTTTTTTCCGGGGCATCCGGTCAGTAGTCAAACGCTCAAGACGAGTATAAATTCGATAAAGGTAAATTACATGTTTTTTAAAGGGTTTACAATGGTTTGAACTCTGGTTTCATACAGTGGATAGATATGCATTATAGAATTTTTTACATAGATCAGCTTTTTCAACAAAATTGAATTGTGGCATAGTTCAATTTCCATTTGATCTCCCAACAAATTTTGTTGCATATATTTAGGATATTTTGAAAACCTACTCTGCATCGTTCTCATTCCAACTCTGATAAGAATTGACATTGCTAGTTTATTATTACTGTGGGGATTTCCGTGATACTACGGAATCCACGCAGAATTTTTAATTCGAATTTTCCAACATATTCTGCTTGCTCTTTTTATGTATCTCTTTTTCCAACTAAGTATCTTTTTGGATAAAGGTTTCTCATGTCAAGTATCGCGTTTCGATTGGCCAAATAGTAAATTTTATATCAGTACCATAAACATATTAGAAAATATTTAACGTCTTCATTGTTTTTCACCTTCTTTAGATTAATTTTATTTATATATTAAACATTAGTTAAATCTCTATCGTTTTGGAGTCGTTAACAAGCCTTTTATTTCCAATTTGATATTAGGAAATAACTGTCTTATCAATATTATTTTGTTATTGTTGCACTGTATAAATAACGCATTAAAAACTCTGAACATATATTATATATAAATTTGCGCCGTAGTTGCAAAAATTATGGCAATTTTCTTGGCTTCGGCTGGCTTTGATATCCGTCGATTTTCCGCGGACTTTCTTCTTAGCCATCAATGTCAAGTCATTCAAAGAACGGAGTAAAGATCAGCGGTGTTTGGACAATGCCTCTTTCCGTGCCCTAAAATCTTAAATATATGCGCGTTTAAGTACAAGGTCACCCGGTGACCAGTCCAGCCACACTGCAGCTCGGCGCTACTTTAGCTGTCGGTCATGAAAGAAAAACATGTTCAACCTGGTTTTCGACCGAGCCATAAGCTGAGAGCCTTAGGGTCAATATTAGGTCTTTGGGTCATTGTTAGTTTTAGCGAACGCATTTACATAACAAGGGTGTCTCCCGGATGAAGCGGTATTGCACACATGCAGAAATTGTCTCTTTTTTAAAGAAAATATGGCTTTATGGGATAAATTTGATCATATGGGAATGCTTGAAGAATGATTTTTAGCTCAGGCGTCTTTTAATACTGTGCATTTTCTCTTCTGAGAAGCGAGAACCTGATTTCGCGTTTGGTAATTTTAATAAAATATACCCATTGGCCTTTCTCATCTTTGCGGGATTCCATGTTGGAGAAATTGACGAATTTCTCTTTACAAATGTACCGCCGTTAATTACACATAGGGCATACGTCATTAATATTGTATACAGTGGAATTAATTAAGGTTTTCAGCGCCAAATTTCGGAAGTTGACTTGCATTTTTTGAATGTAAATATTTCTGGGTCTTATTTTCAAATAAAGTGAACATATTGCCTCAACATTTTATTATGATGACTATATAGTAAAGGGGACATCTCCTCTGCGCTTTATTGCTTTGATTTGTTTCTACTTTAGCTCTTCGTCTCTGTTTTCGATAATATAGCCTAAGTTAATTGCGAGAAAATTGAAAGTAAAATATGATTCGTCTAGATGGATTCGACTAGACTTCGATACTGGCAGAGTGCTGTATGTAGATAGTCGAAGAAGAGAAGTCGATGATCGAGGGATCGGGGGGCGAACCCTGGTCAAGGCAAATGGTTTTTTATCCTGTTAACCCTCGCGTATATTGTGAGGATATTTGGTAACTCCTCTTAAGTTGCTGTCGTGTAATTTCTCGCAGTTTATTTGGATCTGACCTGATGGAGAGTGACGGTAACAAATCATTACATTGAAACTAGTGCTTATTACGCAAAGACATGCATGTTTTATTATCAGTTACTTTCAATTCTTTCTAATGGCGTCTTGTCATATATTTGGGTCAAATGTCAACTGCATTTACTTATACATGCATTATGTACCAACGGATGATGTTAACCTTAAGTGCATCTTCGGTTGGGCTATGAGGACTCGAATGAATTCAAAATTATTTGTGGGTAAAACCCAACATATTATTTCGGAAATGTAAATTATTAATTTTTATATTATTGTATCATCGTGATTTTTTACCTAGAGGTCGTGATTTGTATTAAATTATGCTAATAGTAGGATACAAATCTTTAATTATTCATTATCACAGTTCTGTATTAAATTGTTGTCTTTACATTGTCAGTACTTGCATGAGTACTCATGACAAACGTATTACGGATAATTAAACATTTTCGAAGTTACTATAAAATGATGAAAATTTCAACAGTCCAATTCCATCTTTTGCTCCACCATTTACCCTCTAAGGAAATCATTCATTGTCGCTATCATATCAAGATTACGTCCTTAGTTATGCTAAAGATGATGCTTACTTTTGACATGGGTTTCTTGCTTTCATTTATTCAATGGTTTCTGTTTGATCTTCTCGAGACAAATCTCATTCTTGCACTTCTTCTCAACTCTTTCAGCTGGAAGGAGGGATTGGTGAAGAAATATGATAGGAACTTTTGGAGTGTGGAGTGTTTGGGGTGAGGTTTAGCCTCTTTGTTTCGTTCAAGGCGGTTCCCCTTAGCGCAGGGGAGCCTTCTGACGTTCGCAAGGCCAAATGAATCACCGTGATTGGTTTCCCGCGTGACATAATGTGCGAACACCCGCAACCAACGTGGCTATTCTTGCCTCACAGCAATCTGTTTCAGCAGCTGGTTGCGAGTGCACGTGAGTCGGGATCACGATTCTTTCGGGTATCTACATGCATCTGCACAATACGTACGCCCCAAGGGAGTGTGGCGGGGTTTGTGTGAGGACACCACTGCTAAACCAGAATGCAACCATATGATGAACAAACAAAATCATGCCAATTCACCCCCACACACCCATTTTGGCTTACCTATATGCCAATACATATCTACATCTACTACATCTTCGTACATATATGCACTAGCGATTAACATACACAAGCACATCCACCTACGAATGTACCAGATGTCTACACAGCGCTTAATCTTGTCCTCGCTTGTAATTCAAATGCATTCACTATTTATTTTATGTCTTTGATTTCTTACTATTATGATATATGATTGCCGGAGGAAAGAAAGAATATTTATATGCATACATATGTACTCGAGTCTATGTCCCTTATACAGGGTCTCACCCAAAAGTGGTAGGACTGATTTTTTTACAAGAATTTCATTGACGATATACTTACATCGAATTAATAATCTTCAAAGTATGTTCCTTGAGCTGCTACACACTTGGTATAACGTTGCTCCCATTCCCCGTACGCCCGCTGGAAATTTTCTTTGGGGATGCCGTTGATGACCCCCGTCGAAGCCTCTTGAACGGCCTTTATCGAGTCAAATCGTCGTCCCTTGAGCTGTCTTTTCATCAGGGGGAAGAAGAAGAAGTCCGGTGGTGCCAGATCGGGAGAATTGAGCGGGTGCGGCAACGTGGCAACGCCGTATTTGGCCAGGAGCTGTCTGACGACGAGCGCGCCATGGCTCTCCATTTTCGGCACCATCTTGGCGCACACCTTGCGCATGGCCAAATCCTGTGAAATAATGCGTTGGACGTTGGATGCAGACAGACCCAACTGGTCTGCAATTTCTTCACTGGTTAAGCGTCGGTCTGTGTTCAGCAGTGTCCTCACTCTGTCCACATTCGTGTCGGTTCTTGCCGTCGACGGCCGTCCGGAGCGATGGTCGTCTTCAACGAGCTCCCTACCCTCTTTAAACAACTTGTGCCACTCAAATACTGTGGAACGGCTTAAGGCAGTGTCCCCATAAGCCTGCTTGATCATATCGAGGGTCTCAGTAGCCGTCTTCCCGAGTTTCGCACAAAACTTCACGGAATAACGTTGCTCTAAATTCAGATTCATTTTGTTTTTCGACGCGGACAAAAAACTTGCTTCACTAAAAACGGTGTCCTCACTCAACGACAGCCCGCAGGCGACTAAGGTTGGTGTTGGTCTGTTGCTAAGAGCCCCCTCCACCTTACCCTGCCAGGCAGACCCCCCTCCACCGCTCCGTTCGCGCCAGAGAAAATCAGTCCTACCACTTTTGGGTGCGACCCTGTATTATGTTTGTGGTCTAACCTACCCAAATAATGTGGAGTAATAATAATTCCCTTTGTGCCATAGTTAAACTCGTGTGTTCTGTTCTAAACCTTGCCAAAAGTCCTAAGTCCCGCTTTTTCTCTTCGGTCCTCAAACGGATCCCAGCCTATTTCCTTTGCGCTCGTATTCTTATTGTAACAATTTTTGACTAATCGGGCGAATTTTCTCTGAAGTTAAATTCATTCTTTTGTCAACGCTTTCTCCCATGGATCCCAAATACTTGCTGTATATTCCAAATGTGGCCTAAATAGAGCGAAATAACACCTCTCTTTCACTTTCTCATTACATTTCCCCCACCATCCGTTTAATGAAGCCGAGTTTCTTTTAGACGGATCCGCATCTTCTGATGATATATTTGCTCCCCGTGAAAGGCGTGTTGTTAGGGCTACCCCCAAATATATAACTTGATCCGTTGTAGTGAGCACTGAACAACAGAGAACAATTAAAAAGACACGAAAAAGAATAAAAAAAAATAACCCAGACATGTCACTCAACAGTCATGAATTGATACGGTGGCCAGTGAATGGTAAAAAAATCAAAATAAAAATATTAACGCATTAGGAAAATGAGGCGAAAGCTCAGTGACGCTGCCATGGTTTCAGCAAGAATATACCAGTCAAAAATAGAACGAAGTAGCTCATGGTTACTTGATTCACCAGTGCATGAAGCCGCGCATTGCTTCCGCTGCCTGGTGCTTCATTCATCGAGTTCCGAATCGCGATCATCCTTCGCTGGATTTTAATTACTAGGAAAAAGCGATTTTGAAAGGTCATGGGGACATCCCTTCCCACCGTAAAGTGTTTTATTGCCTGGCAAGGAAACGGAAAGGGTGAGGTAACAAAAAGGAAGTCTTTGTGACAAAAACAGCGATGGCCATATCCTCTTGGACGAATGCTTCTGCGTAATAGGACGGTTTCACAGTCCATTATTTGACGCCGCACGGTCTTTCGGAAAAGAAAATGTCTCTTGATTCCGAGGTAAATGTGGAGAATTTTACATATATAAAACTTTTTTCACTGGGCATAATCTACGTTTGGAAACCAACTGAAACCTGCCAGAATAACCCATTACCTTTGTTCTGTATTTGCAAATAAAAAAGAAAATTCCAAAGAAACTGCGGGAGATGGCGCGACAGTAACAATTTGACGGAATCATCCGCTGATATGCATTTCAACGCAACAATTTTAGAGGGTAAAATTCATTCACCTTGACCGGGGTACGAACCCGGACCCCTCAATGTCCGGTCGAGTGCTTTAGCCAGTTAAGCTATCGAGGCCTCCGCTTAAACTCTTAAATTTTCCATCCCGGTCAAGGTGAATGATTTTTACACTCTGAAATTATTGCATTGAAATAAAAAAGCAATAAATACCGCATATTGTAAATAAATTCTTTCATCTTCTTGATTCTATAGTGAGGGGAAAACGTACTGCTTCAATCCAAGGATCGGTTGACTGCTGTCCACCGTTGTTTCCCATCTACATATACATAATACCCCACAAGCCGTCGCAGGGGTGTGTGGCGGGGGTTGGTAGGTCACCAGCCATGCATGCATAATTACAAACCTTTGCATCTCTACACAAATATCAGTTCGATCATCCACTCGAACAAACTTAAGAACACGAAAGAAGGTACTTGTAAGAATATTAAATAACATGATATATTGGAATCATGTGGGAAGAGTGTTATAAATATGAGTATATTAAAAATTCATGCAGGCTGACAAAATATTCAAACAATATTGGCGAAATATACGAACTACCAACACTTATTATCACCTTCGCTCCCGCGGTCTTACCTTGTTCCATTTCTCTCGATAGTTATTGATAGCCTTTTTTCCCACATTCATTGTTTTGCCTCATGGGACTTTTCCCAGCCATATTATTCTTTTTATTGTTCCCAACAAGCATAATACTTCTTAAATTGCATCCTATCTCTAGCTTCTCTCTTTCCATATGGTATTCTATGGCCTTCCCCACTTTTATATGTTCGCCCTCAATCCTTACGTTTGGTCTTCCGAATCCTCTTCCATGACCTGGTTTCGAAGCTTAATTCTATCGCCTATCGAGTATGATTTTCTCATTGTCAAATATTCTGATCCATAGTTTCGTGCATCTTAATATTTTATTGGTTATTGTGTATAGGTAGGATTTTTCTGGTGTCATTTTTCCAAAGTCCATTCTCTTTTTAGCGAAGTTTGCGTTTAACGTGATGCGGTGGCTAATTATATAGATATGTTTTATGATTCGTAATTAGTCGAAGCAGTAGTTTTAAAGGACTCTAGATTTCTATTATTTTGCACTTAATGACGGCGGAAACGCACGCAAGCACAATCGATCCACCGGAAATGACTGTTTTGGCCTTTTCCGACCTATGACGGTGGCCCCTTAGCAAACATTTCTCAAAAAGATTTTTAACTATTTTTTGATCATGACTGATATGCATTTTGGCGAAGTATTATTTTATTTTTATCAATAAAAAGAAACAGCTGAGTTAGTAGCTTGGATCTTGAAATGTTAAAAGGATAAACGATTCAATTTTCTCAGATTCGATTCCCTCACCATTTATCATATTCACGCGGAATAGTTATGAAAAGTCGTTCATGTGTGTTTTTTAAAAGTGTTTTAAATAATATTTTTTAATTTGGTCTCCTTAGTGATCCCACTGTCGGAGCTGGATGATTTTCATTGTCAGCGAAACTATTTTTTCAGAAGTATATAATCCATCGAATGAGATAAGAAATAACTATAGCATACAGAGAAGCCTAAGGGAGAAGATAAATCTATAAATAAGGATTTAATTCAGGAATTCACTTCACGTTAAAAGAAAAAAAAACGCTTGAAAAACCCGAGTTAGTAATTTGGGAGAAGATGTTTTATTTTATTTTTTATTTATTTTACACAATTACGTTACAATTAGGCGATTTTCCTGGTGGTAACGGTCAAGTTTGGTCACAGCTCCTACAACGAAAATTACATGCGGACACATATAAAAACAGATAAGAGACAAAATATTTGCACATACAATGACACTTCCACATCGCATACAAACAAACTTCCACATCACATACAAAATGCCGTCCACATCACATGCAAACAATATTTTCATATCTACAATGACGTTTATTACCCATTGGCTGCTTTACATTTATACTTAAAACTTCTAAAATTGGATGGAAAGGGCTCAAACAAACCTCCAGGCAGCTGGTTCCAATCAATAATAGTTCTATTTAAAAAAGAGTATTTTTTCTTATTTGTCCTTATTTTTATTTTGAAATTATGGTCGTTTTTTCCCTTAAAGTTAGGCTTTTCTATCCCTTGCCATAAATCTTCCATTTGATGATCGTCGAACAGATTTAGAAACACCGCGTTAGTTAGATAAATATTACCAATTCTATTCTTTACGATTGATAATCACATTTGCATCGAGTATCACAGAAAGTCCCAATGTATTGTATTGGTGTTTTATATTAATTATGTATGAATTTGGAATGCAATAGTAAGAATTAAACTTCTGTAATGAACTTAATCTAAAATTCCCCCCACACACGTGACTGCAACGAATAATACAGCTGTATGGCGATTCAATTGATGTTTTGCCAGTTTATATGCAAATGTCTGTGCAAATGCTGAGTATACGTCAGCCACATTTGTTTAGTCTTGATGGCGAGTTTAATTAATTATAATATAGTTTTTACAAATGACATAATCAAATGAAAACAATGCGACAAAAATCATACATAATTCGTTATAAACGACAGAGACGCGATTAAGACTTGAATTAAAACTTAAATGAATTATAAACGAGGTGAGAAGACAGCGCCTACGAGGTTTTATATACAGGTTGAATGTGCCATTTGGTGTCACTTCGTGTAACTGAGTTCATTTCATGAAACAAATAAAATTCTTACTTTCTCTTAATTTTTTCATTAATTATTTACAGTGATAAATGAAACAGTTTCTGGCGTCACTTGGTGGAAATTCTTCATATTGAAATAAAATTTAAAATACTTCGCCTTTCCAGATAAAACACTTTTATTACTACCTTGGTTTCGTTATGGTTTGACCTGATGATGTTATACCATAACGAAACCTAGGTAGTAATAAAAGTGGTTTATGTGGAAAGGCGAAGTATTTTGAATTTTATTTCAATATTTACAGTGATATAAGGGTTACCTATATTTATTGAACGTTTTTTCCCTTTCTAATTCTGTATTTCTAATAGATGTGTATGCATGCATGTATGTTTATGTGTGTGCATATGTATGTATATGTGTAGGTATGTGTGTATATGTATATGTATGTGTATATATATATATATATATATATATATATATATGTATGTGTGTGTGTGTGTATACTTTTTTCTTTTCGATGTGCAAACCTGTGCTAAATGAATTTATGTCTGTCTGTATGTATTTATGTGTACATATGAATGTAACCATAAGTTTAATGCCTAATATAATATGCATACGACGATGGGTTAAATGGAAGAAGGGACCATTAGGTCTCAATTTCGCCCGAATAAAGACCTCTATCTATCTATATCTATCTATCTATATCTATCTATCTTACTCTCCCTTATTCATTCCACCTAGTGCTTGCACCCACTGCCACACTTTCTTTTGGTGGATTGCGGGGTATTTATTTAGATGTATGCGAATAGGCAGATGCTGGGATTTGTGTGCCATTCAAGTTCGAAGGTGGAGGTTTCTCGAGCATGCTAATTTTAGAAGAAACGTTTTGCTATCGATTCTAAAAACACGGGTGTTACTTCAATCTGTACATTGGTGAAATAAAAGCTTTATTGTCAATACTAAGAGGGTAATTCGTCACAGACACTGCCAAGATCAATCGAACCACTTCGATTTAAGTTGTTTGCGTGCGCACTTCCGCATTTTAATAACCGCAAGTATTCGGGCCTTCGTAAACCCTTCTAGCGTCTCGTCCACATCCTTTGGGAAGAATGAGGAAACTGTCTTGAGCATACCTCAGCTACACGGACTTATCCATTGAATTTCATCACCTCATACCAATTAGTCTGGCCTCTTGAGTCGGATTTCTTTTCCTCATACGCCTTTATGGGAGACACTCCGAATCATGTGACCACTTCATGAGGAGTCTCGTCGTTTTTCCTAGAAGCCGGCGGATTTCTATCGACTCGGATGTTTTCACGATTCCACCCATTCGGAGAGATACGAAAGATTGGAAGAGGAGGACAGATTTGCGGAGAAGCGATACCGAGAATTAGGTTTCGTCCAGTGGATTTTGGGAAAATGCGATGTTACTTCTCGCTTGTTGGAATTCTATCTGGAGTGTACAGCTAGTATCTGAGATCCTTATGAAGTAGGTTTAATAGAATAATTACATCACGTGCCGCGTATGAGAGCGAGATTTGTCAAAGGAGTGTACATATATATATTTTATATATATATATATATATATATATATATATATATATATATATATATATAAAACACAGATGTAGATTTTTAGAATATAGAGACACAAAGAAAGGACACTCACAATTTGTTATTTTACGTTTCGACAGCACGGCTGTCGTCTTCAGAATGGCGTTCTCGGGGAAGAGCGGAGAGGGTGTGCGGGGGAGAGGTGGGGGAAGGAGAGGTAAAGGGACCAATAGGAAATGAACAAGGGGGTGGGGGGGATATGTAGGCAGCCAATTGATGCATTCAGTGGGCTTGGTTCAGCCCGGGCGGTTTGAATGATTGGGCCACCCAGATGGCGCATATCTGGGTGGCCCAATCATTCAAACCGCCCGGGCTGAACCAAGCCCACTGAATGCATCAATTGGCTGCCTACATATCCCCCCCACCCCCTTGTTCATTTCCTATTGGTCCCTTTACCTCTCCTTCCCCCACCTCTCCCCCGCACATCCTCTCCGCTCTTCCCCGAGAACGTCATTCTGAAGACGACAGCCGTGCTGTCGAAACGTAAAATAACAAATTGTGAGTGTCCTTTCTTTGTGTCTCTATATTCTAAAAATCTACATCTGTGTTTTTATATATTTGTGTGTCGCCGATGAGCGTTCCATTTCG